>NC_090932.1:896774655-898024655 GCF_040938575.1 Ambystoma mexicanum
AAACCACCCGCCCACCCACCCTCTAAACCCTCACCAGGTTATATGTACTTGCAGCATAACACATCCAAATGTCATAGACTCATCCTAGGACACTTGCAGCATAACACATCCAAATGTCATAGACTCATCCTAGGACACTTGGCCTGGACTACCCTAATAGGACGGTACACCAAGCACCAATAGACCCACAGCACAACGCAGACTCTGAACAAACAGTCCAGAGGCGACTTCCACATTGTCTCATGACGAGAGGGCGCTCTCGGAGTCAGCCTCACAAGCCATGTAGCTTCTGAAGGCTTGCCAGTAGTTCTTGGGTCTGCTATTTAGGGGGAGCATTTGGTTGTATTGCGTCTCCCTACGCTCACACATCGACATGCAGTTCACCCATTGATGTAGTGAAGGTACAATAGATGCCCCCCAAGCATGTGCCACCAGAGTCCTGGCGACCACAGAGGTCATACCAAACAGCCTTTTATCACTGTTAACATGTAGATCTACCCACGCCAGCACCCACGTTTCCGGAGTAAAAGGGATTGGGGCCTCCAACACCTGTTCCATCACCTCAGCGACGGCCCCCCAAAAGGTCTGGACATGGGAACAGGACAGGCTACATGGAAAAAATCAGCAGGGGACTGATGACATCTCTTACAGTCTGGAGACCTGAGTGGAAACAATTTGCGTAGGGAAAGAGGAGAATAGTACAGTTAATGCAAAAATTTGAAGTGGATCAGGCGAAGTCTGTTATTGCTAGAAATTGATTTAGTCTGAGCTAGTATGATTTTCCATTGATCTTCAGACAATGAGCGAGCCATACTATCTTCCCATTTGAGCCTATATGAAGAAGAAGGAGGAGACCCAAGCCCCAGAGCCAGACCATACAAGGAAGAAATCACTTTTCTAGAAGAAGGCGGAACACAATGTACTCTAGAATTGGGGAGGCCTTTGGAGCGTCTGGAAAGTCAGGCCACCTCGATTTCAGTAGCTCGCGGTGGCGGAAATAACAACCGGGTGACCGGAGTCCAGTCGCCTCTCACCTTAAGATTTTCCCATGTTATGAATTTTCCTTATGGTGCCACATCGCCTAGGGTGTAAATGTGCAAATTCTGAAAATGCTGAATGAAAATACGCTCAAATGTGAAAGGGATCCAATGGACCCTATATATGGCCATCCTGGGTGAATACCACAACCCATCCCAACCCACTTTGCTAGGCTATCCCAGGCCTTGAGCGTGATCTCTAGGGGTTGAACCTCCGTCTTCAAATGGCGCTCCCGTGTGGCTCAAAGGAAGCCTCTAAGGTCCTCTGTTTGGGCAATTGCCGTCTGAAGCTGTGAATGCGGCAGATTGTTTGTTGGTGACCACCACCAGATCGAGTACTGAATCTGTGCGACTAAGTAGTAGAGAAACAGGTTGGGAACCTCAAAACCCCCCTGGGCATATGGGTAGCCCATTGAGCGCAAGGAGATATGGGATCGGTTCCCCGCCCAAATTAGCCTAGTCATCAGAGACTCTATACGGTTCCAGAATGTTACAGGGGGCCATACCGGGACATTATTAAAAACGTACAAAAGTTTTGGTAAGACAATCATTTTAGCTAAGGAGATGCGAGCCACCTGAGAGAGAGGGAGCCGGACCCAAGTGTCCACCCGATGTTCCAAATGTTGCAGAGTGGCTACATAGTTTTCCTGATACAGAAGTGCAGGGGAAGTGGACACCTTTATACCCAGATATCGAATTCCCTGTGGACACCAAGTGAAGGCCTCACCCACATCCCGCGGGGCAACTCCCAGTGTGAGCAGGAGCACCTCCGACTTCGACCAGTTTATCTGTAACCCGGACAGAGCGCCAAATGCAGATATCTCCTCCATCACGGGTTGTAAGATTGCCCGAGGATGTTTTATATATAAAAGCATGTCATCCGCATAGAGTGAGACGATAGATACATGTGAACGGAATGTCACTCCGCGATGGGAGTGAAATTCTCTTAGTACACAGGCCACCGGTTCAATAGCCAGGGCAAATAGGAGAGGGGAAAAGGGGCAACCCTGCCTAGTGCCCCGAGTTGGATAAATGGGAGCGGATTGGACACCATTTGTATAAACCCTCGCCTGTGGAGCCGAATAGAGGAGGCAAATCCAACTAAGATACATGGGTCCGATGACCGAGCGGTGTAAAACCTCCAACAGGAAAGGCCATTCCACAGAATCAAACGCCTTCTCCGCGTCCAAAGCCACCACCGCAATAGGGACCTCCAGATTCACATTGTGCATTCAAGTAAATAATCTACGCAGATTATTCTGAGTGGACTGCCCAGGAATGAATCCTGCCTGATCCGGAAGGATCAATGCAGTCATGTGCGGAAAAAGCCGGTCCGCGAGTAATTTGACGATGCGTTATTATCGGTGTTTATCAGTGACAGGGGACGATAGGAGGAGCACTTTTTGGGATCTTTATTGGGCTTGAGTAATACCATAACTAGGGCAGTCCGCCTGGACTCTGGGAGTACTCCGGAGGACGCAGCCTATTCGAACATTTTACATAGATGGGGAATAAGCAGATCAGGGTATGTTTTGTATAGTTCAGCTGATATTCAGTCCGTTCCCGGGGCTTTACCATTCGGAAGTGACTTAATCACCCTATGGAATTCTTCTGCTGTGGGGGTTCATTAAGAAGCTTGCCCACCTCAGAATCAAGCCAACCCAAGGCGACCCTATCAAGAAATTGCATGATGTCGTCATGTCCAGCAGAACTATGGGCAGTGTACAACTGCTCATAATATTGGCGAAATACCTTGTTTATCTCTAAAACATCCCTGGTAGGCGCACCTACCTGGGGCTCCACCTCTAATATAGGCTCCAATCGGTTCTCCTGTCTGACGGCCCAGGCAAGGGTTCTACTCGGGCGATCTCCCTCCCTGTATCTCGCTGCAGCGACCGGGTCACCCAAGAATCGCTCCTTGTCGTCCATCAAAGCCCAGACTTCCCGCCTCCTTGCCGCAAGATTAGCTTGAAGACTTGAAGAATCTGCACTTCCCAGAAGGAGTTCCAGATTCTTAATTTCCATCTCCTTAAGTGTAATCGCTCTGCAAATACTTTTAAGAACCCCCCCCTCCTGTGACATACATCAGCCTCGCAAGAACACCTTAAAAGTTTCCCATACCACCCCTGGACTAGGAACAGGCTCCGCGTTGAACTGCAAAAATTCTATAATGGCCTGGCGCAACCCCTCCTGGAACACCAAGTCTTCCAACGCCCGGGCCCGAAACCTCCAACGAAGCTGCCCTAGGTAAGATGACAGGCCCCTGAATTTCACAAGGACCGGGGAATGATCCAAAAGGGTACGCAGAAGATTCTCCGCCCTGTCCACCACGCGGGTCAGGTCCAGAGACATAAACACGTAGTCAATCCTGGACGAGCTCCCGTGCACACTAGAGTGGAACGTGAATTCCCGGGTGTCAGGATGACACTGTCGCCAAACAACGAATAAGGAGTAATTGGCTGCAATGGATTGCCATTTCTGCACTGCGTGGGGAATCGGCCTTTGGGTCGACGCCGACCTGTCCCATGTGGAGGAAAGGGCTACATTAAAATCCCCCGCCCACACTACCTCATATCCCGGGAACAATCGTAAGTGCTCCGAGCATGCCTGAAAGAAATCGGGCGAATCGTAATTAGGGCCGTAAACATTTACAAATAGGACAGACTGGGTCGCAATCTCCCCAGCCACCAACAGGAACCGTCCATCCCCGTCCACCACCTGTTTGTGAAGTTTGAATCCCAGGGAGCGATGTATGTATGTTGCAATACCCCGGGAGTGTGTAGAGTAAGAAGACCCATACCTATGAATTCCCCAGCCAGAAGGGGCAGGGAGCTTGTGACCTCTCCCTAGATGCGTCTCCTGTAAACATAGCACATTAACCTGATGATTTCTTGTGTAGTTGGATATAAGTCGCACCTTTTTTCCGTTAGTAAAGTCCTGAATGTTCCATGTAAGCAAAGTTATATCCAAGGGGACAGGGGAACCTGGCCCCGAGGGAATACTCATGTTTTGGCTCTATGGATATTGGTTAAAGGAACAGCAGTCGCTGTGATGTCAACCGGTTCAAGGCCATGGAAGAGTCTAATCTGATCGGGGGCGCATAGAGCATTGCCCTCCCTTAAAAGAAAACCAAACCCTCCCATCCCTTAGATACGAGTATATCAGGACAAACGTGCCCGGGACTAGGAGAGAACACTGCCGGGTGTAAAGTTGTGTCAGTGACATTTAGAGGACAAGTAATTCCCTCAGATATGTCCATTCTTGTTTCTCCGTCTGCACATACAGTAACCTGGATATCCCCCTCCCCCCGATAACACCCAAATAACGCTAACAGAATAACAAAACTGACCTCAGACCCCTCCCCCTCCCACGCCAGAAACCACAATCTACTGTCCCCCTCATCCCGCCCACTACCCTAGATCCCACAAGCATTAAACAAACCCAAGCTAAGTGGCTGCTGGACCCGGGGGTGGAGGCTGGCGGCATCTGCGGCTCATGAAGCTTGGAGGCTCAATACCATGGTTACATGTCCCTTTTCAATCACCCACCGGGGGAAAGAATGACATGTTACGGTCATATCGCAGTGTGATATCTTACTCGGCCATCAAACAGGACCAGCCGTGTTCCAATGACCAGCCATATGGCCACACTGGTCTACTCCTGGTCAAGGGATCACCGGAGCAGGGGACATGGGATCAGGAATACTCAAGGCAAACCTCTCAGCCAATTCAGGGTTAGTGAAGAAGGACACACTACCATCATGTACCACCCTAAATTTAGCAGGATACATCATTGAATAGCGGATCCCCTTCTTCCGCAACATGGGCTTGACACCTAGAAACGTTTTCCTCTGATCCTGCACCGGCTGGCTAAAATCAGGAAATAAGCATATTGTCGATGAGCCCCATTGCAGGTTCTTCTTCTCTCTAGCCACGTGCAACAGGGTGTCACGATCCCTGTAGTTGAAGATTCGGGCTATAATAGCTCTTTCCGGGGCACCCGGGGGTGGTCTCACCGTCTCACCGCCAATGAGCGATGGGCCCTTTTGACCATAAACATATTCGTAACAGGCGGATTGTCCAAGACATCCTTGAGGAGCTGTTTAACAAAGAGTTCCATGTTGTCAATGTGAGTAGTTTCGGCCACCCCGGTAATCCTTATATTGTTCCTCCTAGATTTCCCTTCGAAGTCGTTATTTTTGGCAGTTATTTTCTTAACCACCTCTCTTTGGAGAACGGAGATCTTATCCTCCCCATCGCCAAACCTTTGCTCCGCCTCTGCCATCTTTCCACACAGTTTCTCAATTTGTATCGCTGATACATCTACCTTACAGGTTAAAGCATCAATTTTTGCCCCCAAGCTGTCAGTACTTCCCTTGAGGGCCAGCAGGGTTTGATTTAAGGCAGATATGTCGATGCGGGCGTCCCCGGACTCCTCCTCCTGGCCGGCAGATGATCTGTCCGCCTTCGCGAATTGCTCCATCTTGGATTGTCGCTTCTGATTACCCATTCCAGGGGGGTACATGGAATTGCAGACCGGGCCTTTGCCCAATTCGCTCCGGCACAGGAAGACGAGATTCTGATGAGCCAGGTTCCACCAGACTTGAGGGACTAATGTACGCAAAGCGAGGGGAGAGATCCAAGCCCCCCCTAGGCCGCAAGACCAGCCACAGGTTGCGCCCCATACCACCATTATTTAGCCAGGGCAGATCAGGGAGGATGCTTAGGACCAGCACACAGACCAGTTTGAGCCGGAGGAGCCACAGGAAGTATAGAAAACAAAAAAAACAGGGGGGGGCAACTCGCTCCACATCAGAGGGGAGGCATTGGGGTTACCTCGCCATGTCCCCCCCAGTGCCACTGCCCCACATGATAGCGCACAATTGTCCCAGGTTTCATATGCCCCCCCTCCCCAACGGGTCCCAAAAAGGCAAGTCCAAGTAGGAGTGGGCCCCCAAAGTCCCTCACTGCAGGAAGCCACGTGAGTAAGCACCAATGCCAACAACCTCGACAGGGCAGAATATGTCAGGTAGGAGGGGGCAGCACCACTCACCTCCAAAGGCCCCTCAACTCCTCGCCCCCACCGCCTCTCGAACTCCGGGCAGCCGGGCCCGCGCCCACCAATGGCCGGCTATGGGAGGGCCCCTGGCGCCGAGCCGGGACACCAACGCTGTGGCCCCGACAGAGGAACCGCTCCCCGCTTCTGGGACAGCACACGCCGGCTCCGCCGACCACTCGCACTGGCGCCAGGCACCATCCACCCTGAAGCTGCGGCCTCACCACCCCCAGCAACCGCCAAAGCCTTCCGGGGCACAGGATTCCACAAGGCAGGGCGGAGGGGTACACCAGCTCCACGTGGCAGAAAACGCTCCAGGACCCGGGGGCCGGCCGTCACCATCCGCCGTCAGCTGTCCCCGAGCTGCAAACCAAGTGTTCCCCGAATATTCCGCTACATCAAGGCGAAAGATCCAAGTGACTGCAGCACACAGCAGAGCACTCCCAGGCTGCGGCCATTTTCGATGCCATGCAACAGCACCCCCCATTGGAATTTTCTTTTAAGAACAAGCGATGTATGCTCTAAAATACATGCACAATCGATTGGGCCAGTAATATTTCTGACCGAACCACCCCTTTAAGCAAAAGCAATGGATGTTTTTGCATCTACAACATTTAAGAGAGTGCTCTTCCTTTGGACAATTAACATAAACCTAGGATGATAAAAATGAATAAGTCAATAAAAAGGTTTCCATCATATCATGATTGTGGAGAGTGAGTGCAGTGCAAAGTAGCACCAGAAGATAAACACGGGGTTGGGGAGGCATAGTTCGGTATTTCGTCCTGGCCCCTTGGGCATTTTCCAGGCTTCTATGTATGGGCGGGGAGCTGAAACTAACAGGAGGCGCTCTGATAAAATGGGACACAAATTTACAACACAAAAACAAAACATTACGATTTTTAAAATAGACAATTTTTTAAACAGGTTAAATTCCCATGTTTTGCATTATTTCCTTCTACACCTAGGTCGAATATGCAAACTCTGTAAGGCAAAAGGTCTAGTTATTAAAAAGAAATGGACAAAAAGCATAAATCCATCAACAGGTCCCGCGGTTTAATCAAATGTGAGTGAGAAGAGCATAAACAGCAGGGTAGATGTAGCATTGGGTCTTCTTCTTCTTCTTCTTCTTAATTATCGGATGCATGGGCGGACCCACACAGGCGCTTCCCCATCCTAAAGGATAATGTGCAACAGACCCACCAATCAATTCTTAGCTTACATAAACTCACAACTCCTCCCACTGCCCCGTTTGCCTCACAAAATCCAACATCACACTATTCCTCCTCCTGCCTCTCTCCCCATCACCTCCCAGCAAAGTCTTCCCACTCAGCTCAGCCACACCCAGTGCAGACAATCGAACCCTCATCAATTCTCTCTCCTCAACATGTCTCTCACACCTAAGCAGAAAATGTCCCACAGTCTCAGGCACTCCACTCACCGCACAATCTCTCGACTCACGTTTCCCCACTTGAAACAGACAATCATTCAATCCCGCATGTCCTATCCTCAACCGATTCAGCATCACCTCCTCCCCCCTCCTCCATTCCAGACTCCCCGCATCCACCTTCACCAACACTTTCCCACGAACACCAAACATCCACCTACCCTTCACCCCACTCACCCACCTCTCCTGCCACTCATCTATGACCCGTATCACCACCACTTTCTTTTTTTTTTTTTAATTTTCTTTATTGGCAAGAAGTAGCAACTGGTATAGCATAATCTGCACAGATGACACACAAATCATGTTGAAGCTGTGATGTGGTCGATCGTGGACCTCCTCACGCTCGTACTCGAGTGTCGTTCTCTCACTCATGCACACCAGAAAGGAGAGTCGGCACAAGGAGCTGGGGTGCAACACGTCTTTATTCCTAAAGACCCTGCATCAGACTAACCCCTGGGCGGTAACCCCGCCCCTCAACATACGCGGGTCGCAGCCCGCAGATCAAACATAAACAGAGGACTGTCGTTTACGGTTGCTCCCGTGTCAATTAGAAATTCTGCTGCCGTTTGATTCACTTGTATTCTGAGGATTGGGCTATGCTCTTTTGCTGTGCTGTTTCCTAGAGCATATAGGTATCCTTTCCTTCTTGGTGCTTCCGGGTGTAGCAACCGTAAATGTGATCCGTGAGAAAGTCTACGAGAGCATACCTAATGCCCCCCGCCTGCAACCAGCTCGAACACTCATCTTTCCTTATGGATCAAAGACCCCGCTCGCATGTAAAGGTTTCTTCATGGCCTCGTGCCGCTTGGTGTTACTGGGATGTTTAGTGAGTCTTCCTCTGAATTGCTCATGAAAATGTTTCTGTGGTTATTTGGCTGAGCCGGGTGTGATTTGTCACTCTGCAGCTGGGGGGCGCTGTAGTTCAGAGTCTTAGTAGAAAGTCTTGGCGCGGTGGCACCTTGTTGCCAGCAGGGGGCGCTGTGATTTCTATTCCTAGCGCGGTGGCACTTTGTTGCCACCAGGGGGTGCTGCAAATGGGGCCTTAGCTGCTGATGTCGACAGGTGCGTGGTGTGATTCAATTTGTGCCGGAGGGGAGAGGGCTCGCTCTTACCCCTTTGTGTTGGACTGTTGGAGCGGGAGGTTTTCGCCTCCACCGCTCGTGCGCGTTGCCGTTGGCGGGAGGCCACTCCTCCACCGCCCGGTGATGTATCCGCGGGGAGTGGCAACTGCTCCACCCGCGCGGGGAGTCTCTGCTCCACCCGCCGATTTCTTCGTGTGCTGGGCCGGGCCTCCGCAGGTGTTGCCGTCCGCGGGAGGATTTGTCCTCCACCGCCCGGAAGGCTGTTTGCGCGGGGAGCTGACAGCTGCTCCACCCGCGCGAAACACTTGCGCTGGAGATTGGAGAGTGGGGAGCCTTCGCGCTCCACCCACCGATATGGGCCCACGTGCGATCGAGGTCCGGGCTCCCAGTGGTGACAGGGGACGTCCCACGAGCAGCGGACCGACGATTTCGGGCACGGCGGGAACTTTGTTTCCCTCGTCGCCAGTGTGATGTGGTCGATCATGGACCTCCTCACGCTCGTACTCGAGTGTCGTTCTCTCACTCATGCACACCAGAAAGGAGAGTCGGCACAAGGAGCTGGGGTGCAACACGTCTTTATTCCTAAAGACCCTGCATCAGACTAACCCCTGGGCGGTAACCCCGCCCCTCAACATACGCGGGTCGCAGCCCGCAGATCAAACATAAACAGAGGACTGTCGTCCATGGATAAGGAAGTGAGGACATCACAGAAGCGTGAAAGACAAAGGGCAGGTTCAACAGAAGGTCACATGAAATCCAACAACAGTTAATTACAATAGAGGCATGAATCATGTAGAGCGGTCCGCCCCTTGATCAGGAGAGGGAGGGGATGACAAGAGCTCAAGGTCCACCTTGCGGTTCAAGTAACTACAGAACTCAGTCCATATGTTTTTAGGGCAAGCATTGCTAGGCAGCAAGTTAATATAGTCATCTTCACAGGATTGTGTCCAGGTGAGGGTCCTCAGCCACATTTCTAGGGAAGGGGGCGATCTGCGCTTCCAACATTGCAGAATGCATTTCTTGGCCACAATAGCCACCACATTCAGAAACCTAGCTACCCGTTTTGCTTCCGCCCCCTCCCAAAGCCCAAACAGAAGAGACAGAGGTTCCGGGCCTACACAGAACCCCACTACCTCGGAGAGGGTTTCAAGCAGAGCGCTCCAGAACGGGGCCAGCGCCCCGCAGAACCAGAACATGTGTGCGTGATCCGCTTCAGTAGATCTACATCTTGGACAGGGGTGGGTTTGATCCAGGGCAAATTTCCTAATCGCGTACGGAGTGTAGTATAGGCGATTGAGCAGTTTGTATTGAATACATCTAGCTCTGGAATTAAGAGAAACCTTGCAAGTATGCATAAGCATTTTGGTCCACATGTCATCCGTGATGTCTAATCCCAGATCCGGGCTCCAGGCATCCCTAACTGGGGGTTCGGCAGCACGCGCAATCAACATTTTATACAAGGAGGATACGATGCCCCTACCACCAGCGGAATTGGCTATGTAGCTGACCTCGGGGGACTCGGGGGGTTCGTCCGGGTATGAAGGCCACATGTCCTGGATTGCCGCCCTGATACGGAAGTATTGCAGCAGCTCCAGTGGGGACCTGGAGTGCCCGGGCTTCCACGTATCTGGGGTGATGAATTTCCCATCAGGGAACAGGTCAGATAATGATCTGTATCCCAGGTCTGACCAGTGACGCGTGAGAATCTTATCTTGTGTGGGGGTGAGGCCAGGGAAAGACCAGAGAGGAACCCATTTGTAATACGGGGGTGAGCTGGAATCAGGCGTCAGGATCTGCCGCCACGCCCTTATGGTGGAGGCCACCGGGTCAGCAGGGGCCTGCGATCGATACGAGTGAAAGAGGATCAATGACATGACGTTCACCTCCTCGGCAGCCAGGATTTCGAGCTTAACATGTGGGGGGGGGTTCCTGGTGCTGGTACCAGTACGTAGCGTATTGGGCCTGGGCTGCTATCCAGTACTGGGTGAGATCAAGTGCACTGAAGCCACCCCTCTCATAAGACAGGGTCATATGCTGCCATTTTCTGCGCACAGCCCCTGAGTGCCAGAGAAAGCGGGCGCATCTCGCATGTAAGTCCGCAAAATACTGTTTTCCAGGCCAAAGTGGAACGTTAGCGAATATGTACAGAAGTTTTGGGACTATTATCATTTTTATTAGAGACAGTCTTCCTGAGAGTGATAGTGGGAGGTTTCGCCATCTTTCCATCCTGGTATGGGCATAATGTGCTGCAGCCCCATAGTTCTCGGACAACAAAGAGGATTTTGAGAGGGACACTTGGACCCCTAAGTATTTGATGCCGTCAGGTGCCCATTTGAGAGGGAATTCGCACGCGGGTTGGGAGGTTGCAGGGGTGAGGGGAAAGATTTCTGATTTAGAGTAATTAATAGTGAAGCCCGAGAATGTGCCAATTTTGATAATTTCGCGTATGATCGGGTCAAGGTGGATTGAAGGGTCTCTAATATATAACAGCACGTCATCGGCGTAAAGTGAAATGATTTCGGGGGTATCCCGCAAACGAATCCCCTTGCGCATGTGGTTGTTACGAATACTGTCAGCCATGGGCTCGATGGCCATCGCGAACAACAAGGGAGAGAATGGGCAGCCCTGTCGCGTCCCTCTATGGAGGGAGAAGGGAGCCGACAGGTTATAATTGACCAGGACTCTAGCCACAGGGTTAGTGTATAGCAGTTTAATGCAGGACATCATGTACGGGCCAATCCCCATCTTTTCCAGTACCGCCCACAGATATTGCCACGAGACCATGTCGAACGCTTTTTGGGCGTCCAGCGTCACGGCCACCGCATTGGCTTGGGGGTCGATTCTAGAGATTACGTTAAATAGTCACAGAATGTTTAAGGCAGTGGAACGGGCAAGGACAAACCCACTCTGGTCTGGGTGAATCAAGTATTTCATGATGGGGAGGAACCTATTTGCAATGATTTTGGCGAAGATTTTTGTATCGGTATTTATGAGGGAGAGGGGTCTGTAAGAGCCGCATTCATCTAGAGGCTTACCCGGTTTGGGAAGCACCGTAATAAAAGCCTCGCGCAAGGAAGGGGGGAGGGTAGTATGACGCAACGACTCCTCCCAGACCTCGTGCAGGCGCGGAGCAAGAAGGGCAACATGTTCCTGATAGAACTCGGCGGTTAGGCCATCTGGACCAGGTGCTTTAGCCTTAGGTAGGGCCGAGATGACAGCGGTGATCTCCTCAAGGGTGAAGGGAGCGTCTAGTTGTTCTTTGGTGTCTAGAGATATAAGGGGCATTGGGATGCGGTCCAGGAGGTCATCCAGATCTCCAGGGCTGTGCTCTGGTCGCTGGGCATAGAGGGTTGTATAGAAATCTGCAAAGGTCTGAAGAATGGACCTGTCAGACCATTGTCACACTCCACCACTATCGATGATACTATCAATTCGAGATCTGCCTCCCTCGGCCCGGGCGAGGCGGGCAAGAGTACGGCCTGGCCTCTCTCCTTCCCCATACTTCCGGGCTGTAATGGGGCGGACGAGGTATCTTATTTCGCTGTGGGCGAGGGACTCAAACGTGTCTAGTTCATTTCTGATCTGTGCCAGCTTGGGCGGAGAGGGGGCAGCCACATACTCGCGCTCTAGCTCCCCGAGTCTAGACTCGGAACAGCGCAGAGAGTTTCTGATGTCCTTCAGGACCCCAGCCTCCCTGGAGATACAAATTCCCCTGATGAAAACCTTAAAGGCCTCCCACCTCACCCCATCCGTTGTGTCGTGGCGTTTGTTATTATCAAAAAACGAGGTGATATCTGCAAGGATGTCAGCCTTGAAGACTATATCGTATAGTGCGCCTGACTTAAACCGCCAGTGAGAGTGCGGAGGGAGGGTCGGGCTCAAGGCAATGTCTAACGTGATCGGGGAGTGATCGGAGAGTGTGCGAGACAGGATCTGTGTGTTATGTATTTTGCCCACGAGCCCCGCGGAGAGAAGGAAAAGATCGATCCTGGAATGGCTGTCATGGACGGAGGAGTAAAATGTAAACTGTTTCGACCTTGGGTGGAGTGCTCTCCAGGCATCCACCAGACCGGTAGTGAGCATGTGTGCGTGGAGGCGGCGAGCGGCCCTAGAGAGTGTTCTAGGTGCAACACCGGATCTGTCCAAGTCGGAGTCGAGGAGAAGATTCATGTCCCCCCCCCCAGATAATGGGAACCCCAACATAGCTGAGTAGAATGTCAAGGATGTGGTTGAAAAACTCAGGTGCATCTATGCATGGGGCATATGTATTGACCAGGAGGTATTCTGTATTAGCGAGGAAACAGTGAAGGGTCACATATCTACCCTGGACATCTATGTGGCTGGTGCGCAGGGAGAACTGCAAGGATTTGTGGATCAAGGTGAGGACCCCTCTGGACTGTGAAGAGAACACAGTATAATATCTGCTGGGGCCCCATGACGGGGCAAGAGAAGCCGATAATTGTGCGAGGGCGTGAGTTTCCTGTAAGAGAAGTATTTTGACCCCATGCCTCTGGGTGTAGGCCATGACCCTGCGTGCCTTCGTGAAGTTGCTGAGCCCTCTGATATTCCAAGACATCAGTCTAGTAGCCATTCAGTAGCGATTTAGGGGGATCCGAGTAATGTGTGTCATATTTTGTCGAGCTGGTGCCGGCAACTTGTACAGCTGCCAGATGTGTCATACCAAAAGCTACCACTGTCTCGCCATTTTTATTATTAAAACATCCCCCAACAACACCACCCCCCACCCTCACTGCCACCCCCAACACAGCAGTGCCCAAAAATCCACCCAAGGTCTCATGTCTGTTGTGCCGAGCCCAACGGGGTTGGGCCAGCCCCAAAACCAAACATGGGAGCAACCAATGAACTAAACAAGCCAACCTCGGCATTGCAACTGCAGCGGGGAGCTGCTGCCGTGAGCCCGATTAAGATTGTAGAACGGTGAAATACACCAAATACCGTACAGTGGCGGCATAGTTAAACTTTGGAGGAGACAGCACAGTAGGGCACAGTGAGCATGGGCTATAGGAATAGAGGATCCCAGTACAAGTGCAATATACCATCAACTATACAGCTGTGACCTATGTTACGATTCATGAGATTTCAATGAGTTACGACAATAAAAGAGAGCATAAGAGAAAGAATACATGAGATTACGGGGAAAATTCAAATGACAGGCACCACAATAATTCGAGTAGCGGGTGTAAGGCAGGCCGGCTCAACCCTCATCCACGGGGTCACCCTCAGGGCCTGGGACAGGAATATGGGACTCGATGAATTTCACCGCTTCCTCAGGGACAGTGAAAAAGTACAGTTTATTACGATGGGTGAGCTTCAGCCTTGCAGGGAACAGCATGGCATATTGCACCTTCCTCTCTCGGAGCATTTTTTTCACGCCGTTGAATTGTCTGCGCTCCATTTGGACGTTGACAGAGAAGTCAGGAAAAATGCGGATAGTCTGGGACTCAAGTCTCAGTTCCCCTTTCTCCCGGGCAAGCCGCAGGATGTGGTCCCTATCTCTGAAGCTAAGAACCTTAGCTATAATTGGTCTGGGGAAGTCGCCCGGCTTGGGGTGTGGGGCCAGTGATCGATGGGCGCGCTCAATAGTAAAGAAAGGGGAGAGTTGAGGAACACCAAGGAGGTCTCTAAGGAGGATCTCGACTGCCAGTTCCATTTTGCCTTTGAGGGCTGTCTCAGGCACCCCCAATATGCGAATATTATTCCTCCGGGATCTGGATTCCAAATCATCGCACTTCGCCTTGACCTGCTTCATATCTTGCACCAATTCAGAGACCGTGTTCTGGAGCGTGTGTACTTCATCCTCAGTGGCCCCAATTCTGGTCTCGGCCTCCACCAACCTAGTGCCATGCTGATCCAGTTTGGTGCGTAGTGAGGCAACATTTGCATTTATGTCATCTAATTTTTCATGAAATGACGCAAAGTTCTTGGCCATGGACTCCATGAGTGACATAAGTTCCGGCTGAGGAGAACATGAGGATGCATCTGGGTCGTCTTGAAGGAGGGCTGACCCAGCCTGGTCCTGCTTGGCAAGCGATTTGGCATATTTGTCCATTGCCTTTGCCTTGTTGGCCCCACATGCTTTGCCGGACATCTTTGGGGGCACTCTGAGAACAGCGGATAGTGTATTGTAGAAGGACAAAAATGGAGTCGGGGGGTTTATGGAGGGACTAGGCCCACATCAGCGATGGGTGGTCCCCGCCCGTGAGGCAGGATGAAGGAGTACCACCAGCAGGTATGTTCTAGGGCGGTGAGCCCGCTCCGGGGGGAAGCGAGGAGGCCCGGGGGCAGTATGATCCGGGAGGGACCGTATCCTGCGGCACCCGCCTCTGAGCCAGGAGAGTCTAGGCGGGGGAGGCCGGTAATGAAGGGCAGCGCAGTCAGGGGCGTATGGTGCGCCCGGGGCAAAGCGAGTAGGTGCGTAAGCTGGGGAGAGAAGAATAGTGGACACCCAGGGTGGCACCAGCACAGGGTGAGTGGTCAAGGAGGGGAGCCTGGTGTACGTGGGGGTCGCTATCCTTCGTGGAGTGAAACAGGCGCAGCCCAAGGATTAGGTAGACAAGATGGGTCCAGTGCGCAGCGACCAGCTCCCCCAACCTCCTCACCTTTAGGCCCCTCAGGACGATGTGTGGATGACAGTTCTGGTAGGATCAGGCCTCCGACTTGCAGCAGCGGATCCAGGCGGGGGCGGGGCCCAAAACAACGGTAGGAGCCCGCAGCAGGGAGGCCACGGCACGGCCGCCAGCCCCAGCCGACTCATGGGACCGGCGAAGTCGGCAGCAGAGCCGCGTAGGAGGAGTGGCTCCGCTGGATTCAGAGGCGATGCCGCACGTCAGGGGGCCGGCGCCATCCCTGCCGCACACGAAATGGAGTGGGCCGGCAAGAGGAGCCGCGCTGACAGGCCACGGGCTTGGGCGCCCCCCAAGGGGAGCGCGGGGCGTGGATATCAGCCCCCACACCAGCGCCAGCTAGACAGTCCAGGGTGGGACGGCGGCGAGGGGGAACCTCCGTGTCTGAGGCGGACACACCACGTCGGCACCCGTAGAATGCAGGCAGCGGGCCACAGAGGAGCTGCATGGCACGGAGGCCCCAGCCGGCGGCGTAGCGCCCCCAAAGCGCGATTTCACCACAAAACAGGGCAGGGAGATGTGGAGGCGATGGACAGCGTGATGCTTGGGGTCTCGGCTCCAGTATCTTCAGGAAACCGCTGATTGAGTTGGATGATATTCTCACGGGCCACTGAGCATCAAAGCTAAGCGGCCATCTTGATGGCTGCTCAACAGCGCCCCCACCACCACCGCTTTCACCTCATCCACAGTCAAAGGTAATCTCACATCAACCGCTCCCCTTCTCATACCCTCACCCCCCGCCAGATCCACTAACTCATTACTCGAAATACCACTGTGACTGGGGACCCACGCCAACTCCAAATCCATTCCCCGGTGCACGCAACAAATAATCTTCCTCCTGATGTCCATAATCACGTCCTTCCTATCACCATCCCCTGCCACAATCGCCTGCAACCCACTCAATGAATCTGAAAATATCACCACCTTATCTAACCCAATCTCGCACACCCTATCAATCGCCAATACAATCGCCACCAACTCAGCCGTACAAATTGACACATCATTCGTCAATCGTCCCACCTTATACTCCCCAGTGCTTTCCAGATAATACGCCATACCCACTCTCCCAGACACAGGATCCTTCAAACCATCCGTAAACACCTTGCATCCTTCCTTTCCTGCCACATACGCCTGACCCAAAGCTTTGATCTCGCCCCTTAATCCTCTCTTCTTCGACACCACATTCCCTAACTCCAAACACACCTTTGGAGACCCCATCATCCACCTCGGCCATCTCTCCAAATCCGTATCCGTTACAGTCATCAAATCGCCCATACCCCACTGCACTCCCTTTTCCCACATGTGAAACCCAAAAGTGCCCCCTTCCTCCTCCACCGGTCCCTATAATAATCAAACCTCCAATTATACTTCAAACATTCACGCACCGGATGAGCCACACTCTTCGCACTGCACTTCACCCACCATCTCATATTCAACGCATCCCTGCTCAACCCCAACGGCATCTCCCCTACAAGCACCTGAACCGCATTCGCTGGAGAGGACCTCATCAGACCCGAACATACCCTCAATGCCCTTGCCTGAACCCTGTCCAACCGCAACTTCTGACTTGCCGTGAAACCCACTGACACTTGACATCCGAAATCCATCACACTCAAAATTAACCCCTTATACAACATTCGTAGACACTTCTGTTGAGCACCCCACTCTTTCCCAGTCACCACCCGCAACAAATTCAACCTTCGTTTGCTCTTATCCACCATTCCATTCACCTGCAAATTCCAGTTTAACTTCCTATCCAAAATCACCCCCAAATACCGAAACTCTTCCATGCTTTTCACCCTCTCACCTTTCAAAACCAAGTCCAACCCTTGCTGCACTCTTCTCCTTGAGAAAACCATACTCACGCTTTTATCCACAGACATCGAAAAGCCCCATTTCCCACACCACTCCTCCATACGAACTATTGCAGCTTGCAACCGATTCTGCATCAACAAAAAACTCCGCCCTCTTACCCATACCACACCATCATCTGCAAAGAAATCCACTTGACACCCGAAACCCTCCAAAGCTCGAATCAACCCGTCCACCATCACATTAAACAGCATTGCACTAATCACACTCCCCTGCGGTGTCCCATTCTCCATCTTCCAAACCTCAGACAACACCCCCCACACTCTCACCTGAAAGGTCCTATCAGCCAAAAACGCCTTAATCCACTTAAACATCCTCCCCTTCACACCCATCTCCAACAGTCTCACCAGCAACCCATTCTTCTACACCATATCATACGCCTTCTCCAAATCCAAAAAGAACACCCCCACCATCTCCCCATCACACAACGCCTCCTCCACTCCAGTCACCAACCTCACTAACGGATCTGCCATTGACCGATTCTTCCTGAATCCACTCTGAAAATCGCTCAGACACCCATTCGACTCCAAATAGAACCCCAAGCGCTCAACTACCATCCGTTCCATAACCTTACACAACACGGCAGTCAGCGCAATCGGCCTATATGACTTACACTCTGTCGGAACCTTGCCACTCTTCAAAATCGCTACCACAATCGCACTCTTCCCCAATCTCGGTAAAACTCCACTCTTACAGATCTCATTGAACAATGCTAACACCTCCAACTTACATTCCACCGACAACTTCTCCAAAAATACATACATGACTCCATCCAGCCCTAGACTTGACCACTTCCCCTTCCGAATCGCCCTATCCAACTCCGCCATAGAAAACAGAGCCTCATACTGCTCTTCCCAAGGCCCAACATTCGCCAACAACACCCGCATCTCCTCCTCAACCACTCCCATATTTAGTCTCACTGCCTCCGGGAAGTTCTCTGAACTGTGCACTACCGCAAAATGTTCCCCCAGCAAATTCGCCTTCTCCCCATCTTCACTGACCACCTCCACCCCTTTCAACAACACAGACATGCCACCCTGCGACTTCATCAACCCGGACATCCGCTTGAACTGCTTCCAAACCTCACCCACATCAGAATTACTCCCTAGAGACCCACAATAGCCCCTCCAATATCCGCACTTTCTTTCCCTAATCACCCTCTGCACCACCGCCTTCGCCTTCTTATATGCCAACAAATCCTCCAACATTCTCGTTCTCACCGTTCTGGCTCTCGCCTTCTTACGCGCTGTCACAGACCGTGAACATTCCACCGACCACCAAGGAACCTCAACCTTCCCCCCTTTCCCCTTCTCTACCTCCAGAACTGCCGCTGCCGAGGCCGCTCTCATTCCCTGCACCAAATGCTCATTCCATTCATCCACCCGCCCATCCCTATTCCGAGAAACAATCAATTCCTGACACAATTTCTTATACAACTCCCAATCAGCCTTCCTAAAATTCAACCGACTCCCAAGCATCCGGGATCTGACCCCTACCTCACCCCTCACAGTCACTAAAATGCCAGAGTGATCACTCGCCATATCCCCATCCTCACGCACCATCCAGTCCCATTCACCCGCAATTGCAGCAGACACCCAGGTCAGATCCAAACACGACAACTTCCCAGTCCTCACATCCAATCGTGTGCCCGAACCATCATTCAGCAAAAACAGACTCAATTCCTCCGCCATACTCTCCAACAGTTCCCCATTTGCATCCGTCCGATCACTGCCCCACAACGTATTGACACTGTTGAAATCACCACATAAAACACAAGGTCCCACATGTCCCCTTATCACTTCAGACAGCACATCCACCTCCACCACCTCACACGGATTATAATAATTCAACACTAAGACTTCTGATCCCCCTACCGGAATCCCCATCCCGATAACCTCCACTGCTCCATCTACCACAATCTCCCTTGCAACCAACCCCTTCCGAACTGCCACAGCTACACCCCCCCTTATCCCCCCGTCCTATCCTTACGAAACAACTCAAAACCCGGAATCACAAATCTCAGATCACCCCTTAACCACGTTTCCTGAACACAAACCACATCAACATTCAATTCCCCACACAACACCGCTTTCAACTCCTGCCCATTCCTCAACAAGCTCCTCGCATTCCACTGCAAAATTCTCAGGCCGACGCCCGACTCTGCTTCCGCACTTTAGTAACCTTCTTGAACACATCTTCTTCCGACACATCTACAACATTCAAAAACCTCCTCCCTGCTTCCACCACTCCTTTCGTAAGATTCGACACACTGACTGATAAATTCCCCTGAACCAGCTCCAGCACATTTATTATAAAACACATAAACTCAGTCTTCGGGACAACCACCATTTCTACGCCTTTCACCTCTCTCACCACTCCCTCCCTTCCCGCAGCCTCATCCACCACTGGCTCTCTCCTACACATTTCACTCACTACTCAAACCGGTTTCACCGTAGCCACAGCCTCTGCATAAGATAAACCTTCCGCAGCCCTCTCCTGCACCACCTCTCTCGCCACCCTTTGACTCTCACACCCCCTAAACACAGTAGAGTGCCCCCCCACAGTTAACACACTTCTCCGGAGTTTCCACCTTACATTCTTTAATATCATGATATCCACCACACCTCCCACAGTGCCTCTCATTCCTGCATACTCTCGCCACATGTCCAAACTGCTGACACTTATAACATCTCAAAGGCAATGCTACATAAGCTTTCACACGAAACCTCTGATATCCCAACTTCACCACCTCGGACACTCCGCTCTCGCAAACCTCACTGCCACAGTTGTAGAAACCACATCCCCATGTGTATCTCTCCTGCCCAGCCTCCACGCCTCCACTACCCCCACCTCTGCCAGCTGCTCCTCCACCTCAGACATATTCACAGTCAACGGTACCCCATTCAACACCCCCTTACAAGACACACCACTCTGATCAAACACTCGCACTGCGCGCCTACCCAGACAACCCACCTCCAGAATCTTAGCCTTACTATCAGCACCCGTCCCTTCAACCAACAACCGACCCCCAGTCACCACTTGCACCCGAGTGACATTCCCCACAGCCTCTTTCAACCAACCATCAATCACCATCGGATTCTCCCCCTGAAACGTTTTCCCACGGCTATCTGGCTTCAACACCACCTTCCACACACTGTCATACTGCATCTGCTCCTCCCCAGGTACACCGCTTCCTGAGGCCCCCAGCCCCTCCAAAATACACTTTTCCTGAGTCCTCGACCCTGAGATATCCCGAACAGTCCCCCCACCATCAGTCTTTTGTGGAGACCTGCTGCGATGCTGCTCCTCATTTCCCCACTTCCCCCCTCCACAGATGTAGACTTCACAGTCAGTGTCCTCCCCCTTGTCTCCCCTTCCTCCACCCCTCCCTTCATTTCAGCCTTCCCACCCCTCTTTCCCATTCTTACCGCCTCCTCCGAGCACGCTCTCCCCCTGCACCCTCCTAGAGAGTTCGCTCTGTTTCCTCAATCCCAGCTCCCTCCACCCAGACACCGCTCCGCCCTGCCTGCGTCCGTCCACTTCCAGAGTGCCAAAGCGTTTATCTCCTCACACGCCTTCCGACGCGCCTCTTTCCCGCCCACCGCGACCGTTACTTCCTGAGAGTCCTCCCTGCCCAGCGGCACGTTCCTTGTTCATAGCATTGGGTCAGATGTGGTTTCTCACTAGCCCAGTTTCTTTGCAAGGATTCTTAGAAATAAAAGACGGCGTGAGTTGGGGGGTGTCATGGGAACCCTCCTTAATTCTGTGCGTACGTGGCAGCCATATTAAACAACCACCACAGAAGACATACCAAATGCATGAAACATGAATATAATTAAGCAGATTAAGGTATCGAAATAATGCTATATTTAAAGAGTAACGTAATAACTGCCACATTTACGCCTTGCATGGAATTTATCATCTTGCCCCAAAACACATGGACATTATTTTGGGGTATATGTGATCAGTTGATACTAGTTCCCATTTGAGAAACTGACCATTGGTTGCTAGGGCCATTTCTCAGATGGGAAATAGCTTCTTCAGTGTGAGGGGGCTAGTTCCCATAGAGAATTAGCCCTTTTTGCCCCTAGTGGCCAATTCCTGCATAATAATGGCAACTAGCCTACTGACACTGAAAAGGCTAGTTCTCATTATAGAAATGGCCCTTTGTGCTCCCCTAGTGGCCAAGTCCTGCATACTAAAGGGGACCAGCCTACTCACACTGAGAAGGCTAGTTCCCATTAGAGAAATTTCCCTTTTTGCTCCCTCAGTGGCCAAGTCCTGCATAGTAATGGGAACTAGCCTATTAACACTGAGAAGGCTAGTTCCCATTAGAGAAATTGCCCATTTTGCCCCACTAGTGGCCAAGTCCTGCATAATAATGTGAACTAGCTTTCTCACACTGAGCAGGCTAGTTCCCATTAGAGAATTTGCCCTTTTTGCTCCCCTAGTGGTCAGGTCCTGCATAATAACGGTTTTCAAGTTACTCACACTGAGAAGGCTAGTTCCCATTAGACGTGAGTGGGTTAGTTCCCATTAGACGAGAGGACCTTTCTGCCTCTCCAGGTCGGAGGGCTGTTTCTCTAATGGGAAATAGCTGCTTCAGTGTGAGTGGGCTAGTTCCCATTAGACGATTGGACCTTTCTGCCTCTCCAGGTCGGAGGGCCGTTTCTTTAATGGGAAATAGCTGCTTCAGTGTGAGTGGGCTAGTTCCCATTAGACAAGGGGACCTTTCTGCCTCTCCAGGTCGGAAGGCCGTTTGTCTAATGGGAAATAGCTGCTTCAGTGTGAGTGGGCTAGTTCCCACTAGACGAGGGGACCTTTCTGCCTCTCCAGGTCAGAGGGCCGTTTCTCTAACTGGAAATAGCTGCCTGCTTCAGTATGAGTGGGCTAGTTCCCATTAGACGAGGGGACCTTTTTGCCTCTCCAGGTCGGAGGGCCGTTTCTCTAATGGGAAATAGCTGCTTCAGTGTGAGCGGGCTAGTTCCCATTAGACGAAAGGACCTTTCTGCCTTTCTAGGTCGGAGGGCAGTTTCTCTAATGGGAAATAGCTGCTTCAGTGTGAGTGGGCTAGTTCCCATTAGACGAGAGGACCTTTCTGCCTCTCCAGGTCGGAGGGCCGTTTCTCTAATGGAAAATAGCTGCTTCAGTGTGAGTGGGCTAGTTCCCATCAGACAAGAGGACCTTTCTGCCTCTCCAGGTCAGAGGGCCGTTTCTCTAATGAGAAATAGCTGTTTCACTGTGAGTGTGCTAGTTCCCATTAGACGAAAGTATTAGGCTGCTGGTCCTGAGGTGATAATCCGGTAGAAGAACTAGTAGCGTAGCTGTAGAGTTCTTCCTACCAATGTATCCCTTTGTATTCCCAATCAAACTACAAAGGAATCAATTAGCCGAAAGATGGAGATCACTGCATCCGTTGTTGGAATGTTCAGACACCGTTGGTACTGTAGGGTTGGAGATTTCAATACCGTTGACTGTAGAAGAGGAAAAACCTGAGATCAGATCAAGATAATCTCCCAAGGACCAGAGTGAAAACAGGACACCAGAAAAACGCAAGAGATTTACTGAATTTCCAAATAATTGAAGAAGAAAGCAATGAGATCAGATTATGATTTACCACTGTGGGTCTTTGGCCAAACACTACCGAGGAACTCTTACACCACCCAACCTACCCCTAAAACCCCGCCGGCAAGAGGACGCCTAGGCGGAAAACAGTCTCTAGAACAGGATGCTACCGCGACAAAACGAGGATGTCTGCCGGCCTATGCGCCAATGGTCACAGTCTCTAGTCCAGGCGCTTTGGGATTTTGGATGGTGTAGGTTCGCTCTAGGCAGTAAAGGGAATGGAAACCAGACCCAAGGTGATCCGGAGAACGGTCAGCAGCGTATGGACAATGAAGGTACTGTAGTCCAATAAGTAGAAGCAGGTTGTTAGACGATCCGGAGTCAACAGCGTGTGAGCAATGACGGTAAGATCCGATAAGAAGAAGCAGCTCGTTAGACGGTCCGGAGTCAGCAGCGTGCGAACAAAGCAGGTAGGGTCCGATAAGCAGGAGCAGGTTGTTAGACGGTCCAGAGTTAGCAGCGTGCGAGCAATGCAGGTAGGGTCCGATAAGCAGAAGCAGGTCGTTACACGTCCGGAGTCAGCAGCGTGCGAGCAATGCAGGTAGGATCCGATAAGCAAAAGCAGGTTGTTTGAGGCAGGCCGGGGTCGAGTACCAGGAGAGGACCAACACAGACAAAGAAGGGCAAGAAGGGACAAGAACAAGAGCAGAACTACGAGCAGACACTAGCCTTGATTCGAAATCAGAAGCAGCGAGTGCGGCAACCCGGAAGTGTTTACAACAGGTGAGCGCGGCCTCGCTTGACTCCTCCTCTGCGGAATGCGATAGCGTTGCGCTTGTGGAGAGGACGACACAATCGCCATGGTAACAATGCTGTACGAGTTTTGATGCAGCTGTGGGTGTAACGGGGTACTGAATGTTGTGTAAGGTTTGGAGAGGTTTTGCCGGAGGTTTTGGTAAAGACGACAAAGAGAGTTTTGGGCCAATCCTGACAGTTCCCCACCTCAAAGAAGACCTCCCTCTCCGGGACCAAAATTCAGAAACCAAGAGTGGAGCGTGGATGTTGTTTGTAGGTTCCCATGTTCTATCCTCAGGCCCGTAACCCTTCCAATCCACTAGATACAGCTGAACCCCTCTCCTAACCTTAGTATCCAGGATGCGGCTAACTTCGTACTCATCAGAACCTTGCACGTTGAGCGGGGAAGGAAGCGAGGGCAACCTCGTAGAGGAAAGACAGGGTTTCAGTAGAGAAACATAAAAGACCGGATGGATGTGCCAATTGTCCGGTAATTTCAAACGTACTGCTACAGGGTTGATAACATCAGTCACCCGATAAGGGCCAACAAAACGTGGTAGAAGGAAACGTCGGCCCAGAATGTGTAAATTCTGTGTCGCCAACCAAACCCGGGAACCCACCTTGTAAGCGGGTGCAGGAGCCCTATGAGAGTCCGCCTGTATTTTGTGCTGCAACTCGGCTTTTTGTAGCTGACAGAACACTCCATTCCGAGTCTTGTTTATTTCACGCAAACACGCATTCGCAGCAGGGCTGGATACCGACGGGTTCGGATGTATGGGAAGTGTGCTGGATGCCGGCCATACATAACAAAAAAAGGGGAGGTTCCTGTGGAAGTATGGACTGAGTTATTGTAAGCAAACTCAGCCATATCTAGCAAGGACAACCATGAGTCTTGATGTTGCACAGTGAGACACCTAAAGTATTGTTCAAGTGTGGCATTTAGCCTTTCCGTTTGACCATCGGTCTGGGGGTGGTAAGCGGTGGAAAAGTTATCCTCGATGCCCAAGGATGTGGTCAGGGCACACCAAAAACAAGATTTGAATTGGGATCCACGATCCAAAACAATAATATGGGAAAGGCCGAAAGACCTAATAACCGATAACGACCCAAATCGTATCATGACCATGGTCACAAGGCAGCTCAACTATGAAATCCATCGAGATCATGGTCCAGGGTTCTTTAGGAAAAGGCAATGGGTGTAACAAACCAATAGGTTTCATTGGAACCACCTTGCACTAAGCTCATATTGCACATGAAGCTACGTATTTCAAGACGTCTTTGGACATCTGAGGCCACCAGGACCAACGGCATAGTAACTCCAAGGTTTTCCAACCTCCAGGATGCGCTGAGAATTTGGTATCATGACACCAACGCATAGCTGTAGCGCGAGTGTCTGTGTCAGGGAGGTAAACCATTCCATTATGGTAAGGAAGGCCATGCAGCAATGTTAAATTCATTTCGTGAATGATTTGTAGATTGACCTTAACCCTTTTGAGTAAGGCAGAACGTAAAGGAGTGTGAATTCCACAGGCACATACCACCTGAGTAGGAAGAAGAACGTTACGTTCGTCCAGGGGAGGCGGAGAGACATTATGCATCCTGGAAAGAGCATCAGCCTTAGAGTGCCGTGCGCTGGGCCTATAGGTTACTTGGAAATTGAACATTGAGAAAAACTCATGCCAACGAGCATGTCTGGCTGTGGTACATTTCATCGATTGTAATGCCAAAAGGTTTCGGTGGTCTGTATATACCTGAACCGGCACAGCAGTCCCTAGGAGGTGGTGGCGCCATGCGAGGAAGGCGTCCGAATGGCCAATAGCTCCTTTTCTGTGATAGTGTAGTGTGACTCATAGGTAGTGAGTTTCCTAGAATGAAAAGCCACAGGATGTAGTTCCCCATTGTCCTTACAGTGCTGAGAAAAGATAACGCCAACTGCGATACGAGGCGTCCGCCTCTACCACAAAAGGTAGATCTGGGTTAGGATGCATCAATACCGGGGCAGTGGTAAATGAAGACTTGAGACTTTCGAAAGCTTCCTGAGCAGCAGGATTCCAACAAAATGAACTTTTTGAACTGGTCAAAGACGTGAGAGGGGCAACTATGCTCGAAAAGGACTTAATGAAGTGCCGATAATAGTTGGCGAAACCCAGGAATTATTGCAACTGTTTAAGATTCGTAGGCATCGGCTAGTCTAACACTGCTTTGACCTTGGCATGATTCATTTGGATGCCTTTATCTGTGATGTCATATCCCAAAAACTCAACAGAAGTGACATGGAACACGCATTTCTCTAGTTTAGCGTAAAGGTGATTGCCACAAAGTCTTTGGAGAACTGTAGACACGTGTTCTATGTGGGTTGAGTATGATGGAGAATAAATGAGGATGTCATCTAGATATACCACCATGTAGGTATCCATGAGATCCCGAAAGACATCACTGATGAAATGCTGAAAAGTAGCAGGGGCATTACACGGCCCAAAAGGCATGACGCAGTACTCGTAGAGACCGTATTTGGTTTTAAATGCGGTCTTTCAATCATCCCCTGAGCGCATCCTAAGAAGATTGTAGGCGGCCCTCAAATCGAGTTTCGTGAATATTTTGGAATTGCCTAGCTGATCTAACAGAACTGAGCTCAAGGGAATAGGATATTGGTTCTGAACAGTGATGGCATTTAATTCACGATAGTCGATACATGGACGAAGATCCCCTTCTTTCTTTGGTACAAAAGACATGGAGGAGGCCGCAGGGGACCGAGATGGACGGATAAAACCCGTACTGACAGTCTTGTCGATGTATTCTTTCAGGATGGCGTCTTCTTTGGCTGTTAAGGAGTACACCCTACCACTCGGTATCTTTGCCCCAGGGACCAAATCAATAGGACAGTCATAGGGTCGATGGGGTGGCAAGACCTCAGCTCCTTTTGCATCAAAGACATCTTGATAAACATTGTATTCTGGAGGTAAGGACGTAGCAACCAAAGCACCCACCGAGGGTGCAATGTTTATGAGGGCACGACAGGGTTTTCATCAGGATGTTGATGATTTTGACAATGTTTACCACAGAAGGTAGAATCAAAAACCACAATGCCCTTGTCCCACTCAATGGTCGGGTTATGCCGCTTAAGCCAAGGTAAACCCAAAATGAGTCGAAAGGTAATGATTTCCATATGCCCGGAATCCGTAGTCATGGAAAAAGGTACTGTTTGTTCAGTAACCAAACCTGACAAGAGTGATGTTCCATTAACAGCATTAACAACCTCCGGATGGCTTTTGGTATTGAAGCTAACGCCATTTTCCCGAGCGTAGGAGAGGTCAATGTAGTTCCTAGTGGCACCTGAATCTAGGATCGGGTCCCCAATCCAAGAGGGACCTGACATCGGCTGAAAAGAAGCCTTAAGCGTGACTGGATTCATCGATACAGGGTACTGAGACGTGTGACTCAGTAGAGGAACCCCATCTACTACCGAGTCGTGGCGGTTCCCCGACTTCTTGGGTTTCTTTGGGCATGCTTTTAGAAAATGTTCCGCGGACCCACAATAGAAACAAAGATTATTCAGTTGTCTCCTCTCTCTTTTGCTAGGTGTTAAAGGCCCCTTTACGGCCCCTATTTGCATAGGTTCAGGAGCATTGGAGGAGGCAAGAGAAGGAGTAACTAGAACAGGCATCACACCCTTTTCTCCCCTTGCCTTTCTGCTCGCCGGGCATCGATCTGTAGAGCGGGATCCAAAAGTTCATGGAAGGCCGTTGGTACCACTGTTACTGTACTTAAGGTGTCTTTAAGAGAGTCAGACAGACCCTTATAGAACAGCGAGGCCTTCTTATCCTCAGGCCAGCCTGTTTCTGCAATCAGCTGATTGAACTTGACTACATAGTTCAGGAGAGGCGAATCGCCTTGTTGTATTGCGAGTAATTCTAATTCAGTTGCTTGGGTTCTGTAACGAGTATCGAATACCTGTCACGCTCCCCTGGTATCCACGGGGACGCCACCCAGCTGTGGGGACCCTGTTGCCCTTCTCAGCCGCTCCCAGGTATAATCAGCAGAGAAGTTCTGCCTTGTTATGGGTTTTGGCGTGCTCTCTGTCTTGCCTTCTTGGCAGGGGCAGGTTGTCCTTTGTGGGTGAGTGCGATCTAGTTACTTCACTGATGCAGGCCCTTTAGAGTTTTTCAGGTAGGTCTTATCACTGTTATACTGTATGCCTTTCTTGGATTTAAATAATGTCTTTTCTCCCTCCTTAGGTGCGCGGAAGTTCGCTGTGGAACGATGGCTGAATTGGGACTCGCCGGCAGGTGATGGTGCTTCGAGAGTGCCTTGATGCGGTAAGTAGGTGCTATGCACAGCGCTATGATGCCTTGCCTTTGCTAACCTGTTGTCTTTTGTTCCCGTAGGTTGCGGTACTCACCCGGAGCAAGAAGTCCCAAGGCGATGCTGGTCGATGGGCGACTCGTGAGGTAAGCTGCCGGCACAAATGCGAAATGTCTGATGTCCTTTTTCTCTCCTTTTTGCAGATCCGACGGTCCGGGAGGCTCGGTGTTCCTTGGATGCTGTTTGCAGGAGCGGAGGGCAGCTTGCGGTGGAATCACAGGTAAGCTGCTGCTATTAACGATGTCCTTTTGTTTTTCAGATGCTGTTCTTAGGAGGTTCGCAGATGCAGCTGAACACGATGAGCGTCACGTTGCAGGATTGCAAAGTAACGCGAAGCGTGTTATCCAAGTCGGGTGTGGTTTAAATAGCATCAAGAAAGTAGTCCAGGTAAAATAGTCCCTAGGCTACCACACCCAAAACACTATACCGCATAGCTTGGTTCCAAGGAGCCAAGCTATGTGGATGCCTCCATGTTGACTGGCACTGAAATAAAGTAGTCCCCAAGCACAAGTCTTCATTAAGTATGAGCCTGGCGCCAAAGGCGCCAGGATTGGCCCCAAGAGGGCCTAGGCAAAGGATGCTTAAGCTTGTTGGGGGCCCAAGCCGAGACCCCTCCTGGCCCATGGACCTGTCGGGGGGGGGGGTTAGGAAGTGGATCATGACAAAACCCGACTGTTAAGAGGGATTTCTGAAACCTGACCTGGAGGGGCAGAGGTTCAGAAGGCCAACCTAGTTTCTTGGAACAGGGTAACCTCTGGACAAGCCAGACCAATCAGGGTAGCTATGGCAGGCGGTCAAGACTAAGTCTCAAGAGGGGTGAGGGTGACTGAAAGACCTCAATGAGCACACAAAGCAAGGGCACTTACAAATTACTCCAGACAGGTGTTTTATTAAAAATATAGACACATTTATTACAAGGCCTTTGTAACATAGACCATAGCAAAGAATCACAATAATACTAAAGTAAACCAAAACATCACAATCAACACAATATATATACAAGACCAGAGGGCTCTAACGGATTAAAAGGCACGAAATGTGTAGACCACCTAGAGGGGGAGGAAAACAGGCAGTGCAAGTAATCTTTAAACCCACTTCCACATCAAGAATGCACCTAACTAAGAGGCAGTCCAAGCCCTGCGAAGAGAGGAGTCTTATGCTCAATACTACATGCACGCGCTTGTGCCAATGGACAAAATAGGGTCCCTTCAAGGGTCACTAGCAGCTCAGGAAGGTGGATAAGGTCGATGAAGTACAAGTCCCCACTATTCAAGCAGGACCTCCACTTGGGGGCAGAGGCAGGTTGAGAGTGCGGGATGGAGTCGCTATTTTGCAATAGCTGTGGAAAGGAAAGGGGCCCTCAGACGTAGGTTTCAGATGGTGTCCGACACAAATGAAGTACTTGGGAATTTGGATCTCCGGGAACCTGAGGACCATGATGGGCTTGAATTTGGATATACTTCTGCAAAAATGAAGATTGGAATTGGACAGTTGGAGTGAGCTTGGCCTATCCATTGGCGGGAAAATTAATGCTATTAAGATGATTTTAGCTCCAAAGTTAAATTACATTCTGAATATGATCCCCCTTCCTGTCTGTAAACGGAATTGGAAAATTATTTCAAGTATTCTGCAGAACTTTTTATGGAGTAAGAAAACACTGAGATTAAAAATATGGAAGTTGCAGCTGCAAGAGGTCAGAGGGGGATTGAATGTCCCAAATTTCGAACTATATCATCAAGCATTTTCCTTGAGGCATGTCCTGCCCTTTTTGGAAGATATGGAAGATGAATGGGCCGTGGCTGAGGCAAAGGGTGCTGGCCCCTTGCGCCCTCTGGCTCTCCTTTCCACTGTCACGACAGATCGGGAAAACGTTTCTGTTCTAACAAATTTCATTAGAACCACATGGAGATCATATGAACAGTCTGCCGGGTTTATGCCTGGTAAGACGGGTATGTCATCAATCTGGTTGAACCCGGATATCAAACTGAACAATAAGACCTTGTTCTGGCCAGAGTGGTTTGCAGCAGGGATTGTTAAAGTCGAAGATCTTTTTGATGGGACCGCTTGGAAAACATTTCGGATTTTGAAACTAGCGTTTGATTTACGTACAGGTACTTATGGCGAATACAGAAAGTTAAGGAGAGCAGTGAACATTCGATCTTTGGTTATCTCTGATTTGGCTCTAACTATTCAACAGATTGGCAGAAGTGATCATTCAGCATCTAAAATGTATAAAATGTTGAGTGGTTTCACTAATGCTAATGCGAAGCTCCAGGACAAATGGTCTTGCTATCTGAGAGAAGAGACGACTGCAGAGAGGTGGAGTGACTTATGTAGGAATATTAAAAGAATGTCCCTGAATGTTGGAGAGAGATCCAGACAAGTAATGCTCTTGAATAGAGTTTTCTAGACACCAGTAAGACTTAAGGAACAAAATTTAACAGAGTCAGACAGCTGTTGGGGATGTGGTCACTTTCGTGGCACTATGGAACACATGCTATGGGAGTGTCAGAGGGTCAGGAATTTCTGTTTGGATGTGACAAGTATGATGAACAAGGTTGTCAATGCAGATTTGGAATTTGACTTTGAAACTCTAATACTGGGGGAATCCACCATGCTGGACGACTTAGGGAAACATCAGATTACATGGATTTTACGTGGGGCTATGATGGCGAAAAAACTGATCCTGAGAAATTGGAAATCAGTTGTTCACCCGACGTTGAACATGTGGATGGAGGAGATGTATCGCACACGCAATATTGAAAATGTGATATATTCTGTGAATGGGGAAGGATGTATTTTTGATAAAATATGGAAGGCCTTTTTGGATAAGGGTTAGTCAGTCGTTGGAGCTTCCTGTGTCGAGTTTACCTGTATTCAGATAAGTAGACATGCACGTTTCAATTTACTCATTATAATGTTCATGTCTTTTGCTTCTTGGTTTGGTGCTATGCCAAAGTTTTCTAGAAGGTTGTTTTCAGGTCAATGTTATGAATTGCTATTGCTTTTTGACTTTTGCATCACACCCTTTCTGCCCCCTTTTTATTTATTTATTTATTTATTATTATTATTTTTATTATTATTTTTTTAAATATATAATTTATTTTTGTTTGTTTTTTTAATGCATTTTTTTTCTCAATATATTTTTCATTATTATTGTATGGATAATTGTCTATTGTATCTCTTTGTTACACTGATTTCTTCTGTTAATATTTAATACATTGGTTTAAAAAAAAAGATAGTACAGCTCCTATCCTCGTGTCAGAGGCATCTGTCTGCACAATAAAAGGTCTTTGGTAATCAGGGGCCCTGAGCACAGGGGCCTGGCACAAGGAGTCTTAAGCCATTGAAGACCTTCTCACACTCTTCAGTCCAAGTTACCTTCTTGGGTTTCTTCTGAGTTGTGAGAGCAGTCAGAGGGGCAGCTATGGTGCCATAGTCTGCTATGAAATGTCTGTAATAGCCAGTGAGTCCTATGAAGGCTCTCACTTGGGTCTGTGTAGTGGGGGTAGGCCAGTCTTGTACTGCTTGTACTTTACTGGGTAGAGGCTGTATCCTCCCTCCACCTACTTCATGTCCAAGGTAGACCACTGATCTTTGTCCAATCTGGCACTTACTGGCCTTTATGGTCACGTGGGCCTTCTGAAGAGCCTATAACATAATCCCAAGGAGTTTCACATGGTCTTCCCAGGTGGCACTGAAAACTGCTATATCATCCAGATATGCAAGACAGAATTCATCCAACCCATTCAACACATGATTGACAAGCCTTTGGAAAGTGGCAGGTACATTCTTCAACCCTGAACTGGTAAAGGCCCTCTGGAGTTAAGAAGGCTGTCTTCTCCTTGGCATGCTCTGCAAGGGCTATTTGCCAATAGCCTGCAGTGAGGTCAAACATGCTGAGGTACTTGGAGGCACCCAAGGTATCCACCAGCTCATCTGTTCTTGGCAAGGGGTGGGCATCTGTCTTGATGACAGCATTCAGAGCCCTGTAATCCACACAGAACCTCAATTCAGAAGTACCTACTTTTGGAACCAAGACCACAGGGCTGGGCCAAGGACTGCTAGAGAGTTCAATCACCCCAAGATCCAACATTTTGTTGACCTCCGTCTTAATGTAAGACCTTACTTGGTCTGACATTCTGTATCCCCTACTTTTGGTAGGTACACTGTCTCCTGTGTCTATGTTATGTTTGCACCAAGGAGTCAAACCAGGGGACTGTGAAAACAGGGGGCAAAATTGAAATTGCCTAAGCAAACTTTTCACCTCAGCCTGCTGATCAGAAGTCAGGTGAGGGGCCACTTGGACACCCTCAAAGGAGCTATCTGAAGGACTGCTTTGGAATAGGTCAGGAAGAGGTTCAGACTCCCCTTCCTCAACATGGGAAGCCAGTAGCAGTGTGTAGTAACTGGCTTTTGTGTTGCCTAGGGGAGGAGAAGTGTACCAACAATGTCAAAGTTGAATGAAATTCAGTGTTCCAAGATCAAAACCCCAATCCACACTCCTTGGGGTTAACAACTACCCAGACTACGTTCCACCACAGCTAAAACACAGCCATGGCATTGGTCATTCGCATTAGCAGTATCAATTACATTACAACGCCCGCCCAGGAGAGAAAGGAGGCAAAACACTAGACCACCCACAGGATTTTACTCTCCCACAAAAGGCCACAACACTTGACACCACACGGAGACAAACAACGGCCAACAACTTTGGAGGTACCCCCCCTGACTTAAATAAGGCGCTAGATCCCTACCAAAAACAAAAACATGGGCCACTACATGTAACCTATACACCCCACTCACACGGCCCAATACACTAACCTGACAGGTATTCCCTCAGTAAAGATAATCCACACTGCAAGTCCCGAAATTTCCCAGAAAAAAAAACGGGAAAAAGTCATAAATTCATCACTTCCCAGCACATTTCCAGAATCAGTTTGTAAACCAAATGAAATCATTCACCGCAAGTGAAATGCTTCTCCGCTCTCCCTCTCAGGCACGTGTATTCCTTTCTCAATGAGCTGTGAACGAGGCTTGGAATGCAGGAAGGCAATGTTCTCCGCACACGTGATGGATTGGGAAACCTCCCCGAGCTGTGACGTAATTAGAAAACATGAAGTCGCCGTCCCAGCAACAACACCTGGTAACGTACGCTCCCTTACCCAGGCTCATGTCGCGGTGACCAAATACAAACAGCCAGGAAAACCGGAGTAACGGATTTAATCCATTCCGCTGGAGTGCGCTCTTTTTCCTTCTTGATGCCGGCGCGCATGGACCGCAATAAGAACGACGCGCACATCTCGTTAAAGCTGCAGCTGAGCACAAGTCTCCTCCGAAAGACCTGCCCAGCTGTGCACATGAAGTTCTCTTCACCCGATGCCATTCGGGAGGGGCCCGTTCCACAGCCTCCCATGGAGGGGTCGAGAGAAAGGACCGCCCCTCCATGATCGCAACCCGGGATAGGGGAAAGCCAGCTGCGGGGAAAAAGTCCTCTGCGCCACTCTGCCGAACGCAGCCCCCTCCTCGGCAGGTCAGCCCCCAACACTTTGGTGCACCTCAGGAGCCGCTCCTACTTCCTGGACTAAGGAGCGCCTGAAATGCAAGGGCTCATAGATTCGCACCTCCAGGACAAACAGCCACTTGCACTCAGAATGGCAACACAAGTAATAGCTGCCCCTCCAAAAAATGAGGCGTTCTTGGCACAGACCTCACTGAGGGCAGCAAACTTGATACTCTCTCTGGCCAAAAGGATACAGGCCCGCCTTGGTGTGGGGGGATCACACGGGGGTGGTGTTCCAGGAGTGCGGCACCCCCCTGTTGTGTACACGAAGCGCGCATGCGCGGCCCAGCGGGCCGGCGCATGCGCGCTAGTTAATAAAGGCGGTGCCCGGGCAGTTCGCGCCGGAGCACCGGAACAGGCAGACGTCTCCGGCGTGTGTTCTTGCGCGCAGCCTGCGCGCGCTGGTGTCCGGACCCTGGGAGGCCTGCGCGCCACCACAGGGCTTCCCCAGGACACAACACTGGCGACGAGGAGGTACGGACTGCTTCCGTGCTCCGACAGCGTCGGAGAGACGGAGAGTCTTCCGTATTACGGACCCGCCGAGCGCCGGCGGTCATTTTGAGCTCACTCCTCCCCTCTTCACACGCGGCGGCAGTGGTTGCGGCCCGAAAGGGTGCTCGTGCGCCACATACCAGCTGTGTTGGGGGTCACAGACAATTTTTGGAAAACCCACAGTCCTGCAGGCGCAGGGCTGTGGCATTTAAGAAGAAAGAAGTGGGTTTCTACACCCCAATACTACCACGAGACCAGGACAAGCCGCCCTTCTCTCAAGAAAGACAACTGTGAGTACCTGACGCAGAAATGGGAGAAGAGACCGACGATGAGGGTGCCGCTGCCCCAATCCCCCGCAGATCTCGCAGCTCCCTAGCCCCCATGCCTGAATTCGATACTACTGGCCCCCCTTCCAAGTTGGGCCCAAAGTGGCTACTGTGGGTCAAGAGACTAGATATGTTCTTCAGGGCATTGGGGGTGAACGATGATGACACCAAAATCGCGACGATGATATACTCGGCAGGCGCAGAAGTCCACAAGATCTACGACTCCCTCGTCATCCCCGTGGTCACGTATGACGCAGTCAAGCAGGCACTCAAAGACCATTTCCTCCCCATGGCTAACGTAGATTTTGATAGATTTGTCATGGGTGCCGAAAGGCAACTAGACGACGAGCCCCTAGACAAATTTTGTGCCCGTCTGAGACACCTGGCGACCTCCTGCAGATGGGTCGATGAGGAAGAAATGGTCCGCAACCAACTACTGCAGGGGTGCAGCTCCGGCAAACTTCGAAGGCAGGTACTGAGAGAACCTGGCTTGACCCTCCAGCAAATTTTGGACCTGGGAAGAGCACATGAGCTAGCGGAAGCCAGAGGTGCGAAAATGGACGCTGCCACGTGACCGAAGAACGACGAAGACGCATTTGTCGTGGGGCGGTCAGCAGCAGGGAGGTCAAGGTGGGCGTCGAGAAGGCCTAATACCCCGCCCAAGCCAGGCAACGCCTCATCGTGCTCCTACTGTGGGTATGACCTCCCCCACAGCGGTGAATGCCCGGCGAAGTCGAGAACGTGCGGCCGGTGTGGCACACCGGGACACTACGCCAGGATATGCCGGGCTGCCTCCCCTGTTGCGGCAGGAAGAGGACCGGAGAGAGTTGGACAGGGAGGCGCTCGCAGAGTGAGAGGCATCTCTTCGATCGATCAGGGCCTGCAGGACCTGGACATCACGGAAGAAGAAGAGGAGGAGGAAGAGGTTTTCTTCATCTCCAGCATTGTTGAAGGCCCTGGCACGAGGCACCAACCCACATGCACTGTTAACATTGATGACGTCCCCACCCCCATTCTCATTGACACTGGGGCTTCGGTCTGCGTGCTAGCCACCAAACATTATGAGGCCCTGCCTGGCCCACCGGAGCTGTCAGCGTCCATGGCACGAATATACGCGGCGGGGATACGCCCCTTCCCATCCAAGGCGTGTTCATTGCCCCGGTTTCTCATGGACAAAACACCATCAAAGCAAGATTCTTTGTCACCAGCGTCAGCCCACATTCCTTGCTGAGCTGTGCGGCGTCAGAAGCACTCGACATTGTCCACTTTACGTTTGGGGTATACCACGCCGATCTGAAAAGCATGCTGCACAGGTTCGAAACTCTCTTCAATGGCATTGGCAAACTGAAAGCAGAGCCCGTTCGCTTACACATCGACAAGTCCGTAAGGCCGACAGCCCTCAAACATCGCCGGATTCCCTTTCACTTAAGAGCCCAAGTGGAAGAGGAGTTGCAACAGCTGGTCGACCGAGACATCATTGAAAGAGTGGAAGGCCCCACCCCGTGGGTGTCGCCCATTGTGGTAGCCCCAAAGCCGAAACAGCCGGGGGCGGTACGCATCTGCGTGGACATGAGGCTCCCAAATGCCGCCATCAGAAGGGAGCATCACCTCACACCCACTCTAGACGACATCGTCGGAGAACTCCAAGGTGCCAAAGTCTTCTCCAAACTGGACCTCAGATCTGGGTACCACCAGTTGGAGCTACACCCCGAGTCGAGGTACATTACGACATTCACTACTCACGAGGGGTTGTACCAGTACAAGAGACTAAACTTCGGAATCTCGTCCACGGCAGAAGTCTTCCAGAACGCCATCAGAGGAGCCCTGTCCGGACTGAAAGGTGTCATTAACATGTCCGACGACATCTTAGTCTTCGCAAAGTCGGAAATTGAACACCTTAAACGGCTTGAAAAAACTTTTGAGAGACTACAGGCGGTGGGCCTGACCCTGCACCAAGAAAAGTGCGAATTCCTCAAAGACCGACTGGAATTCTTTGGGTTCACCTTCCATGCAGGGGGCATATCCCCAGACCCTGGAAAAGTGAGGGACATAAGGGATGCGCCTCCGCCCACATCACCGGCGGAAGTTCGGAGCTTCTTGGGGATGGTCAACTATTGCGGCCGTTTCATCAAAGACCTAGCCTCTCTGTCGGAACCACTGAGGGCACTCACGAGGAATGACGTGACTTGGCAGTGGACGGAGGTTGAACAACGATCCTTCAAAGCCATCAAAGAAGCCCTGTCGGAGCAGGAGACTATGGCCTATTTCAACCCCAGCCGGGAGTCGGAGATTGTGGTCGATGCCAGCCCGATGGGACTGGGGGCAGTGCTCATGCAGGCGGACGAACTAGGGGTCATGAGGCCCATAGCATATGCCAGCAAAGCCCTCACTGACACGGAAAAGCGGTATTCCCAGATAGAAAAGGAAGCCCTCGCCATCCTGTGGGGGTGCAAACACTTTAGAATTTACATCCTCGGCAAACCCGTCGTCGTGATTACGGACCACAAACCCCTGATTCCTATCCTGTCGGGAACGTCATCCAAACCGCCTCCCCGCATCGAAAGGTGGATGTTGTCCCTCATTGAATATGGCGTCAAGCTAGTTTACCGCCCAGGCACCCATAACCCAGCCGACTACCTTTCTCGCCACCCTGGCACGAGGGACACCCAGAATCCCGTAGAGGTGGCAGACGCTGGAGACGCCGTGCATCTCGTCATTGAATCAGCCCTGCCAGTGGCCTTGTCGAGAGAGGACATTGCGGACGACTCGAACTCCGACGAGGCGTTCCTAAGAGTGAAAAGGGCGGAGGCCACAGGAGAGTGGCGGGACATCCTTCTAAACAATGCCAGGAGGAACCCTGAGGTACAAAGGGACCTACAACTGCTATGGAAAGCTCGACACGAGCTCTCGGTGTCCACGGACGGCCTGTTGCTGCGAGGGAACCAGATCGTGATCCCCAGGTCGTTGGTCATGAGGGTCCTCCAGTTGGCCCACACAGGGCACCAGGGCATGGCCAAAATGAAGGCACGTCTCAGGCTGAAGGTCTGGTTCCCCGATCTGGAGCACAGGGTAGCCGAGTTTGTGAGGACCTGCATCCCCTGCCAGGCCACGAGTCCTGTGGAAAGAGGCCCACCCATCCAGGCCATGGAGCGGAGCAACGTGCCATGGGGAACGGTGCACGCAGACTTCGGCTCGACAGGAAGAGGCCTATATTTCCTGGTGGTCACCGACCAGTGGTCGAGGTATCCGGAAGTGGAACTCGAGGAATCCATTGCCAGCGATCACACCATCCTGGCGATGGATAAAATCTTCGCCACCCATGGGTTCCCATTTGAGATTTGCTTGGACAATGGAGCGCCGTTCCAAGGACAGCGGTTTGCTAGATACTGCGCGGAACGAGGCATCAAGCACCGGAAGGTAACCCCGCTATGGCCAAGGGCCAATGGAGAGGTTGAGCGTTTCATGCGGACACTAAACAAAATTTTCCGTATTTCCGTCGATGGAGGGGAGGACCTGCGACACAACCTAATCGACTTTCTCCGCGAGTACCGGTCCACCCCACATCGATCCACCGGAATCGCACCTGCTGAGGCACTGTTCAAGCGAATACCCAGAGGGCTGATACCCGAAGCTGGTGACCGACGCCCAGGGGTGATCGACAGCGCACGGGTGACAGCAGACAGAGCAGCGAGAAACGAGAGCGAGACAACAAGGCGGAGGCTGCCAGGAAAAGAGATAGCAGTAGGAGATACCGTCCTAGTCCGGAACAGGAAACCGGAAGGGAAGCTCTCGATGACTTACGAAACCCAGCCAATGGGAGTAACTCATGTCAAAGGGTCAATGGTCACAGCTGCGAATGCGCGAGGGACGGTTACCAGAAACGCGTCCTTCTTTAAGCGCATAGGACCCGTAGCCGTGGAGGAAGAGACCAATCCTGCCGAAGGGCAAGCAGCAGAGGCACCGCAGGAAGACGGTGAACCGCCTGGGGACCCCGGGGGGCCAGAAGACCTTGAGAGAGGCTCGCCCAGGTACCCGCGCAGGGAAGGACGCCGTCCACCGCAAAGGTTCCAAGATTTCATCATGGACTCGGCAGCCTGAGTAACGAAGCCTGTTAAGTACAGTTTGATTTGAGCCACGTTGGCTCCCCTGTTTAGTGTGTTTGTTGTTTGTGGGAAAAGGAGGGATGTTGTGTACACCAAGCGCGCATGCGCGGCCCAGCGGGCCGGCGCATGCGCGCTAGTTAATAAAGGCGGTGCCCGGGCAGTTCGCGCCGGAGCACCGGAACAGGCAGACGTCTCCGGCATGTGTTCTTGCGCGCTGCCTGCGCGCGCTGGTGTCCGGACCCTGGGAGGCCCGCGCACCACCACAGGGCTTCCCCAGGACACAACACCCCCCAGCAGCGTCATACGAAAGGCAGTCCACCTACCGTCCCATCCTCGTCGCCAGTGTAACAATGATGGACCGCCAGTACATCAAGGTAAGTTCTCGGGTTCTTTATTGTCCATGTCCTGAACTCCTCCACAAGACACAGGGATGGTAGGGGACACAAGATGACACGGGAAACACCGGGCTCACCCCCACACCCATCTTCTCAGCTCACTGCTTCACTCCCCTCTCCAACCGTCACCAGCAGAACACCTCCACACAAACATTCCACACAAACATTCCACTGCAGATGACCTCACACTCAGAGCTAATCTGCAAGCCAGATTACTACACAGTGCTGCGATTTCAACTCTTGGGATGAAAGCCTTGAGCCTATTTACATGGAACACTATTGGAGCCTATCCAGGCCTTCCAAGGTCCACTAAATAGTTGACCTCACCCATTGACTCCACCACTGTGTACGGGCCTGACCATTTATCCTGTAAAGCTCTAGGCCTTATGGGATTCATGATCAGGACTTTCTGACCAGGTGTGAAGTTGATGAGGGAAGCTTTCTGGTCATACCAGTGTTTCACCAGAGCTTGTCCTGCCTTCAACTTGTCACTAGCCAGACCCATCAGGAGTACCATCCTTTTTCTGAGCCCTAGTACATAGTCTATTACGTTGGTAGTAATGGGGGGAGTGGGCATCTCCCATCCCTCCTTGATTATGGATAAGGGTCCCCTTACCGGGTGACCGAACAGAAGTTCAAAGGGGCTGAAGCCCACACCCTCCTGTGGTCAGGGGCATAGGAGACACATAAAATCTGGGGGGGGACAGGGGACATCTTGGGGACTTTGCTTTATTTATTTATTTATTTATTGTGTTTTAGAGAAAGAACTTGACTTTTCACAAAATTAGAATTAAAATAGAAGTACGTATTAAATTACAAATATCACTGTATAAAACAAGAGAAAAGAAGAAAAGAAAACAGAAGAAAATTAAAGGATGCCGCAGCAAAGAACATGTCTCTGTATGTTGCATTTCTGGATTTTTCATCTGACTATGAGCTCATGGTAAGAGAGAGGAAATAACAATTACTTCCAGGGGGCCGCAGCTAGGATGCCAGCTTGTTAAGAGGCAGATCACCTGTAAGTGGACTCCTGCCAAATAAAGGAGTTGCAGCCTTTTCTACCAACTGTAAGTTTCTACTTTTTTGTGTGGGGCAAGGAGACATGTGTGTCTCTTGGAATGGAAGGATGGGGGGGTTCAAAGAAAGAGGAAATCTTGTTTGTACCTCTGAGTAAGCCCTGTTACGGGAATAGAGGGACCAGGTGTGTGATGTTGCTGCTTTGACTGTCCTGGTGGGGAAGGGGGTACACCAAATAAGGAGGATGAGCAATCGCAAGCCCACCTCCTTATAATCACTCCCCAGGTCCGCGGCTGGATGTGTCGGACCCATGGGATGCCTAGTATCTGCCCCCAGGGAGGGCTACATAAGGTGCCCCACATCCACTTAGGGTGGGGGGAGAGAGGGCCACCCCCCTTGCAAAAATCCCTGGTGGCTAGTGGTCCCACATGCATCCACCACACCCAAAACTATGTTTTAAAAATAATATTTTTTTTTGTTGGCCCCCCTTCCCTGGGGCAGATGATCACCCATCTGCCCCCAGGGTATTGCCCCCATACTTTGGGGGCCAGGAGGGAGAAGGCAGCTTACATAGTAAGCAGCCCCTCCCCCCACTTCAAAAACAGATCCCTGCACGACACACCAAAAACATATTCTGGGTGGGATAAATGACATTACATCCCCCACTTAAAATTGTGAGGGGGGATTTGTCCCCCCGTCACCCCCCCATGTCCTACGGCCATGCCTGTGGAACCTCTCTGTAGGCAAACAGTAAGCATGGTAAAAGAAGATCCCATTTTCTTCTTTGAGGTTCTTCCAGAGCCCCAATCATACTTTTCAAGGTCCTGTTAAACCTTTCTACCAGACCGTTGGTCTAGTTGGTATGCGGAAGAGAATGTATAGGTGACTCCACATTCCTTCCACATAGCCTGCATATACTTTGACATAAAGTTGCTGCCTCTGTCAGACACAACTTCTTTAGGGAAGCCAACCCTAGTAAAGATGCCAAGTAAAGCTTTTGCAACTGACTGGCAGTCACAGTTTTTAATGGGATGGCCTCAGGATACCTGGTGGTATGGTCGACCAGCACCAGGATAAACCTATTGCCTGAGGATGTTTGGGGGTGAAGGGGACCAACAATGTTGATCCCTACCCTCTCAAATGGTACCCCCACAACTGGGAGTGGTACCAATGGAGCTTGGATTGTTGAACCACTCTTACCAGATAACTGGCAGGAGGCACAACTCCTGCAGTGACTTTCTACTTGCACCCCCATCTTGGGCCAGTAGAAGTGCATGGATAACCTTTGCTTGGTCTTCTTAATTCCAAGGTGACCAGCAAGGGGCACTTCATGCACCAGCTGCAGGAGGAAGGGTCTTACAGCAAGGGGAACCACCAACCTCCTATGGTTTCCTTCTGTAGACTCTGTGGGCTCACTATACAGGAGTCCACCTTCCCAATAAATCCGATGCTTCCCAGGAGGTTCACCCTCAAGCTGGGAGCAGGCCTGTCTCCTTAGGCCTTCCAGAGATGGGCACTCACGTTGGCCTTTACTGAATTCTTCCCTGTCAGGACCACCTTCTACTAACAAATCGTTTAGTTCAGGATGGTCATTGGGGTCAAATACTTCAGGCATCACCACCTCCTCATCAGGTCCTGGTGATTGACCAACTACCTCCACCTCAGTGGTAGGTGAGTTAGGGGGAATATTTTCTTTCCCTCTTTTTCTGACTCCTTTAGCCTTGGGTTTCCCCTTTGGCTGGGGCAGGGCATTGGTCTTGGTCCGTGCTGCCCTCGTTTGAGACCTTGTGCAGGGTCTGTCAGCAGTGTCTCCCAAAAGCCCTTAAGCTCTGAGATCATTGCCCAACAAGACCTTTCCTGGGACACTCCTCTGAATGCTCACTGGAATCCTGACTGCTGTACCATTGATAGTACGATTTACAGGTATTACTAGGAACATGAGAGGTGGGCCATCAGCCAACTTAGTGGGCATCAGAGTAGCTCTGGCAACTTCCTCTTGGTCTACCAAGGTAGAATCCACTACAGTTCGACTGCACCCACTATCCATAAGAGCTGGAGTATCTACTCCATTGATCGGCACACTGTCTTTAAAGTAGTGCTTGGTGTTATCTGGAATCCTAGCATAAGCCTCTGAGACTTTAGGCTCCCAGGAACCCAGGGAAACTAAAACTACCTCAGCTTCTATCGCACTGGGGAAGGAGTCTGAGGAGAAGGATGCTCCAGTAATGTTTTCTTGCTCGTAGGAGGAGAAGGCCAGATTAGCAGAGTGGACCCCCAAGGTTTTGATCTTACATCTGCGATCCCCCTTCACGTGGTCAGTTGCTCCACAAGCGAAACAAGATCCATTGGGTCTGTTCACATAGGGAGGCTTACTATAACCAGAGTTCTGTTTTGGAGGCTGACCTCCACTACCCTGTGAGTTCTCTTGTGTATTACCCTTAATTTTCTTTTTGTGGCCCTTTTGGGAAGAAAATGTATCAGTTTCCCCACCCTCCTTATCTTTGGACTTTTTCCCTTCCTCCTGCTTACCAGGATGAGTCTTTTCCTTATGGGACACTCGATGTGAAACCCACAAATCTGCTGCAATGGCTTGCTTCTTAGGATCTACCTCCTTGGAATCTGCCAAAGGCTGCTTAAGCTCAGGGGAAGAAGATGCAAAAATATGTTCCAGCATGACAAGACTTATCATACCTTCAAAGGTAGAAACCTTATAACCTTCAACCCAGCCAGTCAAGTTTTTTAAGGATTCAGTTACATAAGATACCCAAGTACCACTTTCTTTTTTCATATACTCTCTGAATCTTTTTAAGTATTAGGCAGGAGTCTTTCCAAACTTTAAGATGAGAGTTTGCTTTAACATTGAAAAATCTGCTCTCTCAGCTTTTGACATTTCCATAATGGCACTGCAGCCAGAATGGGGCAGTCTGCTAAGTAACCAGGCAATTTTATCAGCATTGTCAACTTGTTGCACTTCACATGCATACTCAAATGTATTCAGCCAGTCCATAATGTTATTCTTTTCCTCATACACACTGAGCAGATCTTTTGGAAACCTTGGATGAGAAGAGGCCCCAGACCCATGTCCAGGACCCTTGGATCGATTGGCGACTTGAAGCTTGGCCAGTTCCAACTGGTGATCCCTGTCTTTTTGTTTTTCTGCCTGCTCTATCTTTATTTTGGCCATATTGAACTCAAGCTCCTTCTGCCTAAACAGTAAAGAATTCAAGTATGGCCTCCCCATCAGCACTGGCAGCGGAAACATTCGACATTACATCCTCCATGTCCTCATGGTCGCTGTGGATCAATGCAGCGGTAGAACGATCAGTTCTACCAGTGAGAGCAGCCCCACCTCCTTCTGCACTGTCCTCGGAAGCTATAGCTCTAAGCTGAGCTTCTTGCCAGTCCATGATTCTTTGGATCATTTCTACTTTTGTGCCTTGAGAGGAAACACCTCTCTCAGCACACATCTTTGTTAATGTGTCGGATTTCAAAGTATTTAAAGTTAACAAGGTACTTGTTTCCATACTGTTAGATAGGACTATGGCCTTTTAAAAGTTATACTACAACAATTCACTATGTGTCCTGGTAGAAATAACTCAAAATGCCTTCACTCATGTGCAACACTGGATACCTTCAGTCCTATCCCACCGCTGTACACCAATTTGTTAAGAGGGATTTCTGAACTTGACCTGGAGGGGAAGAGGTTCAGAAGGCCAACCTAGTTTCTTGGAACAGGGTAACCTCTAGACAAGCCAGACAAATCAGGGTAGCTATGTCTCAAGAGGGGTGAGGGTGACTGAAAGACCTCAATGAGCACACAAAGCAAGGACACTTACAAATTACTCCAGACAGGTGATACATTAAAAATATAGACACATTTATTACAAGGCCTTTGTAACATAGACCATAGCAAAGAATCACAACAATACTAAAGTAAACCAATACATCACAATCAACACAATATATGTACAAGACCAGAGGGGTCTAACGGATTAAAAAGCATGAACTGTGTAGACCACCTGGATTGGGAGGAAAACAGGCAGTGCAAGTAATCTTCAGACCCAGTTCCACATCAAGAATACACCTAACTAAGAGGCAGTCCAAGCCCTGAGAAGAGAGGAGCCTTATGCTCAATAGTACATGCACGCGCTTGTGCCAAGGGACAAAATAGGGTCTCTTCAAGGGTCACTAGCAGCTCAGGGTTGTGGATAAGGTCGATGAAGAACAAGTCCCCACTATTCAAGCAGGACCTCCACTTGGAGGCAGAGGCAGGTTGAGAGTGCAGGATGGAGTCACTATTTCGCAATAGCTGTGGAAAGGAAAGGGGCCCTTGGGGGCCACTTCGTGCGTAAAAATGGGCACCTGCGCTAGGGGCCATCGGTTGGGGTATGGACTACTCACCGGTCCCCGACGCAGGCAGACCCAAACTTCGCCAGTACAGTCCACTTCGCTGGCAGGTTCGAATGCGACAATCAGGACATCTTGACACCGTGTAGTTTCCGCGGTACAACAGGGATTCCCAAACGGGACAGGGGCGATTTCTCCGCTCCTGGTGGAGGAATCAGGCCAATTCCACTGCAGCAGGCTTCAGGGTCAAGGGGGGGGTCACAAGTGCAGCAAACTTGCACAGGTCGTTGCCACAGCAGGGCAACACGGTAACCGTGTTTACTCTGGTCCGGGTGTACTGGTCTCACTTCAGACCTGGGAATGCCAAGTGTACGAAATTCAGTGCGAGGTTGCCGTGGACACAGAACAAGCAGTATACCAAGTTTTGAGGGCCTCCTCGAAACCATGGCGGTAACAGAGCAAACGTCCCGTGTAAGCTGGTCAGCCCACTGGTTGGCCCAGGGACACTTCCGAAGAGGCTCAATTGCAGGGTTTGATGAAGGTGCCGAGAGTAGTTGGTCTCACTATTCCAATGGGTCGAAGAGTCTTTGCAGTCCTTCTAGGACGATCAGATGCAGAGGGGTCTCGCCGGACGACAGAGGGCTCAGGGTGCCAAACCTTCCAGCGGGTCACCAGCGGTTCCTCGACTCGGCTTCTTATTGCAGGATACTTGGCTCCTTATTCCTTGTTCGGTGTGAACTCAGGAGATCGACCTGGTAGTGGTGTTTTCGGCCTGCTCTTATCCAAAGTTCCCTTCGTGCCAAAATGGAGAGGACCCAAGGGGAGATCTGCTCACAAACACTCACTCCATACGTGGAACAATCACGGACCACGGTGGTCCCAGGCATTCAGGACACTCCAGACTCTCTGGCACCCAGGATGTGTATTGGGAACAGGCATCCCAGCCCACATCCTGGAGGCACACACACACGGCATGCAGAAGCCCGCGAAAGCATTGTTTTTTGCGGGAAAGTGCATGACCAAATAAGGACTGACCCAGGTCGGCTCGACCTGGGGAAGGTGAAGGGGCAAGATGGTCAAAGGGCAGGACAAAGAACCTCGTGGCATGGACATTTTGGAGCCAGGCCACCTATTCGTGCCAAGCGCTGTAAGCGCGTTTTACATGGCAAGAACGGGTTAAAAAATACAGGAAAACGATAGCTGCCACCAGTCCTGTCCATAACACATCTGCACAGTTCATAAAAAGTCCAGCGAGAGTTTCTAGGGCCTTTGGAATGACTAGAGACCCAAGGGTGCAGTAAAGTAAGTTACATTGCACTCTTGTTCCATGTTGCACAAAAGCTGCAACATGAGTGAAGGACTAAGGGAAACAAAGTCTCCCAGTACTGACTGTCTTAAGGGCATGTCAGTTTCCCCATAAGAAGTGAGTGAAAGCCCAGAGGAGTGCAGCTGAGGGCTGCGCTTCTCTGCAAAGGTTAGATCAGGGCGTAAAACAGCAGCAAAAAGTTTGGGGGTTGACACATGGAGGGAAATTTACATTTGAATATGAAATCTTTCCTAACACCGACCCATCGCCTCCAGCAAGGCATCGCAATCAAACATCAGAGGGCTACCATCCTCCAATAACGGGTTAGCCCACGTAGCTGTGGTACCAGACAGATGGGATAGAACTAAAGCCGCTTTCGTGGCTGTATCAGGAAAGCCAAGTGTACGAAATTCCGTACGAAATTCCGTACGGAAATTCCGCAAGCGGTAATCAGTGCCGCTTGCACATTTTGTGTCGTAGGACGACACAAAAAGTGCAAGCGGCACTGATTAAAAAAAATGCGATATAGTTTGGGGTCACCTTGAAACCTCTCGGGGGGAGCCGACAGGAAATGTGTGACCATAACCACCGATGGATGAGCGGCTCCTTGGGAAGTGGGAGCGGCTGAACTAGCGGCCACCACAGGAGGAGGTACTGGTGCCTGAGTTGACGCCTGTGCCTGTAACTCATCAATTCTCCTTTCAGTGGCGGCATGTGCGGCCGTAATGTCAGTCCACAACTCTGCCATGAGTTGCATGAGATTGACCAGGGTGTCATTAACATCCATCTTTCGTATGTATGGCTTCTGATTATATCAGGCTGCTGGTCCTGAGGTGATAATCTGGTACAAGAACTAGTAGCGTAGCTGTAGAGTTCTTTCTACCAATGTATCCCTTTGTATTTCTAATCAAACTACAAAGGAATCAATTAGCCGAAAGATGGAGATCACTGCATCCGTTGTTGGAATGTTCAGACACCGTTGGTACTGTAGGGTTGGAGATTTCAATACCATTGACTGTAGAAGAGGAAAAACCTGAGATCAGATCAAGATAATCTCCCAAGGACCAGAGCAAGAACAGGACACCAGAAAAATGCGAGAGATTTACTGAATTTCCAAATAATTGAAGAAGAAAGCAATGAGATAAGATTATGACTTACCACTGTGGGTCTTTGGTGAAACACTACCAATGAACTCTTATACTATTCAACCTAGCCCTAAAACCCTGCTGGCAAGAGGACGCGTAGTCAGAAAACAGTCTCTAGCCCAGGATGCTACCCCGACAAAACGAGGACGCCTGCCGGCCTATGCGCCAATGATCACAGTCTCTAGTCCAGGCGCATTGGGATTTTGGATGGTGTAGGTTCGCTCTAGGCAGTAAGGGGAATGGAAAGCAGACCCAAGGTGATCCAGAGAACGGTCAGCAGCGTATGGACAATGAAGGTACTGTAGTCCAATAAGTAGAAGCAGGTTGTTAGACAATCTGGAGTCAACAGCATGTGAGCAATGACGGTAAAATCCGATAAGAAGAAGCAGCTCGTCAGACGGTCCGGAGTCTGCAGCGTGCGAACAAAGCAGGTAGGGTGCGATAAGCAGAAGCAGGTCGTTAGACGGTCTGGAATCAGCAGCGTGAGAGCAATGCAGGTAGGATCCGATAAGCAGAAGCAGGTCGTTTGAGGCAGGCCGGGGTCGAGCACCAGGGGAGGACCAACACAGACAAAGAAGGGCAAGAAGGGTCAAGAAAAAGAGCAAAACTACGAGCAGACACTAGCCTTGATTTGAAATCAGAAGCAGCGAGTGCGGCAACCCGGAAGTAGTTATGACGGGTGAGCGCGGCCTCGCATGTCTCCTCCTCTACAGAACGCGATAGCGTTGTGCTTATGGAGAGGACGCCACAATCGCCATGGTAACAATGCTGTACGAGTTCTGATGCGGCTGTGGGTGTAACGGGGTACTGAATGTTGTGTAAGGTTTAGAGAGGTTTTGCTAAATGGTAAAGACGACAAAGAGCGTTTTGGGCTAATCCTGTCAGAAAGGACCTTTCTCTAATGGGAAATAGCCGCTTCAGTGTGAGTGGGCTAGTTCCCATTAGATGAGGGGACCTTTCTGCCTCTCCAGGTCGGAGGGCTGTTTTCTAATGGGAAATAGCTGCTTCAGTGTGAGTGGGCTAGTTCCCATTAGACGATAGGACCTTTCTGCCGCTCCAGTTCGGAGGGCCGTTTCTCTAGTGGGAAATAGCTGCTTCATTGTGAGTGGGCTAGTTCCCATTAAGCAAGGGGGCCTTTCTACCTCTCCAAGTCGGAGGACAATTTTTCTAATGGGAAAGAGCTCCTTCAGTGTGAGTGGGCTAGTTCCCATAAGAGGAAAGGACCTTTCTGCCTCTCCAGGTCAGAGGGCCACTTCTCTAATGGGAAATAGCTGCTTCAGCGTGAGTGGGCTAGTTCCTGTTAGACTAAAGGGCCTTTCTGCCTCTCCAGGTCAGAGGGCCGTTTTTCTAATGGGAAATAGCTGCTTCAGTGTGAATGGGCTAGTTCCCATTAGACAAGGGGGCCTTTCTACCTCTCCAAGTCGGAGGACAATTTTTCTAATGGGAAAGAGCTCCTTCAGCGTGAGTGGGCTAGTTCCCATAAGAGGAAAGGACCTTTCTGCCTCTCTAGGTCGGAGGGCCGTTTCTCTAATGGGAAATAGCTGCTTCAGTGTGAGTGGGCTAGTTCCCATTAGACAAGGGGGCCTTTCTACCTCTCCAAGTCGGAGGACCATTTTTCTAATGGGAAAGAGCTGCTTCAGTGTGAGTGGGCTAGTTCCTGTTAGACTAAAGGGCCTTTCTGCCTCTCTAGGTCGGAGGGCCGTTTCTCTAATGGGAAATAGCTGCTTCAGTGTGAGTGGGCTAGTTCCCATTAGACAAGGGGGCCTTTCTACCTCTCCAAGTCGGAGGACCATTTTTCTAATGGGAAAGAGCTGCTTCAGTGTGAGTGGGCTAGTTCCCCTTAGACAAAAGGACCTTTCTGCCTCTCCAGGTCAGAGGGCCACTTCTCTAATGGGAAATAGCTGCTTCAGTGTGAGTGGGCTAGTTCCTGTTAGACTAAAGGGCCTTTCTGCCTCTCCAGGTCAGAGGGCCGTTTTTCTAATGGGAAATAGTTGCTTCAGTGTGAATGGGCTAGTTCCCATTAGACAAGGGGGCCTTTCTACCTCTCCAAGTCGGAGGACAATTTTTCTAATGGGAAAGAGCTCCTTCAGTGTGAGTGGGATAGTTCCCATAAGAGGAAAGGACCTTTCTGCCTCTCCAGGTCGGAGGGCCGTTTCTCTAATGGGAAATAGCTGCTTCAGTGTGAGTGGGCTAGTTTCCATTAGACAAGGGGGCTTTTCTACCTCTCCAAGTCGGAGGACCATTTTTCTAATGGGAAAGAGCTGCTTCAGTGTGAGTGGGCTAGTTCCCCTTAGACAAAAGGACCTTTCTGCCTCTCCAGGTCGGAGGGCCGTTTCTCTAATGGGAAATAGCTGCTTCAGTGTGAGTGGGCTAGTTCCCATTAGACAAGGGGACCTTTCTGCCTCTCCAGGTCAGAGGGCCGTTTCTCTAATGGGGAATAGCTACTTCAGTGTGAGTGGGCTAGTTCCCATTAGACTAAAGGGCCTTTCTGCCTCTCCAGGTCAGAGGGCCGTTTTTTTAATGGGAAATAGCTGCTTCAGTGTGATTGGGCTAGTTCCCATTAGATGAGAGGACCTTTCTGCCTCTCCAGGTTGGAGGGCCGTTTCTCTAATGGGAAGTAGCTGCTTCAGTGTGAGTGGGCTAGTTCCCATTAGATGAGGGTACCCGTCTGCCTCTCCAGGTCGGAGGGCCGTTTTCTAATGGAAAATAGCTGCTTCAGTGTGAGTGGGCTAGTTCCCATTAGACTAAAGGGCCTTTCTGCCTCTCCAGGTCAGAGGGCCGTTTTTCTAATGGGAAATAGCTGCTTCAGCGTGAGTGGGCTAGTTCCCATTACACAAAAGCACCTTTCTGCCTCTCCAGGTCGCAGGGCCGTTTCTCTAATGGGAAACAGCTGCTTTAGTGTGAGTGGGCTAGTCCCCATTAGATGAGAAGACCTTTCTGCCTCTCCAGGTCAAAGGGCCGTTTCTCTAATGGGAAATAGCTGCTTCAGTGTGAGTGGGCTAGTTCCCATTAGACGAGGGGACCTTTCTGCCTCTGCTGGTCAGAGGGCCGTTTCTCTAATGGGAAATAGCTGCTTCAGTGTGAGTGGGATCAATCCCATTAGACGAAAGGACCTTTCTGCCTCTCCAGGTCAGAGGGCTGTTTCTCTAATGGGAAATAGCTGCTTCAGTGTGAGTGGGCTAGTTCCAATTAGACAAAAGGACCTTTCTGCCTCTACAGGTCAGAGGGCCGTTTCTCTAATGTGAAATAGCTGCTTCACTGTGAGTGGGCTAGTTCCCATTAGACGAGAGGACCTTTCTGCCTTTCCAGGTCAGAGGGCCGTTTCTCTAATGGGAAATAGATGCTTCAGTGTGAGTGGGCTAGTTCCCATTAGATGAGAGGACCATTTCTGTAATGGGAAATAGCTGCTTCAGTGTGAGTGGACTAGTTCCCATTAGATGAGGGGACCTTCATGCCTCTCCTGGTCAGAGGGTCATTTCTCTAATGGGAAATAGCTACTTCAGTATGAATGGGCTAGTTCCCATTCGATGAGGGGACCTCTTGCTCTCCTGTTGATCGTCAACTTGTCCTGAATGTACTCTTTCTGATAATGTTCAAAACAACACTTTATAACCAACCCTCACAGTGCTGTAACAAACTCCTCAATGGTCTCACAATATTTCTGCTGTCTGATGACAAATTGATAACAAGCCAAAATGTTGTTCCCCTTCCCCTTGTAATGCTTGTCCATCTTGGCTATGCATATATCAAACTGAGTCAGTTGCCCATCTCGATGCATTCAGGTAGTTTTAAGAAATTGTTGTCCAGCCCGACTTCGACAATGAAACAGTGCCTTTCTTTTTACTCTAATAATTAGGACCGTATACCGCCAACTTATGTTTCTGGTATCTTTCTTTCTATTTAATAACATAGGAATAACTGGTATATTTGCCATAATCTTTCAATTCATTTCTGTTGCTTCCCTATTTTTGCGCCCTTGGTATTTGTCACCTTGTTCACAAGGACAAATGTTTCTAATCTCCCTTTTAAGGTGCAATGAAAAAAATCCTCTCAGAGTAACAGCCAATTGTGCTACGGCATGCTCCGTTCTTTATGTGTGTAAGTGTTTCTTTTGGTTGCAACACTGCATGTGAGATGGGCACAGCACAGAGCGCAGTGAGGGCCTTCAGCTTGTTACATAGCTAAGCAACAGACTTGTCAACCCCTTATCATATCTCAAATTGCCAGGTAACAACTGGCAACAGTGGACGATGCGTCCTTGGATCACGTGTTCTGTCATGTGCATGCACGGCTATGCTGCTAAGGGGCTTCCTGTGTCCTCATAGGCTCACGCAAAGCCTAGATACTCCCCAATACAGGCATGGAGAGTTCCAATGAGCCACCATTCGACTGCACAACTAACCCTGTACCTGCTCAGCCAGGGCAACCACAATCATTGGCAAGTGCAGGCTCTTTGTCATTGCCGCAACTCATCACTACTGAGGAGGCCCCCTTTCTTCTAGAGGACTTTATTCCCATGGCCACTTTCCATATTATAATATTACTCAACTACGGTTGTATTGCCAAGTGTGAATGGTTCAGTTAGTCCCCCTCTAATGCTCTATATGAGCATGGGTTGAGCCTCTTAGGATTGACGACGCATTGGCCCTATTAGGCATGAAGATTTGTTTGCTCTCCTAGCCAGAAAGACAATGTGTCTGTCCTGGGCTTGAAGACACGCTGGCACTCCTGGCCTTGAAGACAAAGATAGGCCCTTCCATGGTCCAGAAACTGATGATGTGATGCATCGGCAGGGCCAGAAACCGAAGAGCGGCACCAGTCACCTTGGTGTTGAGAGTTAAACCACTGTCAAGTTGCTTTAACCAGGGTACTGCACTCCTCCTCGTCTTTCCACTACCCCCTCTACTTTTGATGGGCTAATTAGTAGGTTAAGATGTACAACCAGGTACCAGCTAGCATACTTCTTAACGGACACAGGCCTTCTTCCACAGTATTTACCTTATTCTCAGGGTCCACCTTCTGCACGTCTTCCTTCCTCCACCTCCCTTTTCTTCCTCAGTACCTCTCCCAAAATGTTCTTCCATCGGTGGCCCTCATCTTCCTACACTGATTTTGTCTGTACTTTTCAAACTGTTCTCCAAGTAATTCCCTCCTTTCTCTTGTGTCTCACCTTCCAGCGCTCTCCTTTTTCCTCTTGCTAGATTCCCCCTTCACGCTGTACCCCCCTTTCTCTTCTTTTGACGCATCTTCACCTTCCTCTCCCATCCACCTCTTTAATTCTTAATCTTCCATTCCCTTTGCCTTCCTTCTTCTATTTACTCCGCTCTTTACTGCAATGCTTGTTTCCAAACTCCTATACTAGTCCTTCTACCCATGCCTCCCTGTATAGCCCTGCCCCTTTTGAAACGGAAAAAGGAAGAAAAGGAACAGCGTTAATTAATGTGCCCAAGTCCTTGTGTCTACGTGACAAAATGATTGGCTCTTCTGAGTAACTCACCATCTTCAGATCTAGTTATTTGTATCAGTTATAGAATTAACAGGTTACTCACCGTAGTGACCATCTTACTCCTAGTCCATGGTCCCCTTTCCTCCATACTTATGGGACATCTCTCCTCCTGTGGGACGGGACCGGAGCACTTTTGTAAAAAGCATCCACATTTTTTTCCAAAAATGTGTCCCTCCTCTTTCCTGCATGGGGCCCGGCGCGCGGCCATTACCCCGCCCACCTTGGCTCTGCCCCGCGCATCGCCCATCAGTCCTTTTCTATCGCAGGGCCCAAGACCCATTAGCAATAACAGAGGAACCTTATTAGAGGGGACGGCGGGCGTATGGAGGAAAGGAGACCATGGACTAGGAGTAAGGTGGTCACTATGGTGAGTAACCTGGTAATACTCCTACATCCCGTCCCCTTTCCTCCATACTTATGGGAGATTCCCAAACACTCCTTACAGGAACTATGGGTGGGTGGAAATACCCCTTACTGAAACAGGTTCTTCAGCACAGCCTGGCCGAACTGAGCGTCAGCCCTAGAGCTCATATCGAGGCAGTAATGCTTACAGAAAGCAGATGGGGAGGCCCAAGTAGCCGCTCTATCAATGGACTCCCAGGGAACATACTTCTGAAAAGCAAACGCAGCTGCCTTGCCTCGCACCGGATGTGCATGGATACCCTTAGGAGGTTTCAGCTTTTGGACGGTGAAAGATTCCGTGATACAGGCAGCAATCCATCTGGAAATGGATGCCTTAGACGCCGGCCTGCCCTGGGGTTTACCGAAGGTCACAAACAGTTGGGAAGAACTCCAAAGCTCGGCAGTCCTGTCCAGGTAGAACTTAAGAGCTCTTCGGACATCCAGGCAGTGTAGAACCCTTTCCGCCTCCGAGGCAGGGTTCGGAAAAAAGACCGGAAGGGAAAATCGACTGATTCAGATGGAATTCGGTCACTACCTTTGGTAGGAAAGCTGGGTTCGTCCGAAGGACTACCTTGTCCTTGTGAAAGACCAAGAAAGGATGCTCCAACGACAATGCCTGGAGCTCACTCACTCTCCTCGCTGACGTAACGGCTACCAGAAAGGAAACTTTCCAGGACACGTACTTGAGGTCAACCGTAGCCATTGGCTCAAAGGTTTTATGGCACAGCGCCGTCAGGACTACATTTAGGTCCCAAGGCGGGTGCAGACTACGAACCGGAGGGTAGAGTCGTGACAAACCAGCAAAATGTCTCTTCACCACCGGGTTAGTTAACGAATAAGAACACCGGTCTGTAGAGAGGTAGGCGGAAATCGCCGAGAGATAAGTCCTGCAGGACGAGACATGAACTCCTGGCTCTGCTAGGGAGGAGACAAAGGACAGCACCGTGTCAATCGTCGCCATCCTCGGGTCCAATTCTTTCTCCAAACACCAATGACAGAACCTGAGCCATTTACTCTTGTATTGGGATCTGGTCGAGGGTTTCCTGGCTGCCTGGATAATGCGCATGTTATCCGCAGACAAACCCAAAGGCTCTAGAGCCGTGAACTCAGGCACCATGCCGCCAAGTTGAGCGATTGTGGGTAGGGGTGCCACATCTGCTGTTCCCCTTGGTGAAGAAGATCGGGAGTTACTGGTAACCTGATCGGCGGACACACTGACAGGTGTTGAAGTTCTGAGAACCAAAACCTGGCCAGCCACCACGGAGCTATCAGTAGAAGAGAACAGTTGACAGAACTCTTCAACTTCCAAATTGCTTGATGAACGAGAGGAAGAGGCGGGAAGGCGTAAGCTCTCATGTTGTGCCATGGGATCTCGAGTGCGTCCCCCAGAGAGGAGGCTCCCAACCCCCCCTCTGGAGGCATACTGAGGAAGCTTCTTGTTTACCGCCGTGGCGAAGAGGTCCACCTCCGGTGTGCCTCAATGTGAGGAAATCCATGATAGGATCTCCGCCTTCAACTCCCACTCATAGCTGACCACTGTCCGCCGGCTGAGGGCATCCGCGGTGACATTCAGCCAGCCCGGGATATGCACTGCAAGCAGCCAGACCCCATGAAGCACGGCCCACTCCCAAATCTGGATGGACAGATCCACGAGAGGGGGAGACTTTGTTCCCCCTTGCTTGTTTATGTAGTACATTGACACCGCATTGTACGTTCTTATGCGGACCACCTTGTTGACAATGAGAGGTCTGAACGCCTTAAGCACCAGAAAAATCGCCAGAAGCTCCAATTGATTTATGTGCAGGAGCTTGTCCTGAGGTGACCAGAGGTCCGAGTCCTGGAGAAGATCTAATGTTGCACCCCACCCGAAAAGGGAGGAGTCTGTCGTGATCGTCACCATGGGGCTTGGGTCCTGGAACCCGACACCCACTGACAGGTTGCTGAGAGAAGACCACCAGTCCAGGTCCACTCTCATGGAATCCGGAATCATTATCCGTTTGGAATCCGGGTCCACAGCCAGACGCCAGGAACTCCGAAGAGCAATCTGGGTCTGTCTCATTTTGAGAGCAAGAGGAAGAGCCAGCGGCCATGAGGCCCAGAAGCCTCTGGAACCACCAGGCCGACATGCTCTCCGACTGCGTAAACATCTGATACGTGGCCAACAGATTCACCATTCTGTCCCTGGTCAGATACACTCGGCAGTCTATCATGTTCCAACGAAAACCCAGGAAAGTCAGGTCCTGTGAGACCGTCATGGAGGATTTCCGCCAGTTCACCGACAGCCCAAGATGGAACAGGAGCTGAAGGAGAGACTGGAGGTTGCCCGCTGCTGCCAATGGGCAAGGGCTGCGTAGGAGCCAGTCGTCCAAATAAGGATACACATGGATACCCTGGAGATGAAGATGGGCCGCGATCACCGACATCATCTTCGTGAAGACACGCGGCGCCAAACTGAGGCCAAAAGGAAGCACCCGAAACTGGAAGTGCTCCTCTCCCAAAGAGAAACGGAGGTATCTCCTGTGTGGGTTCCAAATCAGGATATGCATGTACGCATCCACCACGCTGAGCCAATCGCCCGCCTGCAACGAGGAGCAAATCTGGCCGGGTGCGATCATCTTGAATTTCTCTTGGGGTGGGGAAAGATTGAACTAGGAAAGGTCTAGGATGGTGCGCAGGCCAGCCTGGTTGGGTTTGGGCACAGTAAACAGCCGGGAGTAGAAGCCCTCCCCTTGTTCCCCAAGGGGAACGGGTTCCACAGCTCTGAGGAGCAGAAGTTTCTGAACCTCAGCCTTGAGGGAGGGTGAGCCCGATAGCTGAAAAGGAGGGTTGAGGGGTGGGGTAGTGGATAAAGGTAAGCGGAAGCCCACTTGAGCGACTGACAAGACCCATCTGTCTTCTGTGATGGTCTGCCACGCCTCCCAATGAGACGCAATGCGTCCTCCCACCAGGGTCTCGTGTGAGCGCGGAAAACCCTCATTTGGCAGGTTTATCGGTGGCGGTGCCACCTGAACCTGAAGAGGAGGCTGAGGAGCGGGAGAAATACCGCATACGCTGTTGTCTACAGCAGTTATTCCCTGCAGGAGTATCCACTCTGTGATTTTTGCGGTCGAGGAAGCCCCTAAAACCAGAGGAAGGTCGACCTTGCGACAACGGCCTTTGAGTCTTGAAGGGAGGTGTAACCAGAACAGACAATGATTTGGCCGTCTGAGTGCTGTCTTTGGTTTTGGTGAGCTCTACATCAGTAGAAGAGTGAAAAAGCTCCTTACCATCAAATGGAAGGTCCAGAACCTTGTCTTGCACCTCCTTCGAGAACTTAGTGGCATGTAGCCAGGCTTGCCGCGAGGTATCAACCCCTAGCATCAGACCCTGAGCCGAGGTGTCTACGTGATGAGCCGCAGCCTCCAGGAGATCCTGGGCCAAGACCCTGGCATCGGAAAGGCCTCCTGTGAAATCCTCCAGCTTCTCGACCGGAATGTGTTCCTCAAACTCCAACAGACCTCTCCACATCTGCATGTTAGCTCCCGCCAAAATCAATTCTGCATTGGCCTGCCTGAGCTGCAAGGCCGAATTGGCAAAGATTTTCCTCCCTAGGGAGTCCAGGAGCTTGTCCTCCTTTCCCAAAACCTGAGTCGTCGTCGTCGCGGAGGAGGAAGCTGCAGGTCTGGATTGCCACGTGGCCACAGCCACCACTGTGGAGGAGGGAGGCGGACAAACGACAAGGCCACTTCTTCTGAGGAATGTAGCCTGTACCTCGCGTCAATCTTTTTATTGACAAAAAGTCCCGAGTGTGGCTTTTCCCAAACTCTTCGGACCTCGGCCAGAACGTCCTTTTATAAGAACAGGCCGACACGCTCCAAAGGAGACAAGGTGAACGCCCCAGAAAGCACGCCCTCCTGCGGAGCAGGTGCCTCGGGCACCGGAACATCTAAGAAGCTCATCATGTCCAGTACCCGGTCATGGAAAGCTCTGGTAGAGCGGGGCAGATCCTCGTTGTCCAGATCGCCTTGAGGGTCATCTGACAGGTCCGGCTCCTGCTGAGCGGAGTCAGGCACTGCCTTGTCCACTGGGGACAATGGTGGCACAGGGGGAGGCACCACAGGCAAGGGAGGCGCCGGCGGAACCACCGACGGGACGGGTGGAGCCGGAGGCACAGGTCGATATATCTCCTTGAAAAGCCCCTTGAAATATTCCCTCATGGGGTCGGTGCGCATAAGCGCTTGAAATTTACCGAAAAAGGCATCCTCAGGAGATTGTTTCGGAACCTGAGGAGGCCTCTCATGAGGTGGACAAATCCAGGGACGCAACGGGGAAGGGTGCCACACTGGCCCCTCCGCCGACGTATCCACATAAATCAAGGGAGCCGCCCCCGTGGGCAACGAAACATTGTGCGGAAGAGGCATCCGGGCATTCCAATCATAAACCGGCCGGTAAGGATGCGCACAAAGGACCTTAGGTTCACCCGAACCCTACACCAGGGGTCTATGGCGTAGTTGTAGGGGTAGTACCTAAAATGGCCACCGTGGTCGTGGTGGGAACGGGCGCCATTTTGTCCTCAACTGAGGGGAACTGCGGCACGTGAGGAAGTGAGGCAGGGGTCCCCGTCGATGGATCATGGGTCTTAATTTTAGCCTTAACGTAAGGAACCTCGGCAGAGCCGGTACTATGAGGCCTGGAATGTTTCTGCGACATACCAACCGCCAACTGAGCCTTCGAAGGAAGAGCCTTGGCACTGCCGGTAAAAGAAGAAACTTTCTTTTTTGCCCCCTCAACAGATCTGGTGTCACCACAAGAGCGGGAACGGTGCGCTGTCACCGACAGGGCCTTGCCCAGCCCCTCAGAACTGCTGGTAGCCTTAGCCTCTGTACGAGGGACCTCGGCCCGGTACAAGCCTTATCGACACGGGCCTCGAACATCCGTTCGGTAACCTCAAGCCCAGCCAAGACCTCAGGGCGTACCTGTAACGCTCACCTGGTTCCCACGGAGGCGCGGCGTCGAAGGCGCAGAACTCTGAAGATGGACAGGAAGGGCCCCTCTATTCTGGCTTCCCTGGCTTGTTGGATACCCTCCTTAGGGTTTGGAAGGATGAGCTCTCCATCCTGCTTCTGATGCAGGGGCGCATTGAAACCCAGTTACTTCACTGGATTGAGGATTGATGGGAGTTCAGGTTAGCTTGACTGTTCAGGTAAGGCGCTGTAAAAGTTCAAGCTTAATAATAATGTTCGTTGTCTAATTGCAGCAAGCGCTAATGCTTGTCTTTTTCCCCTTAGGGGCCAGGGTTCGGAGTGCCGGAGATATGGCGCCGACCCGAAGTGAAACAGTTCTGGATGAGCGCTCAGGTAATGTCTTTGCATTCGCTCATTCAATGTCTTTGTCTTTTTTCCCCATAGGGGCCGGGGTCCGGAGATGCCAGGAAGTGGCAGGACCCGAAATGCAGTGGGAATAATCCAACAGGTAAGACTTAAAAGGAAACTGAGCTTTCCTTATTCCTTTTCTCCCTCTCACCTTTGTTCTTGTCTTTTTTCCTCTAGGCACCGGGGCGTAGCTGAATCCGGAAGATCGCTGCTGAAGATGGAAGCGCCTTGCAAAGGTGAGTAAAATGCAGCGCTGCAGCGATCGAAATGAAATGCCTTTAAAATGATGTCTTCCTTTTCAGGGCCGTTGGAGAAATGACTCCGGAATGCAGATTTAGCAGGTAAGGGCTTTTCTTCTCCTATTCTCTTCCTTTCTCCCCTTGCAGGTGTTCCAGGGTGCTGGCAGGGGTGGCTGAAGTCAGGATGCAGGAGCTGACACGGTGAGCGTCCAGCTGCTAGGTGCAGAACAACGCGAAGCATGTGTGGCTGTTCGGGTGGGGTTTAAATAGCCTTGGAAGAAGTTCCTGGTATGTATCCTTCCACCAATCAGGTATGTATCCTTCCCCGACCACACCCGGGTGGTGAAGTAGTCCTACAGGTTAAGTAGTCCCATTCAGGCCTCAAGAGGGCCTGGATGAAGCAGCAAGGTCTGCATCAGGTAAGTGTGCACCCAAGCACTTAAACACATATCCTCTTCTATGAGCCTGGTGCCTAAGGCGCCAGGACTGGGGTCCGCTATGAGCATGGCGCCTAAGGCGCCAGGACTGAGTCCAAAGGGCCCCGACTTGGGCCCGCTGAGACTTCCCTGGGGAAAATGATGTCTGCCTCTGGGGTTGCTGGGCCCGGCCTGGCTCCTTAGAGGTAGGCATCATGACAGTACTCTGGTTTTGTTTTTGAGGGAAGCCGAAAGAGTGGCCTCAGAGCAAGCTCTGGTACCCCATGACTCAGTAGAACTGGGTCTACACACAGCCCTCACAGGAGGGGCCTCGGAGTGTACTCCGGTGATCACAGGCCCCTTACGCAGACCCTCGGAGAAAACTCCAGTAGAATTATTAGGCCCGACAGGCACCTGAGGGCGAACCCCGGTAACAGATCGATCAACGCCCCTCCCGGCTCAGGAGGAACCCGGGAAGGTATCCCCCGGCCGGGGTGCTCTGAAAATTAAAGGAACTTACCAGGTGTTTTTTCTTCTCGTCGATGAATGAAAATGAGAAGGAGGAGTCCGTCCGAACACCTCCTCCCACCGCTCCAAACGACGTTGAAGTGCCCGGACCGAAAGGGAGTCGCAGTAAAAACAGGAGTCCCAACAGTGTTCCGGACCCAAACACTCTAAACAAAGAGGATGGGGATCTGCCCTCGCGAAGCGATGGTGACACGATGAACAGTCTGGAAAATCTAGTTTAAAAGACATAGACAGACTAGTAAACGAACGCTAGCGAGAACCAGAGAGGGGAAAAAAAAGGAAGAAAATCTTCTGAGGATGCATGTGCGTCCGGCCCCGATCGTGCGGAGAAAAGGACTGATGGGCGATGCGCGGGGCGGAGCGAAGGTGGGCAGGGTTACGGCCGTGTGCCGGGCCCCGCGCAGGAAAGAGAGGAGGGACACATTTTTGAAAAAAAATGTGGATGCTTTTTACAAAAGTGCTCTGGTTCCGTCCCACAGGACAGAGAGATGTCCCATAAGTATGGAGGAAAGGGGACGGGACGTAGGAGTATGTCAGCTGCCAACTTGAAGTCAAGCAGGGCTGTCATGGTAGCTGCCTGACCCCACCATGGTGCCTCCTGCAGGCAGCTGTACAATAACTTTGCCAACCTTGAACCTCATCTGTCAACTTCATTGCATACCCTCAAGCTCAAGTAGGTCTTTTTCACAGTCCATCCTTCAGACTGTGTATTGAAATGTACTTTTAGTGGAATCAAAGACGATACACACAGACCGTTTGGCCTTCTAATGCAGAGTTGTACACTCTTCAAAACTCTACCAGGTTTTGAATTACAGACTGGTACCTGGCAAAGGATAAAGTGGATAGGGTAGACACCTTGGGAATACCTTATATACTAGCTATTATCTTTCTGAATGTACAGGACCCCCCAGGGTCTTGTAGCTCCATTCCCATGTGTCCACCTAGAAACATGGTCATTTTTCTCCATTTTCTATGCTGGCACTCAGTTCATTGTACTCAATATGTAATTCTATTGATTGTTTCCTATTTTCAGTCCTTTATATTCCATGAAAGTAGTTACATTGTTAAAGTAGGCCTTATTTTCATTTATTATATTACTCGAGTTATCAGTTCATGGTTCTTACATATTTATCATATTACAGATTTATTATAACCATTTAATTGGACCAAAGTGTAGACTCTCTTAGCCATTGTCATAGTTATGTATCTATGTGTTCAAATTGAACCTAACTAGGTGCATTGTTTCCAAATGTTTTGTACCCATTTTTTTTAAATGTCAGATTGTGGGGTAGATCACCCCTCTACCACCCACCCACCTCCCCACCCCTTACACAATCCAATATGGCCTGACTCCAACCCACCATCTACCTTTGTTGGTATAGAACATTTTAATAAATTGAGGGAAGGGGGCAGGGGATTTTCAACCAGTTTGGGGGTGCAAGGGTCACTAGACCACCAGGGATGGCTTGAAAGGGAGGGGGCAGTGATCGGAGCGTGATAATCATGATTAGTTTTTGCTGGGCTGAACATAGGTAATGAATGTTTTTTGTTTACAGGTTTATTTACACGAGGAGCTGCAACATTATGCAAGTCTTTTTTTTTATTCTACGGGATTGGGCAGTCTGGGGAAGTAATTTGGTGGGCTGGGACACAAATGCAGGATCAGGCCACAAGTTTCCCCCGTGCCAGCAAAACATTGGTGGGAACTGCTGTCTCCCATGTGGATGGACTGTCCGCAAGCCCAGGCTGCACCTCTGGCTGTGCTGAGTTACAGATTTCGCCTCCGGGGAAGAATGGGGACCCTGTAACACAGGCCAGCCAGAGCTCCAAGATGGTGGGAGGTGATGTCCCTGGCCTTGGACAGCTATCTCCCAAGTGGGTAAACCATCCCCAAGTAAAGCGGCAGTCCCAAGGAGCCCTGGCAGGGTCCGTGACTTTCCCCAGAGGGAGTAGCTGCAACGCAGGGCAGCCATAGCTCCAGGATAGTCAGGGGTAATGTCCCTGGCCTTATGCAACTGTCTCCCATATGGGGGCAACAATCCCCAAGTGCAGCAGCTGTCACAGGAAGCCCGCGGCAGGGTCCCCATCCTTTCTCCAAGGAAAATTCTGTAACACAGCCAGCCAACATACCAGGATGGTCGGGGTGATGTCCCTGACCTTGGACACCTGTCTCCCATGTGGGTCGACTGTCCCAAAGTCCAGCGGCAGTTCTGGTTAGAGCTGTCAGGGTCCCCATTCTTCCTCAGAGGGAAAAGCTGTAACGCAGGGCAGACAGAGCTCCAGGATGGTCATGGGTAATATCCCTGGCCTTGAGTGGCTGTCTCCCATGTGGGTTCACCGTCCTGCAGCCCAGCAGCAGTTACACGAAGCACTCAGGGAAGGGGACCCTGCTGGATCTCCCTGGGACATCCACTGCACTTGGAGATGGTCGCCCCATATGGGAGACAACTACCCAAGGCCAGGAACATTACCCCCAACTATCCTGGAGCTCTGGCTGGCCTGTGTTACAGCTTCTCCCTATAGGAAAGGTCGGGGAACCTGCAGGGGCTCCCTGTGAGTGCTGCTGCGCTTGGGGATGGTGGACCCACATGGTAGTCTCGTCCAAGGCCGGGGACATTACCCTCGACCATCCTGGAGCTCTGGCTAGACAGCAATACAGAATTTCCCTCGGGGAACGGATGGGGACACTGCCAGGGCTCCTTACGACTGCCATTGGATTTCAGGACAGATGACACTTCACCCAGGTAGGTGCACCCACACATGAGGTACGGTTTTCATTCGGACACCTTTGGGAAGGTAGGACAGGTGTTGTTGGCAGTATGTTTCAGTAGTTTCCAAGTGAGAAATTTCTGAAAATTGTGCTTTTTTTTCTCCCTAAATTTCAGACTTTGCCGGGCTTTCGGGTAATAAATATGAGGGCCATTCACGCAAGTCAGACGTCTGTGGGTTCCCACAGAAGTCTGCTCTCCCGAAACACTTGGGTTACCAGTGGTTTAGCCTTTTCCCTTTGCGCACAGGTAGGTGCACCCACACGTGAGGTAGAGCTTTCGTCGGGACACCTGTGGGATCACGGGAAGGTACATGTGTTGTTGGCAGTGTGTTTTGGTGGATTGGAAATGTGAAATGTCTGAAAATTGAGTCTTTTCCCTACATTTTAGACTTTGCCGGGGCTTATGTGTAATACATTCTGGGGTGATTCGCACAAGTCAGACCTCTGTGGATTCCCACGAGTGCCTTTTTTTCGGAAATGCATTGGGTTCCCCGTTTTCCTTGGTGGCTGTGACACCCCGGGCACAAATCTGTAGGTTGTCCACAAGAGCAAATTCCCACAAAATCTGCCCTGCCGAAACACTTGGGGTTACCAGTGGTTTAGCCTTTTCCCTTTGCGCCCAGGTAGGTGCACCCCCACATGAGGGACCGTTTTCATTGGGACACCTGTGGGAAGGTAGGACATTTGTTTTCATAACATTTTCATACATTTGCTATTGCGCTTTGTTACACAACCCTTTCATTTTCCAAATGTGACCTACATTTAGTTGCCGATTTAGGAACTGCATGCCTTTCTAACCTGCACAAGTCACCTACCCTTCAAAAGGCCTGCCTGTGCTCTTTCAGAAATGGTATGTGTTATATAATGACTGTCTGTGTTGATCTGCCACATGTGAGTGTGTGATGTCATATGGAATGTTGTTGGGTGAATGAGGGAATGCTGATCTGAGGGTTCCGTACTGAGGCAGGCAGTTAGAGCTCCCCTGCCTGGGTGATGGGGCCAGTGCTGATATAGTCCATACTCTCATGTATTTATCCTTCCTGTAACTGTGTCTTTAAGTCCTGAATAAACCTAAGAAGTAACTAAGAAAGCCTGGAAGTCACTTCATAACAATGGCGACGAGGATGTCTTTCAAGAAGAACCTGCGCACACAAGAAGAAGTTGAAGTCTGAAGGAGCCTGCTGCGGGGGGGTGCAGGAGAGAGGAGGACAAAGTGGAGGTCAGCACTGCCCCCACAAACAAGTAAGAGACCCATCACCCAGGGCTAAGGTGGGGAGGAGCTAGGAAGTCCCACTACAGGCGCTCTATCTTATATGTGGAGCCCCATGTCATGAAGGACCAGCTGCCCAGAAGCTGGAGGGAAGAGCTGGGTCCAGGGGCTGAGGAAGAGAGCCCACATAGGGGGATCAAGAGCGCATGTTGGAGGCAAAGCTGGATTCCAGGGGCTGTCTATAAGGAGAAGCTGGGCCAGCAAGGGATGCCCTAGAAATCTTAGTCTCTAGAGTGAAGAAGTTTTATTTAAGCCCGAAATCAGTATGGGCATACCACCTGCATAACTCTTGATTTTCTTGTTTGAAAGACTCGTACTGGGAGCGCCAGTGTCTGCAGGGAGTTGCAAAGTTACCTCGATTGCCTCAGGGATTGGAGTTGGCCAGCCACATCGATTGTCCCGGCTGGTGACGGTTGGCGGGAGGAGGTCCGTACTGCTCCAGGGTAGCGGTGCGACTGATGACGTCACACAGTACGCGGCCGGAGTTGGTGGACAAAGGCGCGTCATGGAGGTTGCGATGCGAACGCTGAGGGAATTGGAACTGGGTAATTGTTCGAAGCTCTCCGTCAGTACGAGAAGCGCTGTGGTGGAATTTCGAGTAAAGAACCTTATGAACGTGGTTCAAGACGTGTGGACGTCATCGCGTCTACATCTCCGAATTGCGAGGCCGTTTGTGTGAGAGTGGCCCATGGAAAACATGCATTCCTTTGTTGTGGGGGAAGTTGCGCCGGCAGCCGGGAGAAGATATATGACCGGGCGCATATGGCCTGTGCCGGTACGGTGTGAAAAGGCCAGCTCGTTTTCCCTCCCGTGAGCGGTCTCTGAAGAGGAATGCTGCTCACACGACGGTCGATGAGAGAAGTGTACTCATTGTTTTTGGCTGCCGCACAGGCCCAGGGTACCGGCACACGCGGAGAGCTGAAGGGACCCAGCTGATCTAGCGAACGTTTCAGTCCGACAAGGGATGTCATTGAGAAGAGGTGTAGGTCTCGCTCGTTTCACGAGAGCGAAGAAGGAGCTGAGTCCTTAAATAATTAAATATTCTTTTGTGAATTTGTTATGCTAGCAACAATGTCTATCTGAAATGCACTATGGATCAGTTATCGCTGTTAAGATGTGAAGTATGACTTCGGGTGTAGCTAGTGTGCCTATGAAGCCATATAGAAGTTTATGTAACACACATGAGATGTTTATGATTTAGGGTCATTGGTGTGGGAAAGTAAATATGATAGGATGTATAGAGTAATTATATGGTGTGGATTATCAGGATGGACATATTGGACATTTCATGGACGAGATAGTTGGAAACTGTTTGCATTATAGAGTAAAAAGGAGATGTCCAATTTAGAAGATTGAAGTGCTGGATGAGAGTGCTAGATTTAACCATTTTGAGGCATTTTAGGTGTGGTTAGAGACCATTATGGTCTTTTAAGTTTGTTGTGGTCCTACTTAGGGTCATAAAATGGCCATGGACTTGTGGGACTACACAAGTCAGATTAGGGTCATAACCTGGCCATGGACTTTTAGGACTAAAATGTTGAAACGTTTGATGTTCTACAGTTTATATTAGCATTTATATTATACTACAGTCAACAATGCATTTTATAGCTGGGTAATGCAAAATGTTTTGTGCCGGAGTTAAGGTTGACTGTAGTGATGAATGCACAGAGAAGGGCATGAAGTTAAGATGAGGCAGGTTGTCACATCTTAGCCTTTGGTGTGAGTGACGATGTAGTTATAATGAGAGGTAGCGCCGCTGTTGTGAATGTGTCACGATTGGTATTAACATGAGGTAGCGCCTCTGGTTTGAGTGACATTGTAGTAGTACTTGGAGGTAGCGCCTCTGATATGTGGGTCACGTTTGATGGGGGTAGCGCCTCTGATGAGTGTGGCTCAATGGGTATTTTAGGGAGGTAGCGCCTCCAGTTAGAGTGACAATAGGTTTTCTTTGAGAGGTAGCGCCTCTGAGGTGAGTGTCACTAGGGTATGTTAGGGAGGTAGCGCCTCCAGGTTTATGCGAAGTATAGTATTAAAGAGAGGTAGCGCCTCTGAAGTGCGTGGACGTAAGTGCATATAAGGGAGGTAGCGCCTCCGGTAGGTGTCTCTATTAGTGTTAGCAAGACAAGCGCCTCTGATGTGAATGGACACAAGTGTATATGAGGGAGATAGCGCCACAGGTTTGTGGAACATAGTGATGTGCGTGAGGTAGCGCCTCAGCCCGTGTAGAGTAGGACAGGTACCTCAGTGGATGAGTACCATGTCATATTGTTCCCGCAATTGTTTAAAGGAGGTAGCTCCTCTGTAGTGATATTTTCTTATGTGTAGTTGTGTCAGAGCCTGTGTTTCATCCAAATTAGTGGGGTGTGGCATGTCAGTTTCTATCAATTCTGCATTGGGTTGACTGTGGTCATTCACCGGGTACGCAGATGGGTTTGGGATGCCTGGCCAGTGTCTCAGCTTCTTCTTCAGTATTTGAATGTATTGGCTAATTAGGTCACACCCAACAGGCTGAGTATATTTGATGTTTGAATGGGTAAGTGGTGTTGTGTCGCTTTGAATGTGTCTGTTTCGGTTTGGTATTAGATGCGTGTTTGAGACGGGTTTAGAGAAATATCTTGTTGTGTCTGATTTGTACATGTGTGGTCTGGTAAAGGAAGGAGATGTGTTACGTTGTGACTTCCTGTGTGTGTGTGTGGCTTTGGAAAAGGAGGGAGATGTGTTATATAGTGACTGTCTGTGTTGATCTGCCACATGTGAGTGTGTGATGTCATATGGAATGTTGTTGGGTGAATGAGGGAATGCTGATGTGAGGGTTCCGTACTGAGGCAGGCAGTTAGAGCTCCCCTGCCTGGGTGATGGGGCCAGTGCTGATATAGTCCATACTCTCATGTATTTATCCTTCCTGTAACTGTGTCTTTAAGTCCTGAATAAACCTAAGAAGTAACTAAGAAAGCCTGGCAGTCACTTCATAACAGTATGCTTGCCATTCCTCACATTTATTTTCCTTATTTACACATGCTAAGTACGTCTGCTTAGGCCGTCAGCAAAAAGTCCTGTGTACCATGGCTCTATTTTTTGGCGTGTAGTATTGCTTGTTTTGTGAAACAGTACAAACAAACGTGTGATTTCCTAAATGGAGGAGTCAGGGGAATGCAGCAGGGTATTGCTTTTCTCAATATTCACAGAAGCCATTACCTTACAGGTCCAACCATATCCAGCACATACCTTTTTTTAATATGTAATTTTTCCCCAAACTATGGTCAACCTCCCTAGATAGATGTTGCCTGACCTGTGCAAATCACCCTTTCCTAAACCTGGAATTGTGTCTACTTTTCAGAAACGTATGCCTTTTTGTCTTCCAATTCAGCATTCTACCCTCCTCTTCCATTCCGTCCACGCAATTGGGGGAGTAGTTTAAAAAAATGCCTACTCTCACAAAATTGATGGTAACCTTATAAAAATGTTTTTCTTTGGTTTCCACTGAACCTGTTTTTGAAAGCCTGGAAAATGGCAAATTCAGCACATCAAACCACTTGTACCTAGCTCTTACAAGGAGAAAAAAAAAAAACACAGGCTTCTTTGTACATCATTTTATTGGCATTTTCTGAAGAAAGAAAAAAAAACGAGCTACTTTCTGGTTATTTTCTCTCAGCCCCATACAGCAAACTAGGATTCCTTGGTGGCGTTATGACCGCCTACATTTGGGAAGAAAGGGGGCCAAATTTGGCCGAGATATCATCACATGTAACAAAAAAGTTACAAGGGATTGAATGGTGACATACCGAAACCACCAAAAAAGGGCTTGGCACGGGTGTAAGTGAGGAACTATTGGCAGTCAAGGTGTTAAAAACAGATAACCGATTAGCTTATAGAAATAAATAGAACATTGGAAATGTTTTTATTATGACAAGTGCTTACACTGTAAAGCAACAAATAGTACATATACACGTGTAGACTGGATACATACCATACATTACACAATATATTTGGCAATTGGCTTTTTTAAAACCAAAGATCACATTGGTGGAGCCATATGGTGTGAACCTGCGTTACCTGGGGGGATTGGAAGAAAAAAGAAGGCGAATAGTGAAACATTTGTGGAAAAATAGTTCTCATAACTGCACTGAAAAGCTTCAAGAATTTGATTACAGAAAAAGTAACTTTATTATGGCAAATGTTCTTTCATCACAATATTTCCTGTAAGGGCTCAACAGATTGCACGACTTCACACCTTCGGCAGGGGCACGCTTATACACAGTGCTGGAGGTTTGTGACGCAATTATCAATCTATAAATGATTTTCTTTGCATAATGGTGCTGTAGTGTGAACAAGTACGGGTAAACAATAGACAACTAAAGATCACAGAAAGAACATTTCCAAGTTAAAAATGTCACTCGAAATATGGATTTACAGGACAGTGAATTAAAATAACATGAAAAGCAACTCACATTGCCCAAAATTGAAAATGTGATTAGAGTGGAAGGAACTCAAACACCTGACACTTTTCTGAAGCGCACCTGGCACTTTTTGAATCTAGAATATACTTTGCACTTTAGTAAGGCATTTCCAATATTTACGATTTGCCTTCGTGAAGTAATATGGTTCTGCGTTGACTTTAAGACGCATTTTGCACTCAGCACGTTTATATGGATGTATAATGGATTTGTATGTACAAGGCAGTTTTGTCAGTATTTAACATCAGGCATTAAACGGAGTGGCCGAGCAGGAATGCACAGACAGAATTTGACCTGTAGAAATTCTGCCCCAGTTCCAAAAAAGGCATGATGAACTATACATTAGGCCTTGACCTGAATGGGCTTGGCCATGGGTAGCCAATGAAGATGGTGCACAACTGGAGTAATGTGAGCACAACTAGGTGAGTAAGTGGCTACTCTGGCTGCAGAGTTCTGCAGGATCCGAAGGTGCCATAAGAGGTAGACAGGTTGTGCTAGAAATAGGGCGTTGCAGTGGCTCATGTAGGACATAACAAGTGAGGACACCACAGAGGCAGGTAACGGAGAAAGGAGTAAACAAAGAACCTTACTAAGGGGTTTCAGGTGAAGATAGCCTCTTTGACATACTAGACTTATCTGAGATTCCGCAGACAGAAAAACTAATATATTTACCCCTCAAGATGGCCAAAAAGAGGGGGTCCAAAAGACAGCAGAGGAAGGAGGATCAACCACCAACACCTCCATTTTTTCCCCGTTCAACTTGATCCAGTTATTACACATCCATGCACACACCATTTTGAGGCAGGCCCTAAATCTGGTCGCTGTCTCAACAAGAGAGTGATCTAAATGTACCAGGATCTGTGTCATCTGTTAAGAATAAAATTGGAAGCCGTGAGAGCACATAAGCTTGGTAAGAGGTTGCATGTCATATTAAACAAAACCTGGAAGATGGAGGGAACTCAATGGACTCCACATGTCAAGGCAGTGGGCACAGAGTGAAAAGGGGGGGAGGGATATTCGATCAGAGAGAAACGAAAAAAAAAACCAGGCAAGAACGGCACCAGAAAGACCAGCCCGGATGAGCAAGACAGCATGGTCAATGCTATCAAAGGCGGCAGATAATTAAAGTAACAATAAAGGCCTGACACTGCCCGAGTCGTGCAGCCAAACCACATAGTCAACGTTGGAGACCAGCACCCGCTCTTTGCCTCATCCTGGATGAAAAACAGATTGGGAAGTGTGGAATAAGAAAGGGCAGACAAAGGCTTCAAAAAGCTTCATTAGAAGATTCCAAGAAAGCCACTGAGAAGGCATTATGATGACAGAATCACCAATGCCACCAAACCACAAAAAGAAATGTTTAACATAATCAAAGAGATGAGAAACCCACCAGGCTGTGACAACACCCCAACCCCCTCAGAGAAACTGTGCAAAGGCCTGGCAGACCACTTCAAGAAAAAATATCAATGACATCCGACAAACCCTACAGAACATACCAACCGACCACAACACACTACCGAGCAATCTTATCTCAGAACCTCAGCGCAAACTCAAAAACGTTCCTGAAATATCAGCAGAGGCATTCGCAATGCTGGTAAAACACAGCAAGAAAGCTGGATCACCCATGGATCCCTATCCCCCGGACATCTACAAATCAATCCTCGCTCAAGGAACGCCAGCAGAATACTATAGAAACCTTTTGAACCAATCAAACAGGAAATGTACCGAGGATCTTCAAATCAGAATATATCAAACCACTTCTGAAAAACTCAAGTGGCGACGTAGAAGACCTCTCCAAGTACAGGCCGATCTCCAACATTCCCTACCCGGAAAAACTCCTGGAAACCTACATGCATAAATTAACACAAGAACACGTAGAAAAGCATCACCTGCTAGACCAAGCTCAAGTCAGGTTCAGACCTGCAAGAGGAACGGAAACAGCACTACTATCCATCTGGGACGACCTAAAAACTAACATAGACTCAAACATAATCTCAGCCCTTATCCTACTCGGCCTCTCTGCAGCCTTTGACACAGTTAGCAATGACACCCTAAGCAAAAGGCTAGAAGACATAGGCATAACTGACAGCACTACTCTGGACATAATGATTCCTAGCAGACAGAATAGAAACCGTTTGGATCAGACCCATCAAATCCACTCCAAGAGTTAACGACTGCGGAGTGCCACAAGGATCCTCACTATCACCACTGTACTTCAACATCTACCAGACACCGGTTATCAGAATCTTAAAAAAATACATCACAAACTACAACTACGCCAACGATACTCAAATCATCCAAAAAATCAAAGACACACAAGCCGATCATGCAACCCTAATCGAATGTCTAAAAGAAGTCTTCAACTGGATGACTGCCAACAACCTGAAAATCAACCCAAGAAAAACAGAAATCATGATCATATCCAAAGACCAAGAAAACGAAACCGCCGTCCCATGGCCAACTGAAATGGGAACCGCACCATCACCATCTAAGGTAGTAAAAAATCCGAGGGTCCTGATGGACAACTCCATAATCTTAGAACCACAAATAAATGTAACTGTCAAGAAATGTTTTTGTTCCTCCTCCACACAGCAAGAAGAATCCTACTATTCCTCTCCTTCACGCACAAAACACGCACTATGGTCGCCCTCATCATGTCAAAAGTCCACTATGCAAACAGCCTCTACCGCGGAATACCAGAATACCTCCTGAAGAAGCTACAACAGATCCAAAATACAGCTGCAGGACTACTCCTCAAACTATCAAGAAGAGAACACATCACTCCTGCCCTAAAAATACTACACTGCTCCCAATAAAACAACAATGTGCATAACGCACAGGGCAATCAGTGGACAAGGAGCAGAATTCCTACAAAAGAAAATAATCTACAAGCCAACTAGATTCCTCAGGTCACGCAAAAAAATCTGCCTGGAACAAAAACCATGCCTCAAGAAAAAACTTGGAGGCACCTCCTTCTACCACTTAGCTGCAAAAACCTGGAACAACATCCCAAAACAAATAAACACCAAAGATCACCTAAAATTTAGCAAATTACTAAAAACCTGGCTATTCAACACCACAGACTCAAACTGAAAACAGATACAGAAAGGAAAAGGGAGGACTAGACTAAACTAGACACAGACAGCTCCCAGAACCCACTGGGAACCTCCCACGGCACCCAGGCGAGTCTCACCGGGTACAGTGCAACACCCAAGGAGACGGAATCAACAAAAACATACGCACTCGCCCCTTAGTTGCCACCAGGTACTACAGTGGTTGGAATTGTCGGGATATTAGCAATCACCACAATAGCTGAGATATGGACGTAGGTTGGTGCACTGGCTGCATGAGTGGGAAGGGAAGATAGGTAGCGCTTGAGGCAGGCTGGGGGAGGTGGGGGCTAGGTGTGAAAGGGACCTTGAAGACTGGATGGACCCAGATCATGACAGAGGCATAGGGGTGCTACCGAAACCCATCTGGGGAGAATACAGAAACCCACCACCTCAAGTCAGGATAGAGATGCCAACTAATCAACTGCACTAAAAGTTTCCCCCTCTGCATACATCTCTCAAACTCCAAACCAAACATAACCACAAACCTACAGCACAACGAACCGCACAAACTTCACTACAGGACAAAAACAAAACAAAAAACACACAGACCTGCACAACAGTACACGACGACTACCGGCCGCAAAACACCCCAGGCCCAGCCAACGGACCCACCGGGCTGAGGCCGCCAACAGCACATCACTGCTCTCTTGCACTTTTCCAGCTCCTTCCCACTAACCCCCCCCCTCCATTCCCTTTTCAGAACCGCCAGAGCGCCATGGGACCACTTCGGTGGTGATAATGTTAAAGGACATTTGTACCGCGCACTAACACTGTGACCACTCCAGCGCGAGGAACGCGCTCCTCCCCTGCGACCCGAAAAAAGAGCAATAAGCAGCGTTTAAAAACAAGACCCCATGGCAGCAAAAGCAAAGAACCGAGCAGTCCCCAAGAAAACTCCAACCGGAGCGTTTGAAGGCAGAGAGGGGTAAAGTGAGCAGATCTGAGACCGGCAGCAGTGATGCCTGCATGGGGGCTGGCAGCCAAGCCAGAGGAGATCAGAGAGAACCCCTCGAGTGGTGCAGACGACGCGGGGTGCCCGTTCAGCCACAGCAACATAGGCGAGACTGGGGTGTGTGAGCCACAAAGGGGGTGCACGCAAGCCGCTCCCCTCCCAAACAACAGACATGGAGGTTTAATGAAAGCATCTGCCCCAACGCACCATAACCTACACTTGGAAGGGGACCCCCCCCCTACGGTGGGAGACCCGCAGCATACCCAGACCCAGCCAAAGGCCCAAACCCATACCATTCAGCAACATCAGAGGCAAAGTGCAGTAATAGAAGAGAGATGGCACCAAGTCTCCTGCAGCATCCTCCCGGCCAACAGCCAGGGAAGGAACCCAGGAGGCCGAAGGAGGGGGGCGGCACATGCTCCCAACCCCCAGCATTGGACTTTGCAGGAGAGCACTCTACCGCCCATCCTCATGAAAACTAACCCTGCCATGCAAGATTAACCGAGAAGAAACCTCCAGGGAGGCAAGAGCGTACTTAGAGGCCCAGGAGCGGTGGGAGCACGGGTGGCACCCCGGGAAGAAATTCAAGAACCCTGGGCTCCGGGCTAGTGCGAGACGGCAACCTTGACCACTTCAAGTCACCTTTGAGCGTACTAGCCCCACGGCCCCCAGGGGGCAATCAACCCAGGCTCTAAAGAGGAGCTAGATCCCCACGGCACACAGGAGGGAGAGAGGAGCATCCGCTTCATACAGAACAACTGGCCAATACCCTGGTGTCAAGAAGAACCCCAGAGGCCTGGGGAGAAGCCCCCCACTTAAGGTGCAGGCAGGCACTCGCCATCACCCGGCAATGTTACGCAACAAGCCCAAGGAGGCCAAAGAGGCCCACCCCCCCACCCCCCACTAGAGGCCAAGATCTCAAAAAAACAGGCAGGGACCATCCAAAAGCTATGGAGAAAGGAGGGGGAAGCCCTGGAGGAAGATGATCCAGCAGTGGCCGAGAGGCAGGGGTCGGAGGAACCCCCAACACTGCCACAGGGGCAAGAAGCCACAAGCGAGGTGCTGCAACAGTGCTTTAAGGCATTCAGTGACCAAATGCCAGCTACCCTTAAAACACAATTAAGCCTAATACGCACAGAACTTGCACAATCCCTGCAGGAAATCAAAGGCGACATAGCTGAATTGTGTGACAGAGTTGATACAAATGAAAAAGCCATTCAAGAGCACACTGAAGACACCGGGAAGATAGATGTATTAGCAGAGCAGCTGGCGGTAGTTACACGCAACACGAAGCTCCAAGCAGAGGACTTGGAGAACCGCTCGAGAAGGTCCAACATCAGGGTGAAGGGGCTGCCAGAAAGTGCGAGCGGTGTCGACCTCAGGGAAACAATGCAGCGCGTGTTCAAAGATTTGCTGGACATAGAGGCTGGGGGAGAAATGATTATAGATAGAATTCACTGCGTGGGTCCACAGCGAGAAGAACCCAGGGCCATGCCAAGAGAAGTTTTGATGGCTTTACAGCGATACGACCAAAAAGTAAATCATCAATCCTCTATGCGGCAAGGAAAGCAACCCTGATAAAGGTGAACGGCACCGTCAGAACTTTTCCAGGCCCTGGCCAACTACAGACTAACAAAGAGGAGGTAAATGGGCCCGGTGACCAAAGCCCAGATAAGATACAGGTGGACATTCCCCTTTGGAATGGTCTTCAAGTGGGAAGGGCGCCAACACTGCATCACCACATTGGATGAGGGCTTCAAGACCCTGAATATTGAAGAAGGGGATGCAGGGGGGGACATAATAGGAGGCCAGAACATGAAAGCCACCAAGAGAAGCCATGGGAGTGGAGAAGAGTCGAGGGGCCAAAGACAAGATGCAAACAATTGCGGGGCCAAAGGGGGCAGCAACCGAAGCCCCCAGGCTGATTAGGCCGTCCACTTAGAAGCGGCGGGGATCACGAGACAAGGGTTAAGACCTGGTGGGGTTACAAGAGGAATGTTGGCTCTGGGAGACCAAGGGGTGGGGGGTGGTGGTGACAGATCTTGGAAACGGGGGAGAGCAGAGGAACCCGGCAACCTAGGACAACATTACGGCCTGGGGAAGTTGAGCCGAGTCCAGCACGAGGGGGCAGGTGAATCCGTGAGACATGGTTACTCTCAGGGCATAACAGGGTATGGGCAGCAGAAAAGGGATCCAAATACTAACACTCAATGTTAGAGGACTAAACACACTGGCTAAGAGACGGAAACTGGAGAACCTCATATCCGTAAGCAAGACAAATGGAACGAAGTTGAGAGGGTAGCCCCAGGTTCTGCAGGCCAATGACAAGAGCAAGGCTTGAGGGCTCCTCATAGCGTTTAGACACCTACCTGACATCCAAATAATAGGCACAAAAGCTGACAAGGAAGGTAGATTCTTCTTTGTCCAGCTACAATTGGGGGAACTTCTCACAATCGCCACGGTGTACGCCCCCAACTCAGGGGAGGACAGATACTTGCAGGGGGTTTTGGAGAAGCAAGACCAGTTCACAACTGGACAGCTAATACAAACAGTGGATTTCAACTTGGTGTGGCGCCCATCCACGGACAGAAGCGTGGACAGGATGCCCACATCTAAAGGCCCATCTAGTAAACTACAGGTTAGCATAAACAGAATGGCATTACAGATACATGGCATGAACTAAAAGGGTACTCCAAGGGGTATACTTTCTACTAACACATGTACTGATCATGCTCAAGAATTGATTACTTATGGGTTTTGGTGACACTGCTTGGCCCAGTACAGAACATAGAAAGGGGACCCATAGCCCTGTCCGACCACGCTCCCCTGCAGCTAGAAATCCAATGGGAAAGGGGGTGGGGTGCCGGGGCTCTGGAAGTGGTGGTTCTCCCACTATCCGCTGAGAGACGCAGTAATTTGCGACGAGATTACCGAGTGCATCTGCGACTTCTTTGGGGAAAATAAGACCCCGGAGGTGTAGGAACATGTAGTATGGGATGCCTTTAAGGCAAACATGTGGGGGGTGCTCATAGCAAAGCAGGCAACTCGAGCCAAACAGGAGAAGGCCCTCCAGGTGGACTTAGAACAGCGCTTTAAGGGGGTAATGGAGAGAGTGGAGACTGATAGTGGGATAATGATCAGGAGGTGAGTACAGGCATATCAAAAGGGCAAATCAATATCCTTCTAGATCCAATCGCTACCACCAAATAAAGCCCCAGGCCAGGACGGGTACCCCGCCACATTCTATAAAGCATTCTAAACCACATTAGTCCCATTAATGGCATCCGTGTTCAACTACTTCTCCGATACAGGCCGCATCTCCCAGTCCATGGAGGAGGCCAAGGAAATCCTCTTACCAAAGCCAAACAAGAAACAAACTCTCTGTAGCTCCTACCGCCCTATTACCCTAATAAACCTTGACGCCAAATTCTTTATTAAAATTCTAACATCTAGAATGGATAAAGTAACCCCCGACCTGATCTAACCAGATCAAGCGGGCTTTGTCAAGGGGAGACAAACATATGACAACATTAGGTGAATATCAGACCCGATAGCGATAACACCCCCGCCCTGTTTTACTTCTCTAGGTGCCGAGAAGACATTTGACCGGGTCGAATGGTCATTCTCGTTTGCTACCATGGAGGTTATGGGGTTTGGCCCAGGCTTTCTCCGCCTGGTCAAAGCCAACTATGGAGCACCACTTTACTTTGCTTGATAACATTTATATAGTGCGGCCTTGGACCCAAAGGCGTTAGGGCGCAAACAAGATGCAAAACAAACAAAAGTCCTAACACACACAGATTCTTAGAAGCAATGGTTACAAGAAATCACGCAAACAACCATGTTTTCAATTGTTCTTTAAAACATGCTAGAGATGCCTGACCACAGAGCTCTGTAGGAAGCAAATTCCAAGCTTAAGGGGCTGCAGTGAAAAATGCTACATTTTCCACCTTCTTAGTCTTACCTCTAGGAAGAGTCAAGTAATTCTGATTACGGGACCTCAAAGATCAGTTATTCACCTTGTTTGATAAGATTTTGAAGATACATAGGCGTTACTCCAAGTCTTCATTTAAAAGGTGATCATTAAGAGACAAATGATGAAAAGCAACAGGGAGCCAATGCAGTGTCCTTCTAGCAACTGATACATGATTGCAGCGGGCTAATCCCATTACTACTCCTACAGCATCATTTTGCACTACTTGAAGTCTATTAATAGCGGCTTTACTGATCCCAACCAAAAGACTACAACACTAGTCTATTTTCACCCCGATAATTGCTTTGGCTATCATCTCATCGTTAGCCTGAGATATAAAGGGACGAAGATGAGCCAACAATTTAATAAAATAGTCTGCAATGCAGACCAAGCTCCCCACATGAGGTTTCATGTTCAATTGCTGATCAAATACCATGCCCAGCGTTTTTACCTTCTTCTGAAGAGTGATCGTGTATGTTATCAAGCTAGCTATCAATGGGCATGTCTCCCAGGCGATAAGGGTCACTAGGGGTACTAAGCAGGGCTGCCCCATGTCACCAGGCCTGTTCACGATCTTTCTCAAACCCTTCCAACTAGAATTAGACAGGAGAGGGGAATAAAAGGCGTTACATTCGGTGGGGAAGACCATAAGGCAATGGCCTTTGCTGACAACCCCCTGGTCGTGCTAACAGACATGTACACTTCCCTCCCAAGGTTAACTGCACTCCTATGGGAATTTGGCAGAGCGGCAGGCCTGAAGACCAACAACCAAAAATCGGAACTAATGGTGCTAGAAGAAGGCACACCCTCAGAAATATCAAATACAGGGAAATTCACACAAGATGGGGGGGATCCCTTTGATACCAGGGGGTGACAATAACCAGTACCTTAGAGGATATGTACCAAGCAAACTATCCCCACCAGTTGGAAACTATCAAGACTTGGCTGCGAGAGAGGAGGCTCCTTAACATATCATGGATGGGCTGCATCAATGTCATTAAAATGATAATTCTCCCTAGAGCGCTATATTACTTTCAGGTTCTCCCCCTGGCGGTCACCCAAAAATTCTTCAAAACTCTGAATAAACTAGTATGTAACTACATCTTGCAAAGGAAAAGACAGAGGGTGGCTTGGAGGGTCATGGTCACTCCGACGGGGGGAATGGGAGTTCCGAACTTTCAAATGTACTACCAAGCAGCTCAATTGAGGGTCATCCAATGGGAATTCCGACAGTATATGGCGAAGGATGGATAGGGCAGTGGTGCAGAAGGCCCCTGGACGAGGTCATGTGGTGCCCAAGAGCGGACAGGCCTCCCAACATGTACAGAAGCCGAATTACAGCCCTGGTGGGGGATACATGGGATGCTAGGGTTAAAAAAGCAAAGATCACGTCTTACCCATCTCCGTTCACTCCCCTATTCCGCAACCCAGTTTACCCCGGGGCTGGGGAAAGGAGCATATGTCAGGTGGGAAGAGGGGGGCAGCATTCTCTCAGGTACATGATGGAGGGACAGCAGGTTTAGTCATTCCAGCTGTGCAAACCATGGGTTTGCGGCAGGATAGGTACTGCTATACTCAACTGCAGCACTGGCTCTCTTCTCGAGATATGAGACAATCCCCCACCAGAGAATTCACTCCACTAGAAAGGTACTTGCTAACAAATTCCAGTGATAAACAAAGTAGTAAAATTTACAAATTATTCACCATGCCAGAGGCACAGGTCCAGTGGCCCTATATGAAACAATGGCCAGCCACGCTGCCCCTCCCGATCTCCGAAGAACAGTGGTGGGAAGTGTGGCAGCGAATCCCCAAATTGATGAGAGGGATGCAGATCAGGGAAATGTGGACCAGGATACTGGTGCAGTGGCACCTAACACCAGAGAAGCTACATAAAATATACCTCTCAGTATCACAGATGGGTTGGCAGGGTTGCAAAGAAGTAGGCACGTGGCTCCATGTCGGATGGTCCTGCCCCATCCTAAAACCGTTCTGGGAGTGGTCAACAAAGAAAGAAAGACATATTTGGTTCCCAAATATGGAGAGGATATGGAAAAGCTATGCTGCGCCCGAGTGTTGTGCTGGACACACTCCTGACTAAACCACAGAGGAAAGCATATATGGTCCCAAGCGTGGCGGCCCTCTCCCTAATTGCTCAAAAGTGTAAACAAATCACGATACCCAGCTAACAGGAATGGATGGCAAACATGCGGCATTACACTTCACTGGAATGGGTAACATACACTTTACAGGGGGATTACGCTAAATTCAAGAACGAGTGGGACACCGTCTGTTCTTCCTGCACAAAGACTACTGTGAACAATGGTGTCCTGAGAGACTAAGACTATTGGATATACTATAGACTACGACCCGTTATACCCTGTACATTCGCCTCAGAAGATATGCAGTGCAGTGATCCAGGGGAGGAAGGAGGGGTCGTCGAGAAAGGGATTTTTAATGTTCAAAACTTTAAAATTGCCAATAAAAATACGTTAAAAAAATTAAATAAAAAAGCTTCATAAGAAATTGAAGATGAAAAAACTGACGAAAATTAGCTAGGACAAGAGGCCAGGGGGGAAGCTGTGCTGCCTGTCCTGCCCGCTGCGAGAAAGCCCAGCGCCCAGTCTAGCTTCCCCAATTGGGAGTCAGCCGAGACCATCAGGGTCCCCCCCCCCAAAAAAAGAAATTTTTAAAAATAAATAAATAATAATTAAAAAAACAACACACAGGCGCTCAGCCTGCCCGCCGCCTGCAGCAGCACAGCGGCAGGGTTTCCCATGGCGACAGAGGCAGGCCGCTCTGCCGCCATGCCCACCCGGCCCGATCCTGCTCATCCTTCCCCGACCCCCTCCACTGCTCCCCTTTCGGGGGGCAAACAGAGAGGTGGGCCAGAGACAGCACAAGTGGGGGGTGGGAGGGTGCTCAGAGGACCAGCAGGTGTCCAAGGGCATGGGTCAGCACCAATGGTCATCCTCAAGCTCTTGCCAGGCCTCCTTAGAGCTTTCCCCTCCCCACATAAGAGGTTTCTCGCCCGCCTTGGAGCTTATCCCTCCGGGGAGGGACAGTAGACTCACACGTGAGACAGGTGCTGAAGGCCGGGGGGGGGGAATCATCACCCCCCCAGCCGACCTGGAGCTTTAGCGGGCCCCTTTAGAGCTTCTCCCTGTAGGGAGGGATGGGGACCCAACCAGGGTTCCCTGCGACTGCCGCTGGGCTTGGGGACTCTCGACCCACACTCTGGCGCCCAAGGCCAGTGGGGGCAGCAGCCCCAGCCACTCTGGAGCTCTGGCCTGGGCCACCTTAGAGCTTCTCCTACATTAGAACTTTTCCCTCCGTGGAGGGACAGGGCTCCCCACGGCCACCACCTGGCTTGGGTACAGTCTACCCAGATGTAAGACAGGCGCCCAAGGCCAGGGGCTAGCACCCCCCACAGCCACCCTGGAGCTTTAACAGCGCCCCTTTAGAGCTTTTCCCTGTGGGGAGCAAAGGGGACCCCACCGGGGCTCCCGGCAACCACCACTGGGCTCTGAGACTTTCGAAACCAGGCACGAGACAGACTCCCAAGGCTGGGGGCAGCAGCCTGGCCATGTCCCTGGAGCTCTGGCCGGGCCCCCCTTAGAGCTTCTCACACCACATTAGAGCCTTTCCCTCTGGGACTAACCCACAAACACTGTGGAACTCAGGGCCGGCCACTTTGAGCGCATTTACCCCCACGTGGAGGAAAGGGACCCGCTCAGGGTACCCCTGCACACACGCACCCAGTCGTGGGCTTGACCGCACACTGGTGGCACTGAACCGAGGACCGGGAGTAACCCAAGAACGCCATGGAACTCAAGGCTGGGTGCTAAAAGCGGTTATGGCCCTGCGAAGATAAGGGGAACACTCAGGGCACCCCTTGACACATGCACCCCGTTTTGGACCTGACCAAAAGCGGGTCACACTTGCCCGAGGAATGGGAGCAACCCACGAACGCCATGGAACCGAGGCCGGCAACTGCGCCACGGCCGCCCTGGAGGTCGCAGGGTGGCACTTCCATGCCAACTATTTGGAACCCGACAGACAAAATGCAGGAGCCAGCCGCAATTCGGGCCATCTCGTCCGCCGGCCACAACTCTGGCCATCTGGGCCCGGGCCAGTTGGCCCGGCGGTCGTGCCTGCCCCGACCCCACTGTCTAGGGGCACAGGCTTAAGGTACCACCCCTGTGCCCTGGGGGGGCTTGCAGCCTCTCTTCCCCCGCCCTGCCCGGGGCTTAAGGCACTACAGCGAAGGCCCAGGCCATCTGGTCCATCAGGGTGACCGGGAAAGGTGAGAAGAGCGCTCCCCGCCCAGCCTGCACACCCCCGCGGGTGTGCACCTAGGATGGGTGGGCGTTTCCTGTGTGCCCTGCGGCACAGCAGGACGAAGGATGGAGACCCTTGGCGGCAGCTGTGCCTTACGACAAAAGCTTGGCTCAGAGGATGATATTCAATAGATTGCAGCGAGGAAGCTGCTATGCTACTGACGAAACCCTGAACTAGAATCAAGTAGTCTACAAATGATTTAGCACCAAGTTTCCATGCAAACATGTGGTGCACTATGGGCGAGAGAGGTGGCCCCCCTTCTGTCCACACTCGAGTCCCAAGGTGAGCGAATCTACACACCGGCCCACAGGCCGGCTATCCTAGGCGAACCGAGGCTTGACAGTGCTGCGGTATCATTACTGTTTAGAGGGGATTCTAACTTACAAAGCGGTCAGTCATAATCCCACAGATGGTAGCTTCGCCCCATTGGCTCTTCAGTCAAGCACATACACCAAATGTCTTCTGAACCTGCGGTTCCTCTTGTACCGAGCAGGATTACGATTGCAAAAACACATCATCAGTAGGGTAAAACTAACCTGTCTCACGACGGTCTAAACCCACCTCACGTTCCCCATTAGTGGGTGACCAATCCAACGATAGAATTCTGCTTCACAATGATAGGACGAGCCGACATCGAAGGATAAAAAAGCGACATTGCTATGAATGCTTGACCGCCAAAAGCCAGTTATCCCTGTGTTAACTTTTCTGACACCCCCTACTTGAAACCCAAAAAGTCAGAAGGATCGTAAGGCACCGCTTTTAAGATCTATATTCATACTGACATTTTTTTGAGATCAAGCAAGCTTTTGCCCTTCTGTTCCACGGGAGGCTTCAGCTCGCCTTAGGACACCTGCGTTCTCATTTGACAGGTGTACCGCCCAAGTCAAACTCCCCAGCTGCCATTGTCCCCGGAGCGGGTCGCGCATGGCGGGCGCCAGAAGTGAGAGCCCCACGGGGCTCACCCCCCACCTCACTGGGTAAGTGAAAAAACAATAAGAGTAGTGGTATTTCACTGGCAGCCCTAGGGCCTCCCACTTATCTTACACCTCTCATGTCTCTTCACAGTGCCAGACTAGAGGCAAGCTCAACCGGTATTCTTTCTGCGCTGATTCTGCCAAGCCTGTTCCCATGGATGTGGTTTCGCTAGGTAGGGAGGGACAGTTGGAATCTCGTTCATCCATTCATGCGCGTCACTAATTAGATGACGAGGCATTTGGCTACCTATAGTTACTCCCGCCGTTTACCCATGCTTCATTGAATTTCTTCACTTTGACATTCAGAGCACTGGGTAAAAAAAAAAAAATCACATTGCGTCAACACCCACCGCAGGCCTTCGCGATGTTCGTCGGATTCCCCTGGTCTGCATCAGTTCTAAGTCAGCTGCTAGGCGTTGACAAAGGCAGAACATCAGCCCCGAACCCCAGGAGGGGAACAGAGAGAGGCTTCCACCGTAGCTGGGGCGATCCACAGACTGGTCCTGGCTCACATCTAGATTCGGCGCCGCCCCACCAAAGGTCTGGGCCGCGGCTCTCCCATCTGGCTGCTCCACTGTTAATGATGCTTCATGCCCCCACTCACAAGCAGATACCCAAGCCCTACATGTCCCAATTCACACTCAAATTCCCCATTTCTCCTTCCAAACACATGTTCGAGATTCAAATGCCATCTTCCTCACAACCCACATGCCACCATCCCTCCCTCCGAACCCACATAAGATACCAACATCCGTCCCTCCCTACCTACACTAAGAAGCTCCACCTCTCTGATCTACACCCATATGCTTCACCTCTATCTCCAGACTCACTCAGATGGCGCCATCCGCCCTCTCTCTATACCCACACGTGATTACCCAATCCCTTCGAGATACACATGTTCCCACCCCTCCCATAAACCAAACTCTCCTTCTCTCCTCACATCTCTGACGTCTCTAAGAAGTCACACTACCAGCTGCACCTCCTCAGACGTATTCTTCCTTTCCTCTCCTTCCCCAAGAAGCTCACTGTCTCCAGAGCTCTGGTTCTCTCAAGGCTGGACTACTGCAACAGCCTCTTTCTAAATCTGCCTGCTTTTACCCTCCAACCTTTGCAACTCATCTAGAACAGGACTGCGAGACTTGTCCTTGGCCTCAAGCCCAGGCATGGTATCTCTCCAGTACTGAAATCTCTCCACTGGCTCCCAGTAGCTGCGAGGAACTAAGTTCAAAACCCTCAGCATTGTCCACAAAGCCTTCTGGGGCCTGGGGCCTCAATACCTCCAACTCTCTCTCTTCCTAAATATTTTCTTTCTCAGGCTCTTTGCTCATCCGCCTCTAACTCCCTTGGGGTCAGTCGCTTCTCCAAGCAACGAGTTGGCGGTAGATCTTTTTCTTTGGCGGGGGCTTCCCTCTGGAACAGCCTCTCTTCCGCCCTGAAACTTGAGGAGAATCATCTCAGGTTCCAGAAGCACCTCAAAACCTTTCTCTTTGCTTCTGCTTTTTCTCCTCCTCTCCCCTGCTGACTTTCTGACCGAAACTGAGCTGGTTACCTGGCCACCTTCTGATCTCAGGCCCAGGTCCCCTCACCTGCCAGTCGCACACCTGCACTGCCTTCCCGGCAACCCCTGCACTTGGGGACTGTTTCTGTATCCCTACAGTCCCACCACCAGCACCTGACACCTTTTATCTGCACTTACCCCTGCACTTGTCACCTGCTAGCCATACTCACTCGCTGTTATTTATTCTATTATGCACTGCACTATCCCCTCCCCCCCGCACTTTTCCACTTCCCACTCCTATGCAATTGCGCGATCTGAATGACACTTGGCCTAGTAAGATCGGTGTCTGTCTTCCCTCTGCTTCCCCTTCCTTGCCTCGTCGCACCTTGAAACACTTGTGTATAGGCGCGTTATAAATGTCATTATCAACCACCTCCTCTCTAGACATACATACCCCATCCCTCCATTCACAACCAGATGCCCCCTTTCGTTCCCTACAGAGTGCTCCAGCCCTCACTCAGACCCACATGCTCCATCATTCCCTGACATGCCCCCATCATATGCCCTGTCCCTCCATTCCAGATCAACGATACCCCCCTCCGATCCAGACTTCCATCTGTGGCAGCTCGGCAGGTAATTATCAAAATTAGCCTTAAATCTCCTTGAAAGCAAAGTATTGTGCTCCCCCAGGCCCCTAACCCCCTTTCCGCGCTCTCCGCTCCCACCTGCACCCGCTTCCTGGTCTCGTCGTCCTCCCGCCTCCCACCCACCATCTGTTTGGTGTTCAGGCCCTGCTTTGGCGTGGTGTAGCGACCCCCTCCTGCTCGCGAGCCCCACTTCCATCCGTGGCAGCTTGGCCGGTAATTATCAAAATGAGCCTTAAATCTCCTTGAAAGCAAGGTATTGTGCTCCCCCAGACCCCTAACCCCCTTTCCGCGCTCTCTGCTCCCACCCGCCTCCCAGACCGCCCACCTCTCCCGGACCACCCACCCCCCATCTGATTGGTGCTGACAAGAGGACTCCATTCATTACCAATCCTCCTAGGGCAGCCCTCTGCCCGGCAGCCCTTCGGCTAAGGACGGCTCCACTTTGAAGGCTCCTGATCGTATCTGCAGGTATCCGCAGGAGAAGCAAGAAGCCGACAATAAGTGTGGCAAGGGCGGGGACAGAAGCAATTACTTCTCGCGATACTACCCTACCACTCAACCCTAGAAACTAAACCATTGTAAAATCTTCATACTGTGTTTGCATTACGTCTAGAAGTTCACATTTACATATCTGTGGTATAGTTGCATTCATAAAGCGCAAAATTAACCATTGAATTTAGAGGTGCGCCTATTATCCACATTCTGTGCGTGGAGTTCAGTGGGCGTCCTCTGCACTCCTCATTTATGTATACTCTACTCTTCCACACTAGAAGTGTCTCTGATAGCCTCACTGTGCAAAGTTGATTTGTGAAATTGTACTTAGAAGTGCATTAGAAGTTGAACCTAGAAGTGTGCCCAATAGCCCGTCTGTGAAAGTCAAAAGTTGAACCTAGAAGTGTGCCCAATAGCCACTCTGTGAAAGCTGATCTTAGAAGTGTGCCCAATAGCCCCTCTGTGAAAGCTGATCTTAGAAGTGTGCCCAATAGCCCGTCTGTGAAAGTCTAAAGTTGAACCTAGAAGTGTGCCCAATAAACTATGTGAAAATTGAATTTAGAAGCGCATTTAGAAGTCAAATTCAGAAGTATACCCAATTGCATCTCTGTGAAAGCTGAAGCTAGAAGTCTGCCCACTAGCCTCTCAGTGGAAGTTGGATGTAGAAGTGTGCTCAATAGACTATGTAAAAGTGGAATTTAGAAATGCAATAGAAGTTGAATTTAGAGGTGTGCCCAATAACCTCTCTATGAATTTAGAAATGTCCCAATTACTTTGCTGTGAAAGTTGAATTTAGAAGTGTACCCAATAGCCGCTCATTGAAATTTGTATTTCGAAGTGTCCCAATTACTCCTTGGTGAAAGTTGATCTTAGAAGTGTGCCCAATAGCCACTCATTGAAAGCTGTATTTAGAAGTGTTCCCAATAACCCCTCTGTGAATTTAGAATGTGTGCCCTGTAACACCTCTATGCAAAGTTGAATTTAGAAGTGTGCCCAATAGACTCTCTGTGAATTTAGAATATGTGCCCTGTAACAAACACCTCTATGCAAAGCTGAATTTAGAAGTGTGACCTCCGTGAATTTAGAATGTGTGCCCTTTAACACCTCTGAGCAAAGCTGAATTTAGAAATGTCCCCAATAGCAACCCAATGAAAGTTGAATCTAGAAGTGTGCCCAATAGCCTCTCTGTGAAAGCAGAATTTAGAAGTGGGGCCTCTGTGAATTTAGAATGTGTGCCCTGTAACACTTCTGTGCACAGCTGAATTTAGAGATGTTCCCAATAGCACCCCTCTGAAAGTTGAATCTAGAAGAGTGCCCAATAGCCTCTCTGTGAAAGCAGAATTTAGAAGTGGGGCCTCTGTGAATTTAGAATGTGTGCCCTGTAACACCTCCGTGCAAAGTTGAATTTAGAATTTGTGCCCTGTAACACCTCCGTGCTAAGTTGAATTTAGAAGGGTGCCCTGTAACACCTCTGTGCAAAGCGGAATTTAGAAGTGCCCCCAATAGCATCCCTGTGAAAGCTGAATTTAGAAGTGTGACCAATAGCCTCTCTGTCGAAAGTTGAATTAGAAGTGTGCTCAATAAGACTATGTGAAAGTCGAAATCAGAAGTGCATTTAGAAGCTGAATCTAGAAGTGCGCCCAATAGCCTCTCTGTGAAAGTTGAACTAAAAGTGCACCCAATAGACTATCTGAAAGTTGAATTTAGAAGTGCATTAGAAGTTGAACGTAGAAGTGTGCCCAATAACCTCTGTGAATCTAGAAATGTCCCAATTGCCCCGCTGTGAAAGTTGAATTGGAAGTGGGCCCAATATCCTATTAGTCTAATACTGTCCCTGGTTGAATCAACCAATCTCCCTAATAACCGCTCTGTACAAAGTTGACTTTAGAATCATGCCCAATACCCTCCTTGTATAAAGTCGAATTGAGAGAAGTGTGCCTAATATCCCCTCTACACAAAAATTGAATCTAGAGATAGACCTAATAACATCTCTATACAAAATTAAATCTAGAGGTAGACCTAATATCATCCCAGTGTACAGTTGAATTTAGAAGTGTACCTAATAGTCTAATACCTCCTCTTTACAAAATTGAATCTAGAGGTAGGCCTAATACCATCTCTGTGTGCAGTTGAATTTAGAAGCGTACCCAATAGCACCTAATAGCCCAATAACACCTTTGTGTACATTCAAACCGAGAAGTGCACCCAATTGTCTAATATCCCGGTGCAAATTGAGCTTAGAAGTGTGCCTAAAAGCGTGCCCCCACTGAATTTAGAAATACAATTAAAAAGCCCTCCTAAAATCCACCTAAAAGCTTGTACCAAGCATGAGTTCACCCCAGGGTTTCTCGGTAACGACCACCATGGACCGTCTCCACTTCCCGATCTGCCTTTCCTCCCGCCCCCCCCTGCCCAAATCATCCCACCCCACTTCGCATTCCCTACCATTCCCCTCTCCAAACACCAAGCCAGAGGGGCAAGATGGCGAGCCAACCACCCTAAGACCACTCCTCGCCTGAACCCCACCACCGACCAGCCAATGTTAACCATGCCCGCTCCCCCCACTATCATAACAGGCACACCCCGCCCTGCAATCATCAATCCCCCACCCTGCCCACAAACCCCGGCCACCTTTCCCCCGTCTACACCCTTTCCCCTCCCTAAAAACTGCACGCCTAGCCCTAGCAAGAACCGAAGCAGCATCTCTCTCCCTCCGATCCCCCTACCCTCTCTCAGACTCCAATCGCTACAAAGAAACTAAAGAAGAAACGTACCTTGTCCCCCGCAATCTCTCAGCACTCCTCACCTCCCCTGTCTCAACCCACCACCTCATTCCTGCAATCACCTCCTTCCCCGGTGGCTTCACCCTTCCTAAAACCCATCTCCCTCGACTTCTCATCAACTACAACTCCCAACCGCCCACACCCCAACTTCAAATCCCCCGAACCAAACCCGATCATCCTAACACACTCAGCTACCCAACCCCGCCAATTTTTCTGTTCGCCCACTATTCCCATCGAGCATCACCCCCCTAGCCCTCCCCAGTCGCCACTCTCCGCCACCACCACCTTCCGCTCCAGCTCCGAGACCAACCTCGCCTACCGATGTGAACTGCATCCTATTTAATGCCCGATCTGTAGCAAAAAACAGACACAGCATCTTGGACCTCCTCGCCTCTGACAAACCAGACCTGGTTTTTATCACCGAAACTTCGTTCTCCGACGACTTTGCCCCAATCGCTAATGAAGCCCCCCCCCCCTTAACTACTCCCTTATCCAACTTAACCGTCCCTCCAGAGGAGGGGGATTAGCATTCGTCTTCAAGTCTCTCTTCCACGCCTCAGTCATCGACAACCAACCTTCCATTCCTTCCTGCGAATCTCTCCTCGTTAGGCTATCCCTCTCCCCATCGCTCTCACACAGCTTCTTATTAATATACAGGCCCCCTGGCTACGATAGACAATTTGCAAACAACCTGTGCGACTCTATTGCCACCCTTCAACTAAACCATCCCAACCTCACCCTTCTTGGAGACTTCAATATATGGCTCGACATCCCCACCAACCCTATGACACACTCTGGTTGACGGTTTGGACGCAATTAACCTCCAACCTCACACAAACAGCCCGACTCACTATAAAGTACACACTCTTGATGCCATCTTTAGCTCCAACACCATGATTCTTTTAAAGCCCCCCACGCCTATCCTCTGGTCCGATCACTTCATTCTCTATTTCGCCATTCACTCACCCGACCCCCTTCCCATACTTGAATCTGAACCCCCAAATCTACGCAAATGCTGGAAAAAACTAATAATCGTGCCAGACCTAGCCGACGCACTCCTCCAGTCTCCACCTCCTACCTGCCAACTCAACAAACAACTAACTCCCAACACCTTTGACTCATGGCTCAACGCATCTCTGATGCCGCTCACACCCTCTTGCAAACCATCAACCCGCCGTGGCCTCTTCCCCAGATGGTTCACTCCTGAGTTGAAAACCACTAAACGACAATATAAATACCTAGAACGCAAATAGAAGAAAGACAAAACCCAGGAGAACAGGACCACCTTGGCCCAACACCTTTATCAGTACAAGGCCGAAATCCGAAAAGCAGAAAAAGCCCACTACAACTCCCGAATCCTAAACTGCAAAAACCCAAGCAAAGAACTCCACAAAATCATCTCCGAATTCACCAATCCGGCTTGTAACACGACCGTCCCGACTCCCTCTCCCTCGACTTTTACACCACGGCTCTCGAAAGAACAAATACTCTAGCCACCGAACTGGCTCTCTAACAACCACCAAGCAATTCTTCCCCCATACCAGCCGACCCACCAGCTGAGACCACCACGCAACCAACGTTCGAATCCTTTAGTCCAATATCACTAGAGCAATTTCTCAAACTTCTATCTGCCCGCAAACCATCTGGCTCGCCGCTGGACCCTTGCCCAGCCACAACCCTCAAAGAAATCTTCACGTCCACCTGCGCAGGAGAACACGCAAGATCCATCATAAATGCCTCCCTTTCCTCTGGTATCTTTCCAGACGCATTCAAAATGGTTCATGTCAAACCTCCAATTAAAAAACCTTTGCTTGACCCCCTCGAGCCCAAAAACTACCGCCCCATCTCAAACACCAGATTCCTTGCCAAACTCATTGACCAAACTGCCTACTCGCAACTAAATGCCTTTGTCGAAGCCAACCATCTCCTAGACCCCGCTCAATCAGGTTTCAGAGCCCGTCACGGAGCTGAAACCACCCTAACCTCAATTTGGGATGACATTAAAATGACGGCAGACTCCGCGGGATGCGCAGCGCTAATCCTTCTTGACCTATCTGCCGCCTTTGACACGATCAATCACTCAATCCTCCTAGACCGCCTCCACTCCCTAGGAATTTGTGGAACCGCTCTTAAATGGATAGCTTCATTCCTCAAAGATCGGTACCAAATAACAATACTCTCCACCTATACCTCCCATGCCCGACCAGTCGACACGGAATCCCACAAGGAGCATGCCTATCCGCCCTCCTGTTCAATCTCTACTTGATCACCCTCCCACCAATAATTTGTTCACACAACATCCTGCGCTACAACTACGCCGACGACACTCAACTAATTCTAAAACTCCTGAACTCAAAACCCAACTCCCGACCTGACATGGCCTCCTGGACATAGAACTCTGGATGACCCAAAGCCACCTCCTGTTAAACCCCTCCAAAACGGAAATCATGGTATGTGGCAACTCCAAACTCCTTCCGCACCCACTACCCTGGCATCCGCCATGGGCAACTCACCGACCCCCTCCAACTCAGTGAAAAATCTTGGATGCACCCTTGACTCTGACTAACGCTCTCGTGCCAAGTCAACAACGTCTCAAAGTTCTGCCACTACCACCTTAAAACCCTTAGGCGCATCTTTCCATATCTCTGCTTTCCCAACAGACTCTCCGCAGTCCAATCAATCGTTATATCAAGACTGGACTACGCAAACCCCCTATACCTCGGAGTCCACGCTTACCAACTGAATAAACTCCAAAGGGCACAAAATGCGGCAGCCAAATTGCTACTCGCGCTCGGCCCAAGAGACCACATCTCCCCAGCCCTCAAGACGATGCACTGGCTTCCAGTAGCCCGAAGGGTGACTTTCAAAACCTTGTGCATCTCCCATCGAGCACTGCATAAAACCGGGCCTCAATATCTCCAAGACAAGCTAAAACCCTACCACCCCCCAAGCACCCTAAGATCAAGCTCAGCTGGTCTCCTAGTCATTCCGAAGACTAACTCAATCAGGTTAGGCGGAACACCATTCTCAGCCTTGGCCCCCACGCTATGGAACTCACTCCCAACCCACATCCGCCTAACTGAGGATTTAATGTCTTTCCGCAAACTGCTGAAAACCTGGCTCTTCCCCTAAAACCAACGAGTACCAAATTAACCCAAACAGACCAACAGCAACTCAAGGACACCAATCCATCAAACCACCTGATGCGAGAAACTAACAGCTAATAACCCCTAATATAAACTAGAAATGAAAACAGAATTAAACGAATAAAGTAGATCAAAGCAGTGAAACAATGAATAAGAGTAAAATCATACGGAAACAGTAAAGAGATTTAAACTCCTGAAATGAACAGAATACATGTGGAATGAACAAAGTGAATGGCGTGGATGAATTAGTCAGAATGGATGAAACAGGTGGAACAAAGGAATGCGCTAAGTGGAAGAATGCAGGACTGGAAGAACAGATACCTATATAGTTCAAATGAGTGTGGAAATCAAATGAATATGTAGATCGGATGAGTGTATGGAATGGATGAACATGTTGAGTGGATGAGTGAGTAGAGCGGCCGGGTGTGTAGAACGGAAGAGCGTGTGGCGCAGAGGAGTGCGTAAATAGAGAGGAGCGAGTAGAACGCACGAGTGCATAAAACAGATCAATGTCCAGAACGGATGAGCGTAAACCAGATAAGTGTGTAGAACAGATGAGTATGTAGAGCACATGAGTGTGGATAACGGATGAATAGGGAAGTGCGAAGAGTGTGTAGATAGCTGGAGCAGATGAATGCACAGACCTGGTGAATGTACAGGGCGAATGAGGATATAGAGTGGATGAGTATATAGAACCAATGAATATATAGATCGAATGAGTGCATAGAGCGGACAAGTGGATAGAGCGGATGAGGGGATAGAACGGATGAAGGTATGAACGAAAGTGTAGAGACGAATATATGGAACAGGATATTGCTGTTGAATGTGTGTAAAGCACAAGTGCTTAAAGCGGAGGAGTGAGAGGGGACGAGCGCGTAGAGTGGACGAGCGCGTAAAACAGGTGAATAAATAGTACATGTGAGGGCATGAAGCAGATGAATGCCAAAGTGAACGAGTGCCTGGAGCGAAAGAGTGCCCAGAGTGAACGGACGTGTCGTGTAGAGCGGACAAGTTCGTAGAATGAACAAGCACAGATTGCATCCAATACTGATGAATGCGTAGAATGGATGAATACGCAGAGCTGCCGAATGCGTGGAGCATGGGACAGACAGGAATGCACGCGTGGGGTAACCAGAAGTGCATGCGTGGGGCCGACTGGAGTATGCACGCGGAGCAGACTCGAGCGGGAGGGGCGAGCCGGAATGCATGAGCGCATGGAACTGACCAGAGTGTATGGAGCAGACTGGGATGCATGGAGTGGATAGGAGTGCATGGAACGGACTGGAGCGCATAGAATTGCGTGACGTATATAGTATGGTATGGAATGCAATGCAGAGAACGTTTGAAAGAGCATATAACCCATCATATCACACCACCACGCTTACTCTCTCCTTTACATCACCTCTCAACTAGAACACAGAGATACTATGACACCATTCGGTATATCTGTTCTCATACCAAAATCCGCCGCTCTCTCCACATCATTCTAAGTAAACACTGCTGGTTACACACCCCCCAGCCAGGCGTTCTCCTCAGGCCTAACGCAGCCACATCCGGTCTGGATAAATCCTGCCAGATCTAACACATACCCCAAATCTCTCAACCACCACACCTACTGCTAAGCAGCTATTACACGGATACCGCACGAGCTGCACACATACCCGGTGCTCACACGCACCTTTGACTCTCTCTACTGATCTGAACTTCGGTTTCTGAGGGCGTTCAACCTACCAGCGCCTTCAGACCATACCAATGTTATATAAGGCGCAATATAAATGCAAAATAACAATAACTCCACCATGATGCCCAATCCCTTCCTCAAGACCCATACCATGATGCCCCATCCTCCCTCCACACAGCAAGATGGCCCCATCCCTCCCTCCAGACCCACACCAATGTGTCCTATGCCTCCCTTCACACCCACAATGTCGCCATCGTTTCCGACCCACACCCATGTGCCACATCCCCCCTTCTCAGACCCACACGAATATTCCCCATCCCTACCTCCAGAGCCACACCAAGATGCCCCATCCCACCCTCCAGATGCACAGATGTCCCCATCGCACCCACACCAGGATGCCCCAATCCACCCTCCAGACCAACAGATGCCCCATACCTGTTCCAGACCGACACCAATGTGCCACCACCCATTGCAGACCCACCAAGATCCCACCATCCACAGCAAGATGCCCCATCCTGCCATCCAGACCCACACCTAGATGAACCATCCCTCCCCCAGACACAGACCAATGTCCCCCACCCCTCCCACCAAACATGCCCTTATCCCCTCCCTCCGGACCCACACCAACATGCCCCATGCCACCCTCCAGACCAACAGATGCCCCACACCGGTTTCAGACCAACACCAATGTGCCCCCCTCCACTGCAGACCCCACCATCCCTCCCTCCAGACCCACACCAATAGGACCCCAACACTGCCTCCAGACCCACACCAGTGTCGACATCCCTCCTTCCAGACCCACACCACTGTACCCCAATCCTCCGTCCAGACCCACACCAATGTGCACCAACCCCCCTCCAGACCCACACCACTGTGTACCTATCCCTCCCAACCCACACCACTGTAGCACAACCTTCCCTCCAGACCCACACAACTGTGTCACTATCCGTCCATCCAGACAGACACCACTGTGTCCCTATCCCTCCCTCCAGATCCACACCACTGTGTCCCTAAGCTCCCAACCCACACCACTGTACCCCTATCCCTCCCGAACCACACCACTGTACACCCAACCCTCCCTCCAGACCAACACCACTGTGTCCCTATCCTTCCATCCAGACCCACACCGATGTGTCCCTATCCCTCCAGATCCACACCACCGTGCCCTATCCCTCCCTCCAGACCCACACCACTGTGTCCCTATCCCTCCAGAACTAAGCTGAACATGATTTGTAAAGTAAATGTGATGTTCCTCTCCCCGTCTCGTCTCAACCTGGAGTCTTGCAGGAAAGTTCAAGGTTTCCCGAAGAAAATACAAATAGTATTCAAAGACAGCCAATAGCAGACGGATTGCTGCTGCTCTTGCAGGCAGTGCCTTCCCGGTTCCCGCTCAGAAAAGTGACGAGGCACAAGCGAAGTCGAACACTCTAGGGTCTTGCATGCCGAAGAAAATACCCGTCTTGGACCTACAGCCTCCAAGAATCCCGCTCAACGCTCACTAAAATTGCTCCGGAACCGGTTCATTGCGCCGGAAAAATCAAAATGATGACGTAACACGTCACGTGAATAAGAGTGGGCGGGCCGTTGCTATGGTCCGTTTCTCTGATGGGAAGTAGTCGCTACCATGTGTAATCACGTGACTTGATTCTAAAGCAGGAAAGATGTCAGCTATAGTCCTTGTGAGGGGAGGAAAGTTGCCGAGCGTTCCTGCTTTGCTGAAACAGCACCGGTAAGTGTCTCCCTTGTCTAGGGGGTGAACCCGTACAGCATCGGGAAGATGGGTTATGAATACTATTCGACCCCCGCGTTTGTGTGCAGCGATCCTGCCAGTGCTACTGACATTGACTTACTACTGACCCCTACGTGCAATGAAGAGCTAGACTACACCAAGCACGTGGTTGCTTGCTTCTTTGCAGCCAATCTCGGCCTTCTTTGGGGAGCGGCCCACTCTTGTCAGCTCTGTCCCATATTGTGTTTGCCAGGCATTAATGTGATTATGTGACACCAATAAATTACAATGTCACCAAAAATAAAGACATCTATTTTTTTTAAACGAATGTATGATTTTCTTTTATGCCATTTGTTATTCATGGAGCGGTGCAGATGTTTGGGATAGTTGTCTCGTTATGTGCTTAGGCTGGTGCCGATTTAGTATTGGTGCACTGTAGTCCAGTCGGCACTGATGAATCTCGGACAGAGTTACTTGGAGTCCCTTATCCGTTTGTGGTCCCTTACATTTTCGTTTCTCCTTACTGTCTGTTTCAGGACACATAGCAGGCTTGCAAGGGGCATTATGGTTATGTTCTTTAGGGTGTAAAGCAATTGGGTCCTCGTGTTATAAGCACTGGGATGAGCAAGAGGGAGGCTGGTGTAATGTGCTTTCTGAAAGCAGCATGTGGGCTTTTTATGATCATAATACAACAACTGAAAGAGCACACGTTTTGAACCTCCCCATGATGAAATAGAAAAATATCATAAAATGCTTGTAGAGTAAAGGACCTTCAGAGGTCCGAAGGAAGTCCAAGGGAAGTGCTGCTCGCAGCATTCTGAGCAGGCAGGCAGCAGAGCAGGAAGCTGCCTCACAACCTCCTGCTTAAACAATAAAGACTTCCTGAGCATAGAAACCACAAGAGGTCTTTATCACTTACTTCAATAGATATAGTAGTGTATGTTGGAAGGTCATTGTTATGTGTTAACAGCATTTGTGCTAAAGTAAAATAAAGGCACATAAACACAACCACTGGCTTGGTGTCATCATTGACAGGCCATTACAATGCTGTTAAAAAATGGTTTGTGGACGCTCCATTACTGAGTCCTTCTCTTCCTTGTTCCACTAAAGACAGGAATTCCCAGTATCTCTCAAGCCCCTCTGCTGAAATGGAGAGGGTTTAAGGGCCTTCCCCACCAACCCTCATCCTGCCCTATACAAAAGCAGCAGACCTTCCCAATTACCTCCAGGGAATGTTGGGGTTCATGGACTGGGTAAAGAAGAGAAGGACTCATAGTAATGGGATTGTAGGTAAACTATCAGAACATTACCCCCTCATCACTCTTCTTCGTTCTAGTCCTTAACACTGTGTGGACACACCGGTAACTACACACACATGCCAACATTCCGACGCACCTGGGAGGGAGATTTTGTTTGATAAATTGGAAGATGTAATTCCCATAGGAATGCATTGGTACTGGAATTAATTTAGGTGGGAGAATGTGAAAAATAGCAAGATTTTTCATTGAAAAGTTGGGAGTCTCACACCTAAATCGGGAGGGTTAGCATGTGTGCTACACAGATGCAGTGCAACACACCCACGTTTAATCAAAAACATTTTTAGTCATTGGTGTTACAGGGTAGTATTCGCCCCGGGTCCCCTCTGTAATCCGGCCCAGCCCCCGTACCTTAAGAAGCACTCGGACACAGGTCTGCTCATTACGGGTTCCCGGCAGCTGCTGCCGCACACGGTCGACCCCTTTATTAACTGCACATGCGCGGCAGCCACCCTGCCGTCACACATGCATACCCCCACACGTGACTCCGTAACATTCCTATTTTTTCATAACAAACTACATGTGCATAACTTGCATAAACTTGCTGTCAGTATGACATTTTGAACAGGTACATAATACACTAAACTCACTCAAGTCCCAACGTGTCCCATTCTGGTCCTCATTAACTCGGGTCCAGAATGTAGTCCTTGAACCTGGTCGGACATCTCCGGCCTTCGCGACGGTGGTAGAGTCCTTCCTCCCAGCCGGGGTCCTGGCTAGGTACTTCTAGTTCAGGGTCTCTGGAATCCTCTTCAGGTCCCGGCCCACTCACTGAGGCTCTAGCCCTCCTGCAGCCGATTCTTCCCATGGACCACGGGCGTTCACCTTCTTGAAGAAACAGGAATTTCTCGTGACCGTTCACCGTTGGTCGGATGCCGTCACCATGGACCCGTTGACATGGGTTACCACCATGGGGGTAAGCTCGTAGTTTAGGGACAGTTTACCCTCTGGTTTCCGGTTCCTCACTAGGACAGTATCTCCTACTTCAATATCCGCAGACTTCAACCGTCTCCTGGCATTCTCACTCTCATTGCACACCTGCCGGTCCTCCAGTGTCTTTGGTCATCGATTACCCCGGGCGGCCGGCCCTCGGTCTTGGGTAGCAACCCCCTCAGGCATCGGTTGAACAGGGCCTCTGCTGGGGCCACTCCCGTGGACTGATGGGGTGTTGATCGATACCCATGCAGGAACTGGTACAGAGTTCATCTCAATTCCCCTCCCTGGCCCTGGGAGATCCGAAATATCTTGTTGAGGGTCTGCATGAACCGCTCCACCTCCCCATTTTACTCTAGGCTAGCTGGGAGTCACTTTCAATCGATTCAATGCACGGTTCTTTGCTCACTGGCATGGCTAATTGACACCAGAGGCATTGGTGAACATATTCATCAACCCTCCTCTCAAGGTCAGAGAACCAAACTTTGGCTCTCAGTCTTGCCTTAGTCTTGGCCGTGCCCTGATAGCCACTCTGTGCAAGCTCCAGTACTATTTCCACCAGCCTTCTTGGAACCACCATCTGTCTCCCTCGCCGTAACAGGCCTTCATCTGACTTGGACAACTCGCGTCATGCTCGCCACAATCTCTGCAGATCTTGCTGAGTGGCCTTTTCCCTCTGGGACATGTCTGCCAGTGCCGATTTCCAGTCCACACTGTCTATGGCGTTTGGACAAGTTGGAAACGTCCATCGGCCTGTGAGGCCTCGGCCAGTTCAGTCAGTGTACGAGCTATTGGCATGGCCGCATCAATCACTTGTCAGACAAAGTCCTCACAGTCCCACATTGACTGCCAGGTTTTTGATGAACCTCCCACAATAATTATCCATCCCTAGGAAGCTCTGCACCTCGGAGGCATTGACGTATGTCCTTCACCTTCTGTGGGTCAGGTGAGATCCCCCCCGGAGTGGAAAATGAACCCGAAGAATTCAATGCTCCCCTTCAGGAACAACATTTTTTTCACGATGTTACGTCAGACCCAGATCACAGATTCTCTTCAATGCCTTCTCGAGCCTGACCATGTGCTCTGTTTCGGACGTTGCATACACCAGGATATCGTCACTGAGATTGATTACACCCTCCAATCCCGCAAGGGCACCCCTGATGACGTTCTGGAAGAACTCAGCAGCTACGGAGATCCCAAAACTCAACCGTTTGTACTGATACAGGCCATTGTGGTTGGTGAATGTGGTAATATATTGGGAGTCCGGGTGCAACTGAAGCTGGTGATACCCCAAGCGCAAATCAAGCTTTGAGAACTCTTTGGCTCCCTGCAGCTCACCTACCACATCATCGAGCTTTGGTGTCAAGTGGCGTTCCCTCTTGATGGTCAGGTTGGGTAGCCTCATGTCCACGCAAATGCGTACAGCTCCCGGCTGCTTTGGCTTGGCCGCCACAATGATGGGCGACACCCATGGTGTCGGGCCATCAATCTTTTGGAAAATGTGTAGATCCACAAGAGTTTGCAGCTCCTGCTCCACTTGCACTGGTAGGTGGAATGGTATGCGTCTGTGCTTCAGCGCCGTTGGGCGCACTGACTTATCTATATGTAATTTGACCGGTTCCCCTTTCAGCTTACTTACTCCTTGAAAGAGATCCGCAGATCTGTTGGTAATTTCTTGGATGTCTGCTTTGTACACAGAGAGTGCAAAGTGCACAATGTCGAGTGCCTCAGACACGGTGCAACTCAGGACGAATGTGGGCTGACGTCGGTCACAAAGAATTTCGCCTTGATAGAATGATCTGTGTGAGTGACAGCTGCAGTAAACGCCCCCTGGAATGGAAGAGGCTGAACCCCACCGAATTAATAGATTTTCACTTTGGTTTCAGCCAGCGCTGGTGGTCCCGGCAATGCCTCATTGTGCCGTGTGGCCATCACACAGACTGATGCACCTGTGTCGATTAACAATGGGGTAGGAGTCTCACAAATGTCCATCACACACGTGGGCTGCCTTCGCTTATTGGCTTTGGAATCAATGTTCGATATGAAGAATACTTCTTCTTCCTCCTACACGATCTCTAGCTCCTGGAACTCCTGTTACACCGCAGCCACATTTCTTTGTTTTTTGTGTTGGCATATATTGCTCGATCTACTCAGACCTCGTGGGATAGGCACTGGATTTCCCGCCCGGCATATTCTAGCAAAATGTTCTGCGGTCCCACAACGCCCACACACCCTCCCTTTTGCGGGGCATTCGTTGGAGTGTGTAAGGTCGTTCCCACACTTTGGGTATTGCTGTGGTAAATCAGTTTTCTTCTGGGACGGGCCATTGTTCACTGTTCGTTCAATGGCATAGGCCTCTTCCCCCTTTCCCGACTTGTCTGCAGCGTCCATCATGGTGGCGTGGTTGTCTGCCAGGTCATAGGACCTGCCTATGTCGAGGATTAGCGCCAAAGTGAGGCCAGGTTCCCGGAACTACAGCCTTGGATGAGCTGATTCCGGACCATCCCCTCTTCATTCTTCCACTGGCACGTTCTAGCCAGGTGTCGCAGTCTCCCAAAGAAATGATTGTGAGACTCGTTGTCCTGTTGCCTCTCGCTGCACTTCACAAAGCGATCGAACTCTTGGTTGGCCAGGGGAAGGAAATGTGCCTTGACGGTGTCCTTCACAGCCTGGTAGGTGACAGCCGTTGAGTTCAGCGACTCGAAGACACGATTAACTTCAGAACCTGCAGCATACAGCAGTTTCGCTATCTTCACATCATCTTCCGTCTCCCCACTGGCCCTAAAATACATTTCCAGTTTCTTGATCCACAAGAGCCACTTCGGACCCAGTTTCAATGGAGGGCCCGACATATCAAATTCTGACATGGGAGCCAGCGGGCCCTGTTGTCTGGGCATCGGCCTGACAGGAGGCTGCGCAACAACTGGAGGCAGAGCCACAGCCCCTTGGGTGCCATCCCCATTGTTGTTCATAGCTGAGGACCGCACAGGCACCTCTCATACACTTGGAGGCCGCAAGTCCGCAGAGGCGAAGGTTTCCGGAAGCAACAGCAGGTCCTGGCATAGCTGTGGCTCACAAGGCACTGAGCAGGGCGTGCCTCACTCTTGGCGTGATGAGCGGGGATGAGGGCATAGAAAAATGTCACTGTACTAGGGAAGAGGATGGTGTCTGCTTCATAGATGTATTCTTACATTTGGGCCTCCCCACATGCCAGTCCAGCACACCTTCCAACTTGCAGAGGAGAAGGATGTAAGGAGATCAGACAGTGATCTTGTATTTAATTTTTTTGTTGTTGAAGAAAGTCCTGGAAACTGTCTAGTTATGTCAAAAATTACCTGGAAACGCTCAAAAAATTGCCCTGGACGGAGCACCGGAGCACGAGCACCCTGTGAGACGCCGCAACCATCAGGCACACATGATGGCGGTCACACGTGCACTGCGCGGGTGACGCATCTAGTGGGCATCGAGAAAATGCTCCCAAATCCAGTCTTGCTCTTGCAGCGTCTCTTCCCCACTCAGCGGCGTCCACGTTGCTAATGTGACAGCGTAGTATTCGCCCAGGGTCCCCTCCGTAATCGAGCCCAGCACCCCGTACCTTACGAAGCACTCGGACACAGGTCTGTTCATTACGGGTTCCCGGCGGCTACTGCCGAACACGGGCGTCCCCTTTATTAACTGCGCATGCGCGACGGCCACACTGCCTTCACGCATGTGTATCCCCACACGTGACTCCGTAACATCTGGCAGAAGACACCACTGCTGAACCAAAAGACTATCTCGGAAGACCAACGTACCATTTATAGCCTGAGATAAAAAATCTCAGGGCAAACCCACGTGGTAGCCCTCTAGATATTCCACACTGGGACACCCTAAAAGGCAGCCTAGCAGGCTGACTGAGCACAGGTGGACCTACCCTGCAAAGATTCAGGAGGGCGTAGATTAGAATGTTTATATACTATTGTAATTACTGTTTTTTATCACATAGTCAGAATAGCTCTAGATGGCTGCCAACAGGCATGTGCCGGACAGAAAGTGACAAATAACAGCTCCAGTTTCCTGTAGCTTGCAGTCATAGCCAAATACAACTTCACCATCCTGCCCACATCTAAATGGTGTGCCAAAGAGGACCAGAACTGCCAGAGAACTAACTAAGAGTAGGGAGGATTAGATCCTTGTGAAGATGACAGTAAGACATGATCTTGGGATAAAAGAGGCAAGGGGGGCACAGCACCTTGTAGCCAAGGTTTCCATCCATCGGTTCTCCCCTCTGTTCTCCCTCATCCTACACCAGTACCTACTGTCGACTCCTGGATAGAAACCCTCATCAACGTTCACCAGGAGGCCAAAGAAAACGTAGAGAGGGCCAGAAAATAGACTAAGAGGTATGCAGATTTAAAAAGGAGACCAGGTCCTTCTTATGCTATCGATGATCTGGTCTGGTTGTCTTCGAAATTACTACCCCCGCATCTACGGCCAAACAAGTTGGCCCCTCGGTACTATGGTCCATTCCCCATCAAGGAAATTATCAATCCAGTTTCATACCGGATTAGACTACCAGACTCTTGGAAGAGAATTCACCCAGTATTCCACACATCCTTATTAAAACCCTACAACCAATCCTCCCGGAAATCCTGCCGACCTCCTCCTCTACTGGTCGACAACCAATTGGAGTATGAAGTACCCCGAATATGTGATTCCAGGTATAAATGGGGTTAGCTTCAATACCTGGTTGAATGGAAAGGATATCCTCCTAGTGAAAGAACCTGGGAGCCACTTTCTAATCTCAAGGCCCCTCGACTACTCAGAAGATTTCACCTTATACACCTGGGCAAACCTGGTGGAACAGGTTTTCGGAGGAGGCATGCTGTCATGACACACAGCACACACCCCTTCTGGACTTCCTGGTCCTTATCGCGACAGGGCTTGTATTCATTGTTTTTTCCAATATGGCCGTATCACATGACGCGCCTCGCACCAGCTTTCACGGCGGACATTGTACGTCCCATAAATGTGCCACACCCCTGCGGCACTGCGCGTCTCAATGCTATTGCGAAGTAGCAACCAGATGTGTGCTCCGTAGCTCGCGGTATTGTATCCTTTGCTTCTTCGAGCTTACCCCATCCTAGTCCCTTTCCTTCCTTTCTTGATTACTGGACTCGTGTGCTTGTTGTGCACCCTGTTACTTTCCCGGACTCCTGGATCCATGCATCCCGGAACCTTGAACGCACGCTGGAGTCGGAAGAGACTCGTGCAGCTTTATTCAAGACTCGATCAGTTCGCAAGAAGGCATCAACCAAGAAATCCAGCAAAGATCGAACTCAGGTGCGAAGAGGGGAACTCCTTGACATCTAGATTATACCCCAAAAGGGCATAAAAAATGCTTGACACGTTGGATGAATAGGCCAGGGTTGATGGACTACGTATTAGCATTGGAAAAACAAAAACTATGGCTTTATGGGGGTGGGGGGAAAGCATCTTCACCCTAAATTTGTGTGGACGATTGTCCAGAAACCCATTGAAACTGTTGAATGCTAAAGTATTTGGGCGTGTATATCGATAATAAGTTCAAATAGACACCTCACAGGGAGGAGAATCGGGTACATTGTATGAGGATTGCATGCGCTCTGAGCCTATTATTAGCCGGCAGGGAGGATGCTCCATTTTTTGTTGTTGTTGTAAATAATGTTTTATTTCCAGTAGAACCAGCAACCTTACAGACATTGTATCACATCAGACCACATGTTACATTACTACTTCGTCTATTTATTCCCTAATACCCCCAAATTCCCACCACCCTCATCCCAGCCTATTAGACATCAGTTCTAGTATATCCATCGATGGACATTCCATTGTAAAAATATGCATCAAATGCATGTTTTTGAGGGGTAAAGGGAAAAAAAATTGAGGGGCTTTAAAGGGTAAACAAGCCAGGGGGGATCCAGTGTCCAATGTGAAACCTACTTTCGCTAATGTTTGAGCTACTTCCTCCCAAAATCTGGCAACCTCTATACAGGCTCAGAACATATGAATCAAATCTGCATCTACCTCCCCACATTTCGGGCAAGTTTGTATCGCTCCCTGGCCAAACCTTGATATTCTGTTCAGTCAAATACGCCCTGTGGGTAATATACAATTTGAATCTGCTGAAGCCTTGCATTCCTAGATACCTTTTTGTGGTACACCATAGCTCTCCTCCACATTGCATCTGACATTGGCTCTCCCAAATCTGCCTCCCACTGCCGTCTCGTCTGAATCCACTCCTTCCCCACCCTAGACATTAGCAACTCGTAAATCCTCAAGACTTCATGCCCACCTTCTGACACATCATAAAACGTCTCCATTGTTTCATCTGGTTGTCGACCTCGGGCCATCTACGCAGAATTATTCGCAGCAGACAAGAATGACCTGGGTGTACTCCTGCCTCCTCTTTCAGGTCCCCAAATTCTTTAGGAACCCCCTCCTTAATCACATCCCCTATCGTAGCTATCCTGTTCGGTTCCCAGTATTTCTGGATATTCAACCGCCATTGGTCACTCACTTCCTCTAATGCCATAAGTGGAATCTGCGGGGAATATGGTGTTACTCCCCCCCATCAGTTGACAGGCCATGCGCCAAATCCCACACCCCAATCTCATCAACCTGGGTAAGAGAACTGAATTGTGTGAGAGTGCGCCATCCATATAATTTCTCTCTGGGAAAATGGCGCCCCCATAATGTGTAGAAATCGTGACTTGTGTGTTTGTTTGTCCGATAACCACTTTGCTACGAATTGCAACTGACTGGCAACAAAATATACCTCAAAGTTAGGCAGCTTAATTGCCCCTAAATCATACTCATTCTGAAGTTTCCAAAGTGCCACCCTGCTTATGGAATTGCGCCATAGGAAGCCCCTACATATACTGTGTAGTCTATTGAAAACAATCTTGGGATTGCAAACAGCATATTTGTGAAGTGGAGCAGTTTCGGTAGCACTACCATCTTCAGCAATGCTGCCGCCCCATCATAGACAGTGGTAATCTAGCCCAGAAAGATATGGAGTTTTACATCCCATTCAATGTCCTTACAGTGTTCTGTGGTGCTCTATCTGAGGATCATGATAAATGTTTACCCCCGAATAGCACAACGTGTCTAATTTCCACTTTATCGGCAGCACTGGCAGCCTGCTCTCCGGCTGTTCTGAGATTGTTGTGCCTGTTTTCACCCTAGCTACTGGTTCATTATAAAGCAATCGCACCCAATTAATGTATGTTGGCCCCATACCAAACCCTTCTAATACCGCCAACAACCATGGCCATCTAACTGAATCAAGCGCCTTAACTGCATCTAGTGATGCCACCACATATTGTTTGGTGCCAGCTTGAGTGCAATCTTAAACGTGGTGTAATCTACGCAAGTTACCTATAATATTCCTATGTGGAACATATCCCGTTGGATCTGGGTGTATCAGCTTGGCAATGAGCGGCCGGAGTCCGAGTGCCATAAGCGCTGTTAATATCTTCCCATCCTGATTTAATAACGACAGGGGTCTATACGAGTCACAGTCCGTATCCGGCTTATTGGGTTTCAACAGGGGGACTATCAATGATTCTCTCAAGCATCCGGGCAACCTGCCCGTTTCCAGTGATTCATTGAACATTTCCAGCAGTGGCGCCAGGAGATCAGACTTATACTCTTTGTAAAATTTGTTGGGGAGCCCGTCCGTCCTTGGGACTTTGCCGGTCGGCAACTCTTTCATCACGTTCTCTAGTTCCTCAATCGTAATGGGGGCTTCTAGTCTGTCCTTATCTTCCATGCTTAGTTTGGGCAACTTAATCTCAGACAGAGCTTCCTGTATTTCTGCTACATCACACCTGAGCTTTCCTCATATAATCTCTTATAATATTCCCAAAAGCATTTATTCAAACCTTCTTGTGCCTCATACAATTCTGTCTAATCCAGCCACTGCTCTAATCGCTTCCCGCTTATTCTCGCTTTTGTAGAGCCAAGCTAACCATCGCCTGGGTTTGTCCCCTTCTGCGTGTTGTCTCTCTCTATATATCTCCTGTAACTTAGATTACCTAGCCTGTTCCAGTGTTTCCGGCATTCCTGCTGTAGACGGGCCACCTCCTGTGCTTCTGCCAGGGACTTCTCCCCCTTTCGCGCTATAGCCTCTAATCTGTCTTCCACCCCCTGCAATTCACATAAAATAACATCTTGCATCCCCTTCGACTGTGATATGCCCACCCCCCTAACAACCACTTTAAACGCTTCCCATAATGTGCTCACCGATGGTAAACTTCCAGTGTTGTGCTGAAAGCCAGTGTTGTGCTGAAAGTATTCTTTCACCTCCTTCCTCAGGCTCTCCCGAAACCCGGTGCCTCTGAGCTCCTCTACTCCAAGTCTCCAAGTAGGAATCTTAGCTCGTGGAGCCTGACAAGTGACAACCAAAGGAGCGTGATCCGAGAGGACTCTGGCTTTGTATTCCACCTGTGTGAACTCCCTCAACATTCCCCCCCCCACCAACATGTATTCCAATCTTGTATATAGATTTGTGGGAGCGTTATATTGTGAGTACAAGCGTTCTTGCTGATGCAGTGTTCTCCACACGTCTTCCAATTTAAATGTGTGTAGCAATGTATTCAAGGCCTTCGCAGCCTGTTCTGGGAGAACAAATTTCCCATCTGACCTGTCTACCACCGGTTCAGCGTACAGTTAAAATCCACCACCACATACTAGCGCTCCATCTCTATAAGGGCTAATCTTAGCATACAAGTATCTAAAATATGCTGCTGTGTCTTTATTCCGTGCATATGTGTTGATAATGCATATGTCTCTGTTTTCCACCCTCCCCCCCAATATGATCATCCTACATGTGTATCTAAGTAGGTCTGAAGAACCTTAAACGGAACAGTCGGCTCCACCCATATCAATACCCCCCCTAGCATACGCTGAGTATGTGGAACCTAATGTCACTCCTGGGTGTCTTGTCTGTCTCTGGTCAAATGTGTCTCTTGCAAAAGAGCTATATCTATTTTCTGTCATTTCAAATATACCATTTCTCTATTCCTTTTGATATAGCTGTTCAGCCCTCTAACATTCCAGGTTGCGATCTTGCTTTCACCCATCTCCTTTATATCCCGCCATCCTCTCCCTCCCAAATTCCTTTCTACCTTCTCCCTGCTGTGATTGTCTGTAGGCCAACTTCCCTCGAACTACCCCAACTCTCCCCTCCTGCCCCCCTTCTCCTGCAATCCAACTATCCCCAACTTTTGCCCAGCTTCAAATCTGAAGCTCAGGCATCCCTGCATCTCACTCCAATTCCAGCTTCCACCCAGCATTCAGGGGGGAAGCAGGAGTATACAAAGCTACCAGTATGCTTCCTAACCTAATCTAATGGGGTGATAGTGGTTCTGGCGTCATCTAGATCTTAGCGGTACCAGTGCTCCTGCATATAGCCAATCATAAATCACTATACATTTCCTAACTGCTATGTTATTAGTCTCAGCGGTAGTCAATAGTCTTTAATTATTTCAAATATATATCACCTTCGGAGTGCAGTTCAATTGTCACTGCTGCTCTTCACCTGCTCATCTGCCTCTGAGGGGAAATTCAAAGTGTCCATCTATGAAGTCGCATCTTCTGGAGTCTCAAAGAAAACCGCTCGATCCTTATGGAAAACCTTCAACTTCACCGGGTATAGCAGCAGGTATTTCAAGCCAGCCACACGTAACCTCCTCTTGACCGACATGTAGCTCAATCTCTGCCTCTGCACCAAGAAAGTGTAATCCGGGTACGCTGTGATAGTCGCAAATGCTCTGTTTATCGTTCCTCCTTTCCGAAAATGTTCCAGGATCCTCTCCCTTTTTTTTATAGTTAGTATCTTGGCGATGATAGGCCGTGGCGGAGCTCCGGCCGGTGGTCTTCTCGTCAGAGCCCTGTGCACCCTTTCCACTGTGAACCCCTGGGTAAGTGACCCTGCTCCTATCTCTTGCAGCAACATGTTTTCAATGAAATTAGTCGGGTCTGAGCTTTCCTCACCTCCCGGGAGCCCAACGATGCGCATGTTGTTTCTGCGTGCCCGTCCTTCCGCCTCCTCTGCCCTGTTTTCCAGGTTCCGCACCTGTTATTGTAGCACAGAAACATCCTTGGAATTCACGGTACAAATTCTCGTGTTAGCCTCCACCACTTTCTCCAGTACTCCTGTACGCTCCGCCAGTGCTCAGACGTCCTACCTCAGGAGATTCACATCGGTACTCACAGCATCTATTTTAAATTCTAGAGACGATTTCAGCTCTATCGCCTCAAAGATCTGTTGGTCACCACGTTTGGGGGCTTCTTCTCCGTGTGCGTCTTGCCCCGTTGTCTTCGCAGCTTCCGCCTGCGCTGGCTTGGTGAATATGTCCATTGATGGCTGTTTCCCTTTGGACTTGGTTGATTTAGACACCATTGCAATATCTGTGGCGCTATTGAATTGTGTCGGCAGTGCAGTATACTGCTGGTCTATGACAGCGTAGTAGCCAGAAGCCCTCGTGTTGGCGTGTCCGTCCCTGACTCTGTGCGCACTGCCCCCCCGGAGTCACGTCTTGTACAAGGTATGTTCTCTCATGCTGGCGCTTCAGGGCCCCACTAAAGGTAATGTTTAACCGCCTTATGAACACTCCTATGTACTTCCTGCTCGTTGTACTTCCTGCTCATAGCCCTCGCATCTTGGTGCCAGACACTTTGCTTGCACAGTATTATCTTGGAGCATCACTGAATGCATAGGTCCCTTTGTACTCACAACGCTCCCCTGCACTTCTGTGGGTCATTTGCTACAAGCCTTCCACCTCCGATAAGAGCACCTCTGTCTCTTGTTATCAGTATGTTCTTTCTGGCCTGGGCCGTGCTGCCACATGCTACTTGGACCTCAGTAGCAGTAATTGTCAGTGCTGCCTCCACCCTCGCCATATGGCCACTGGGTGCGCAGTCCGGTTTCTATTTGTCCTAACTACCCGCAATGTTTTCCAATCTTGTTTGTCCGTTTGCTTCAGGCATCCGTCTCATCACCTACAGTGCTTTTATTTGTGCTCATGGGGTTTTGTCCCCCTTTGTTCACTTGACCAGTTCGGAAGTTCCGGGAGGCCCGGTATTTGTCATCCTGTGCAGGGTGTTGTGATGCTTTATTTAGTGTCTAATGTTCTCATTGCATTTATTTCCAAAGGGTACACTCCTGCTGCTCTGCGCAAACACACTTTTGGCTATGCCTTTCCCCATCTATGCCAGCGCTCTGGTGCCTGTGCGTTCCAATAGCCCTCTACGGCTGGGTCAGGTCGCAGTATTACCTGCAGTGCTGATCTGAACAGACGCTCCTCTGTCAGTTGTTCGATGTTCCAGCCCGGTGTGTTGCGCTTACTGTGTTACCGCTGCCTGTGGGGCTTCGCTGCTTCCTTCGCTGTGGTCCGTTTCCAGTTTTGTAAGCTCTGTGCCGGGTCTTGCTACTGTAGCACCCAAACCATGTACACTGTAATTCAATTACCATACTCAATAAACACATTCCATGCCTCCTTCTGCGGACCACGATTCGGGTTCCAGCTGCCATTGTACTTCTAGCCCCTCCTGCAGTATACCGTGTTGCATGCGCAACCTGCAACTGCGCATTCAGTTTGACAAGTGTCCCGGCTCTCTCATCCAAAACGCAGCATCCGGGCACCTCCCATTGTCCTGCCGTAACTTTCCGCGTAGGGCACTCGGCGCTGGGGGCCCCTGCTCGATCTTCTTCACTCCGTGGACCTCTTTTGTGGTCCTTTCTGCTTCACTCCGTATCACCTGGCTGCTTCACAGTTTCAGTGGGGTAATGCTATTCTGTAGGTCCGCTTCCTGCTGTTTTACCCTGCTTGGTGTCCCAGTGGACGAAGTCTGATACGGCCGTAACCCCGTCACAACTCCACATCATACTTTGCCATTGCTCGATGGCCCAGCCCTTTGTTCTCGTCCAGGCGCCATCTTGCTTCTTTGTTGCTGTGATGTAGCGATTCTTTTTGGGTTGTGGCCTCTGGCTTATACTGCTGTCCGTTATGAAATTATGACCATGTTGTGCCCGCACCATTCATGAATCTGCAGATCCCAGAGCACATCTCGTAGCCCACATAGCATATGTCTTTTCTTAAGGATCTTCAAGGATAAGCAGGAGCCCTACGAAGTCACCACCTGTCACATGGATCTGTAGACACCCCCCCCCCAGCGAGGATGCTCCATTAAGACCATTCTGCTTCTGTACTCTGCTAAAATTGTGCCCTCCATGATGTACGGTGTGGAAGTGTGGGGAGATAAACTGGTGGTGGAGTTGGCTAAATTTGAAGGTAAAATTCTGCGCCTATTGTTTAGAATGCCTAAGGCACTACTAGTGGAGTATTTACGCCTGGAGTTTGATCTCATGAGTATTTTGGCAGTAACCTTTTTTAAATCGCCTATCTGCTACGAGAAATTGAATCCTCAGAGCACATCATGTTCTATTGTGTTAGTCTGAATGCCATTAGAAATAAACATGAAATCCTATAGTAATATGGTTCATTTTGTTGATATGACTCTCCTGTGGAGAATGTTATCAGAAGGAAATTATGCAAATTATATATATATCATATGGTTACATTTTATTATGTATGTATTGAGATTTTAGGTGAATTGTCGAAGGGGGATTTCATAATGGTACTGTCCCACAATCAAGCAATGATCAAATGTTTTTATGTATTGAATTTCCTGTTTGTAATGTGTGTTGTATATACAAAGACGTTTCGGCTGTAAGTATATTAAATAAATATTGTATGTATTTTTTGTTTCTTTTTAGGAAATGTATATGGGGACACAAATCGATGAGTTATGCATCAGCTACAGGTACTTAATCTTTATGACTATATTACATTTAGTAAATTCCTAATAACACGTTTGTTCTGCCGATCTCTGTGGCTAGTCATTTTTCCTCGCGCCTTGATGCAGCAAAATTTTATTTGTACATCTGACATTGGCACAAAACAAAAGTAGCAGGTAAGCTTATTTTGATTAAAATGACACGGTAAAACAGTTATGCAAAATTAAATGATTACCGGAGACTTTACATCAATTACAAAAACGAATTAATGCAAATCCCCAGTATGTCCCAAAAACATTGTAACCCACTATTTTATGGAAGTGATTGATTTCATGTCCTGTGCTGAATCTTAAACTAGGAAGACGAAAAATCGAGAAGGTCCTCATCGCAAACAGAGGAGAAATTGCATGCAGAGTGATGAGGACAGCTAAGAAGATGGGCGTGCAGTCGGTAGCAGTTTACAGCGATGCAGACAAACACTCCATGCACACAGAAATGGTAGGTCTTGTGCTTGTTTAGTAAGCGTATTTTTTTCTTTTCTTTTCAGCACTGATAAGAAGATATGGTAAAGGTGCGTGGATCATCTATCCTGCATCATGCAGATTGTTCCCAGCACTACTTTATCTACATTTGATGGTGTACATGAGGTTGGTGCTAGGTTGAAGGGAACAAATGTAAAGAAGTTGGACTTACTATTTGGCCATAAGCTGGTTTCAGCTCAAATTACAAAGCCTGAGTCTCTTCTGATAGCGTTTGGGACTTAGGACATTTGAAGCCTGAGGCTCTTTTCTGTGCCATTACAAAAAGGAAGACTTTCCATTAACTACTTAGGGGTGTACACATATTTTTCATACATTGCTACCCAATTCTTGGCATGTGTGGACAATCTTTTTTTTTACATACTTTATTAATCGCAGCTTCAAGACCAATGACAGATTGTGAGATCAAGAAACATAGTTAATTACACACAATTGCAATCAGGGTGACATTGTTTTATTTAAATATTTTTTGAGAAATTATCGACCTAATTGAAGCTGTGTGTCCCATTCATTTAATTAAAGATGTTGCCATATGATATTGTTGCAAATCCGCAATACTCTGTACAAGGTTCTACCCTTAACTGTTGAAGATAAATTGGCAATGAGATGGGTCCTCCAACAAGCATCCCTTCATTTTGCCAACTATATTGCACCTCTGGGCTAAGGCTGAGCAATTCAAAAATGATTTGGTTTCTTATCACGTTTTAACGTGGGGTGGGGTGGGGGGGTCATTTAAGCATTTGGGTTTAGATACTGTTGAAGATGGTGTAGAAAGTATATTTCCCTCATTTGGGAAAATTAATTCCAAAATGGGACATCTTTTGGGGGGGGGGGGGGTTGGGGGGGGTGGGGGGTGTGTGTGTGTGTGTGTGTGTGTGTGTGTGTGTGTGTGTGTGTGTGTGTGTGTGTGTTGTTTTGAGGAAGGGGGGGTGGATGGATTCCTTCTCTCCCCCTCAGGAGCAGGGTTTTGGCACATTAGTGCAACCATAAGACAGGCCCCTTGGTTGGAAAGTACTTCAAGTGCACTTGGGGAAAATTGCACTACAATCAAAAATGGTAAACGCGCTTAATGGTGTCTATAAAGTGTCTGCAGACAAGACCGCACAGGCTCCGCTGGCTAACTCTGGCCCTCCCATAAGACTTGCAGTAACTCTAGGATGGCAGACCTGCCTCTTATGAAGGCTTAGCCCGACAAACGCAGGACACCCAGCATAATCAAGTAGATGCAGACAATCTGGTGGTGGAGGCAGATTTTGATGCCAGAGGAGGCGGATAGCACCTGAAGTGGCAGATGTATGGCTGCAAGTACAGTCACATTGCAGTCTGTTCCTGTTTGGCAGTGGTGGAACGTGTCCGAATACTGCTCTGGAGAAAAAGCAGCATGGAGCTTTAAGAGTTGGAGCACTGCCACATAAGCACTTACTGGCGCAGAGCGCCAGCGCGGAAGTACGGCTGCAAGTACAGTCGCACAGCAGTCCCATTCCGGTCCCAGCTTCTGCGACTGTGGGGAACTATGCTAGCCGATTCAGCGTTCGGATTCAGATCAAACTCCAAACCCGGCCTGAGGCTGCAGAGATTCAAAAGAATACAGAGACATTGCTGCAGTGAATTCCACCTAAAGAAGGGGTGAGTGGAGGGTCTATATACTTTTTATACTGACGGAGTGCTAACTAATGATTTACGCACTTAAAGTCGGGGCCATAGGTCTGCATTCTTAAAGGAGTAAAGCGTTTCCGTTGGACAAGGATCAGCGGGAACCTTTACTACTTTCAAAAGGTCTGATGCACCATGGAAGTTTAGCGGGGGTAGCATTGGCTGGTAATGACTCGATCACACCATGATCGGTCCTGGGACCAGCCACTCTCCACTTGCACTGCCTCCCTGGCAACCCCTGCACTGCGGGACTGTCTCTGTATCCCTACAGCCCCCCCCCCTTCCCAGCTCTTGTCTGCACTTACCTTGCACTTGCCACCAGCTGGCCCTATTTATTTATTTTTATTCTACTTGCTTGTACTGCACTTCCCCCTCCCCCCCCCCTGCACTTCTTCCCTTCCCCCTACCCCTGCACTTGCGCGATCTGAATGACACCTGGCCTAGTAGGATCGTTGTCTGTCTTCCCCTTGTTCCCCCCTCCCTGCCTCGTCGCTCCTTGAAACACTTGTGTATAGGCGCGTTACAAATGCCATATCATATCGTATCATATCATATCATATCATATGATATCATGTGTACAAGAAGGCGCAATAACATTTGTTACAGAAATGCAGGTGTCTTTGACACTCTGCCTACAATCTGCTGCCTCCAACTGGGAACTCTCACTGCAGATCTCTACAATAAATCCCCACCGGTCCTTGATGTGATAAGATAGCCTCCCAACCCCGAAGCACCCAGAGACCTTTAGTGGTTGGGCACCGGGATAAACCCCACAGCTTGGGCATGTCTAGCGTCGCTGTAGTGGGCAACCCCTGCAACACGAATCATCATGTCAAAACACAAGGCCCTAAAAAATGCAGAACTCGCAATGCTACTGCCTGCAGATAAAGGAAGGAAGCTAGACCTGGCAATATCTTCACCTTGGGCCCAGGAAGGCCCACCGGGTCAACTAGCTACTAAGGAGGATATTCAATCCTTCAAGCTGGACATTAAACCGGAATTACGGACTCCATGTCCGGGATTTCCACCATATTAGAGCATATAGATCAAAGAGTGGTGGATGTGGAACAAAGATTGGGGACACGGAGGAACAAGTCCTGGACCATGCAACTACTCTGCTGGATGTACAACAAAAAATCTGATCTCTAGAGAGCAGGAACGAGATCCTGGAATACAAACGGGAGGACATAGAGAACAGGGCCTGAAGAAAGAATCTGTGTATTAGATGAGTGCCATCATTGGTCCCAGACCAAGCCCTAACTGAGTATATAGGGGATTTCTTCCAAACTCTCTTGCCACATATTGATAAAACAATGCTCCTATTGGACCGCACTCATAGATTGCGTAACCACAGGGGGTAGGTACCTGAGTATCCTCCAGATGTGATCACCCAAGTCCATTTCTTCAGTACTAAGCAAGAGATCTTGGTGGTGGGTCGTACCTGAGATGAGCTGACGTTCCAGGGCTCTCCCCTGCAGATTTTCCAGGACCTAGCAACTGCTCCAATTAAAAACAGAGCTCGCCGCCATTAACTTTATTCTTGCGTGACCAGAAGATCAAGTACCGCTGGCTATTTCCCACTTCCTTGCAGTTCACATTCAAGGGGATCTCCCAAACAATCGCTTGCTTGGAGGATGCGGAGAGGATCATGAACTCCTCTTCACCAATAAGGGAGATGGCTCCCCGCTTGGCACTCTGGTGGGAGCTGAAAGCGTTTAACCAAAGATGCAGCGCGCCGCCTGGTTGAGAGTCCATAAAGGTTGTAATCCAGGGAAACCACCTCTAAAGACCTGATCCATGGCTGCGATAGCACCAAGGGGACTTCCTATTGGTGTCTAAAGTCCTGGCAGCTGGCAGTGGGAAAGCGCCAGGCAATGCTGAGTTCAAGATGGGCTTCTTGCAGCCCATGCCTGCCACAAGTGTGATGTCACCTAATGGTGGTTTGTGCTTCTTGCCCTACATTTTTGACAGCTTTATGTTTTGGCGTTCCTTTTTGTGGTTCTATTTCTGTTGTTCGTTCGTTCAGTTAAAACTTCGGTTGGAGCATGATGCCGGATACATTCTAACCCTGGATGGCGACTCGTCGCCTAACCCCCTCCCCCGCCATGGAAGAGGACATCATGGGACATTCTACAGTACCTCACCAAAATGTGGGCTTTGAATCACTGAAGTAAAAGGTTTGAACTCCCCAGTGAAACGAAAGTCTGTCCTGAGATGGCTGAGAGATTTGGAGAGATAAGTAATTTTCTTGCAAGAAACCCACTTCCTTCCTGTGGACTGTATTCGCCTTTGGAGCAGAGACTTCCCAAAACAATTCTTGACCTCTGGCGGGACTAAAACGGCAGGTGGGGGAGAACGGCGATCCTATTGGCGAAGGGCAAGAGGTGGTGGAGGACACCCAGAAAATGGATATAGCATTGGAAGAACTGGCAAGAGTCTCCCACAGCATCGAGCAACAGTGCGAGGACCTGGAGAACCTGTCTCAAAACATTCAAATCGGGAATCTGGCAGAGATGGTCTTGGACCAAGACCTGAGAAACACAACCACCCAAATATTCGAGACCCTTCTGGGAAGCGGCCAGGAGGGTGACATTCCAATCGACAGGGTCCATAGGATCAGCCCAAAACGTCAAGAACCGGGCGCCAGACCACGAGACGTGGTAATCGCGCTGGCCAGATTTCCTAAGAAGGAAGCAATCCTCAGGGCGGCAGAACCAGTTTACTACAACAGAACCGAGCTACACCTATATCAGGATTTGGCCCATACCACCCTCCTAAAAAGAAAAGAAATGGCGCCAATTCTCAGGTTCCTTCAGGAAAAACAAATAAGGATAGATGGACCTTCCCCTTCTGACTGCTCTTTCAGTGGGAGGGTGAACACAGGATCACCTTGCCGCAGGAAGGGCTTCAGCTGATGGACCTGGAGGAGGAGGAGAATGCTTCAATGGTTTGGGGGCAGCCAATAAGCCGACCACTGCGCCCTAGACCCTGGGAATGGTCGAAAGTGACAAGGAGCTGCAACAGGCCCTCCGTGCCCCTTCCCCGAAGGGCCCAACCCTTACAAATACCCAGGAAGATGCCCAAGGGGCAACAACTCGGCCGCAAACAAACTAAGTCTGTGCTCCACAGGAAGGATCTAACAAGTGCTTACAACTTTACCATGAAGGAGGGTGGTTGGGGGCGCACAAGCCACTCTCTTGGATTCCGACAGGGGGTTTTGGTTCCCCTGCAGGACAGCCCTTGAAATCCAGGCGGGTCTCGCCCCTGCTCGAGATGAGGGGGGCCTGCATAGGCAAACAGACCTGCCTCAGGGCAAGGGGGGGCTGGAGGGTGGATGCTAGGTTTAAGTTGGGGTGAGGGGTTGTTGGGTACAGGAGAGGGGGGCAGAGGCACAAGTTGGGGCAGAGCCCAAGGTTCCACCGGTCCAGACAAACAAAGTTCCTAACATACAAACTCACTGGCTAGCACAATTAAACTCCTTTCGATGAATATATGGGGGCTTAATACCCCAGTGAAGCGTAATAAATTAGAAAAGTTCCTCACACAGCACACACTGGACATCATCACTCTGCAGGAAACACGCATCAGGAAAGTGGACGCTAACTGCATCATGCTCGGGGGGGGTGAGGGGGGTTTCGCATTATCGCACAAGCGAATGCGGAGTCCAAAACGAGGGGGGTGTTGATAGGAATCCGGAAGGGACGCGCTGCCCAAATTATAGCAATGACAACAGACAAGGAAGGTAGATATGCTTTTATTACTCTGACAATAGACAACCTTACACTTACACTGGCCACGGTCTACGCCCTGAACTCTGTGCAAGACGGGTTCCTCCGGGCGGCACTGGCAGACCTGGAGGGATTTGCACAGGGGGAGATCCTGCTGACAGGGGACTTTAACCTAGTATGGGACCCCCAACGGTACAGAAGTAACATACCGTATTGCCCACAAGCACCCGACACCGGCCATACTGAATAAGATGGCACACCTAACACTCTCAGATCTGTGGGTGGCACTGAAGGGCTCTGACCCAGGGTACACGTATTATTCACACGTCCACCAAAACGTCTCCTGAATAGACTACATCTGGGGAACCACAACTCTGGTGGGCAACATTCATTCCATTCATACACTACCAGTCACCCTGTCAGACCACGCAACAATCCTGCAATCGATTAAAAGTAAATTACCCCGGCAAGGTCTCTGGCGATGGTTTTTTCCGCGAGTCGTCCTGTCTGATGTGGCGCTACGAGCGGACGTAGAAACAACGATTAGGGAATGCTTTGATCTAAATGGAGGATCAGGGGTGGCAGAGCAACAATCTGGGACGCCTTCAAGGCTAACCTTAGAGGGGATCTCATCGCCCAGAGGCCAGTTACAATAGGCTCTGCAGGACGTAATGGAAAGGATGACACGTAACCCCTCGAGCTGTACGTAAAGAATTCCAACACATTAAGGGGCAATTGAATATGCTCCAAACAAAGAAAGCGGAATGGGCTGGTAAACCTAAATACTATTTGCACGCCAATAAAGCAGACAGGCTCTTGGCTAGACAGCTAAAGCAGAAGGCTGCGGCTCACACGATCGTTGGGATAACTTCCCCACAGGGCGAGAAACTTCACACTACCCTGCATATCGCGGCCCAGTTTGCCACCTTCTATGATAAATTATATAGTTCTGACAATCCAGATCTGGTTAAACAAAGGGATTCCCTTAGCTCAATCCCACTGCCCCAGAAGTCAAGAGCTGATAGCGAGGCTCTAGAAGTGTGCAACTCACAAGAGGAAGTCCTGCGGGCGATCAAACATCTCCCCTCAGGAATAGCTCCTGGCCCGGACGGGTACACTCCAGAATTTTATAAAGCCTTTCAGCATATCTTAGCCCCCAAGCTAACAACGCTCTTCAACACCTTTGCAGAGGTGGGGAAGATTACCCCCACGATAGAGGAAGCAAACATTCTATTATTCCCCAAGCCAAATAAAGATCCCACGCAATGCGGCTCGTACAGACCAATAGTGTTGATTAATATCGATGCTCAAATCTACACCGGGTCATGGCCAGCAGGCTGGAGGGTTCTCCTGCCGCAACTCATCCACCCCGATCAATCTGGGTTCATTCGGCAGAGACAGACGCACAACAATATCAGAAGGGTATGCCACATTCTGGAAAAAACGCAGAAAAAAGGCACCCCAGCTGTCCTGCTATCCTTAGACGCTGAAAAAGCGTTTGACCGGGTGGAATGTTTCTTCCTGTTCAACACAATGGAGAAGCGAGGAATGGGAGCAAGGTTCCTGGCCATGATCAGAGCCAATTACTGCAACCCATCGGCCCGTATTTTAGTTGATTCAGAATTCTCGCCGCAGATCCACCTTAGTAGAGGTACCAAGCAGGGGTGCTCCCTGTCACCCCTTCTATATGCTCTTTATCTGGAACCGTACCTAGCCTCCATATGCTTGAACATTGACATTAGGGGCATACCATTCGTGGGGGGGGATATAAAGTATCAGTGTATGCCGATTACATGTTGCTTACCTTGGGGGCACCAGGAACTTCGCTCCCAGCAATAATAACACATTCAGAGGTTCAGAGGTTTGGGGAAGTAGCGGTATTAAAAGTCAACCTGACCAAATCAGAGCTACTGAACCTGACGATACGTGGGGACGAACTGACACAAGCCCAAGCATCCTCCCAATTCAGGTGGGTGCAATCAAATCTAACAGTACTGGAAATACAGATCGCCCCAACGATTAAGGGTCTCTTTAATGCTAATTACCCCCCGCAACTTCAACTTAACCAGCTCACAAGGCAACTCCATACCTGGGGCCGCTCTCCACTTCCTGGTTAGGCAGAATCAACGCCATAAAAATGACGTTCCTCCCGAAGTTCTTATATTTATTCAGAGCCCTTCCGATAGCTTTCGCGCCCTATACAAGCACATTTGCGCATATATATGGAAAAAGAAAACCTCGGAGCATACTACAAGGCAGCCCAGATTAGGGTAATCAAAGACTGGCTAGCCAAGGATTCAGGGGGAATATATGGCGACAGATGGATCAGGCAATAGTGGGCGTGCCATTGGGGGTCGGGGGGGGAGTACTACGGCTTCATAAAGATAATCAGCCACCTAATATGCATAAATCTGACATCACCGCATTGGTGGAGCATCCTTGGGACAGGCTATCGAGAGATAAACATTTCACCACCTTCCCCTCTCCATGTACACCCATTTGTGGAAATCCAGAATTCACTCCAGGTATCCCTGGGGGCTGGTTTAGAAAATGGAAGGAGGCAAGATATGCCAAAATAGGGGACATGTTTCAAGGCACGGAATAAAGTCCTTCATTCAGTGCAAAGAGGAATTGGGGTTAGCAGAATCTGACAGAATGCAATACTTCCAACTGCGCCACTGGCTAATGAACCCCAAAATAAGGGCAGGGGCGAGTATATCCCTAACCACATTTGAAAAGTTTCTCACAGCAGACCCCGGGGAATAGTGCCTCATCTCCAATATATACAAGCTATACCTAAGAGCGAATCACACCACTTCAATCAGTCACCATAGATACAAGAAGGCCTGGGAACAAACGCTAGGGAAACCGATTCAGGAGGACATCTGGGAGGAGTTATGGCACGGCATCAATAAACTCACACAAGCACTCCAGATCAGGGAATTCTGGTACAAGATAATGGGCCTCATTACGACCCTGTCGGTCCGGAAAAAACGGTGGCGGTAAAACCGCTGCCACCGTTGTTTCCAGACCGGCTGATTAAGAGTCCTGCAGGCGGGAGGTGTCACTCCCGCCAGGTCTGAATTGGAGGGATTTACACCACCCGCCTGCAGGTGGACATGGAAACACCGGCTCTGTCATAGCCGGAACCGGTGTTTCCATGGTCCCGATTCCCATGGAGTCCTATGGGACTCCATGGGAATGGGGTTTTACAGAATTCCGCCTCTGGAACTACCGGGTCACTGGGGTTGTGTTGCCCTGGTGATTCTGGCAATCACAGAGGCGGAATGGTGTTACAGACTCGTAATGAGGCCCAATGATGCAGTGGCACTACACTCCGTCGAGATTGAAACAAATCTACCCCAACTCTTTGGGGAAATGCTGGAGAGAATGGGGACTGGATACACATCTGACGGGGGTGTAGTAAACTGCAGACCTATTGGGAACAAATTGATCAACATATGCACGCGATTTTCCTCACTAATACGCAACAGGGTCCAGGGGAGGGGATATTGGGCGTACACATACAAGGTTGGAACCAGTGTGCAAAACCCACCAAGAAAGTGTGTATAATCCTATCCCTTTCTGCACTGCTGGTTTTAGCGCAGAAGTGGAAGGCGGTGGACCGTCCCACGGAACACAACTGGTTCTTCGAGGTTTGGCACTTCACAGCAGTAGAGTATACGCTGCAGGGCACACAACCGAAATTTGCAATGGACTGGGAGGAAGTCTTGACATTTTTGAATGAGGATTTTAAAAATAACTTTTACCCACACACCATACGCATATTGTACGTCGGGTGAACCTAGCACAGCGGTCATCGCAGTGGACTAGGAGGTACCCATGACCGCTATTCAGCTGTTGGACGAGGTCTGTATTAAGAAATATGCTTGCGTACCACACATCAATTGGAACTAGAGTGAACTGCACAAAATGGAACTATCTGCCTCGGAGGGGAGAGGTGGGGCGGGTGGGGGTGGAGGGAAGACTGGAGTAAAATGTGTTTCTTTTATGTTGTTATTACAAAAATCAATAAAAAAGGTTTACAAAAAAGACTACCTACCTTCAAAGGTTCATTTAGGATTCAAGCCATAGAGAAATGCTGAGGGTTCCATTTGATGTGAATGGAAGTAAAGTGGAAAAAAGAAACATCTTTCCTAACAAATATCCTATATACATGATTTGTTGCAGCCCTTACGGACCATAGTTGTGCAAATGTAATGTAGGGTTTTAAAGCATTTGAATATACAGGCAGCACCTCGAATGAAATGGATGTATGGAGGTTTACCGATTATTATTATTATTTTTTTCTTTTTAAATTTTTTTATTTTTTTTATTTATGCATTTATTATTAATATTTAAAAGATTATTTTTGGGCTGATTTTACCACAAAAGCGGGGTGAGACACCTGCATCTCTGCCCCCTCCAACCTCCCCCGCTATATAACTTACCCTCTATAATTTTGAAGTAAAAAAGTGGGTAAAAAATGCAACCACCTATTTTTGGGTGAAACTGTCATTCAGCAAATGTGGGTAATACCCATGAAACCAAGTATTATCGCTGAGTGTTGCCAAACCAGCCATGAAGTTGAGGGGAACCATACATTGGTCCCAACAAGAGTTCTATTTTCCATGCATTTATCTTGATTAGTCAATGTTTAGCTATTCGCAGAAAAATGATTCTTCCATACCATATAATGTTGTCATTTCTGTCTGCAATTTTCTAGCAGGTATAAATATTGTAGTAATGTAAACATTTATGATAATATGGCGGTCTTGTACGAATGACATATTTGTTTTTCTTTTTTAAGAATGGTGACTTGTTGCTAATGCACTTTATATGTGTCATTCCTTTGCAGGCTGATGAAGCATACTTAATTGGTCCAGCTGCCTCCCAGCAGAGCTATCTTGCAATGGACAAAATTATGGATGTAGCAAAAAAGTCAGCAGCACAGGTACATCCATCCTTGAATCCAACCTTTCCTAAAGATTGTTGATATTGTTCTGAAATTGGTCCATGCAAATACTGCCACTGTGGCTTGTGTGTTTACTTTTTTAACTTTGCATTTATACAACAGTCTAAAATTGTGTGCTGTTGGATGGTAATACCATTTCATCAGTTTCGGAGTTCAGGTAAGGACTCCAGTTAAGGAGTCAACTCCCCCACCCCCATTTCAGTCCCTCAAAGAAAGCCAGTACTCACAAGGAAATAGGGAGCGACAAATGCATAGAGCCTTGACACTTCCTTCACTGCTAAATGAGCAGTTCAGACTAGATTCCATCATTTTAATGTATAGATTGCAGCAAAGATGCTTCTTCTTTAAAATTACATTTTATATTTGAAATTCTCTAAAAAATATTTCATTGTTGTTATCCCATAAATCCTCTCTATTGTAGAACCCAAAAACCCCTTACTTTTAATTCACTCTAGACAGTTTCATTCATGCTTCAAACATACATAACATATGTACAACATCTCCCGTTTCTGATGTTTTTCTAAGTAAGACTTCTAAACAACCTCAATTTAAAAATCCCATGATCTCTGTGGACTTCAACTCCCATAACGCTTTAAGTACTGAGACGAGGAAGAGGAGGAAGGACTTGATGTAGATTGAAAGAAACCCCAAAATGGAATCCACACTCAAAATGCAGGCAGAATGGGAGAGGACTGTGCCAAAGCAAGTCGAGAGAACAGGCACATCCATACAGCAGCTTGCAAACGCGAGAGTCATATGCCGCCTTGGCACGTAGGAAGGAGAGACGCTGCAGGCACCTTTTTAGTGGACCGTCTGAGCACCACTGAGAAGGCAGCATTCTCCAGTTCAGGTCAGAGTGAGAAGCCGACAGGTTAGTACAGAGCTGAAAGAAATGCTGGAGGAAGGTCTGCAGCATGACAAGAGGCTGTCTCAGGGAGGGAGCTACATTGCAGTACACTGCAAATCACTGTTGAGTCTGCCCAGAGCCATTGGGGACCCCAGGGCGTACCGATAGGCATGTAAGCAAGTACATTAATTAAAAGTATTAGAATATCGACAAGATGAAGTACAACAACAAAACTTGAAGAAAACCCTATGTAGGAGATTCAATGTGGGGAAAGTTGGGACAAGTATTACCTTAAGCAAGAAAATAGAAATGCAGCGAAGGGATACATTGTGGCAAGATACCTGGCAGAGGAGTATACCAGGGTTTCTCGGAAGTCCAAAGAGGAAGGTGTGGCAGTCAAATAGGCCAGGCACTATGAAATTGAATGCAAACTTCAAAATTCTGGAAAGATATGGTAGCAGAGTATACCAGGGGATCTGAAGAACCCATACAAGGATTCCTGGCAGGGGAGTATACCAGGGTGTCTACTAAAGTTATAGAAGGAAATGTACCCATGTTGTAAAACACCTGGCAGAGAAAGTATACCAGGGAAACTAGGTAACGCATGAAGGAGGATCAGGCATTCGAAGTTGAACAAGGACATTTTGATAGTGCGACAAGATACCTGGCAGGGGGTGTACACCAGGAAATCTGAAGGTTTCACAAGACGATTCCTGACAAAGAAACACCTCAGGTAATCAGCCAAAGTACAGGATAAGGTAAAGAAAACCTTGTGTGGAATTTCTCATTTTTGAATAAGAACTGTTATGAAACTAGTATAAAGAAACCATTGAAGAGTTAAATGATACAGAACTTATTGTCTGCATAATAGCTTTCTAAAACTAACTTCAAGAGCCAAAAGAAACTTGTTTGAAAGAGACACTTTTGCCATTCTACCTAAATATCCAGGGGGAAGGGAACCACCCTCTGGATCCAAGGGTTTCTCCTTGGAAAATACTTACTTGTCTGTTGGATTTATCTATTTACTTTGATTATGAACACTTCTTGCCAACCAAAAGTTAGACACTTTTCCTTGCACCCTTAGTTGTTCATTTCTAGTGTGAGAGCCAGATTAGAATGATTTGGACACAAGGACAGTTTATAGGTTTAATGACTTGACACAGGCTGATCTTCAAAATTAGAACTTTGTGTCTGTCCCTCATTTCTGACTCCTCGCAGAAGACACAGACCCTCAGGTGACATTGTCAGGATGATTTATTAAAATAAGAATATTTATGGCCTAACTTTCCCTATCACTATGGGAGTTCCCTACCTAACTTATTAACTGATTTGCTCTTCAGTCGGCCGTGGTAAACCTAGGCTTGGAGAATGACTCCCTTCTCCTTTGGATACTTATATTTTCAGTCTGTTAATTAGTATAGGATTCTTAAATATCTTCTCATAACTTCTTTGATCAGTCTCTGTAACTCTTCCAATGGGCTTGAGAACTTCCGTCTCCCTTTTGGGATCTCCATTGCAGGTTTATTACATGTTTCACTTTCTTGACTGTAGCTCTCAATATACTCTTGCTTGTATTCTGCCTTGGGGTTGTTATCCCCCTTCCTTTTATTATTGTTCACTTCAGTTTGGCCTGCCCAACCTTGTATCTGTTGCGCTGTTAGCGCCTTTTCCCAAGGTAATATGGTCACTGGCGTTTCTCTCTTCCTTCAGTGTTTTAAAAATGTGCGTTTTCGAATGGTCACACTTTGCATTTAGTTTAGATTCTTTCCCTTTTCCGAGTGTATAGCTTCTGCTTTCGAGCTATCGCACTTTGCATTCAGTTTAGATTGTTTTCTCTTTTCACAGGGTATTACAAACATGAGATCTTCTCTCTCAGTATTGAACTTCACAATAGTTTCCCCTCTTGGACTCTCACTCTTTCTATTTACTTGCGTAAAGATTATCTGTGTTTCCAAATTAGTACTTGTCTCACTTCGGTATTTGCATGTGGACTGGGTGCCTTCAGGCTACCCCTTCACAATGGTCTTGGCAGAGTTGTTTGAACCGTTGGTCCACCAGGGATGTTTCCCTGAGGTCCCGCCACCATCTATTTGCGTGCTCCTGCCCTGCTACATTCTCTCGTTGTTGCCACGCTGCAGAGTTGGTGATCACCCCATATGCTGGAGAAAGTTTGCAACTCGTGGGCTCTCTGGTTCCTACATCCTGCAGGTGTCGTCACTTAGGCCTTCCAGTGCTGATGCCTGCTTTGCTATTTTGCGTTCGCTTTCTCTTTCGATTTCTCTTTCTCTCCCTCAAGGTTCTTTCTCTTTCTCTCCCTCAAGGTTATGTTCTAAAATGTACTTATCTCAGTGGATTGGTTGTTTTTATTTAAAGGGACCTATTCCTTTTCAGCGTAATAATGGCATCTCTGTAGAGTTTCTTCTTCCCAGTTTGCAAGTAAAAAGGTTTCTGGAATTTTAGAACATCTCATGTATGCCATAGTGTGTGTCACTGAAGGGAGTTCCTCACGGGAATGGGAGTTCTTGTCACCTAAGGAGGAGTCTCCCGGTGAGGTCCCACTTGCCTCTGCTCATATGGAGGGTATTTTGAAAGCGGGCTCACCTCCCTAGCTTCATATGAAGGGACTCCCCCCTTGGGGCGAAGGGACGAATTCCTTAGATTTGTCACACCTTGCTTAGCTCTAAAGTGTAGATAATAGATGCTTTCAATTGGCCCCTTTAAACAACTAATGCTGATGTTACTGAGCCTTATTCTGGACATAATTGCAGCTAGTCATGACCCAGGTACATATAGTCACTCGCTTTATAGCTAAGGTTAAGGCACAGTTTCCTTATTGGATAAAGTCTTTTTGTTGTGCTACTCTTTAAATTAAAATGTGTGTTTTTAATTTAGCAATCTCTCGGGAGCTGGACACCGATCTCACAATAAATTCCTTCATTGTATAAGAAATGTAGTTCTCCACTTTTATAGAAAAAGTCAGACAAACCTTTGCACGTTTCGAGGATCTAATGAAGTTCAGTTCAGTATATGCATAGATGATTTGCCAAAAAAGCATTGGGTACGTACGATTATTTGTGGAATCTATGGACTGATGAATTGATGAATCGATGGACAGGCATACATTCATACAAATTCAAATAGTAAATGTGATGATCTCAGTTCACACTGAATATGATTTTTTTAAAAAAAAATTTCCAAACAGGCATTAGAAATGTTTCAGGTTGTGATGATTTATTTTGTGCCGGCCCAGGAGTGTGTTTTTATTCATGAACGTCTTGCAAGTGTCATGGTCCTAACTATGAGAAAAGCCTCTGTCCATTAGACTGTAGTTTCCATGGCAGTATTAACCTCCTTTTCCATTTCCTTAGGCCATCCATCCAGGTTATGGGTTCCTATCTGAAAATACAGAGTTTGCAGAAATGTGTAAGCAGGAAGGAATCATCTTCATAGGTCCTCCTTCGTCTGCCATCAGAGATATGGGCATTAAGAGGTACAGTAGTATTGATGCCACTCATGTACTGGGATTGGCAAGTATGGAATTGATGTGGAAGCTCAGTCCAATTTACATGTTAATTCGTTTTTTCTTATTCTGCATGCCATCTTTGAGTTAATATTCAACAAGGAACCCACTGGTTGTATTTTGATTAATTAGAAGATGGAGCCTGAGCAGACACGATATACTGTAATTCGGGGTTTGAAATTGAGGGGAGCTCGGATGTATTTAGCTCCTGCTTAAGGCCTACAGGAGCCTGGTTAGCTTTATACCAACAGCTACCCAGAGCTACATTTGGATCCCAAAGACATTTGATGCCCAACAAGCACACCAGTGTGTATTTAGGACCGGGAGGATAGCTCAGCGGCAATGTGTTTGTCTTGGAAGCAACACAATGAATAGCAGCACAAGTTTGAATCCCGGTCTCACATGAAGAAGCTGTGCTCCGGTATTAAGTGCGTTATAAAAGAACAATTATACAAAAGATCAATTATAATTAACTCTGTACGTTTGGGACAATCTGTAAATAAACATTAGGACACAATTTATACAACCTCAAAACACAATGAACAAAGTGAATGTTTGCATCTTATGTAGAAGTTAGATTTGCGGAACACTATGCCACCTGCAGTAGTAGCTCTTGGTCGTTACTGGTTGATGCTGGATACTTAGGAGCTGCTATTAGCGCCTGCTTATCAAATCTTAATTTTGATCCCTGTAATTTGTGTTTTGTTGCTTGGTCAGCCACTTAAGTGCCATACAGTAAGTAGAAATAGAGACCCTAAAGGCAGTCACCTCTCATGGCACCTTTAACATTTTAAATGATATTGGTGCAGTTGAGCTGGGTAGTGTAGGCATGCCGGGTAGTGCAAGCGTATTGGGTTGATGAGATAGGGGACATTTGATGACACAGAGACGTACGTAAAGTGTGCAGTGTGGCCCTGGGATATTATTTATCTGAATGCAATTTACATATATTCATATATGGTTGCCATCAGGGTATGATGGGCAGGATAATATTAGCACAGCAGGCAAACTAGTTCTACATTCCCTTTCAGCATTATTTCTGCTCTACATCCCCAAACTTGCAAAGTGTTAAGTATTTACTGTCTTTTACACTAGTTTTTTGGAGGGAGTTGAGTTCATTTAAACACTTTACTATTTGTATGCATACCATGTTGTTTGTGGATTTACCCTTATTACTTATTTAACTTCTTTTTTTACCTTATGCGAAACCTACAATGTGGGTATGTTTTGTGTGCGTGTCTGTGAGTGTGAGTGTATGTGCATGCTCAATTGATACCAGCCCGTCCTCTTCTAGAAGTGCAGCCAGACTGTTCAGTCACACTTTTGCACACACTTGGTGGATACCTTGTTATTAGACTACTAGTTTGGTCTTCTGAACCACCCCTAACAGTGATGCACTCAACATCAGGGATATAGAGGACAGACTATCCTGGCCTTTGTTTACTTTTTTGCATCATTCACCACAGTGGACATGAAATCCTATTGAACATCCTGAAGACCCGTTTGGATTATATTCATGGCAGAGTCAACAAGTCTGTCCAGGCCTGTGCCAATGGCATGTGGATTTCATCGGGGTTTTATCAAGTAACGAAGCTTTTAGCGTCTTCTTGGAAACCTTTTGAGAGTTGTTTGACTGCCCTGAGGTTTCAGTATGCCAATTTGTACCACATACACACCTTTTCCTCCATGATTCCTGTTATTGTAATTCTCCTACATCCCTCTGGTGAGGGAATGTAAAATTATCTAGCCTAATGGCAAGACAGGGGTTTGAACCAAAAGATAGGCCAAACTCTCTAAGAAGACAGCTAAAGCTTAGCAGGCAGACTTAAGTCAAGAGAGGAAATAACCCTGCAGTGACATATAGTTATTCCCAATAGTTGCCCTCAGAGACTACATCCCACTGGTATATTGAAAAATATGCACTACATTATAAAATTACACAGTAATTATAAGTACTAGTGCCCCCAGAATATATCTATGGAGTAGGCATGTTTCTATACCTCATCGGCTGACTCTAGGCAAACATCGGTCTGTCGCCATTGCAGTATCAGTGTGACCTGGGAGACTAAGTCCATGTTTGCTCTTCTTAAATACCTTAATCGAGAACGGCCTTCCATATGACCGCAATGGCGTGTAGCTTGGACCAACAGAAGACTTTGGTTCAGCAACGTGTAGAGGCATAGAAACGGAGGCTATACTCTTAACCTCTTCAACCATGGCCAAGTTCTCTGAGAAGTGGGGGCCTCAGCCACTAGTGGTTAATTTGGTGCACTTAGCTTTTGATGAAGCTCAATCCACTGCCCGTCTACAGGGTTAGGCTAAGGGAGCAAAACGTGCCACCCATGGGCAGCAGGCACGATGAGAAGAAGTGCAGCATTGCAGACCTACAAAGGCCAAGCAGAGAGCCTAGGTAAGGTCATTGCCTTTTTATACCACAGATGAGGATTTATTAAAGAAGGACATTTTTGGGAATACGTTCTGTTGGTAAGAAAATAGCCTTGATGAGGAAAAGGGACATGGAGATAATGAGATACACTTTAATGGTTGTTTGCTAAATCTGTACTTTCTTAATCGGACGATCTCAATGTGCAGAAACCACAAAGAGTGGTCAGCGTTAATCTGCCATTGTACTAGCTCTTAGTGCTTAATTTCTGTATTTTTTAGGTTTTTACCAAGGCACAACAGATTTGTTTTCAAACCTTTATTATACATGAATGGAACATCATTTAGTAAATGCGATTTCCGGTTTGGTGGTCAATTTTAATAATTATCTGTTACATTTTTTTTAAGTACATCCAAGTATATAATGTCTGCTGCTGGAGTCCCAGTCGTCGAAGGATATCATGGGGAAGATCAGTCAGACCAGCATCTGAAGGACCAGGCTGCTAGAATAGGGTATCCTGTAATGATTAAAGCCGTTCGTGGAGGAGGTGGAAAAGTAAGTCCGTATATTGTTTCAGCTAATCCTTTTTTTTCAGAATGTGTGAGTGAGTTCTCAATAGTTTCATAAGATCATTTATGGAATATCCCGTCTAGAAAGAGTTTGAATGATAGCATCAAATCCGTGGATGTGCAATATAGGTTCTTATGCACATATTTCTAGCCACAGTTTCATCCAGTCTGTAGTGATAGTCCTCCCATACATCTTGCTAACGGAGAGGATGAAAGCACTTTCAAACTGTCTAAAGAAACGTATTTTATAAAACGCATATTAATGTTGAAGTCTGTGGCTATATTACAAGTTTGGCAGTGAGGAAAAAAAGGGGTGGTAATTTTGTTGCTGCCACTTTTTTCTGCCATTAGAAGAATTACTACCACTTACACTGCACCACCAAATGATACATTTGGTCTTGAAGATGTGGATTTACCCCCAGCAAGATGCTTGCGGGTAAATCCTCCACTTCAAGGCCATAAATTGGCAGATTTACCAAAGCAGAAACACCACTATTGTAAATTCGCAAAATTGCCATGGAGTCCTCTGGACTCCAAACATTTGGTACACTGGTGCTACCTTACTTGTAGTCCTGGGATAATTTTGTGGGACCCAGTGGCAGTCACAGTAATCAAGTTTGGAGGGAATTGTATGGAAAATGAGGCCCCATAGGCTCAGGCTGCTTTATCGGATTTTGAATTCCAGGTTTCTTATAATTATAGAGATTACTCTTTGCCAAAGAGATGCCCACACCAAAATTAAAATATATTTAGCTCATTTTATAGTTTCGTGAAGATAAAAAAGCAAAATGAAGTTACACCGAAGGAAACCTGTCGAGTAAGGAGACTACAAAGAAAAGGTTTTGTGGTTCTTTTTTTCTTTCTTGTCTGACCTATCTAAAGGTTTTGTGGTTAATGCAAAAAGTATAGAGACAGATAAGGGGTGGAGTGAAAAGCAGAAGTAAGTGGATTCCACAACTACAAGGTGGGCAAAGCCAAATATAGAAAAATAGATGGAGAACAAAGCTGGGACCAATCGAATTTTAGGAATAATTACAAAATAAATTTGAAGGGACATAAACATGGATTTGTGCGTAATATGAGTAGATGCCCCAAATACTTCTGTAGGCAGTGCATTAAAAACTGAAACTGATTTCAGAAAGATACAGCAAGCTATTGGGGGAAAAATAGTCGAAGGAAAAACAAATTGCAAGGGAGTTGCAATACAAAGTAACAGAGAATATTCAAGGCACAATAGCAGCAAAATAAGTACACAAATGTCCTGTCTATGAAATGCTTGCAAGACCAAATTTGATCAACATGTGCCAGCGTATCTGTGAATATGTAGCAATATTCTGTGAAAGTTAATAAAAAAATTGTAAATGAAACTCCCGTTTCAAGCAGACTTAGCTGGACAAAGATGGTGGAAGGAAAAATAGTCATCTGAGCAGGGTAAGCGTAGCAGTAGGTAGTGGATGAACCACATTATTTTTATTTTGGGTTAACGTGTAATGAATGGCATGATCCTAGACTTGATGGCAGAAAGGGAGCCATAGACTTAAGTGTGAAGAGGAGTGATCAAGGAAAACAACTGAAAGAATTGAAAATCTGTGTAAAAGTGCTCAGAGTAAAATAAAAACAAAAATATTGGCACTTGTGTAAATGAACATAGTACCCAGGCTGTTCTAGGGTCCATATACTGGGACATTAGTGCAGTGGGCCGGTGTCCAGTCAATATGTCGAATGCATTTTTTCGAAATGCAAAAATGTCGAAAAAATAAAGTCAAACATTTTTTGGAATGTATTATTTTTTTATTTAATACTTTTTTTGGGGGGTTTTGTAAGAAAAATAAAGTGTTAAAGAAAAAAAACAGGGGTTTGGGGGGAACCCCCCATTAAAAAAATAAATTAAAAAAAATAAACATTCAACATTTTTTTTTCAACTTCATTTTTTTGACATTTTTGCATTCAAAAAAATGTTATTCGAAATATTCACTATAAACCCAGTGGGCCACATACAAACGTTCCATTCCTTAGGACCCATTTTATGGGCTATACTAGATGGAAACCAAAAGCTGACACCGGTCTTCCCTCCCCCTGTCCCTGCACCAACATGCATATGCCTCAAATACATCAAATTTCTTTTATTTTTTAACCAAGTCCTAATTGGGTAATTAAATTCTGCATTATATGTTTAAAGGTCTCTCTACCATTTCTGCTATCCTAACAACTATTTGAGTACATGATGCATTACTTTCACTTGCAAAGTGTAGGTAAAGCATAGCTTGTCTCAATACCAAACACTCCCTAACAACTTGGATATTTTCCCAGGAACATAGCTAAAAGTAACTTTCAAATGAGCGATTTTGTAGCAAGTAATTTCTGTGGCAGAATTTGGCATTTCATAATTTCATTAAGTGTTCTTAAAGGGACTGTGCCACCAATTGGGAATTGTAATACTGTGCATTGCTATGTGCGATATGATGGTTAATATATATATATATATATATATATATGTGTTGTTACAGGGCTGGGATGAGCCAAAGTGTGAGGTCTGAGATACAAGTGGAGGGATATAAATAGAACAAGTTACTTCCATTCCCTACCTCTCTCCCCCCTCATACACCTGCCCCCCTTCCTTCGCCCACCCCCTTTCCCCCGCCTCCCGATGACCTCAAATTGGATACAGTAACGTGGGAGGTCACCCGGCCCCCGCCCTTCCCCCTTCCTCCCTCCTTCCGCGTCCAAAATCGTTCTAAATACTGTACCACTGGTTTGTTTCATGTTTGTAAATTATGCTTCATTACTGTACCTGTTGTTGTTGTTCTGTAAAACGCTTTGGTGTAAAGCGCTATATAAACTCAATAAACATAAACTTACCAACTGGCAACGTTCTTTCGACTGGATGTTCCACCAATGTATTCCTCATCTATGACATGTAATGACCGCAGCGCAGCTGTGGCCGTTACATGTCATAGACGAGGAATACGTTTGAGGAGACAATCCATTCGAAATAAGGGTACTGGACAGCCCCCTCTAGAACACCATAGTGAGAGATTAGCCTATACATGATACATGAGACGGAAGTCAAGATGTACCAAATCCTGACACACTAAATAAGGAATGGTTATCCAGAAGACGAGAGTTATCCTGAGCCAAAACAGCAGAAAGATTAAGCAAGATAATAAGTGAAGATCTTGTCTCCTGTGACAATGCAACATGATTACTGATGGGAGCTGTTTCTGTAGTATAAACAGAATGAAATCAAAATTGAAGATGGTGGAGGAGTGAGAGAGTTATCTCTCGGCCCGCAAACAGTGATGGGTATGGAAAAATGGAGGCTGCCAAAAGGTGAGTAGCTCGACCCTCTGGGCCATGCCACCCGGCGTGCACGGTAGGGGATAACTGTCTTTCGTGTCCTCTGCGGTGCACCAGTTCGATACATGCACCGGCTGATGGCACCCCATATGTTGTTCTCCTTGCCACGTACCATAGCCAGGTCCTAACACAATCTTGCAGCTGGCCCGAAAAACCAGGGCAGTTCTGATAGCGCAGGTAAGGGCTACTCTGATATCTTGTAGAGGGAACTAATTGGTGACTAGAATTGCCATTTGTTGAAAGGGTAGAGGGGCGCAATACTGTGAAAGGGCTGTGAATTCAGATTTTGGTGGACATAGACAAAATGGATACCAAAAGAGAGAGCAATATTGTTTGTATCCAAGAGAATGGTGCATTAAACTGGAAAGATGGTTATAAACCAGCCAATAATGGACAGAGAATATATCATACTGATCGACAATGATGATATTGATTCCTGCTAAATGTAGGCCCATAATATTTGCTTGTTTTTTGGATGTCCACACCCATCACAGTTCAGCAGTTAATGCAAGGGAGGACATTGCTCAACAAACTTTTTATAGTATACAGTATCAACAAGATCACTGGCATACCTACATGACTTTCCAGTGGACAGTTCCAAGTCATTTTACAGCAGGAAGGGGAACAGGTACACGTGTGCTTTTGTGTTATGCTGTGTAATGGGGCAACTGTGCCTTTGACAATGGTTTGTCTGCGACAGATGCAACAAAAATGCCCCTTGGGAGCTGATCAGTACAGATATACACAATTATGGTATTTGTTGAGCGCGGACCTAGCTTCGAGAAGCAACAGTGTGTTATACAACAATACAGATACACAACAGAGCGATATACATAGGTATACAACAGTACAGATGTGTAACGGAATGCTTTTCAGAGGTAACGTAACACATACAGCAGGGGGTTAGGATATAGAGGTCACAGAGGAGAGGTACAGCTGTACAGGGTGGTGGGGAGGAGAGGGTTAGACGGCATCTAGCTAGACAGGTGGTGCAGGGGCAACATGATGGCTTAGCTGTTGAGGAAGAGAGACTCCTTGAAGAGGTGGGTCTTGAGTTCTTTTCCGAATTGTAGGAGAGTGTGGACAAGTCTGCTGCTGACAGGGAGGAGGTTCCATGGTCTTGGGTCATAGGCAGAGAAGGCTTGTTTTCTGGTCCTTTCCTATTTGCAGCAGCAGATTTCAAGTCTGCACGTGTCCTGGCTTCTGGTGGTGTGCTGTCCTCCGGTGGTGCTGAGTTTCTCAAGAGGTAGTTGGGTGACTGCCTTATAGATGATCCATCAACACTTGAAGGTGATTCTTGCATGCAGTAGGAGCCAGTGAAGGTCTATGAGGGCTGGGGTGATGTGGCCCTATCTGTGTAGACCCTTATTGAGGTGTGCAGCCAAGACACTTCTGAGGGGCACAAGGGAGGATGATGTGCTGGCGAATCTTGCTGATTTTGTCGATGAAGAAGGTGTTGATGGCGCCGGATTTTCTGATGGGGTGTGGAATGTCTGGGCCGGGTAGGAGGTTGACGCAGTACTTGACTGCTTTGACGAAGGCTCTGATTTTGTTGTGGACTTCTGCTATGGTGTTCTGATAGTAGGAGGCCTTGGCTGTGTTGATTAGTTGTCGGTGGGTTGCTCTGAGTTCCTTGAGGAGTACTAGGTCAATTGCGGCCCTGAAGTGGGGACAGGTTTTCTCTTGTTTCCTGATGACTGTTTTGCTGAGGTTGAGTTCTTGCATGTACGAGAGTGATGATGGTTTCGGTTTGTAGGTGTGTTGCTTCAGAGGCGTGTGTCGGTCGATGGAGGCTGAGAGGGTGGCATTGAGTGCTTCCAGTAGAGAGTCGCAGTTCGTTTAGGAGTGTTCGGTCCATGAGAGGTGGAGGTTGGTGAGGGCTTCCACCGGGAAGTTCTTGAAGGCCCTGAAGGTTTGTCTGATGGGTTTCTGCTGGGGGTGCTTGATTGGGGTGGGGCGCAGGATGTTGAAAGGCCTGGTCGGACCAGTCAAGTGGGAGAGGAGAGCTGTAGTGGAGGGAAGGCAGTCCAGTGATGATTTGGTCGAGAGTGTTGTCTTTCTCATGCGTTGGGTCTTTCATGTGCTGTGTGCGGCAGAGGGTGTTAAGAAGGCATAGAAGAGCTTCCTTTGTTGGTTTGGTGGCCTTGTTGCCTGGGAGGTTGAAGTCGCCTAGGAAGATGTTGTTGCCATGTGTGAGGGACATGGTGGTGACCAGGTCGGTGAAGTCTCTGATGAAGGCAGTGTTGGGTTTGGGTGGTCTGCAGATGAGATGGAAGGTGACTGTCCGCCAGGGAGAGTGGGAAGTGGCAGGAGAGGGCTTCGAAGAAGCTAATGCTGTCCATGTCAAGTCTGGTGCAGGGCCACAAGGTCTTGTGGATGACTGAGAACCTCCACCTGTCTTGTTCGGCTGGTCTCTGCGTTGGATGCTTCGGGGAAAAGGACATCTATGATGTGGGTTGAGGTTGGTGTCAGCCTGGTCTCGGTGATGAAAATGGTGTCAAGGTCATGTGTAGTGATGAGGTCGGCGATGTCTGCTGCATGGGTGATAGCTGAGCGTACTGCGAGCATCAACGTCCATATTGAGGACGGCAAAGGGGTGCTGATGGACTGGAGGCTAATGTGGGTGAGGTTGCTGCATTCCGGAATCAATGCCTTAGGGGCAATGTCGTTGGCATTGGCATTGCCAGGTGATGGTGGGGATGGCTTGTGGGGACGAACAGAGAAAACGCATGTCAGCTTGTGCTTACCTGTCTGAGCAGGATTTCGGTCCCTGGGTCCTCCCGGTCTGACCAGATCCAACCAGAACAGGAATTGCCCTTTTCTTCGCCAGCACTTCACTTCGGACACCCATGCGAGAGACACCCTTGATCGAAGAGTTAAGAGCTCAAAGGAAGAGGCAGGGCTAAGAAGGTGGGTGGGGCTTAGGCCATGTGACCTAGATCCACTTGCACCTGCTCACCAACTGCAAAGGAAAAGAGTCTGGAGGGCTGCTTAAGTAGAGAAAAAGGGTGGCAAAACGGGAACACACCAACAGTTTAACAGTGATTGACAAGTGGCTGGGGCTTAGGCCAAGTGACCTAGATACACTTGCACCTGCTCACGTACTGCAAAGGAAAAGAGGATGGAGGGCTGCTTAACCCACAATCTGTACAGGGCTCTGCTGCTCTCGAGCTACGTCTGTGCTTTAAACAAAATTAAAAAAAATAATAATAAAAATCAGATTGCCTACTGGGGCAGGATCCTGGAGCTGGGTTCGGGGCTGATTATTCCTACTGGTCCGGATGTTTAAAGCACTGATGAAAGCCTTCAGGAAATCGGAACAAAGAGAAGGGCTTTGCCAGGACTTTGCTGGAGGCAATACTGGATGGCTGCAAAGACAATCCACGTGTCTTCAGCAGGATGCGTTTGGCTCCTATGACGATCTGCAGGAGTTCTCCTTCGGTTCTTGATTCAGAGCATATACAAGAAGGGTAATAAAAGGCCTCCATGTCACACATATTCCACCCTATTTTTTTAGACAATCGTTATTGTTTCTCAAAAAATATAATTTTATTCATATATCAAAAGACAAAACATATAATGTACATATGTCCACAGACAACACATGGACATTGCAACATTTTATATAACATAGCTCTAGATCTATTCAAATTTCCCAACATAAAAAACTATGGTTTTCAAAATAAGACCCAAATAAACATAGATCCAACATATATGTATAAAGTGCAATAGAGCCCCTGGCTCATAAGGGGACACTTGAACGCTTGCTGGTCCTTCTATTCTATGACCTGCCCTTTGTTTGCAGTATAGTGATTGCTGCTTAGAAAGTCGACCGTGTGTTTCGGATGTCTATAGAGCATTAGATGCTGCTCCTGTCAATCAAGGCCTTCATCAGGACGTAACCAATCCTTTGGACAATCAAATGTATTTCTGTGTCTACAAGTGAAAGGACAAATGTGTACATATATATTAAAAGTGGAGTAAATGTGTGACATGAAATTGTAATAGGACGTGTCAATGTGTCTTAGGCTGTTCCAATTGTCAATTAATGTAATGCTGAACTCCTTACCTTGTGGTAGTAGTCGGACTACTAGTGGGGTCTAGGATGGCCCACGTCTTCAGTTCAGCATTGCACCTCATTTGCCAGTATCTATAGATCAATATAATATATGCATCAAGGTTTATAAATCTTACCTGTGTCCAGTGTCTCATGGACTAGTGTATCAAAAAAAGGCTTAAAATTCTTACCTCCAAGTTGCAGGACGCTCTCTCTAAAACAATGGTAGTCTCTGTACTATTGCGAAGCATGCATGGGAGGACATACAGAAATGACAGGCTCCTCAGTAATGGCGGTGCAGTGCACAGCATCTAAGCTATGGGTTGAGAGAAATTACTCACCATTTGTGGTACGACAAGACTCATAATCTGCGTATCGGGAGAGAGTATACTACAAGTCAGAGCAATTCTACAGTGTAAAAGATATAATCTGATTTACACAAAAGCAAAACGGATTTTCGAGAAATTTGATCAACTTTTCTTACAAGAAACATGGTTAAGAGAAGTACCAACAATAGACGGGTGTATGGTTAATAACAAAAATGCCAAGAAAGGGGAACGAGGCCGCCCGATGTGAGGGGTTGGCACAGCAGTCAAGATTAAGAAACGGAGAATAATAGCGGACAACAGTGGCTCATCAACCTTACACATGCTGCTACTGAAAATGTAATTCAGTCCTGTTCTCTCTTATATAGACAACCCACTGAATGTACTTGAGGAGAGTTGTTGAGATGGCAAAATTAAAATGGACAGAGCCCTATAATCTTAGGCGGAGACTTTAACTCTGGGTGTAAGGTGTTCGAATGTGACGAGGAGGGTGAGGAAGGGGATAAAAAATGTAGCGACATAATGGGTTGCGAACGACAGGAACACTAACAGTAGAGTGTGGTCACTATTTCTATGTAGATGGGGGTTCCTTCAGACAAACTTGTTATTTGGAGAGAGTCAGTGAAAGGTACCTACGTGGTCCAATGCAGTGGCCTCATCAACAATAGACTTTATTTTTATAAAAAATATCAGGAGGGTGTTGATTCTGAGATTTGAAGTAATCAATTCAGACCTCAATGATCAGTCGTATTTGGAACTGATCTTGCTAGACCGCAGTGCTATGGTCGAGGATGAGGGAGAGAAACAAAGGCGACCCCGAATGTTAGTGGTGTCTGAGAAAGGTAATCATGTAGCAAGCCCTAGTATGAATCCAAAAACAGCAAATTTAAAAATGGGGGAGTGGTGGAATTACCTGAATGAAAAGGAAAGAAATTGGTAAATGTCACCTGAGGCTTTCCTGGCACTATTAGCTAGATTGAAAGAGGGGGGGAAAGGAAAAATACGATTGCCTGCAGAGACCATTTACTTCCCATGGATACAATCTGCGGGACATGGCTCTGAATCAGAAAAAGTGCGAACTCTGCAAAACTCTAAAAACTCTGAACAAAAGTCAGGGTAGTTCAAGGACAGAAAAAGGAGTAAGAAAAAGGGTGTTAATAAATCAATACAAAAGTTGGTTAAAAAAAATCATAGATTGCAGATATATATATATATATTTCTGATGTTTGTTAATCTGCTTAGAATCACAAGCTGTGCATAGGTCCGACATCCAGTGGTCACTGCAGAGTATTGCATTTTGTTTTTCGTAGTCGAAAAGGGGACGTCGACAAGGCGTGTCTGTAACACTATCCCTATAGTGACGTGCGTTGTACCCATAATCCCTCACGCATTGAGGTCCCTCAGATTGTTTTTTTCCGCCCAGCTTCTGGTCGCCTTACGCGGAGCTCCTAGAGAGACATTGCAAATACTTACTATCGGACCTCGGTCCTTAATTATACTTATTATATTGTTAAAGATCCCTCCCCTCGACGTTAGCTGTGAAGCTGTTTCTCCGCCGAGCAAGTTTTCGACGGAGGGGAAGAGACGGAGGAGATCCTTCGGCGTTGCCGAACACGTGGCCTGGCCTCGCTGGCCAACATACAGTAGGGAGAGTGGGGGTTCGAACTTTTATCTTCTCTTTGAGAATGCCTTTCTTTCTCCCCTATCTTTCCCTTGGGGTTGTTATCACCAGTTATTATTGCCTCAGCTATGGAGAGGACACCTTTAAGTTTTGCCCACGCTGTAGGGGCAAATACACTTGGAAGGACAAACACAAGCTCTGTAATCGTTGCTTGCCCCTCGATCATAAGGAGGACAGCTGTGCGGCCTGCAAGCTCTTGAAACCAAGAACGCTTAAAGAACGCAAAGTTAAGAGGTGGGTGGACTACGCTATGTCGAAGTCAGTTTCCTCACCCGCCGCCGCTGTTACAGAAAGTGACGAGGAGGGTGATAACTCGACGTCCGTTACGGAAGTCATTAACCCCCAGAAGGAGCGGTCGCGCTCCTCGACGTCCGTCCCCGGCCCCGACGGGCTCGGCTCACGCCCTGCTCATGGGGATGAACACCCCGGCGACAGGGACGCACACAGACCCCATAGGCCTAAGCACACAACCCACGGCTCTTCTTCGTCGAAGACGAAGGATCCATCAGCGCCGAAGGGGACGCAGGGCACTCCGGCGTCTACCTCAGACCGTAAGGGTCTCAAGCCCCACCCGCAAACGCAGTCGCGACCAGCGATTGGGCTTTCATCAAACACGGGCGCTACCCCAAAATCATCCGACGTAACGCTCCATAGAGCGGCCGTCGAGGAACAACGCGTAACGCAGGCAAAGTCGACACCAGAGTCCTCTACTGACAAACTCGTTGTCGAGAGCCTGGCGAGAATTGTTTCCGAAGACACACGTAAGCGGACGACGAAACAAACGTCGAATACCGCACAAAAAGCTATAGAAATGCCGAAAAAGCATAAGAGTAGCCAGGAACTGCCCCTTTCATCTAAGGGCACTTCAGAACTACCGGAGGGCTTTTCAGATGGCGACGGAAACCTTTCTTCGACTTTGTGGGAGCGTTCTAAGCGTTTTGAAGGTGAAAACACTGATTTCCCCCCTCTAGACTATTCAGGGGTCCCCCATGAGACCCTTGAAAGACTCCATTCTTGTATGGAGAAAATTGAAAGGTTTTTGGGAAACCAAAACCCACCCACACCCAAAAGACTAAGAGAATGGCCCCAGGATGACCCTAGGGTCAAAATTCCTAGGCTGTTTCCCCCTTCTACAGACGTATATGACCTCACGGAAGAGGAGCAATACCTCCAGGAAGATGATGAGTGTTTGGGTGGAGAGGAAGAACATGAGGAAGAGGGGTTTGAAGAAGATCCTTACACTAGCGCAGGAGCTTTCGAAGAAAATACAGCTACCTCGCAGCCTTGGCAATCCCCATCAGTGCACTCAGACCCTGATGTCTTTCACCCTTCTCCTCCCAAGGATTCACCTATTGGAAACACCTCTCCCATAGATGACCAACCTTCACTTAATGCACTATTGCACAAGGCAGCAGCGCATTTTGAAATAGACACAGGGGAGACTCTTCCTGACATAGACTTTGTAGAGAAAGTTATTAAAGAAAAAGCCTCTGTTAGTCAGTCTATTCCGCTCCTGGCTTCTATAAAGAGAAGAATAACTCCTTCCCTTTCCAATCCTGCCTTAGTCAGAGGGGTCAACCCTCGGATAGAAAAGCTCTTCAGCCCTTCGCCCTCTGACCCGTTGAACATCAGAGGCCATTCTATTCCGGACTCCCTCGTAGTTACTAATACAAGGAAAAGAGCAGGGGTACCACTATCCACTAGTGAGGCACCACCTGACAAAGAGGGCAAAAAGCTCTACGCGCTTGGGAAGAGAATCACGACGTCCGCCGCCTTTTCAACTAGGATTGCAAATAACAATTCCCTACTAGCTAGCTACGCAGATGCACAGTGGAGCAAGCTGCGCAGCGAAGCAGAGGACGCACCAGAACCTCTGCGTTCACGCCTGTTAGCTACAATCTCAGAGGGAACTCTTGTAAACCAGGGCATCGTAAAGAACTCCTTAGATGCCGCAGAGACGGCTGGCCGTTCCCTGGTTCAGGGAACACTTCTCAAACGCCATGTCTGGCTGCGCAATTCGGGATTTAAGCCGGAAACCCAGGCTTCCCTGATAAATAAGCCCATAGAAGAAACACATCTGTTTGGGAAAGCAGTTGATGAGGCCCTAGAACATGCGAAGAAAGAGTTTGATACCATCAAAACTCTTGACCAAATTTCTAGGCCCCCTAACAGACGCGGCTATGGCAATAGACGCTCCTTTCGTGGCCAACGCCAGCAGCAAAACCAACAGCAATTTTACTCTGCTACCAACTGGCCCTCTAACCAGGGTAACAACACCCAGTTCAGTCAAAGAGGCCAACGCCGTGGCAGGGGAAGAGGTCGCGGCTCCAGCCCCAAAGGTTCCACGCCCAATACCAACAAATGACCCGAAGATTCGGGTCCCCTCCCATGCATCACCGGTCGGGGGCCGGCTAACATCGTTCCTTTCAGCATGGGAGGGAATATCGTCAGACCGCTGGGTATTATCCACCATAGCCCACGGATACTGCAGCAAATTCAACGGTTCCCCGAAGTACAGACCCCCACGGAACCGACACATGACACCGGAACACCTCACCATTCTTCTACAAGAAGTAGAAGAGCTACTGAAAAAAGAAGCTATAGAGGCTGTCCCCCTATCTCAGGTAACAGAAGGTATTTATTCAGTGTACTTCCTTGTACCCAAAAAGGACTTAACCATGCGCCCTGTATTAGATCTGCGCCCAGCGAACAAGTTTGTCAAGCCCCAAAAATTTCGTATGGTGACCTTGCAGGAAGTAATCCCACTGTTATCACAGGGGGATTACATGACAACACTGGACATGAAAGATGCATACTTTCATATTTTAATGTTGCCAGCGCACAGAAAATACCTCAGGTTCAAGATAGAGAACAAACACTACCAGTTCAGAGTACTACCCTTCGGGATAGCATCTGCACCAAGGGTATTCACGAAAGTACTGGCAGTGGCAGCGGCCCACCTGCGCAGGTTATCCATCCCGGTATACCCTTACCTCGACGACTGGCTCATAACAGGGGATTCTTACGAAACATGCTTCTCCAATACCCAGAAGACTGTAGACCTTTTGTTCCAACTGGGCTTCACCATCAACGAAAAGAAGTCCAGCTTAGACCCCAGCCAAATCAAACAATTCCTAGGGGCTCTAATTCGAACAAAGGACGGCCTTGTCTTCCCCTCCAACGAGAAGGTCCAAAACATGCTGTTTCAGATCCCCCATTATGTGGCAGGTCGAGAGGTGACGGTACGCAAAGCAATGCGCTTGCTAGGAATGATGGCGTCATGTATTTATTTGGTACCTCACGCGCGCCTGCGCATGCGCCCAATGCAAGAGTTGCTCAACAGCCAGTGGTGTCAGGCTAGCGGACAATGGGACGATCTAGTGGTGGTCTCGCAGGCCTTGGTTCTCTCGCTACGGTGGTGGACAAAAGAAAACCTGTTATTAGGGAAAACTTTTGCCACACCCGCAGTGGAAGCCACTCTAACCACAGACGCATCCCTTACAGGATGGGGGGCTCACCTATCCCATCACACTGCTCACGGAGCGTGGATTCCGAGCTTAGCATCCAAGCATATAAACCTGCTGGAACTACTAGCGGTGTTCAAAGCACTGAAAGCCTTTCAGGAACACCTACAAGGAAAGACAGTGATGGTCCTCACAGACGGCACCACAGCCATGTACTACCTCAACAAGCAAGGGGGCACTCACTCTCCAGAACTGTCCAAGCTGTCCCAGAACATCTGGAAGTGGGCTCTCAAACACAACATGTTCCTACTATCACAACATGTACCAGGGGAACTCAATCTGCTAGCAGACGAACTCAGCAGAGACTTCCCCCTGCCCGTAGAGTACGAATGGCAGTTACATTCGACGTCTTCACACAGTGGGGTTTCCCAGAAATAGACCTGTTCGCAACTCTGGAAAACTCTCAATGCCAAGATTACGCCTCCAGGTACCCCCAGAACCATTCCAAGGGGAACGGTCTATCGATTCCATGGTCAGGGAAATGTGTTTACGCTTTTCCCCCCCGACTCCCCTTCTCAACAAAATAATGCACCAGGAACAAGTTACCATGATACTGGTGGCCCCTATGTGGGCCCGACAGCCATGGTTCGCTCACTTGTTGAAGATGTCTCTATCTCCTCAAGTGAAACTGCCCTGCCCGTACAACATGCTGTCACAAGACAGGGGCAGGACACTGCACCCATGCCCTCAGACCATGAATTTAGCAGCCTGGCTCCTGAGGTCATAGAATTTGGACATTTACAACTTCCACAGCGGTGCATGGACATCCTCAGAGAGGCCAGAAAGCCCAACACTCGTCACTGCTATTCTAGCAAATGGAAAAGATTTGTCATCTGGTGTAGAGGGAAGAGTATCAACTTCGTTGACTGCTCTCCCACACAAATTATTCTGTACCTGACCCATTTACTGGACTAGGGTCTAGTATTCAATTCTATTAAAGTACACCTGGCAGCGCTTTCTGCTTACACCACTTCACAACTCAAAGTATCGTGGTGGAAGATCCCAGTAATCAAAGCCTTCATGGAAGGGGTAAAGGGAATACACCCTCCAATAGCAAACCCAGCTCCCGGCTGGGATCTAAATGTGGTACTCACCAGGCTCATGGGGTCACCCTTTGAACCCATGCACAAGGCAACTCTTAAATATCTCACTCTTAAGACTGCTTTCCTAATAGCTATTACCTCCATTAGGAGAGTAAGTGAACTACAGGCCCTTTCGGTTTTAGACCCCTTTGTAACAGTTCACAAGGATAAAGTGGTTCTATGCACACACCCAAGGTTCGCACCGAAATTCATCTCCAAATTCCATGTCAACCAGTCTATAGAACTACCAACGTTCTTTCAAAATCCTTCAAATCTAGGAGAAAAAAGCCTGCATACACTTGATGTGCGCAGAGCTGTCATGTTTTACATGGAAAGAACTAGTCCACTGAGAAAGACTAATCAGTTCTTTGTCTCAGGGGCAGCAGGAAGAGAAGGAGATGCAGTTTCAAAATCCACTATATCTAGATGGATTGTACAATGCATCACTCTCTGTTACACTCTTGCTAAGAGAGAACTACCCTTCAAGCCAAGAGCACACTCTACTCGAGGCACTGGGGCATCCATAGCATTCATTGCAAATGTTCCCCTTGAGTCCATCTGCAAAGCGGCAACCTGGAGTTCTGTACACACCTTTACAAAACACTACTGTCTAGATGCCCACTCTAGATCTGATTCCCAGGTGGGACAAGCAGTATTAAGACATCTTTTCTCTACTGTTCCTTCTCACAACCCACCTCCAACTCCTAGTACTGCTCGCTAGTCTATGCACAGCATGTGATTCTAAGCAGATTAACAAACATCAGAAGACAATGCATTACTTACCGTAAAAGCATTTCTGATGGTTGTATCTGCTTAGATTCACATGCGCCCACCCTTCCTCCCCGCTCGGATGGAAGGAACATAGACATCCTTTTCTATATCTCTCTTTTCTGTACTCACTCACGTCTAGAAGGCTCCCTCAGGGCAGAAAAATACAAACAGAGGGACCTCGACGCGTGAGGGATTATGGGTACAACGCACGTCACTATAGGGATAGTGTTACAGACACGCCTTGTCGACGTCCCCTTTTCGACTACGAAAAACAAAATGCAATACTCCGCAGTGACCACTGGATGTCGGACCTATGCACAGCATGTGAATCTAAGCAGATACAACCATCAGAAATGCTTTTACGGTAAGTAATGCATTTCATAGATAAACATGCTCTCTGCGTGAGCTCCGCTTACATCACCCCGAAAGATAGATTGAGCCCCCTCTTTCTGGCAACTATCTCCCCCGAGAAAGCAAGACGAGATTCTGTTGTTGGAACACCCTCCCCCCCCCTCTCGGTGTGGGAAAAATCCCGGGGAAAATCGGACCACCGCAACCCCTAAAACTGAAGTGAGAAACGAAGGCCCATGGGTACTGGCGGAACCCGAAGCAAGATCCTGCCCGCACATGCACGCAGTGAGACGCTTGGGCCCTGAGGCCCGATCCCGCGGCAGCTACCGCTCACCCGGAGGACGTAACCCCAGCTCACCACTGGAATGCAGGAGGAAGGGAAGGAGGTCCCAGGCCTCTGGCATCGTGAGGCAGAGGCCCCCAACTGAGCCGCATTGAAGTTCCACCGGCCCGCCCGACACTATCGGCCCCTCTCCACACGCAAGCTGGAAGACACGCTATGCAGCAAGGGGACACGGACGACATCCCCGAAGATCTCCGCTTCGCCGAAAGCCAGCGTCTTCTTCGCGGCTGAACGCCCGCCCGCCAGCACACCTCCAATTACCTGCAGGTACTGCACCAGTCCCCCGGAGGCCCTCCCCCCAACGAAAAGTGCATTAGGCCCGACTAATCCAGAGGCCTCCTCACCCAAATTTGTGGAGGAAAGGATAGACAATCCTCGGCGCCTGCTCCATTCTAGACCCCCAACCTCAAAGGAACTAATAACAAAGGCCCACGACGCCCTCCATATTGTTCCACGATGGGCTGCTAGAAAAGGGCAGAAATCTCGACCGCCCACACATTCTGTCCCCTCATAAGGTGGAACCATGATACGGCCGGGGGAATAGGTTGCAGCAGGATTTAATAAAGAAGCATGCAATCCAGCGGCAGAGAGCCTAACCCCCTTGAGACTCTCAAAGACATTAAAAGGCTACACCACATACGGATCGCCCCTGCTCCACCAAAATAAGGAGGTTAGAGAGCCACAGAGAGCGATTGAGGGGGCCCACTTTTACCATTCCGCGGCATAACTGACTGCGCCCTTACGCACCCTCCCACTCCCTGCCACAGCAACATATGGAACTCAGCGGCCTTCTCTCTTTGTGGCAGTGTGAGCTACTCGACACCGAACCAGAGACGAAATCTCCACGCAACTTGATCAACACCAGGGTGTGGCATCTTGGGCCCCTCCAATATCACGCATAGAAGCATATTGTACCACGCACTGAATCTACAACAGTGTACGCCTCTTCCCAAAACCTCGGAAGAAAACACGTGCACATCAACAAAGAGGACTCGGCCAGCCCTACATGCCCAGTATGGCATAAATATTATTCTGCAAAGATCTTAACGGAACCCCATAGCTGAACACGGGCTCCGAAACCCATGCCAACGAACCTGTGACAGAGAACGGTACTGGGTCCTACACCCCACGTACTGCCCCCCTGACATCGCCACCAGAGACCCATATGAACACCAAACACAAGCTCTTTCCCTACACCCACATCTCTCCCACACTTGCTGAACCTACGATGGCGAACAGCACCACCATGGGAAATGACCTCGCCGCAGCAACGAAAGGAGATATTGATGCCCTTTGGGGGAAATTAAGAACCAGGGCACCAACATAGGAGGCAAAATAGACAGGATTACTGAAAGATTGGATAGCATGGAGGATAGACTTGAAGGGGTGGAGCACAATCAGGCCTCCATTGACACACTGGAAGCGCAACTCGACCAGAGAATGACATAGTTAGAACACCGAGAAGAAGAGTTCAAACTTAAGCTCGATGATTTAGAGAACAGAGCGAGACGGAATAACATCCGCATTTTCGGAATCCCGGAAAGGGAAGGAGAAACGGAAACCGATCTGAAGGAAACACTCCACAATATTATCAAACTCCTGATGGCAGACGAGGCTGTGGATGAGCCAATAACAGAACGAATCCACAGAGCTGGAGGCCCCTCAGGAGGACCATGATCAGTGCTGGCCCGATTCCATCGCTTCCGAGATAAAGCTTGAATTCTTGAAATGCCAGAAGGAGTGATACAATCACGTTGGAAAGAGCCCAAATTTCGATATATCAGGACCTATCTTCTTTGACATTAGCCCTCAGTAGGATGTGTGGTCCCCTCACAAAGAAACTCAAGGAGAAGAATGTCCGATACAGGTGGGGCTACGCCTTCTCGCCTACATTCGAATATGAAGGAACCAGATATAGGCTAAGATCTGAAAAAGAAATAAAGACATGCATATCCGACCTCCTCGGCTCCCGGGAAGAAGACGCTAATCGGGACGAGACACAAAGAGAAGAACGAGGATGGCGGGTCCAGGGCACCCAGAGAAAGAAAGTGAAGGGGTCGCCCAAATTCCGGAGAGGTAACCTTTCCCCGGAGGGGGGCAACTGAAGCTCTACAAGACTGGTAAAACAAAACTTAAACAGTTATCCACAGGGTATATGCAAGAGACATTAGCATCAACACAATCCCACAACTCTAATGAAGAAAATTAGGGGGGGGCCATGGAGGGGCTCAATGTAAGCAGAGATGTCACAATTGGACAAGGGGCGTGACGTAACGGCCCCTATAGGTGGTTCGACGCCGGCTCGGTGCAGTCAACCGGGTTTGATCAAACGCCACCAACTGGGAATGGGAGGGGGGGATGAGGGAGCATGAGGGGGGGTTTAGGGAATTTGATGCGGTCAGAGCAGTATTTACAGTAACCCAAGACAGCCAATGCAGTGCACAATTTAGAATGGATAAGCAACAACGAGCAGCCATTAAGAGACATCTCCCTGGGAAAACACCCAATGGCTACAAATATTGACGCAGGGTGAACTGCCCCCTTGCGAGTAGGGACACTCAATGTTAAAGGGCTCAATTCCCCAACGAAACGGTCACTTGTGGCCACAGAATTCCGCAGGGCCGAAATTGACATTCTTCTCTTACAGGAAACGAAATAAATAAAGGGTGAAGAGCGACAGATCCTACCGAAGCGGTTTGGAACAGAATTCTGGGGCTCCGGTCCAACCGGTCCATTGAGAAAAGGGGAGGTGGGGATTCTCATCAGAAGAGGCATAGAATTCGTACTCACCAAGACATGGTCTGATATAGAAGGCCGAATGCTTCTAGTGACGGTCACATAGGGAAAGTCAATGTAACGATTGCGACCCTCTATTCCCCAAATATGGGTCAGGCCAGATTCCTCACCAGAATGATCCCTAAGATACTATTCGAAGCATCAGGCCATATTATCCTAGGCGGTGACTTTTACAAATGGGCAGACCCTATCAAAGACCATAAACCTGGCAACCCCAATGTGAAGCTCCACAAAAGAACCGACCAAACCGAACTGGCAAGCATGATGGAAATGTACAATTTTAGAGATGTGTGGAGGGACTACCATCCCGATGAACAGGGTTACACCTTCTACTCAACCCCCCATAATACGTAAACCCGAATTGATTATATATATCTATCCAGAGAGCTTGCCGAGGTAGTATCACATTCAGAGATAACCCCGACCACTTGGTCCGACCATGACATGGTCCTCACAGAAATGCAGTGGATGAATCTACCGATCAAAGGTGGAAAATGGCGATGTAACGAGCGCCTCTGGAAAGACGCAGTCTTTAAAGCCGAAATGGAGACTGAAATCTCCCAATTACTTGAAATAAACAATAACGGCGAAGTGTCCCAACAAACGGTGTGGGAGGTGGGAAAAGCCACCTGGAGGCGAATCTTAATAAGAGAAGGCTTGTCAAAGAAAAGGGAGAGAAATATTATTGAACACAGGCTACAAACTGAAATCTCTCAGTTAGAGGGCAATAATAGGAGAGACACAGAGATTGATTACGCAAAACTGAATAAGGCAAAAGAGAAGAGAAACTAATTAAACTGCTAGAACACAAACGGGTAGTGTGCAAGCTGAGATTCTTGAAACAAAAGTTTTATGAAAGCTGAGACAAGGCAGACTCACTTCTTGCCGCTAGGCTCCGAGAGCAAAGAGCCGAACGAAGATTTCTACAAATCATTGAAGATACCCCTCTCAACCCACACGCTCACCCCACTATCCCAGAGAGCTTCGCCAACTTTTACGAAGCCTTATACTCCTCGGAAACGAACCCCGACCAACCAGAAATAGAATCCTACCTGTCCTCAATAAACATGCCCCGTATCCCACCCGTGGATGCCGACTTGCTTGAATCCCCCATAACAGAATTAGAGGTCCTGGCTGCTATAAAGAGACTCACCATAGGCAAATCTCCGGATGAGGATGGATAAACAGCCAGATTCTATAAAACCTTTAACACTTTGCTCACTCCTTTCCTAACAGAACTCTTCAATGAAATAATAGACACCGGGAAACCCCCAGACTCCTTCACCAGAGCATTGATCACGGTCATCCCGAAAGATGGGCGAGACCCCACGAAATGCAGATCGTACCGCCCTATATCCTTGCTCAACCTTGATGCGAAAATCTACACAAGAGTTTTGGCAGCAAGGTTGTAAACATTAATGCCACAACTTATACATTCCGACCAAGTCGGGTTTATATTGGGGAGGCAGGGGGCCGATACAATGCGTAAGACCTTACACCTAATCCACGCATCCCAAACCATGGCCAACGACCCAATCCTCCTATCCATTGACGCAGAGAAAGCCTTTGGTATGGTTGAATGGGGATTCCTGAAAGTAGTATTACGCAAAGTGAGGATGGACCCAAGGTTCAGAAAGGCAATACACACGGCATACACAAACCCCAAAGCATCAATATTTGTAAACAGCAAATATTCCAGATGGTTCAATCTAGAATGTGGAACTCGCCAGGGGTGCCCCCTTTCTGCGATCCTCTTCGCACTCTGCTTAGAACCCCTAGCAATAAGAATGAGAGCTGACCCCATAATGGAAGGTATCCAATTGGGGACAACGGAGTATAAAGTAGCCCTTTATGCAGACGATATCCTTCTTCATATTACTAATCCTGTGACCTCAGTCCCCCCGAGCTCTCCTTCTATTAGATGAATATGGTAAACTTTCAGGGTTCAAGGTGAACAAACAAAAGTCCACACTCTTTCCCTTACAAGGCCAGGAAGAGGCGAACGCCACTACATTTTCCTCATTGGGTCTCAAAATCGAACATGCAAAATTACAGTACTTAGGAATACAAATCACTAGACAACTAAATGATCTCTATGAAGCAAAATTTCCTCCTCTACTACAACAGTTCCGGGCTGATTTGACGAGATGGGACAAGCTCACGATATCCTGGCTGGGGCGACTTAACGCGATTAAAATGGTATCCCTCCCCCGATTCCTATAACCCTTCCAAATGTTACCCATCAGGATCCCAAGCAGTTTTTTTTTTTAAACCAAAAGAGCCATCGTCAAATTTCTCTGGCAAGGAAAGAAAGTGAGCATTCCGTACAAGACTTTAATACTCCCTAAAGAGAAGGGTGGGGCTGAGCTTCCTAACTTGCAAAAATACTTTGAAGCTTCCCAACTTAGAGTTTTGATCCCCTACTTACGCAACCACACAAATACTCAATGGGTTAACATGGACAATCACTATTTCTCGCTGGCCACAGTCTCCGAATGGCTCTGGTCTCCCAAGAAGAGAATTTGTAGAAAACTTAAAGATCATCCAATATTAAGCACCATATGGGACATTTGGACACAGGGCAAGAACATGCAAAACATTACCACATGGTCCGCCCCCTTAAGCCATCTATGGTCACCCGCAATTAACGATCATATTCCGAACGTAGGAAGGTTTCAAGCATAGTACGAAGCCGGCCTAGAGAGAGTTGGGCAACTACAAAAAAAGGACTCCTTCATATCTCACCCAGAACTAACGGGACTTGGAATTGGCCCCCTATCCATGTTCCAATACATACAAATTAAGGGTATTCTGACGAGACTGTTGTGGAAGTCCCACCTGATGAGGGATCTCATGTCCTTTGAGAAGATACTAGACTCGGGAACAGAAATGAAGGGCCGCATATCAGCGATGTATAAAGAACTGGTGGGAGGCGGGGGAGGGACTACAGACTCATTGGGGAGACAGATGGGGAAAGGATTTTGGTGAACAGATCACCCCGGACCTATGGGAAACCATATGCCAAGCAGCAACACACATCTCCATCTCGAACCAATATAAACTTCTTTTTATTTTTTTTTAAACATTTTTTATTATATTTCATCCAACAAAACAATACAGACCAAATATACAGTACAAGATGCCACAATACAGTTTCGAATGTGTACATTATACAATTTGATCTCTGCTCCCCACAACCCACCCCCCTCCCTACAAGCCCATCAAGTCTGTTTACTCTATGTTCACGCCGCGCGGTGGGGTCCGTTTTCCATTGGAATCCGCCAAATCTGGCATCGTTCCAAACAATTCCGCTATCAGTGATTTCCAAGCCAACAGGGTTCCCACCTCTTCTCCCCCTCCCATCATACTGGATCCTGCCATACCATAGTCTCTGCTTCCGCCCACTTTGAACCAATATAAACTTCATGCCATTAAATTGAAACATAGATGGCAATACGACCCTGTTAGATTATCCAAAATGTTCCAAACAGCTAATCCAGAATGTTGGCGGAGATGCAGAGAAAACGCTGACTACTGGCACATGTGGTGGGGTTGCACCCGAATAAAAGTCCTGGGCGGGATTAAAGAGATTGATGGCATTAGCAGAACAGCCGATCCTTACCTTATATTGTTTGATATCTAAAAAAACGAAGACGAATGGATCAGAGTAAGAGATCTAGCCCCACAACTGCTGCTGTCAGCTCGAGCTGTACTTGTTATGAAATGGAAATCCACCTCAGTACCCACTAAAAACGAATGGATCAACGTTGCCACCAATATATGCATAATGGAGCACATAACCACGTCACTGCACGGAAGATCACAAGCTGAGGCCCTATGGATGGATTTCAAGAACAAATACCTCCCCGGTGGTTTCGTTCGTGGCTCAACCAATACTCCAACATGTGAGGGGTAGGACACAATCTAAAGGTGTGCCATGGAACCGCCCTGAAGTACTTTCACTCTGGAAGTGATCCCTACAACACGCAGAAACTGTGATTCTCATCTTACAATCGCTGCAATGATTGAGTTAAGAACTGCATGACCGACAGGGGGGAGGTGGGAAGGAAAGAGGGAGGGGGGAAGTCATGTATTCATACATGACCTAATCAGAGACAATGAGCTTGTAAACACAAGTACCAAATATACTGAATCTTACTGATTTGTCTTGCAACCCTAAGCTTTGAAATGTTTTTTGTATCATGACTCATATTTGTAAACCTAATAAAGTCAAATTTACAAAAAAATAAATAAATTAAAAAAGTACAGAGACTAACCGACTCCTCTTAAGTGGAATAACAAAAACCTAACAGCTTGGACCGTAAATTTAGAAAGGTCAGACATGGAAAATGTCATCACTAAACTGAAAAACTCACGTGCATGTGGGCCAGACAGGGTGGGCAATGGAGTCTACAAAAACAATCGAACAGGCCGATATCCTGTTCCACCTATTCGCACAAACGGCCACTAACGGCCGTTGTCCCAGCTCATGATCAGAGACAAATCTGGTCCCAATATAAAAAAAAGGCATGGGCAGAAAAGAGCGGTAAATTTGGCCTCCTCCAAACTGGGTTCAGAAAGGGTGGGGGTGGATATTGCTGAGCGGGCTGGCGATATCGGCCTATGTGTTGGACACAGGTGGTCTGTTCCCACAATCATTGTACTTGGAGGCCATAAATCTATTGCCAGCTTTTGATAATGTAAACATCATCCGACCATGGAAGAAATGAACAGTGTGGGGAATAGATCCGGGCCTCCTGCGTATGATTCAGATGTTGTTTAAAGGAACTACTGCAAAGGTACGATTGAACATACGATTGAACACACTTGGGGACCTGTCTCGGGGTATTCCCTTGGAGAAGGGTTTGAGGTAGGGATGTGTCCTTGCGCCAACACTGTTCAATCTTTACCTAGCAGATTTATGGGACGAGGGCACGAGCTGGAAGGGGTACGCCCCAAAGTGGCCTAACCTGTTGGTCAACTGTATAGCCTACGCCGATGACATAATCCTCGTGGATCACACCCTGGCGGGGCTCCAAAAGTTTTTATGTGGCATAGGGTCATTTTTTAAAGCAAATTACCTGACGGTGATCGAGTCTTAGATAATGATATTGTTAGGGAGAATTCTCAGAAGCGTGCTAATTCCCTCCACCTTAGCGACCCAAGCAAGTTTGCTGGATTGTGAGGACTTGATTTTTTTAACCTGGAGTGAGTGAGACCCTTTTTCCCCACTCTCTCATGTATTTTAATGTGATTTTGAACACTGCGTTTCTTTTGGTTGTGGAGTCCGACAAACTCCATAGGCATAATCTTTTTACGTTGAGTCACACAGCACCTTCAGTGCAGTGGCACAGGGAAATCTTTTAGATTTCCCAGTGTTTAAATACCTTCTCTGGGATAAACTACTGTTTCCCAGAGCAGTAAAGTGAAATTGACTTTACTTACATTTGTAACTTTCTAGACCCAGCACACACGATCTTACAATAGGGTGCTGGAGGGTTTACTTAGTATCCCCTTTGTCTAGCTTCTCGTGTGACATTTTTATGTTACCCTTTCCTCGATGAATGGCTGGTGGCAGTGGTTTGCTTTTAACTACTGTGGTGTGCATTTACAGCGGGCTGTGTTCGCAGCTGCAGTAAAGCACCCAAGGTTGCCATTTTTGTCAAAATGGCACCAGTCTTCTTTTTCCGCCATTTCTTCTTGGAAAGGTCCTTCTTAAGATTTACTCTGCGTGCCAAACCAGGTTTGGTCTCTTTGTTCGCTTTGCCTTTGTTGGGATTCACAAGTGAAACCCGCCTATGGCTCCAGGGTGTCTGGCGGGGGCAGGAAGGGAGGGAGGTGCCTGAAACACCCTGTGCTTAGTATCCTAGGAGACCCAAATGTACTCAGTGGTGATTGGCTGGCTGACTGTCCGGCAAGGAGAGCCACTCTGCTGTGTGACTGACAGCTAGGCTGGAATGATGGGGAGAAACCTGAATAAAAGGCGAGGATTTTGGCTTGGAAGGGAGAGTCGACCACTGGACGAAGCAACCGAAGAAGAAGTTGAAGAGGATGCTGCTGCAACTCCTGGACCGTTGGTTTGCCCGGTGAAGCCCTGCTGCTGTGCTGAAACTCCAAATTCGTATCGACAGAGAAGCCCCTGCAAGGGCGACTTTGCCCCTTGAGTTGGTGGGATCAATCAACTCCATGGTAAGCCACCTAGACATCTTCTCGGAGCTGGTTGATTTTCCACAGAGTTGCTGCTGGAAACCGAATAGCCAGTGAGAGGAACACCAGATTGTGTGCGTTGCTTTTAAATTGTCCAAGAGCTCCAGGAAGATCCTCTGGACTCCCAGGAAGCAGGACTGACCGAGCCTGAGCCCCCTGAACAGATTGCGGGACCCCAGAAGCAGGGAAAGTCCATCTCGATAGCCAGAAACCAGAGTGTTGCTATTTGCGGTAGTCGCAAGGAGCTGAAACACCGAAGTGCCACTTTTGTGAAGATTGCTGATTGCGAGCAGTGACCGTCACATTGCAGTGCAGGAGTCCCCAGCCGTCCTCCCTCTTGTCCCCACGACTGAGGCCCAGGAACAGTGAGATCTGCAGAGCTGCACCGGAACAGAAGTCATCTGCTGCATTTTTTCTTCAATCCAAAGGCACTGTAAAGTCTGAGAGAACTTGCCTCTTACTGTAGAGTTGCTTGCATCTTCTACTTCTCACAAGCCTAAACAGCTTGTGGCCCTACATTGATTCTTCTTTTCTTCAAAGACTTCTAAAACATCGTGCAAAAACCTTTCTTACTTACCTACCAGAAGTGCTTCGGCTCATATAGACTTTTGCCCATTGACTTTGGCTTAACCTGTTATACTGAAGGACTCTGCTTAGGGGATCCAAACGTATTTGCCTGCTTAAGAATATTTTTGATCTCTTGTTTGTTTTAATAACCTTTTCCTTTGACCAATTTCTAAGAATATTCTAAATGCAACAGTAAGATATTAATGTCCCCAGCACCCTAACTATTGAAGTCACCTGAGGTTGTAGGTTGCGACTGTGGCCATCCGAAAAGGGTCTTTACTGATTTAGACACTGAGTGTGTAGTTTTGGAGTGTATTTGTGTGTTGCTACTAAATTGCTTCTAGCTTGGGCTCAAATATGAACAACTTCCAAGAATGGGATCAAACCCTGCTCTGATGAAATTTAAGAGAAAATGTGAAGCTTTCCTTACACTGGTGGCGATTGAGGATCACGAATCTGACTATGTGATGAAGAGGAAGATATTTTGATGGGATAGAATGGTAGATCTACAGGATCTGGGAAGATTGGCCTTATATAGGGACAAAGAAATTTTATACACACACATGGGGTGGAGCGAAGAAGGTACCTAGAGAAGTTCGTTCGCAAGTGCATCGCGGGTGGTACCTCAAATTTTGATTAAACTGCCTACCAACCCTTGAGGTCATTGGACCTAAACTAGGTTTATCCAGGGAGTTGCGAGGATGCAGGACTTGGGGGCTAGCCCTGTTAGAAACCTTATCCCACCTGGTAATGGACTGCTCCAAGTTCAGAGATGAAAGGATTCTGAGGCTGGGTCCTTTTATTCACAGCACAACACAGGTACTAGTGACGAGCCTATGGGAGAGACTTATGTCAACACCTCAATTGGCATTGACTGTAGCACATACAATCTTTCTTCTAAAAATCTTTAGCAAGATCACCAGCGTGGTGCAACAAGGAAGGGAGGATCTGGGTTGGATCCAGGAAGGCTAGAGAAGAAAGGGAAGTCATTTAGGTTGAAGTTATGAAACTTGGAAGGATGCATTGTACATTTTCATGGATTTTATAGAAATGTTCCTTTATCTGCTCACTGTTGTCAGCCTCTCCTTTGATTTCCCTTTTGGTTCCTGTTTTCTGATTATGCATGAATTTTAGAGAATGGGCAAGGACCGTTGACGACAAAATCAATTGTCATGTTATGATTGTAAATGTTTTTATTGTGGATGATAAATTTTATGAAGAAATTGTGCAAGGTGCCCTGCACACTAAAAACGCAAATACAAAAAAGAAATTCTGATTATAACACATTGGGCCTCATTAGGAGCATCAGCGGGTCCCGTGATGCCGCTATTGGGGGGTTGGAGGGCCTTTAGCGGCATGGCAGTATGGCCATTACCGGCATGGGGGTTCGTGCGTGCTTGCGCACTCATAATCAGCCGCTATTAGCGGCGTCAAATGAGCACAGGCACGCTACTTCCTCCATGCCAGTAATGACCCAGTTTTTAGCACACTTCTCGTAATGAGGCCCATTATGTTGCTACCCAGTGTTCCATACAGTTTCCTCTCGGGGAGAACCCAGATAAGAAGTGCTTTGAAAAGCCTGATCGGTCCATTCTATCAGTGAGAGGGGCCACTCAGACTCAAGCCCCATATTAACTGACCAAGCCTACACTACCATTCGTACATGGCGATATTTAATGTCTAGGACAAATGTACATTCACCCAAAATCTTTCAGCCAACAGCGCACCTTAAAGGTGTAGTGCATGCTTTCTAGGGACTGGATATGGTGTATAAATGCAGAGTCAATCCCCCTGCTGCACACCTTAAATATGAAGCGCAACTGCGGGTATGAATCGGTGCAACTCACTGCCAAAGCCCCTTGACTAGGGGGTGCACAAACGGTGATAAAAAATGAGATACATTACCATGGATACTACCGAAAGGTCAGCATACTGTAATCACAGAATGCTGTTGTGGCATGAAGTCACTACAGTGTGTATATCCCATATGTAAGGTCACTCACCCGTGCAGGCTCGGTTAAATCTTTCCCGGGAGCCACCGGGAATGCGAGCATTTACTAAGTAATCAACGCTAACTCTGAGCCGTGCATGACCGAGGAACGACTACCGAGTAGTCCGACCAAACTACATGGGGGTGGCCATGTTTCAAGGGAGCCGTCTTAAACCCCCAAATAGAAATTGCTGGTCATATTTAGAGATTTTTAATTCTGGGTATTTGTAACCCATCGCATTTATATTCATAAGCGCATAGATGGGGCTATAAAGATGTAGTGTGGATCCCAGATACATGGGGCCCTATAATGTCTCCGGGGCTAATGGACATCCCACGGACTATATTAATGCAGTGAACCGGCATATTTAAAGTGTGTATTTATGTGTCAGAAGGCTATTACTACTACATCAGGAAACCCACTGGTGGGCCAAAGGAGGGCAGTATTATGATGTACAATACCACAGAACCAAATTACATTCTAAAATTAGTCATGTCATATTTTGTGGTCCCATCTTCGTGATATCTATGAGACAGTTACATTTAGTTGGACATATACACTACTTTCATTTTTTGCAGGCGATTGGTCCTTCACATAATCGCATCCCAACTACTACATTGCTCCTGCTTCTTCACAATAACATCTGATAATTGCTAACAGAGTATATCTCCATCATGTATCATAGTACTACACATATGCATATCACATCATTGCCAGAGTGCCATCAGCAAGTGTTGGGGATTAAATGTCAAAGATTAGATTGTTCTATTCAAACGAGATGTTGAGACCATGTTTGACGGTGTCAAATCTGTATATCTACTGTTGTTCCAATTTATACAGTTACCACATGGGTGTGGTCTCAGCATCTGTACTACAAACCAAGATATGTCTTATCTGTATGTCCCATATGTTTGTAGTGGTCCACCAATGGCTTTTCAGGCACCAAATTGTGTATACAGGACCGATGTTCTGAGATGTGCTGTCTCACTTGGCGGATTGTTTTGCTGACATATTATAACTTACAAGGGCACTCAGTAATGTAGATTAGATTTTTGCTTTTGCAATTGGTGTGGGCCCTCATCGCCCATCTTATTCTGCCATGTTGAAACAGTAATTTAGTGTTCGTGAAATTACGTGCTATGCACTCACCACATCTAACATGATGCTGGTTTGCAGTCATACCAGATTTTATGTTGACATCACATGTGTTCAGCCACTCCCAAAAAAATGTCAGGTCTGCCTAACTGCCGGTCCAAATACAAAAAAGTCATCTATATAACGCTTTCATGTCGCTATATATTTAGTGTATGGATTATAGATGGAAAGAATGTGCCATGTACAGATTGGCAACGTTGGGGGCAAAGGTAGCCCCCATGCTTACCCCTTTCTTTTGCTAATACAGTTGTTTTTTGCATAAGAAGACATTTTCAGTCATGACCAATTCAGCACATTAAATACTGAACGAACTGGGAGGATTATGTAGACCGCTCTGCGTGTCAAGGATCGAACCCAGAATCTCTAGGTATTCCATTTGCGGAATGGAAGTTTACAAAGCCTCCACATCCATAGTGACCAGGATGTCATTGTGATATGATATATGGCTTTTATAATGTGCCACTCAGGATTGTCTTAAGAATGTTAATCATATTTGTTGAATCTTTGATGCAAGAGGTCATATCCCACACGAAAGGCTTCAGGGAAAATTCAGTGTATGCTGACAAGTGCTCCAGAATGGAATCAATAGCAGCCACGATAGGTCTCCCATGATGTTGTCATATTTTTATGCACTTTTGGGAGGTTATAGAAGGCAGTTTTATTTGGATGATCCTTCTTGAGGAACTGCCTTTCTTTGTCGCTGATCCATTCTAGCCTTGCCGCATATCTGTTAAAACTATCCATCTCTTCCTGTAAGTGCTTTGTGGGGTCGATGGATAATTTCACATATGAGGCGGTATCTGAGGGGTAACGTTCACATTCAGCTTTGTATTTGATGGTTTCCAGTAGGACGATGCACCCACCTTTGTCTGCAAGTTTGATGGTAACGCTGGCATCATTCCATAATGATTGCAAACTGTAAGGAAGGCATGGCATCAATAGTAAGACGGACACAAGTGACCACAGGTCAAGGGTGTTTATTGAACTTTACCAAGGGTGTGATAAACACCTATCTCATCCTAAATCTACAGATGCTATTGTTAAGGGGTGAATCACTGTGACGTTGCTTACCAGATCCTGGTTGTGGAGATTCTTTCCTTCTCTTCTTTGAGGCACCGGGTCGAGAGTCGTCCAGGATGAACAGGGTCAATGTAGGCAGGAGACCCAGCCCCCTTCCGACCCAAGCTGATGTTGCCTGGGGTAGGGTCGGGGACTGGTTCCCCCACACCACGGGCTGAGTAACTTTCTGGATTTTACGTGGTGTGAAGGCAGCAAAACCGCAAGGGTCCACCGAGCCGGGAAGCTCTTTGTTGGTATAGTCTGACAGAGGAGCCACTCACTGACAGACAAGAAGACACAGTAGAGAACAGAAGGCATTAACCCAGCAGGAAGGCGAGAGAGTAGGTAGTGAAAAGACGAGAAGGAAGCAAAACAGGTTTGGAAGGAAGAGATGCCCGGCAGCAGTAAGCAGAAACAGGAGCAAAAAGGATGATCAGAAAAGCTAGGAGTCAAGTCCCAACACATGGAAAGACACAGCAGGGGTCAGACCATGGGAGCGATAAAGCACACTGTGCAGAGGACAGCCAGCCTTAAATAAAGCTCTCCTCACCAGCAGCTGTAGTTGCCAGGAAACTGAGACACTGCAGGCCAGGAGAGCAGTCACGTGACCCAACTTGAGAAGACCCCATCGTGACGTATGCATGACTCAACTCCAACCCCGGAAACATCCAGCAGGAAAAGGAAAGATTCATGGAGCACCCCTTTGGTGCTGTGTCGAGAGGATAGGTCAGGGGGCAACATGCTCACCTTGGAAGCAAGACGACACGGAGCAACACAGGTTCGATCCCCGGGTCCGCGCTTAGAAACCTCTCAGTATTAAGCGCTGCATAAATAGCCTATCATATCATATCCCACGGTGCCTCCTGTGATGGCAGCTTGTGCGAGGATCCCAGGAAACGTGGCGCCAGCCTGTGCCACCCCTGATACAGGTGGCAAGTTCTTACTAGTAAGTGGTGTGGGCAGCGGCAACCAAATGTGACGGGGAGCAAGCTACGACTATCCAATAATAATGATGCAGTCCTAGTGGAGTCTTGTCAAAATAAAGGGAAGGGCCTATACTAAAAAAAAAAATTGCCAATCCTTACTGCTAAATACAAGTAGTGTAGGGTAGTGTTCATGAAAAAGAAAGAAGTGTTCACAAAATGATATGACAGGATGTTCACGCTGTTGGCCTCCCTTCCCCCCACGTTTTCAGCACAGGACAAGGTGGTTCACTCAAGCATAGCACACACTCTGACTTATTCGGCACAAGGACATAGTTCCATTACCAGCCTCAGAGCCTTCTGTGTCCAAGTCTCTTAAGTTATCAAAGTCAGAGGGCCTGATGTACCAAAACAAATGTAAAGTTCCTTTCCTCTTACAAGCACTCAAGTTAGGTGATTCACGCTTCACCCTGGATCCCCCTCTTCCGGGCTCAGATCCCTTTTATACCACAATCATTACTTTGGATCCCCTCTTCCGGGCTCAGATCCCCTTCTCCAATGTTCAAATAATATCCTTTCTTGGGTGACTCACGGTTCACCCAGGATCCCCCTCAGCCAGGCTCGGATCCTTCCTCTTACACAACTAGTCTCCCTCAGCCAGGCTCGGACCAATTGCAGTTCGCATTAGCTATCTTAGACTTTCAAATGTGCACAGGATTTTGCTCGACCCCCCCATTGCAGGACCACTTCAATTTCACATTTGCCACCTCTCAGTTGGATACTTAACAGAGACCTTTGAATGAGTACCCACGTGGTGCCGGACCACTCGCTATATGGCATCTATCTAGGCTTCAAAAGTTCAGTCACTCCTTGGATGTTCAATTATATTTGCGTCGCTCATCACATACGCTTCACACACTGTTTCTTCAGATTGCTTCATACAAGTTGCTGCTTGCAACCTTGGTTCTAACACAGACCGGTCTGCTATCCGTCTCCCCGACTCACCGGCTGTGCTGACTTTACTGGCGCTGCTTTGTTGTAGGAGCCAAGGACAGTACCACAGCAGCAATCACTCCTCCCCACCTTGGCTGTCGACACGGGAGATCCCTGGATACCTCCGATACACAATGCACCTCTCTTCAGCTTTAATTTCAGGTCTTATGTTTCCTATTCTTGAGGGCTTGTGAAAGTAGCAGTTCCCCTCTCTGGTCTTGCTGTCTTTCTCCTCGTATTAAACTGCCATCTCGGAACTGCTGCTTCCTCGTGTGCTTTGCCTTGCTCAGAGTGTGCTTTCATACTCCGCCTTTTATCCATGTGGGGGAAGTGAGATGGAAGTCATGTGTGTGTGTCATTATCCGTAATTGCCCGACTCTTCCTGACCCTTGTGTTGGGACATGTCAAGTATACGACTCAGGTGTTAGTCTGTTTCCTCTCACAGTGAGCTGTCCGTGAGAAAGTGTTCGTGTCAGGAAAGGTGGGGGGGGGGGTTGAGGTCCTAATTATCCTACCTAGTAGGATGGGGAAACGGTGTTCCAGGGAAGGGGATACTGGAGATACTGCGTCTCACCATCCAGCGTCCCACTCCCCAAACACCTTCTATCCAGGTGATCCTCCCGCACTGGTCTACCCCCAGGAACTGGATCCAAAAGCAATGGCCGTGTCCTGGCCACCTGGATGACAGATCCCCGGGAACTAGCGGGTGAGGCACCTTCTGGTTTCTCACAAAACTCAGTCGTTCATCTTTACTGAGGTTGTCTGTCTGATGGTTTTTTTTAGTAATCGTGTTCAGCGACTGTTTAATGACTATATTTTCAAAGGCTACTACCTCTGCCGGACAACTATGGTTGGGCGGAATTAACTTTGATCTTGCCGTTATGCCAGTGATGATGTCCTGGGCCATCAAGAAGGGTGCTTACCCTTGTTGCTGTTTGGCCAGATAAATCTCCCAAAAAGTTTCAACCTAATGTTTCACATAATCTTTTTCATAGTTTTGTCCCGCAGTAAAAGGGGTCTTCCTTGGCCACCGGTACAAAACACAAGCCCTTCTGTAGGAGGTCCATTTCAGCCTTGGAAAGTATATGGCTGGACAGATTTATGATGGACAGACTATCGTCTACTGGTTCTGATACCACTGGTGATCGAATTGTGGAGGCCGCTGTCTGTATCGACCTTTTTGCCCCCCTCTGAAATATTTTTTGATAAACAATAACGATTGTCTAGAAAAAATTGGGTGGAATATGTGTGACATGGTGGCCTTGATCACCCTTTTTGTATATGTTGATTATAGCCTGGAAGATTAAGTCCTACCATGCACCCTAAGCGTATGGATACTTGATTCAGAGTGGACAGTCCTAGCCCCCACATACGGCCACTAACCTATACCACCTCATTGCCCAGGAAAGCCAAGGCTTTGTCTGGGGGAAGTACTTACGGTATATGGCATATCCAGCCCTTAGAGGACAGGAAGATGATCAAAGGACATGATCGACAAAGGACATGGTGAAAACCCATTGCACGGTCATTTTAGAGTATATGGTATTCTAAATGACATTGTGCGGTAGAATGCAACCGTGCATACGACAAAAGTAAAAGAAAACATGGTAGAAAACAATCTACTGCTCCGAAACTGTTTTGAACACATCATGCAAGTAACAGAAATGTTGCTTAAAACTAAAGAAAAAAAGATACAAAGTACCCCTACTGAACTTCAGTGTGATGTGAAGTGTGCAGCTTAAAAACAAGGACGTTTGCAATGAGGAACTGGTTGCCCCTGCACCATTCAGTGGCCTCCAAAATACATAAGCTAAGTAAGGTAATTTAAGTAAAAAGACTTTACTTCCCTTCAAGAGTCAGTTCAGGTTTAAAACAAATGCAAAAAGTTGGGTGTTCCATATTTGTCTATGGAGGGCAAGCAGTACAAGGACATCCTTTCCTAACTTTTGAGTTGTAAAGACTGGAGGGCGGTATCTGTACTTCTGCCCTCTATATGTTAGGGTAAAGGCACAGAAGACCTCAGCCAGGGCTCTCAATTTGGTAGCAATGGACAAGCCACCAGGCTTAAGCTTTCAGGAGGTTATGCAGGCTGGTTCTTAAGTACAGTATTCCCCCAAAGCCCCCTCAAAGGAATGTCCACACATTATGTTGGGTGATAACAAAGCGTCTTTATATAAAATAAGATTTAGGAATATATATATATTATATATATATATATATATATATATATATATATATATATATATATATATATATATATATATATATATACATTTAAATAATAACACTTTGTACTTGGAAATACTTATTCGAAGAATGGCAAATATATGCACTATGTGGTACCGCACAGTACTTAAATTCAGTAATAGATGCACTAACTGCAGGCAGTTTTAAATAGGCATGTGAATTCTTAAGTGAGGTGTATCAGCTTAGAATAGGGAAGAAAGGCAGGTTAGCTGTGAACAGTGGCAGAATGCTTTCTTTAGACTAAATATACAATTATGTGTGAAGATTCCCCCCGCCCCCAACCTGGGCAACCTGTAAGGGAAAAGTTGGGGAGTAACTTATCTTGTCATTTACAGCCCAATCCAATAATGTCCAATAACCTGCTTTCTTTTACGAGGTTCCACCACCCCCAAAGTTCCTGAGAGGCTACAGGAGAACAGGACGAATCTGGGACCCCCTGGATGACTCCTGCGGCTAGAAGATTATCTTCCTCGCTGCAGTACCTTTGGTACCTTGGCAAGCGAAGTGGCAGAGATTCTTGGTTTCACTCGACGATTCCCTCTGAGGATAGCCCCCCCCCCTTGGAAGAAGGAGCCACTGAGATACTGAGTCCAAGAAGAAAAATGAAACCAATGTATTTCTGAAGTGCAGCAGTTTTACTCTTCACGGCGCTCTCCTTTGGTCGACGATTTCTCTGACTGTAGAAGTCCTGTGAAAATGAAGCTTGCTGTGGGCTCCTTAAAGGCTTGGCAGATGAGAGTAAGACCCCTGGGACCCTACGATGACTTCTGGCGGCGACGGGTGCATAGGTCACTCTTGGTGTCGGGTTTCTAAATATCACAGTTTTCCGACTTTCGGTTCTTCAGTGCTGCAGCTGCCGGGTGGACTTCTGGATGATTTTTGGTGATCTGGACTCGACCACTGGATGTGGACCTCGGACCCTAACTAAATCTGCGCCCTCGGGACGTCTTTGTTAGCTTCTGGTGGTGGGAAACCCACTGACAGACCTTCCTCTGCACTCAGTGACTCTGATCATTGATGATGGCAAGGATGTCCTTTGAAATGTTCTTAGGCAGTTTGGAACTTTCGCAGCTCCGGGTGTCCAGCAGCACTATGCCAGGGTACCCCCTCTTTTGGGTGGTAGACGAAACTGCTTCTAGCAGTCACAGAACGGACCTCTGGACCCTGGGTGACACCAATGGACTTCTTTGACTCAAGATGTCAGGGCACTTATCTTCAGGACTCAAAGGCTCCGTCTCTGGGTGACGGGCACACAGAACTGGATTCCAGGGCACTTCGGATGAAGTGCAGCAGTTTGCACGATGGTCCCTCGTAGCTCGGAGAAAGGTCTCCTTGGGTGGTCCTCTCTGGATCAGTCCTTGGAAGAACACGGCAGCTTTTGGTTTACACGAAGAAATGCCTGAGCAGACTTCTCCTTCAGCTGGGCTTCAAGGAACAACAACCTCTTGCTTCGACTAGCTTCTGAACAAATTGGAAAGTGAGAGGGCCCTATATATACACACCTGTTCCCCATTCACTCTGGCTGAGCCAGGCTCAGTCAGCCAATCATGCAGAAGGGCATTCATGCAGGCAGGGAGCTAATCAGGCTCAGGCATTCAGGCCATTCACTCCACCCAGACACCCATAACAAAGAATGTGGATTGGCGTAAGTACCCAGCCTTTCAGCACACTAAACTGCATTCATGTCAATCTCAGACAGGGCTGTCTAGAATATTGTCACTTATGCAGAAACCAGACACCCACAACATAGAATGTGAGTTCACTTCAGACTCCATTCATACAGGTCCCACCCTTAGGGTGTACCCACAACACACATCCCCTGGAAAGGCTCCAAAATACAATCAATCTGACATGAGGCAGCCCCAGAGCCACATATGGGATTTCCACCCAACAGCCGGTCAAGAATGAACATATATCGACTTTTTTATAACCATTTTTTTTAGAGGGAATGCACCCCCCCAAACCCGCATTTACGACCCTTAAAAAATCCACCCCAACCGCACACCGGGCCATCTTGCCTTTTATCAGGAATCCATTGATTCCTAGTGCAGGGCCTGGGTGTCTGTTAGGCAGAATCCTGTGCAGTTCCCTTGGGGAACACTGCAAAAAGATTAAGACTACAGGAGTAAGCAGTAAACCCAATTGGTAGCAGTCTGTACCACCCAGATTTACCTGGTAGCTGTGGCTGAGCAGTCGGACTTCTCTCAGGAAGAGTTAGGCAGTATACAGAGGATACACAATAGGGCTAAAAACACAGTAGAGCAAGCAAACACTGACCAGAGCTTGTTATCAAAAGTGTATAATTATTTATTTAACACACACTTTAGAAAATACACTAGCACTATAAATCAAAAGCAAGTTCCAACACAATCAGAAAAGTATACACACCTCCCTTAGCAATTACTACACAAGTCTAAGTCGAAACACCACTTTTTGTCAAAACTTAGATGGCACTGCAATAATTAAGTAAAAGGGAGAGGAAAAAGGCAGGTCATAAAAATAAAACAGTTCCTAACACTTTTAAAAGACCAAAACAAGTTAGTGAAGGCAGAGTCTACTGTAGAGCCAAAGTTCATAGGCCAGGCCCACTTTAAATGGAGCAAGGTGAAATGTGCCCAAGATCACACAGTTGAGAAATGCATTCATGTCTTTTTAGAAATGTTCAAAAGAGGTCGTGCTGGTTCAAAAGGTAAAGTCAGAAGGTCTGGGGGCCAACCCAGTTGGAAAGCCAAGGATTTAAGGGTCACCTTTAGCAAACCGTAGAAAGGGAGGCCAGGTGGAACACAGTACCTTTTAAATTTGAGGAAGCTTCAGCGGTGGCAGTTGTTCCTGGCAGCGGGTGCAGGTCGTGGTTTCGACCAGGGGAAGAGAGGATCTTGTCGAGGAGGAAACTTGAAGTCGTTGCACTGCCCAGGGAAGAAACCAGCCGCCGAGTTCGTCGGTTAAAAGGTGCGTTCCTGGTATTCGCGGTCACACTGGTGAAGCTTGGCTATCCGGCCGTTGGGGTGCTTGGCACGGGCGATTCGACCAAGAGACATCCTGGAAGGCGAAATGGCGAACTGGTTGATCCCACCAGCTCAGAGGAAGAAGACTCTTTCAGCAGAAGATCTTCTCTTGTCGTCTGGGAAGAGGTGAGGTTGTTGCAGCAGGGCTCCACCGGTGGTGTCTTCGTTGCAGATGGCTCATTTTCTCCCCTCTTCGGATTTCTTTGGTCATGTGGCGACTTCTGAAGTTCCCGTCCCAAAAGCCCTGCTTTTATGCAGAAAAACCCCCATTCAACAGCCTAGCTGTCACTCATACATGCTAAGTGGTGAGCCGGGGGCTCACCACTGAGCCAATTAGAACAGAGTACGACTTGAGTTGCTAAGGCAATGCAGTCCAGGGTGCCAATTCCCCCACCCACACATCTTATGGAACCCAGACAGAGTGGCACCAATTGGAGGGCTTCTGTGGAGAAGCCCGCCAAAAAGTGGAACTAAGGGCCCGATCTTGGTCATAGTTACAGAGACGGACACGAATGCCATTTTAGAAAAGAGTTCTGTCAAAAAGACCCAACCAGTCATTTTAATATTAAATAAATAAACCAGCGGTATCTTTAACATTGCACCAAAAAGTGGTGCGTTTAAAATCAATGGGAAAATCCCATAGGAAATATTCCGATGTAATATTTTGCGAGGTAACCACTGCCACCAGCCAGAAACTCCACAAGGGGGGACTGGACAGTGCCCCCTTGGAAACAGACCCAGGGTCAATCGAATTAACCCCTTCCAGTACTTACGCAATATGATGGTTTGTACTGGTTCTGTTCATAATTTTGGACTAGTAAAGTCAATGGTGACTTTACATGCCCTGGGAGACAGTAGTCAGTCCCAGGGGATGGAGTCTATGTTGGGGTCACTATGACACCCCTGTGTTACTGCACTGCGGGTGCTGTGTAGCACATACAGTAAAAACAGATGATACCCTATGGACTAATAGACCCCATAGCCCATAGGCACCCAATTAGTCAAAGACATACCTCAAAGCATGCCTAAGAGTGGGAGGAAAAGAGTCCCACTCTTAGCAGGAGAAAAAAACAAACCCCAAAAATCCAGCAAAGCTGCTGGGGGACTCGCTAGGTTTGGGAAATTAGCCTTATAAGAGAATTCTCCCTAACAGTATCCAAAAATGGGAAACTCTGAGCCTCTACCACCAGCCCATACCCTGCTATGTGGGCAACAAACATGTGCCCAAAACACACATAAGAGATACAAGGGTGTTCCGCCACCCATGAGTGCCATAAGGTATATCCCATCGATGTTGTTCACCAAAAGTTAAAACAGAGGTCTGCACTGCCAGAGGTCCAGTCTGGACCTCAGTGGCAGAAAAGATAGAGAAAAGACACACAGAAAAGTGGTACGACAAGGACTAGGAGGTCCTGTTCCTCCGTAAGGCATTTCCAGCATTACAAGGGTTATGGAAGACTATCCACAAAGATATCATTGGTCAAAGATTTGAAATATTGGTGGCCATTGAGAGGAAGAGATCCAGATGTATTGGTACAGAGTTGTGAAATAAATGATAAACCCTATTGTGGGCTTGCAACCAAGTTTGATGTTTTACATTCCTGAGGCCATGATGCGTATGACATGCTGCAGATCCTGGAGATGGACTGAGTATATGGAAATGTAATTTGTCGAAACCATTTCATTGTAGTACAGCTAGGACATGTGAGGAGGGACACATAGCTTGTGGTGGTGTTTGGTTATTTACACAACCATTGAATGTTCCTGGCCATACTAATGCCTATGGCCATTTCCACCCACTAGCTGCCCCTTCGCCACCCAAAACACATCTCCCTGGGATTTCTTAAAGCTAGCTTTGTCAAGCAGTAACATCACACAGTGGCCTGCCAGTGTTATTTCAGGCAGTCTGGTGATAGTTAATGATTTAATTGCAGTTGTAAGTGCCCTATGAATGTAATAAGTCTTTTAAAAACGTTTATATAACTTGCACAGTTATCGCATCACATTGCTTACAGATCTGTTACTTGTTGTTTCGGGTATACATATATGTGTATAAACATATACTATATGCTATACATACATACATTATCACATTTCTTATTGGTCATCTTCACTTATGCTTCTATCAATCAGATATTGTCTGAAACCACCCCAAATGTCCTTCGGGCGGCTTGTCATAGGTAATAGGTATCATTCGCCCAAGTCATGTCACTGACCCATTCTTCCTCTTCAGGCGGGTCCCTGCTCTTCCAGCGTAATAGTATTGCGCGCTTAGTGAGAAGTAGGCCAAAGTTTCAAAGTCTGCAATGTCCTTTTTCGCCTTAACTGTTTAATCTAGCTTTAGAGCTGTTTTTGATTTATATTCGACAGACTCGGAGTCTTTTAAGTTTCAGGGTAGGGGAGATTGAAATTAAAGTGCTGGTTTATGTGGATGATGTTACGATTGTTCTTGGTAATCCTGAGGTGGGGGTACTATTTTGTGAAATATGGTTGAGGAGGTGGGTAGGCTCTCAGGTTACAAGATTAACTGGGAGAAAACAGTAGTATTTCTGGTTCGGGATACTCATGTACGTGATCAATTGAGGGACTGGAACTGTAAATGGGGGAAAATAGATATATGAAGTATTTGGGGTTATATTTCACCAGAGATGTGAAAGGAATGGAATAGCTGGGTTTAATGTGGATAGAGTTATAGAAACTCTCCGGAAAGACATCCGTAAGTGGGGAGATTCCCATTGTCTACCTGGGCAAAGATTAATGCAATCAAGATGGTGCTCTTACCTAAGGACCTATACATTATTCAGTCACTTCCTTTGAGATTTACAAAAAAGGATCTGGGCCATGTGGATAAAAATTTCCAAGAATTTTTATCGGGTGTTGGGAAAAGACCTAAGATACCGTAGTATCTTATGGTTCGGGGTGTACATGATGGGGGGGGGGATTCGGATACCCCATTCTTGAAAATTACTATAAAGGTTTTTTGTTAAAGAAATGAGTTACTTATTTTGCCATGAATGGGCCAGTGGTTCCGCTTTGGGCTCAGATTGAAGAGTATAAAATCAGACCGTTTGGTATTGTTAGTTTAATACTCTTTTGGTAAATTACCTTGGCAAGTAGCTAATTTGCAAGCAGTGATCGCCACTAAAGATGCTATCACCTCACTGATATTGGGTGGGGGGCAAGGATTATATGTGTACAAGGAGGCTTCCATTTGGCAAAATCCAAGATTACAGATTAACAATAAAATGTTATGTTGGAGGAGTTGGATTAATAGAGGCATATTGTTGGTGAAAGATATCTGGTGTGAAGGAGGAATGCCAACCATTGAATTTTTAAGGAGGACATTTGGTTTACACAAACGGGAGCTGAGAAGATATGATCTGTTGAAGGCTTTGATGTCTGAGAGGTGACAAATGCTTTACGTGCCTCTGATGCAGAGACCTGAGAGGTGTGATTTCCTTAAGGTTACTCTACATGTGGTGTCGAGTTTATTTAAGCTCTTTCCGGTTCAGTCATTCTTTAGTATCATGGGATAAATTGAGACTTGCATGGTCTGAAGAATTAGGAGTGGTTATATCGATGAAGGAGTGGGAGAGCATGAATATGCGCTAAATCCAAAAGGGATTTATTTTAGACTCCGGATAGGATGAGTAGACTGGTATTGAGTAATAAGTGCTGGGGTTGTTTGAAGGAAAAGGGCACCATGTTGCATATCTTGTGGAATTGTACAAAAGTAAAGGGTTTTTGGAAAGATGTCCTAGATAGGGTGGACATGGTATGGAATATTGTTTTTCCAAGAACACCATTAGCTGTACTTTTGAAATCCCTGAGTTGTGTTCGGCACCTTGATTATGTGATGTTGTGTTGGGTCAATAAAGTTCTTCTGGTGGCTACCAGACAAATACTACGTGTCTGGAAAACTAGGGAAAAGCCATGTGTTGAAGAATGGCTAGTACATGTGCAGCTCCCTTCACGCTTTGAGAAGATTACATTTGGTAAATTGCATAGAGAAGAAGCCTACAAAGAGCAATGGAGTATATTTAATGAGTGTTATGCTTGATACTATGGCAGAGCAGGCTTGACTTTGTTTCATACTTTGAGGGGAGGTGGGATGGAGATGGAGGGTGGGGAGGGTTGATCTTTGTCATGTCCAGTGTCTTGTGTTTATGTCAAAACTGTATATACTTCTGACGATAGATTATCTAATTATTATTTGACAATCAGATAATTTTTGGATATTGCTTTTATTGTTCGTTCTATTCTTCCTGTGCTTTTTTTATTCTAAATGTACTGCTTGATTTGTATGCTGGTTGTTATACTTATGTATGGCTTTATTGATATGTTATTGTTATTGATAAACTAAATGAAGTGTTTAAAAAAAAAGGTCTGAGCCGGATTGTGTTCATTTTGCACACAAAACCCAACACGAATGACCCGGGGTCCCAGTCTATAGGTTGATCCAACATTTCTTCCAGCGCTTTGCACACCTCTGCCCAATACTTGGCGAGCGCTCTACATGACCATAACATGCGAAGTATGCGTGCCTCCTCGCTCCCACACCGCTGTAGCAAATATATTCTCGAGACAGTTGGGGGTGAGATGTACTCTGTTCATTATTTGGAAATGGATCAATCGGTATCTTGAGTTATGAGGTATGTTTTGTTAATCTACATAACTGCGTCCAATGTGTGTCTGTGAGAAATTCCCATGTCTTTTTCCCACTCCCCTTTAATATCTGGCGCCAGAATCATATTGGTGGTTAGTGTGATTTTGTACAGTACTGAGGCTGATTTCTTCGCTATGTTGATAGAGAGTTCATACCCCAGGCTCGGATGCAAAGGTGGCTCTCCAGGGGAAACAATCCCCCATGGCTGCTAACGCTGATCGCAATCTGAGATACTGAAGCTTTTCCAGCAGGGTGTCGTCAATATTTGACTTTGTCATCCCAGCTCGTGGTATAAATCCCTGAAGTGGAGTATGCCTCTTTCTCGCCAGTGCACGACCATACTCGCATCTTGTGTTGGGGGTAAGTATGACATGCCCCATACGAGCATGCCTGGATTGTACATCAGTGGCCAATTAACCTGGTCCATGCCCGGCACGAGACCAAGGCAGGGTCCGTTTGATTATCGGTCTTTGTCTTTACTTCAGTTAGCTTATGTAGGAGACACACTGGGGCCCTCCCCTGTGTTTCTATAGCCACATGGGATGCTTCAGGGCCTCCCTCCGCCCAATACACAGCGTAATAGGCCTGCGCAGATGGAAAGTATAGTTCGAAGTCGTGCCACCAGTCCCCCATGATCATAAGACATGTCAACCTTTTCCAGCTTGCTCATGCCTGCCCCTTCCATATAAATGTTGAGCATGCCCCTTGTATCCTTGTAGAGAGAGACCTCTCTGGCCACACTGGTACCGTGCTAAACAAGTCAAATAGTTTAGGAAGTATAATCATCTTGATTAATGCTAGCCGGCCCATGAGTGAGATCGGGAGGTGCTTGCAGCGATCAAGTTTAGCACAAAGTTTGTCCACCAGATCACTGTAAATGAGGGTGCGTACTAGTTGTGTTGTGCGCGCTATTTCTTTGCCCAGGTATTTCACTTGTTCAGGTGCCCATTTGAGACTGTGCAGATCTGCGGGTTTCTTGGTCGCGTCTGTCAGCGGGAATATCTCTGATTTAGTAGTGTTCAATCTGAGGCCTGGATAATCCCCAAATTCTCGTACCGGTCCTAATACTCTTTACAGGTGTCTCTCAGGTTTCCTCACATATAGCATGCTATCATACGCATATAGGGTAATCAACTCTACTCCCCCCGCTATTGTTATCCCGGCCCGGTTGTGTCGTGCTCTCAGGAGGTCAGCTAGTGGCTCAATTATAATGCGAATAGTAGTGGGGACTGCAGGCAACCTTGTCTCATACCCCCTGCCAGTTCTAGAAAAGACAATAGTATTCCATTAACTCTCACCCTGGGATAAGGCTGTGTATAGAGTATACAGACCCATTTAATAAAATTTGGACCGAACCCGTAGTTGCTTAGGACTCTGAATAAAAAGGGCCAGTACACAGTGTCAAAAGCTTTTTGCATATCTAAGGCGATTGCGGCCCGGCTAGAGTTTTTCGGGATGTTCGCTAATATATTATAGCACCTCCGTATGTTTGACGGTGTGGATCTGCCTTGTATGAAACCCGCTTGGTTCTCGTGCACCATGTATGGCATCAGAGGGTTCAGAGGGTTAGCTAGTATCTTGGAGGAATCTCTGTGCATCAGTATTTATGAGAGGCTACGATCCACGTTGCTCAGACGGTTTCCCAGGCTTCAGTAGCAGGGTCACGCGTCGTGTCCGGTAGTATTCTAGTTTCCAGACGGGGGGGGGGGATTCCTTATAAAATTCCATGCTCAGCCTGTCTGAGTCGGGAGCTTTCCCACCCAGGAGGGACTTTATAGCTTCCTGTATCTCATGCTGTGTTAAAGGTGTATCTAATGTATCTTGTGCTGCTCCTGAAAGAAGTGTGGTGGGTATCTTGGCTAAGTAGTTTCATCTGTGGCTACACTTTGAGGGGAGTAAAGTCTAGCTTAAAAGTCCTAAAATACCTCGCTGATCTCCTGTTGTTTCTTGAGCACCACTGCGTCACTCCTGGTTATGCACAGGATATTCGTGTTTCCCTTCTCCCCACGTACCATATGTGCCAACAGCTTGCCCGGTCTTTCTTGTTCCCTGCACATTCGTGCAGCAGCTGGCCTATCGAAGTAACGCAGTTCCCTGCCTGCTGCAGCACGGAATTCATCCACCTGCATTTTGATATCAGCGGCAATCTGTGCAGTCGGAGTAGCCACGTATATTGCAACTGTAGATTAGCTTTTGCCTCCTCCCTCCTCAAGTTCCCTTTGTATATCACGCAACACTCCCAGCTCAGTGGACATGGCAATACCCCTGATGTATACTTTAAATGCTTGCCATAGTACTGCCTGTCTAGTGACAGACCCCTCATTGTTCTCGAAAAACTCTAACATGTTGTAATAGACCAGTTCTGAATACCGGGTCTGTCAAAGCGGCAGCCTTGAAGTGCATGATGCCTTCAGGTGGGCACCCTCTGGGATATCCATTAATAGGGAGACCAGTGAGTGGTCTGACAGTGTCCTGGGTAGTATTTTAGTTTCTGTTGTCCAGCCTAAGGCCCTATGTGATACCAGCCATAAATCTATCCTAGAGTGCATATCATGGACCGATGAATAAAAAGTATAGGCCCTTTGTGACTCATGTAGTGAGCGCCAAGCGTCCCTCAGACCCAGATCTGTGATGTGTATGTATCGTGTGCGATGCTCCTGATAAGGACCTGGGGGTGGTTGATGTTCTATCTAGGTCTGCATCTAATATGGTGTTGAAATCCCCTCCACATATGACTTGGGCCGTAGGATATTTAGCACATTTCTGAAAGACCTCTGCATAAAGCTCTGGGTCGTCAATATTGGGACCATATAGATTGATATGGGGGGGCGTGGCTAACTAGCGTGGAGTAGGACGTGCCTGAAGAGAGCTGCTCCGGAGATCCGACGTCGATCCTTGGAAACACGCATTAAAAATTGAAAACCCGCTACAGGACTGGAAGCATTGGAGTATGAATGTGTGCCCCTGCCACAGCCACAGAATTCAAAGGAATTGGGTTACGCAACAGCAGTGAAACTGACATTGAAGCATTCGACAGCTCCGATACAATGTGCCCAAAATGGCAGACAACGAAGGAGATGCGTCTGCGGCAGTGAAAACAGCTGTACGGACCCAAACGTGCAGTGGACAGATGAACGCTGTCCCTTGGTGGGTGTGCAGATCCTTGTGCTTGAAGCGGTGAGCTGGGTTCACGGGGATGCAGAGCTAGCGTGAAGAGCCCGAGGTGACGGGCGGACCCGGGTCGTGAAGGCGGGGTTCGCATGGACAGATAGGTGGGGACCGGCATCTGGAGCTTGCGCGGCCCCCCGTAGCCATTCAAGATCGAGTGTACGGCTCCCTGCTGCCCGTGTGTAATGGGCTCCGGAGACACGGGGGCTGCATTACGGGTGTGCGACCCGTGTGAACAGCAGCTGCTGGGCGAACGCGGAACGGAGGCTCAAAGACCGTGCTCTGAGCGATCCGGTATATGTAGAGGCACCCGAGTGTGCAGGACCGGTAAATAGGGCTCGCTAAACTGAACAAACATCGTGAGTCAGACGGGACCGAAAAGGGGATCGGCGAGGCTCGCAGGGAATTCCTCCTGCATGAAGGACATGACCAATAGTATTGTACAATAACCAGAACGAGTGCTGGCATCACAAAAGTGGGTGCACGATGGCGCGGACACCAAACAAGGCGCCCCGTGCCCCGCTGAACATTGTGTTGGCCCGGCGCCTCGCTGAACATTGCGTTGGCCGAGGCGGAAAGGCCCTCGCACCGAACAGCAGCCAGGTGCGTGGGCTGTTGTGTGGCTGTGAATCATTGGGGAGTAATGTGTGTCCCTTGGGCCCGTGGCTGCAACCGCCCGTGGGGCGCTGCCAGGTGGACTGCAACCACTGCGCCCCATCGGTCCATCGACGGGTGGCAGGGCGTGCTGGACAGGGAATCCAAAGGGCTGCATAACGCAGTCCCAGTCTGTGCGGAACCCTGGCACACATGACCGGCACGCCCGTGCGGAACGGAAGAGGGAAACACAGGATTTTGCAAGCCAAAGGCGGAATGGGACCCGCACCAAGGGAGTGTACCGGGCGTGACCCACTGGCAAAGACATAGCCTACAAGTAAGCATGAAATCTGGGGCCAGTGGCAAGATTCGAAGTGTGGTGGCTATCGGCCAAGGGGGACGCCAATTGAGCACATAACAGAACCTGAGCTTATCACTGTATCAGCAAATACAAGTGCCAAAGGCCAGGTGAAAAGGGAAGGCCCCCAGCTCTGCCTGAGACATTGCTAACATTGAAGAGAGCGAGGTATGTGGCTGGGCGGGGTGGCAGCTGGCAGGTGTACTGCCTCAGAGCACGCAACATAAAGTGCCAAATAGACTGATCGCCCAACTGAGACCAGCAACGATCCACAATAAGCAGTAAAGCCATTCAAAAACGTGGGAAGACATAACCCACCTGAAAATATGGCACAGCGCATACAGATACATGCTGGGCACTCCGAGGAGAACAGCCCAGACCTGGAGTGACCCACCAGCATCACGGCGTGTCTGAGGAACAGACTTGCACCACAGCCGCAGTGAACCTGGACACGTCATCAAATTCGTAAGATGACGGGGAGAGTGGTCAAGGGCAAGAGCAAACAACCCACAATGGAGGCATTTGCCAAGACACAGCAGTCGCCAGCGGCGTCGACGCATACTGGCACAAACGCGCCCACTGAAAGTTCCCCGGGGACCGAGAATCATCAAATACTGACGACCATAACAGAGCTAAGAGACTCATGGGGGATTGCAATGGCGGATTTGCGAACCTCCCTGAAAGCAAAAATAGATGCAGTGGGGATAGAAGTCCACTTGCTGCGACAAGACTTCAGGGCGCTAGCAGACAGAACGAGCAGCTTGGAAAGTGCGGTCAAAACTTACACAGACACCAGCACTGAAAATGCAAAGGAGGTCCACATACTAAAACAGCAAGTGGCTAACCTGGAGAACCATGCAGAGGAAGCCGAAGGAAGAGCGAGACAGAACAACATCCGCGTGGTCGGTCTGCCGAGGGAGAGGGAGGCCAGGACCCTACGGACTACGTGGAGAAATGATCCTGCAGGAAATAGGGGCCGATACACTTCGCAAGGCTTCACAGTTGAGCAAGCGCACAGAGCTCTCATGAGAAAACCGAAGCCCGGAGCCCCCGCGCAATAATTGCTAAGATATTGAACTATAAAGACCGCAAGAAGATTTTGGAGTATTTTCGAAAAGTTGGAACGATTGAAAGAGCCACTGCTACTATTACAGCGCATCCTGATTATACAATGCTGGTCCAGAGGCAACGATTTAGCTAAGTGGCGGTGAAAAGAAGGCTGCGAATGGCCAGCATCAAATACATGCTACTGTACCCTGCAAGATTGAAAGTGTTATACAAAAGTAGAATGTTCTTTTTTGAAACCCCGGAGGAAGCGGCTGCACGGCTGGATTTGCAGGGCTGCCCGGAACAAGAGGCCGCATGGGCCCAGGAAGAGCACGATAAGTGATTGGGATGTTGTGTGCATACTGGTGTCTCACATTGCGGGGTATCCCATTAGAGACTTGCTTAAGACATTGAGAGACAGGTGTGGATAGGTGGTGTCAAACTAGACTAAGAGAACATTGATTTTGTTGTTATGTGGCGGACTGGAATATAGAGTATTGAGTACATGAGCAAAATGCATAGCATGCTGTGGTTGATTTTTAGCAAATAGGAGCGGCTGGACACGGGCACCTTACCCCTCTCCCCCACCCCCGAGTAATAGTAGTAGTAGTAGGTAGCCATTAGGGTGACCTCACCCTGCTGAGGTTCGAGTACAGGCATTTGCCAGAAAGAGCTAGATGTGGGGGTGCCTGAGATCCAGGGATGGAGCTGGCCAACAGTTTGGGGGGGTAAAGTTGGGGAAGGGAAGGGAAGGGAGGTGGGAGGGGAAAAGGAAGAGGGGTTTTGGGTGTTTGTAGATAAAGGGAGTTTGAAATGGGGAACACCCCTATATAAACTGAGACGGAAGTTTTGGACTGCACCGGTGGGGAAGGAGAGGGAACTCTAATATGCCATGGGGGACCTTAAAATAATTACGTGGAATGTGAGGGGGCTTAATAGCTATTTAAAACGGAATAAGGTCATGTTGTACCTGCGCAGACAAAAGATAGACATTGCACTGTTGCAAGAGACTTGCCTGACACGGGAAAGGATGGAGATGCTGGTCAAGAAATGGAAAGGAGTTGTGGTGGGTTCGTCATATTCTGCTTATGCTAGGGGAGTGCTCATCTGGGTGGCGCTGCATGTCCCGTTTAAATTGTTGCAGGAGATAGTGGAAACAGATGGGAGGATGGTAATAATGAGGGGATTCGTGGAGAACATGGAGATAAGCATTGTAAATGCATATGCCCCGAATCAAAATGCAGCGGCATACTTCAGAACTCTCTGTACTAACCTCAGCAGGTGTGTGGGGAGTGCGGTGATCTGGGGAGGGGACTTTAACTGTGTATTAAACCCCAAGATGGATAGGTCGGATGGGAAGATTGATAGACCCACCCCTGCGGCTAGAGCGTTACAGATATTACTAGATGACTTCAGCTTGGAGGATGTGTGGAGGACGAAACGCCCCCAAGAAAGGCAATACTCGCATAACTCCGCCACTCAGCAGTTACATATGAGGCTAGACTATGTCTTTGCTGCTTCGGAAATAATAACAGAGATCACACAGGCGGAATATAAAGCGAGGGTCCTTTCGGACCACTCACCCCTGGTACTCGGATGGCAATACTGCCCCCCGAGAGCAAGGATTCCGACATGGCGCCTCCGAGTGGAGGCACTCAGGGATCCCTTTTTTAGGGAGGATATGAGGGAGGAGATTATAAACTATTTTGAAATAAATACTGGTAGCGTGGACTCGGAGGGCACATTCTAGGAAGCCTTTAAGGTCGTGATGAGAGGGATAGCCATTGCAAAATCTAAAGGCCTGCAAGGCGGGATCCTGGTTGACCTAAAAAAAACCGAAAGGAAACTGGAAAAGGCATTGGTGGGAGGAATGAACTCGAAGGAAGGCATGGAGCTGATACTTAAACTGCAGCAGGAATGTGCGGGGCACTGGGAAAGACTGTGTAACCTCAACTATAAAAAATATATAGAGAGACAGCATGCGGGAGGAGAGAAAACAGGAAGGCTCTTAGCATGGTTATACAAGAGCGAAACCCCCAGACCCACGATTAGAACAATAACGAGAGAAGATGGTAGGATAGTAGACACCCACGATGAAGTAAATCAGGAGTTTGCAGATTATTACAGGTCGTTTATATGATGATGAAGGAGGCAGTAATTATGAGACGATAATAGAAACACTGGAGGACATAGGACTGCCTAAGATAAGCGTTGAGGAAAGGGACGAGCTAGATGCACCGATTACTTTGGAGGAGTTAGAAGAGGTCGTGAAGCAGCTGCCTACTAGCAAGACACCAGGGGCTGACGGATTCCCAAGTGAATTCTATAAAGTATTTAAGGAGGAGGTGCTCCCACCAATGTTAGAAATGTTAAATGAAGCGTTTGAGGTGGGAAGGTTGCCAGAGTCACTTAGAGAGGCGATTATCATACCGCTCCCCAAGCCCAACAAGCCTGGGCATAGCTGTGGATCTTACAGACCTTTGTTGATGCTGAACCAGGACAGCAAAATATTGACGGCTGTCTTGGCAAACAGATTGCAGAGAGTCATTGGCAAACTAATACACCCCGACCAGACAGGCTATGTCCCAAACAGGAACATAACTAACAATCATAGACGACTCCAACGGGTGATTGCCATTTCACCTTCGCTCTCGCTCCCAAACTCAATCATGTGCTTGGACGCAGTAAAGGCCTTCGACTCGGTCAAGTGGCCATGGCTGCTGGCAGCCCTGGCGGGCTATGGAATGGGGCCAGGATACACACAATGGGCGAAGATGCTATATAGTGAACCGTTGGCCAGAGTCAGAACAGGAATGGTGACATCGGAAAGATGGCAACTCCGTAGAGGCACCAGACAAGGATGTCCATGGTCCCCAATGCTTTATATATTAGCTCTGGAACCCCTGGCAATATACCTTAGACAACAATACGATACCATAGGCATCGCCATGGGTGGGGAACGACACCTGATCTCCTTATATGTGGACGATTTGCTGCTGTATCTGCAGCACCCAGAGGAAAATCTCCACTACCTTTTGGAGGTGATGGAGAGATATGCGGGTTTGTCTGGTATAGCGGTGAACTCCCAAAAATCCAGCATTTTCCCATTGGGCGGCTATAGGGGGACTCCAGTGGGACGGCTACCGGTGTTACAGATACCATGGGCGGCTAGTACTTTTCGCTATCTGGGGATTGACGTGTACCACACAATGGAAGAGGAGCATAGACATAATACTGAGGTGGCCATTAAGAAAATAGAGAATTGTATGAGATTTTGGGTGAAACTGCCCCTAGCAATGATGGGACGTGGGGCAATGCTAAAGATGGTGGTTCTACCTAGGCTCCTGCACTATTTTGGGAATATACTATACTTGATACCCAAGAAGTTTTTTGTTAAACTATCCAGTACGTGCAGGGATTTTTTGTGGCATGGCGCGCGGAATAGAGTGGCACTATGGAAGTTACAGAACTTCTATGAGGAAGGGGGGATAAAACTGCCCAACTATGAGGTCTATTATGTAGTGAGTCAACTGCAGTATGTGGCCAAATGGCTTTTCAGATGAAGAGACCTCGGAATCCAGACTTTTTGGACAAGATTGTGCCCCATTTTATTTGAAAGAGATGATGTGCCTGCCCAAGACAGAAATGGAACGGCGCCCCAATATGATGGTGCTGGGGTGGAAGATGTGTTTTAGGGCATGCCTGATGATGGAGAACTCATCCCCATGTTCCCCTGCTGATACCATTGGTTGCACTAAAATGGAGCGACAAGAAGCTAAGTATGATAATCAGGAACCAATGGGAAACAGTCAGTCAGGCTAGTGACAATGGGGGCTATCTGGCGGGAGGGGGCCATTGTAGACTTTGAAGGGCTGGGGGAGGAAATGGGGTTGCACATAGGTCAGTATATTATGTATCACAGATTAGTGCAAAGAATCAGGAGAACATGGCCCGAAATGCTACTGGAAGAGGAATCAGATGCTGTCATAGACGTAATATATGATATAACGGAGGGCGGGCATCAGATTTCTAGATTGTACGAGATGATGATGTCTAAGGTTGGGAAGGAACCAACACAATTGAGGCTAGACTGGGAAGCGGAAGTAGGAGCCCCGATGGAGGATGGGATGTGGGAACGTGCCCTGGGGTACCATAGGAAGGTTTTGAGAAATGCAAGACTAAAACAGATACAACTGTATATAACGTACAGGGCATATATGACACCCCAGAGGATATCTAGGTTTGAAAATGCAGGACGACAAGGATGTCCCAAATGTGACGAAGAAAAAGTTGGCATGGTACATATGTTCTGGTCATGCCCGGTTATCGAGCGTTTCTGGGGTGAAGTAGCACGCAAATTGGCAGAGAAGGGGGTCAAGATTATTATAGATACAGCCTGGGCCTGTTTGCTGGCGGGTTCCCCAGACCGCAGAAACTCAAGCATGTGAGTAAGTTTAAGGACCTAGCATATTTGCTTGCGAAAAGGAGAATTGCCATGGGGTGGAAGACATGCCACAGACCACGGATGGAGGTGTGGTAGAAAGAGTTGCAGAAATGGGCGGAAGAAGAAACCGCGGTATGGCTAGAAGTGAGCATTGTAGGAGGGGAGGAGGAGGTGGGTACCCTGATGGCCTGGAAATCATTGATAGCGGAATTGTTTGGGTCAATACAAGACCTGACAGAACCCATGAGTGGGGAGACCCCACCACATGATGCAGGAAAGGAGTGTGAGCAGGAATAGGCTTGTGTTGGGGGGTGGGATAAGGGGAGCAGTGACTTACATTAAGCATTGTACAACTCAGCCTTTGATATTGCACTGCATGTTTGGATTGTATGGTTTTTTCTTGTTTTGTTGTTTGAATAAACCAATAAAATTGTTTTAAAAAAAAATATATTGATCAGAATTACTTCGGCACTTCCCAGTCTATCATGCACAACTACGTACCTACCACCTGGGTCACTTTCTGTCGCATAATGTGTGAATGGTAGCGATCCATGTATCATAATCATAACTCCCCGGGCTCTGGTGGAATAGGACGTATAATATTGGTATTCTCCCCGCCCTGGGACAAGTTTATGAGCTTGATATTCTAGTAAATGCGTTTCCTGTAAAAACAGTATCCTTGCCGCCTGCCTGTTTGCATACGCCATTACTTTCCTCCTTTTCACAGGCATACCAAGACCCTCACGTTCCAGCTAAGTAGTTTTATCCCGGCTAATCCCTTATCAGCCATCATCTCTCATGTGTTCTTTCCACCTTCACACTTCAAAATCCTGTCAACATCGCAGTAACTCCTTGATATCTGTCTGTGCATTTTTTTAACTTGAACCCCCAAACTGCCCCTTTCTCCCCCTCCCTCATAGTTCCCCGAACTTCAACTATGCATGACCCATCACTCTCCTCCCCTCCCCCTTCCCATACCCACTTCACTAAACTATGCACTTGCATGGGGGCAACCACTGCAGTGGCGGCCAGGGTCTCAGGGTTACTTTCATGCCATGTCCTTTATGGTTTCTGCATTTTAAAGTTACGTTACCAATACACATAATGAAGTACGTCGGTCCGCAAGATGCTAGCAGTCCAACATGGGGTCTCGACAAGGTAGTGGTTGTGTACTTCGGGTGCCACTTGTTTCCACAGGTTAGTATCTAGTCTCTAGTTCAGCTTAGAGCAGACAGACTAACTCCAAAATGTGATCCATTACTCTGTCCCATTGTCATCCCCTGGCGGCTGCTTATCGGGCAGCGGAATGCTTCTACATAGGCGACTGCTTCCTCTGGAAACGTAAAGAAATAGGTTTTCTTTTTATACTGCATACGCAGCCTCGCCGGGTACAACATCGAGTATGGTATCATGCTTTCCCTCAACATCTTCTTCACTCCAGTAAATGTACGTCTTTCTTGCTGGTCTGCCTGGGTGTAGTCGGGGAATATCCAGATCAGACTGGACCCAACTTTCAGTTCCTGCTTGTCCCTGGCAGCTCGTAATACCAATCCCTGTCTCTATAGTTCATAAACCGCACTATTATCGGTCTCGGGTAGGCTCCTAGCTTAGGCCGCGGGGCTGACGACCTATGCGCTCGTTCAACGACGAACGTGCTTGGCTTAAATGCTGTAGGGTTTTGAGTGTTTACCAAGGTTCATGCACCCTCTGACCCCCGTATCTGGTAGCTTGCCACCTAAGTTTGCCATGGATTGTCTCTGATGTTGGGAGTCTTTGAGTGCTTGGGGAGTGTCAGTTTTGGCGCTCGTTGTAGATTATCCAATGAGGGAATGGGGGGGGATAGGAGACACTCTCCGCTGAGCCTGCTGCAGTCCTTTTCGTGTTCCTGCTCAGCGCAAGGGTTCCCACTGTATCTGACGGTGCCCCCTGTTCTCTCTCATGCCTTTATTTATGTAGGCCTGCATCCATGGGAGGAGGAGGACCGTGTGCAAAGAATGTACCCCTCGCCTCTGGTATCATGAATTCGCCACCAGCGCACTCTGTGCCATGTCTCCCAAGCTGCAAACCCTGCAGTGCTCGCCCCGTGGGAGATCCAGTGTTCGTGGGACGCTGTGTAATGCTTCTGGGAACGTGAGGGGAAGAGTGATGTTGTCTGCCGAACGCTCAGCGGATCTTGCTATGCTTTCACTTACCTCGATGGTTAGCAATATGACCACATTTGCCACCAGATTGTTCTCGTGTCCCTATGTGCCTGAGCTCGAGCCTGTGACTGGTGTTCTGCATGCAGGTTCCTCCGGTGCTCTTTCGCAGTTGAGTCGGGTGTCGCTTCTTGGGTATGGATTGGGGGGCACCTTTTGTCCAAATGTATCAGGGGCAGAGAATGTTGCTGCCATTCCAGTGTCTGTGCCCGAGGGTGCGGGTCGTCTCTGTCCCCCGCCGGGTATCTGTGTCCCCGGAGTCTGCCAGCGTTGTGAGGGTTGTTCCTCTGAGGAGGGTGACCAGTGGAGTGGCGTTGCCCTCTGAGGTGTTGCGGCCTTGTCGTTCTCGGATCCTGGGCCTGTCTGACTTTGTGTGTTCAAGCCGTAGGGAATCCGTCGTGCTCCTCAATTGCTCCGCGGCTTAGCTGCAGTCCTTGGTTAGTCTCTTCTGGCGTTTAAGAGGCTGCGGTGTCCTCCCTGCCTACGCAGCCCGGCGTTGGCTGATATAGCAGTTGCCTCTGCAACTCTGGGTGAGAGGACCTCCTAGTCGCTGGTTGTCGGGTTCCGGTTTTGGATCTCGCAGTCCCTGCCCAGTTGGGAGCGGCTCCTCAGCAGGAGTGGCCTGTGGGTGTGTGGTGTTCCACACACAGAAGGTCGTCACAGGGCCTCGCCAGAAGATGGTCATATCTTTGGATGCGCCGCACCAATCTTTATGATTTGTATCCACGAATGTGCCTGGAATCTTCATAAGCCTTCCTGTGCAATATGTTCAGAAACCAGACATATTTCAGCTTTTATATTGCTCAAGACCCGAGCTCGACACTGGAGCTCATACACGAGGCTGCACCCAGCTATGTGCGCAACAGCGCCCCCACAAATGTAATAAGTGTTAACCAACAGTGCCCTCAGCGACTTGATTTATATCTGTTCCTTGCAATGTCCCGTTAAAAACCAGCATTTACAAAGCCAGACGTTGTGACTTGTGTATAGTTTTTGCATGATTTTGTTGTAGGTTTATTTTATGCAGAATATCAAAGCATGCATTTGCAGTTCATGTAAAATAATTAAAAAGAAATATTCATTCTTAATGGTGCATGCTTGTTACCTTTCTGCACAGGCTCTTTTAGCATGTGGGAATATGCAAAACTTCAACGACATTTCTTTCAATGTGATTGTTTTTAATGGTTTTCAGGTGAAATAGTTCATGGTAATGTTTCTCTGGATTTTTTTTTGCTCTTTGACTCACTGCCATTAACTTTGCATTACACATGTGCTTGTCATTTACTCTTTACACATTTCTCTATAGGGCATGAGAATCGCAGCAAGCGAAAAGGAGTTTTTGGAACAGCTGGAGTCTGCCAGACGAGAAGCTAGAAAATCTTTCAATGATGATGCCATGCTGATAGAGAAATTTGTAGAAAATCCTCGGTGAGTGTATATCTTGATAGATCTTCTCTGGAAAAGCCATATTTAAAAAGAAAAATTGAGCTGTGTTGCCTGATTATCCAGACTTGGCTGTAGGGGTAAACGTTTTGGGGTGTATGTTATTAGCCACAGATGATGCATCAGTTGCCCACTCAGTTTTCCACATGCTTGCAGCAGGCAACCTCTCCCCAAGAGTCAGTTCTCACTCGCCAATAGCTAATAGTGAGTGCACATTTTGAGGCCTGCTTTTGCTGTTAATCTTAACAGCTTTTAAAGAGCAACATCTTGACGATGCAAATAATCAGTACTTTTCTGTCACCCTTGCAAGCTATCAGATGGGTTTATTTTATATTTTCAGAGGTCTCTGATAGAAATGAATTAGTCACAGAAATTGGCAGCCAGCAAGGTGTTGGAGTAGAAACTTTCAGTGCTCTGTCAATACATTAAGTGATGGTCAGGTGGTGCTGGTTGGGGTAAAACCTCCTTTTGATAGATGAGCGTGCTCTTCAATTGCGCAGGACATCGTCATAGGTGTTAGGGCGTGTTATTAATCCAGTAAGGACAGAGAGGGGCTCCCTTGACCAGTGGAGGGTTGGACGTGTCTGCAAATTTGTGTTAGGATCCCTGAACATGTGGGAAACACTAGTAGATTATTCAGGTAGCAGGAGACAATTGTTTTGTTTTTATTTTTGCAGTGTTCCATATTTAGTTAAAGTAATCCAAAGAGCTCCATTGTTATTCTGTGTTGCACTATATGGTGAATGTGTGACCTACATGTTTAACATTTTGCAAATATACCAATCTGGCTACTGTACAGCAAGAAAACACAATCTATGTTTTTGTTTCTTATATATGTTTGATGTGACTTCCAAACACAACCTCTGAATCATAGCTTCAGTATTAGAGTTCCTATGAGGAGCACACAGAATCAGTATAGCTCAACTGTAAGGCTGTGCTGCTTCTTATCAACATACTGTGCCACTCATATTCACATATTGTCAAATAGAAAGTGGTAAATAGAATTGCTGGCCTCAGTGGATGGACCTTGTGCAATGTCAGGAAGGTCCGACCCAAATGGCTGCTGGGCATTTCATTCGGAACTCTCTACTTTTTAGGCATGTCGAAGTGCAGGTGTTTGGGGACCAGCATGGAAACGCTGTCTATTTGTTTGAAAGAGATTGCAGCGTCCAGAGAAGACACCAGAAAATCATTGAAGAGGCTCCCGGGGTAAGTGGTAAAAACCAGAGTAGAAGCAGGGTTTGTTCTACAACTAGCGGTGGGAGGAGCCTAGAGTACTGGTCTGGAATCACCCTCTTAACTGCATTATTCTTGTCACAGCACTTATTTTAATCCATATTTTATTATTCATACACTTAGAAATCCATAAAGTCATTATTATATTTAAGGTGCCACTTTTCCCTTCCTTGGACTACAAATGGCATCAGAAGGCCTCCAAACAATAGGTTAAGCAACAACACTGCCATACACAAATGATGACAGGGGTGTCAAACATCTGCCACTTCTGAGGCAGACATACCCATCTTTAGCCACTTGGGCCCTGTGAGGATGTTTTCCATCATAAGGAAATAGTTTTCAAAAGAAGAATTTTCTAATCAAAGTGAAGACTTGATTATCCAAATAGACTGTCCTAAAATACACGAAAGGGCTGTACTCGGACGGGTTACAAGATAAAGGACCGACCTATGAGCTCGGAGGGTGTTGTGGAATCTGCTGCTTATGGCAAAATGTTCCCCCAGTAGTAATTCACCCCAATCATATTACCAGTTAATGAAGTTAACGCAAAGCAGGTTTGCGTCTAACTTGCGATTTGCGACATCCTCTTACCTTGAAGAGCTTTTTTATTTGCTTGTGCTTGAAATGTCAGAGTTTTAATGAGGGTATTCCTGTTCTAGCCAGGTATCAGCTGGGAAGTGAGGAAACAACTTGGAGAAGCTGCTGTCAAGGCTGCAAAGGCAGTGAATTATGTGGGTGCAGGTATGCCAGCATCTCTATTGAAAGTTACTGTTTGGAACTATGCATGCATAAACTGCAACAAACCTGCGTTATCCTGCTTAAGGTGTTTGTTTAAAACATATTTCAAATGTATTAATTAAGTTGTTAAACACTCAAGGGTTTAGCCAAACACAGCATAGAAATTCAACACTATACAAAAAGAACAGTGGCCTTGATGAAGAAATTGGTGTTAAAGCAAATCTCGAACAAGAACACCATCGGTCTGCATCTTAGTGCCAGTGGTAGGGATGGTGTGACCCAATCAGGTGGAGCAAGCACAGTGAGGCACACACTCATCTGAGCAACTTAAGTTATGTATTGGCACTGCCTGGCTCGCCGTTTGTGACTGCTGGTAAATTGGTTTGGCTCCTTGCAAAGCTTAAAGGTGATCATGTCCAGCTTGTGCCTCCCACTGAAGATTACAGGCAGCCAGTGACGATCACGAAGGATGGGTGAAATATGCTTGGCCAACACCTTGGCAGTTTTCGAGCAGCAGCTTTCTGTACCAGTCACAGATTTCTTGTTGCCTTTGCCGGTAGCGCATTCGCATAGTCCAAAAAATGGCAAGGACCAATGATTCCAGGTCGGATGATTGCAGCAAAGGCACTAAACCCCTGAAAAGTCCCATGGTGGAAATACCCCTCTTAACCACTGCAACCAAGGCTTTGATCAAACAGTTTTCCAAGGTTTTGTACCTGGGAATCGGAAAGGACACTATTACCACTGATGGCATTTATGCACCCAATTTAAGCAATTTTAAGTGGTCATTTTGTATCTGCAAACCTCTTTCTTTCCTGTTCAGATTTGCCTTCAGCCGATATGCCTTCCTCCATTTTGCGACTGTCACGTTAGCCTACGAGGCCTGTTAGCCTCATTGTGTGGGAGGGACCTAGTTGGGGTGCGGGGTGGAGAAGGGAAGTGACGGGGTTAGAGGGGCAGTAGTTAGTCCATTTTAATAAAGGAATGTGAGAAGTTGACCCGTCACCGTCTCCTCCTTTTGATGGCCCGACCCGTAGTATGGATGGTGGCCCAATCGGCATTGGGAGCTGTATGTATGCTGTGTAGGACTGATCAGCCCCAGTATCAGTGACTTAAGTTTGTCATGGCTCCCAGGACAGTTTTGGGAGTGCTTTGAAAGGAAACGTAGATCACTTGTTATAAGCAAACTAATGGCACTTTAGACTGTGCCTCTGCATGATGTCACTGTGGCACATATATTGAAAAGCAATGGGAAGAAAACTGAGCCCTGCGGGGCCCCATAATGGAGTGGGCACACCGGTGAGACATATGAACTGTGGCAGCCGAGGGATCTACAGATGACATGAGACCATTTTGAGTCCTCTGATTGACTATGTTTGTTAATAAAATGGTTAAGGGTGAAGGTTAAGACGAACAGGGGAATTCCATGTGAAAACACTAAAGCCGTTGCTAGCATTAACAGTTATTAGAATTTAGGCCAAAATAACAAGCGATGGGGTCTGTGCTCAGCTTTCTAGTTTTCTTAGGACTGCAGCCCTGAGACTGTACTGCTCTCTCTTGGCCCAGGGTTATTTCCCTGTGTAGATCAGTATGTGGAGTTTTATAGTGCTGCTGAGGACTTCTTTCTTGGTCTTGGCCATAGGCGATACCGTAGGAGAAATAACTGCTAAGAGAGCACATCCCGGGAGCAGGGGTGAGGGGTACACATACAGGAGGGTGCGCGATCACCTCAGTGCATGCAATACAAGTTATATGGTAGATGCAGGAGTAAACACCATCTTGGCGAACAGGAGCCATCTTAGAAGTTAGGCCCACGTGCGTCAAACAACATTTTGTGTGTTGCTATTAGGCCCCTTGTATGAGTGTGGACATCACCCCCACCCTAGCCCGACCAGGTCTCACACAGTCTACAAAATCCTCCATTGCTTTAAGAAAGTTACAGGCCCTCGTGCCCTGGAAAGAATGAACCCTGCAAGGTCATTAGAAGGGAGCAGAGTGCCTCTTGGCAGTACCATCCCACGGGACAGATAGCAAAGCCCTCTGGCCCCCAACGACCCCCACACAAAAAATACAGCTTTGCCATGCTTTCATCCCATGACCCTCAAATGCCATGACACCGTTAAAACCCAGACCACTAACCATTAAACTTTGACATCCCTCGATCGATCCGTAAGGTCAGAAGGCAAGGCTGTCGCACCTTCAGAAATGGGTCACATGATTTGTGCAGCAAGGTGCAGAGTAGCATCAAAATGATAGCCTAAAACAAGGTGGAGGACCTTGGGAGTTGCTGATCTGTCTGGGAGCGAGTGAAGCATGCGAGTGACATCGGCTCTCGCTCCAAGCCCATCCCTGTATCTGCCAGGTGCTTGTAACAATGATAAAATAACATTGTCTGTGTTAGTAGCCAATTAATTGTTAGGCCAACTTCACCTTGGATGATGAGCACATCAGCGGCCACGTGGACGGAGATGAGCAGATGACGATGGACCAATGGCCTGTCATCCCACATGCATTTGTATTTTGGAGAAATAAATACTCGTTATCCTTGCAAGCGTGTCTTGGGCCTTTCCCCCCCCAGCGGGCTGTATTTTCTCAGGTGTGAGCGTGCAGGCATGAGCCTTAATTTATCAGGATTTTGTATTGTCCTCCTGGACTTTGCCTACCGGGCATCACCACCTTAGTACTTTACTAGGATTGCCGTTTGCGAGTCTCTTTATCTTACTTGTTTCTGGCTCTTTGGTTGCAGCCCATTCCACCAGCTCTGGGGCATTCTTCTAGCCCATTTCCACACAATCTGCTTTCTCCCTTCTGATGGTCACTTCCTTCTTTCCATCCTTGTGCCCCTCTTTCCCTCCTTGTGCTCTCCATCCTCCCTCTGTTGTATTCTAGACTCCTTTTTGTCTGTCTGCATTCAGTTCTTTCTCTCCACTTCACTTTCCTCTCTTGCTGTTTTGTCTCTCCCTTTTCTTCTTCCTTTTCTCTCTTTTGCTCTCTCCGGATTCCTCCTCCCACCCAAAGTGGTGGCTTGTCCATAATGGGCAATGGCATATCGACCCACCACCCTTTATGGACGAGCCAACGCTGATCCAGTGAATACCTGAGCACTCCCTCTGTTGCTGCTTGCAGCTAAAGAAACTCTCCTTGGTCGTCTGTGTTGTTGGAGAAACAAGGTTTCCCAATGCCTGGAGTACCTCAGCTGTGCATGCCCAATGAGCTATGTAAGGCCAGTGAGATTTTTCTTTCTCAGCCTTGCGTGGCCAACTGGCCATGCTGGCTGGGGTATTGCACCTTGAAAAATGCTTAGGGCGGGCTCTCCTGCGTCTCCCTGTTGGTTAGGACTGACAGGGTACAGTGAGATCCTGCTTATATGAGCGTACACCAGGACTCAGCACTCGGGGAGTGGTGTTTGATTGGCACCTCTTTCCTCGTTTCTGCCTGCTGCAAGTTGCACAAGGCAGTACATTCAGAGAGCAGAGGCGTGAACAGAAGTCTGAAGCTGCAGCGACAATGAGCAGGTAAGTAGATTTAAAAAAAATTGTATGGACATAGGCATGCACTTATGAATGTGTCTGGTTTCTGTGACGAATAGAGAAAATCCATCCCTTTTTCCCCAGTGGGGGAGCCCTTTCCTGTGAGGCTAGGGAGGTGAGCCCGCTCCACAATACCCCCCCCTAGGGGTAGAGGCAAGTGGGACCTGAATGGGAGAGACTCCCCCTTAGGGGTCAAGAAATCCAGTTCCCATGAGGAACTCACTCAGGCAGGACGTACCATGGCCTACATGGAATGTGTTAAAACACAAGTAAATATGAATTGTCAGGACTGCAACGAAGAAACTCCAAAGGGATATCGTTATCTTGGGAGAAAAGGTCTTTTCCCTTTTAAATCAGGACGTCCACCTTACTGGGACGAGGATGTGAAAGGACGTGCTTCCAAAGAGAGTGAAAGCAAGAGACAAGGGAGAGGAACATAAGGGTAGGCTGTGGGAGGCCCCATGCTACGCTACACCGGACGAGAGTTGAGAGCAAGAAACCCATGAGTTTCAAACTTGCTTGCAAGAGCTGCTCAGCACGCCAGATTCACAGCAATCCCGAGACGCAAGAAATCAAGAGAGCAGGTGCCCTAGCTGAAACAAAGGTGGTGGCGAGACCACAGGAGTTAATCTGTGGTGAACATAGCAGAGACCGCCGACAACCGAGAAGAAATGTGTCATTGAGTGCAGTCCAGGATGGCGGCACCACGAAAAGGGGGTAAAATGATACACCATAATCTCTTTTGGCACAGTGGTAAGAATCTCCTTATCAGAGGAGAAATACTGAGTCACATCCTACACATTCTCCCCACTATCCCGGGCCCTGTCTCCATCCAGGTGATCCTACAATACCCCACCCGCAGGGTTGGGATCAGGAAACGTCTGCCTTCCCCTAGCCACCTTGGAAGGGGACTTTAGGCAGGGTTTTAGTGAGGGATCTGCAGACGCACACGTTCATTAATCCATTCACAGCATTTATGCAAGCAGAAGCGCACCCATGCAGCCTCCCTCTCAGTCATACACACGGCACTCATCAGAACCCACTCACACTTAAAATAACAATATCTCTCTCACACGCGCACACATGTACAAAAATACACAAACATATTTTTTTTATTTTAAAAACTCACATGAGTGGGGCTCGACAGTGATCTTCTCTCATTTGGCTTTTTACCTCTTCCTCAAACATCCTCCCGTTGGTGGAAGACAGTTAGGGGTTAGGAGCTCCCTCTCCCTCCCCGATCCCCACCGTTCTCCATATTCCTCTATCAGACAGAAGTCGAGTCAGCATTCTGACCCCACAGAGACAGACAGACAGACAGACAGACAGAGGGAGGGGTGAAGAGCCATTCAGGATACCTCCAGGGCTGGATTTTCTGGCAACCCGAGGCATCTTGAAGGGCGTGCCGTCACCCATGGCCTCCCTAATGCCTTTCACAAAGCTTTACACGAGTGAAGTCAAGGGGCTTTTACTCGCTGCCCTTCACCCATGTGAAGTGCTGTGTAGGGCATAAGGGACACCATCAGCCTTTACATTTCCAAAGAATTTGATTCTTTGCAAATACTACATTTTCATTATTCTGGTGCTTCTCTGGGTTTCTTCAACTGGGCCTGTAAAGTCCCAAAAATGAAGTGGGGTTAGGGGTGCCTCTCATGCACCCACTATGGGTGAGCCCTGAATTTGCATTAAGTACTAATCCTATTTCTCCCTTGCCTGAATAAGATCCATTGGACTGCCTCCTCCAGACGTCCCCTAGTGTGGTGGGATTTTGTGAGAAACTTGTTACTTACCTTTTTTTTCTAATTCTGTAACATTTATCTGCAACCATTGGCTTTAGCAACCCTTCTTGGCGAATTACACAGTAAACCCTCCTGCAAGGTACATATTGTGGAGCTGCTGATTGTTAGGCAATAGGCCCAAATTCCTGACGGGGTTGTACTCCTTAAGAACTAGGGACCATAATCTCAGTTTTCTTAGGGGTGTTCAAACGGTTTCCTCCCAATTTACTTACCTGTCTCCAAGTCTTTCTAAATTGCTATTTGCTCTGTTTCTCTCTTGTTTTACCATACAAAGTTACTTAAGGTGTTTCTCTTAGCCTTGCTTAACTATTGCATGGCTGTTTTCAAAGGTAGAGTGTGTGGTGATAGCAGGATCCCCTAATGGTGAATGTATATTTGTGTACAGTATTAGTAGAAATTGGAAGAAATCTGACACTCTGTACAGAACCAAATTTATAGAAACAAAGAAAAACTGCTACAACGAGCAAATCACCGGCGCATCAAATTCCATGGGAAAACTGTTCCAAATTTTAAAAACCTTTGAGAAGCCGCCCACTCTCACCCCACCTTTGCAGCCAACCATGGCGGACTGTGAAAAAGTTCAAACTGCTTTCTCACAAAAGATTCTAAAAGCTAGAGACACCATCCTAAATTGCAAAGTTATAGATATTCCACCTACCCACAACATGGCTGACCCAGAAATCAAAGTACCCAAATTTCAGTTTACACCAATTTCACTAGAAATTATGCTAAATACCCTTTCCTTTATGAACTGTACCTCATGCCCCGAAAACCTACTACCCCCCAAATTCATACTAGATAACGCAGGAATCTTTGCACCATTTCTATGTCGCATGGCAAACTCGTCATTTAGAGACGAAAAGTTCCCACCGGTATAAAAACAGTTAGTCACACCATTGGTGAAAAAGCCTGGTCTAGACCAGCACAATCTGGCTAATCTCAGGCCTATCACAAATTGCAATTTTTTGTTGAAGATTCTCGACAAAATAGCTACGCACCAACTCCAAGAGTACGTTGACAAGCATGACTTACTACATTCCCAGCAATTAGGTTTAGAAGTGCACATAGCACCGAATCGGCGCTACTCGATCTCCAAACCAAAATGCTGAGTATCCTTGACAAAGGAAAGGCCGGCCTGCTCATCCTCTTGGACGTCTCGGCAGCGTTCGACTTATTAGATCATGGGAAGCTCTGAGAGGCCCTAAAAAAAGCTTGAAACTGCTCAGAGGAAGCCATCGAATGGATATCCTCCTTCTTGGAGGACACAAATTCCAAAATCACTTGGGGCGGACATTCCAACAGCTCCAATGCCGTGGACTGTGGCGTCCCTCAGGGAGCTAGCTTCTCCCCTCTCCTTTTTAACCTACACATTCGCTGTCTCTGCGCGCTCCTCTCACAGTTGGGGATTTACTTCACTAACTTCGCAGATGACACACAATTGATCTTAGAACTCTGTGGAGACCATATTACAGACAACAGACTTTCAGCCATCTATAACACCATAGAGTCTTGGATGAAAGCTCACTCGATGTGCTTAAATGATTCCAAAACAGAACTTATGACATTTGGATCCACAAAAGCCTTATCAAATCTAGGCCCAGCCTATTCCACATTCAACATAAAAGACTCCAACATCACAGTCACAAACAAAGTTAAAACACTCGGCATATACCTGCAATCCTCACTAGAAGCAGAGGCACAGGTCTTGTACATAAAAAGAAATTGCCAGTACTATCAGAGATTACTACGCCGCATTAGGCCATTCCTTAACGCAAAAATAGCATCACCATCGCTAGAGCCACCATCCTGTCTCGACTCGATTATGGGAATGCATTGATGCTAGGGTCTAGCAACATTTGCATTAAACAATTCCAAATAATCCAAAATAATGCAGTTAGATCCATCACAGGGAAACCCAAGCGTGACCATATAACCCAAGACAGAATTGGCCTTCATTGGCTCGCCATAGAGGAGCGCATTAAATTGAAATCCTTGACGTTGGTCCACCGCTGTCTATACGGCACGGCTCCATCATATCTTAAAAAGGAATTCAAATGGTATCAACCAAGCCGATGTTTAAGATCCGCTAAACAAGGGCTACTCAAATCAGGCCATGCCAGACTAAAAGCCACTGGCCTTGGGAGGGCTTTTCCCACCAAAGCCATTGCTCTCTGGAATGAGCCCCCCGGCAATCTTAGGCTGGAAAGTAATTTCCTTTCCTTCAGAAAGCAGCTGAAAACATAACTCTTTCGGTAATCTGTCACATATTCAGCTCCGGACTCATATTGAGTCCATCTCTTCTCTGTTTTATGTAGTCCCGTGATTACTTCAGTCTTCGTGTTTTTGTCGCACCCTGATGCTTGCGAGCTGCGGCGTGTTATAAATATATAAATAAAATATATAAATAAATAGTTGTGTGACAATATTTGTTAGGGAGATGTATCAGTGTTATGCTTAATTCCCCCTCCTAGTGAGACCCTCAGCACTTTTTGCTGGACTTCTAGACCTTTTTCTTATTCTCCTGAATGAGGAGACCCTTTCCCCTCATTCTTTCTTGCTCTGATCATGGGAACCCTGTTCATTGTGTTTTACTTTATTTTATGGAGGCAAGCTTTCCTCCATACCTTTTTAAAGGCATCTATGTTTCACTTTTGCAGCACACAGCGCCCTATGTGTAGTGTTGCTGGGAGTCCTTTGGGCTCTCCTTTTTATATTCTTTCATTTTCCTTGAGAACTTCTGTTCTCAAGGTTAGGATACTTTCTATCCTTCTTAGCCTTTTTCCTTTGGAGAGATCAGCACACAACACCCTATGTGGAGTGCTGAGGGGATACATAGTACCCTTATCTCTCAGCTCCTGTAACATTTATGTTACAGTAACAACCCCATAGTTATTGCTGGTGGCAGTGGATGTGTTCTACCGACCTTTTGTGCTATTTTCCACCACAGGCTGTATTCACAGCTGCGGTTCTGGACATGAGAGTCACCTTTGTTCCAACATGGTGGCTCCTTTCTTTTTTCTCCGTTACTTGTGCTGTTTTTCTTTCTTGGTCCTTCTTCTACCATCCTGGGAGGAGGAGGTCCAGATTTGAGTTTTGTCTCTGGCGGGAACCCTTTGTGTAGCCCGCCGAGGCTCCAGTGTGTCTGTGAGGACAGGAAGCCTGGGAGAATCCCGAAACTCCACTATCCTTTGTCTTCTGGTGTGCCTGAAAGGAACCAGCTCCCGTTGGGGGGGGGGGGACTGGCTGTCTTGATTGGACAGCTACCCACCCCTTTCTGTAAACTGCAGAGGATGAGTGTGAAATCCTGATAAAAGGTGAGGTTCCTGAGGCAGAAGGCTAGTTGACCACTGGAACAGACGATCCGAAGAAGACTAGAGAAGCCTGCAGCCCCTTCCAGTAACCTCGAAGCAACCACTGTTGTCCTGACCCTGTTTTTGAATCGACAGAGAAGCTCCGAAGAGGACGACTCCTTCCCTTTGGCCGGTGGGACCAACTAGCCATAAGACGACCTGCAGAACAAGCAATCTCCAACGTGCTGTGGCCTTCCAGGGCTGCAAACCGCCAATACCAGGGGACCTCCGACCCAATTGCAGTCCATCGTCTTTCAGTGAACAAATCCTCCCAGAACTTTGGTGAGCTCCAGTTGGACCCCCATAGACAAGATCCCCCTCCTCAAAGTTCCCTCAACATAATGAAGGACCGCGGAATCGAGGCAGATTGATCGTGGGGGCTGAGGGGAGGTACACGTTCATCCGTGGAGCCTGTGAAAAGGCACCAAAACTCCAGACTGACGTGCGAGTATGAAGAATTCCTTGCTGAGAGTCCTTTCTCTCAATTGCTGCAGCGACATTCCTTTCACCGTCCCTCCTTTTGTCACCAAAGCCAAGGTACAGGAGACTGGGTCCACTGCTGTTGCACTGTGAAAGAATCCAGCTGCATCTTCTTCATTACTCCTCAGATACTGTGGGGCTCAGGGTAGTACTTGGCTCAAGCCATTTTGTCGCTCCTGTGTTACTGGAGTGCTGATTCTGGTGTTTAGGTGTTCACCCATACCGTTCGCCCAGGCCTAATGCTTGTGCGGCTATAGGAAGCCTTTTCTAAGGTCCCTGATAACGTTTTGAACAACAAAAGCATTCTAGTTACTTACAATCAAAGTTTCCTCTGGATCCTTTCCTAGTCTGCTGCTGTGCCTTATCTGCATTTCCTCCAGACTGACTCTGAAGAACTCACAGCTAGTTAGGGATGGATTGCTAAAGCCCTGTGGCCATTGAAAAGTATCATAAGACTACAAAAATGTTGAACTGCTATTGCCGGTGCTGAATAACCCTTTTTATTTTCTTCATTGTGATTTAGTTTAAAAAGATAAACCATACACAAAAAAAATGCACATAAAACAAAGGAAGTGAACAAGACTTTCAAATACAATAGATCATAATAAAATCATAACAATTCATTAGAAAGTTCCTCCAAAAATGTACACAGTGCAATGATCAAGGATGCATGAATTCCCCACATCTATATTGACCATAGCCAATTTTTTGAGACATCAGTATTAAAATTTTGTATTTCATTTTTAAAATGCCTAGATCTAAGCAAATCAAAATATTGACAATCCAAAATCAAGTGACGTAGGGTTTCACAATATTTAATGTCTGTGCAAAAACGTCAAGTAAAAGAAGTGCTCAGTGTATCGACCGATTTCCAATGTTTAATATGGTCCTGAGTTGGGAACGGAGTCTAAATCTCATATACAAAGCCTGCGCTTTTTTTGCATGGAAAGCGAGTGAGATATAGCAGAATAGAGTCATGTCTGTGAGGAAAATTGGTATATTCCATGTAGGAGGAATAAGAACCGTTTGAATCAATAGTATTTGCCCAATCGTATTTAAATCATTTCCTCTTCACTCCGCCTGGTCGATTTACCAACTCCTCAGTAAACCCTATGGCCAGAAGTAAGTCTTGCATTTTATTTTTAAAATCGTCAATTGATACGACAGTAGCCTTTTGAAGCATAAAACCAAGGTCAGTATACAATGAATTATCAGGAGGTTGTAGAAACTTCGCATAGTTCATCAATAGTCAACACTCCTATCTTGCTTTTAGAGATTGAAGACCAAGTTCATGACGATTGATTGAATTGGGGATTGTGCGAGAAAGGCCTAGTGTTACTTTCCAGAGCTTACCCTGGATAACATTGTCTCTTTCCTATCTCAATCAAACACATGTCCAATCCATTAGAGCAAGACGGGTACTATTTTCATGGTATAGAATCTTAGAATTGGCATGGTGGTATATTTGCACAGTCTGAACATCACTAAATTCGTTTGCGAGCTTAATGGTTCAATCTTTTCATCTAGTATGGACTGTCCACATAGTAAAAGAATCAATATTAGATAGACAATAACCCAAATCTCTCATACTGTAGACCGTATGAGAGATCCAAGAACCCAACACATGGGGCCTCATTACGAGTCTGGCAGTAGCTGTGCCGGAAAAAACAGCAGGCTGCCGCTGGACCCGTACTAACATTCCGCCTCCGTGATTGCTGGAATCACCAGGGCATTACAACCCCGGTGACCCGGTAATTCCGGAGGCGGAATTCTGTAAATCCCCATTCCCATGGAAACACTGGTTCCGTTTAGGACAGAGCTGGTGTTTCCATGTCCGCCTGCAGGCAGGTGGTGTGAATCCCGCCAGGTCAGACCTGGCGGGAGTGACACTCATGCCTGCAGGACTCTGAATCAGCCGATCCGGAAAGAACGGTGGTGGCGGTTTTACCGCCACCGTTCTATCCGGACCGGCAGGGTCATAATGAGGCCCATGGTCTTTGGTTTCTGAGCCTTAGAGAAAATAACAGTCTTTGTTTTATCCTCATTAGCTTCCAAATTGTTCCTACGGGCATAATTAGAAAACAGTTGTAGTTTGTGTTGGAGACCAATTGCTGATCTATCAAAGAATATAAAATCATCAGGGAAGGCCAGCGAATGGAGTTTGGGTTGACCGAATCTAACTGGATTTGTATTAGAAGACTGCCATAATGTCTCCATATCACTGACATACCGATTAAAGAGTTGGAGCAAAAATACAACCTTGCTTAAGTACCAATTCAGTTGTTACAGATGCAGTAACTGACCCTTCCCATGACAGGCAAACCTTCAAGGAGTGTTTTTGTGGAATAATGCCAACAGTTGAACTATCTTTAAACGAACCATCAGTTTGATTAACTTGAATCCAAAGGTTATTCCAAACAACACAATTAAAAGCATTGATCATATCTAAAGAGGTCATATAAATTGTTCCATTGCCATTGTGTTTAGCATCAGACAAGAGATTGGACAAGACCGTCGCATTCAGAGCAGTACCCATGCTTTTCCAAAATCCTACTTGAGATCTTGAAAAAACATTTTTATTAGATATGAAATGATTAGGATCTCTCAATAACAAAATTGCAAACACCTTGCTTATAGCATCAGTAAGAGCAATCGCCCTGTAATTAGAGAGTTCTAATGAATCACATTTTTTGTAAATTGGTATAATGATGGATTGGGTCCATGTCACAGGAAGAATATGAGTCTCATACATTTCTGCAAATGCTGGTTTCAAGATTTCTGACCAGAAAAAAGGGGCAACTTTTAACACAAAAGAAGGAATACCGTTCGGCCCAGCTGCACGGGAAGGATTAAGTTTGAGAGCCCAAATAATATCCTTCACCCCCCAAGGACACTTCCCATAAACCACAGGTACAACAGTAGGATCCTTAATGTCAGAGTGACGCATAGGAAGTAGATATTTGTTGGCATAAAAATTCACCCATACATTTTCCTTACTAATAGAATAGGCAGAGGCTCTCTTATTGCCTATACATTGATTTATCAGGGACCAAAATGTCCCACCTTCATGCTTAACCAATCTACAAAGCATTGATTGGTTATCCCTGTATGTAGATCAATTTCAAGTGACTTAACAAAATTCTTGTGACCCTGGCAAATCTTTTATTTATAAACCAGGTGTTCATTAATCTGACCCAAGGATCTCAAACTTATAATTTTTAGACAACCCCTAATATACCAATACATTCTATCAGAGGGATTACCATCAAACACATCCGAAAAGAGGCCAAAGTCAAGGGCTTCCTCTGCGAGTAAATTGTTGAAAGCATACCCCCATCCATTATTCCACTTTATCGACAGACCCCCCTCTCTCAGGAATAAGGCAGGAACGTTCTGGTACCATTTCATAGGCTTGAACAACCAAGCCTAATGTGAAGAAAAGAATCAAATGATCACTCAGACCTGGATCATAAAGTGAAACACAACTCCTACACAACCTAAGGTCCTCAGATGTAAATATATAATCAATTCTGGAAGAGAAATTTCATCTCTGCCATGTAAGTGCATTGGGTCTGTGCATATCATTCTCATCCAGTCTTGAAAGTTCCCAACTAGTCAAAAAGTTATCCCACAACATACCTCTAACAAGATGTATCCTTAGCGCCTTTGGAATCAATCCGCTCGAATTATATTCGGCCCCAGCCATACAATCCGCATTAAAGTCACCACCTAACACAATAGAGTGAAGTGGACCTCTATACAGCCAGTCCCTAAAAGGTTTGGCAGATCAGTTGGAAATCCTCATTTTTCATTCATTTCCAATAAATATTGCCCAGCAGAAGATGAGTACTAGCTCCGCTGACTGAGAGGCATAGCGCCAGCACTCTATCAGAGGAATGAATCCAAGACAGACTAGTATTCAAATTCGAATCAATGGCAATAATCAAACTTCCAATAGGCCGACCTCCATAATAACAGTTAGCAGGGCATGAGAATGTAAAAAATCCTTCAATAAAAATAATATGGGAAGTGCACATGGCTTCCAGAATCATTAGCACATCAAATCCTATGCTTGCCAAAGACTCATTCAAAAAGTTGGCATACCCACACACATTTAGGCTCAAAAGCTAAGGTTTTTGTAACCCTTGAGTTAGCCCTACAAAAGACTTAAGGGCTGACTCAATCCAACTCCAATCCTGTCCATTTTGCATGAGTTTAGAGAGAGGCATTAGTAGACTGACCCTATTTGGACATGTTATTAGTCATTTGTACCTCACCTGCTCCCCTTTTGACCTCTTGCGCTTCTGGAACCAAACACAATTTGGCCTCCTCAGTGGTTTCAATGGCCACCAAGTCCTAACCAAGAGACTGTATATTAAACCTCTGGACCCAGACCATATTGGCCGCCAAGGTTGAATGAAAATAGCACACCATCCTATAGTTGTTTTATAAGTGGTACCAAGATCAAATCAATATCATCTGAGGTCACATAACCCTTTTTATTCCTACAACAGAATATTTTCTGAGTGACTATAAGTGATTTTACTTACCATTGAAATGAGTTCATGAACTGTACATTTCCTTACTGTTGGCCTACTCACCTGAAGAATTGCTGATGTTTTCTATTGTGTTGATTAGTTTAATAGGACTTACTTAACTAAATATAACTTTGCCTTGTGTTTATAAAAATAAATGTCTATTTTACTATAACTGCAAGTGTGTGTGAGTTTCTTTGGGCATATGTATTTATTGAGTTCATTGTACTTACCTACAGCTCACACCCTCTGCCTAAGATAAGCATGGCTACTCAGCCATTCTACCAAATCTTTGGGTAGTACAGACGTATACTGAGAGTTGGGGCCTGTATACCAAGGAATAGTTTTATAGTCTCACCTGTTGGTAGACTTTAGGAAAATTCCCCTAAAAATATTTACCATATGTTTTGATAGCTTAGAGGGTATTCAAAGGCCTAATCAATAATTGTATATTTACATAGTTTGGGGGCAGCTACTGGAAAGCTGGTCCCTCCCGCCCTCGTACATTTCTCGTGTCTCCCTTCTCCAAAGGGCTTCCTTGTCTCTTTGTGGTAATCCTGATTCTCTAGGGGATCTTTATTATTCTTTTATGTCCCAGTAGTATGTATATATGTTACTGGTATTATCGTGCCCAAATACATTGGTATATGTAATATATGAGGGCTTAAAGCAGATAGTTGTGGGACATTTTAGGAAACATCTAGGTTTGGGTATGGGGTTGGGATTACCTCTCCCAATAGAAGGGACGGTCTTTACAAGGGAAAGAAAATATTCCCCCTAACTCACCTACCACTGAGGTGGAGCTAGTTGGCCAAGCCCCTGAACTTGACGAGGAAGAGGGGCTGCCTGAAATTCTCAACCCCCATGATCACCATGAACTGCAGTGTCTGCTTGCAGAAGGTGATACCTCAAGGGAAGAGTTTTTAGTAAAGGCCAGCGTGAGTGTCCCATCATTTGAAGGCCTAAGGAGATGGGCCTGCTTCCAGTTGGTGGGGGAAGCCCCTGGAAAGTACAGGATTTATTGGGAAGGTGGGTTCCCATACAGTGAGCCCACAGAGTCCTCTGCAGGAGACCATAAGGGGTTGGTGGTTCCCCTTCAGATGTCACCGTTCTTCCTGCAAATGACACATGAGATCCCCCTTGCAGGTCATCTTGGCTTCCAGAAGACTAAGAGGTTGAGCATGCACTTCTACTGCCCTAAGATTTGGGCACAAGTAAAAGGTCATTGCAGGAGTTTGGCTACTTGTCCAGCCTCCATTGGTACACACTACCTGTAGTGGGAATACCACTTGAGAGGGTAGGGATTTACATTGTTCATTCCCTTAATCCTACTCCATCCTCTGGCAGTGGGTTATCCTTGTGGTAGTTGACTTTATCTTGTAGTTGATCACGCCACAAGGTATCCCAAAGCCATCTTACCTAAGACTGTAACTTCTGCGTCCGTTGCTAGATCATTGCTGGGCATATTTACTAGGGTTGTCTTCCCTAAAGAAGTTGTGCTTGACAGCTTCATGTCCAAATATATGTAGTCCATGTGGAAGGAATGTGGGGCGTTTGTCACAATCTCAATGCAGCAATGACACTTCGGAGGCTTGACAGAGTGAGGGTCAGTGTGTTTATTGTAAAATATGCACAACCAATATTACGGCATTACTGGTAGCCCGCTCCAGTTCCTGAACGCTGTTGCAGTCAAAACATTCCAAGCGGGCACATACATCCGCTACTCACTCGATGCTAGTCAGTTTGTTCCTGCTTCGAGGTTCATAGTTTGTCCCCGGCCTTGGTGGTCTCCAAACGGCTGGTGTACCACCTTCCCGAATTGGGTAGAAGGCAGTCATTCTGTTTTCCTTCTTCGGCTCTCATTCACGGGAGCTCCACTCGCCTCTGTCCGTTGCTCAACAGTCTTTTCAAGATCCTGCCAGACTGCATCCTGCCCAGCACTGCTCTCCTGTACCGGTGGTCCACATCTCTGGTGGCAGGACTCAGTATGCCCAGACATACGTCTCCTCTGCTCCAGCACCAGTCTCCCCCTCTGTTTCCTGCAAAAAGACTCATAAAACCAAGAAAGACCGCACTTTATTAGACCCGCCCTCGCCTGGCACCCGTTTCTCCACCTGGTTCTACCTTCTCTGTTCCTCCGCTGATGGGCCTCTCCTCCCCCAGTTCCACTCCTCAGCATTCACACAGTCCTTCCTGCCCAGGCGATTTTCCTGCCGCTTTGCTCCCATCGTCCTCGTTGCTGCATTAAGGTCCAATTCAGCCGTCCTGCGTATATAATTCCCCTTTTCTCTGGTATGTGCGCTGTCACAATTGAAACGTCTCAGGGATCCTCTACGCCTATGCAAGACTCAGCCTCTGTCATCCCCAGGTCCTCTGGTCACTCCTTCACAGACCCCCCCCCCTTACGAAGCCCTGATGTCAGGGCAGGGAATGGGCTCTTGAGTGGAAGTCCGCCTGTGCTAGCAATCTTCCTGGCCGATGTATGGTCCTAAATGAGAAGGGTTGTAAGGAAAGAAACCACCGCAGAATCCTGGGATTCATCTCCTTCCTCGCCATGCAAACCAGGGGTGCATGGTCAGTCACCAGGGTGAACTGCCTGCCCAAGAGGTAATATCGTAGTGCCTCAACATCCCACTTAACAGCCAGACACTCCTTCTCAATGATGGCATAACCCTTTTCGTGGGGCAACAGCTTCCTACTGATTAACAAGATAGGCCGCTCCAAAATATCCTTGATTTAGAACAATAATGCCCCCAATTCTGCTCCTGACTCATTTGTATGTGGAAAAAAAGGAGCAGAATAATCAGGGCAATGAAGAACCGCATGCTCCTCCAGGGCCTTCTTCAACTCCTGGAAAGCTTGTTCTGTTTCTTTCTTGTCCCCTGCTGCTTTCATGGTCTTGGGTGTTTTCAGCAAATCTGTTGGGGCCGCCGCCAGGCTCAAAGTGTGGTATAAACTTTCTGTAGTATCCCACAAATCCCAAGAAGGCTTGTATTTGTCTGGGGTTGGCTGGAAATGGTAGCTTGTTGATTGCCTTGAGTTCTTCTTGCTGAGGACGAATCGGACGAATCATTCCTTGCCCCACATAATACCCCTGATGTTTGGTGTGGGAATAAGCCACATAGGTTTTCTTCGTATTAATGTTGAGTCTGGCCTGTTTTAGGGTCTTGAAGGTGGGACGAAGGTGGTTTAAGAGAGATTCTCAGGATGTAATATACACAATAATGTCATCCAAGTAATGTAAGGAAGGCATGGTATCAAACGGTGTAGACGGACACAAGTGATCACAGTTCAAGAGTGTTTATTGAACTTCAATGGGTTCTAAACTAAATCCAAGGATGGAAGCAAGCTACGACCATCATATAATAACAACAAATTCCTAGTCGAGCCTTTGTCAAAATAAAAGGGCCTATACTAATAAACCTATTGCCAATCCTTACTTCTAAATACAAAAGGGTGTGGAACAATTGTGTATGCAAAAAGAAAAGTGTTCAAGAACACAATATGTCAGGCTGGTTGAGCAGTTTCCCTTCCCCACATTTTCAGCATGGGGCAAGGGCGGCACACTCTAGCTTCGTACACTCTGGCTTCTCTGCAAAGAAGATACAGTTCAAAGCAAAGGTATCGAGGCCTTCTGCCAAAGCCTCTTTTCCAATAACAGTCTCCTACTGCAGAGGGCCTGTCGTAACAAACGAATATCGAAGTTCCACTCTTATCAGGATCTTCACATGCACAAGTTCTCGCTTTCAGTATTCATCATGGGTCTCTCTCTTTTAGCCTTGGACCCCCTTTTACCACAATGTTTACACTTGGTCTCCCTCGTTCGGGCTCGGAATATTGGATCTCTCTCGCTAGGATCGCTTTTCCACAATATTCACATTTGGTCTCCCTCGTTCGGACTCGGTCCATGCAGTCTCACTTTCTACAGTTTCCTCTTAATATCAAAATTGAAGACTTTCGAATGTGCGATGGGTTTTGTTTAAACCATTGCAGGATCACTTCGATTCACTTTGTACAATGTTCTGATCATTCTTCTACTTTCGTTTCTAGCACTTCTTGGCAGTATACCTTTCAGCGACCTTCGATTGAGCACATTCACGGTGCTGGACCACTCGGTCAATGGTATCGTATCTTTCCTTCTGAAGTTCAAACATTCATCAGTCGTTTAGCTTTACTTGTGTCTTTCATCACACGCATTTAACAATTTTCGTTCCAGTGCTCGTTATTCAATGTTGCCAATTGCAACCATGACTTCAACACAGACTGGTCTTGCATTGGTTTCCCCACCTCACCGGCTGTGTTGATCTTTCTGGCGCTTCTTTGTTCTTGAATCCAAGGAAGATAACATGGCGGCTGCTGCTCCTCCCCGCCTTGGTCAGTTGCGCGGGAGGGCCTCCAGTATCTCCGACACACAATGCAGGATTCTTCAGCCTGGTTTCCTGGCATTATGCCCTCAGACTCTGTGTCTTGAAAGTAACGGTTTCTTGCCGAAAAGGTCACAGGTATTTCCCTCCTTATGAACCCCTCTTGGTTTGCTGTCTTTCTCCACTCATTCAGCTGCCGACTCAAAACTGCTGTTCCTTCGTGTGATTTGCCTCACTCTCAGTGTGCTCTCATGCTCTGCCTTTTATCTGTGTGGTGAAGTTTAATAGAAGTCGGGTGTGTGTGATTGTTAGTAATTGACAGACTTCACCTGACCATAGTAGTGGGACATGTCGGGTACACTGCTCGGGTGGGAGTCAGTTTTCTCACAGAGCGGGCTGTCTGTGTGGAAGTGTTTGTGAAGGGATAGGGTATTGTTGGGTAAAATTCCCACTTATCATACCTGGTAGGGTGGGGTAAAGGTGTTACAGGGGGAGGGATACCACGTCTCGCCATCCAGTGTCCCACTTGCACTCCCGGAAGACCCCTTGCCCAGGTGATTCTCCCGCACTGGTCCACCCCCAGGGTCTGGATCCAACGCGATGGCCGTGTCCGGGCCACCTGAGAGAGAGATCGATCCATGGGGACTAGTGGGTGAGACACCCGATTTCTCACAGTAAGCCGCAGCATAATGTTCATGACCTTCTAGGATGGAATTCATCGGGCGCTGGAAGGTCGCCGGGCTCCATGTTAACCAAACAGGAGTACTGTGAATTGGTATAATCTGGACGCAGTAGCGGGAGGATAGCTCAGGGGCAACGTGCTCGCCTTGGAAGCAGGCCGGCACAGAGCAACACAGGTTTGATCACCGGGTCCGCGCTTAGAAACCTCTGGGTATTAAGCGTGTTATAAATAACCAAATCATATCATACCAATCATCATGCAAAAGCTGTTTTTTCTTTATCGCTATGGTGCAAAAAAATCTGCCAATAACCCTTCGAGAGGTCAGTGGTTGTGAGATGGAGAACCTTTCCCAGCTTGTCCAAGAGATCCTCCATGCATGGCATAGGATAGGCTTCGAACTTCAAAACCTCATTCAATTTTCTGAAGTCCATGCAGAACCTGATGCTTCCATCGGGTTTTGTTGACAACACTATGGAGGAGCACCATTGACTATGTGAGGGTTTTATCACCTCCATTTCCAGCATTGATTGAATCTCCTGGTCTATTGCTGAGTCCGGGCTTCGGGAATCCTATATGGCCTGTGACTCACGGTGGTTCCAGTTGGGATGTTTATCCCATGGTAGGCTTTTGTGGTTCATCCCGGTAAAGACGAGAAAATATTCTGAAATTCTCAGATGAGTTGCTTCAAATGCTTTCTTTGTCTCTCATGAAGGTCATGGATTAGTGCTTAATACTATTTGTCCCTAGGTTGTCTCACCTAAAATGCATTTCTGAGGAAGAAGACTGCTCTGTACTGATCAGAGCAATGGTCATCGTAGGTTCCACCCATTTCTTTAGTAGATTGGCGTGGTAGGTTTGGACTTGCAATTTCCAACCCTCCTGTCTCACTTTATACGTGACTGCTCCTAGTACTTGTTCTATGGTATAAGGGCCCCGCCAGGCCACCAGCATCTAGTTCTCTGAAGTTGGTATGAGGACTACTACCTTGTCCCCCACTTGGAAGCTCCTCAACCGTGCCCCTTTGTTATACTAGGTCTCTTGTATCTGTTGGGCTTGTTGCAGATGGGTCTGGGCAATGGACTGCAGTTTGTCCACTCTTTTGGCTAATTTAGTGGCATAATCTATCAGGATGATTGTTAGAAAAAGCAAAGGGAAAGGGTATCAACACCCTCTCCCGAACCACAGAAGCCAAATGGAATCGACCCTCCCACCGTGGTTGGCATGGGTTCTTGGATTTTAGTAGTACAGGTAACCACCAGGCAGCCAATGGGAGGGAAGAGGGATTAGGGATAGGTTGTGGATAGGAAGAGGGAACGGGAGAAACCGGAAGAGGGTTGGGGGATGAGATTGGATAGGTAGGGTGAGTTTAGGGGGAAAAAACATACCGTAATACCTTGCCACATATAGTCTTACCTGCCCCAACCTGCTCCTATCAAGAAATACCTGCCTTACCCGCTCACAACATTCTACACCTGGTTTGGTAATGTTTATTTGCAAAGCACCTATACACAAGGCAAGTGTTTCAAAGCGCTCAAGGAACAAGGGGAAAAAACAGTCATTTAGAGCCCTTCAATTTCTGAACGATACAAGTCTGCACAGGTAGAGTAAGTGCATATAATACAATTAACAGTGTAGATAACAGCAAATAGGTCTGACAACGAGAAAGGAAAGGTTTGTTGCTCCCGGCTATCTTGCTTGTAGTTTGTGAAATAATTATTTCTGACACTTTGGTTAGTATGAATTAATTCGTTTATTGTTCGTTGTTTTTCTGGGTGATTTTTTCCTTAAATACATGTGTTTATGAAAAACACTCTTTGGAACTTTGACGAGCAAGTTAGGTCAGCCGACACGTGTTTCGACCTTACGGTCGTTCTCAAGGCTGAACAATATTCAATTAGTGACAAGGTAGTGACATATTACATTATTTTCAGCAGTGGTGTTTAGGAGCCAGGACTGCCGTAAAGGACAGTTTATATTACAGAACCCCACTTTGGGCACACAGCAAACCGCAACTCGGTAAGAGGCAATTACCTCAATCTATTTTACCTTTAGCACAATTTTTAACCAGCTACTTACTTCTCTCGTCTCTTCCTCCCTCCTTTTCTCCCATTTTTAAACTTTCTTTATATCGACACATCAATGTGTTTTTGTTATGTCACTACCTATCACTATGTTTGCACATCACCTTAAACACCACTGCTGAAAATAATGTAATATGTCACTACCTTGTCACTGATTGAATATTGTTCAGCCTTGAGAACGACCGTAAGGTCGAAACACGTGTCGGCTGACCTAACTTGCTCGTCAAGTTCCAAAGAGTGTTTTTCATAAACACATGTATTTAAGGAAAAAATCACCCAGAAAAACAACGAACAATAAACAAATTAATTCATACTAACCAAAGTGTCAGAAATAATTATTTCACAAACTACAAGCAAGATAGCCGGGAGCAACAAACCTTTCCTTTCTAATTTACCAAACTGGGGCTTAGGCTAAACCCCAAAACCGCTCCTGTGATCTTGCCCAAAATCGCAATCACAACATATTTGGAGCTTAGCACTGGCAGGTTCCACTCCTAGAGCCTAAAACCCACCTCATCTTCACACTAGGGACCCAGCCCATGCTCAAGCACCTGGAATCTTCCAATAATTGCAACAGGAAAATAAAACAAAGTAATGGCGGAATATATGATGTCAAGGAATGAGGACATCAGGGCACTCTTTGCCCCTCGAGGATCGACAGACAACGCATTTAGAGACAACAACCTACAGGAGGACCTCAAACAAAAATTTATGAGGCTTGAGAAACTATCAAAAAAGGAAATCAACAAATTCTGGGAAAAAACAACAATGCAGGAATACGCGGAACAGAAGAGAATACCGAGAGGCCTGAGGATCCTTATTTTCCCGGACTTTGACGACCCACTGGACTCAGATCTAGCAGATGAATGGGAACGGAACCTGATACTTGGATCAACAAGAATGATAGAACTACTAATAGAACACGCCAAAAGAAAACATGATAGGGTTGTGTTTCAACTTGAAGAACTAAAGAAAGAAATAGAAGATTATGACGCTTCAAAAACTACCAAAGAGAAAAATTACAAAACTATGTATAGAATTCTGAAAACACACCAAGATGAAGTAAAAATGAGAAAACTGCACAAATTTTTCAGAGATGACAAAGACTATAGAGAAGACAGAGTCTTCACCTATCAACCTAAATACGACCAGAACCAACAACTACCTAAATCCAAAGAAAGCACCCCAAACAGCTCAGGGGCTAGCTCCGAAATTGACAGTGAACCAGATGAAACACCAGATCTGTGTGAGAAAACAACAGAGATACCACCAACCAAACGTAGTTTTTTAGATCAAATCAAACTACACAAGAAAGCAAGTTGTCGGAAACCACACCCCAAAAACAACAAAAAAACGGTATCCTTCACAAAACCTTTGATAAATACAGGAACACAACAAGAAGAAGCAGAGGAGGAAGAAGAGTCAGAAAACGCAAGACAGCTGGAAGAAGAAATAGAGCAAAGACAGACCAGATCCCAGTCAGATAAGAGCGAGGTAGAGGCGGTGGTTGAGGGTAGCCTGAAGGAGAGTTGCGTGTCATCCGCATAACACTGGAAGTTAGAGATGAAAATGGAAATCACACATGCCAGGGCAGAAATGTAGACATTGAAGAATTAGGGGGATAGGGTAGAACCCTGTGGAACGCTGCATGTTGAAAGAGTGATAGAAAGAAAGGTCCCAAGTTCCACCTGGGATGGGCAGTCGGAAAGGAAGGAGGTTAACCATGCCAGAGCCTGACCTGTGATTCCCAGGGTGTCATGGAGATGTTGTCACGCCGCCTGTCCTGGGGTCTCCTTACCCGCTACGGTGCTCCCCGTCCTGGAGGTTGTATCCCTGCTTTCGGCTTCGGGGTCCGGGGCTGTCCTGGGTCTCGGGCGCTTCCGGGTCTCCTGTGCGCACTGCTTTGCACATGCGCGGACGTCCGCTCTCCGCGCATGCGCGGTGCGCAGGATGCTCGATGCGTGGAGATCTGCGGCTCAAGCCTCGTTGTGGGTTATCCAATGCCTGGGAGGCGGCACGGCTTGCGTTGCAAGCCTCCCAGGTGCTGGTGGGCCTATTTAAGGAGCCCTGATCCTTTCCAAACCGCGTCTCAACGTGGTTTGTACGGATCGTGTCTTCGCTGCCCTTGTGTTGCCTTACCGTTTTCCTGTTGTCTTCCGCCTGCCCTTGTTCTGCCTGGGGCTCCCCTGTCTCCTTACCTGTTCTGCCTCGCTCCCTCCATCCTGCTTCCTTCCTGGCTCTGAGTTCCCACTGTTCCTTCTGGTTCCCGTGCTCATCTCGTTTACCAGCCTGCTCCTCTTGCTGCCTAGTCTTCGCTCCTGGAGGTACTGTTCTGCTTCTGGTCTCCTGATCTTCATCAGCTTCCTTCGGGATCACCCTGCCTCCTGTGGACCTTGAACCTTCTACTCAGAGGCTCCCCCTGCCAGTGCTTGCACTGTCCTGACGCCACGCAAATCAGGGGTGAGCCAACCCGTGACGTTGGGAGCCGGTTCACCTCCAATCCGGTTCCATTCGGGCTGGTGTTGGGCTGGTTCCCCGCGCCATCAGTCACGTCTCCTCGGATCATCTGACAGCCTGGCCTCATCACCAAGGAACCCAACCGGACGAACAGGTACGGATCGTTCTCGTGACGCTATTTACAACAGATTGAGACGCCTGTCTTCTGACACCTCGGACTCTGTGATGGAAGAGGATCCGGGTCTTCGTAATGAGCTTCAAGCGCTTCGTGCTGAGATGGCGGCACTCCGTCAGGAGAATGTAACCTTACACCAAATGGTGACACAGAACGTTGGTGCCATTCCACAGTCTGAAGGTCCCATGGCTCACACTGCTCCCATCAAGTTCGATGGAGATCCCCGCCGTGTGGGTGAATTCTGTAATCATTGCCGCATACACTTTCTCTTCCGTTCAACTCACTTTACCAATGACAAGGCCAAGATTGGATACATATTGGGCAACTAGTCTGGAAACACGCTTGCCTGGGCAACTCTTTTGGTCATTACCAATAACCCAATCCTGAATGATTTTGTAGCCTTCGAGAAGGCATTCTTGGATGTGTTTCAATCCCCAATCTGGCTTCAGCAGCACAGAACCAATTGATGGACCTACAACAAGCCAATACTGACATCATCTCTTACATCAGCCGTTTCCGTCAATTAGCAACTGACTCCTTATGGCCAGAGGTAACGCAAAAGACCTTGTTTCGCCGGGGATTAAGAGAGGAATACAAGGATGAATTGTTACACATTCCTGAACCTGACGATCTACAGAAACTTATTGATCAAGTTTTGAGGATAGACCAGAGGTTGGCCGAGAGAAAAGGAGAGAGACGACGGTTTGAGAAGGCAAACCCCAGAACACTGACTCTACCTACTGGGATGTCAGCACCTTCGGATTCTACCCAGGAACCAATGCAACTGGGAGCTGTAAGGGGCCCTTTATCGGAAGAGGAGAAGAAGCGCAGGAGAAGCCAGCGACTGTGTTTATACTGCGGAGGTGCTGGTCATTTTCTGGGAACCTGTCCTCTGCGTCCTATCAAGAAAGGGGGAAACTAGAAGACCTGTCGTTTAAGGGAAGGCTACGACAGGTCCTTTCTTGCTTTCAGACCTTTCCAGCCCTGGGTTACAACTGCCTCCAATGCAGCCTGCCGTCTTGATGATTCTAGAGATCACTTTGAAGTGGCTTGATAAAACGGTTGATGTCCATGGTCTATTAGATTGCGGGGCCTCCGGAAACTATATAGATGAGGCATTCGCCATCAACATTGGTATGCCTTTACTTACCAGAAAGACTGCTATACGGGTAGAGGTCATCGATGGTACACGTTTGGCTTCCGGTCCCATCCGGTTGCATACAGTCGGCATGCTATTACAGATCAAGGGACATGAAGGAAGGATTGCCCTCGACGTCATCAAGTCACCTTCGTATCTAGTGGTTTTGGGACTGCCTTGGCTTTCGCGACACAATCCTACAATCAATTGGGAGTCCCGCACTTTGAAATTTGTTTCTGCCTTTTGCCTCCGTGAATGTTGCTGCCACAACACATCCTTGAAGTCTACTACCTCGATCCCTCTAGTCCCGGGAGGGGACTCATCTGCTTTATGTTCCCTGTCCCAGATACCGAATGTTTATGCCGACCTTTGTACAGTGTTTTCTGAGCCCGGAGAAATACCTCTTCCTCCTCACAGGACATTTGACTGTCCCATAGACCTGATTCCTGGTGCTGTGATTCCTCATGGGAAGTTATACTCTCTAACTCGGTCTGAAAAACAGGTTCTGCGGGATTATCTGGATGATTGTTCTAAGAAGGGTTACATCGTACCTTCCAAATCCTCCGCCGGTTTCCCGCTGTTCTTTGTCAAAAAGAAGGAGAGGACTCTGCGGCCCTGTATCGATGTCCGACAATTGAATGACATAACACTCAAGGACAGGTATCCATTACCTTTGATTCGGAACATCATGGAGTCCTTACGTTCTGCCAATATCTTCACTAAGTTGGATCTCCGGGGAGCCTACCACCTGGTTAGAATCAAAGAGGGCGACGAGTGGAAGACGGCATTTAAGACACCCTTTGGGCACTACGAATACAGGGTAATCCCCTTCGGGTTGTGTAATGCCCCAGCCGTCTTCCAATGATTTATGGACAACGTCTTTGGCGACTTGGTTGGCATCTCGGTCTGGGTTTACCTGGACGACATCCTGATCTTCTCAGACAATCTGAAGGAACATGTCTCGCATGTCCGTGAAGTACTTCTGCGATTGTCACGTAATCACCTGTACGCCAAAGCCGAAAAGTGTTCGTTTCACCGGAATAGCATGGAGTTCCTGGGATACGTAATCAGCAATGCAGATATACACATGGATTCGGGCAAAGTGAAGGCTATACAGAACTGGAAACAACCACATGATTTGAAGTCCCTTCAGCGGTTTTTGGGGTTCGCCAACTTTTATCGGCGTTTTATCCCACAGTTTTCACAGGTCACGGCCCCATTGACACGTCTGACCAGTTATAAGATACCTTTCTTTGAGGGATCAAGAAGCATCAACAGCTTTTGAGTGCTTAAAGACAGCGTTTAGTACAGCTCCTGTTTTGCGTCATCCTAACGATGAGATGCCATATGTCATCGAAGCAGATGCCTCCAACTTCGCTGTTGGAGCGGTCCTCCTGCAAAAGCATCCTACGTCCGGCGACGAACACCCTGTGGCCTATTACTCACGGAAACTCACCTCCAGTGAGCTGAACTACGCAGTCATTGAAAAAGAACTTTTGGCCATCAAGACGGCGTTCGAAGAGTGGAGGCATCACTTACTTGGTGGTCGTTTCCCTGTAGAAGTTCGTACTGACCATCGCAACTTACAGTTCCTACGATCATTGCAGTGTTGCACTGCTCGGCAAGCCCGATGGGCCTTCTTCTTCTCTCACTATGATTTTAATATCACATACATTCCTAGCTCCCAGAACCAGAAGGCTGATGCCTTATCTCGATCCCTGGAAAAGGAAGAAGTGGGAGTCGGTTTGAACACGCCTATGATATCTCCCAAACACTTTCTACTGACCTTAGCTCCGCATCTCCAGAAGATCATTCAAGAAACCTTGAGGGATCCGGAACGTGTCAATCTGCTGAAGAAACCCCAGATCTGCGAACGCGACGGTTTTTTGTTCTTTCTGAACCGGTTATACATACCATCGACTGCCCTTCGCTTGGACATTCTACATGGTTTTCATGATTCTCAAGTAGCTGGTCATCGTGGTATCAAGGTTACCCAGGAGTTGATCTCCAGACAATTCTGGTCGCCTGGATGGGCCAAAGAAGTAAAATCGTATGTGGAAAGTTGTCCAATCTGTGCTCAGAAGAAGACGCCCAGAAGAAAGCCTTTGGGGCTACTTAAGCCTACTGAAACACCACCCTACCCTTGGCATACTATCGCCACTGACTTCATTGTTGAGCTTCCGCCCTCTGAGGGTCACACTTGTGTCATGGTGGTTGTGGATTGTTTCATTAAATACGCACACTTCATTCCTTTCATGAAGATCCCAACTTCCTCCCAGAGGGCTTTGGCATTTCTACACAACATTTATCGGTTACATGGACTCCCAGAGAAGATCATCTCTGATCGTGGTTCACAATCTCTTTCTTCTTTCTGGCATCAGTTGTGTAATCATCTAGGTATCCACAGAGCCTTGAGCTCAGGCTCACCCGCACACCAATGGTCAGACCGAAAGGATGAATCAAACCCTGGAGCAATACTTACGTTGCTATGCCAATGCCACTCAGTCAAACTGGCTAAGGTACCTGGATCTGGCGGAAGTTTCCTATAATAATGCGGCCCATGCTGCCACCGGCATCAGTCCTTTTTTTTGTTCAGCCGGACAACATCCCAAGCTGGTTGCCTTCTCACCTGTGGTGCCCAGCACTGTTCCGTCTGCGGATCAATTGGTCTTCAATATTCAGGAACAGCATGACCTGACCCGGAGTACCCTTACGGAGACACGAGAGCGCATGAAGGAGCAGGCTGAAAAGGGCCGAACCACAGAGCCCGATATCCAGGTGGGCGATCTGGTTTGGTTGTCTTCCAAGAACCTGTTCGCAATTTACCCACTAAGTTGGCACCCCGGTTCTATGGACCTTTCAGGATTGCCAAACGTTTGTCTTCAGTTGGTTTGGTTGTCTTCCAAGAACCTGTTCGCAATTTACCCACTAAGTTGGCACCCCGGTTCTATGGACCTTTCAGGATTGCCAAACGTTTGTCTTCAGTGGCTTTCCGATTAGTGCTGCCCCTCACTTGGAGAATACACCCTGTATTTCATGTCTCCCTTTTGAAGCCCTATGTGAAGGATGTCTTTAGGCGCTCTGGTCCACGACCCTCCTCTGTTCTGGTACAGGGGGTTCCTGAGTTTGAGGTTCAGGCGATCTGTGATTCAAGGATTCGTCGGGGTGTACTCCAATTCTTAATTGATTGGAAGGGTTATCCTGCTTGTGATCGCACTTGGGAGCCACGCTGTAATGTGCACGCTCCCCGGCTTATCTGTGAATTCTTTCTTCGTTTTCCCTGGAAACCTGGGGCCCCGGGTCTTTCTGGGAGGGGGCATAGTGTCACGCCGCCTGTCCTGGGGTCTCCTTACCCGCTACGGTGCTCCCCGTCCTGGAGGTTGTATCCCTGCTTTCGGCTTCGGGGTCCGGGGCTGTCCTGGGTCTCGGACGCTTCCGGGTCTCCTGTGCGCACTGCTTTGTGCATGCGCGGGCGTCCGCTCTCCGCGCATGCGCGGTGCGCAGGATGCTCGATGCGGGGAGATCTGCGGCTCAAGCCTCGTTGTGGGTTATCCAATGCCTGGGAGGCGGCACGGCTTGCGTTGCAAGCCTCCCAGGTGCTGGTGGGCCTATTTAAGGAGCCCTGATCCTTTCCAAACCGCGTCTCAACGCGGTTTGTACGGATCGTGTCTTCACTGCCCTTGTGTTGCCTTACCGTTTTCCTGTTGTCTTCCTCCTGCCCTTGTTCTGCCTGGGGCTCCCCTGTCTCCTTACCTGTTCTGCCTCGCTCCCTCCATCCTGCTTCCTTCCTGGCTCTGAGTTCCCACTGTTCCTTCTGGTTCCCGTGCTCATCTCGTTTACCAGCCTGCTCCTCTTGCTGCCTAGTCTTTGCTCCTGGAGGTACTGTTCTGCTTCTGGTCTCCTGATCTTCATCAGCTTCCGTCGGGATCACCCTGCCTCCTGTGGACCTTGAACCTTCTACTCAGAGGCTCCCCCTGCCAGTGCTTGCACTGTCCTGACGCCACGCAAATCAGGGGTAAGCCAACCCGTGGCGTTGGGAGCCGGTTCACCTCCAATCCGGTTCCATTCGGGCTGGTGTTGGGCTGGTGCCCCGCGCCATCAGTCACGTCTCCTCGGATCATCTGACAGCCTGGCCTCATCACCAAGGAACCCAACCGGACGAACAGGTACGCATCGTTCTCGTGACGCTACTTACAACAGATGTGCGATCAGGATGTTGTCGTTTACCGTGTCAAAGGCAGAGGAGAGGTCACGAAGAATGAGGAGAGAGGGGGTGTTAGTGTCAAGATTTGAGAGCAGGTCTTCACAGGTGTTTAGAAGAGCAGTTTCCATGCCTCTGGATGCTCTAAAGCAGACTGATGGTCTTGGAGGCAACCAGCACATTCAGTGTGGAGGGTGAGCAGAGAGATAGCCAGCTTCTGCAGGAGTTTGTCCAGAAAAGGGGTGATGGTGATGGGGCGGTAGTTTGCCAGAATGAACGGGTTGGCAGAGGGTTTCTTAAGCAGAGGGTACACAATGGAGTGCGTAAGAGAAGTAGGGAAAACTCCAGTGGCAAAGAGAGATTGCAGAGATCAGCTAAGGCTGGAGCGAGAGAGTGAATGTTGTCCTTAATGGTTTTGGAGGGGCAGGGGTCCACCTGTTTGGATGAGGCCTTCATAGACTGGATTTGTCTGGCGACCGCACCAGGTGTTATGAGAGTGTGAGAAGAGAGAAAAAGTGGTGGAGGGCCAAGGGAGGCTCCAGGGGTGTTGTGGAATTGTGTGAGTAAAGGATGTCTTGGGTTTTTGCAGCGAAGTGTGCAGCCGGGGCCGAGCAAAGGTCCTGGGTGGGTGTCACATAAGGGGAGGCTGCTGCAGGATTGGCCAGTTCCTTACAGACTTTGAAAAGTTTAGTTGTTTGATGCCGCAGAGATGCAGGCTTGAATAAAGACTCTTTTCTTGATGTGGATGCAGACTCGATATTGCCTTTGAAGGCTATTTTGTCAGAGGGTCCGCCTGATGCATTCCATTTCCGTTCAGCTGCCCTACACTTGCATTTAAGGGCAGCCAGATGAGTCAAGTACCAAGAGTTGCACTTTTTTGGAAGGCTTCAGTCAGACCCTCACGACAGGGGAAGAGTATCAAGGGTGTTAGAGATAGATTGAAGTTAGCGAGGGCTGTGTCAGGGTGGGAGTCAGCCGCAGGAGTAGGAGGTAGAGAGTAGGTGGAGAAAAAGGCAGCCACTGTCCCTCTTTTCATGGGTCTGGTGACTTTGAAACCGAGTGACCGCGCCAGGTGTGCCGATGCCAGGGGAGAGGAGAGCTTCAAGTGTGAAGAGAGAAGAGAGTGGTCAGTCCAAGAGAGAGACGTAGTTGGAGGAATAGAGGGAGGGATGTTGGTAAAGATGATATCATCCAAAGTGTGGCCCGCTGTGTGTATGGAGCCAGAAGTTAAGATATAGAGGGAAAGAGAATCGCATAGGTTGCGGAAAGGACCTGAGTCAGGAGAGTCCAGATGGATGTCAACAGGAGGAGGTGAGAGGAGGAGGAGAGTAGAGATGAGGCCAGGTCATCCCATTCTGATGGGAAGAATGGACTGTCCTAGTGGCAGATTGAAGGTGGCCATGAGGAGAGAAGATTTAGGAGAGAGTGAGAACCTGCAGACTTTGCATTCAAAGGAGGAGTTAGGCCTGAGTGGGGATGATAGACACAGGTATCCGTTCTGGGAAGATCAACGCCACTCCCCCTCCCGAACCCTTGGACCCGGGCACAGAGAGAATCTTGTATCCTTCAGGGAGGAGTGTGTCAAAGCTTGTGAAAGAGCTCTCCTTGAACCATGTCTCTGTGATGGTGAGCGCATCAAGATCCATGCGTTCAAGGAGGTTGCAGATGTCAGACGATTGATTGATAGCAGAGCGAGAGTTAAGCGTGGCAATATGGAGCAGCTTGCCATCTTTGAAGGTCTTCCGCAGGGGGTGCAGGGGACGGTGCCCTCCCGCCCCCGGGGCGGCAAGTGAGCCAGCGGGATAGTGGAAGATGGCAGAAGGGCCAAGGCTGACCAGGGAGCCGGGACAGTGAGGCAGCGCAAGGGTGCTGTGTAGAGGAGGATGAGGAGGAGGACACAGCCAGCAAGAGAGCCTGTGCAGAGGAAGAGGAAGGCACAGCCGGCAAGGGAGCCTGTGCAGAGGAGAAGGAAGACACAGCCGGCAAGGTAGCCTGTGCATACGAGGAGGAAGGCACAGCAAGCAATGGAGACTGTCCAGGGGGAGAGGTGAGGTTTGAGAGGCGAGGTAGGAGCCTGTCAAAGAGAAGGTTGGGTTGAGGACCTTGAACCATGATGGTTCCATTCAGATAGACATTAATGATTACCCTGGAAATGACGAAGAGGTCAAGGAGGACCTCCCAGTAGGCTCCACCATTAATAGGAAACGAGGCGATAGGAGAGACAAAGGCGACCATGTGCCGGGTCCATCGATCGGGTGAGGTAACGACAAAGAGGATGTCTGTGAGAGTCTTTCTGCCGGAAGCTGTGACATAGGTGTCTGCAATCGGAAGGCATAGGTTGGAGCCCAGTATGCCCTTCTTAAGTTTCTTCTGGCCAGGTTTAGTGATAGGAGAGGGATAGGAAATAGAGAAGCAGTTAGAAAAGATAGGAGAGATAGTGAGATAGCTAGCTGCAATGGTGAGGAGGACACTTACCAGGCTGATGTACTGAGGCACATGGGTAGGGGGGTGAGGGCAAAAACACAGGGTGTGGGGGACAAGAGGTTAGTAGGGGGGCACTGAGGACAAGGTAGGGCGTGCAGGACTTGGTGCAGGATATACTCCATAGCAACCACTGTTTGTAAGAAGGTAGTAAGTAACAGTTGAGCACCTAGCAAGAAGTGATTGTAAGAATGGTAACAGCAAGTACACCGCCAAGTTCAATTTTAGCTCAGGCAGAAAGAAACCCAGTGCAGTATGTGCACTCGGTCAAGTTCCCTCCTAGCTAAGGCAGAAGGAAACGCAATACAGCAAGTGCACACACCAAGTTTGAGATTTTGCTAGGCAGAAAGACCACACTGTAGCAAGTAAGCTGAAAAACACAGTTCCGCGCCTATCCACTAGGCACAGTAGGCCAATGGGAATAGGTGTAAGGTCAAACCGTAGGATGGAGGCACAGCTATAAAAAAAACTATTTTGAGGCAAACGGGCACTTTCAAAGCACGAAGGAGGCACAGCTAAAAATGATTTTCAGTAAAAACTGGCACAGACTTGGGGATGGCACAGCAAGTGCAGCGCAGCAGTAAAGTAGTTGTTGAAAGTGGGTGTGGGATGTTTTTACCCATGCATCCAAGCCCTACCATAAAACTGTGCAGTACTGGCATGGAAAACATCATGATGGCCATTACTCCCCAGAGAGTGCACAGGGAAAACATGAAGAATAGGCTGCCACCCATTTTTGCCTATGTTGTGACCACAGGAGGGCACTGCCTAAAACCACCATTTGGCTACACACACAGTAGCCTGAAACCATTGGGAATGGCAATGCTGATTGCCAAAAAGCAACTCAGAACTGTGGGGAATTCATTTTCTTAATCCCAAAAATGGTTGCATTACCAGTACTCGCCACTATCAGAAAGCCGGCGTTTTAAAACCACCAGACTTTTGTGTAAAACTGAACAAATGAAACAAAACCAGGCCAAGGAAAGACTTGCTAAGAGGTGGATACAATGTACAACTATATTCTGAAATGACTTGAAGGAAGTAATTATTTAATGTATATGTAAAAATTGTAAGTTTGATTCAAACTGGGAACTAAAGTGAAACTGAATTCTGCCTGACAACTACCCCCGACAGGAGAAACCTGCTGAGCCACTCTTCCCAGGCCTGGCTGCATCCTGCTTCCCCACCAAAAGTAGTTGACACCTCTCTGATTAGATTAGGGGTGGAGCACCTGGGAACTGGAAGGGACAGAACAAAGCAACTTCCTTGACTCAGGCAAATGTTATATTGGGGGCGTCGTAAAATAGCTTCCTCTTGGGAGAAACTGGGGGGCAGCTGTGCCTCTGTGAACACGCTGGCTTGGGGGAAGTGGATAAACCAGTTATTCCACCCTGTGATGTGGGAAGCCACACCCCTTTTTGACCAGAGCATAATTTTAAAAAGATAGATAACTCAAAGTGCGGACTTGTCAGAATTATATAAGTAATATCATTATTTTTGTGATTTTTCTGTGAACATTTTAAGAGGTGTTTCACTCCAAATGTATGCATGTTAAAAATCTGACACTTTATCATCTGTAACCCATATCCCTGGTGCACATTTGTGTAAAATCTGGAAAGGTTTAGAGGTCGTTATCTGGATGAAAATGGGAGAATTCTGTCATCGGTGGACACGACATCGTAAAAAGACAGGGATCGGATGGTTTGGTGCTACAGAAAATATGTTAACTGGACCTATAATATTAGAAAAATGGTACATAGATAAATATGTATTTGGGTCAGAAATAGATTTGTGTGTAATCTGACAAGGGGAGGTTCCTCTGACCATAAAACCTACAGCATCACTCTGACTCATATTTCCTTCCCCCAATCAAGGGAGAGAGGAGGAATTGGCCAATGATAAGTGAGAGGGGCAGGTTTAGTTATGACCAGGCACACACCCATTTTCAAAACACATAAAAAGAGACTGCTGGGACAGGTAGAGACATTCAATTCCATTTGCTGCGGAGCATGCTGACCGACGACTTCACATCCAGAGATCCAGACTTCAAATCCATTAATCTCCAGAACCTGTAGCAGAAATTAACTCCAGAATGTGTAGCAGAGAGGCCTGAATCCACCAGCTGGATCCTCTTCAGCAGGCCTCAAAACTAACCAAACTATTCAACAGCCGGGCGAGCTGTTTGAAGTTTTGCCAAGAATTTTTGCAAGAACCTGTAGCAGTACCCAGAAAGCAGTGTTACATCCAGAATCCAGAGAGGCTAGACCAGCAGAGCAGAGCTGACCCAGATCGCTGTGAGCACAACCGGTGCCTGATTGACCCGCCGACCCGCCGAGCGGACAGAACCGCAGCCGGACGTGTTGACCAGATCCGTGACGAGGCCTAGTTCAAATTTATATTGTGAGTACCTAGCAGAACTGTGCAGAACCAATCTCTTAGTTAAAATAATCTAATCCAAACTATTTTAACCTAAGTAGAACTGCCTCCTAGAAATTGTGTCATCTGTCATTTTTAAAGCTGCACAACTGTCACCTGTCAATTCTGCAGCTGCAAGCTGTCACCTGTCATTTTGAGTTTACTTTAAATCCGAAAAACTACGTTTATTTAATCGTCCGTATCTCTGGAACCGTTTGGGCTAGGAACGAAATTAAGTAGAATCTAGGCTTTCCAACGAACCTAGAACCGACTTCCTACTCCTTATACTTTTTCCGCAATCACGATTTACGCACTCGCGAAATTTACTGCGATTTGCGATTTTGGCCCAATTTCTCCACTTGTCAAAATAGCAGCTCCATTCTTTCTTTTGTTAAAATCCGTTTGCAACTTGGTAATAACTCATAGAGCATTGTTAAAGTGAGCCTGAACTAATATAAAGTAGCCATCACCTACCCTGAACATCTAGAGGGAATTAAAAGCAATTTTAGCACCTTTTCACTTCCTTGCAAACCACATTAAAGTAATTTGCCTGTGTTTAAAAATCATCCCTGTTTCCCTAAGCTTGCTGGGAGAACTGGAACTGTGTATTGCATTATAAAGTGTGATTTGTTGGGATTCTTGAAGACTGTGTGCTCTCCTTCCATTTCTGGTATTGCATAGGGGGGGAGTGAATTGTCAAAAGAAAAAGTGATCATATTACCTTTTGCTAAAATCATGACAAGTTATTTCTGTACTGCATTTTATTCCACCTTGCGTTTCCTTGAACCATATAAAGCATTCTTTCCCACCTTGTTCTTCTGTTCCTATTCATAGTTACCTCTTGCTGATTACTGCTCATATTCACAAGTGTAATATCCATTATCAATTTATTTATAGAAGTGTGATATATATATTGTTTAAATTTTCAAATAAACCTTTTAATTTGCAAAACAAACCTACTTCTTGGCTCAGTGGGGTCAGGGGGATTCTAAGAGGGGGGTGTTATACAAGGGTTGTCATCCAGAGTACTGAACTGGATATAAAAATACATCAATAAGGGTTTTCCTCCGCATCCCAGACTAGGCATTGACTTAGCTGTAGTGTTGATTGAATATCGCTTACATGGGAATGAGTCACAGAGAGTGAAAGGCAGCATGTAGTCGCCGAAGAGCATGAGGCATCTTGAAGGTGGATGACTAGGAGGCAGCAGAAATGAATTCACTGGCGGCGCAGATGCAGCCACTAATTAGCAGTACTCGCGTGATGGTCAAGTAGGGATGACAGTCATGAGGGCAATGAGTGTAAATATATCGGCACAGTGCATTATCATTGAAGATAGCAAAAGAGGTGGGCTTGGGGCACGGACAGGGCCTTGAGGTGTGGGCCTTTGGGTTGGGGGCTGGCTTCCTCGACTGCCGGCAACCGTGATTGGTTGCTTAGTGGCAGATGCTGCCCAATCACAGGGGGCAGCTTACTTCTGGAGGGTGGCTCCTCTACCTGTAACCTGAATCATGAACACTCATCAGTTTCGAGGGTATGCCGACCCTAAGAAAAATACTCAGTTTAACATTGACATTCGTCCCCATAGTAGCTCTCTAGAACTCTGAATCATTTGAAAACATATGACAATGGTTTTGAAGCAGACAAACACAAGAGCATAATGGCGTAATGAAACAAACATTTGTGGTTTCTCCACATGAAGTAACCATACACATGGCCTAGTTGGCGAAGCATAAATGGAACACAAAACAAACGTAGCTCTCCACAAAGAGATTCTCCCAGGGTCCAAAATAGATTTGCATTGCCCAAAGTAGAGTTTTGTAAAGTTCAACTACTGAGCCCCTCGCATGTGAGTTGTTTTAATTACCACACGTGCGTTTCCTTGCAACTGATTTCAGCAATGCAGCATTTCGTAGCTCCCAACATTAGTCACATTGCCCCAGTTAATCTTGTGTTACCGTAGTAGAGTTTTAAAGTAGCTTAACTAACAGAGCGCCATCACACGTGCGTTGCACTAATGGCTACATATGCAGTTTGAATTTCAACATGATTGATCAATGCAGTGTTAAATGTACTTATCTGAGGTCCGCGGGCCCCGTGAGGCACCCCGGATGAAGCTGATGTTGCGTTGCAGAAGAGAGCCTCATCGCTAGTCCCCGCTGCAGGGCCAGCGTTCCTTATTACTGGAAAATGCCTCCGGGACACTGCAAAACGAGGAATCTGCCTGCCGCTGCGTCAGCTCTTGCCGTGATCTTCGATAATCTGCACGTGGGATGACTTCTGGACCCGTGCCTCCTGTGAAATGAGGTCTGCAGCCCCAGTCTGCTGTAACGCCACCGTTTGTTGCTGGAGGTTTGGTGGCTGCAGCCACAAATAACACACCCCCAACTCGCCCCATGCATGCCCCCACTCTTTGCATGACCGTGATCTCCTGTTGTGGCTGCTCTTTCCACTCCTCTTTTAGGATATCCAGCAGGGTTCTCACCTGTCTTCCGAATAACAACTCAAAGGGTGCAAACCCCATAGAGGATTGTAGCTTGTTCTGAGGATCATGAGAATCCAGGGTATTAACCGATCCCAATTCTTTTCTGCAGGATTCATGGTTTTGCTTAACATCTGTTTGATGGGCTGGTTATATCTCTCCACAAGACCATCTATTTGGGGATAATATGCTGCTGTTTTATGCGTAGCGTTTGACACACTTGCTTGAGGATGGCTGCCATAAAATGAGTGCCTCGCTCAGTTATGATTTCTCTGGGAATTCCCACTTGGGCTATAAAAGGCATTAGAACGTTAAACATTTTGTTGTGCAGTAATACTCCGAAGGGGAAATGCTTCTGGCTACCGGGTGTCGTAGTCTACAATCACCAGCAGATATTTGTGCCCTCGGCTGGTGGGATCAAGAGGCCCTACAATATCCATTCCAATTTTGTGGAAAGGCTCTAATATCAATGGCATAGTTTGTGAAGGGGCCTTTGGTATACCTGGCTTGTTTTTCTTCTGGTATTCGGCACACTGGTGACAGGCTAAGATTTTCTGTATAGTTTTCTCAGCGCACAGATGTCCTTCACCCACTTGCACATGAGCCACTTCCAAGACGGTGGGTCGGTATTTGACGGGTACAAGTAACTGGCGTAGGGGCTTGGTCCTTGTGCTTTCTTTTCCTCGTGGGCGGCCATCCGGGCATTCCGCAAAGTAAGATACAATTCCTTGGTCAGTCGGTAACTGTCTCCTTGATTGTCTATTTTCCATTCTACATTGACCAGCATCATGGACCTTTCATGCCACTTCTGCGATTCCCCTTTCTTAGCTTTTAATGGAACAGCAAGGATTCGTTTTCAAATCCCCATGCACACATCTGATCGGGACCATTCCCCCCCCCCCCCCCTTTGTTGCTTCAGTTCCACCTACCAGCTGGGCACCGATTGCTGTTTGTAGATTTCCAGAAACTATTTGGTTGAATTTCCGGACTGGAAAATTAGAAACAATTTCCTTAGAATCGGTTTAAATGTTGCAAGTACTGGTGAAGTCCTGGCTCAAAGAGGCCAAGGGGATTTGACAGTAAAGTTGTGTGTAAATTGCTTGAATCCGAAAGCCCAAACTTTGAAACATCTCTTAATGGACTGTAAAGGAACCAGTGAAGTGAGAGCCCAACTATTTACAAGATTTGGTTTTTTGAGTGCTAACTATATACCAGAATTGTTTTGGGACCGTTCAATAAGTGGTGTCCATAATCCTTTAACAATCGCTGTTGTTCAGGTCCTTGCCAGTTGCAACATTGTTGATTAACTCCTCTTTAAAAAGAAAGATCTCTCCGTGTTAAGTTTTCTGTTGAATAATCTTATAAATGTGGTCTTATAATGAATGGTTCTATATGTGAGAATCAGTGGTATGTGAGATATTTGTTGTTGGAGAAGCCCGCCAAAAAGTGGAACATAGGGCTCGACCTTGGTCAGAGTTACAGAGACGGACACAAACGCCATTTTAGAAAAGAGTTCTGGCAAAAAGACCCAACCGTGAATTTAATATTAAATAAATAAACCAGCGGTATCTTTAACATTGCACCAAAAAGTGGTGCGTTTAAAATCAATGGGAAAATCCTATAGAGAAGATTCTGGTGGAATATTTCGCGTGGTAACCACTGCCACTTGCCAGAAACTCGACAAGGGGGGACTGGACAGTGCCCCCTTGAAAACAGACTCAGGGGTCATATAACTAACCCCTTCCAGTACTTCCACAATATGATGGTTTGTACTGGTTCTGTTCACAATTTAGGACTAGTAAAGTCAATGGTCACTTTATATGCCCTGGGAGACAGTAGTCAGTCCCAGGGTATGGAGGCTATGTTTGGGGGTCACTATGACACCCCTGTGTTACTGCACCGAGGGTGCTGTGTAACACACACATAAAAAATAGATGATACCCTATGGAGTAACAAGAAAACCCCATAGGCCATAAGCACACAGAGTCAAAGACATACCTCAAATCATGCCTAAGAGTGGGAGGAAAAGAGTCTCACTCTTAGCAGGAGAAAAGAAACAAACCCCAAAAATCCAGCACTCACTAGGTTTGGGAAATTAGCCTTATAAGAGAAATCTCCCTAACAAGTGGATGCCTTTGCCTCTACTTTCTCTGCTCCTCCTACTCCTGCTGCTGACTCACACTCTGACACAGGCTTTTTTAATATGCATTTTTTTTTATTTCCAACACCCTGGACATCCTTGCCCCTGTCATGAGAATCCAGCTGAAGCCTACCTCCAAGTGCAGCTCTTGGTATGATTCCAACCTCGCTGTCCTGAAACACAAGTGCAGGATGGCTGAGAGGAAGTGGAGGGATTCGGACGTATCCTCTGACAAACTGGCCTGCCGCCTTCTCCAAAGGCAATACAGACTCTGTCCTATCCAAGAAGAGAGCACACATTCAAGCCTGGATCTCTGCGGCCTCTAACAACATGGCCAAACTCTTTAAAATCTGCAAGGAACTGGCCAATCCTGTCGCAGTTGCTTCCTGTCCTGTTCCCTCCCGGCTCCTCTGTACGGCTCTGGCCTCTCACATCTCTGTTAAAACTCAGAACATGCTGTCCTCTATCTCCCCTTCCTCTCCCTCCCCCTCTTCCACTCTCAGCCCCCCCCTTCGGCCATCTGTCCCTCTCCTCTTCCCTTCTTTTTACTCTCTGACAAGACCAACAATGTTTCTAGACAAGTCCGATCTATGAAAGTATCGTCCAAACAGGTGCTCCCCTGCTTCTCCAGAACCATCAAGGATCATATTGACACCCTCGCTCCAGCCTTTCATATTGACACCCTCGCTCCAGCCTTGGCCTTTTCTGTAATCACTCTTTCGCCACTGGAACTTTCCCTTCTCCCCTTAAGCACTCCCTTGTGCACCCCCTCCTCAAGAAGCCATCTGCCAATCCTACCGGCCCAGCAAACGATCATCCAATCTCCATCACCCCTTTCCTGGGTAAACTCTTGGAAAAGCTGCCCATCTGCCAGCTTATTCTTCACACTGAATCTGTTGGTTGTCTCTATGACCATCAGTCTTGCTTCAGAGCTGCCAGCAGCACAGAAACTGCTCTCCTGAACACCCGTGAAGATCTGCTCTCTAACCTTGATCCTAGCATTCCTTCTGTCCTCATCCTCCCTGATCTTTCCTGTGCTTTCGACACAGTCAACCACGCCATCCTGATCAATCGACTCTGTGAGAAGCTGGGCATCACGGATCAGGCCCTGGAGTGGCTGACCTCCTTCCTCTTGGACCACCCCTCCCAGGTCCACTTGGTCCCTTTCTCTCGGCCACCTCTCTGTCTAACTGTGGCGTTCCCCAGGGCTCTATCCTCTCACCCTGGTTTTTCAACATTTACTTGGCCCCCTTGGCCCACCTGATCTCTACCTTCTCTAACTTTCAGTGTTATGCGAATCATACTCCGCTTTCCTTCAGGCTCCCCTCAGCCTCCTCTCCTCTCTCGCTCATTCCTGACTGTCTATCCGCGATTCAGGATTGTTGCGCCTCCATCAATCTCTGCCTTAATGCCAGTAAGACTGAGATCCTTCTCACTGAGACCCCTGCCCCTGCTTTCCCTCTCACTCTGGCTGCCCTCCTTTGGCCCTCTTCCGTCGCCTTCCTGCGAGGCAAAAAAACCTTGGTGTCATCTTTGACTCCACTTTCTCTTTCTCTCCTCACATCTCGACTCTGCTACCTCCGACTCTCTAAGGGTTGGATGCTTCTCCAGGCAGAGAGTAGGGGGTAGATCTTTCTCCTCTGCAGGTGCCTCCCTTTGGAATGGCCTCTCTGCCCATCTCAAACTTGAGCCGGACCACCTGAAGTTCCATAAGCAGCTCAAAATGTTCCTCTTCTCCTCTGCTTTCTCTCTCTCCCTCCTCTGCTGACCTACCTGATGTACCTGTTTGCTGTACCAACCGGTTGCTTGGCTACCCTCAGAGGCTCACTGGGTACCCAGCTCTTTCTTGATCAGTCACCCTGGCACTGCCTCCAGGCCTACCACGCACTTGGGGGCTATAGCTGTAACCCAACAGTCACTTGTTTTCCTTGCACTACCCAGAGCCGTGCTACGTTGGCTGGACTTACTCTGAGCATTGCTGCCTTGTTTTCCCCTCCCCTCTCCCTTGGACTCCCCCCCCCTCCCTTTCCCCTTGCACTTCTTGTTCTCGCACTTGCACGATCTGATTGACACAAGGCCTAGTAAGATCGTTTGTCTATCCTTTCTATGTCTTCCCTCCCCTGTCTTGTCGCGCCTATAAACACTTGTGTACAGGCGCGTTAGAAATGACTTGTATCATATCCTAATGCCATGCTTACTATTTGTCTACAGAGCGGTAGCTCATTAAGGGGTTGGCTTTAGCCCCTTTGAACTCTTGTTAGATAACCCTATCAGGGATCCCCTTGCCATAGTCAAGGAATATAGGGAGATGCCCACGCTCCCTGGAACTACCAATGTAGTGGACTATGTGTTGGGCTTGAGGAAGAGGATGGCCTTACTGATGGCTCAGGCCAATGTCAAGTTGAAGGCTGGTAAGGTTTTGGTCAAACATTGGTATCACCATAAAGCTTCACTTGTGCATTTTTCTACAGGCCAAGCAATCCTGATTATGAACCCTATAAAGTCTAGAGCTTTACAGGATAAATGGTCAGATCCTTGCCACATTGTTGAGAGACTGGGTGAGATAAACTATTTAGTGGACCTTGGAAGACCTGGACAGGCTCTCAAAGTGTTTCATGTAAATAGATTGAAGGCATTCATCAATAGGGCCTAAATGGAACCCTACTTTTGGCTGCAGATAGGGAAGAGGAGGAATCTGAACCTCTCCCTGGCCTGTTCCAAGGCAGCTCTTCTGATGGCTCCATTGAGGGTGTCAAATTGTCCCCTCTACTGACTCCACCGCAACAAGGTGAGGTGAAAACCTTGCTTAGGCAGTTTTCCACCTTGTTTTCACTCACTCCAGGCTCGACACCTTGGTGCAAGCATGACATTGATACTGGAGACAGTGTGCCTACCAAAAGTAGGAGCTATCCAAAATGTTGGATCTAGCAGTGATAGAGCCCTCTAGTAGTCTTTGGTCCGGTCCTGTGGTTTTGGTACCAAAAGCAGGTACATCTGATTTGAGATTCTTTGTGGACTACAGAGAGAGCTCTTAATGCTGTCACCAAGACAGAAGCTCATCTCCTTCCATGACCAGATGAGTTGGCAGACAAGCTAGGTGCTGCCTTAGCACCCTAGACCTTACAGCAGGGTATTGGCAAATATCCCTGATGCCAAGTAGAAGACTGCATTTTCGACCTCTGAGGCACTTTACCAATTCAGGGTAATGCCCTTTGGTTTGAAGAATACACCAGCTACTTTTCAAAGGTTGGTCAAACATGTCCTGAATGGGTTGGATGAAATTTGCATGGCATATCTGGAGGATGTAGCAGTCTTCAGCCCCACTTGGGAGGACACCTAGAAATTGTGTTTTAGACTCTTCAGCAGGCCCACCTGACCATAAAGGCTAACGAGTGCCAGATTGGTCAGGGTTCAGTGACATACCCTGGGCATGAGGTTGGAGGAGGCAGCCTCTTCCCAGCCAAGTATAGGCTGTACACGACTGGGCAACCCCCACAACCCAAACCCAGGTGAGAGCTTTTGTGGGCCTCGCTGGGTATTAAAGAAACTTTCTATGGCGGACTATGCAACCATAGCTGCCCTTCTGACTGCCCTCAACTCCTAAGAATGATTTTTGGTTTGAGGAGTGTGAGAAGGCCTTCCAGGTCCTGAAAGATTCCCTCTGTCAGGCCTCTTTTCTCAGGGCACCTGGTTAGCAGATACCTATAGTGCAGATTGATATCTCCGACACTGGGATAGGTGCTGTACTTTCACAGTTAATGACAAAGGAAGGGAACATCCTATATGCTTTACTAGTTGCCAGCTTAAGGATACAGCGCTCAGGTGGGCGACTGTGGAAAATAATTGTGGGCTCTAGCAGGAGCCAAGACCCTACCTCTTTGGGACTCACTTCACTGTGCAGACTGGCCCCTTTAAAATAGTTAATGAACATGAAGGGGGAGAATCCCTCCTAAGTTGCTCAGGTGGTTCATAAACCTTTAAGGCTAAGGCTTTAACTTAAGTGAGCATAGGCCAGATGAACAACATTCTATAGACCCCCAAATGTTTTGTTTTTGAACCTGTCCTGACTTTTTACAGGGAAGTGAAGCCTTCAGCTTCACTCCCCTGGCTTTCTGCTAATTTTATTATGGGGAAACTGATGTCCTTCAGACTATCAGTACTGGGAAACAGTTTCCCTTTTTGTATTTTTACCTTTCTAACTTTTTTGGTAACTTTTTAACAGTGCACACATCATTTTACAATGCAGTACAGAGGGGATACTTTTCTATGACCCTAGTTTGGGATTTGTGGTTACTTTTATGTGTGTCTATAGACAAGCAATTACCTTTTTACCCTTTTTGTAGTATTCTTAGTGTGCACATTCGCCTTTAACCCGTTTCGCTACTAAATGTAGTTAGTGCCCTAAAATGGCTTTGCCACAAGATTTTCGCTTGTTCTTTGGCCATGTTGATGTTTGGCCTTTTTTCCTGCCTTCTCAGTTCAGGAAATCCCATATACGGTCATACACTTGCCTGGGAAAGCAGTGGCTTTTGCAGGCTAGTGATACCCTTTGTGTGTGAGTGGCTTAGGAAGTGGGTGGGTCTGTCTGGTCCCACTTGTGGGGCATGAGTGAAACCCACAGGGGTCTCTGGTTGGACCACTGCTGGCTGTTTGAATGGTGCAGATCCTTACCATTGGCATGCTTGGACTTGCTTCCCGCCATGATTTTGGATAAGAAGAGGACTCCTGCAGCCATTTCTTCAGATAGCGTTGAAGCCAAGTATCCTGTGTAGAACAGCAGCCGACTGAAGATCTTTCGTCTCCCAAAGAGGTCTGGCTGGCATCCATTCCTGTGTGTGGCCCAGTGAAGCCCTGCTGGTCTACCTGAGCTGCGATGGCTCTGAGCGATGCTTCAACCCTTGGACTGGTGGGTCCAACCAGTCTCGACGCATTCCTGTGGATGAAGCCGTCCTGGCCAGTCGGAAGTGTCCGTGGACCAACTGGTGGACTGGCCAGCTCTCCAATGGGCTACCTCGGTAGAATCATCGCTGTTTTGTGTTTGTCGCTAGAACTTCAGTGGTCCCCAGCTTGTGGGAGAAGTCGCCATTCTGCCGAATTTCAGCGTCCCAGCATCAAGGGATCCTACTCTGGAAGGTCTTGAACCACAACTCTAAAGATGCCTGCTGTCTCCTGTGTAGCGGTAGCCGGCGCTCGAACTCACTTTGCCCTGTCTGGTGAAGTGTCCCGAAGAGGTCTGCATCGGTACCTTCTGCGTTTCTTCTCCACAAAAGGTTGCACTCTGCTCCTGGAATCGACCGGAAGATTCCTTTCACTTGCAGCTCCTGGGCACCTCTCACTGGAACTAACAGCAGGTACCTCTAGCGACCCGGACCCCCCAACCCCTGCCAAAAGACACACCTAGTCGTCTGGAAAAATCAGAATCAGGGGGGTAAGTACCTCCCCCTGTTCTCCTTAGAATAAACCTTATAATAAACTTTGGTTATTCCATTCCATTGAACGTCTGATTTTAAAAACGTGTATCTGAAAGATAGGAATATGATTTTACCTACGTGAAATATTTTCTGGACCACCACAAGAACTCTTCCTGCATCTTTCCCCTCTTCTAAGAAGCTTTGGGACTTTTGGACACAAGGCCCCATACATCATAGGGATTGGATTTATAACGTTAGGGTATAATTCTTGTGAACAGGTTTCATTCTACTGCATCACTACATACCTTCTTTTAGTTATCTAAGTTATTGTATACATTCCTAAAAACCTAAAGGTGACTGTAGATATGTTGGATAATTGGGTATTGTGTGATATTACTACCTGCTTATTTCATTTCTCAGTGTGTGTTTTTGGGCCTATAATAAATATAGTATGTTTGTACTTGCCTGTTTAAATTGAGGTATTGTGTGCTTCAATGTGTGGATTCAGACCCCTGATCCCACTCACTCTCCTGTCACTAAGCCTTGACCACTCTCTACGCTCACCTTCATTGGATTTGGCTAACCTCTTAGTTCTAAACAGGAAAGAGAGGGGTAGGATGCTTGGGAGTAGTTATGTAAGTTCTGTGCCCTAGTAATATTTTGTAACTATTAGGTTATGTAGCCCCATTCTTTCTCGTGTTACAAAATAACCTCTTAGATCCCCTGTTCATTATAACTAGGGTGGACTCCTAAAATCTGTGCACCAGGCCAGATTCTAGAAATCTAGCTCAACACACATGCATCATGAAAATGTGCTGGTTAATACCCATGTGTAGAGTTGGTGAAGTGGCATCTGCTGTGTATTTTTCTTGTGTTGTACACCAAAACCGATTGTAAAGTGTATAGCTATTTACCCAATTGTTCACAAATAATGTACTGCAAAATGAACCATTATTTAAAAAAGAAAATGATCATGCAGGTGGGGGAGTTTGGTGGGAAAACTGCCCTTAACTCCCCCTGATTCATTAGGGGGTCTCTTGGTACTCTTGATCTCTTGGACACATTCCAATACCCCCAGCTGCCACTGTTCTCCTCTCTTTAGCCTCTTTCTCCATATTTCTATCAAACTCCCACACTTCTTATTTGACTGTACTCCCTTTTCATTTAAACCTCTTTTCGATGTTTGTAGAACTAAGGGATTGAGTGGGTGCACATGAGCTTGCTGATTACCATGACTGTGTAATTGGTTTCAGGTTGTTTGTCCCTCCTCCTCCCCATGTGCTCTGACTGAAGTTCCAATTACTCTTGGGCAGCCCTTTGCTCTGGAGGCTGAAAGTTTATAACAGTTGTCTGCAATCTTGAAATCAGACGGTCCAATCACTGTTGCTGCTTGACCCCATGATGGTGGCACCAGTTGGAATTGTTGCAGTCTATTTCCTTGAGCTGGGATGTGCACAGTGAGGATCTCTATGCCTGAGCAGGGTAACTGTGCCAGATGCTATGCATGCTTGGTTCACACACCTGTCTTCTCATCTTGCTTGGTCTGTAACAAGCAAAACACAAGGCTTGCAGAGGCTGTGTCCTCAGGTCAGATATTTTTCCTCCAATTGAATGTATGCTACATGTTATTGTGGGGCTGATGGGGAAGGTTTTTGGTCGCAATCTGGGTAGAAGCTAATGGGCCGGGGGCACCGGGTGATCCATCTATGGTGCCAGCATCATGGTGCAAGGTAGTGGTCTGCAGGCACCCATCCCGTAGCCTTTTCAGATTGACTTTGTCACAGTATCCATGCTCATTGCGGTGTCCTGTCCTTCAGGAATAAGTAAAGCCACTCAAGAATGGCTTCCTCTCGACCTTTCGGGATAACATCTAGCGCCTCCGGCGACCGAGAGTGGCGGGGGGTAGACCTGGCACCGCAGCAACACATGGAAGAGGGGCAGGGAGGACCGCCACTGATCAGAGGCCGACAACTGGGGGCAGACCCATAATAAACCCCCGCCCTCAGAAAAGCTGAATCTCCACTGAGGAGACACCGGGCTGCTTAGGGGAGAGCAGGTCTGACAACATGGCAAATAGCCCACCGAAACAATACGAACCTCTGGCGAGGCCAGCCAATGAGAGAGCTGGGGGTGAACTGGTCACCGCATCCGCAAATAGAAGTCTGACGCTGCGGTTTGCCACCGACCCGGGCCGACAACAAGGTAGAACCACACTATACCCCCCTCCGCAGAACTGCTGTAACCCCACTACTCTGACATAGAGCTACCAAGTAGAGACCGACCTGTGGGCAACCGGCATCCCAATCATCAAGACAGGAACCTCGCTAACGGATCACGCAAGCAAGGCCTGGCTGCAAGAATGGGAAAGGAAAAAGTTAAGAACGCCACCACGCAAAACAGGATTGGCCAATACACTGTCCCGCCACCACAGTCCCCCCGAACCCCAGCTGCAGCCCTCTGGAGACACAGACACTACATCCATGCTTTCCGTAAGAGACGTCATGGCCGCCATAGTGGACTCCCGCTCATCATTGGAACAAAAGATGGACGGAATAAGTTTGGATGTATACCTCCTCAGGCATGACTTACAAAAACTATCAGCACGCACGAGAGAGGCAGAACAGCAAATCTCCAACGCAGAGGATAGGCCACATAATGTGCAACAACAACTCCACCGAGTCTCATCTAAGCTCAAGACTCTAGAGGCCAGAGTCGAGGATGGAGAAGGGAGATCCAGGCGCAACAATGTCCGTATACTCGGTATCCCTGAGAAAGCAGAGGGACCATGTAAGGAACACTTCCTGGAGCAGTGGCTAGTAGACATGTTTGATTCGTAATCCTTTTTTCAAATTTTTCTCCATAGAGAGAGCAGACCGCGTGCCCACTGGTAGACCAGTGCCCGGTGCCCCCCCACGAACTGTGATAGCGAAGTTGCTAAACTACAGAGATCGAGATGCATGCTTACAGCAGGCACGAACCAAAGGCACAATCACCTTCAACGGGTCCAGGATAGCCTTCTTCCCCGACTACACAAGGGAGGTGCAGAAGGCGAGACAATCCTTTGAAAAGCTCAAAAGGCAACTTCAAACAATAGGAGTTAAATATGGCCTGCTCTTCCCTGCTCAACTAAAAATATACCATAAAAGTACAACGGTCCACTTTAACAACCCTAAGGAAGCGTGGCGCTGGGCAGAGCAACATATAGAAGGGGACTGGTCGGCACCTCAAGCTAACAGGAGCAGAAACCCCAGACCGCCGGCAGACCAAGGCCAGGCACCGGACCAGATCAACAGGCGGACGTCGGGGACTGACCCCCGCCCTGACCCCCACTGAAGGCCCAGAACCTACCGGCAGGTACGAAACCATTCTACGGTCTGCGCTGCAGAACGTCCCAGTAACTTACATTAGGCGTTCCACACACCTACAATGCGGCAAGCTGGGGCTTACTACCCTCACGTCTGGGGAACCCCCCCCCCCACCCCCCAACCTCTTTAATTTTATTCAATCAGGGACTGTTAAATTGACACCCTACTTCTTTTGAATGTCAGCGATGTTTGGGCGACAGGTACTTCGTGTTGGGGTGGAGTATGGGGAGGGAGGGGTAAGTTTGGAGTTTTTTGTTGTATTAGGAGCACTACACCAATGCATGTTTCATGGATTTATATGGCTTTTGGTCAGTTGGGGCCACAGCATGTTCAGACAGGAATGAATCACCCCTCATGGCACGAGTTATATTACATCACCACACATGGGGACCCTTCCCCCGCAAGACATCCGCCCAACCCGCTAACACGTATGCTAGTGTCACAGGTGCTGGGATATAACGAAGAATCCTCCAAATCAGATAAGTCTAAGTCCACCTCCCCTTTCTCCTCACCTGTCTCTTCCAGAAGACTTCCTCGTCTGTAGGACTTGTCCTTTGGTTTTTTCTTCTTTGTGAAGAGATACGGTCGTCCGCGGGAAGAAGCCACCCTGATTCCCTGATAAACAGGGAAGCAGTCGGCCCCTGTCCCGAAGATGCCAGGAAGAGAGGAAAAAAGCAGCCGCTTAAAAAAACCTCTCACTGGATGTTGTTGTCAGTGCCGGAGTAGTTGACTGGTGAGTCCGGAATGCAGGTGAGGACAGGAAAGTCTTTCCGATGAAGTCAAAGCTGTATTACTAGTCCGGGATAGTGGAAGTTGAAGCAGGAGAAGCCCGAGGAACCGGGATGGAAGTACACACCACTGCCAGATACCGGAACGAGATCCGGAAAACAGGAAGTGATAGAGGAGCCCCGAAAGGCACGGGAACCGTTAGAACGGAAAAAACAGGAAAATACAAGGAAGGGGAAGAAGCAGTAGAAAGGAATACTGCTATAGGTACTGAGTAAATCATGCAACAGGCAAAGTACTGGAAACACAGTAGCACGGCAACAAAGCGAAAGATACAAGTTGCAACGCACAGAGCCCAGAGAGGGGCGTGGTTAAATACGGAAACAAGAGAAAAGGCTAGACCGTTAAACCAGGAAGTGAAAGGAAAGACACACAGAAGAAAAAGACTAGACCGCCAAACCAGGAAGTGAAAGAAAAAACACACGGAACTTCTAATGGCGCCGCCAACGCCAAGCCTTCCATAACCGCCAGCGACCACCAAAAGACGGCGGCATGACAGTATGCCCCCTCCCAAGCGGCACCCCCCCCGGTTTACCCGGGAACAGACGGTGAAATCGCTGAATCAACGCCGGAGCGTGAACATGAGACACCGGTTCCCAGGAGTCCTCTGAGCGTGGAAATCCTTTCCAGTGGATGAGATACTCCAAGCGACCCCGATGATAGTGGGAGTCCCGAATGGAGGCCACCTCATACTCATCAGAAGGAACCACCTTGGGAACCGGATCACGTGGCAATGTGCGACGGTAGGGATCACCCTTGCATTCCCTTAGGAGAGAAGAATGAAACACCGGATGGAGACGGTGATATGTTTTGGCAACTGGAGACGAAAAGCCACAGGATTGATCTGGTGAAGTATAGGGAAAGGACCCAGATAGCGGGAGATAGTTTAGAGGGGCGAAGCCAACGAGGCAGAAACCTAGTAGACAACCAGACCTTGGTACCCTTACGCCATGCCGGAACCGGCTGGCGCTTAAGGTTGCAGTAAGATCGGTACCGGAGACTGCTAGCTCGCAAGCAAATCGTGGCAGACTTGTGAGCATCCGAGATACTGGTAAGTAAGGCATCAACAGATGGAGTTGTAGAAGGAGGAAAAGAGAGAGAAGGAATAAAGTTGGGATGGAAACCATAGGAACAAAAGAAAGGACTGAGACCAGTGGCACTGTGCTCTGCATTGTTATAGGCAAACTCCGCAGTAACCAACAGACTAACCCAGTTGTCCTGTTGGGCATTAGTGAAGCATCGGAGATATTGCTCCAGAGTGGCATTCGTTCTTTCTGTCTGTCCATTGGTCTGTGGGTGGAAACCGGATGACAAAGCACGTTCCATACCCAGTCTTTCACAAAGTTCCTTCCAGAACTTCGAGGTATATTGAGATCCCCTGTCAGAAATAATCTTGTCCGGGGTACCATGTAAGCGAAATATTTCTCTGGCAAATACAGCCGCCATCTCAGCTGCAGTAGGAAGACCCGCCAAGGGAGTGAAATGTGCCATCTTAGTGAAGCAGTCGACCGTTACCATGATGCATGAACAACCTTCTGAAGGTGGCAGATCCACTATGAAATCGGTAGAAATAACGCTCCAGGGTCTCTTTGGAAGGTCCTGTTGTTGGAGATACCCAATTGCCTTTTGAGTGCTGTGCTTGGATCGACAACATACCGGGCATGACTTGACGTAGGTTGTAACTTCTTTGGCCATCCCAGGCCACCAGAACCTGCGAAGAAGCAACTCCAAAGTGTTCTTTACACCTCTGTGTCCTGCTGTTGGATCATCATGGCACCATTTTAAAGCCGACTGACGGGTGAAACTGTCTGGTAGAAATAATCGTTGTTGTTGAAAACATAAACCATCTTGCATGGATAGATCCTTCGGGAGAGGGTAAGTGGACCGCGTGACCTTACGGACTCTGTCCAAGAAAGACTCCACAGAGCAGATCACTTTAACTTCTGGTAGCATGAGGCTGGGAAATTCCTTCAGAACTCTGTCTGGATCTGGTCTTCTGGAAAGGGCATCAGCAAGTATGTTCTTGGAACCTGGTAAATAAGTCAGTACAAAATCATATTGGGAGAAAAAATGTGCCCAGCGAGCTTGACGTGAGTTGACCCATTCCATCTTTTGCAGAATTTTGAGATTCTTATGATCTGTTCTGATTTCAAAAGGATGATTAGCTCCTTGTAAGAGATGTTGCCATTCTTCGCATGCGGATTTCATTGCCAGTAGTTCTTTTTCTATTACCGAATAGTGTGTCTGGCTGTCATTCAGTGTTTTGGACATGTAGGCAACGGGATATTCTAACCCTTCATGTTCTTGTAGGAGAGCTGCCCCAATTGCTGCAGAAGAGGCGTCAGTTTCCACAATGAATCTTAGATTCTGATCTGGTTGATGAAGTACCGGGGCAGAGCAGAATTCCACCTTGAGAAGTTGGAAAGCCCGGTCTGCCTCAGAAGACCAGGTAAAGGGCATGGATGACTTCTTTAGCAACCTTGTAATGGGTAGAACTCGATCCGAAAATCCTTGGATGAATTTGCGATAAAAATTGGCTAAACCTAAAAACCTTTGGACGTCTCTGATGGTATGAGGTGTTGGCCATTGCAAGATGGCGTCGATCTTAGCGGGATCCATGTGGATACCTTCTGAAGACAGGATAAAGCCAAGATAGTTAACCTCGGAGACTTGAAAAATGCACTTGTCAGCATTGGCCTTGAGTAGATTGTCTTGCAATCTTTGAAGGACTTGGTGGAGATGATTAGCATGAAGTTGAGCGTCTTTAGAATAAACCAAAATGTCGTCGAGATAGACGACAGCACATTGAAAAAGTAGATCGGAGAAAATGCGATCCATGAATCTTTGAAAAACAGATGGAGCATTGACAAGACCAAACGGCATAACACAATATTCATAGTGTCCGAAGGGAGTGCGAAAGGCCGTCTTCCATTCATCACTGGATCGTATCCTTAAAAGGTGGTAGGCTCTTCTTAAATCAATCTTTGAGAAGATCTGCGCCCCTTGAACAGCTTCCAGGATGTCTCCGATCAGTGGCATGGGATACCTATCTCTGAGAGTAACTTGGTTAAGACCCCTATAATCAATGCAAGGGCGAAGTTCATCGGAACCTTTCTTTGGAACAAAAAAAAGTGAAGCCCCAGCAGGAGAAAACGAAGGTCGGATCAGGCCATGATGTGAATTAGCATCTAGGTATTATTTAAGTGCCTTCTTTTCCTTAAGGGAAAGAGAAAACATCCTTCCAAAAGGTACAACAGCGTTGGGCTGGAGAACGATCTGACAGTCCTCTGGTCTATGAGGTGGTAACTTCTGAGGACCATCGTCCGTAAACACCTCCTGGTAGCGGTGTTATTCTCTGGGGATGCTGTTTACCTTTAATACCTCCGAACTAGTATTTAACTCCGGAAAAACATGTATCGTAGTATGTTGGGTCTGTGAGGAACATGAACTACGACAAAAAGTTGATGTAAATGACAGTTGATTCTTTGTCCAATCAATGGTCGGATTATGCTTCCGAAGCCACGAGACTCCTAGGATTAATGGAAAATGGGCTGCTCGGATGAGGTCAAATTGAATGGTTTCGTTGTGATGTAGGATCTTCATCTGCATAGGAGGTGTAGTATGAGTGATAAGGCCCGAGCTGAGTGGTCTACCATCTACACCCTCCACCTTTTGATCCTCGTCTTTTTGCAAACGGCGTATGCCAACCTTTTCCGCCCAAACCAAATCCATAAAGCAACCGGCAGCACCACAGTCCAGTAGTGCCAATACCTCATAGGACTGCTTAGAGAGACATAACTCTACACCAACTACCATAAGACGGTTGTCTTCTGTGGACGGCGTGGGTGTGACTGATAAAGAGACGAAGGGACCAGGAAATCCCCCTCGGTAACTTGTCCCAACTAGTTCCGAGGACTGGCGTTTCCTGAACGTCTTGGAGGCACGTTAGGACAGTCTCTAAGAATATGTTGATTGGATCCACAATGCATACACAGGTTGTTCTCTCTGCATCTTCTCCTTTCTTCCGAGGTAAGTGGCCCTCGGGTAGTCCCGATTTGCATTGGTTCCTCTTTCGACATACAGGTGGGAGAGGGAGAGGAAATCCCAGGATCAGGTGTAGCAGGAAATCCACGCTGTTTTCGACGTTCAGACCGTCGTTCTGAGATGCGGAAGTCCAGCTGAATAACAGTAGACCACAAGTCGGTTAAGGTAGCTGGTCGGTTAACCCTTGCTAATTCATCTTTAAGGTCCTCCCTTAATCCTCTGCGAAAGATGGTGTACTGAGCGTTCTCTTGCCAGCCTGCATCAGCAGCCAACCGTTTAAAACGGGAGATGTATGACAGAAGATCCGAACTTCCTTGTCGAATATCCAGTAACTGTTCACTGGCGACTACCGCAGACTCTTGCCTTTCAAAAGCCATTTTGAATTGGGCGGTGAACCCGGCATAATCTTGGAGTAAAGGGCTGGCACTGGTCACCAGAGGGGTAGCCCAAGAAAGAGCGTTACCCGTAAGGTTAGAAATTAGAAAACCTATACGGGCTGAGTCTGAGGCATATGTTTGTGGTCTGAAAGTGAAATAGATTATGCATGCCTCCATGAACTCTTTGAATCTAGCTGAAGAGCCATCGTATTTACCGCAGGCTAAGGGCATGGGAGGCAGATCACTCCGGGACTGTTCGAAGTGATCGACGCGCTGCCTCAAAGCAGCGTTTTCGGCTTTCACAGCCTGTAGTTCTAATGTCACGTTCTGCATTGCAGTGAGCAAATCTTGGACCTGTTCCGAAATAGACATTGTGTTCTCTTCTAGGCGTTGCAAACTGTCACAGGTGCTGGGATATAACGAAGAATCCTCCAAATCAGATAAGTCTAAGTCCACCTCCCCTTTCTCCTCACCTGTCTCTTCCAGAAGACTTCCTCGTCTGTAGGACTTGTCCTTTGGTTTTTTCTTCTTTGTGAAGAGATACGGTCGTCCGTGGGAAGAAGCCACCCTGATTCCCTGATAAACAGGGAAGCAGTCGGCCCCTGTCCCGAAGATGCCAGGAAGAGAGGAAAAAAGCAGCCGCTTAAAAAAACCTCTCACTGGATGTTGTTGTCAGTGCCGGAGTAGTTGACTGGTGAGTCCGGAATGCAGGTGAGGACAGGAAAGTCTTTCCGATGAAGTCAAAGCTGTATTACTAGTCCGGGATAGTGGAAGTTGAAGCAGGAGAAGCCCGAGGAACCGGGATGGAAGTACACACCACTGCCAGATACCGGAACGAGATCCGGAAAACAGGAAGTGATAGAGGAGCCCTGAAAGGCACGGGAACCGTTAGAACGGAAAAAACAGGAAAATACAAGGAAGGGGAAGAAGCAGTAGAAAGGAATACTGCTATAGGTACTGAGTAAATCATGCAACAGGCAAAGTACTGGAAACACAGTAGCACGGCAACAAAGCGAAAGATACAAGTTGCAACGCACAGAGCCCAGAGAGGGGCGTGGTTAAATACGGAAACAAGAGAAAAGGCTAGACCGTTAAACCAGGAAGTGAAAGGAAAGACACACAGAAGAAAAAGACTAGACCGCCAAACCAGGAAGTAAAAGAAAAAACACACGGAACTTCTAATGGCGCCGCCAACGCCAAGCCTTCCATAACCGCCAGCGACCACCAAAATACGGCGGCATGACAGCTAGAGGACACCAGCACAATCACCGTCGCTACCAATTGAACGCCCCAGGTCCCTCAAAGTGCTCACCTGGAACGTAAATGGGATGGGCTCCGCGATTAAAAGACGCCTGGTCAAGCAGTTACTTAGTAGACACTCCCCCGACGTGGCCCTGCTAACTGAAACACATCTAGCGGGATCACACTGTACTCTCTTCCAGAGAACCAACTACAGGGCCGCCTTTCACGCGGGATACACAATGGGATCCAGGGGTACCCTCATTCTTATACATAAACGCATCCCATTTGCCTTGGAATCGTTAGAACAAGACCCTCGGGGCTGCTATGTCTTAATCCTAGAAACGCTCAGGGGTGAGAAATTTGCTTTTGTCTCAATATACTCCCCACCCGCACTGGGGCAGGAGCTGTTAGACGATCTGACTACCCTCATGGGTAAACATCAACCGGATAAGTGGTTTCTGGGAGGAGAATTTAACGATCTCATGTGCAATGCCACGGATCGCACCCACCTCAGACAATGCAACCCGAACGCCTCCACAAAACTATCTAATTTTGTATCCGCTTTAGGCCTCTGCGACGTGTGGCAGGAACTTCACCCGGGAACTAGGGGTTACTCATTCTACTCTGGAGCCCATGGTTCCCTCTCCAGGCTTGACTACCTTTTCCTCCCGTGCATAGACCTCTTTAGAGTAATGTCGGCAGACCTACTTCGTCGTGTAGTCTCGGACCATTCGCCTTTGTTGGTGGAAATGCGGTTGCAGGGCATAATCCCACCCTAAAACGTGGAGACTGAATAATTACTATCTTGGCTTCCCCGAGCTGGTGGACCGCCTTACCGAAGTTTCTACTGAATACTTCGAAATGAAGTTGGGGAAACATTATTGGGGAAAACAACCCGGTAACAATATGGGAGGCCTATAAAACCGTGTTGTGGGGAGAGATTATCTCCTGGACAGCAAATGAAAAGAAACAAAGACTCTGGAAGATAACAGAGGCAGAGGAGGAGATGACCCAGTGGGAGAATAAACACATCCTAGATCCAACCCCTCGGACCCAAGGGTCCCTTAAACGAGCCACGGAGTGCCTCCGTAATTTAATGTTAGATAATGCCAAACGAGCCCATTGGGATTCTAGAGCGGGAATATACGAGCTTGGGGACAAAGCTGGCAAAATGTTAGCGTGGCTGGAGTGGAGCGATGAGGGACAACGGGGTGAGAAGTGCCAATCGGACGCCGAGATAGCAGAGGCCTTCACCCAATTCTATGCCGCGCTATATCAGGCCCCAACCTCGTCACTGGACCCAACCCTCCTAAATGATATAACGCTCCCAACTCTGTCAGCACAACAGACAGCGGAACTAGACTCCGACCTCTCAGAAGCTGAAATTGTCGAAGTTTTAGCACAACTGCAAACAGGGAAAACACCGGCCCCAATGGGTTCCCGGTTGAAACCTGTCAAAAACTAGGTGGGAATAATATAGCTCCCCCCCTCCACAAAATGCTATTAAGTGCTTGTGAACAGGATACCCTCCCACCGGATCTGTGCAAAGCTATTATAGTTATCCCTAAGCCTGATAAACCCCAGGAGAGATGTGCCTCTTATAGGCCGGTCTCACTACTTAATGGTGAAGCCAAGGTCCTTGCTAAGCTCTTAGCTAACCGGTTGCAGTCGGTGGCTGACACTCTGATACACCCGGACCAATGTAGCTTTATGCCACACAAGTCAACTTGAATGAATCTGCGTCGACTTCACCTGGCACTAGAACGGGCCCCTATCATTGACACTCCACTCACCCTTTTGGCAATCGATTTTGAAAAGGCACTCGATCCGGTGGGACAGTCTTTGGGAGATCATAAGACGCATGGGGTTTGGAGACGGTTTCCTGGGATGGGTAAGACTACTCTATATGAACATCCAGGCAGAAGTTAGGGTAAACGGGTGGACCTCCCGATCCTTTCAGCTGGGCAGGGGTACGCGACAGCGATGCCCCCTCTCCCCCCTCCTCTTCGCCCTCGCGATTCAGCCACTCGCCCTTTGGCTCTGCCAGAGCACCACCTGGATAGGATTTAGATAGCCAGAGGGACACGAAGATCGAACCTCCCTGTATGCGGACAATCTCCTGATATACCTAGGGGACCCATCCCGGACCTGCCCTATAGTGACAGTTATGGTGTGTTTAGCGGACTAAGAATTAATTGGGGGAAATCTGTTTTCTTCCCGGTGAAGGGTGGAGGGCTGCTTACCCACAGGATTGCCTGGTGGCTATCTCATGGGTAGAGCCGCACTCTTTAAGATGATGACCCTTCCAAGATTCCTCTATGTCCTGCAGAATGCCCCACTCAAGATTCCAAATTCTGAATTTGACCGGGTGGAGACCCTCCTCAGGGAACTCATATGGGGGGGGAGGCCAATCACGCATAGCACTGACTACGTTCCAAAGGTCGATCTGGGAGGGCGGGATAGGGGTGCCCCGACTCCAAACCTATTACTGGGCCTCACAACTTGCAGTGGTCAACGACCTGCTTCACGGGGACCGGGAACTACCCCACATCAGGGCTGAGGTAGCGGCCATACAGTACACTGACCCACTACACTTCCTATACCAATTTCCCCAGAGACCCCCTCTGCCTACAACTCTGACACACATTACTACCGTCTGGAGACGAGCACACGTGTTTGTAGGGTGGGGAAACAAAATAACCGCAGCACAACCCTTGTGGCAAAATAGTAACTTAAGGGAAATCGGGAAACTTGAGCCATGGCCATGAAAGTAGAAGACATCCTGAAAGATGGGAAACTAACATCATTCGAAGACATACAACTTAAATTCCAACTCCCGGGCACCTAACAGTACCACTACATGCAGTTGACCCACACCCTGAAAGCTCACATACCTGCAGATGCCACTGTCCCGGACTATACACCGATTGAACGTAACATGTTACCAGGACATCCCCACCAAATGCACATCCATCCTAGCCCTACCCTTTTAAAGGTGAACTATTGGTGAGGTCAAAAAGCCAGAGTAACACTGTTCAAATGGTTATTTTAAAAAGGCCTGATGGACAAAGATCCAAATTACTGGTAGTCTGGTTTATAACCGTGGTCACTGCATGGAACTTATGGACCGTGCTGAACTCTTGACCAGAGTAGCATTCGGCTTCAAGCCAGGACTGAGTGGATTATTGCTTATTATTGAGCTGTGCACTCTATCACTGATGCTGTGGCAGAGTGAGCTATCAGGGTGCTATGTGCCTAGATTCAAAGTCAGATGGACTCTTTACCCCTCGAAGGTAGCTGAACACTTTAACTCTGAGAGATTACAAGAAGCCTGGTGGGCAATACATCCCTGAGACTGTTTTTTATTAAATGTCCAGTACCAGACAGGCGGCTATAACCCAAGGACAAGGAAGGGATAGTAGACAGTTTTCTGTCTATCAGGTATTAAGAGATCTTTTTGGAGTGCAAAGTGCCTACAGATTATCCTGTTATCTATACCATTTGTTTAGACTGCTGAGAAAAAGAGACACTATTTTATGTAAAATGAAACCAGAAGGACTTCTAGGCACAGAACCTCTTACCCATCCAGACAGTAATAAAGTATTTGAAAATATAAATTAACCAGGCATTTGGTCTGCCACAAGATGCCACTTTGAGACCCACAGAGCAGATGAATCGGGCTGTCTGCCAACCCGAACAGCTCGGCAGGACAGTTTCTTTAATTGTAGATTCTGCTTTTAAGCCCTGATAAAAGATCTAAAGGATTGTCCTATAGAAATTCTAGTGAAAGAGCCTTAGTTCACGGGAATACCATGAAGCACTTGGGCAAACCTATTCCTCTAATTGCTTTTATTGAGGGTCTCATAGCCAGGGGAGGCCAATCTTAAATATAGTGAATCCAAATAACACCACTTTAAAACCCCTAAAATGTCATGGTCACCAAGCTTGTACACTAACAGAGGTGGTTCAGGCGCCTCAATCTGCACTGCCACTTAACCTCTGTGCTGTTCTGGAGAGGAAACCCATGCAGGGTGCCACAGTGGGGACGTTGTTTGACCTTATTAACACAGTTCCCGCTAAATGCAAATTGTGATGTTTGGTTATGACCCAGTGCACCTACCACTACTTTATGGGATGGCAGTTTCTATAGACTTGCACACGGGAATAGGTTGGGATCTATCATACTAGCAGTATATCACATTGTGGCACTTTTATGGTTTTCTTGGCATTTAATTGTACACAGGCACCAAGTAACCTTATAGAACAAAATACTGTGATTCATATATACATTATACAGTACTTTACAGCACTTTGGAGTTTTACTGCATTCTGATGTGAGGTAGTTGCAGCCAAAATGGTAACATCCAAGTGGGAAGCACGGCACTTGAAGCATGCTGACAATTTAAATGTTGGCCTTTTGTAGCAAAACCCTGACCCTTTCATTGGTTTGAAAAAAATAGCTAAGGGATTGATATTTTTACTGTATAATTTGGATGTTTCAGGCACTGTTGAATTCATCATGGACGCGCAACAGAACTTCTACTTCATGGAGATGAACACCAGGCTGCAGGTGGAACACCCAGTGACTGAGATGATCACAGGGACCGACTTGGTGGAGTGGCAATTAAGGGTGAGGAAAACTCCTTTTACATTTTCTACGAGAATGTATTTTATCTTCTGCTACCTGGCATTTTAATTCTCAGTCTATTTTTATTTCAAATGTATGACTTTAATAGATGGAATAGTTCCAGGCATTTTTGTCCATTATAAACTGAGGGCAGGCATCATTTGGAACAACACGCTTTGCATCTCAGGCACTGGTGCAGCACTTGCAGAACATCTGCGGTGCAAGTACACTGTCCATTTTCTATGTTTGGTTAAAAACAAATCCCGTGCATATGGGGCATCAATAGGTTTATGATAAATTGCACAGGTACCGATGCAAATCAATGAATCAGAAATGATCTAAGATGGAAAGCCGTGCTTGAAGAAATTGCTCTAGTAGTTGGGCTTGAATGCTGCAAGTCTTAAGATCCGTAGCTTGGGAGACATACTTCAGGAAGCCTATCCCCCAGTTTTGCCTTCAGTAACCTTCACTTGAATAGAATCGTATAATTTGAGGATCAACAGCCATTCCTAAAACCCTCTTGCAAATGGATTAACTGAAAACTTTCAGAGCTTTAAAAATGACCACTGCCTGTTTCTAGCTAACACAGGATATCAATGATGAATGTATCAGAAGAAAGTAGATTTTGTGCTTCATGCAGGAAACTCGTGTCAGAACGAGACTTCTGCGTGTGTCACTAAATAGAATTTCTTAATTTGGCAGAAGGAAATTGGTTGTCCTCTATTTCACTATGTAGTAATGTATCAATTTCTTACTTTAGCTTTGTCGCACGCAAACCAGGTTCTAATAAATGCTGGAGCACTTGTTACAGAGCTCCATCTTTAAAACATGGATGGATTGCTATGGAATAGGCTCAGTTTAGCCTGATTTCTCCAGGTCAAGGAATTGTATAGAAATGCCATTGACAAATCTTAAAAGAAAATGAAGTATTCACTGACAGGGCTTTGTCAGATATTCTGTTTTCTTTGCATTTCTGTGAGGATAGCTCAGAAGCAACATATATGTCTTGGAAGCAAGACAAAGCTGAGCAAAACAGGTTTGAATCCCGGTCCCGTGTTTAGAGGCAGGTCTCCGGTCTTAAGCGCATAATAAAAGAGTAATTTAATTAATTTCCGATCATTTGGCGGGTACATAGCCTGGGAAGCTTAACTCGCACCACACCACTACTTCACAATACCCACTTTAACTATGATATAATCTTGATGTTAACTGCTTTTATTTTTAAGTTGCGTGTTGTGAGGTCAGATCATACAGTATCGTGAATTTGCAATCTGCAAAATTACAGAGAAATTAGCCAATTAATCTCATGCATGCAAAATGCCTGAGAAGTTACAGTGAATAACGCGCGGACCAACTGGAGTCAATGAAATCCCTCCCGGGACAACATGAAAATCTATTCACCAGTGTGCTTGCATGTGAGGTGATCGGGTTGCATGTCGGAGCAACAGCTCATAAATTAAAAGAAAAGCACATAGTGTTCCTCTTTAAATCCCTGCTGTGCCTGCTGATGGTAATCATGGTTAACTGCCATGCTGTTACACCATCCACTGGTCATTTTATGCACACAAATACCTGTGCAGCCACTAAGCCCTCCATCTCAGGTCCTGATCTGCCTTCCCCTTCTGACCTCATGTCCTCACTCCCTCAAGCAGCACGGCAGCGGCGCACATGAGGGCATCTAACGCGCTATGGTCATATTCACCCATTGCAACGTTGGCAGCTGCCCTGGCGTCTTGGAGACAGTCGATGGAGACGCTGGCTTTTTCCTTTGCTTCATCACGCCCTCACGAAGACCCGGCAGCATTTTGAAAACTTGGGTCATGTGACAAGGAAACGTGCTACATCATCGGTCACGTGATGGGGTCATGTGACACTCCTAGGCCCCTTCAAAACCGGAGAGGGAACGCTCATTCAGTGCTTCACAGATGACCCAATCAGGCACTGTTCGGCGTCTTCCTGTCTCCACATCTTGAATCTGGACTACAACTGTTCTTCTTGGATTCCTCTGTCAAGCCCTTGGATACTGTTTTGCTCTGCTGTTTCAGGACCTTTGAGCTGTGTTTTTGGATTCCTTTGGATTACCCTCTGGTTATGACGAACTTGGCTGGCTTTTGACCTTGGAACTCTTAACGGACTGTTTTCGGATTTCCTCTTCTGTTACCTTTTGGAGTACCCTGTCTATACAGGTCTTGCAGTGCCTATTTCTTCAACAATCTACGCCTACCCGCTGCCGCTTGCTACACTCTGCAGCCACACAGAACACCTCCATTCTCATCTTTGTTCTTCCTGTCCCCAGACCCTTGGTAAGCCCCTTGATATTTGTTACCTCGCTATTCAGTGTATTGTTTGCCATTGTACTGACCCATTGCTTGCTTTACAGCGGTCGAGGGGTCACAGGTGTTCCTGGTTCCTGGCGTTCTTCGGCACTCAAAAACCCTGTGGCCTCAAGGATTGCTCAAGAAGTTATTTGTATCTTTCTGAGTGGAACTTGTGGACAGAGGCCCCATAATCTTCACGACCATCAAGTCATAACAGACTGTGAAGCCGACAAGTTGTTCAGATTATGGAGGCATCGGCTGGGGACCCCGTGGTCGCTCTACTGCAAGCAGTTACTACATTGAGGGCCGATATGGCCGCAGCCACTACGGCGTTACACCACCGCCTTGACTCCCTTCAGAGTGCTCGCCATCCCCTACCTCCTGATTCCGAATTTGGGGACCCCACACCTCCAACCCCTGGTCCTTCTGCCACCCCTTCCACCCCTTTCATCATCACACCAGTAATTGCTCCCACTCCTTTTCCTTTAGCACCCCCTGAGAGATTCCAGGGAGACCCCAGGAAATTCCGTACATTTCTGAATCAATGTAAATTACATTTCCTTTGTAGACCTTCAGCGTTCCCTGATGCACCTGCCAAGGCTACGTTTTTGCTTTCCTATTTGTCTGGCGTCGCCGCCACATGGGCCAACCCATTACTTGAAAACAATCATCCAGCCCTTTATGACTTTGACCTGCTAGTGACTGAAATGTCTAAGGTTTTTGACACCAGACACAAAGCTCAATCCAGAGATCTGGAATTACTAGATCTCTCTCAGGGGAAAAGCACCCTTATAGAGTACATAACACGATTCAACCAGTTAGCGACAGAAACATCCTGGCCCGAAAACAAGAAGGCTGTAGTGTTTTACAGAGGTCTAAGTGGCTCCATTAAGGACGCTTTGGCAGTGGTGCCGTCGCTTCTGACTCACTACTCTGATCTGGTTGATCTAACACTCCAGTTAGACGCTCGATGCACCGAGCGCAAGGCAGAAGTCAGATTCTCAGGTACACAGTCGTCGGTTTCTCCTGATGTATCCAGCTAACCCATGCAAGTGGGTGGAATACGTAGCCCTATAACTATGACGGAACGAGAAAGGCGGAGAACCAACAACGCTTGCTTTTATTGTGGACTTAATGGACATTACGTCAAGACTTGTCCACGCCGCCCAAAGCAAAAGAATCCGGTTTTCCGATTGCTCGTCCCTGAATATGGGGGCCAGGACGAGTTCTCCACAGTCCCCCTCTTCTTCTCCTCCGGCATTTGGGCCTATTAGACCAGTCACAGTCCACGCCTTATTAAAGCCTACTCCTGACACAATGCATCCCGTTCAGATTATCATTGATTCCGGGGCCACTGGCTGCTTTATTGACATACAAATGGCTTATGCCTTGAACCTTCCACTAGTTACCAAGGAGTTTCCCGAGCCTGTACAGGCTGTGGATGGGACTTCCCTTGCTTCTGGACCTATTCGACAACAGACTGCTCCCATGGAAGTAGTCATCCAGGAAACACACAGGGAAACACTCGCCTTTGACCTCATAACCACCCCTCAGCTCAGTTTGGTATCATTCTCGGCATCCCTTGGTTAAAAAAACATAATACGCTAATCAATTAGGGTACTGGTCAGGTCTGTTTTGAATCCGAAGTTTGTCAACATTTTTGTCTTATCGAGAGAGAGGAGGTAATCGATACACCTGCTGCAGTGTTGGGTGCAGTAGCACATCTGACCCTATCTGAGACTGATGAACATCACTCTTCCACCTCGCACATGGTTGGTGCTGTCTTTTCCAACATACTTCCAGTTTATCACAAGTTTTTGTCAGTCTTCGACAAGGGCACCGCAGAGAGTCTACCTCCACACAGACCCTACGATTGCCCCATAGATCTGGTCCCTGACGCTCAGATCCCCAAGGGCCGAATCTATTCTTTATCACCAGTAGAGGATAAAGCCTTGAAAGAATACTTGCAGGAGGCATTACGTTTAGGCCACATTCGTCCCTCCTCCTTACCTGCTGCATGCCCTATCTTCTTCGTTCCAAAGAAAGAGGGGGATCTTTGCCCTTGTGTAGATTACAGACGTTTGAACGCCATCACTATCAAAGATAGATACCCCATACCTCTCATCTCTCAACTCTTGGATAGATTAACACACGCCTCCATCTACACTAAATTAGATCTCCGGGGAGCATACAACTTGATGCTTGTCCGCAAAGGGGATGATTGGAAGACAGCGTTTTGCACACGACAGGGTTTATTTGAATACCTAGTAATGCCCTTCGGTTTGTGCAACGCCCCTGCCACCTTCCAACGGTTTATGAATGAGGTTTTTGGGGACATTCTGGACAATTATGTGGTGGTCTATTTGGACGACATTCTGATCTTTTCCTCTTTAGATGAACACATCCTTCACGTCCAAGAAGTCCTATCCCGTTTGCGCAAGAATGCGCTATTTGCCAAGCCTGAGAAGTGCCAGTTTCATACCAAAGAAGTAGAATTTCTGGGTTTCCACATTTCTCCGGGTGGATTGACTATGAATCAGTCTAAAGTATGAGTCGTTCTGGAATGGCCAGTCCCGGTAAACTTGATGTCTTTACAGTCTTTCCTGGGCTTTGCCAATTTTTATCGGCGGTTCATCCCTGGTTTTTCTACTATAGTGGCACCATTAACTAAATTGACCAGTCCATGTGTCCTGTTTATCTGGATCCCCGAACATCAAGCCGCTTTTGAGTCCTTGAAATCTGCGTTTACCTCAGCTCTGGTCCTACAACACCCGGATCCGGAGTTGCCATTCGTTGTCGAGGCAGACACATCATCCTTTGCTTTGGGAGCGGTATTGTCACAATCCTGTCCAACCTCTGGTCATTTACACCCTGTAGCTTACCATTCACGCAAGTTTACATCTACTGAGTCCCATTATACAGTTACCGAAAAGGAACTCCTAGCGATTAAAGACTCATTTCAGGTATGGAGGCACCATTTGATGGGGGCCAAACACCAAGTCACAGTTTTCACTGATCATAGGAATTTGCAGGATCTCGCATCCCTCAAATATGTCAATAATCGTCAGGTGCGTTGGCACTTATTCTTCGCAGCCTAAGACTTTGTTGTGAAACACCGTCCTGGTCTGTCTCATGGTAAAGCAGATGCTTTTCCCGCTCTCCTGGAGGGGTGTCGCTTCCGGTCTTCCCAGAAACAGTGCTTGACCACGGGCATGTAGTATGCTTATGCACTCCTTCGCCTCCTCTGTTGTCAGCCATAAGCACATGGGTTTCCCAACATCCACAACAGTTAGCAGAATGGGATCCCGTTTATCACGATGGTCTACCTTTTGTTCACAACAGGTTGTTTCTACCCTCTAGTGACACTCCAAATCTAGCTATGGAATGGTCGCATGATGCTGCCATCCATGGCCACCCAGGACAACAGCGTACTCTGGATCTACTTAAACGCTGGTGCTGGTGGCCTTCGATGCGGCGTGACGTTGAGAATTATGTCAACACCTGCTCAGTGTGTGCCCAGTGTAAGTCCCGTAGGGGCCGCCCCTTGGGTCTTTTACAGCCCTTGCCGATTCCCCCCAGACTCTGGCATACCCTTACAATGGATTTTGTGACTGATCTCCCTCGTTCACAGGGTTATGATACAGTGTGGGTTGTAGTAGACGCCTACACAAAGATGGCTCGCTTTATTCCTTGTTCTGGTATACCCTCTTCACCTACAATAGCAAACCTGTTTTTCAAGTCAATTCTTTGTTTGGGCTCCCTACGGTCTTGGTTTCTGACAGAGGTTCACAATTCACGTCCCGTTTCTGGCATACGCTCACTAAATTATTGGGTATTGATGCACGATTTTCCTCTGCATACCATCTGGAAACCGACGGCCAGACAGAAAGGGTAAATCGGGCCATGGAACAATATTTACGCTGTCTTTCACTACAACATCAGAAATCATGGGTACACCTGCTACATCTCGTTGAATTTGCCCATAACAACTCCTTGCACTCGTCTACTGGCTTTTCTCTGTTCTACTCCCTTTATGGCCAACACCCCCGTACATTGCCCATTCCCGATAATGCATCCTCTTGTGCTCCTGCTGCCTCATCCTGTGTTCTCGACTTGGCCATGGTTCACGCACAGACTCTTGCCCATCTACAGGACGCTCAGTTGGCCATGAAAGCTTCAGCCAATAAGAAACGGGTTGCTGCTCCTGTTTACCATGTGGGGGACCGAGTGTGGCTGTCGTCCCGCCATCTACACTTGCCTGGCTGTCGCAAATTGCTTCCCAAGTTTGTTGGTCCTTTTTGGGTGTCTGGTGTCCTGAGTCCTGTGGCTTATCGCCTATCTCTTCCTTTAACCTGGAAGGTCCATCCAGTTTTCATACTTCCTCCTGAAACCATGCCCTGGTCCTACGCGCCTGGTCTCTCGCCTTGCCCCTGTGTCACTGCATGATCCTGATGTTTGAGGTTGGGGGTATTCTGGGCTCTCGTCTCTTCAGGGGGCAGCTCCAGTATCTTGTGGATTGGTTGGGTTACGGTCCTGAGGAGCGCTCTTGGGTTCCTTCCCAGGATGTGCATGCCCCTCGTTTGGTGGCCCAGTTTCATCAGGATTTTCCTGCTTGCCCATGGGGTCGTGGGCCTTTGGGGGGGGGGGAGCTCCGTTACACCATCCACTGGTCACCTTATGCACACGACCGTGCAGCCACTAAGCCCTCCATCTCAGGTCCTGATCTGCCTTCCCATTCTGACCTCATGTCCTCACTCCCTCAAGCACCACGGCAGCGGCGCACTCGAGGGCATCTAACACGCTATGGTCATATTCACCCATTGCAACGTTGGCAGCTGCCCTGGTGTCTTGGAGACAGTCGACGGAGACGCCGGCTTTTTCCTTTACTTCATCACGCCCTCAGGAAGACCCGGCAGCGTTTTGAAAACTTGGGTCATGTGACAAGGAAACGTGCTACATCATCGGTCACATGATGTGGTCATGTGACACTGCTAGGCCCCTTCAAAACCAGAGAGGGAACGCTCATTCAGTGCTTCCAGCTGACCCAATCAGGCACTGTTCGGCGTCTTCCTGTCTCCACATCTTGAATCTGGACTACGACTGTTCTTCTTGGATTCCTCTGTCAAGCCCTTGGATACTGTTTTGCTCTGCTGTTTCAGGACCTTTGAACTGTGTTTTTGGATTCCTTTGGATTACCCTCTGGTTACGACAAACTTGGCTGGCTTTTGACCTTGGAACTCTTAACGGACTGTTTTCGGATTTCCTCTTCTGTTACCTTTTGGAGTACCCTTTCCATACAGGTCTTGCAGTGCCTATTTCTACAACAATCTACGCCTACCCGCTGCCGCTTGCTACACTCTGCAGCCACACAGAACACCTCCATTCTCATCTTTGTTCTTCCTGTCCCCAGACCCTTGGTAAGCCCCTTGATATTTGTTACCTCGCTATTCAGTGTATTGTTTGCCATTGTACTGACCCATTGCTTGCTTTACAGAGGTCGAGGGGTCACCAGTGTTCCTGGTTCCTGGCGTTCTTCGGCACTCAAAACACCTGTGGCCTCAAGGATTACTCAGGAAGTTATTTGTATCTTTCTGAGTGGAACTTGTGGACAGAGGCCCCATAATCTTCACGACCATCAAGTCATAACACATGCTCCCCCATCTGCTATCTGTGCTGCAGGCAAGGATCACCAAAACTCGCACCCAAATATTTGCTTCGACTTAGGTGTGAATTACCAGGACTCGTTACCATTCGTCATCCACAGAGGCATGTGCCTCTCTTTTACTAATTATCTAAATGAATGTCTATCTCGACCATGATAACTTTTTTCTTCCTGAATGTGCCCCTTACAATATACTCATGCTTCTTCCCTCCGACCATGATATGGATATCTTCTTGATCTGCATTACTGAATCCTTGCACCCTCACAATGTGATGATCCTTCCCTGATGCCTTTCTTTTCTCTTATCTTCCCATGTGCCCCCTTGCTTGTACATACCACTCAATCAAACTCACTACTCCCTCAGGCACTTCACTCTTGCTGGGCCACTCACACCGACCAACTCTCCTTCTGGCTCACTGTTAGATAAGATTTTCATATTTATGATCAATCTTCTTTACCTGTGTCAACCCCAGAACTTTTTTCTGGACTTGGTGATTATTTGTTCCTTGTCCTGTCTCACCTAGTCTTTAACTCTTTTCATGGGTGACCTTTGTATGTCTCTTCATAGTGTGTATATGGATTTATAGTTCTCTAACATTTGGGCTTAGGCTAGGTGGCCCCTTTGGCCTTCCCTTTTTAATTGCTCTTATCTCTTGGGTGAACTACTGTTCTCAAGAAGTAAAGTGGGATTCCCATCCCCTTTACATTATATATAGGGAGCCAGCACACCCCACCTTATGTGGAGTTCTGGGGAGATACTGTATCACCTTTCTCACTTTCCCGGTAACATTTTTGTTACACTTGCAAGTTAACTTGAATGGCTGGTGGCAGTGTTTGTACCTTAATGACTTTTTAGTCTTATTACTTGCAGGATGTCAAATCAGCTGCGGTAATGCATAGGAGGGTCACCATTCTGCTCGAATGGTGGGCTCTTTCTTTTCCTCCATTTTTAAGTATCCTTGTTGTTTCTTAGGTCTTATTCTACCGTCCTAGGTGGGAAAGATCTTGGTTGATGGTTTGTTTTCAGAGGGAGTCCATTCTATTCCCTGCTGACGCTCCAGCGTGTCTGTGAAGGCAGGAAGCAAGGGAGGAGTCCAAAACCCTGCAGCCCTTTGTCTTCCAGCCTTCCTGAAAGGAACCAGTTTCTAATGGGGAGCTGGCTCTCCTGATTGGACAGCCAGCTGCCCCTTTCGGTAAACTGCAAGCAGAGTTTGCAGAGGTCGTGCTGTAGTTTCTGATAAACACTCCGATCCTGGAAGCTGCTGACAAGTCAACCACTGGAACCAAATCCGTAGCGGAAGATGAAGAAAAAACGTCTAACGAATTCCAGCGACCGGAGAGCCTGCTGTGTAACCGGAGCCTGTTTTAACCCTTCCTTCCAATCGACCTGGGGGTCTCGAAGACGACTTCTAGCCAGAGGCTGGTGAGACCCTACTAGTCTCATGAAGACATGCATTTAGAACCATCCCTCGATGAGCTGCGAACCTGCTGGACTGCAAACCAACAATACCCAGGGACCTTGAGCTAGTGTGCTGTGCACATTCTTTCGCAATGTAATTCCCGCCAAATCTTTGGTGGACTCCTGCTGGACCTCAAGAGGCACGATTCGAATCACTGTATTCACCTCACCAGAGTGCAGGACAGAGAGAGTGAAGAGACTCCGACCAGCGATATTCGTTCTTCATCTGGTTCTTGTAAAGGGGCGCCAAATCTACATCCTTGAATAATCCTTTCTTGGAAGCCTTTTCTGGTGACTGCTGCTGCAAGTTCCCATCCAGTGTCCGTTTCTGCGTCACCAGGCAAGATTCCCGAGACTGGGTCGTGTGTGCTGCAGCGTGAAGTCATCCACCCAGGAGCTCTTCTTTTCTGCTAAGACACTGTGTTGACTTGGGTAATACTTACCTTAAGTCTTGTGTCGATCTTGTAAATAGGTGATTCATGTGTTTGGGAGTTTGCCAACACTGTTCCCCCAGGCCTAACACTGGAACGCCTATAGGGACTGTGAAGTCCCTGAACAAATTTGACTAACTCTGAAGCTAATATATACTTGTTCAAGGCGATATCCTCTGGAACTCTTGACTCTCTCCCTTTCTCTCTGTCTCTCTCTGTCTCTCTCTCCCTCTCTCTGACTTTCTCAACTGCTCTCACCCATCCACTCACCTTTCCCTTCACACACATCTACACACACCTTCTCACACGCATTCTCCTCCTCTCGTGCACACATAGTCCATCACACCAGCAGATTGTAAGGCAAGTCCCACTCCAAATATCAAAAATCTATCCAAAAGAGCAAAAAATGAATGCACGAGATATGAGAAAAAACTAAAATGTATTATAGTAGGCAGGGAATTATCTAAAAAGACATTCAGCAATTTATCGAAAAATTGCTGGTTTTGTAGCAAATTACAGAAAGGAAAAGACAACACTTTTTATGAATCAATGACAGTTTCCAAGTCTCCGATTGGCTATCGTCATTGGCACTATATGTGCTTCCATACATTTCCTAACTCTATTGGCTTGCTTTAACCTTGTGACTATATTAGCATTTCAAGCGGTTAGTTGATTAACATTGAGATCATCTTTTACATGGAGCTGATTGGATAAAACTATTTTAAACTTTTATACTTTAAATGCGACTTGTAATTGGTTGCTCAAACAGGAGTGTGTGGAGTGAATGACTAAGTACATTTAAACTAATCCCTATGTGAGGTGTGACATTGAAAATATAACTTTTGCATCCTTTCCTATTGATCTAATTGGTTGGCACCGTCTTACTGTTCTCCCGAGTGTGAACTGTTCATCGCTGGTTCATTTGCAACTCGTTGTTGGAAACATTACTTGCTTCTCCTTCCTTTCTCATGATTTCATCTGCCCTACCTCTGACCTTACACTCTGGAGCTTAATTGTGTGAAGACTTTAATCATTTGCAATGATGGGACTGTGTTTATACATATGTACCTAGATGACTTGTGATTCCATAAATTGGCTCTTGCTACTAGTATCTATGTGCTGTGAGGGTTACTCATGAATTTCCATGAGAATCACTAATTACTCATTAATTCTACTTCATGGGTTATAGTGTTTTGGGTGCCTTCTTCCTTAACAATTGGAGCTCTGTTATTGCAATTTATCCTACTGAGGGCAGTGTTGTGCCTCGTTCATTCTTTCTCGACAGGCATATCTTACACTGCTTATTGTTCAATTCTCACTGGCTTGTGACCTTCATTATGTTACGTTTTGATGTACTTCTTAAGAACATAAATTGTTTTATCTCTTGAACACAGGCTTGAGATCTCTGCCAAGCTGATGTGTTTTGATCAATCAGTGTGCAGTGTTCTGTCTTTTAGCTCTTGGGTCTGCTATCTCTCTTTGTTGCTCTTTCATGACCTAACTACCACAACTTAGACCTGGGAAGTTGTTTGCACCCCCACCCTCTTGCCACTTGCTGGCTGCACTCCCATTGTTTGTTGCCTTTTTATTTATTATTTTATTATTTTTTAAAGTTTTTTTTCCTTCTCGCTCCGCACTCTCCTTTTGTTCCCCCTTTCATGCACTTATCCCCCTTCTCCCTCTACCCTGCACGTGCACGTTCTCAATGTCACTGGGCCTAGTAAGATCGTTGTTTTTGTTCTCCCCTGTTCCCTTTCCCTGCCTGGTCGCGCTCTGAAACACTTGTGTATGAGCGCAATAGAAATAAAATATCAATCAATCAATCACTGCGTAGCATTTAGTCTCTTGCTCTGAGAAGTTGCAGCTTGGGATGTGTGTGTCTCTTTGCAAGGGTAGGGCTAATGTTTTTCACGGAGGGGTGAGGATTTTCATCCGTGTGAGGTGTCCAACTAGATCTCGAGGCCTACATTTACTGTTTGTTCAGTTAGTGTAAAGGTTTACTGTCATTCATTATCATTATGAATACTCTTCTGTTTTCCCTAGCTAATGTTCAATGATGCGTTTCTATTAAGGACACAGGGTTATGTTAAACTATAAGGTGAATGCACTATGGCTCACTGAAACATGGCTACATGTGCTTTGTTGGGCCTACACAGGGAAGTCTCTTTATGGCTTCCATGCTGTGTGTTTATTTTCCACAGACTTTCGCAGCTTGTACTTTCGATCACGTATAGGCCAATGGACGTATTCTCCAACATTACTGTACTCCCCAGCACTCCCCCTTTCGACTAATCCCTTTGTATATTCTCTGTCATATCGATCTTCTTGTTGTCCGTAGTATACACTCTTGGGTATCCATATTCTGTATACATTTATCAGGTTTCCTCCACAAATACCATAATCCCATGGGGTGCATCTCAAGAAACTGTTTGGCCAATCTTCATTTATGCCTATGTAGCACTCAGTGCTCTTCCAGGGCAGGGGGTGGTGACCAAAGGGCATCAAGGCAATTGTGCCTTGAAACACTTGTGTATAGGAGCGTTATAAATGCCATATCATATATCATATCATATTACAGGGCCGATCTGTTGGGCATCTTTGTATTTCTCGTACCTGTGGTTGGGTCAGTTTGACAGCTTTCATCTTTCCAACGAGGAGTGGCACTACCTGTCATAACTGCAAGGAGGTTACATGTATTACCATGAGACCCACAACAAATTGCAATTATTTGATAAATACACCAGAGTATTATTAAGACGATGAGGATAGGAAGCAGAACTCGGCAGAAATTCAAGAGCCACTGTGACACCCATGAAGTAAGGATTGCAAGCCAGTCATCATCTTTAATTATTTCGCTTGCTTTTGTCCATGTCTGTTGTCAACCTGCCCATTTGCTTAATTGTGAGGGTCTGTATTACATTATCTGCATCATTAGGAGATATGTGTGCAGCATGTGCTGCTGATCTTCTTACAGGCACTGCCTTCCATTGCTGTTAGTAGGCCTTTCACCATTCTGTTCTGTAGTGCTATTAGCCTAAGGGCACACAGTTCCTCACGGATTGCATTGAGGCCATTCTCTTTGGCGTTTGAAAATTCCATCAGGTTCCAACGGATAATTTGTATCTGTTTCAAATTTGCAGCAGTTTGTATTCCAGGAGTTAAGTGAGGCAAAGAATACCTCGATCTTTGAAAACAATCTATACTGTGCAGATATCTTTCCTAAAGCCTTGCCTGCTTCCTTTGAAAAATAAGTTGAATGTTTTCTTCTTGTTCTATGTGAATTCATTTGTCCTTCAACCGTTGGGGACAGTACAAGAGCCTGGGATTGTCCTTTGGGCAACGTGTGCATGCTTTTCTGGGACCATCATCACAGGGGCATGCAAAGTTACCAATGAGCAGACTCCATTCCATGAGGGAGGCAGGTAGAAATATGCATTGTTTCCGTATTGCCATAGGATGTCCATGACAGTGGCTGTTCTCTCATCTAGTGCTGACATCATGTATGTCTGGTTGCAGTTGGTATTACGTCCAACTGACACGCTTCCTTTGCCCCTGAAACAGAATGAAGATCGAGGGAGTTTCTGTACTTTTACAGGTTGTTCATGTTGATGCAGATTGGTCAGCTTGTTTACATGCGCTGCCCATACGTGTGTCAGTTTGCATTATTTACTTTTCTGTAAATACCATAAGTCACTTGGCATCACATACTGCCTACCCCTTCACCTATTTCTTGCTACAGATTGTTGCACCTTCTATAACCTTTTGTGGCATGGCTGGACACTGTTTCTTCATCTTTCACCAACCCTTCACATTCACTTTTGGATCTAATTTCCATTTTAATTCGAACTGTGTGTCCCTGAAACTGCCTGTGCATTCTGCAAATAATGGAAGGTGCCAAGCATTGTGTCTCTACAGTCGGCACTTCCTGGGATAAGAACAGTCTGGGGTTGCCAATCACATGTGGGATAAGGCCACTTATGTTACATGATTCATTTACCTGGACCCTGTGAATGGCCTTCATAAGGTTGTACCACACAGTGGTACCATCTGAATGATGATCATCCACTATGTTATTGACTTCCTCACTTAAATGAGGTTTGTGTCTGGATTGTGTCTGGATTTCCTGCTGTGACTGCTTCATTTCCACTTTGTGTGTCGAATTGCAATTGGAAGGACGACATGAATTGGTTCCGGAATTCATGGAACCAGCCCTGCATGTCTTCTTTGCTAGGCATTGCTGCTTCTTCTCTACTTGCTGGTATGGGCTGGTTTTGGGCTGCCCCCTTTCTTAGGGGCTATCAAGCTGCATGTCATCAACAGCTGCTTTAGATTTGGTTCTTGTCTGCCTGAGAGGCGCTGTGCCGATGCCACCACCTTTGCTCTTGTTTTTGACATGTGGGTGTTGATTGGGCCTCTTACGGTGGGTCCCGTGTTCCCTTTTCTTGCACCTCTTCTGTTCTGTCACGCTGGGTTTGGTGTTTCTTGGACTCCCGTTTGCGATATTCTATGCCTTTGCCTCGAAGGTGGGGTTCTTCTTATCGCCCGGGTCCTATTTTGCTGCTGTTGCAGGTGCGGGGTTCCCCTCATGTGCTCCCACTCACCACCTTTCCATACGGAGGGTTATATTGTTTTCCCTAATCCCCCTCTCTCCCAATGGGTTTTCTATTTTGGTAGATCCTCAGGTTCCTCACCTCCCTCAGAGGTCTGTCCTTCTCCTGCTCACCAGTTTGCCCCTTTTCCTTGGTGTTCTGGTTTGGCTGTGCCCTGGGGGGGTGGGGGGCGTGTAATAACTCCCCATCCCCTGTGTCTGCTTCTTGTCAACAGTGTCCCTTTGGTTCTGCCACTTGTCCTTCTAGCTCTCTTATTCGTGGGGATTTTCTGGCACTCCACTGCCCCACGCTGCTTTTGCCCCCTTGACGATCCTTTAGTTACTGGGGCACGTGATTGCTGCAGAATCTGCTTTTGGCCCCCTTTTTTTCTTGGGCTCCCTGGGTGTATCTGATTCGTTGTCCTTTTCTCGGCACCCGTGATGTTTGCTGTTGAATCCTCCCTCCTCCTCTCACCGGTCTCCTCTCTGCTCTTTCACACGGTTGCTGTGTGTTGCTGGCAGGGGTGCCTCTTCTTGGCCCGTTCTGTGTTGTGTGCCTTGGCGGGCCTCCCCGGGTTGTCTCCTGCTCTCACACGGTGTGCCCTCACCTGTGTCACTTTTCTTAGCTTCAGGTGGTGGGGGATGAGGGGGTGCTCCTCTCCTCACGCCTGTCCCTCAACTCACACTGCCATTTAATCCCTGGTCCACTCCGCGCTCCCGATTCCACTCTGGTCTGCTCACCGCGATGATCTGAGGGAGGGAGGGATGGGTCCTCGCTGTTCCTCTGCCTCCGTGGCTCCAGGGGTTCCGACAACCTGCTCCGGTCCCCGCTTCTTCCTCACCCTGCTGCTCCTTGCTTCCCGGTCCTATGCAGCCCGGGCTTCACTTTTTCTTTGTCCTCCCCGGGTTCCTCTCCCAGCCTGCGTTCCCTGCCGGGGGACCGTAGGTCGCTTCGGGTACCGGTGGGTGGCTGCTGAGTCCCTTCTGGTGCGTGAGGAAATGTTTTTATCTGTTCCACGTTGCTATTTTTTTATGCGGTCCTGTGCGGAGAGACGCTCGCGCACGTCCTCCTCCGCCGGCCATCATCTTGGAGTGCAATGGGCTTTTTTTTTTTGCATTCAATTTCACTGGGGTACTATGAAAGGGACTCTCCTCCATACTCTACAGGTTCTCATTTGTTTATGGTACATGAGAGCACACTGTAAGCATAGGTTCCAGGCTGGCATCCATGAATGTTTTGTTTATATAAACAGTCTCTGATGTTCCCATAATTAATAAACCATGTTTCTGACACCACCGGATGCACTCCTTATATGGCATACTGGTACTGGTCGAACATGTACCTTTGGAACATGTCAACATATTCTCAGGCACTATGTTTTGAACTCCAGAGATTATATAAAGAGAACTTCTGGGAGCAGTTAAGGGAGTGCTGTTCTTGATCATCAGAGTGTTACCGGGGCTGAGCTGAGCTCCATTCTGGTTTATGGAGAAGGGAGAGGTTCTTATTGCTCCTTTTTCTGTCCTGGATTTTTGCAGCACTTAATTTGACCTTTGATGGCAGAGGCTCCAAAAGCTTCTCCTTTTTGCTTTTTGAGAGAACCATCCTTTTTAATTGAGCTTTATATGTACTCTTCAAACACTTAACTACAGCAGCTCAAACCCACTGAACTATCTTATTATGATTTGGCTTATGTTTGCATCATCGTTACTCCAATTGACAACAAATCTATTTTAAGACTTGTGTCATAGACATTAGTGACCATAATGGTTGTTTAGATGGTTTTTCTATTGGATCTGATATTTTGAGGATTTTCGTGATGTTCAGGATTGTGCAACTCCAGCTCAGCTCAGCCTTTAGCCCTCTACTGTCACAGAGGAGTGGTTCAAGTAAGAGAGAGAGGTTTTTACCTGTGTTCATATCATATTGAGAAAGGGAAGAGGTACTTTAAGAGCTATTAAGAGACAATTCAATTGAGGCATCATTAATATGCATGCAGCATTTTAGTGCAAGCCAATTAGCATTCAATTCTACCTCTATATCTACCACAACCCTTTCTAGGGGGGCGGGGGTTGTCGGCCCAGCACACTCCCTTTGGGGTGGAGAGAAGCCTCTGGTTGTGGAGGTGATCAAAATCACATCACCAATCTACAGTAAATTCTAAATAATCAAAATGGGGTACAACTTCAAAAAGATTCCACTTTACTAGGGACTTAATCCTTAGCAACCTGCTTTTCTTTTTCTTAGACACCACCTTGAGTTTTGTTTTATTGACGTCAATGATCAGGCCATTGTGTTCACAATAACAAAAACCCTCTAGAGATCCTTCTGTAAAGGCTAATGCAACTACATCAACTGCAAATAATAACAAGATGCGACTTGGCATCCAATTGTTGGCACATCCAAATCTAATATCCTCAGGTACTTACCTGCAGGTGTTCAGATAATTTATAAAAAGATTAAAGAATGGGCGGGTCAGAACACGACCCTGTCTTGTGTCTACCTCTGTCTTGATTACTTTAAATAACTCTATATTGACAACTTACTTTGTATCGACTTCATTCAAGTGTATAGCTTTTAGAAACCAATTCATGCCTTTTGCAGCCTAGAACTGCCATAGTAGTTCTCGATTGGCCAAATCAAAGGCTAAACATAAATCTACAAAGATGGGCACACTTGCCTGACTTTGGTATATATTTTGCTATCATCACCTGTAACCTGAAGGATTGTACAATGACCAGAGTTGTGGAAATAATTTCTTGATCTTCTACCTAGAAATTAATCCCAGTGAGAATCCCAGTGAGTAGCACCCTCCATAACATATTGAATGTGTGGCATTCCATACTGAAATAGGGTGATCATTACTTGGGAGGTTTTTTTGTTACCCTTTCTTAAAAATGGTACACTAACCAGGAAATTAAGGATATTTTTATTTGTTATCATTATCATAACTGCCACTAATTGGTGGCAGTGATGATAATGATAATAATCATGATGATCCAGATGAAAGTCTTTTCTTAATTCAAAGTCCTGCAGTAGAGACGTGCAGAGGCTCATTAGGTTGTTTGTGGGTAGAATACTTGGCCTAAAGTGGAATTTCTCTGCTCCTTTGCTCGCCATCACCCTGGAAGAGTGTGCCTCCTTTTTTAGGGTTACGAAAACATTTGTCAAAGTACTAGACAGCCATGTCTCTTTGGCCCAAAAAGACTTGCGTATGCTTATGAAAGGTTTGGATCCACTTTAGCCTTCCAGGATGCTCTCGCTGAGGCCACTGGCTATTTGGATCAAAGCTTTTTCTTTCTCTGTTCACAGATGGTCTTATGAGGAGACTTTCTCTGGCCCTTTCGACCCTCATTTTGTGTCCACTCGCTCCGCCCAAGAGAGCATGGTGGTTGAGGGAACCTCTGGCGAATGCAAGCTTGTTGGGTTTTCATTTCTTTCCCTTGGATAGCGTTAACACCTTGGGCAGGAAAGATTTTCGATTGACTTCAAAGCAGAATTTGTTGCTCTGTCTTTTGGTGGAGAAATTACTTTTGGGTGCCAGGCGGATGATTCTTCAGAGGGATTTAGAGCTAATTCCAGATATAAGCTTTTCTGCTACCCCTGCACTGTTTTGTATAGAAGATGAGAACTGTCAATTACCCTGAACAACACTTTGAAAGATGGAGACTGGTGACAAGTCTCAACATCTGTGTTTGTATCCCTCCTGGGATGAGAGGTGGAGGGCAGGAAAGTGCTAGCAGCCTTCAAGTACCACACCACTAGCTTCACAGATCTCAAACTATTTCAATGAGTTCTCCATTCAGGCTGGTTGGAATACTTCCTGCAGAAGAGGTGGTTGATATTCTTGTATTGGAGTGGCCTTCAGTTGAAAGCAACAAGAAACATTTTAGATCTCGGGTATTCCCATAACGTATTTCTTTGTCCTTAACCTCCTCCCTCGCATCCTCTTTGGCCAGGCTACCATGCAACAGTTTCTGACATAGGAGTAGAGTAGCACTTGCTCTCCAGTTCCATTTGATTAAACAAAGTTAGTATACAAAGTAGCTTGGCTGGCAGTCTGGTTCTTGATAAACTACCTGCTGTACTCTCCTGCCAGGTTTCTTCTTCATGCATCATATTCTATAGATTGCTTGATTAGTTCTTATCCAGTACACTTCCCCTGCCAGGGTTCTCTCATATATAAACACTTGTTTTCCTCATACACAAATTCCTATGACTTGAAATGCCGGGGATACTCTCCTGCCAGGGCTTTCTTATATGCGCCTTGTGCACACTCCCAAACTTGACAGTCTCTTACATTTGTTTTAGTCTGCTTCTTTAAGAAATATGGAGCTATCGTTCCTTCTCATTTGCTTCATTCATCTCTATTTGCTTTCAGTTTCATTGCTGAAATGCCCCAGTGTTCCCACTTCCCTCAGGTGAACTTGCTGGTCTGCTGTAGTGGTTATGGCTTCAGCCGCGTGAACCTGCAGCGGTTCGTTGGCGTCCTGCTTCCCTCTTTCGGGTTTGTCGCCTATGCGTTGTGGTTCTCATCTCTTTCTCGGCTCTTGCTTGCCGTTTCTGTGCTCCCTGGGCTGCAACGGTACAGCTACATGCAGGAGGTCGTCCTTCCTCCTCTGGCATTCTTGCAGCGTACCGACCTCCACAATCTTCCTTTTTTGTTTTCTCCTATGAGCCGGTTAACTCCACGGATGTTGCATTCGCCCAGTCCCTCGGTCAGCACTGAGAGTACTCAACCTCTCCAGCCAGCTCCTCCCTGTCAGCTGGCTTCCCTGTTTAAATGTCCCACCAGCTGATCTGCGCTTGCTAGAACTATTGCGTTCTCAGCCTTCACTGATCTTCATTACTTGGCTCAGCTTTCTCGTGACAGTATTTCTTTCATTGGAAAAAGGGAAGTCAGTTAGCAATAACTTGTTGGCAGAGTCCAAAGAAGTATTTTCAGCAGTTTTGGAGCGGGGATAAGGAGAGCTATAGCAACATGCCATTAAGGCATGGGGAATAGAAGGGGTATCCTTAAAAACGAAAAGGGGATACCATGTCTCGTCCGATGATACCAGGACACTCCCCTGTGGGTTAACTCCCCCATGCGGTCCTCCCTCATAGCCACCCCCAAGGTCAGGATCAGGTAGCGGCTGCTGTCCCCTTGCCACATGGGGGGTGGGGGGGCCACCACCAGAAAAGGAGTGATGATACCATCGAATTCATTGCACCTCTTAATCCTACCACGTACATCATGAACAACTTCCTCACAACCTCTTATTAAATAACTCGGCGCGCAACATACTTCTTGGTATTGGGAACGCCTCCCTCAGTAAAGGTGTATTCACAGACGAGTTGAAGACTGATCTCATTTCACCACCTTCCCAAAAAAAAAAACTTGACCCAGAGGACCTAGTAAACTGTCCCATCGGTACCCTAATGTTAATTAGGATTATAGAGAAAATAGTTGCGACCCAATTACTTGCCCAGACCGACCAGCTTGGCCTTCTCCACGGGTACCAGTCTGGCTTCCGCTCCAAATGCAGCCCAGAGACTATAGACACCCAAGTTGTGGGTGATGTGCAGTGATTCACCCACACAAGGAACGTGTGCCTCCTAGTCCCCTTGGCTACCTTCGACACAGTTGACCACCTAACACTCTTCTGCCTCCTTGCTGATGGGATGGGTTTCTCAGTAAACTGTTCTAAAATGGGTTGTGCCCTACCAGCCGGCAGACAAAAGGTCACACAGGTGGGCTCATTCAAATTCAACAGAATCCCAGTAATGTGTGGGGTCCCCCAAGGTCCCATGCTCTCCCCATTTTTCGTCAATCTATACATGGAACCCTTGAGAACTTTCCTAAATGACCCCAACATAGCCATCTGTCAGTACACTGACAGCTGACAGCTGTTCCTTAGGGTCAGTGGCCCTAAGACATCTCCCCCCTCCATGAATGCGTGGCCACCATCCAAACTTGGATGTCAAATGCCTACCTGAAACTGACCTCAACCAAGATAACAATTAATTCTCATCTGTCCCCTTGCCAAACAACAACTCGTGCAGCCAAGGCTGGACGACATGAGCGTGAAAGGATTCACCTTGCAGCTGTCAAACTCCGCCAAATTCTTGGCTTCATTGTTGACAGTAGCATTTCCTTCTAAGAGCACTTAGCCAAAAAAGGCACAAACAGCTTGGGCCACAGATCTTCAGACTCTGCATAATCAAATCCTTCACCCCACACCCCTGCATGGTGGTCCAAGCCCTCATGATCTCACCCATCGAAGGATAAAACCCTGTTTTTATGGGGTGTCGAGCGGCACCCGGGCTCACCCTCAAGACAGCCCACCACCTCATTGAACGGCCCGCAAATTCAACCGTATCTCTCCTACCCTGTGCGTTATTCACTGGCTTCCCTTCCCTGAAGATATTCGAACTGCATGTATCGCTTACAAAGTGTTTTCAAATAAGTACAGTCCTTCACCTGCTACACCCCAGCCATCTGGAACTTCATCTTGTCAGAGGGCTGCAATGCTCCACCAGTTCTGAAAAACACTAAAAATTTGACTCTTTCAACAATACCTGCTGGACGAGCAACAATCCCTCCGTCCCTCCACCAGCAGTACTTTCCTTCTGTATGAAATGCCAAGTCCAATGCTGGCACACTCCCAATGGAAAGCACTCCTTCAGACTCTAGGTTTGCGCTTTCAGCAATGAAATTGAATAATAAAATAATACCTTGCCTCTGATGACAAGGACTATGCTGTTTGCTAATGCGTTCTTGATTTGATATGGCTATTTCTGGCTTCTATGTTGCCCAGAAAGGAGCTGTAATTGGCGTAGGCAGGGGAAATCGTTTATAAAGGCCATTTGTATGGTTTCCGGTCAAGTGGTATGTGTCAAAAAGAAAATAAAAGAGTATGTAACATGTCATACACACTTTACTGGCTGGTTTAAAGATTCCCAATGCAGTTATATGGAAGCACAGTTCACCCCCTTAAAATACAACTGAAAGGACGCTTACCCTCATTTTCACAAATGATATTGATTGATTGATTTATTTATAGAGCGCTTTACACCAAGGCGCTGATGAAATATGCATGAGCAATACATTTTCCAGGTGGTATAAAAAAAAACACAAAAGACAGTATATTTTGAAATGGATAAAGTTAACATGATTTGTGGCTCGTTCGTGAACTAGCCTTGTGAAGCACAGAATATAAATGTACTGAATGTGAGACATCTCAATCAACATTTGGACTGAACTTGATATGTGGTGGGGGGACTTGGAGGGTTAGTAAGATCAGGTGGACTCGCAACACCAATGTGTATGTACTATGTGTCTAGGGGTACCATGAAAAAGAAGTCACCTGAGGGGGGTGTCTTTATATGAGTGAAACTGCATTATATGGACATGATCAAATACATGTCAGAGTTGGTTCTGCGGGATGCCCAGATGGGGAGCGGGATTACAGGTGCATGATCCCCAAAGATGGAGAGGGACGAGTAGTCGTTGTTTAGTGAATGTATACACGATATGTAATGTGATTGTGTTATTGAAATTGTAGAACGAGGTCCAAGATGATGCTTAATGACACCATATGTTTGATATGTGTTGAAAACCTAATAAGGCGAACAAAATAAACATTTGCACCGAACTTGGATTCATTAATCCTGTTATTTCTGATATACTAAATGGCTCATCTTTCATTAAGTTTAGTCCAAAATATGTGTGTCTGTTTCTCTCTGAGGGGTGACGGGTGGTGAGGAGGGTTGAGGGTCAGGGGGTTGTCAACCTAGGAAATTTCTGAAGACACAAATTGGTAAAATGAGTCTCAACTTTTGGAATCGGAAATTGATTAAAATATGAAAAAGAATTTAAAACAAACGTGACCCATACGCTTATGGTTTCAATGTGTTCTTTGATAATGCAGGGAAAATGCTAAATTATCAGTTTAGTCAAATGGATTTGTGAATGGTCTGTTTAATGAGGGGAGTTACGGGTATTGGTTCTAGAAAGCGACGTACTAAAGCCTTAATAAACCACACTTCATTCTAAAACATGTTAGTTTGGGTCCAATATATTCCTCTTTTGAGAATACACAACGAAATAATGAAAAGCGCTAAACTCTAAAACTACTGAGCTTATGGCTCGTTCCTTGAAGTTTTGTTCTGTAACTTGTGCTGTCCTATAAACCTCCAGAACTGTGGAACTTGCATCATGCCATAGCTTCTCGTGAAGCATGGTGCACAGGAATAGCGTGAATTTGGGGATTCAGTCTTGGGCCTCAAGATATTTCTAAAGCTGGTAAATCTCTGGTGTAAGAGTATTGATCAGAAAAAAAATGTGCTATCGGTATACAATGTCCCCTTGTGTTTTTTTCCTTCTAGCAGTTTGTAGCTTTGCATCTGTCCATAATGTTGTCTGGTCTATTTGTTTGCAATTTTTTTCAGTGTCCGATTAGGGTGGGCTCTGGACATAGGCGAGTGAAACCGTGAGGAATCCACTTTGTATGTCTCCTTCCTTACAGTGAAAGTAATGCATTGTTCTGTCTCTGTATGTTTAGTACTTGGTTACATAATTGAATGCCACATATAAGGGAAGATACTTGTGTCATAAGTCACCCACCTCCGTTGTCTCCTACTTTTCAAAAGAAAGTTTGCTTCTTTCATTTTTTTATTAATAATTAATAGTTCAAAAGAACTTTCCACATACATACATTATATTAAAACATGTCAACCATCACAACAATAATAATAAAAAAAAAATCACCAATGAAATAACATGCACAGCAATTGGGGCAAAGAAACCGCTAAAATACGGAATAATAGAGAGAGAATTATTACAGCGTCCAAAGAACATATAAGACCAGTATGAGATGCATGTTCCCAGAATTAAGACAGTATGCCCAGAAAGCATCAACATGCATAGAGGCAACATTATGTACAAAGCCTGTCAAGCTGTGCATATACAGATGCATTGTTGATGCACATGAGGTCAGCAAGTGTTGTGCCGTTTCAGAGGTGTGATGTGCGCAACACAGATGGCAATAGCGGCCCTCTGGCGAGATCCCCAACTGAGGGCCGAGGGCAGACATCGTTGGTAAATAATCAATTAGGAGTAATAGATAGAACATTCTCACCAGACCAGAAGGATTCTTCACCAAATAACACTGCGGTTTCATTAATGTATAATTGAGCATACTGTGTCTAGGATAGCTTTTTAATAACTCTATATGGTCGTAGTTAGAGGCCCAATCCCGAGCATCCAATTTATGCTCAAACTCAGCCTTGAGAAGGCTATACTGATCTTTCCAGTCAGGGGTCCAATCAATTTGTCTGAACAAATCAAATGCAGAATTGGCCCATGTCCGAAGGTTACAGGTAGAATCCTCCCTCTTCATAACCAAACCAATCAGTGAGAGGAAAGGACACGTTGGGGTCTTAATTGCCTTGATTTAACCGTGCCCCTTTGTTCCTCAATACCAGTGTTTGGAGGGATCTGTGCCCCAACTACAATCGTGCCAGTTTAATAGGCACAGATTGTGCTAGGTTCATAACCGCCCTCCAAAATGTCCCCTACAGTACATTCAACCATGTCAGGTTGGTCATCCCTAGCGACTCCAATCCGTAAGCGATAGCCGGGCAAAAGCTCTGCTTGTAGAGCATAACTATCCCCTCATACCTGTACCATGCTGAGTTTTTAGCAAACTTCTTGATTAGCAAAGTAAGGAGTTTGGCTTTTTTCTTCTTCTAGGGCATGATCTCTAAATATTTACCTGGACTCGAAACAAAGATACTTGTATTACAATACAATATCAATAACACCAGTGAGCAACATCAAGGGAGTTATTTTCCTAATCGCACTGGGCCCTGGCTGCCCTATATAGACCAACCTAAGTATGGTCCAAAAGGACAATGTTGTACGCATAGGACTGCCAATCCACGTGTTCACCACCTACTTTCGGGGGACAATTCTTGGTCCTAGCTAAGTTGCTTGGCAAATCAGCAAGGTACAAGTCGAAGAGAAGCGGGGCAAGGACACAATCCTGCTTCACTCCAGGACTGGTCCCAACAGGGGCGGTGCCCACCCTGCCACCATCCAATTGCACATATACTGTGGAACTGTACACATACTGTGGCGTATTCATGCAATTGCATAATTGCCTCAAGAAGCCACTCCTCATTTCCATAACTCCTTAGCTTCTTCCATAGCCTTGCACGATTAAGTGTCGAAGGCTGCTTTTAGGTCGTCAAATAATACATACAGGGCACTAGCGCCCTTCACTAATGAGTTCTGGATCAAAGTGTCCAACAGCAGCATATTGTGTATTGTGGAGGACCCCTTGCTAAATCCAGTTTGAAAAGTGCCCTGTATCTGTAGTGAGTCAACCCAATTCTGCAACACCTGAGCAGGAGAGACGAAAAGATCTTACTGGTCACATCCAGAATAGAGAGGAGACGATAGTTGTTGGGAACACTCCTACTCCCACGCTTCTGGACCGGAATAAGGATTTCTTCCTTCACCTAGTTAGCAGATCAGTTCTATTTTTCAATACTCAGCTATTGTCCGGTTGACTTAATTTTCCATTTTATTCCACCATTCAAGCTACTCTTTTTACATGTGGTTTCTTTTTATGTTCACTCTAAGTGCAATTTCACTGGATGCGGTTGAGTGGCTGAGTTTCATCCAGTCAGCACTGCTGCCGTTTCTTAATCTACAGGAATGTTTTGACTTTATTTCTGTCTACTGACTTCCAAGCACCTAGAACCAGGGTGAGGTAGCTTGGAAGGAGGACTTTAATTCAATTAAAGCAATCTAGCCATCAGTCCTGCCAAGTAGAAAATAGCAGGGAGCCTCCATCTCTATGCAGTCTTAGGCTCCAAGACCAATCAACATGATCTGAAATCTGCTCAAACCCTCAGCAGTGGTTCTGACCAATTTAACAGCAAATGCAGTGTTTCGGCCAACAAAGTGGACTGGGTTTCTTCCACCTGCCCGTGGGATAGCATAAGGTGATAATGCACCTTTTAAAGAGTGTTTGTAATTTTCACCTTCTAAAGAGTGTCTAACTTGCAAATCACAGGAAATGTACTACAAGTGAGAGATGTTCCCAAGGTTATAGGGTCTGTAGGCTGCTTTAGTTAACCCAATTGGCTGTCATGGGAACTACTCGATAATCTGTTTTTATCAGTGTTTTTATACTCTAGTAACACCTTTCAATGATCTGAGATCTACACGATTTTCTAGTACATAGTTATTTTCTTCATGATCCCATAATAAATTTGAAGACCTTTACTCGGTTTTGTATAGAATTTGTTTTCCACTTAGAGGAAAATTAATTGATGTTCTTTCTTCTGCAGGTTGCTGCAGGAGAGAAGCTGCCAATGATGCAGGATGAAATTGCCCTTAAGGGCCATGCCTTTGAGGCTAGGGTATATGCGGAAGATCCAAATAATAATTTTATGCCTGGTGCTGGCCCATTACTTCACCTTTCTACACCACCCGCAGACCTCTTCACTCGAATTGAAACAGGAGTACGGCAAGGTAAAATGAAACATTGAATTTCATTAGTATTCAACACATTGCCACCGTTTATTTGCTATACCAAGTTCCTGGGAAGTGCTTTTTGGTTTAAAAAAAAATGTTTTCGACACATCATCCATGGCATCTTGTTTGCAGGATAATGTGACCGATAGCAAAGCAAAAAAAATGGCCCCTAATACTGTAACACAGCTACTACGTAAGAATTAGTTTTTGTCCAGGATTAAGGAAGTATTAGTGGTTGCAGTTCTATGGCCCTGGAACTATGCCTTTTGGATGAAAGTAGCTGCCAGTTGCATCCAAGGAGCACAAGCGTGGCAAGGCCGTAGCATGGTTAAGACTGTTCATATAGTTCGAATGAAGTTCTTTCGGTGGAGACTGTTTAGTTTAATAGAGGTCTCATAACTACTTACCAAGGAGGACAATCAGGGGTCAAGTCCTAAAAATAAAAGTGTGGGGGCTCATTAACATACAGAATGGGTTGTGGCGTCACCCGAAATTAGCATATTAGGGTGAAATATGCACATTTCATTCAATTGGCTTTGCATAACCATACAAATTGCACAGGGCGAATGGTATTTGCTTTTCATAAAATCAAGACACAAAAAACCAAGAGGATATTTTCTTCTGATAGTGTTTTTGAAACAATAAAGGTATGCATGTTTTGAACTCCTGAGCCAATACCATTGCTTTCCCTGGAACATACAGTCCTGAAATGTGACATTTCAACTTTAGTTGTCGGCTATTTCTCATCAGGTTATATGGCGCAGTGAAGTGTCCAGCCTGCGTACCTGGCGACTTCGGTTCGGCATAAATTCGGAAAAGACAGCCAATATTTTATCATTTTACACACAGCCTCTAAAATAAACGGGGGACGGCGTCTGCCCTCTGAAAAAAAGGGGTGGATGCCATCCACTCTTGTGTGCCCTCAACTTGAACCCTGAGGACTATAAATGGTGTACCACTAAATCAGACACTTTTAGGGGCCAAGACAACCCCATCCAAAAATGCTGAAGAGTTTCTGACCGAGTATGAGTCATGGGTGGTAGCTATAAAGAAGGCTTTTTAGCAAGTGAATTGCGGACGCTCTGGCACAATGTATGTGACCTGAACAAAAAAAGAGATCCCGTCGCCCTCCTAGATGTTATTGGGATGTTATTGGGAAACTTTATGGTTCTTTCATTCTGGACCATTTTCAGGACTAGTGCTCCTGCTCAGGATGTAACGACCCCTTTCAAACGGGTTTCGTTAAAGGCATCGGGACTTCAATTAACATCTTGCTGTTGAACAACCTTAAAAGTCGAGTACGAGATGGAAAGCCCCAGATTTGTATGGCCTTTGTTGACCTGGTCAAGGCTTTCAATCAAATCAACCGTCATCAAAAAGCTAGAGGCAGAGAACTGTCCGGGGGAATTGCTGGACCCTATAATAACCATGCATTCTGATACATCATTGAGTCCGCTTGGACCAATCCGGTCTTTTATCAAATGAAATCTTAGCATACAAAGGGGTTAAGCAGGGCTGTCCCATGGCTGCAGCCCTGTTTATTTTTTTCTTGGCAGATATGAAGTCTGTTGACTCCGCAGTAAGAGCATTTCCTCCAACAGGGGAGGGGACGAGGCAGATCCGGTTGCCCAGATTACTTTACGCAGACGATGTGGTCTTAATAGACCAAACTCCAGTTGGTCTCCGCCAGTTAGAATCTCTCCAATTGTATACTAAGTTAAAAGGTCTTGAAATTAATAAGGACAAAACAAAGATCTTGAGTTTTGGAAATTCGAACAAGGGAAGAAATGGTTATGTTTGGTCCTTCGATGAGGAGCAAATTGATAAAGTTGGATCCTTCATCATGTACCTAGGTGTCTGGTTAAGTGATGCTCAATCAGAGGCTCCAATGGTCTCTCAGTTAAGAGCAAAAAGTAAAACCCTTGCAAGTCAGGCTCGTGCGTTGAACCGTAAGTTTGGCTGCTTTTCGATAATTCCGATGTTAACGTTTTAAGTGCTTCCTGCCCTGACTTAAGCACATCCCTCAAGCAATATGGCAACAGCTGGAAAGCCTATTTTGGAAAAAGGATTTAGGCCTTCCACCATCTATACCGATCCAAATTATTCGCTGGGAGTTAGGTCTCCCATCTTTAAAGCTAACCGTTGACTGGAATAGTTGGTAAATGCTTTAATTCTCCCCATCCTGAGATTTTGGACCTGCTTCATATAGAAATAACGCAATCCAAAAACTCCATGCTAAATGGAGAACTAACTCACTTAATATACTGGAGGAAATCGGGGGCTCCCTGGAAACAGTTCTTGCAAATCCAACGTGGATCAAAAAATTCAGGACTGGATTAAAACTTTGGAGTCTGCTGCTAGCCACCAGTCGGTGGCGCATTTGGCGCTGGAGCCACGGAAATTGGATGTTGTGCCCAATTATTTAAAGCAATTCCCTAACAGAATGTTAAGGGACCAATTCTTGCTAGCCCGCCTACACTTATTACCAACAAACGAGAATTGGGCGATCCGTGGTCAATTTTTGGAGAATAAATGCTGTTTTTGAAAAGACAACTCTGTAGTTGAAACATTGAAGCACCTTATTCTTTTTTGCCCGGCTCTCTGAGAAGCACAAACAAAACAATTTGGATATCTGGTGTCTGAGTATCGGATACTAAACTCGGAAGCATGGTGGAGTATTTTGATGGAGGGAAGTCGGACTCCCATGTGATTGCTGTGGTTACATTTTTAGTAAAACAGTTTTAAGGAAAATGGACGATTTAGCAAATAACTTTAAGGAAGGAAATGGTTAAGAAATCCTTATATACCTGTTTTGATTGCTAATAAATTGTATTCGATTAAATGCAAATTAAAAATAGATCACGCAAGTTTATATTCTGTTAGAGACTAGAAAATTGCACTTGCTAGCAGAGCTTGCACTTTTTCAATCTCTGTAAAATGCTAATCGATTCGTAAACAGTACTTCCAGGGAGGTATTCGTATCTATTTTATAATCTTTGCATTGGGGTGTTTCGGTCAGATTGAAAATGGTGAAATAAAGAGTGGAATAAGAGGAGACGCACCCTCCAAAGGAATTTGTAGCTGCCAAGTGGGGGCAGTAGAAACACTGGTATGTTGATCACTTGCTAAATATTTGGGGTCTTCCTCTATTAAAAATTAGGACTGACCTGTCCATTGAAATACTTTTCATTTAAATATCAACATGTAAGTAGATGAATTTCTCTTAATTATACTGTGAACTTTAATTAAATGAGAATGCAGTGCATAGACAAATGTCAGTCATCACTTTCCACTTCCTTTGTTTCTGGATAAAGATGGTTCTGCCGAACCCTGCGGGTGGTTTGTGCCAAGGTGTTTTGTTGTTGCCACAAGCTGCATAATGCTGGGTCAGGGGGGGGTGGTGCAGTTAGGATCCTCTGGCCACCCCCAAAAGTCTGCGGCAGCTCGCCAAATGAGACCCTCCGGAAGACAATGCTGTAAATGTAGCCTGCCCCTTGAAGGGGAATGATTGCCAAGAAATTGTCTGATAATTCAGGGAAGTCCTAATCCCAAAGTACACTTAAGAAACGTGTTTGTGAGAATTTATTTGTACGCAAATCTTCCCATTATTTCCTTTGAACCCTTCAGCACTACTGCTCGTCTTGCTAGATTTTTTCATTGACTTTAAAGGTGAGGGTGTTTTTTCAGCGTCATTCGCCTGCTGCATTTGCTTTTGTTCTAGGAATACTAGTTCACCTTTTTAGATCACCAGTGCTGGGAAACCTCTACCTTTGCTCTGGCATCTATGTCTGTGGCAGCACATCTCTCCTTCTGTGACATGCTGCCAGGGGTCCTTAGAGACTCATTTACAATGTAATTGTGGGTGCACCGTGTAGCCCATGTGCCTGACAGTTCAAAGGAAGTCTGCAGCTTTGGGGGGCGCTGTTGCACGCGACGGAAAATGGCCGCCTGAAGCTAGAGCTCCGACCTGGCTGACATCCATATCAATTCCATCCTCATTCGGAGCACCCCGCTAAACATATAGAGGGGTTGAATGCACAGCTAAAGACCTGGACCGTGCCCAGAGAAAATTCTGAGTAAAACGTTAAAGGCTATGTGAAGATACATCGTGTAGAAAACTGGACGGGAGAAGGCAGAGACACGAGCCGAGTCCCAGAACCAAAAGACGCCACACTCTATCTGGCTGACCATAGAGAGGAGAAATCCCAAAGCAACGAGATACCGAGGCACGGAGATAACTCCTCGGAGGTAGAGAAACCCATCTACGGGCAGCTACACATCCTGGTCCTGAAGCGGATGAAGTGATAGCAGGAGTCGAGTGAGAGAGGAGACCCGAGGTGCATCTAGGCAGCACTTGTGCCTGCCGGACTGGTTCCGCTGTGTCGGTGGCTGAGGTGGGGGCCGGAGCCACACCGAGGATAGCTAATCCTAGCGTGATGCGACCAGCAGTGGGAGCTGGAATGAAGTCGCCGACGCGGTGGGAACCGTAAGTATGTGACCGGCTCTGGGCTAATTATCTACCTTGGTTTGCGGCCTGACGAAGCGGCAGACCACAACGGGTGCCCCGCGCGACCCCCGACAAACTTGGCTGCATAGAGCTTGGGCAACAGGCGAATTTAAGCGAACGCAACACTGGTGCAGGGGCCTGTGCGGTGGTGGGTCACGTAGGAGCTACAAATCGGTGGAGCTGCGCAACAGCCCAGCGGAGGCCCGTTGGAGCACCGTCACACGACGCATAACAAACTGGGCAGACAGTACAGTGGAAAAGCTATCGGGAAAAGTATTTGGGAATTTTATCTTGAAGAGAACGCTAACACACCTGAAAACCCGTAAAAAAATTAGAAACTGTGCAACAATCCACAGAGTACGTGGGAGAACACAACCCACCCATAGACAAACGACAGAAGCAGACGCTAACTCTGGTTCTGAATCCCCTGAGAAGAGTAGAAAAGACAAGGGAAACAGGCAGCGACAACAAGTATCCCCCACCCCTGGAGAACCAACACGCTTGCACAGGACATGAAAAATCCGTACGCAGCACAAATAAACACTGACTCAAAGTGAAAGGACTAGCAGAAGCCACAGGGAAGAACTTTACTCCGAAGGGAACGCCGTGATAACAGAAAGCTGATGAAAACTAGAGCTGGGCAAACAAACAATATAGTACATGGGAGAACACAACCCACTCGTGGACAAGTGGCAGGAACAAACACTAACTCTGGTTCTGAGTCCCCTAAGCAAAGTATAAAAGACGAGTTAAAAAGACAGCGACAGTAAGGATCCCATCCCTAGGGAACCAGCACGATTGCACAGGACACGTGAAATCCGAACGCTGTACAAATAAACGTCGCATTACGTGGGAGAACACGATCCAAACGTTAACAAACCGAAGATACAAGAACAGACTTAGGAATTGGACTACCTAAGAAAAATTACAACAAACAAGGTGATAAGGCGGAGGAAGTAAGAAACTAAACTGCCTAAAACAACTGATTAAGCCACAGAAAACGTCTTTATAACACTGCAGCACAGGAAACTGCCAAACCTACACCTGCAAGCCAGAGGAATTGATCCTGCATAGGTGGGGCGGATAATGTGATGGACTGCTACGGGGATCTGTGACAATATACCTGCCAGCAACGAGAAAACAACCCTTTAACGGACACAAAACACACTCAAGAAACGCATAGCATGATTCTTTTCGAAGCGAGACACCCCTTCACAACCTAAAGACTGCCTCCGAACAAACCCTAAATAGCCCTGAGAGGGGCGCTCACCCTGTGACTCAAATCCAGAAACTCATTAAACAACCACCATACCTCCAAACACGACTGGTGGGGAAAATAGCCTAAACCCGCTAGAGACATTAGATCCGCAGATTGAGAGAAACCGGATAAGTGGTACACAAACACCTGAAAAGATGTCAAAAGGGGCAGGGGCCAGGAAAAAGGTCCAATGGACTCATTCACCAATAGTCAAACAGCAGACTCAGGGCTGGGAATACCGACGACATCCGTCAACCGGAATGAAGCGGAAAGCGAAGACAGTCGGCAGACTGACCACCATAGTTCAAAATGGATTCCTTGTGATAAATGTCAAGCTAGATGATATAGTTTCCACTATCGAGTCACTAAAAGCAAGGATAGACAAAGACAGCTCGAGAATCACGGAAGCGGAAGGTAGAATCAGCACCAATGAAGATACCATTGCTAACCACGACCGAGATATTGCACAACTGAAAAACGGTTTCACCAAGATACAAACTAAGTGTGAGGACCTTGAATCACGAGCTAGAAGAAATAACATAAGGATTGTCAGCGTTTCTGAAATATTTGGTAAAGGAGCAATGGAACAACACGTTGAATCCCTCCTACAGACTCTCTTCGGAACCGAGGCCTTCTCCGAACACTTCCTTGTGGAAAGAGCACACCGCACGCTGGCCCTAATGCCGAAACCCAGGGAACCACCCCGCACGATTATAGCACGCCTCCTCAATTACAGGGACAGAGATGCGATACTCAGGAAGGCCAGGGAACAAGGTACGCTGCAATACGAGGAGAACCGTATCCACATATACCCAGAATTTGCAGCAGGAGTTCAGGCCAACCGAAGATCATATGAACCAGTGAAGAGGCTGCTAAGAGCATGGCAGGTCCAATATGCATTGATATTTCCAGCTAAAATGAGAATTCAACATGGGGGGAGAGCACACTTCTTTGAAACTCCAGCAGCAGCCATGGCCTATGTGGAGGCTCACATACCCCTGCCCCCTGAAGGCCGCAGACCTGATCAAAAAGGCAGACCTCTGCCTGTAGCGGACTGACAAGGTCCAGTAATTTGAATGAAGTGCGCAAATACCCTTCACAATGATGGAATTTAACAAAATAGACTTATTCGGGGAGCACCGCACGTGAACAAGAAAGCCGGGCTGTGAGCCTGGAGCCGGCGGCTGTGTGGCGACAACATGGCAACCCCATGAGATCTCCAAGAATTTGTAAGGCACAATCATCAAGTTGGGGCAGATGATGGGGGTGGTGGTGGGATGGGGAGGGGAGGCAAGGGCTGTTCGTTTGTATTTGTATTTATTTATTTATAATGCGCACCAAACCCAGGGGTAGCCAGGCGCAAAGGCAGCAAGAGGGTTGCACAACTTAGTTACATACAGTAGGGTGAGGTCCAGCTGCGGTTACAGAGCCGGACGTATCACACCAAATAGGAAGGGTAGGACATAAACATTGTAGGCTGTACTATATACATATTTACATTGAATGAGGTAAGGAGCCACCTGGTAGTGGCGCATCTGGGCATCGGAAGTCATTATGAGTCGAGAGATTTTAGCCAGTGGACAGTCTTGGCTCTGAACTGGTGGTAGGGTAGGTCCTCCCTGCAGGTAGGAATAAGGGAGTTCCAGAATTGCGCTGCTTTTACTGGGAAGCTATTACCTCCAGACATTGTACGTTTGAACCTGGGCACCAGAAGAAGGTTGGAATTGGCCGTTCTCGAGGGGCGAGAGAGGGTGGGTCTAGTAAATCTGGCGATGAGGTATTGAGGGGTTGCTTGGTGGAGGCATTTATGAATCAGAGATACCGATTTAAGGAATATCTTGTGCTTGGTGGATAGCCAGTTGACAGATCTTCTGGAAACTGAGATATGGGCTTTCTTCGGGATACTGAGGGCCGCTCTAAGGGCATTATTTTGGAGGATTTGGATTTTATTTGAGATATATTTGTTACAACCTACATATAGAGCGTTACAGTAGTCCAACTTTGACAGGATCAGCGCCCTGGCCAGGGTGGTACAGTTGGTGGGGAAGAGAAAGGGTTTGGCTGCCCTAATGAGTTTGCAAGTGTAGGAGGTGGCGGAGGCCATTGCATTCACTTGTTTGTTGAAGGTGAGGGTGGAGTCTAGATAGAAGCCGAGGGTTTTAACCTCCTTAGCTACTTTGATCTTGTTGTCGTCAATTATGAACGATGAGTATTTGTGGCCCAGTTTGTTGAGGTAGTGTGTAGATCCTAGAATAAGGAGTTCCGTCTTGTCATCATTCAGGCATAGACCGTGTGAGGCCATCCATGCCTGGATGATGAGGTACACTTTATTAACGAAGGCCAAATCCTTGTCGTAATCCCCCGACAATGGGATGAGGATCTGGGTATCATCAGCGTAATTAGTGTAGGTGATACCCAGATCGTCTAGATCATCGAAAAGGGGCTTCGTGAAAATGTTATAAAGTGTAGGGGAGACGCAAGATCCTTGAGGCACGCCGCAAGTGATAGGTGGAGGGTCGGCTGCTGCTGACGATGAGAAGACTCTCATCGTGCAGTTATTGAGGAAGGATTGGATCCAGTTGGTTGCTTCTTGAGAGAATTGGGCAGCTTTTTGTAGGTGGTTGCACAAGATCTCATGGTCGACCAGATCGAAGGCCGCAGAGAGATCGAGGAGTAACAATAGTGCTGTCTTGCCCTGGTCTCTCACCTCGTCTATCTGTGCCTTGAGATCTATAAGTGCAGTTTCGGTTCCATGCTGTGGCCTGAAACCCGATTGTCGGACGCCTAGGAGACGGAAGTGCTCAAGGTAAGGTTGGATCTGGTGGTATGCTAATTTGTCGATGATTTTAAGAAGGAACGGTACTGTGGTGATGGGGCGGTAGTTAGATGGAGTGGATGGGTCTAAGTTTGTTTTTTTAAGCAGAGGGAGGACCCAGGACTGTTTTAAGTTATTAGGTACGGTGCCTGATGTGAAAGACGCATTTATTAGTTTGGTAATAAATGGTGCGAGATCATGGGCTGCATCCTTAATCAGTTGAGTGGGGCATAGGTCTCCGTGCAATTTGAAGGTTTGAGGGTGAGAATAGTATTTTCTACCTCTTTGGTGGAGACTTTATGGAAGTTAAAGGTGGGGTTGTGCGCTGGGGGGGATGATTGAGTCGGGTGAGCCTTTTTATGGGAGGCGGTACTCGGCTTAGTAGAGGAGAGCAGAGTTTCTTTTTTAATGCTTATTTTAGTCTTAAGGGAGGAGATTTTGTTCGCTAGGGCATTTTGTATGCCCGTGCACCAGTTTTTATCTTTGATACATGAGTCGGGCACTTGAATCGGGGATTCAACCTCTTTAAGTATTGTGAAAAGCTCTCTAGTGTTAGATTTAGCTTGTGAGATTCGCGTACTATAAGACGTTTGTTTGGCCAATATAATTTCTTTTTTATATTGGGAAGCTAGACTGCTCAAGTTTTTTTTATTATTTTCTGAGGGGTAAGCTCGCCAGATTTTTTCACAGCGTCGCTTTTCCTGCCTGAGGGCTTTAAGATGAGGCGAAAACCAGGAGTTGATGTGTTTCCGGGGCTTGCTCTTTTTTTAGCTTTAAAGGCGCTATGGCATCAAGGGATGAGAGCATGATTTTATTATAGATGTCCACCATCGTGAATGGATCTGTATGAGCCGGGATGGCATTCAAGGTTGGTGTGATTAGCGGGATCAGGTTTTCGGGGGTGATGTTTTTTTATTTCGGGATTGGACAGCTGGAGCTATGCTGTTAGCTTGTGCTCGGGTTGCCTCTAGGGTGAACGAGATCAAGTAATGGTCTGTCCAAGGCTGCGGGAGTATGGCAGAGACTAGGACTGGGCAGTTGTGCACAGCTAGCCAGTCCAGAGTTCTCCCTTTGATATGGGTGGGCTCAGTGATCTTTCTGGGTGAAGCCCAGTTCCTCTAGGGTGTTATTGATTGTACTGGCATTGGCGTCTGCGGGGTCGCTAAATCCTAGGTTAAAGTCTCCTAGTAAGATGCGTTGTGAGGAATTTTTAAGATTGTTTGATAAGATGTCTGTGAGGTCTTCTTCAAATGACCCTAAGGGACCCGGCGGTCGGTAGATAAGGTGAATGGAGATGGATTGGGTATTAGATAGTGTTAACTTGGCGGTTAGAGATTCACAGGAAGTAACATTAGTGGGTGATTCAATTGTAATAGGGAATTTAGTTTTGGCTATGATGGCAAGACCTCCGCCTCTAGAGGTGGTACGATCAAGTCTTAATAGCGTGTAGTCATCTGGTACCGCTAGCATAATTGCAGGGCCTGCCGTCGGGTGGAGCCAAGATTCGGTGACTGCTAAGAAGTCCAAGTCTTCGTTGTGTAGCAGGTCGGCAATGTCTGAAGCATGGGCTACCATGGAGCGAGCATTTATTAGTGCACCCTTAGTCCCGAGATCTACTGGGTATAGGGGTGGTGGCACAGATTCGTGCATACTTTTCTAGTCACGGATGGGCTCACGGTGGAGTCTACTGTTCAGTTGAAGAGGGTGTAGGGATGGAGTCCTAGTCACCTTATTGTGGGCTAGTTTAGATAGAGGGTCATGGAGCCTTGAGAGCCTGGCACGTAATCTAAAGTTCCTCATGAGAACAGGGCAAGGTGTGGAGGTCATTTCAGTTGATGTGTACGGGTTATATGCGGGCTCAAGTGCTGGTAAATTGGGTAGCATGGTTAGGTATTGGCTGTTCAAGATGTGCAGTATTGATCTCAGTAACACTGTGTAAAGCGCATGGAGATACATTGTGATATTGGGCAAGATGAGGCTAGTACAGTGTAGTTGTTATCCAGTAGCGTAAGGTCTAGTCTAATGGGTCACTTAAATTCGATTTTTTTCAATCGAGGCACAAAGGCATAGGTCACTAGCAGGGTGCATAGGCAAAGGGTCACCTAAATTCGATTTTAGCAATCAAGGCACAAAAGCATAGGTCACTAGCAGTCAAGGCACAAAAGCATAGATCACTAGCAGGGTGCATAGGCAAAAGGGTCACCTAGGTTCGATTTTAGCAATCAAGGCACAAAAGCATATGTCACTAGCAGTCAAGGCACAAAAGCATAGATCACTAGCAGGGTGCTTGGGCAAAGGGTCACCTAGATTCGATTTTAGCAATCAAGGCACAAAAGCATAGGTCACTAGCAGTCAAGGCACAAAAGCATAGGTCACTAGCAGGGTGCATAGGCAAAAGGGTCACCTAGATTCGATTTTAGCAATCAAGGCACAAAAGCATAGATCACTAGCAGTCAAGGCACAAAAGCATAGATCACTAGCAGGGTGCATAGGCAAAAGGGTCACCTAGGTTCGATTTTAGCAATCAAGGCACAAAAGCATAGATCACTAGCAGGGTGCATGGGCAAAGGGTCGCCTAGATTCGATTTTAGCAATCAAGGCACAAAAGCATAGGTCACTAGCAGGGTGCATAGGCAAAAGGGTCATCAGAAACAAAATTAGGCAATACCTATGTGCTAAGGCTAGTAGCAATTGGGGGCGATCAGACTCAAGTTCAAGTTGTGAGGCGCAACAGAGTTCGGCTATACAGTTATCCTAATGTTAGCGTCAGATGTGGGCCTAATAGGTAATGGACAGTGCAACATATACAGGCATAGTCCAAGTGTCATTGCATGGTGATCATTAGTGGGCAGAGCAGTAGTTAGTTAGCGGGGCTGGAATGCATTCAGTAGGACAAGCATTTCAGGTTATCAATGAGAGCTGGTTTTAGACATAGCGCCAACAGCAACTGACTTTGAATGGTAGATGCAATATTACAAGAGTTGCGGGTCAGGTACAGTATAGTGATATGAGTCCTGCAGTAAATGCCCCTAGGGCCTTACCGTGAGAGTCTCAGTGGAGCCGGAGAGGTAGATAAGGTGCAGCGCCTGTGCGCTACCATTGCGCTAACAGGCGCAAACAGGGCCTTTGTACGGCCTTCGTGCAGGCCGGCGTATCCGCCTACCGGCGGAGGCAAGGGGCTTTGATGTGCCCGGAACGAGGCTCAGCCTCGCTGTGGTGCCGCGTCGCGCCCGGCATGGAGGAGTCAGGCAGGCGGGAGGGACACGGTTAGGCAGGCCGCCGTGTGCTCTGCAGCGGGTCTGCAGTTGCTGCGTGGGTGGTCTGCTGGAAGAGGGGGGGGCTCCTGCCCTCTACCCTCGTCGGAGGTCGTCTGGAAGGGGGATCCTGGGGGCCAAACAACGCCTTTATAGGCCTTCGTGCAGGCCTGCGTATCTGCCTACCGGCGGAGGCAAGGGGCTTTGATGTGCCCGGAACGAGGCTCAGCCTCGCTGTGGTGCCGCGTCGCGCCCGGTATGGAGGAGTCAGGCAGGCGGGAGGGACACGGTCAGGCAGGCCGCCGTGTGCTCTGCAGCGGGTCTGCAGTTGTTGCGTGGGTGGTCTGCTGGAAGAGGGGGGAGCTCCTGCCCTCTACCCTCGTCAGAGGTCGTCTGGAAGGGGGATCCTGGGGGCCAAACAACGCCTTTATAGGCCTTCGTGCAGGCCGGTGTATCCGCCTACCGGCGGAGGCAAGGGGCTTTGATGTGCCCGGAACGAGGCTCAGCCTCACTGTGGTGCCGCGTCGCGCCTGGCATGGAGGAGTCAGGCAGGCGGGAGGGACACGGTCAGGCAGGCCGCCTTGTGCTCTGCAGCGGGTCTGCAGTTACTGCGTGGGTGGTCTGCTGGAAGAGGGGGGGGCTCCTGCCCTCTACCCTCGTCGGAGGTCGTCTGGAAGAACTGTTAAGAAGTTACAAAAGTTTTCCCAATAATGGTCCTGCAGATAATTGCGCTAAGCATGCTAAACAGTACCTTCACAAGAACATTATAATGAATAGATACAAAGATGAGTAACGCCAACATGGAGAATGGATTGAAGATTAAACTCCCGTCATGGAATGTTAGAGGCCTAAATAATCCCCCAAAGACCAGAAAAGTTGGGGCATATGTAAACGACACTCCCCTCATGTAGTGATGCTACAAGAAACGCATAAACAAGGGCCCAACAACGCAAACATACTTGCCTCTTGGGGCAAGCAGAGATACCACACAGAATACTCCACCCAAGCCAGAGGAGTTATAACATGCCTACATCCGTCACTGGGATTTCAGACTAAAGGGCACAGAATCGACCCCCAGGGTAGGTATGTAATATTATGGGGAGAGATGGCAGAAAAATCAGTGGCACTAGTCAACACATACGGCCCAAATATAGATGACCCAGACTTTTATCTCAACATATTGGAACTACTGGCAACACTGGACACCTCTAGTATCATATGGGGCAGAGTCTTCAATCTGGTCTTAGACTCAGAATTAGATAGATCCTCTAAAGTCAGAAGAAATCAAACCAAGGCATCTACTGCGATGGGACAGATAATGTCACAGCTGGCATTGCGTGATGCATGGAGGGCGCTGCATCCATGCACAAAAGAATACACATACTACTCGAGTGTATACGATTCGGAATCGCGGATCGATTACTGGCTCCTGTCTGAGGATGTACTGGGCGCACTTGAGAGTTGCAAGATACATCCCCGACCACTGTCAGACCACTCCCCGGTAGGTCTATGTCATATGGGCCTGAAAGCCCTCCACAGGACATGTCATCCTATAGACCACTGTCACTCATAAATGTAGACGCCAAGGTGTTCCGCCAAGGTACTGGCAAACAGGTTATTACCAAACATGCCAACACTGATCCATCCGGATCAGAATGGATTCATTCCCACAAGATCCACGGCATTGAATTTACGCAGGCTATTTGCAATAATGGCGCAAACGAACCCAGAAGCACAGACGCTAGCTGTATTCCCTAGATGCCGACAAAGCATTTGACTCGGTGTCATGGATGTATCTCCCAGAGGTACTCAGAAAATTTGGAATAGGCCCCAACTTTGTCAAATATGTTAAATTGCTTTACACAAAAACAGGCGCGAGAGTGCTTACGAATAATACGACATCTGACCTATTTGAGCTGGGCAGGGGCACCAGACAGGGCTGCCCATTCTCTCCAATATTGTTCTCACTAACCATTGAACCCATGGCTTTAATGGTCAGACTAAAGCATGGAGATAGGGGATACGAATGTCAGGCCCACCCCAATCGATTTTGCTATATGCGGATGATACTTTACTGTATGTCTGGGACCCCGAAACAAACCTGACACCCCTCATGCAAGACATACATACATTTGCTGAATACTCAGGGTACAAAATAAAAAACGAAAAATCAGAAATCCTCCCGCTGACGCCGCGCACCACGTGCCCGACGACAACAGAGAATCTCAAATGGGCAACTGGACATATATGATATCTAGGTATAATGATATCCCGAGATAGGCAGACATTGTATACAGATAACTACGAACAAATTATACAGGTGCTCAGTGTTAAGTTCCAGACTTGGGCTAAGCTGCCCATATCCCTGAATGGCCGGGTTGCCATACTCAAGATGGTGGTCCTCCCCAAACTGCTCTACCTGTTTGTAAACATACCCATATGGCCGGGCAGAACCTTTTTTGAGAAAATAAGATCAATGGCAGTGGCGTTTGTCTGGGACGGAAAGACCTCTCGAATGAAGTGGAAAAAAATGATCGAACCCTATAGCACAGGGAGAATGGCGGCACCGGATTTTGAATTATATTACTTGGTGGCACAAGCGCAATTTTCAAAACACTGGTACGACCTAGAAGACCGCTCACCCCATATATGGCTTGAGAAATTCGCTGCGTCTCCCATAGACCTCCGCTCCATTATATTCAACCTCCAATACAAAGATTCCTGTCCCTATGACCCAGTGGGAACCACGGTTTGTGCATGGATAACATTATATAAAAAAATAAAGATAGATACCCCAGATGTTCCACTGTGGAAATATCCGGACATACCGCCCACATTCGATAAAACATTACAGAGACACTGGGACCCAAATAAAGAAGTCTGAATGCGTGACATGTTCCCCAATGGGAAATTTGTGACCAGAGAAGAATTTGGTGATGGGATTGGGTGGGGACCACTTAAAACACTTCAGTATCACAGGATGAAATCGTCATTTAATGCACGATGGCCACTCTTTCCGGATGAACCACCCTCACATCTGTGCATACAGGCGGCGACATCGGGTACGGGACTGGGAGTCTCTAAGTTATACTGACTAGTACAAACACACATCCCTACAATAAAAAGTCAAAGCTAAATGGGAGGAGGACCTGAATACAATCATCACAGATGACAAATGAGCCAAATACTGCATGCTTACAAAATCGGTATCGCTGAACGCAGGCCTTCGGCTGATTCAGTTCAAGGTCCTAAACGGGCTATACTACACCCCATTCAAGATGGTTATATTCTCAACGGGACAATCGGGGGAATGCCCTAAATGCAAAACAACCCAGGCAGGGTCATACCACATGTATTGGGGATGTCCTTTGGTAGCTACGTTTTGGAAAGAAGTGGCAGAAACATTAGAAGAGATAACACAGATCCCAGCGACCCTATCTCCGCAAAAATACCTATTTGGAGATATTGGTAAACAGGCCAAAACAACCAGGAGACTGTTCAATGTCTCCTGCGCAGTAGCAAAAAGATGTATATTGAAATGTTGGCCAAAACCCTTTTCCACCTAAGATTGAGCATTTTCTCCGTGATCTAACCTACGTTAATGAATGTGAGGAACAATATACATTGGCCCTCATTACAAGTCAGGCGGTGGACCATGGTGCTATTAGCACCATGGTCCATGCCGGATTCCGCCATGGTGGATGGCGGAATTACCGCCCCATTCCAAGGTGAGTGGGGTGGTAATTCCCCATTCACCATTTGCCCTTCCCCATTCCCATTTTTGCCCCATAGGGCATAATGGGGAAGGCGCTAATTGCTGCACCGTAAATTACGGTGCCGTAATTAGCACCAAGGTCGCTTAGCGCCTTGGACTTTAACGCCGGCGTTATAAGGGTTTAACGGCGCCGACGCTCTTTACGGCACCGTTAACCCCTTAACGCCTGACTTGTAATGAGGGCCATTGACTGTAAGATCAAGTAATCGCCCTAAAGACATGGGCCCCGTTCCGGATATACCTATGCGAAATGGCCTCGGGCGAGGAAACCTCCATGTGATGGAAATGTAATTGGTGAAATATGTATCTAACAATGTGAGTAATGTGTGTACTGTGAAATGCAATGTGCAATAAGTTGAATCTGTGCTGACCATTAATAAACAGAGTTTAAAAAAAAAGGAAGTCTACAGCTTTTTATGACATCTTCCATGGAGTGCTGTGGGCACACTTTGCATCCCTTTATTTTCTCAAAAGTAACACGTTTGATTCTTTCCACACATCTCCTGAACTGGATGGTGGCATCATTTTACCTTATTTTCAGATGCAACATTTCATGCTTCCTTGTTAGCCACAATAATGTATTTCGGAGGAGCCTATACGCCAAATGGCTATTTGTGTTCTAAGTCCTGGTCAAGATGTTGTAGCATTTGTTGGCTGTCCCCCTGCCTTTCCAGATGGAGGAGGGTCTTCTTCCTTTGTGCTTCTTTGCAGGCTTTGCCCTGGAAAGCCTGGGAAGGATGTGCGCAGCCTGGGAAGGATGTGTGCTCAGCTAGCAGAACATGAGGATGGTGCTGCCTACCCCTATTCCACATTCCTCCAGAGGTATGTCTGTTGCTGGGCAGAGGCTTTGTGGCTGGTTGTCCATTATTGGATAGGGTGGTCGGTCATAATTTCGAAAACAAAAGGTTGAATGACAATAATGTCAAAAAATAAAAAATCGATTTTTTAAAAAAATTTTATTTATATATATTTTTGGGGTTTCGTGAGTAAAAAAAAGATATAAAAAAGGGGGGCATTGAGGGGGAACCCCCCATTTCGAATAAAAAATGTAGTTAAAAAGAAATTGGATTATTCATTTTTCGACATTATTTTTTCGCAAAAATAACTTTCGACATTTTTGCTTTCAAGATTATCACTATAAACCATTGGATAGCCACCTGCAACATTGAATGTTGATAAGTCCCTTATTAGAGGGCCTTATTAGAGGGATAACACCATACCTGATTTTTGGATTTAAGTATAGGAGTTGAATCCTGGAAACAAGCTGACCACTGGATCTGGAAGAGATCCAACGAAGACCACAGAGGGATGCCAGAGGACTGCTGCAGAAACCAACAATGGCACAGCCAACGCCACGTATTCTGGACCTCGAAATTCTACTCGACAGGGGTAACCTTTGACTGGTGGGCATAACCAGTCAGCTGTTCTGCTCGACCTGCATCTCCATTCCTCGGCCGAAGGAGCTTTCATCTTTGCAGTTTGCCTGCAACACCTGGAAACAGTGTTGCTCTGCTGCAAGGACTTCTAGATGGCGTGGGTGCTGGAATTGTCATGGCATCCTTAGTGCTCTGGTGCAAAGCTGGAATTTGTGCTGACCCTCACCAGAAGAGGATCCAACCGGGAACTTGAAATCTGACCGCCAAACTGCCAAGGTTTTCTGACCCAACCTAGGTCTCTGCTGCGTCATGGGACTGATCCAGTGTGCTTACACCACTGTCTGAAGTCTCTCTTGAGAAACTGGAAGACAGCGAGTGGTAAACAGTCATGACCCGATGACACATTTCGACTTCAATGACTGTGAAACAAGTCTTGCCCAGTGATTCCTGATTGGCTGGAAGTGTTCCTGCTTTTGTGGTGGCGCTAGCATCTGAGATCTTTTGTATCTCTTGAACCGTGCTCTAGGCCCATTTGGATTACATTGGGCGCAAAGTCCAGCATACCATGGCACTATCCGGGACTGATCCATGTCGGTGGTGGCTGGGCCAGTACTTCTAGGCCAAGTTCTCCTTGGATCCTAGAGGTTGTAGCGACTTCTACAACACCTGCATTTTGATTTGAGTCTCTCACATTCTGAATACAACTTTTTGCTCTAAACATGCTGCTGCTTTCTTTGTCCTGAACTCCCTATTGGGGTGGCTTTTTCTATACAGAAGGCAGAAATCCGATAAGCTGCGGTTGCCTTGACTTATTGTGTCCACTGCACCAGTCCTCCAGTGGGTCTCTAGCGGCCCTTGAACTTCAGATACTTGGACCTTGTGGCTGACGTTCTTGAATGCTCCTGGTCCTCTCCCTTTATCCAGAATTTGGACTAAGGGGGTGGCCCAACCCACCAGTGGAAGGCACCTGCAACATTGAAACAGTGGTGGCTGTCCAATCCTGGGCAGCTTGCCACCTCACAAGCTTCCCAGCAACTGGACCTACTCTGGCAGAAGTGGGTTTTAGGACCTACAGTCCCAATACCCAGTTTCAGCCAGTTCACACACGCAAAGCACTAACCAGGCATCCTTTGTAAGATTCCAATAAATACCCATGCCCTTATATTCCTATTTCCAACCGCAAGAGGAAGGAAGGTGGCACAAAGAACAGGGCTTCTACCACTTGGACAAGCCATTTTGAGTATATAGTACTTAAAATGGCATTATGACGGCAAAAAAATAAAGTTGCACAATACTGCACTGGGAAAAAGCAAAAACTCTACCATCAGCTGGTTCAGTGCAGTACTACTGGATAGGATAGAAGGTAGGATCACCCAGCCACCAAGGTGAAGACTAAAGGAGCAGCTATATTCCCCCAGAGGTGCGCACGGGGGCTGCACGGACCCCACATCAGGCTGCTCGATACACCCGGAATGCCGGCTGCAGGGGTATAGAGCAGAGGATGGGGACAAAGAACAAAGCAACTGTCGGCCCAAGTCACAACAGGCCGACAGAGGATTGCGAAAGGGCCAAGACCGGCACAGAAGACAGGATCATCTGGTGTTGAAACAAGAACGAAGTGCTGATGGGCATTATTGCAAAAGCACGAGTGGAAGCCGGGTGGATTAAACAGCCTCAGCAATACAGAAAGAACAAGGTGTGGCCTGAAGATGGGGGGCCGAAAAGCGGAGAACTTGTAAGCCTGGCCTTGTGAGGAGGCCACTGTCACTGCATCTGCACTGAGGAAGAAGAAAATAGCAGACTAACCGGCAGTTTTGGCAGGAAGAAGTGGGGTAAATGAACCTGGGCCGAGTGCTGAATAGAAGTGAGAAGTCACTGCCAAATTGGGCCTAAAGGAGCCAGGACAAGACTGTAGATGGCTCTAAAGTAACAACCACTGAGGAGGAAGGGGTGGAACTAATGCTGGGAGGGCAGTTTGCAGAGTGACAGTTGCAGAGATTGATCTGAAGCAGCCAAACATAGCACAGCAAATTACTAACAGGAGGCAGATTCCACAAATAGAAGCCTTTAAAGCCTTTAATGCTATAGGTTAGGCACTGGGTGCCGAACTGCGGGTTGATTCCAGATGACAGAAAGTTGGGAGCAGAACTAGAGGAAGCCACCCAATGGCACCTGAGAAACTGCAGGGGCCGGAAGACTGGAAACTGCCCGCCTTCTAGAGTATCACATAGGAGAGGTCAGCCCAGGGAAGTCGCAGATACGGGGGCATACAGGATATTGCTTGAGCCCACAAGAACGGCTGTAGCGAAACTTGGGCAAGAGTACTTAGAACAGCGTGAGCCAAAAACGAATTGGCGTTGTGCCCACTGGAAACCAGGAAGACAGGCCGAATGCCTCCCAAGTCAGTGAAAACTAAGGCAAACCAACCTACATTGGACAGCTTCACCAGATCCAAGGAGCAAACACCAGGGAGAAACATGGAACCGGAGGAAGAGAAAGAAGGGAGCACCATGGAATTGCACACCCAGGTGATGCTTGCCATCGCACATCTAAAGTCCTCAGTGGAGACACAAATAGAAGCAATGAAAATAGACGTTAGTTTACTGCGCCAAGATGTCCGTAGCTTGGCAGAACGCACTGCCACACTAGAGACGCAAGTAAAGGAAAATTCATGCGTGCTCCGAGATACGCAGGTGGACATGTGCTGCAACAAAAGGTGGGCCTACTGGAGAACAGAGCAGAGGAAGCAGAAGGGTGAGCCAGAAGAAATAATAAACGGATAGTGGGCTTGTCGGAGGGGGAAGAAGGAACAGACCCGACTATGTACATAGAGAACATGTTGCTCCAGGAAATGGCACCGGGAAACCTCACACAGGGCGTCACGATCGAGAGGGCGCATAGGGCACAGACTAGGCTGCCCCCTCCAGGAGCACCCCCAAGACCAATCATTGCTAAAGTCCTGGACTATAAAGACAGGGAGAAGATTCTGGCCTATTCAAGACAAGGGAGAGAATTGAAGAGAGCCTCAGCGGATTTGGCGGTTTACCCCGACTATACGTTCCAAGTGCAGAAAAGTAGGGCGCAATTCTCAGTGGCGAAGGGTAGACTCTGCGCGGCGGAATTGAAATATATGCTGATCTACCCAGCGCAGCTCAAGGTTATACACAAAAATAAGACCTGGTTCTTCGATCTTCCAGAGGAAGCACAGGCATGGATGGATAAAGAGAAGATGTGTCTCTGCGAACAGGAAGGTGAAGACGGTCGAAGGAGACGCAAAGGAATCCCCACCCAACCCGAGGCCAAGAACAATTAAGGTACTTTGGACTTCTGAAGCTGCACAGCCCAGGGCACAGGCTGAACAGCAACTAAATGCACATCCCGGGACCAAGGGGTTGTTTTTGATAGGAGGCCGGCTCCCCCGTGGAATGGGTAGTGGATGTTGATAATTCTCTTACTTGATATAGTGTGGTAGTCATTATCGACCAGTACAGGCCAACGCCGAATAACAAAGGTGGAGAGGGACAGGCCCATGGCTGCGCCCGTCCCACTCCTCATGTTCTATTTTTTTAGGTCACTGGTTTTGGTGCCCACCCGCTGTGCACCAGCCTCCAGCAGGATTGCACAGGGTGAATGCTCCTAACTGCTGGGAACCGAGTGCGTTATGGCACAAAGCGTGATGCAGGCAAGGGAGGGGAATGGGAGGGCAGAGGGGGGGAATTATGTGGTAGCGAGTAGGATATATAAAATGTGATGATCAATAATTTGCATATGATGTTGTAGTTGTGTTAAGGTTATGATATGATATGATAGTTTATTTATGGAGCACCTATACACCATGTGTTTCAAAGCGCAACAACAAGAATGTGAAATTAACTGTCGTACTCGGCCTGGCGACATTTCAGATGGTGCAAGAGCTAAGCCACAGATAGGAAGGGAGGTGGTGGGAGGGAAACAGACCGGCAACTACTGTACTAGGCCTGACGACATTTCTGGTAGAGCCGGAGGATTACAAGAGGTGAGGGAGAAATGGAGGAGAAAGGAGGTAGAGGAACAAAACAAGCGACTATCGTACCATGCCTGACGACATTTATGATAGTACTGAGGGAATGGGGGGAACAAGTAAGGGAAGGGGGAGGAGACGAACATTTGTTGCTATCATACTAGGTCCAGGGACAATTCTGATAAAGTGCATAGAAAAAAGTATAGGAGAGCGGGAGGAGGGCGAAGGGAGAGGAGGAGGGAACAGAGAATAAAACAGAAAAGAGAGCAAAGAAGCAGAGTGGGGAGAGAATACAGTTGCAGAGGTCAGTAAAAAACACAATGTTGCCGAGAACAGAAAAAGTAAGCAAGGATTCAAGATGACAATGGGCACAGCATAATTTAGGGCCACCCGGAGTAAGGCCGGGCAGGTCCAGCATGAGAGTTGAGAAGGTGCAACACCGATAGTCAAAGTATCCATAAGTCAAATCCAAGCAATGGCAACAGGTCGGTGATGGTGAAAAACCATAGTGAATCAAGACAACTCCTGCAGTGATTAGGTGGAGGAGGGGCGGAAGAAGGGAAGGGGGAAGAGAGGATTAGGCAAAGAAGGGTGCGGTTGGGGGACAGACATCATGAGGGGCCAGATGGGGGCAGGGGCACAGAGGACATCACGGGGGACCAGGTAGGGGGTGTGGGGCACAGGGGACATCACAGGGGACTAGGACGGGGGGCGGGCACAGAGCAACCCATGGAAAAATAAGGGGGATAGAAGGGGTACGGCACGATCTGGTAACAAAGAGGGAACAAACAGGGGCCTTGGAAGGTGGGCCTTGGGGAGGGGAGCCGGTGTTCACCTGCCAGCGTTCAGATTGGCTATTTCAGAAATGAAATGGCCAATCCCGACAACAGCATCAGTTGTAGCAGGAAGTCAGGGGGGGGCGGATTGCAGGCAGCCATCATGGAAGGTGTAATACAACAAAGGCAAAGGTATGTCCAGGCATGGAAAGTCATACCCGTGACGTGAACTCGCCATGTATGGTATTCTGGTGCAGGTGGGAGATTGGTCAGTGCGCACGCTGCAATATGGCTTGGAGAGTCATCAGCAGACTTTGTCCTCCAAGTGGAGCCTATCTTTGTCCCAGGTGCAGGCTGCAGTCCCCACTGATCATTGGCATCCTTGTGCTGTCGTCGGAGGTCCCATATGTGGAATGTGAACGGGATGTGTGACAATCTCAAACGGGGTGTGGTCCTGAGACATCTTAATAGAATGAAACCAGGTCTGATGTTTCTCCAGGAGATTCACCTACTGGGGTAAGATTGTACATTTGTGGACTAATTTTGCCTGCGCGGATCATGCAGAGTATGCACACGGTTCCAGGGGGGTGATGACATTGATTAGGAAATCTTCTCCTTGGGTGGTGACCAACATTGAGAGGGACCATAAAGGCTGCATCCTCCTGATTATAGGGGAAGCTCAGGAGGAGGCATGGGGCCTCTATAACATATATGCTCCCCCTCCCATTCAGATGAAAGTTTTGCATAACATACACAGGATATGCTGACATGTGGATCGTTGGAGGTGACTTCAGTGATGTCATGGACGGGGTATGGGATTGCTTTATTCACTCTGCTGGGTCAACAGGGGGGCAAACCAAACTGTCCATGTTCACACAAGCAATTGGCCTGGCAGACATATGGCAAGAACAACACGGCGACCAAAACAAATACTCTTTTCACTCGGGTAGGCATCTCTGTGTCTCGCCTGGACTCCTTCACCTAACAGGGTCCTTACATAGGTTCATGTGTGCGACATTCTTGGCTCAGAGGATCTCAGACCATGCCCCCCTAATGATGTATACCCAGGATAAGACACCTCGCACTAGAGGGGGTGGTGGTTCCACTCATACTATTTTAACACACCGGAAGTGGCGGATGCTATTCATAACACATTTACAGAGTGTTAAGACCTCAACAACATGTAGTTGAATGAGTCAAAGATTTTATGGGTGGGGTATAGCACGGTTCTGCAGGGAAGTTGATATCGATTATCGTGGCTACAAAGAGAACGACGATGGAGACTCTCATTGAGCTGGAGAAGAAATCTAAGGAGAGTTTCTGGCATTCCCCAGTGAATTAACGGGCTATGTCGAAAGCACACAAAGGATACCTTAACTCTTATATTGATAGTGCTAGGGGGGCTTTCTGGGATACCAAGGACCGCATATATGAATCTGGAGACAAAACCGGAAAAATGATAGCTTGATTAGAACTGTGGGACGAAGCATCTCAACATGTTCGGGTGACAATGAATGATCAAGGAGAAATTATCGCCAATGCGGGACAGATGGCAGAGGCATTTGCAACATATTATGATGAACGGCTCTATCATGCACCACCGGGACAGCAGGATCCCAGGGCCGACTCCCTGATCCGGACATGTGGCCTCAGGAGACTCTCTGAATGACAGAAAGCTAACCTAGAAAAGAGAAGTGGTAGCAGACGACATTCTAGCAGCCATATCCTATTTACAGTCCGGGAAGGCCCCTGGCCCTAAAGGCTACCCGATCGATATGTGGAAAACACTGACCGCTTCTATCGCAGGGCCGATGCTTCGGATTTTTAATCAAAACATGACTGATGGATCTCTGGATGGCATATATAGTAGTCTTCCCTAAAAGATAAACCGCCCGAATTCAGAGAATCGTATTGGCCAAAAGCATTGATAAACGCTGAGGCTAAGATCCTTGCCAACCGCCTGCTCCAGGCAACACCAGAGCTGATTCACCCGGACCAATGTGGCTTCACTCCTGGAAGACCACAAGAATGAACATACACAGTATGCACATGGCACTGCATCGAGAACAGGGCTTTGAAGCCCCCACCACCATGATGTTGGTTGACTTGGAGAAAGCATTTGATTTTATATTGTGGCAGTTCCTATGGGATGTGATGGTGGGAATGGGGCTTTGGGAAGCGTATATGAAATGGGTGAAGCTATTATATACTGTGAAGTATTATGGGATCTCATGACTCCTCCCAGAGAGGTGCCCTTTCCTGTGAGGCTCGGGAGGTGAGACTGCTACATCACATTCACCCTAGGTGTGATGGTAAGTGAGACCTCACATGGAGAGACTCCCCTCTTGGGGACAGGGACTCCTGTTCTGTGCGGAACTCCCTAATCCTCTTTCCAATGCGACCCTCAGGCCCTCAATGTTACAAGAAGACCATCTCAAGAAACTACTTTTTGCTACTGTAAAATCTCTTTTCTTGCTCAACCAAGATCTGAAAACACTGAGAAGAGCAAGAGTAAAAGAGACCTGAATAGTGGCAATAGGTTGGATCCCAGTAGTATTGGGAAGAAGAGTGAAGGAGTAATAACTATTCCTTCAGTGGAGATAGTCAGTACTAGGAAGAGTTGGCCCCAAGGAGGCATAAAAAATACCACTTGGAAACAAAGAAAGTTCTCGGATTATCTGCTGGGGAGGACCCAGCAACACCGGATAAAAACAGGAAGGACTAGCTGAAAATAGAAGCTGGCATTGCACTAGCACAACCCGGGATCTTCAAACCTGGGGAAGAGAAGTATGTGAAAAGAACCTGGTCCTCAGCTGAAAGGACAGTGTGAAGCGAATGGCAAAGTGCTCCGTGAGCTGGTGAAGAACTGACTCACGTGAAAACTGGGAGAACCCGGGCGGTGGTGTGACCTCGAGGAGATAGGCTGTGCAGTCTGCAAACAGTGCCGCAAGTGCCAAACCAAAGGCTACTCAGAGACGCAGAATGTGATGAGAAGCTGCAAACAGACACGCTGAAGATGTCTACTGGAGAGGGGCCATCCTGCAACCTCAAGAAGAACCGGTGACCCACACCCGCTGAGCCAGAGGTAACGGAGCACCAGGAGACTCTGGATGGGTCCGGGGAATTGTGAATACTATAAGAGAAGCCAAGGGTGGTACAGTAATCTCCCTCACCACAGTACTTGGGAAGATTGAAAGAAAAGCCAAGAGAGGTATGCGAGTAATCTCCCTCGTCACAGTAATTCTGAAGACCATAATAAAAGCCAAGATTGGTATGGGAGTAATCTCCCTCATCGCACCGAGTGTGGAAGTCCTAAGAAAAGCCAAGCGTGTTACAGGAAAAACCTCCCTTGTTATAGTACTGGGAGAAAGTTTGCTAAACCAGAATCAAGAAACCGCAAGAGAGAAAATATGAACAACAGTTAAAGAAAGAACTGTTCTGGACAGTGGAGAAAGATCCAAGAAGCCCCCTTGAGGAATTGCAGGGGCTAATCAGAACTATTACAATAGACTATAAGATCACTTAATCACTGAGGCTCAGCCAGCAGGCAGGAGAAAGGAGGCATTCTCCTGAACCCCGTTTTTTGTTTGCTGAATCCTTTTTGCTTAGTAGTAGGGTCAGAGTAGGATAGTGTTTGGACAGAGGACAGATGTTTTGCTTTGGACAAACCACCCTGACGACGAGCACCTTAGTTAGAGTTCTGTTGGGTAGGGCAAACCCTTTTAGCATCAGGAAAGAAAGGTATTTTCTTTCTTATTTCAATAAAGGCTTTCTGTAGAATGCCCCCTTTACCCGAATCCTCTTTCTGACTTACCACAATACAAATATAACTGCTACAGTGAATATCAATGGGCAGGCATCCTGCTCATTCCCGCTGAATTGTGGTATGTGGCAGGGTTGCCCCATGCCCCCATTATTGTGTACCCTTGCGGTAGAACCTCTGGCAATCTGGTTACGCTTCGACCCAGAATGGTCTGGCATGAGATGGCCTGATGGGCACAGGGACTGGGTGGCGTTCTATGCCGACCTATTGTTCGTGGGGGAACCGGCCACATCCATCCCTAGTATCAAGGATATCCTGGCTAATTTGGCAGTAAAGTGCCTTAAGGTCAATGAGGACAAAACGACTCTCTTCTCGATGCAAGCTGAGACACAGGGAAACACTAGAGGGATTTGGCATACGGGTAGAGCAGGAGTCTTTCAAATACTTTGGGATACAGATCTGCTGAAAACAGGACATCTTCCTCAGAAAGAACATGGAACTAATCACCAGACGTTTCCAAGGGTACTTACTGCAATGATAGTCTCTACCATTATCACAATTGGGACAACCGGCTCTCCAAGATGCACACACTCCCAAGATACTTATACGTCCTGCTGAATACTCCATACGACATCCCTGATGCTGAATTTGATCGGATTGATACCTTCCTATGGAAGCTGCTGTGTCAAAATCCTTAGTTGCGTATTGCCCTGCTGACCCTCTACCGGTCAATCTGCGTTGGTGGTATTGGACTGCCAAATATTTGAGCATATTATTGGGCGTTGCACTTGGCTGTCGCCAATGACTGGCTGCACTTGGAAACCTCACTACCACATATCAGATGTGATACAAGTTGGATGCAGCCGCATACTCCGTTCCAGTTCCTAAATGATGGTGGACGGAGAGCCACATTGCCCGCGGCCTCGAAAATAGTACTTAGTATCAAAGAGACAGTATTAAAGGAAAATGGGCTGTAAACATGCTATAACTCTCCACTCTGTGACAGTAAGACGATATTGGAGGTTTGTAAAGCCGGACTGGATCCAGGCTGGACAGACAATAATGTGATATATTTAATGGACATAATTGGGGACCGACAAGTCAAGGTGTATAAAACGGACACATGCACTACAGGCTCAGATTTCATATGTGGGAGCACTTCCTACTCAATCCCTGCTGGAAACTAATGTTATTGTGGAAAAAATACCACAAAAAGCAGTTTCCAAAATACCACAAAAAGCAGTTTCCGTACTGTATCGAGGCTATAACCTCCTTCACTACCCTGTTAGGGCTCAAAGTGAGGGACAGATGGGTCACGGATCAGGGTCGTTTGGAGGAGGAGGAATGGGTGGAAGCCTTAACATATGCCAGGGAGTACATTATCCCCACTGAATTGCGATTAACACAATTCAAATATGCGGATAGAATATATTATGCTAGGGACAAACATCATAAATGGGGTTGTTCCGTGGATCCCTATTGTCTTGGATGCAAAACGGGTATAGGCACATATATACACACAATTTGGCAATGTCCTGCAAAACTGACTTATTGGTCCAGAGTGGTGAACCATTTATAAAGGGTCCTGGATATACAGATTCTCGTCGACTCAGTTACTGCTGCTGGGCCTCTGGGGAGAGACGCGGGTGGGAAAATAAGAGAAATTGTTACTCGCAATGGCCTTTGTGGCCGCCCGGCGTAACATTGTGCTACACTGGGGGACGGAGGAGGCACCCCACATTTCCAAATGGAAAATGAACGTAGATAGCTGCATATCCCTAGAGAAGCGGGTCTACAGGGCAAGGGGATTTGCACAAAAACACAATAGAATTTGGTACATATGGGCAGATTTGGAATTACGGGGCAGGATGACATGGGCTTGATTGGGCATTGTGTGCACTGGTGTCCCTGATACCTGTTCAAATGTTTATCCTTCCGTGACATGCTATATGCAGATGACCTCACGTCACCAATAGTTGTACATCCTTTGTTATAAAACTGACCACAGCATGGCACCCACAGGTGGGATCTAATGGTTTAAATAATGTATGGTGGATGTGACAGTCTGAACATTGTTTTTTTGATTAATCACATGCTGTATCGGTCATTGATAATGATACCCAAGTTGAGATGATTGTTTAACCTTCCAAAAAATGTATAAAAAAAGAAAAATTGTGTCAAGGAGTTAACTTACGCCTGTGTTAGGTGTCACAGCTGACTGTTGAGGTTTGTACATTAAACTGTGTGTTACTGAATGTCTTTGAGGATTGCCAACATGTAGGGAGCATATTGCAGGGGATGATTGCTTTTTAAACCTATTCACAGTAAGTTTATCTAATCACTTGTGAGGAGGAGTAATTTTGCATAATGGCATTCATTTCTTGGGGAATTAAATAAAAAGAGGCTTGTTGGCATCATAGGTATGACAACATGCCTCTAAATTGGCTAAGAAATCAAAGGGCAGCATCAAATATGGAGGCTAGTATTCGGTGTGTCTCTACTCCACACATGGCCATTGGATTAGGCTCTTTAGGTATTCCTGGCATAGTTGAGCGTGCCAGCTGGATTGGAAGGAGGAAAACCATTACTTTTTCACCTTTTGCAGTTTTTATCTCCAGCCTGTATCTGGTGAGTATGATTCTATGGTTGATTGTGCAAAGCCATGAATACCAGAGCCTGAATAAGTACCTCCTTTGTTGTTTATGGAGAAGGATGTATTTATGTCCATCTTGTATCACCCTCTTCATTCTTCTGCTTGCATTTAAGACTGAATGCTAGGGCCTCATTACGACCCTGGCGCTAATGGGTTAACGGCGCCGTAAAAGGCTGCGGCGCCGTTAACCCATTAGCGCCTGATTACGTGGTCCCTTTGCGGACCCGACCTTAACGGCTGGTCTACACCAGCTGTTAAAGTAGGGACCCGCAAAGGGACCTTGGTGCTAAGTACAGTACCGCAATTTGCAGTACCGTACTTAGCGCCTTCCCCATTCCCATTGAGCCCTATGGGGCAAAAATGGGAATGGGGAAGGGCCATGGAGGAATGGGGAATTACCGCCCCGCCAACCTTGTAATGGGGTGGTAATTCCCCCTTTCTCCATGGCGGAGTCGGTAAGTTGCCGGCATGGACCATGGTGCTATTAGCACCATGGTTTTCCGCCTGGGTCGTAATGAGGCCCCTAGTCTTTTAGCAAGCTTTGGTTTTCTATGTGCTTGGTATGTTAAGGTGAGCTTCAATGATTTCTATGGCAATACAGACCTTTCTAGATGAAGTTCAAGAGAACCTCTGAGTGTGCAGTGAGCAGAAAGTGCCACAAGAGGCTCACTCAAAACAGAGGACTTTGAAATAACTCTTTTCATGTCTCGTATCTAAATGCTTAGTGTTTCCCGGCAGAGACTTGCAACTTGATTCTTTTCATGGTGAATTTGCAGGGGATGAGGTGTCTGTCCATTATGACCCCATGATTGCTAAACTGGTTGTCTGGGCAGAAGATCGACATGCCGCACTGATGAAATTAAAGTACTGCTTACATCAGTACAATGTAAGTGATAAGAACAAACATCGAGAAGTTATTGAAGTTCGCTCAAGTATTCTAAATGTTTCTTTGCTGTATCATTTAAGATTTGACTTGTGTTTTTCCTTTCGTAGATTGTTGGTCTAAGCACCAATATAGACTTTCTGCTAAGTTTGTCTAGTCACCCGGAATTTGAATCTGGCAATGTGCACACCAACTTCATTCCTCAACACTATAGTGAGTTATTTCCACCCAAAATGGCAATTGCATCAGACGTTCTTTGCAAAGCAGCACTCGGGCTAATTCTTCAGGAACGTGGCAAAACACAGGATTTCAAGAATATGACTAAAGGTAAATTATTTTCACCATTTTACTGCTACCATTTTATTGCTCGTTGATAGAAGTTGAGGTATCTGAGCATTATTATGTTTTACTTGTTCATACTGATATATATTTCTGAGGTTTGTGAATCTGCTCAGATTCACATGCTTTCTAAAGGTTGCCATCTAGTGGTTGGTCTGAAGTATTAAACTTTACAAGAAAAACAATCAAAAAAGAGTGTTGATGGGGGCATTCCTGTCACACTGCCCCAACTTTACTTGTACAGTTCCCCATTATCCTTCATGCACTGACGCTCTCAAATTGTTTTTTTCCGCCATTGATTGTTTGCATGTGATTGGCGGGCAGAACAACTTTGTGACTTGATATAATGTGACAATGGGAATTGTCTGAGTGATGGAGCACAAGCAAGCAGACGAGTCACCGAACTACAGACAGGCACGCAGCTGCTGGAAATGCGTACTGTAGGTAGTTCGGGGCTGGACACAATGTCAGATTCCGCACGTGGCATTGAATGCCTTGGATTTCCCACATACTTACATTTCTGACTACCCTCGATTCATGGCCTACTCATAGGCAAGACTCCATTAAAATTTTGCCCAGAGAGCAATACCAAGTTCCTTTGTAAGGACACACATAGGGTGCGTAATACCTGCCTTTCAAGGGACCACGCAGATGACAAGTGCTCGGCATGCAAGCGCTTCAAAACAAAGCCACTCAATGACGCACAGTACACCCACAGAGGCTGATTGGGTGCAGGCCATGGCCTCCTCCTCGAAATAAGTGATCGTGGTTGGTGAGTTAAGAGCTGAGTTCCGGCTCCATCCTGTACAGCTGTGAAAAGAATTCCCAAAGGGGAAATAATCAGTTGGGGCCCTAAGCTGTAAAGGGTCTGTGTCAAGCTGAATTATAGAGAAAGCACCTGCTGAACCTCACACATGCAAATATGCCTGCTGTGGTATTGGTGATGAGAAATCAGGATCTACTCCAAAATCAAAGGCGACTGATCAGTCTCAGATTTTGAGTGCTGATATTGCAACACAAAAGACAAAACGGATAGCTTTCCACCATACAGACGCTGAGAAGTGTGAAAGTGGTATGGCTAAAAGTAGCAGCCCTATAACTGTACTTAACTTCTATAGCGCTAGAAACAGGCCAGCATGTACATAAAAGTGCTGACAAACAAAAAATACCACATAAAACATAGACCTAGACAGTTACCAACAATTGAGGGAGCAATAAATCAAGTTATCAATAAAATAGGAATGTCCATGCTTACATTTTTCAAGGGATAGACATGTCCTTAAGTCGGGTGGAAGAGCATTCCAGCTTCTTGCTGCAGCATGAAGAAGGGATCCATGGATGACACAGCTGAGATTGGTCCTGGTGACATGAAGGAGAGCCAGAACCTCAACAACCTACATGTAGGCAGCTAGGACAGTCCATTGGATAGGTAGCCAGGACTAGCACCATACAGACATTTATTTGTAATACACAGAAGCCTGAAGGTAATTCTACTAGAAATAGGGAGCCAGTGCAAGGCCCTCCTGGCCTCTGAGACATGACCTTTTTTGCAAGAGCCTTCAACTGCCCTAAATGCATTATTTTGGACTATTTGTAGTCACACAATCTCACCCTTGTTGACCCCCTGCAGGAGGCTGGCACAATCATCCAATTATTGACCAATTCTGGCTCGTGCAACAGTGGCACAATTACCATGGGTCAAAAAAGATCTCAATTGGGCAAGCAATTTTAGGTAGTACTTGGTGGATTACACAAGGCTACTTGCATTCACCCTCAATTTGAGTTCTTGGTCAAGTATCATGTCCAGAGTCTTTACTTTAGGAAGGGTGACTATGACAAAGCCTGCTAGCTGAAAGACTTTTAGTCTGGATTAAGCTTCTTCAATCGAGCCGCTGTACCAACTATCATAAGCTCCACCATGGAATCATTCAGGGCTAGACCGTTGTCTGCCATCCAGACCTGAATGAGGGTGAAGACTGCATTGATGACCTCAGTGTCACTTGTGTAATCACCTTAGAGAGGAATGAGACATTGAGTATCATCTGCATAGTTGGTGTAATGTACACCCTTAGCATCCAGAAGATCATTCATGGCCTTGTAAATATGTTATATAGTGTGGGGGACAAGCAGGAGCCCAGAAGGACTCCACAGGTCACCCCAACCTCATCTTCCTTGGAATCACCATAGCAAACTCTGGCTGTCTGATCTGACAGGAAGAATCTGACCCAGATGTCTGCTTCTTGCGAAAAGGAGGCAGAATGGGCAAACCTCGCAGTCAACATGTCATGAGCAATCAGGTTGAAGGCAGCCGACCGGTTTTACGACATCAAAAGAGCTGTGACACCTCTCTCTAAGACTTCCATCATGTTTGCCTTTACATCTAAAACGGCAGTCTCTGTGCTGTGCGCCCTTCGTAAACCAGACTGCCATTTGCCAGAATGTTGTGTTTATCCAGGAAATCTTGAATTTGCATATAGGCTGCCCGATCCAAGACCTTAAGCAGGAAGGGGACAGTGGCAATTAGCCTAAAGTTTGCAGGCACACTATGGTCCAGCGAAGATTCTTTTAATAAGAGCGGGGGGAACCAGGCCTCCTTAATGCAGGGCAGCACAAAACATTCATCAAAGGATGCATTCACACATTTTGTGATCAAGGGAACCAGTTGGGCAGCACAGTCCTTAACTGCTGCAGGGCAAGCATCTCTGTTGCAGTTGGTCGGCTTTAACTGCAGTAGCAAGTTGGGCTGTCACACTCAAGCCCAGAATCCTCCAGATTCCCATTAGGCCTGCCCGAAGCCACTCTTTTATATATGATGTTGTTCTGAATAGACTTTATCATATCCGTCATGAAGAGAACATCACAGAGCAAGATAATGGGCCACATACTATCACAGCAAGTTACATATGCAGATGCAAGTTCAACACTACTGTCAAAACTCCAGGAGGAGTGACTCTTAGAATTCTCCATATCGGAGGAGGAAGTAGCAGAAGAGGAATCAGAAGAGGAACCAGCTAGCGTTTCCAAATTCAAGATACAGGAGGCCGCTGTCAAGCCAGTTAATAGTTTGGATGCCGGGGTTTCTCTGCTACCAAATCACAACCCGCAACCTTCCTGGAGAACAGGGAGCGCAGGCTCCATAAACACATCCTATCAGTGTCCGTTGTAAGGACTGACCAAAGCAAGAGACACAGGCTACACACAGAATCCTTTGAAGACCCTCCTCGATGAGGAGATGGACTAGGAGGATTAGTATGAGGAGCAGGAAGATGAGACCCCCCATACACGAGGAGGACAACATTGGGAATCCATAGGATTAACTTACCCCCCCCTCTGAAAACTTAAAACCCCCAGTTATGATTTCCCAGCTGGAATACCATTTTGAATACACTTCACTACTCAAAAGGGCACCGGGCAGGTGTGAATTAAAGCACAAGAGTCTGATGAGGCTATACATTTCATAGACATCCTCAAAGAGCACAAACCTGTGCCTCATTGCATCATTGAAGCAGTGCTCACCCCGCTCTCTGTTAAGCCCAGCTGCCACAAAAGCAATTCACGCTTTCATCAAGAAGAAATATAAGCCATCCCCTTCTGACCCACTTTACATCTAGTGTCTGCCGACATCAGATTCCCTAGTTATTAAGACAGCTAGAAAAAGGAGTTATGGATCTATCAAAATCAGACCATCTGCGTAAAAAATAAAGTGGGAAATTCTTCTCTTTTGACAGGAAGATGTCAATGACCGCTGCCTACAGTATTTGCATAGCGAATGCAAACGCCAAATGGGATGGATACAATGGGGCACAATGTGACAAATTCATTAAGCTGGAGGATGGAGACTGAATAAGCCTGCTGGATAGTCCACTACCCACCTCCCCCTTGGTGTGCATGTGTTTGTATATATATATACATTGCAACAAACCAATATCAAAGTTCCATTCTTATCGGGATCTTTACATGCACAAGTTCTCATTTACAATGCTCATCATGGGTCTCCCTCCTTCAGGCTCGGACCACCTGTTTACCGCAATGTTTACAACTGGTCTCCCTCGTTCGTGCTCGGACCACGGATCTCCCTCGTTCGGGCTCAGATCCCTTTAGCTTTCACATTTGGTCTCTCTTGTTCGGGCTTGGACCATGTTATCTCACTTTCTACATTTTCCTTTTGATATCAAAAATCGAAGACTTTCGAATGTGCAATGTATTTTGCTTAAACCACTACAATTCACTTCGCACAATGTTCTGTTCAATCTTCTACTTTTGTTTCTGCCGCCACTTCTTGGCAGGATACCTTACAGAAACCTTCGATTGGGCACATTCACAGTGACGGACCACTCTGTCAACGGTATCGTATCTTTCCTTCTCAAGTTCAAACATTCATCAGCGGATCAGCTTCACTCGTATCTTTCATCACAGGCGTTTAACAATGTTTGTTCCAGCGCTCTTTACACAATGTTGCTGCTTGCAACCTTTTCAGCACAGACCGGTCTTGCATCGGTTTCCCCAACTCACTGGCTGTGTTGATCTCTTTGGTGCTTCTTTGCTCGTGTAGTCAAGGACGATTCCACAGTGGCTGCTGCTCCTCCCCGCCTTGGTAGGGTACGTGGGAGGGCCTCCTGTATCTGACACACAATGCAGGACTCTTCAGTTTGGTTTCCTGGCATTATGCTTTCTGACTCAAAGGTTTCTTGAAAGTAACAGTTTCTTGCGGAAAAGGTCAAGGCAGTTCCCTTCTTGCGAACCCTTCGTGGTTTGCTGTTTTTCTCTCCTCGTTCAGCTGCCAACTCGAATCTGCTGTTCCTTGGTGTGGTTTGCCTCGCTTAAAGTGTACTCCGGTGCTCCGACTTTTATCTGTGTGGGGAAGTGTAATGGAAGTCAGGTGTGAGTGATTGTCAGTAATTGCCTGACCTTGCCAGACAATAGTAGCCGGACATGTCAGGTACACTGCTCGGGTGTGAGTCTGTTTTCTCCCAGAGCAGGTTGTCCAATTGAAAGGGATTGTGAAGGGAAAGTGGGTGCGGGGTAAAATTCCCACATATCCTACCTGGTAGGATAGAGGTAAAGGTGTTACAGGGGGAGGGATACCGCGTCTCGCCATCCGTTGTCCCACTCCCACTCCGTGTGGACCCCTCACACAGGTGATCCTCCCACACTGGTCCACCCCCAGGGTCTGGATCCAAAGGCGATGGCCGTGCCCTTGCCACCTGAGAGAATATCCACAGGGACTAGCGGGTAAGACACCTTCTGTTTCTCACACCTCCCAGCTGTGAATTATACATTTAGTCTCACCACTATACCCTTCTGCTTTTGAAACACCAATATCTAAGAAACAATATGCCAATTCCACATAACTCCCCCTCCGACCCGCCCTCTCCAAACTTAGTCATTGTTAAATCTCATTCGTGTATTGCTGGGCACTGCTATTAAAAGTCTCTGGCGCTTATTTTGGGAACTTGAATTCAGCATGTCGGCTCCCCCAATCTTTCAAACACCACCTGTGTACGTTTACCCGTGTATAACCGTCTGAGGTTTCTGCACCCCCCTCCCCCCCAAGTAGGATATGATCTAATATGGTATGGCATTTATAACGCGCCTATACACAAGTGTTTCAAGGCATGAAAAGCTCCTGTGTGAATACTTCCAGTTTATCATTAACAATCACTGTCAGTCAATCCATTACCATCATGGCCTGCACTTTCTTTCCCAGATTTCCTTTGAAAGGAGGTTTTCATTCTTCCAGGCTTGGGCAATGGCCAGGCGACCAGCTCTAAGCATCGCCTCACACATTCTGGGAAGTCTATGTTCATTTCTATTCTTTGCAGGAATCCCCAGAAGGTTCTGCAATGGGTCCAGCTTTAGCTGAATCCCAGTAATTTCTTTCATCCAGCTCAAAACATCCTTCCAAAACACCTTAACCTTGGGGCAGTGCCACCACAAATGTGAAAGGGAGCCCACCTCCCCACATCTCTTGGGACAGAGAGGAGAAGATCCCAGGAACATCCTAGATAACTTCAAGGGTTTTTTGTGCCATCCCATCAACATTTTATAATTGTGCTCCATTGTGGAGGTAAACAGATTACCCTGAAAGTGCCTTTGTATACTTTTGCCCACTCCTCCTCTGATAGCTCCTCCCCTACTGGGTTTACCCAGTATCTCTGAAACATTTGTCTCTCTGTCAACATCGACAAGTTTGTGGCTTTATATAATTTGGATAGGATGCCCTTTCTAGAGGGTGCTGCGGCTAAGGCTTTCTCAAAGATAGGTCCGTTGCCAAGGTGCGTTCCCATTTCAGGTCTGTGAGAATGCCCTGCACCTACAGATATTCAAAGACCGATATTGTGTCTTTCCCCAATATCTCCCAGATCGACTCCAGGTCTAGAAATGCCCCATTTATAAATATTTGGCATACCCTCTTAAGGCCCAGATTGGACCATCTCTGTGTGTGTCTGAGACCCAAACTCCCTAAGTTAAATGGGGGACCCCACACCGAGGACAGCGGTGAGGGCCATGTTGAAAACTCACGGTTTGACCTCCTGTCTTGCCAGACCGACCAGAGTAGCACCAATACCCATTTCTGAAAGTTCATCCAGAACCCCATCCTCTCGAGAACTTTCATCATAAAGGGCCACTCGACCCAATCGAAGGCTTTCTCCGAATCTAGGGAGATCAAGCAGGCCTCTTGGTCCTCCGTTTGGACGCTATGGATAAGGTCTATGGGTTTCCGTATGTTGTCGGAGCTCTGTCTCCCCTGGATGAAGCCCACTTGGTCGCTATGAACCATGGTTGGTAGTATCATCTCAAGTCTACCCTCAAAGACCTTAGCCAGGATCTTAACATCATTATTTAGGAGGGAGATGGGTCCATACGACAAACTCTTCGAGGGATCCTTTGCTTCCTTGAGGATCGCTACTATTTTTGCCATTAACATTGTGTCGGGGAGGGCCTCACCTTCCAAACAGGCATTGAAAAGTCTAACTAAATAGGGGGCGAGAATTGATAGTCGCCTTTCTTGGTGCCGTACCCACTTCATAACTTTAATTGCTAATGAGACCTCCTCCACCGTGATGGGGGTGTCCAGGATGGGCCTGGGAGGCGAAGCCCCACCAGGAATGTATCTATTTGTTCCTCTTGGCCCTCCCACTCCAATGCATACTGTTTGCCATAATACTTTGCAAATTCCTCCACTGTGCCCTGTTGGTCATGCCTCACAATCCCTTCTTCTGATTTGATACATCCTATCACTCTCCTCTTCTTCTTTTCCTCCCTCAGTCTCCACGCCAGTATCTTATCTGCCCTTTCCCCTTTCTCATGGTATTTCTGTCTCAAAAACATTAGCTTTTTCTCCATATCTTGAACCAAGATGATCTTCATTTGCGTTTTGTATTGACAGAGTTTGCTCGATAACGCTGGGGACATGTAGTTGCCTTTGTTCCCTCCTGGCTGTATTAGTTCTATTTTTTTGGCGGCGTGATGCTTCTTGTCTCGTGTCCTCCTTTTTCTGTGATCCTATCCTGATCAGGACCCCCCCCCCCCCCCTTATCGTGGCTTTAAACCCTTCACACAAGGACTGGAGCCTCACTTCTCCTGTGTCATGAAAAGTAAAATATTCTTTGATTGCTTCTAATAGCTCTTGGGTATCTTCCTTCTCTTTTAACAGGAAATCATTGCACCTCCACCTCCCCGTAAGGGGAGGAGCATTTCCCGTCCCCATTACCACTTTAACCATATCATGATCTGACGAATGGAATGGGGGCTACCTGGGAATCTAAGACTTGGGCTCTAAGCTGTGAGCAAACTGCTCAATTACCCCTCTCCTATTCCACCCTTGGAGATGGTCAGGGGAAAATTAGGATAAATTATCTATTTCATGTATCCAAATTAAATATGAACCACAAGATTTATGTCAGTAAAGTAGACAAAGTAAAAACACATTTTAATCAAATTATTCAGTACACAACCATGCAGTAGGTGCTTTTCCGCAAGGCACCACATACATTAAAGTTAATATTTTTTTTATTTACTTGTTTATAATCACATTAGCAATTTTTACAACAGTCAAGGTTGTTCCTTAGGAGCTAAGACATTACAGGAAAAGATGAGAAGAAGCGAAAAGGGGGAAAGAGAAAGTCGAAGAAGGAAAATGTAGCAAGAAACAGCCAACAACAATTAATTAGTTAAAATGGTCAGTGCCGGAAGTGCACAGAAGATGAAGAGACATTTAGATTCAAAGTGATGGACGAGAAAGTTAATGAACACAAGTCCCCCTCTTATAGGGTTGCAATCAGTTTCCCACGCAGTCATTCAGCCAGATCTCCGGCTGGGTGCATGGTAACAGTTTGCACATTTATCTTATGAAAAGCGCTTTCTAAAATTTCTAAAATTTCCGCCGTTGCGATTGATCAGGTCGTCTTTTCTCCTGACATCAGCCTGTTCCACCATACGGATTCTTCTTCTCCCTGGTGTCCCACAAAAAAGGTGCACAGGCTGTTCAAATAGGTTGCCCGTACTTTTCTTAGCTCCGAGCACTGCATTAAGAGGTGTCTTACTGTTTCCGGTTGGTTGGACTCGCCACATAGTCTGCATTCTTTGATGGATGTTTTTAATCTGATAGCCTGAATTGTATTTAGTGCCCGAAGCATTGCCTCTGCGTCCTTCTGGTACAATGCGTGTCTGTGCTCCAAGATCCAGGATTTGTATTTCTTTATTTCGGCTTGCAAATTATTCCAAGCAGTCGGGGAATTAGCTGTTTTGGCCTGTCTTTTAATTTTTCTTAGGGCTCTTCTTTTTTACACTACTACTTTGTCATACGCATGGTTGTTTTTGCTTGCTGCATGGTTACCACCCTTCATTTTCTTTCTGTATTGTAGCAAGAAGGGTAAGTAATCTGGACGCGCAGCCTTTCTTTCCAGTGAACGGACTCCTTTTTTGTATGAGTCTGTGATGTTTTCAATGTTAGATGCCGTTAGACGTAGGCGAGTGAGTTGATTGTTTACCTTTATTGAGTAATTTTAGCTTTGGGGCATAGGCAGAGTTGCCGACCATTCTATTGCCACCAGATTGTGGTCCCTCTCTGTAGTTCTAGATACCGAGTAGTCTATACCGAGTAGTCTTCTATGTATTGCAGCAGACTGTGAGAAATAAAGATGTAACAAACTGGAGGTTACACACCTGACACTCAGAATGTATCGGATTTAAGTACACATGTGGTGCTCTATTCAGGAATAGAGGAATCTATTTAAGAATAATTCAAGGTGCAGGGGAGAACAAATATCAACCCTGGCATATGGGTTGTACAATTACACAAAGACCAAAAAAGAACCCTATTAGGGAACTCCCGTCCCCTGCACTCTATTAATCGCTTAAACAAGCTTAATGAAGGTATATTCCCAAGAGGGGAATAGGAGTACATGGAGTAAATCAATTAAAAGTTAAATGCAACAACATAGTAATTCGAAATAGGGTTAAATTGGGTTAAATTGAACAACAAAATAGTTCACAGTATCCGTTTAACATCAGAACTTATTAATCAGTTCAAAAAGAGAGTGGGTTATCCAATCAGGATTTATTTTACAAAGAGCAAATGCCCAACGCGTTTCGAGAAAAATGTTCTCTTCATCAGGGGCTGTTGTTATTCGTTGTGTCAATCACAGTAACTCTAGAGAAATATATACAAAATAATAATAATTTCAGTTTACATGATAATTACATGATAATTACATAGACTAATTGTGCAGAGACAGTAAATTATCCAATCATCCTATGCGTTTTTTAATGCAGGAAGTGGCTCACCCACTATAAGAGTCTACAATCTAGTTATAAAGCAACATGGAACTGGAGTTAATATCATTATCGCAGAGTCATCATTCTATCCGACAATTGTAATTTGTAAAAAGAACTATTGCAAATACCCCTAGGTGTATCAAGTGAAAAAAGTGTAAAAGACATACCGTATGTTACATTAAAGGATGAACCGGGTCACGTTGTTGCATAAGTGTATCATCCCAACAAGGAATAGCTGTCTAGATCCCCTATAGTATAACAAAAGAGGCAAAAGTTGCTAAAAGAGCATTGTGGTTTGAAGTAGGGTGGGGTAGGAGAGAAATCTGTGGACTTACTAATCAAACCGGAGTCGCTAACATCTGAAGCTCTGAAAGGCTGCGGTGCCGTGTTGATGTCAATGAAGGACAATATTATCAATCTGTGCGTTGTACCTACAAAGTGAAGGCACCACTCGTTACACAATAGAACGATTAAGTCAGTCTAGAGTTTAAGGAATATACGTCAGGGTTGAGAAAAAGTAGTAAAGCCTGGTTATAGAATAACTTACTGTGATCTTAGTAAGGCAGGTAAGACAGGTAAGTGCAGCGAAAACCACCGTTAAAAATGGCGGCTAATATATACGTCATTATAGTGACATCATTACGCCGCAGCGGACCGCAGAGTTCATGATGTCGCCAATGTAAACACTGTATACACGTCTGTTAAGTCAGTAACAAAAAGAGCGACTACTACAGTTGCAGAAGTATACAACAGAGTTAAATTAAAGTAGTAAGGCCCTAGAAAAACCGGAAAGACAGGTAAGTGAAAAGTTCAGACGGGACACACTAGACTACGCTCGTGACATCGTTTACACTTGGCAAGATTTCTACAACAACACCCGACCTGGTCCTACCAGACCCTTTAGACAACCGGGTACACCGGGACCTATTAATAACAGTGACAGCAGCGACGTAACCAGTGGCGAACAAGACACGTCAAATCCAATACACTCATCCGCATCTGCAAATATACCTTTAGATCCCACGGAACCACCCATTCAACCGGACACAGTCATTCCCACAACATCCACAGCTCCTTTTTTAGGCGGAGGAAAACCAGAAGAAGCCAAAAGAAAACCAAGGCAAAAGAACAAATAATAGGTTCTAACATTGTAAACATCTCCTCCAAAACTTTAACTAAATCACAAATGGATACACTGAACCTGGGCCTATCATTCATTCCTACATCCAGCACTAACAACTTTGAAGAAGAAGTGAATTTATTCAAACTTATACGGAAAATGGAACTCAAAGTATTCTTTGATTCACTTCCTGAATCGACTGGACAACACAAGAAACATGAATATCTTGAATTGAAAAATAAAAGCTCTTTTCATCCACAATTAAATCATCCAGTCATTAATCTCTTCAAGTTCAAAACCTCAAAAGAACTAAAACGACTTAAATACAATACTCCTAAGAAAATCAACATTAGGAAACATCAACTTAAATTGATAAAAGAATTGGCGGAAGACTCATCTATCACACTGAAACCAGCCGATAAAGGCGGAGCCTTAGTACTGATGGACACCAACTTTTACAACTCTGGATGTCTGAATTTACTGAATGACCAAGGCACATATTTGGTATTGGACTCTGACCCTATCTTGGCCATCAAAGACATTATTAAAAAAGCAGTTGAGAAAGCATCAGAAATGGATTGTATCTCTGACCATACGTGTGACTTTCTTATTAAAAAATTTCCTGTGACCCCGGTATTCTATGCTCTTCCAAAAATCCATAAAGATATGACCAAGCCACCATTCAGACCTATTGTTGCGGGGACTGAAAGTGTGTTTCACCCCATAGCTACTTATTTGGATCAAGCACTCCAACCATTGGTCCAACGGACAGCCACTTACTTGAAAGACACTGCTCATTTTCTGAGAGTCATCAATGAAACACTAATTGACAATTCCACATCTATCCTATTTACATTGGACGTTAATAGCCTGTACACCTCCATCCCACACCAACAAGGGATAGAAGCGCTGGAATGGTTTCTTTTGAAACATAGAAACATCAAGATCCATAAAGTATTTGCTATGGAACTTATTCACATTATTTTATTCAATAACGACTTTAGGTTCAATGATAAATTCTATCTACAAACAGCAGGAACATCGATGGGATCACCCGTGGCCCCATCCTATGCCAACATTTTTATGTTCCATTTTGAAGAGACCTATGTATTGAATTCAGAACCGTGGAAAACCAAGATAGCTCTGTGGAAAAGGTACATAGACGATATCTTCGGTATCTGGCTAGGCACCAAAGATGAACTCAACCAGTTTCTCCAATATCTAAACAATTGCCATGAAAGAATTACCTTTACCCTAGAGATGGGCACACCCAATATTCATTTCCTGGATATTAACATTGGAATCATCGGTAACAATCTACAAACCAGTATTTATAGGAAACCCACGGACTGCAACAGTACACTACGATTTGAAAGTTTTCACCCAACTCACTTGAAGGACAACTTACCTTTTAGCCAAATGCTACGTCTTAAAAGGATTACATCTGACACCACTAAATTACAAGGAGAATATGAGGAGATGAAACAAAGGTTCATCAATAGAGGCTTCCCTGATGCCATCGTTGATAAAGCTATCAGACGTACCGCGACCCTTACAAGATCTAACCTACTGGAAGAAAAACCTAAGAAGATTAATACTAGACTCATTCATACACTGAAATTTTCCAGTCAGAGTTACCAGATCAAGAGAATAATCACCAAGAATTGGGACCTCATCAAAGCAGACTCTAACCTCAACAAGTTATTCCCAGAACCGCCAATGTTGGCATACAAGAGAGGAAAGAACTTGAGGGACAGTCTGGTTAAAGCAGAAAAGAAAACATCACCAGCACAAACGACTTTGAGAAAACAAAAACCTGGAACTTACCCATGTCTACACTGCCAGCATTGCCCTAATATAATTAAAGGTGAATACATCCGACACCCCAACAATGGTAAAAAAATATTCCTATCAGATTATGCTACTTGTGACAGCAAAAATATCATCTATGCCTTAAGATGTCCCTGTGGGAAATATTATGTAGGCAAAACCATTAGGAAAGCGAAAGAACGCTGGACAGAACATAAGTCTAATATCAGAACACAGAACGACAAGTCACCAGTCTTTAGACACTTCAAGGAGAATGGCCATAACATCGCACAACTCAGATGGGTTATTTTAGAAACAGTACATTCCCTGTCAAGAGGAGGAGACTTTGCTAAGAAGTTAGCACAAAGAGAATTGTACTGGATCCATAAATTGGACTCGGTTAACCCTAAGGGACTGAATGAAGATTTCTATCTAGGGCCCTTCCTTTGAATCGCCTCCCTTCTATCGCCTAACGCACTGTTAGTTTTTTAGCTTAAACTTGGGTTCTCAATTCCCCCCTTAGTCACTATTAGTCAGCTTAGGGTTCCCATCTGGGCTAATAACATCCATTCTCAACAGATTGTGCACTCATTGGATATGAGGCAGAGTATAACGTACCTTGTTGATCAGATTACTACTTATTCATTGTATTTCTATGATTTTTTTCCCCCGTGTTAACAATTTCCTATGTATAGGCTTTCTATGTATAATATGTCATACCTGGCTACTAATATATCTATGTAGCTTTGTCATTTACATCTTCTTGTGATTATGTCAAACAAATATTTGGGCTATGTTTCCTGAAAGGTTCAATGACAATAGTTCTTTTATTACATCTCTGGGTAGACTCCTCTTCTTACAGCTCCTTTGATCATTTCAAACAAATATTTGGGCCATTCGCCTTTGAAAGATTCTATGACCACAGTTCTTCCATTTCATCTCTGGACAGACCCCCCGCGAATGTGCTTTCCCGTGTTCCCTGACCTTTCAAGAACATCTTACGTAACAGACTATATCTCTGTTAACAACATTCCCTCAGACGCCATTTCCTGAATTCATAGACCTTTGGGCCATTTTCTTGTGACTCAATAAAGTTTTTTTACATTGAGCCTTTCACGCACAGCCATATTTACATCAGGGCCTCTTTAGGCTACCGAATCAGTCACTCTTAACAGACGTGCATACAGTGTTGACTTTGGCGACGTCATGTGCGCTGTTGCGCAATGACGTCACAATAATGACGCATATATTAGCCGCCTTTTTTGACGGTGGTTTCAAGCGACTGCTGGTTTTCACTTACCTGTCTTTCCGGTTTTTCTAGGGCCTTACTACTTTAATTTAACTCTGTTGTATACTTCTGCAACTGTAGTAGTCGCTCTTCTTGTTACTGACTTAACAGACGTGTATACAGTGTTTACATTGGCGACGTCATGAACTCTGCGGTGCGCTGCGGCGTAATGATGTCACTATAATGACGTATATATTAGCCGCCATTTTTAACGGTGGTTTTCGCTGCACTTACCTGTCTTACCTGCCTTACTAAGATCACAGTAAGTTATTCTATAACCAGGCTTTACTACTTTTTCTCAACCCTGACGTATATTCCTTAAACTCTAGACTGACTTAATCGTTCTATTGTGTAACGAGTGGTGCCTTCACTTTGTAGGTACAACGCACAGATTGATAATATTGTCCTTCATTGACATCAACACGGCACCGCAGCCTTTCAGAGCTTCAGATGTTAGCGACTCCGGTTTGATTAGTAAGTCTACAGATTTCTCTCCTACCCCACCCTACTTCAAACCACAATGCTCTTTTAGCAACTTTTGCCTCTTTTGTTATACTATAGGGGATCTAGACAGCTATTCCTTGTTGGGATGATACACTTATGCAACAACGTGACCCGGTTCATCCTTTAATGTAACATACGGTATGTCTTTTACACTTTTTTCACTTGATACACCTAGGGGTATTTGCAGTAGTTCTTTTTACAAATTACAATTGTCGGATAGAATGATGACTCTGCGATAATGATATTAACTCCAGTTCCATGTTGCTTTATAACTAGATTGTAGACTCTTATAGTGGGTGAGCCACTTCCTGCATTAAAAAACGCATAGGATGATTGGATAATTTACTGTCTCTGCACAATTAGTCTATGTAATTATTATGTAATTATCATGTAAACTGAAATTATTATTATTTTGTATATATTTCTCTAGAGTTACTGTGATTGACACAACGAATAACAACAGCCCCTGATGAAGAGAACATTTTTCTCGAAACGCGTTGGGCATTTGCTCTTTGTAAAATAAATCCTGATTGGATAACCCACTCTCTTTTTGAACTGATTAATAAGTTCTGATGTTAAACGGATACTGTGAACTATTTTGTTGTTCAATTTAACCCAATTTAACCCTATTTCGAATTACTATGTTGTTGCATTTAACTTTTAATTGATTTACTCCATGTACTCCTATTCCCCTCTTGGGAATATACCTTCATTAAGCTTGTTTAAGCGATTAATAGAGTGCAGAGAAATAAAGATGTAATCAAGGGTGACCTTCAATTCGCCTCTCTCCCAAGTAGTGATTGACCCCTCCATGCTTTCAGTGATGCGACGTTGTGTAGATTTCTTGATTTCATCAGAGACATCCATGTTGCTCCTCTTTCTTCCGCTTGTGATAGCTTTCTTCGCCCTGGAATTGTCCGTTTTGATGTTACAGTTTGAGTTTAAGTCTCCACATATAATTATGTGCGTCTGAGAGTCTTCTACTGAAATATTGTCGACTACCTTTTATAGTTTTTTGCAAAAGTCTGTGCTAGAGGTTTTCTGCGGGTTCAAGTAGACAGTTATGATTGCTATCTTTGCTGTTTCGCTCCCCCTCAGTCCACTGTGTTTTTGGGTCCATGTTGTAAGAACCGCAAGGATACCATATGATTCTGTTATTTTTTTTATGATCTCAATCCCTGATCCCAGTCGAATTGCTATTAAAAGCCCTGAGGATGGCCATCCAAAAAGGCTTTTTGTAGCCGAAGAGAATGCTATCTCAAAGCCGTCAAGAGAAGGTTTTGCCATTAGCCAAGTTTCCTGTAGACAAAGTATATCAAAGGCTCCAAGGTCTTGATTGTCCGGGTTCGTTAAATGGAGGTGGCCTCTCGTGTTCCATGAAGCCATTGTCAGGCGGCTCTTCGGCGGCGGGTCTTGAAGATGAGACGGAGGAGATAGATTTTCTGAGAGTCCTCCTGGTGATTGCTATTTATCGGGTTTAGGGTTAAGGGCTGCCTTTAGTCACTTCCATGGGCCCTTTGGTATTTTTGTGCCTCCTCTCTCCGAGTGATTCTCTCCTCTTTCCTGGTTAGTTTTGTTATCTTTCTCTGGCTCTGTTCTGTTGACGTATGTGATCGGTCTCTGATTGTACTCATCGGCTTCTGAGCGAAACCTGCGATTGCGAGGTTGATCTCTCTTCTAGACTGGAACGTCTCTTCTTACGTCTGTGATGCGGGTCTCTCTCCGCCTACTGTGCTCCCGTTTGGCCTCTCGGTTGGGTTGCTCCCTGTGGCTGTCGTTTTCCTCTGTATATTTTGCTCTAGAACCGAGCCTGAGAGAGCTTCAGTTTTTGATTTGTAGTGGCGTTTTTGGTCCCCAGTGTCCTTGCTGGTTCCACCCCTTAGGTGTTGCGTTTCTTGTGCAATTTCTGTCAGTGTAAAGCCTGCTTTTTTTAAATCTTTGTATGGCTCGTTTGTAAGTCATTTGAGTGCCCTGCCTTTGATATGTAGAAAGGTTTTTGCTTTCTGCTCTCGGTGGTAGGGTTCAATTAGGATAAAATCGTCCGTTTTCAGATGTTTGAGGGACTCAATTTTATTCAGCGTTTTTAAAACTGTTTTCCTGTTGAGGATCATGTAGTTGCTTTTGCATGATGTTTGTTCTAGTTTGAAGATTCTGATTTCTTCCGATTGATTTTCCTGTGTAATAGGCCTCTCCCGCCCATATGTCCTTCTTGTTTTTTCCTCTGAGTCTCCTTGTGTTCTTTGATTTCTTGGGGTTGACGCACGGCTGTTTTCATTTCTTTTGTCCGTTTCATGTTTTTTTCTTGGAATTTTTCTGTTTTTTCCTGTTCCGGGTGAGCTTCTCCTTGGTGCTTAGGTGGTGTTTTGTCCCTTGGTTTCTGTGTCTTCTTTTCTCCGAGGGTTTCTACCTCTGTCTGGTCTCTTTTTGTGGGTCCTTCTAGGCCTACGGACTGGGTGCGTTTTTTTTTTTTTTACACGTTATCCTTCCATATCTCTGGTTCCGGATGCACAGATAGGTCCAATAGTGCACTTGTCGCCAGAAATTCCTCCATCGTTCTTGGTGACTTTTCTCTAGAGTTGGCCTCTTTTTGAGGTTTTAGAGCTTTCAAAACGCTTGAGGTTGGACTCTTAAGTCGATCTTATTCTTTTCTTTGTTGTCTTCTGTTAGTGGAGGTTTGTTCTTCGGCGTTCCTGTTTGCGTTGCCAGCTGCAAGCCTATTTTTTCCCTTTGGTTAAGCAAAGGTATTGTTGTTTTTTGAGTGGCGTTCAGGTTTTGCATTTGCACTGATGGATCTTCCGGTCGTGGTGTCGATTTTGATTTGGTGAAAATAGGTTCTGCTTCACCTTTCTCCTTCACTGACGTTGTCTGAGACGCTCTTTCCGTTGTCTTTTTGTGGCATTTGTTCTTTTGAGTGCCTTCCTTGAGTTCTGCCTCCATACGGGCCCATTTGGCCTCCTAAGTCGCTGTCTGTTTTTAATTTTTTACTTCTACAGCTGTTAAATATCCTTCAATAAACTCAAAATTTGATAGAAGTTTGTAAAGGATCGTTGTGTTATCTTTTGTTGATTCGTTTGTTTCGTAGAGTTTGCAAAAAGGGGCGAGAGCAATCGTGATTGCCGCCATAATTGTTGTCATGTCTGTTTTTTTATTGGGTGATGGTCTTCGCGTGTCCATCACGATTTCACTGTACCTTCTGTGCTTACCCAGCGTTTGTTGCACTTCTATGTTTTGCAACGGGAGGCAGGACTGCATTGAAATTTCAGAACGGAAGGGCACCTGCGGAGGGGTTAGCATAGTTCGATGTTCCCCATACTTTCTAGTGTAGCACATATTTGGCACTGTTCCGTCACTGGTTTGATTTGGGAGGTTTTCACTCCTGTCTAGATGTTGTAGATGAATGTTTGTCCAGGGCTGCTCACTCATTTTCCCCATTGACCCAGGCGCCTGGGGATGTGGCCTCTCCCACTCCTCGTATGGCTTGTCGCCCCCCTGAAGTTCTGAAGATGTATTCTGCTCTATAGGGTCTGTTGCTTCCTGTTGTTTCTGGTTGTCGTTTTGTAATGTCTCCGTGTCCGAGAGATCTGATTTCTTTGGCGAGACAGCGGCATTTTTTTCAAGGTAGGGCCGTCACTTGCTCAGTCTTGTCTCGATGCTGGATGACTTTGGGATCCGTTGGAGGGTGGGTGGGGTTTTCCCCTCTTGGCGTATTAGTGGGATCATTTCCCTGTAGATCCTTGACTGGTTCGGGCGTCACCTGGGGCCCCTTGTCTGCTTCTTCATTAGTATGGGATTTTGCTTCATCGGTTTTCCTTGCTTTATTAGCAGGCAAGATCCCGTCTACCACTTCCAAAATTTCTTCGTCAGAAAGTTCTATATCTGAGTTTATTTTCCGTTTATGCTGTTGCTTCTTGAAAAAATTGAGCAGGGCGTTTTAAATCAGAGGGTTTGGTAAAGTGGATGTCCGGGTCTCCGCCTTCTTATTTGCCTGCTGTTTGGGGTTTTTTTTGGTCTTTTGGTCCAAGACTTGCGTCTTCATGTCTTATATTGGCCAGATCATTAAGATTTGCTTTATTTGTTCCTTTCGGTTTTGGAGTCCTTCCTTTTTGTCTTTTGTTATATGCTGTTTTTATTTTTTTTGCAGAGGACGCCTTTTTCGGTGCATGGGATTGTGCCTCCTTCGACTCCCGATGAGACACCGGGGATCATGTCAGTGATGGGCTTTGTGGCCCGCGCCGAATTGGCCTCCATGTTGGGCAGTTCGTATATGGAGTTGTCTTCCATGATGCAAAGTCCTTGTACTGGACGGGGAAAAACTGATGTGACTTGGTCCTTTGTTGAGTTGTTAGCTGGGTGGTTTGAAATTGGCAACTCTGAGTGTGGGGGTGAAATTGTGCTGTTATCAGAATTGCCTCTTTGCCTTGCTTCCCCGTTTCACCAGAACTGGGGTCTAGGGGCGGGTGCTGCTCAGTTTCTTTTATCTGGGTCTCCCGGGGGCTTTTGTTTTGGTCCCCTACTCCCCGCACCTCACAGGCAGGCTGATCACTCTGAACCTTACTCAGGTTTGACGGCTTTGTGGAGGGTACCTGGGTGGTACCTGGGCGAGCCACCGGAGTGGTGGTCTCATTTGTCGGCACCACCGTCTCCAGGATCTTTTGGTTAATGTCAGGTCTCGAAGGGTACAGCTTGCGTTTGTTTGCGGCAAGGGCTGGAGAAAGGGCCAGCCCAGTCTGCCCTACGGCAGCCTCGGCTTGCAAACCTCTCGCCAAAGCGGGACTCCGGCCCCTGTCATCATCACACAGGCCCGACCCTGCACATGCTGCTGGCGTGGGTGTGAAGAGGGAGTTTGCTATCACCTGTGCTCCGCTAGTATTGGAAATATACGGTTTCTTTGTTTTGTTCGGTGGTTCAAAGTCAAAAAGAGTTTCAGTGGCACATGTGGGGGCGGCAGCGGGGCTCTTACCTCGCTTGGACGGCGGAAATCTTCTGTCCGCCTGGGGAAGGAGCTTCGAATTGCTCCTGAGGCACCTTGCCGGCACCGTAAAGTCAAAAACCTCATCCATGTCCGAGTTTTCCCCAGTTTCTCCTACCGCCGCCGCCGCCTTGTGTGTCTTCTCTGGAGGGATGGAGATGGAATCCGCAATGGCGCTGCCCCCTCCATCGCCCTGCAAGACTGCAGGACTGCTCGACTCTACGCGACTCTACGCGACTCTGCGGTCCGCTCCACGGTGGATCGCTGTAGTATGTGGGTCCGCCCACAAGGAAACAAGCTGGACTACAGGACTGCTCGACTGTACGCAACTCCACGAGACTCTGCAGGTTAGTGCACAAGTGATCTAACGTTTGAAATGTCACACACGGAAGGAAAAAATGTAAGTATCTGCCCAACGGAAAATTTAACATCAAAAATTAAAAATCAAGAATTAAGACATCAGAAAGTTACAACTTCTGAATCATGGCACTTAAAAAAGAAAAGTAATTTATTCTGCAAATCAACCACCCTTGAATAAAGGGAGAAGCAGAATTCGAAAAGATTATTGCATAACGCAATCTACAGAAATGAAGAAATCGCCTGTTTTCAAAACAATAACGCTCTAGTCCAGCCATAACAAGACTAAAAAGGTCAGTGAAAAGTTTTTCCGTAGGGGAAATAAAAACAGCCCCGCTACATATGAACTCTGCCAAAAAGTTTTTAACACTGAAAGGTTTTAATTTGGTACAAGAAATTGACCCTTTCCAGATTAGTCACGAAAACATATTTTGCATTTGTTTTTATTTTACAGTATCCAACAACATTGTGACAAATTAGGGATTTGTTGAACTACCTGTCAACCTGTTAAAGCAATGTACTGTCCTGAAGAGGGCTACACTAAAAACAGCAGAACACCTGGGACGGTGTTGATGTAATCTGTTAGCCGAAACATATGTAGACATCCCGCAGACATTTGAAAAACGTCTTTTTTTTGCAAAAGAATTCCTCTTTTGTTGTGTATTCAGTGTGTTCCCCCAAAATGCAATATGATAAACATTCTAAAAATATTATGTCATTGTGATACATCATGAATGTCACTCAATAACCAGTCACTACTGGTACAAAACGTGATATTTCTGAACTTTTTCTTTCCTAATTTTAAATATTAACATTAATGTATGTGGTGGTTGTGTACTGAATAATTTGATTAAAATGTGTTTTTACTTTGTCTACTTTACTGGCATAAATCTTGTGGTTCATATGTAATTTGGATACATGAAATAGATAATTTATCCTAATTTTCCCCTGACCATCTCCAAGGGTGGCTAGGAGAGGGGTAATTGAGCAGTTTGTTCTGCTTTATATATTGCACAAGTGGTCCCTACACCGCTCAATCCCCCTTAAACTAAAAATTTGGGACTCACCCAGTATTTCTCCCTCTAAGCTGTGAGTCCACTAAAATTAAGTCAATCCGGGAATAACAATTGTGTACAACCGAGAAGTAGCTAAAAGGCCTGTCCCCTTCTTCTGGTGGAGAGTGTGAAACGGAGTGAGTTACCCTCACTGCCTCGTACTTCGAGAGACTTCACAAGCCTCTTACTGTCTTTCTTGGGTTCCAGTACCATATTAAAATCCCCTCCTATCTTTAGCCGGCCTTCCACAAAGACAATCAAATTATCCTTCACCCCCTCCCAGAACTCACATTGGCCCGAATTCGGGGCATAGACTGTGCCCAAAGTCATCCAACTAACATTCATGCTCCCGTTTACGAAGACGTAATGGCTATTTCCATCAGCCATGACTTCATCCACTAGAAGTCCCAAACGGGCCGAGGAGACCACCTCCATCCACCCTTTTGTTTTTTGTATTTGAGGCAGTGTATATTTCCCCCACTTCCCTGGATCTCAAATGGGGTTATATGTCCCTCGTGCAGTGAGTTTCCCTGCAGGCATAGCAGATCCAATCTCGCCCTTTTAAATTCTCGAAGGAGCATTGACCTCTTACTCAGTGAGTTAAGACCACGTACATTGAGGGAGCCGAATATAATGTCACCCAATACCATCATCCCTTTGCCTTGCTATGCCAAAGCTCCTCCCGCACCCAAGACCCTCCTTCTGTACTGAACAAAGAATTCGGCCCAGCTGAAAACACAGTGTCGAAACCCTTGATATGAAACTTGCATGACTAATGCAACTTAATTTTTTTTATTAGCATCAATTAGTTTTCAAGAAAACTTTAAATGCAAATAATTCATTAATTAAAGCATAAAAGGAGAAATGACAAACTAAAAATTACACATCTATATAGGGAGGAATGTTTGAGACCAGAGAGATTGTGTGTCTAGATTTGAGAGAATGTCTCTCACAAAGTTCAACAGTGCCAAGGTCAAAGATACTTTTCCTCCCCATCTTAAAATGGTCCACCTCTCGTGCGGAGAATTTGTCTCGAAGTTCTTGAAATTATTTCCCAACCATTTTTCTCTGGAGGCCGAAGAGTGGAACACAACTCATTACCAAATGCTGTAAAGTTTCTACCTCCAAACCGCAGCATCGGCACAGAGTTAGCCCATCTTCCCTTTTTTTGGACCTTCTCCCCAGCACCTCCGTAGTTGGGAGAAGGTTCAAGCGAAATCTCAGAAAGAGTTGCCTTTCTGAGTAAGACGTGAATTTTTCGAGGTATGGGAGCAATGTACCTCTGCTGTAGTGTTCATCAAGTCCCAAGGTTATGGATGGAAGTAGACTGAGCCTGTCCTGGGTAACAATCCAATCCCAGTCCAACAGTTTGTTCTTTACCCTGGACGGATTTTCCAGTAGCTTGTCTACATTTTTGGCAATAACTTCCAAGATGCCCGTACATGTATTCTGCCATGTATTTAAAGCTGGTATCTGGTTACCAGACAGTGCTTCTTTTATAGCCATGAAACCACTTCTTTCCGGAGGAACCAAACATTTGCTGTTAAGGGTTAGTGTTTTCCAGACCATAGCGATATACAAGGAGGTAAGCCCCAGTTCTTTCCTCACGCATTCGATTGGGAGAGATGAAGGTAGGCTCAGTACCCTTTTCCAGAACTGGCTTTCAAGTACACACCAAACCTCTGGTGCAAGGAAGAAGTTGGCCTCAGCTGCGTAAGTCAATACTGGAGAAACTTTATGTTTGTAAAAGTCAATGAGGGGACGAAGTGAGAAGGAACAGTAACATGACTTAATTAGAGGTGCTTGAGATGCCAAGTTTTTAACTTTGCTTCTTATCCTAAGAACACCCGGACCATCTTGGATGCTGTCGTTGAGTGTGATGCCGAGGTAGATCATGGACGAGACCAGTGGAACGACTTCCCCTGTTAGATGCCACCTAAAGGTCTTAGTGGAGTTCATTGTTCCTAACCCCATGATTTTCGATTTTTTTGGGTTGATTCTCAGTCCGTTTTCCTGAACGTACAGTTCCAAAGCTTTCAGCTGTCTCTGTAGACCTATCGCAGTCTGATCTAACAGAAGAAGGTCATCCACAAACAGCCTACCCACAGGGGTCCCCCAATTTTTGGAGGGAAGCTTCTTACTGCCCCAAATGCTTCAAACATATCTGATATAAATAGGCAGAAGACAGCTGGTGCCAAACGACACCCCTGCTTCAGCCCATTTTCAGACGCAACTTTGTTGGATAGGGTTCCTTTTCTGTCCAGTCTAATCTGAATGGTTGTTCCTGTGTGAAGAGCCTCCAGTGGTTCCCTCAGATTGTTTGGGCAGCCCCATTTCCTTAGTTTGTTCCACAAGAGGCCACGATCAACAGAGTCAAAAGCCTGTTCAAGGTCTATTGACACGATATAGATGGTTTTATAGGTTTTTCCCTTGCCCATACATTTTAGGATGTAAATGATTAGTATGTTCAGGGAAGTTCCAATTCCCTTGCGGAACCCTGACTTCCAGGGATCCTGGTGATGTGACCGCCAACTCCAAGCGTTCAGGTGTTTGAGGAGCACTGCAGTGAATATTTTGCCCACTACATCCAGTAGGGCGATAGGTCTGTAGTTCCCAGGTACAAACCTGTCAGCCTTTTTAAAGATCGGTACAATTAAAGACCTGGTCCAGGAGTTAGGGATCCCTTTGAGTCTAATTATGTTTTTGAACAGAGTGGTCATAAATTCAGCCCATTTCTCCGGGTCTCTCTTAAGGATGTCGTTTGTGAGACCATCCGGCCCAGCAGCACGGGATGAATTTGACTTGTTGATGAGATCTAAGATATCTTGTTTGTCGAATTTCAAATCCCATGGTTTGTCCGATGGTAAGAATTTGTGGGGGCCGCTGGTGTTTCCTGCGGAGTAGAGGTTCTGATAGTGCTCCTCCCAGGCCTTAGGTGGAATTGGGTTTACAGTTTTTGAATCAACAGGGATGCATATCTCGTTGATTAATTTCCATATACCAGAGATGTTTTTACTGGTGACTAGATTTAACATCTTCTCACTATCTTTTTGCAGGAGGCGGTGTTTGTGTTGGGTGAGCCAGTTTCTGTAGCTGTTCCTGGTATCTTTGTACAGAACTAGGTCACCAGGCGGGTTGGATTTTTTGAATTGCCTCCTGGCCCTCTGAACGGCTTTTTTTTTCGCTACGATTTGGTGGTCATAGGCATGCCTATATGCAGTGGTACCACTCCTATCCACAACTTTTTTGTGGAAGACCTTCAATACCTCAATGTATTCTATGGGATTTGTGTTTTGGTCTCGCTCGACCGATTGTAGCCCCAGTAGCTTGTCCAGTATTGCACCCATGTCTTTTCTCTGGATCCTGATTCCACCGGGAGTCAGGTCAAGTTGATATTCCGGTAGGTGTTGGACAGTCTGGGAGTGATCTGTATTCCATTCCTCAGTTTCATGTTCCAGGATATTGTGATCGCTCAAGTCTGTTTGGATCACTCTCAACGTTTTTAGTTTCCCCATCAGTGGCTCTGTTACAAATATGTAGTCCAATGTACTGCCTTGGTTTGCCCGTTTCCATGTAGTAGCAGCAGGTAGGTCGCCCATTAGGCTTCCGTTTGCCATTAAAATGTTTCTACCTGCTAATTCTTTGTCGAGGTCAACTCCTCTTGATATATTGTTTGTGGAGTGCAAGGACAGGAACTCGATTTTTCTCCCCTTTTTGTCAAAACATTCCATGTTGAAGTCTCCACAGAGGAGGACCTCCAGGTTTGGACGCGAGTTCCTGGCATCATCGATCGCTTTAAGCAAGGCTTCCTTGAAGTTGTCCTGTTGTCTTTCCGTGGGTCTCCAGTAGATGTTACAAACGAGCAGGTTCCATTTCACCAGGTCAGACCCTGCCTTGGAGTTTATTTGGACTGTGGTTAGTTGTATCCAGGGGTTATGATTTATGGACGAACTCACCCTTAGACCAGATGTGCATTTAATGCCCAGCAGGAGGCCCGAGCTAGGTCTACCTTTAAGGCCCTTTATGGCCGGGTTCAGGAACATTTCATATCCGTCTAGGAGGGGTAGGTCGCACAGCCACGTTTCTTGTAAGCAAAAGAGGTCGTATTTTGTTAGGTCCCAGGCTTGTTTGCCAATCAGATGGGTGAACCCCCTTGTGTTCCAACTCATGATCGTTTTTCCTTTAACCAAGGTGTTTCGTGGAGCACAGGAGGGAGCCGGCTGGCATTATGATTTTGCTGCTAGGAACCCCGCCAACCACCTCCAGTCGTCCGGGCTGCTTACAGAGTTCTCCTCGAGTGTGTTTGGGGAGCTGCGCGTTGGGACCCCTCGGACGTCAGCCTGTATTTCGTCCTGGGCCCTTTTCACCAAATGCGATGGACGACCATGTTCCAGTACTGGTTTGTACTTTTGAGATCCTTCGTTGACGTGGTCCCTGTCCTTAATGCCTTCAGAAGAGGTACGCTTGCCATCCTCCAACTCCTTAAGCGAAAACCCACAAAGATTGAGTTTGGGGCCAAGTTTGAGGAGTGCAGATTCTTGTGTTCCATTTCCCCATATGAAGGATCACACTATCGTGGCGCTGCTCATTGTGGAATTCGATCAGATCAATGTCCTTTGATTTCAAGTTGTCGGGTGAGTCAATTGAATGTACAAGGCGCATGACATTGTTTCGATTCATAGTGAGGTTATCTTCGTAACCAAGAGTTCTCTCTAGAAGTACTCTATAAGGGCCCTTACCACCCTTTACATCCGGTCCTTTGCTTCGTTTTTGTTTTTGGGCCCGATCTCAAGCCCGTATCAGTATTTTTGCCCCAAGACACTGTTCTGTCTGTGTCTGCGGTCTGATCAGCACTTTTGTCCAGGTTTGACTGGATTGCGGTAACGAATCCTTCTACCAAGATCATTTTAGAGTATAACATGGCAATGGTAGTCGTATGATCCCGTAACTGTTCGTTTTGTGACTCAATTAGTTTCATATATGGGGCCATAACAAGCGCAAATGCTGTGATCATTTCTGTGTCTATCTTTGGATCGTTTTTGGCAGGTTCCTCCGCCTGAGTGGTGGCCAAGATCGTTAAGAGATCTTCATCAGTCGGTGAAGGTTGTCTTCTAAATCGTTTACTAGGAAACGGGGCCTGCTGCGGAGGAAGTCCTTTGTAAGTCCTCAAGGGGTAGCCTCTGAGTCGGTTTTTATCTTGGTGTAAGGTGACTCCCCCATCTGGGGGTGTTTGGTCCCCATTTGAGCACTGTGCTAGGGGCGCGTGCCTCCAGTGATCCACGGATTGTGGGATATCTAGAATAGCTGGATCAGTTTGAAATGAGATTCCTAAAGGTTTCCAACCTCGATTGAACCTTTGGTTTTGGTGCTGAGTAAAATGTGTCCTATTGTCTGTTCCAAAGACAAAAGGGGCGTCATCATGGGCATTGCTGGGCTTTTGTAGAACACTGGAATTGTCATTTGCCACAGATTGTTCCTTTTGAGGACTGTCGCAAGTTTTTTGAGGCGCCTGGCTAGGTACCTTAATTTGCAGCTCTTTTACCGTAGTGTCCTTGTCGGAGCTCGTAGTATCGCCACCCACCACTGCAGAGTGGGATGTATTATTTGAGGGTTTTGAAGATGGCTTTGGTTCTAGGTGGTGAGTGTCGGCCTGTTTTATCGGGCTAGTCTCTTCGACGCCCTCCTCCGTTGTTTCTGTTTCAGATTGCAAGGTGTTGACATGCGACTTAGTTGTACCAGTGATTTCCACTTCGGGATAAAGTTCCCGGACAAGCCTGTCCTTTTTTTCCTGTGGGACAGAACTGTCTTCCATTATGAGTGTTAAGATGTCCTTTTGCTGGTAATTGGGGGTGGAGTGCCTAGAGTGCCTAAAGGAATAATTAGCTCCCCCACTAGATCTATTTGGCCTATGTCCTGATGATCAGTAAACAGTTTGAAGTGCCTGAAGAACCCACCACAAGGTTTGCTGGTTAAGTGTAAGCCGTAAACAGTGTGAATTAGTAGTGAGGTTTACCTTCCAGCCTTCGTACCTCGCTGCCGTGGACTGTTGTTGCTGCAGCTCCTCATGTGAACTGACAGGGGTTCACCTTTACACCAAGGCACAAGTGGTGAGTAAATTCTTGAGAGGGATCAAAGAGGGTAAGCCTCCACAGTCTCCCAACTGAATGTAGTACCACCTGCGCCAAACAGCCGCAAAACAGTCGGCGCCCTTTGCACCTATCGGGCTTAGCGCCGCAAGGGTAATGGCCTCGGTGTTTTGTTGTCCCAAAGAAGTCACATGCAGGGTCACGTGACCAGCCCAGCTCCGCCTCCTCCAGGAAGCGTGTAACACTCGACAAGAGCCCTCCAATGGCTTGCAATGTCGGCGTTGGATTTGTGCTGCAGTCGCTTTCCTTTAGAAAAAGTTTGTAACTTTAACTTGCCCCCTTCACTCCTCACGCCCTCTAGGCATCCATTCCTGCTAAGATAGTTCACCCGAGACGGATTCAGATCACCAGTAGATCCCCGAACATAGGATCCAGCACTCAAAAACTCACTTCCCTGTGCCCCCCAAAATAAACATTCCAAAGCTTTCCCCCTCTAACTCCATGTTACATCAAATAATGCTCTGTTGTGCCCCCACCATCAAAGCTAGGAATGTACGGAGCTTAGGCTTCTGAATGGTCTCCTGGACTCCCCTCACTCTGAAACAACCCAGGTCTAGAGACTCGCAGGGGATCGGTCAAGTATGCTGCTTTTCACCTTGAAAAATATTTGCAAGGAACTTGCGGTTGGTCACCCTGAGTTACATGAGGGAACCCAGACATGGACTCCCTGCTCACTGTGCTCCGAGGCACAGCTCCACCTCACTGATGAAGCCCAACAAGGCTGAAACGCATGTATGGGGTTGCTGTTGGTACTCTTGTTCAGAAGGGAATTGCCATAGCATTTTGGTGATGGAATGCCCATGTGGGCGGGACAAAGACTGATATGCAAATGGATATTTCCATCTGTGAAAGGTGCAGTGAGCAAAAAGTGATGGCTATGAACTCTCAAAGTGGGAAAAAACCACAGCACAGGTTATCATGCCATGTTCTTTCTGGAGAGGAGCGCCTGCTACCTTTAAAAAAAAATAATAATAATTCTCGCTGGATGGGTATTGAGCTTCTTGAACTTGCACAATCTTTTTATCTTGTCTGTCCGGCCTTGGCCTTTGGCATCTGGACACTTCTCCTGCGATCTCCGGGTTCTGCTGATGGGGCCCAGGATCATCCATTAGCTCTGCTGACAATCGTTGAATATCGTCCTCTGTTACTGGTTTGTAGGAATATCCCTTGTATTCAAATGCGATCGAGAAGGCGAACCCCCAGTGGTATTTTACGCCCTTTTCATCGATCCATTTCATGAGGGGGCCACATTGTCTTCTCCTGGCCAACGTGTAGGCTGATAGGTCTTGGTAGATGGTTATTTTGCCAGAACCATAGTCCAGGGGGCCTACCTTCCTGGCCCTATCCAATATCTTCAACTCTACAGCATAGTAGTGGAATCTCGCCAAGATTGTTCTCGGGCCTCTGGTGCCGCCTCCGGCTCGGTTAGCCCTGCCAATGGTGGGTTCGTCAATAGCATCTGAGCCAAATTGCAGCATCAGGACCTTCACAATGGAGTGTTTAATGTCACTCTCAGATTCCCCCTCCTACTCAGGGAACCAAAAGAAGCGGAGGTTGTTCCATCATTCTCTATTTTCAAAGTCGTCCATCTTCAATTGGATCTCGGTCTCCCTGCATTCCAATTCTGAAATGTGCATGTCCATTTGCATCTCCGTTGTGTCCAAAGACGTCTGGTTGTTATCGGTGCCTTGAACCCTCTTGTTTGTGAAGTCCATTCTTTGGTCCATTTTGTCTAATCTCTTATCCAACAGTGGATTCCCTTGATCTCATCCATTAGCACCTAGTTGCGGCTGTATCTTCGACCACAATCGCCATCTGGGATGAAGCAATATTGACTCTGTCGCCTGTGTGGGGTTGAAACTGGAATTTCAGCAGGGCAGGCCTCCAGGCCATAAATGGCTGTTCCCCAAAGGCTTCCCACTCAGCGCCCATCATAGTCACAAGTTTTTATCCCTCCCGTCAATAAGCCAGGTGTTGCCGGTCATCGGTTCTCCTCTGTTCGCTTGTGCCTGGGGGGGATGGTCGAGAACATCAGTTTTGCAGGCAAGCGTCAGGCCCAGGGGACGTTAGATTGCTCAGTCTCATCTCCCCGGGCTGCGCTTTCGTGACGGAAGGTGTGGTGGCCCCTTTTTTCCTTTAGTGCAAGAAGGTGGGGCTCGCTCGATCTCCTGCTGGGGACAGACTTGGGAAGACGCAATACAAAGGGGGCAGCAGAGCCGCCTGTGCCCTCCACCGTGTATGATGACCATCCTGGTCTTGAGGGGAGGGCTCCGCCTCCTTGTGCGCTCCCATGGGTACCATGTGAAGTCTACCAAGGCTATGCGGATTTCCCTTGATTGGTACCTCTTATCCCTGGGGGGTTTTAGGTGGTCAGGGTGTGTGAGTTGGCCCTCTTGTAATAGCCTCACCTGACTTTCTGGGCACGAGCCGACTCCACCAGGGTGTGGGAGTTTGACCTCTTTCGGGGCTTTGTAGGCTGGATTCCCCTCCTTCGCCTTGTGGGAGATCCCTCCGTGCTGCAGTCTGGTGGAACCCAGAACCGTCACGTTGCCCAACCCGCCACCTCTCACAGAGGTTCTCCTGGCTCTGAATTGGGTATAACAAGGCCCATGAGCCTTCCTCCCGATTGGTAATGAGGAGAGATGCGAAGACTTTCCCACTTTCTTCCTTCGTAAAGCCACCGTTGCACGTGGGGGCAGGCAGCAGATCTCCCCTACTGATGCAGTACAGAGTCGCTGGTCGTCCCAGAGGTTCGAAGGTCTGGAGCGCGGGGACTGCTATGACACGGGACTCGCGTAGAAGAGATCTCTTGTGCGATGCGAGTCCGGCTGGAAGGGGCTCCTGCTGGACAGTTTCACATGGCTAGCTCAGCCGTAGTAGTTTGGATTCGCACCAAACTTGGGACGAGGGTAGCCAGGGGTACAGTCTCTCTGGGCAATCAAACATGCACCTCTCAGGGCTTAGGGGGGCTCAGGACCCCTTAACTCATATTGCACGAGAGCAAGCCGAAGGATCAACTTTCCTCCATGCGCCCCTTGGTGGCCACTCCGGTTTGTCTTTTTTAACCGATCGTAGCCAGCAGCTTAGGGTTGGCCCATATTTCTCAGACCCTGCCCCAGGGATCTTCCTTGTTCTCATTGCTGTTCAATGCTTATATCCATCCTCTGTTGAACATTTTTTCTGAGTTTGATTTGTGTTATCATTCGTATGCTGATGTCACTAACATCTATGTTTGTTTGTTTATTACTTGTATTGCGCTCCAGACCCATAGGTATCGGGGCGTATTGCAGAAGATAACTTGCAGCTTAGTTACACACATAAAGTAAATGCATACAAAATACAGCTTAATTACAAAAGAGGAACATAGATCATATCCATATATACATAAATACACATATCTACACGTTGGTTCAAATGGCTGGGTAGGAGAAAGGTCAGTCGCTAGTCTGAGTTTTTAAGCCACATTATGAAGTTCTGACGGAATTTGGGGTAAGATTGATTCTCTCGCAGGAGAGGAGGTAGTGAGTTCCAAAGAAGAGCTGCTTTAACCTGAAAGCTATGTCGCCCAACTCTAGAGAGTTTAAATCGAGGAACTGCGAGACAGTTAGTGCTAGATGATCTACTGTATCTGATAGGAATAGATTTGAAGAATCTCTCTGAGAGGTAACAAAGAGCAGCCTCATTTAAACATTTGAAAACGAGTGAGGCAACTTTTAGCTGAATTTTTTCATGAGTTGAGAGCCAGTTGTGTGCTTTTCTAGTTTCAGATATATGATCTCTTCTCGAGATTCCAAGTGCTGCTCTCAGAGCGTTATTCTGGAGAAGCTGTATCCTCTTAATGGTTGCCTTGTTGGCTCCAATGTAAAGAGCATTACAATAATCCAACTTCGACAGAATTAGCGCTCTGGCCAAAGTGATACAGCTACTGTTGGAAAGGAAGGGTTTACCTGCTCTAATTAATTCACAGGCGTATGCGGTCGCAGAAACCATCGCACTAACTTGCTTATTAAAAGTAAGGGTCGAATCTAGGTAAACGCCTAGAGTTTTCACTTCCGTGGCGGCTGTGATAAGGTTATTGTCCACACTGAATGAGGAATATCTGGGTCCCAGTTTTTTATGGTGGAAAAGGTTCCCAGAATGAAAATCTCCGTTTTATCATCATTCAGGATTGTCAATGGGTGGCCATCCATGCCTGAATGATGAGATACATACTGTTCACCAAGACCAAATCCTTATCGTAATCACCAGTAAGCGGTAGGAGAATCTGGGTGTCATCTGCATAGTTAGTGTAGGTGACACCAAGATGGTCCAGATCATCGAAAAGGAACTTCGTGAAAATGCTGTATAACGTCGGAGATACGCATGAACCCTGGGGGATAGGGATAGGGTCTGCAGCTGCTGTAGGGGAGATGACTCTCTATGTTTGACTTAAACAACCATTGGAGGCAAAGGATTGAGTTTTATACTGTGCGATCAAAATCAAAACTTGGATGCTGAAAAATGAGCTACATTTAAACCCACAAAAGACAGAGGTTATTGTGCTTGGCTCTAGATAAAAGGTAGCAAACGTTTTACAATCCATCCCATGTCCGACCATGTTTGGTGCTCCGCCAGAATTCACCAATACAGTAAAGAACTTGGGCTGTATTTGGCAGTTCACAATGGACTGCAATTTACATATTAAAGAAACAGTTAAATCTGTATACTATCGATTAACATTAATGAAGCCCCTTTGGCCTCTGATTGTAGAGAAGGATCGCCCAATAGTGGTCGGTAGACTTACAAATTCCAAATTGGATTATTGTAATGCCCTTCTTATGGGCGTCCACAAATTTCAAATACAGAGATTACAGGTTGCACAGAACCGCAGTTAGACTGATGTTTGTTTTGCCAAGGAAGTCAACAGTTTCACAGTTTCTGAAAAGCCTTCACTGATTGCCAGTGCAGCAGAGAATTAGGTTTACGGTTGTCTGCTTGGTCTTTAAATGTGTCCATGGCCTTGCCTCAGCATACCTGACCTCAAAAGTTTGGATCCACTGCCCAAATCGATCACTTCAATCTACAGGGCAGGATCTTTTGGTGGTCTTCTCAAAAACTGCAACATGGGGCGACAGACGTTTCTCCTCTTTTGGCCCTCGCTCCTGGAATTCTCTCCCAATCGACCTCCGACAGATTAAATCCCTTTCTATCTTCAGGAAACAATTAAAAACCTACCTTTTTTCTGTAATACCACTTAACATCAGCATCAAGCTAGTCTTTAGCACACATAGCTGTTAGCACACTTCGCTATCATCTGCGCCCAGGTGGCAGTCTCTGCCAGGACCGATCAGGTATGCAAAATTTAGAAATGTAAAAATCAAATCAAGACCCTTAAAGAGCACAGAACAAAGCGGTGGGCAGCACATACCCTGATGGTGGAGTCGAATACCACTGCAGGAATCTAATCGGATCACGAAGGCAGAGGCGGCATAGGCAGCCGGGACTCCGATTCAGAGCTCGAAGACACCACAGAGGAACATACCAGTTCCCTCACGGCTGTACCCAGGCTCGAAAGGCAGTCGCAGCATGCTGCTATGAGGAAGGCCTCTGGCGACGACAGCATACACGCACTCACAACTACACATAAACACAACACACACCCCAAAGCCGTTCCTCGACGGACACTTCGACGGAAGGCTGCACGCCAGCAGTAGGCATCTCCTGACCTACTGCTTCACCGCTAACTAAGCCTGCTGTAGTTCCGCCTCCGTGCCTACCATAAGGTGTTTGTGAAGAGACACTGGCGAAAGGCGTGCAAAAACAACATTCGACAACTGAGTCGAAAACGCTAAAACAGCAGTCGAAAAAAACATAAATCTCCTTCCCTCATAGTAAACAAACCCCTGAGACCTCTGAAGACTGCGAGGAAGGGTCTTCACCGCCTTCGTCTGCAACCCTACACAAAAAACACCCTAGGGAAAGCCCCAAGGATACCTCCAGGGCCAACTGTCCTACAGAAGACCCAATGGTTACCCCCAGGGAAACCCCTGAAGTGGCAAAAGGCCCGCTGGCAGAAACACCAATTGGTGCAGCTTGGACTCGGGCAAAGTTTGAAGAAACCATGGGGAAGATCACCTTCTTTGTAGACTTCATGAGTAAATTGCCCATACCACAAAAACCCGTGGAGAAACCTTCAGGTCCAGTGGGACCTACTCAAGCCCGGCGCCCCCCCCCGCCCAAGCCTCATCATAAGTTCCTGGTCAGGGAGGCTTCACAGGGTTCTCTGCAGGGCGACCTGCAGTCAGACCAAGCTGACCAGGACATTTGGCTTGTCGACCAGGATGATCCCAACCAATTTGGCGACAACACCTACCAGCAAGACCAGGATGACCCAGATCGTATCTTCACAGATCCGACCGACGCCTCAGCAGTTGAGAGCGGCCATACCTCGCCTATAGCGGACCAACTTCATTATAACAAGATTCTAAAGAAGGCAGCCCATCATTTCGGAATTCAAACAGAGGAAACAAGCCTGTAAGGAACTGACTTTGTTGAGGACGTCCTCAATGAGCAAAAGCCCATTAGCCTGGCAGTGCCTCTACTAGAATACATCAAAAAAGGGTCTCTCCATCCTTGACTACACTCTCTCTCACTAGGGCAATCAACCCGTTTGTTTAAAAAATATTTATACCATCCAACCCTCTTTATATCAAAGGACATGTCAAGCCAGATTCTCTGGTCGTTACTACTACCAGAAAGAGAGCTGGTGTTTACTCTCCACCTCCAAAGCACCTCCAAACAAGGAGTGCAAAAGGCTCTACATGATGGGCAAGCGTATAACTACTTCTGGTGCATTCATGACCAGAATAGCCAGAATAGCCAACAATATGACTCTGCTTGCAAGCTATAACACCCAGTGGTATGATGTCGCAAAACATTTGGTCTCTGTGTCAGAAAACCTGCATGATCACACCTTCTCAAAGTGGCCACAGAGTGCAAAGCAGTGTCTCAGAATATCCTAAAAAAACATTCTAGACTCTGCTGACACCTCAGGAAGTGTCATTGCTGAGGAAACGGTCTAAAAGAGGCACTCATGGCTTAGAGTCTCAGGCTTCACGCCAGAAACACAGGCAGCCCACATCAACATGCCTATCAAAGAGGCAATCCTCTTTGGTAAAGCTGTAGATGAACAGCTGGGAACCACAAAACCATCAAAACATTAGGTCAAATATCAAATAAACCCTTCATACAAAAGGGAATATTCAACACGCGCCAGACTTTTGGACGCAGGGATACAGCAGACCAAGCCAATCCAGCGCTGGTACCTCTGGCGCCTCCTTCTACAGCCCTCGGAGTCAATCGTCCTACCAACACCAGCAGAGAGGGTTTCGCTGCAGAAAAAGATGAGGCAGAGTTGCGGCCTCTAGAGGCACAGCAACCCCTGCTTCCAAATGACAGGCTGATCCATATTCCCTCCCATGCGTCCCCAGTCAGAGGTCACATAAGACTATTTGCCCAGCAATAGGAGAGAATAACTTCAGACCACTGGGTACTCAACACAGTGGCCAGGGCATACTCAGTGGAGTCCCTAGAAGCACATCGCCACCATCCACCTCGAATAAGAAAAATGTCTGCAGAACTGTCAACATGCTGCAGCAAGTAATCAAGATACTACTCCAAAAGGGTGCAATCGAACTAGTGACATTCCTGGAGCAAAGTCAAGGTATTTATTCAACATACTTCCTTATTCCAAAGAACAATCTAACAATGCGCCCAGTGCTGGTCCTGCACCCTGCAAACATGTATGTCAAGCCCCAAAAATTCAGAATGAAAACGTTGCAGATGGTCATCCCACTGCTGAAACTAGAGGATTACATGGCTACATTAGACATGAAAGATGCATACTTTCACATTTCAATTTTGCCAGTGCACAAAAAGTACCTAAGATTCAATTTGGGAGACAAGCAGTGCCACCATTTGGCATTGCATCAGCACTCGGGGTATTCACAAAGGTCCTAGCAGTGGTAGCCGCCCACTTGTAAAGGCAGTCCATTCCAGTGTACCCTTATATAGACGACTGGCTAATTACCAGGGACATACCCCAAAGGTGCCTACAATACATGAAACAAACAATTGATCTGTTGTTCCAATTGAGCTTCTCCATAGGCGAAAACAAGTCAAGTCTAGTGCCCAGCCAAGTAAAGCAATTTTTGGGGGAAACAAACAAAGGTCTAGTCTTCCCCACTGAAGATGGGGTTCAAAACATGCTGCTGTTTCAAACACCGGAGTACGTAGCCGGTCGTCTGGTGATGGTAGGAAAGGCAATGCGCATACTAGAAATGATGGGTTCCTGCATCTACCTGGTAACACGTGCCAGACTGCGCATGCGCCCAATGCAAGAGTGGCTAGCGAAACAATGATCGCAAGCCAGTGGGTTATGGGATGATCTAGTGGTGATTTCAAAACATCTGGTTCAATCCCTACAGCTGTGCAATCGAAGCAATCTGCTAAAGGGAAATCCTTTCAACACACCAGCGATAGAAGCCACTCTAAAAACGGACACATCAATGACGGCGTGGGGAGCTCACTGCGCGTGGACCCAGGCCGTAACCAGAAAACACATCAACCTTCTGGAACTGTTGGCAGTGCTTAAAGATCTTTAAGCCTTCAAGAATCAATTACCACACAAAACAGTCCTAGTTCTCACAGACAGCACCACAGCCATGTTTTATATAAACAGACAAGTGGGGGACTGGGAGGGACTCACTCTCCAGGGCTGTCAAAACTAGCCCAGAACATCTGGCTGTGGGCATTGCATCACATGTTTCTAGTGGCACAACATGTTCCAGGGGGACTCCATTCTCAGGAGTACAATGCTACCCTCGGAGCCTGAGGGGGAACTAAACACAGATGTGCTAGATAACGTCTTCTCAAGATGGGGGTTCACAGAAATAGACCTCTTCGCAACCATGGAGAATGCACAATGCCGAGATTACCGTCCAGGTTTCCCCAGAAAGGCTCCAGGGGGAATGCACTTCTGGTAAGAGAAATTTGCATATGCTTCCTCCCCACCCCCCAACACCTCTTCTCAACAAGATAGCCCACAAGCTACACCGGGAACAAGTAACTCTAATCATGGTAGCTCCTATGTGGGCGTCACAGACCTGGTTCTCCCATCTTCAAATGAGGTCCCTGTGTCCACCCATGAAGCTGCCCTGTCCTGACAACCTGTTAACTCAGGATCTAGGGACAACGCTTCACCCATGCCCTCAGACGCTGAATTTAGCAGCTTGGCTCCTGAGGTCATAGAATTTGGACACCGAAACCTAGGCCAGAGGTGCAGGTTATGTACATGCTTCTAATGTGCCGAATGCCCGCAGGCATCAGGGCGCGGGGAACCAGAAAGAAAAGGACTAAGCCAGATAATAGCAGGGCTGCCCTGTATTATTGAAACAAAAAAGCTTTCAGCGATTTCTTGAAACTCCGATAGTTCTCCTCTTGTCATAGGGCCATTGTCAATTTGTTCCAATATTGTGCTGCCTTTATCGGAACAGATCTCCCTCGACCTTGTGCTCGGTTTGCACTGGGTATGTTCAGTGTACTCCTGTCTGCTGATCTTAGACATCTCCAATGTGTGGAAAATTAAAATTGTCTTTTGAAGTAGCCTGGGCCTCTCCATATAGACACCTTTGAATTATCGTCGTAGCCTTGAAGTTAATTCTGTCTTCCACTCTGAGCCAGTGTAACGCTCTTCTCCCTGTTGATACGGTTTTCTCTACTCTTGATACCCTTGACAATGCGAACTGCATCGTTCTCCATTACTTGACACTTTTCCACCTTCCTCTTGGTGGCTCCAAGTAATAGGGCATTGCCGTAGTCTAAGCGTGACAGTATGGTTTCTCTCGCAATGGTCGCTGTATTTGCTTCATTAATGTAAGGTCTTATAGGTCTCAGTATGGAAATACTCAAGGAAGCACATAAACGTAACACAAGACACTGCTACTTTAACAAATGGAAATGTTTTGTGTTATGGTACAGAACACAGTCTCTCAATGCAACTGACTGTTAATCGTCCAATATAGTCTACTACCTTCTGTACCTTCTTGACACAGGATTAGTCTTTAACTCACTCAAAGTACACGCAATGCCTCTCTCCGCTTACACTACATCTCATAATAAAATGTGGTGGAAGGTGTCTGTAGTTAAAGCCTTCGTGTAGGGCGTTAAGAAACTATACCCTTCACTTTCTCATCTTACTCCCAGCTGGGACATCTATCATACTCACAAGCCTCATGGGTGCCCCCCCCAAGGCAATGCACAAGGCCAGCCTTAAACATCTAACATGCAAAACAGCCTTCGTTATAGCCATTACCGCTATCAGAAGGGTTAGTGAACTACCGACTGTCAGTACAACACCTCTTTTTGGTTATACACAAGGACAAAGTGATGCTACGCACCCATCCTCGATTCTCACCAAAGTGCAAATGGAAGTTCTACAGTTTGATTTACATGGAACTTCCTGCGTTTTTCCAAAACCCAACAAACGCAGTAGGAAAAAGCCTTCATACACTAGATGTATGCAGAGCTGTCATGTTCTACCTTCAAAAACTAAGCCTATCAGAAAAACCGATCATTTTTTCATATCTGTAGCAGCTGGAAGAGAAGGGGACCGTATCTCTAAAGCAGCCGTTTCTAAATGGATTGTCAAATGCATCCAACTTTGTTATCCTCTTGCTAATAGAAGGTTGCCATTTAAGCCTAGAGCACACTCAACGAGGCACAGGGGCAACTCTAGTCTTCAAAGCAAATTTACCCCAAGATGTCATTTGCAAAGCTGCCACTTGGAGTTCAGTACACACCTTCACCCTACATTACTGTCTGGACACACATACACAGGTGGGACAAGCAGTGCTGAAACATCTCTTTGCAGTGCTACCTTCAAAACAACCCACCTCCTTCTACAAGTACTGCTTGCTAATCTATTCAAAGCATGTGATTCTAAGCAGATCAACAAGCCGCAAAAGGGACACATTACTCACCATAATAATATTTATGATGCTTGTATCTGCTTAGTATTACATGTGCCCGCCCTTCCTCGCCTCTTGGAGTTGAAGGTGCTTGGGAAAAGAAACCTAGATCTTTCGCACCTCATGGTCTCTACCTACAGTCCACGCTTACAACGTACACTCTCTCTTGTCAGAAACAAATAATCGGAGGGACCTCAATGTGTGAGGGATCATGGGTACAGGGTACGTCACACTAGGGATAGTATTACAGTCACGCCCTGTCAACGTCCTTTTGCGAACTTCGAAAAACATACATGCAATACTCCACAACGTTCACTAGATGTCGGCCTATGTAAAGCATGTCAATCTAAGCAGATACAAGCATTAGAAATACGATTACGGTGAGTAATGTATCCCAAATTTACAAACACGATTATTGCTGCTTGTTGTTTTAGAAGTGATTCCAATTAATGGAGCTCTGTGTGTGTTTTTTGAAAATAGTCAGATTTGTTTCCTTCTTTCAGCTTCAGTGTCTTCATACTGCAAGATATTTGGTACTTTCTGGCGCATTCTTATATACTTGTTCAGAACTTGAGAGGTTTAAAATACTTATTTCCTCTTATTCATATGCCTTACTTGCACTTGAAGATTATTTGAACCCAAGCACCAGTTTTTGCAAGCATTTCTCTTTGTATACTGTATTTGTTCAGCAAAGTTCTCACGCATTAACCCCAACGTTCCACAACACACCCAAACACGATGAACCATCCCGTACATCATTGTCTGCATTTAGCAGGCACTCATCATCTGGCAATTGCTTTTTCCCTTTATCGCCAGCCAACTTGTGTTAGTTCTCAAACACCAACCAGGCTGATCCTTTATTTATGTCATCTTTTAAATGACTATAGGAGCTATTGGATAGTCATACAGTAACGATCCATCCTCTTCCTTGCCTACCTTCCTCCCTTTATTCCTTAGTGTTGTCTTAACTTTGTAGCCACCTGTGATCGCCCTGCTTTTAAGATCCGGAATGTGGCTTTCATGGATTGTTTGTGAACATCCGTCCCCTCTCCCATTACTACTTTTCTTCTCCACGCATCTGTCAATATTTGAAATGCAGCCTTTGGGCTTTGCTGTGAATATCCTGTGACTTCCCCATTTCACTTCTCCGTACCTCAGTCAGGACATTGAATGCACCCTTTGGGCTTGCCTCTGAACATACCCGGACACCCGCTGTCTTCCCCTTTTAACTTTCTCCATACCTTAGTAATGGTCTGGAGTTTGGTCTTCGGACTTAGCTGTGAGGATCCTCTAACTCTACACATCCTCTTGCCCATCGTCCCTGCTCTCCAACCCTCACTTTAAGGCAACTGTAATTTGCAGCGTTAGAAAACTCAAATAAAATAAGTCAGGTAATAGTTCTTGTATGATTCTGTCTACACTGGGTCCATCAGAAATAATGTAGGCTTTTTATATATAGGGCAACTTTTAAGTCTGAATGTAGAAAGTCAATTTCTGGGAGAGGAGCCTAATACAGAGAAGTAGACAAGAAACGAAAGTGATTAACGCAGAGACAGGTGGTAAAAGCCATCAATAAGCTTTACCTTTAGGCAGTGTCCATTTATTTCCTTCTGCAAAGGAGTACTTTCTCTCAGATTCCGCTTATCCTCAGTACCTCTTCCAAAGGCTTATTAACCGGGCCCCAGAATGAGTGTTTTAGTAAATTGCTATCTGTGCACATTTTCTACACTTCGTAGTGATGCAAGATGAATCGTTTCAAACCCAGCCCTTCAATATGTGAGAGGTAGGATTATCCTCCATTGTGCCCATGCAATCTACATCTGTTGGAGCTAATGACTGATGGCATTGCAGGTTTTCCTGCACAACACAGTACGCTGGATCAGTTTCTGTAGTGTCTGTCCTATGTCAAGATGTCCAAACAAAAAGTATGTCCTGTGTGCGTATTCCCATGCTGGCCCTCAGACTCTAAAGTAACTCCAAGGTGAAAGAGGTAATGTCTCTTGCTTTCTTAGTGTTCAACTGCTCAAAGTTCAACACAAAAGTTCAAATCCAACAAAAAGGTTTTCACACAATGTTCACAGTTCTGCGAAAGAACCTCCTTCTTCAGACTCTTTGTAATATAAAAATAAGTTCCAAACAGAATCAGCAAGTTTGCAAGAGGATTTCTCTCTCCGCTCAGAGAACTCACTTTGTTTGGGAAAAGTGCTCCCTTCCCCAAGCTTTCTATTCAGCTCCTATCCAAAGGATACAATTCTTTCTAAGGACCTTTCTTTTCCTTTTATTCACAGTTCACTACCACAATTATATTGCCCTTCTTGAGATCCACACAATAGTTCATAGCCTCAAAGGCATGGTCCTTCCTTAAGACCCATCACAATGTGTACACAAATTTGTCTTCACCTGGTATACTCTCTTGCCAGGACTTTGTTACACAAATACATTCTCCATTAGATAGGATTTTAATGTCCCATTTATAACATGATTGGCAAATAGTTTCACTTGTTCAATGACTTGAAACTTGCTTTCTCGTTGCCTTCTTATAAAGCGACATAGCCTCTAAGACCATCCAGCATGCCATTTGTATGCTTTGGGTTCTTCAGTAGTCTCTGGATTCCCCTTGCTTTCGTTACTGTCTCTATGTATTATTTCTATGTCATGACATGCGTACGCCGGCAACCTGGCAACCCCTTTGTTTTCCATAGGCTTACTGGTTGCCTTTGGCGCTTCTTCACTTCCGTCTGGTGCACTGCTTTGGATCAGTGTGCGCCCCGCTAAGCGCAGTCCTGCTCTCATGCCTCTTCACCCCGTTGCATGGTCCAGCTTCACTTCCCTTTCTTGTGGTGAACCGCTGGCACCTCTTTCACTTTTCTGGAGTCAGGTTAGCGTTCCATCTGACTGACGTGGCATGCCTTTCCTCAATTTGGTGCTCTGTTTCGTTACTGACCGATCAGCAGAACAGTGTCTGCAGCTCCTTACTCTCATCTGTCCCATCAGCTGTGGCCGAGTCGCATTTAAACTTCTCGGCTCGGTCATTCCTTTTCCAACAACTAGACCGTTGCGTTGGATGCCTGGTTCTAGTAATCATCACTGCTCTGCTGGTTTTCCTCGTGTCAGTGGCTACATAACTTGAATGGTTTTGAGGAAGTAGATACTCAGCTTTGTTAGGAGTGATCTTCACTGCTTCTGGCCTCTTCCTCGTCCCAGTAGTTAGTATATGGTCCCTAATGGGATTTTGGGGGGGAAACCAAAGTGCATCTACTAAGAGGTTGGGGAGGAGTATGACAATATGCCGTTAAGGTCTGGGGGATAGAGGAAAGATCCCTGGAAGGGAATGGGGGCATGTGATATTCCCCAGTGATGTCATCTTATCTCCCCGAGGGTCGCCTCCCCAGGTGGTCTTCCCTCACATAGCCGCTCCCAGGTCAGAATCAAGTAGCGACTGCTGTCCCCTGGCCACATGGGTGGAGGCTAAATCAGGGAAAGAAGTGAGGACATCATCACATTCATCACAACACCCAGATTGGATTCTTCTTTGAGCAACTTTCAGAATGGTGAAACCCGGAATAAAGTTTACTCGTCTGATGTCTATTCTTTGTATAACACAAATATATGCCTTGCCCGTTTGTCTATTGTACAGCTTCAATTAGCAACAGAAAGATGTCTCTGTTCCAGGGTGAAACACAACACCTGTCTGCTGGTGATTGTTGGTGCAATACATGGCATGATTATGGCACGTGAATAGCTTGGATATATTCATACTGTTTGCACAGTGTTCATGCTGCGTGTTGGCTACTTGAGAACGGCAACAGTTGAGTGGGTGGGCTTTTCACAGGGAGAGGAACCAGATGCATCTGTTATTCAGCTGTGGCCCTAAGGTGGAGTGGAACAAGGGAACTTTTTAGCAGACTCGAGTATAGCTTTATGGCTTTCAGTTCCAGGTGGCAGTACCATCTGAGGGACTTTATCAGTGCTGAAGAATAGATACCAGGTTTTGGCAGATGAACCTTGGGTTTTTGGTCCCCATAAAATGTTGAAGCTCTTTGATATACGCTTGTGTGAAGATTCCAACACATACAAGGGAATGATGTGGGCCAAAAGACAGTTTTATTGGTAGGGAGCTACGTGACACCAATACTTTTTAATAGGACAGGATACAGCAGGCTAAATATTAGTGGTGTTCTCGGAGCATTGTGCATTCTCGTTCTAAAAATGTTTGCCGTGCTGAGTGTTTTCTCTCTTTAGCTTCCTGGTTTGCAGTGTGTGAATCCTCTGTGCTTTATAAGGCAATTGTTAAGGTGTCTACTTCCCCAATATCAGGCTGCCTTAAGAGCATCTCTGCCTGACTGTGTGTTTTTTTTTTTAAATCACTCTTGCCCTCTGCCTCTTTGATATAAAAGAACCATTGTAATTCCAAGATGGCCATCGCTAGGTGAGCACCGTGACCGATGCTCTCCTGAACCTCAGGGCTACAAAACACCTAATTGAGCTCCAACGCCCTCCCCAGGCATCGGATTTTGCTGTAGAAGAGCCCGAGTAACTGGGGGTTAACCCTCATGCCCGGCCTTCATAAGTAGAGCGGCTCCCTAACATTGAGGGACGCCAGCTCGGATGCTGGGATGCGGACCCGAGTGCGCATAAAGTGGAGGCTTTAATACAAAGTTGGAGTACGTTCGGGCAGAGCCAAGCACAGGATTCGAATGAAGAACTGGTCGGGGATGTCTGTGTGACTGGCCAGGAAAACTTGGAGACATCAGCGGCCCGAGCAGAGAGAAGCCAGTGAGAAGACAGGAGGAGGGCCAGGAAAAGCAGAGAAGGGAGTGGCGCGGGATCCCTCGGCCATGGAGAGATCGGATCCCCAGTTGGTGCCTTAAAGCAGCTGGCCAGTAGCAGAGAAGAGACATTAGTTAGCAGTCTCGGAGAGGAGGGATGTTTACCTGCAGGGACGCCATGGCGGGGGGCCAGCAGCTGACAGTCTTCATCAGGGAAGAGAGGTTTAGGCAATATCTCTGCCCAGGACATTGGAGTGATCTCCCCAAGGCTGGAGGAGCTCGGTCGGGCGAGAGGGTGGGGAAAATGACCTAGTTATGATTCAAGGGTGTTTAAGCCCTGAGAGGGGGATCGCCGGAGGGAGCAAGGCCCACGCCAATCATATAGGCCTCCAACAGCAAACTAAGGGCCCTGGGCCCTGTATCCTGTCACAAGACCAAAGGAATGGTGGGCTACATATAGGTGCATAACGTCCCAGGAGATGATGAGCCAATAAATGCATTTCCCTGAAGGGGAAATTACACTATACTTTGTAAAAAGCACCCAGAACACATCAAGAAACCCGGCCAAAAATAAGCTTCAAACACAGATAACTTCAGAAGCCCAAACTGGAGCACTCCTCCCTCCAGCAGAAGGGAAACAGAGGAAAAAAGGTTGGAAGCATCCTACTCTCACTGAGGGAAGGAAGCAGGGAGTAGGACCCAGTTGGAAGGGAGCCTTGTATCGGAGAGGGAAGGTATATTTAAGAGGCAAGAAGGCAAGTGGAATTGTCCAAGTCTAAGGGAAAGGAGCCTCCACCAGCATTGAATGGACCCAGAAAACCCCCCGAGAGCAACCTTGAGAAGATGTGGAGCAAAGACATTTGCTCTCCTCAGGGGTCACTGCTGGGCAAGGAGCAAACAGAGTCTGAAAATCTCAAATGGTAGGTCAAGACCAGAACGTGACGCAGTCATTGCTCAAACAATACTTTAGTGACTTTTGGGATAGAATCGCTGACATAGTCCAGAAACAAATGACCATAATGAGAGAGGATGAAAGCTATACAAGAATTGACGGAGGACTCGAGGACGACAGAAACCTGGGTTGAGTAACTGGCAATCGCGACCCACAACCTCTAGCTCCAGATTGAAGACCTAGAAACTAGGTCAAGGAGATCAAACATCCGAGTTAAAAACCTGCCGGAAGACGTCTTAGATAAAGACCTGGAAATAGTTGTAAAAGGTATCTTCATAGACCTACTAGATGCAGAGGAAAAGTCAGACATAAGGATTGACAGAATCTATAGAGTGGGCCCCAAAGAGCAGATCCAGGGGCAAGGCCAAGAGATGTACTGGCGGCCCTGCAAGACTACAAAACAAAAGAGCATATTTTGAAAACGTCAAGAAGGGCTAAACAAATAACTTCTAACGGAGCTGAACTACTGCTCTTCCAAGACCTGTCCCAGATAACATTGAGCAAGAGAAGGAGAATGGCCCTGGTCCTGAGGGTGCTACAAGACCAGGACATCCGATATTGTTGGACGTTCCTGTTTGGCTTGGTGTTCGAGTGGCAGGGGAAGCAACACCGGATAGCTTCTTTTGAAGAGGGAGCGATAATCTTGGGGATAGAGGAGGAAGATCTAGAGCCAAGGGTCCTGCAGGCAAAAGTTCACTGTTCACTGAAAAGCTGGGAATGGTCAACTGTGAAACCGAAAGAGAAATAAGAAGGGGGGGAGAGGTACAAGCCCCAATTTAAAGGTCTGACCCTCTGATGAGAACAGGAGGAGGGGCCACCTGCTGCTAAAGACAGAATAACTTGAGACAGACAAGAGGCACAATTGGCTACAGGACTAGCAAGCCTGGGGAGGGCGAGTAATAGGGTCAACATATGAAGCCCCGAGGTGGGATGGGGACGGTGGGGGTAGAATCCTGTATGGGTTGGGGTGAACCCGCTGACGCTCAAGCTGGATTGGGTAACGGGGTCACTTCCTGAGAGGCCGATTCAGTGGTGTGGGGAGGCTAGTGGCTGGTTGAGCCCTTCCAGCGAAGGGATATGGGAGGGGGCAGGGGACGGGAGGGAGGTTGGGGGGAGGGAGTGCGATCAAGACTGGATGAGGAGGCACAAAAATGGTTGCCATTCCATTTATAATGGATAATCACAAGAAACGAGGCATAATATCCTTGAAACATCAAGGGACTAAACTCCCCTCTTAATGGGAACAAATTGGAGAGCTATCTACGGAAGGAGGGTAGGGACTTAATAACACTACAAGAGACACACATACAGGCTCTAGATAGGGAACGATTTAGATTGCAAGGCTTTCGCCACATATACCAGTCCACAGAACAGAAGAAGAAAGGGGTACTGCTAATAGCCCTTCGGAATAATCTTGATCTTATAGTTCGAGGACATGTATAGGGACGCCCAGGGAAGATATTTAACCTTGAATTTGAAGGGCACAGGGGGGAGCCATACAGTAGCAACAGTTTACGCTCCAAACGCGGGACAAGATGCCTTCTGCCAGCTCTCCCTGGAATAACTTGAGAAATTTGCAAAGGGACCTATAGTGTTGTCTGGGGACTTTAATATGGCCTGGAACCCTGAAAAGGATAGATCTACGAAAACCAAGGGAGCGCAGGGGAAACCCTTGAATGAATTTGTAGAGAGAGTGGAGCAGGTAGCACTAGTGGATGTATGGAGGGAAAAGGAAGGAGACAAGGAGGGCTATACATTCTTTTTGCATGTCCATCGTTCATTATCAAGAATAGACTGTGTGGTCATCTCAAGCTCTCCTGGGAAGGGGAAGGGCTATAGAGCTGGGGAGAATAGTCGTATCAGATCACGCTCAGCTGTCACTGAAAATAGGTAGGAGGTCAGGCCCTCTAGGACTTTGGAAATGGAGATACCCTGCTTTCCTCTTTAAGGACAAAACCGAGAGGAAAGAGTTGAAAGAAGCGATCACAAGCTTCTTTGGGATAACAAACCCGAGGACACATCCATGCAGATGAGGTGGGATGCCTTTTAAGGTTACCATTGGAGGAAAAATCATTACGATCAAGGCACGCAGGGATAGGGAATTAAGTCTCATAGAAAAAGACCTAGAAGAAAAATTAAAGAGGGTAATGGTCAGGATGGGAGTGGGAGCGAGTGGGGAAACAAGAAAGGAGTACAGAGTTATAAAGGGTCAGTTGGAAATCCTACAGGCTAAGGCGGCTGAAAGATCCCTACGGTTTTTAAAACAAAAATATTATATCATGGCAAATAAATCAGACAGACTTTTAGCTAGGAGGGTGAGGGGAGGAGAAGGCCAAACCAATTTTTAAACTAAAGCTGGAAGGCGGGAGGGGGCTGGTATGGAAACCAACAACATTGCTCATGAATTCTAGAGGTTCTATATGGAACTATACAGCTCGGTGAACCCATCTGAACAGAGTCAAGTCAACTATCTGGAAAAAGGGAATCGATAGAAATATCAGAACAGGAAAGAGAAGCAATTGAGCTAGATATCACGCCGGACTTGGTGCGGAGGGTCGTCGTATCATTACCTAGCAATAAGTCCCCTGGCTTAGACAGCTTTACTGCAGAATTTTACAGATCCTTTAGGTTAACATTGTTACCATATATGGTCCCTCATCTTAATGAAATTGGTGGTAGGGGACAAATTACGGCTACCATGAAAGAGGTGAAAGTAGTTCTCCTACCCAAGGAAGGCAAGGATCCGATGTTATGTGGGTCCAACAGGCCGATGGCCCTAATCAACGTGGACGCTAAGATTAGCACAAAGGTGCTGACGAATCGCATAGATCGAATTCTTCCAAGCATAATCAGCCCAGATCAATCAAGTTTTATCAGGGGAAGGCAGATGAGCGACAACACAAGGAGGATAACACATCTTAGAGAAAAGGTTAATTCCAGCCATCTTGGTGGCCCTAGATCCGAAAAGGCTTTCGATAGGGTAGAGTGATAGTTCTTGTTCCTTGCAATGGAGCAAATGGGCTTTGGTGAGAAGTTCCTAACAAGGATCAAGTCTAACTACCAGAACCAGTCCCTAAGGCTAGCAATTAACGGGCAACTGTGGAGTCCATCAGGGTTCAAAGGGGCACCCAGCAGGGCTGCTCTCTCTCGCCCTTGCTTTATGCAATCATTTCTGGCGTCAATTAGAAGCAATTGGGAGATTGATGGGATAACATTTGGGGGAAGCGTCCACACGATCACTGCATTCCCTGATGACATGTTGATGACCTTTATGGAACCGGAACGCTCCCTAAAGGCAATGGAGAGAATGTTGCAACAAAACGGAGATCTTGAACCTGACGACAGAGAGAGACAGAGGAGGGACTCAGGGGGGAATGGGGGGATTGGAGGGGGGGTGTTATGCTCCCGTATCGATGGGTCGAGATGTCCAAAACCTAGCTAGGAATTAAACTTGCTAAAACAGTTTTTTATGGCCCATTATGTGCCCAAGTTAGAATCAATAAGGAATAAACTGATCAATTGGGGACCGCAAATGATAACTTGGATGGGCAGAATTAACGTTTTAAAGATGGTGATCCTTCCTTAGCTGTTGTATTATTTTATGATTCTCCCAATACAGGTTCCAGTCTCTTTCTTCAGAGCCATCCAAAAACGCACAGGGAGATTTGTTTGGAACATGAAAAGACCTTGAATAGCCAGAAGGGTAATGATGATGCTTAGAAGCAGGGGCTGACTGGGGGAACCAGATTTTAAAGTATATTTTATGGCTGCACAAATAAAGGTGATGAGAGACTGGTTGAAAGATGGTTGAAAGATGGTTGAAAGATTAGAGAGACAAGTTCTGGAGGGCAATGGATAAGGCAGTGGTAGGGGCAAATCTTGAGGAAGTACTGTGGAAGGGACGTAATTAGGTGGTAGGCGAATCCTGGGATGAGCTCACTAGGTGGGCCCAAATTACCACTTTCCCATCTCCATTTACACCAACTTTAGGCAATCCACATTTCACACCAGGGAATGGGGAAAAGGGATTTGGGGTGTGGCGCGAAAGAGGAAGCCAAAAGATTCGGGACATTTTTGAGAGGTCGGAAATAAAATCATTCTCACACTGTAAGGCGGGTTTTGGGGTGGAAGAAGGGGAAAGGTTTCGGTGCTTTCAAATACAGCACGGGTTGATGCAGCCGAGCAATGACCCGAAGCTTAACCCCCTTTGCGAAATGTTTAATGACTGATCCAGGGGACAAACACTTAGTGGGGGCGATTTATTCACACATCTATCAGGGAGAGGAAATGGGGGAAAGAAAATACATGGCAGCTTGTGAAGGGGCAATAAGCCAAGTCCTAGAAGAAACAGAATGGAAGCTACTGTGGGCCACCATACTCAAACTGACGAGATTGCTGCAAATTTAGGAAATATGGGTTAAATGTATGCTTCAATGGCATCTAACTCTGGACAAAATACACAAATGTTATCCCCCAGTACCTAACGTATGTTGGAGGCAATGCGGAATGGTGGAGACGTGGAATCGTATATGATGGGGCAAGAGTATTGGAGGGTAATATGGGAGGCTCTAACGGAGGTACCAGGTCTGAATGGAGGGAGCAATAAAGAAAGGTCTATCCTGGGGTTAAGGGGGTCCATTTGAGGAAATGTCCGCCAGATCAGAATGTAAGGTATGTGTGATCCAAATGATGTCGGTGGCGATTGGGCTGGCGCAAAAATGGAAATCGAAGGTACCTCCTACGGAGCATGAATGGGTGGGAAAAGTTTGGAACTTTGCAGCCCTGGAATGGGTAACCTACTCTCTACAAGGAGACCATCCAGGATCTTTGGCAGACTGGTCTCAGGTGTTAGCACTTCTTCAGAAAGGGGTTAGGACCATCTGGTGCCCGAGGAGAATTTTTCTAGACAGTGACTTACGGGGTCTAAGTTTGGGGACAATTCAAGGAAAGGCCTCTCAATCTTGATCGGACTACAGGGGAGATTGGGGGGGAAAGGTGGGCTCACAAATGGTTTGGTAAATTGTGAAAATGCTAATAAAGAGTTACATGTGCAAAAAAAGAACCATTGTGTCTGCTTAATTAATTGGATGGAAGTTACTGTTTGATAATTATCTTGTTTTTAGTTCAACTACTATAAAACATGGGCCCTAATCAGAAGGTCTCTGAGTGCCTCATGAAGTGCACGTTCAAAAGGTGAAAAAGAAGATTTCAGAGCAGGATAGGAAGATTAGGCTAGGCAAAAGATATTAAGGGAGGTGGAGGTGATCAGGCTAGTTTGGTGCAGCAAAAGAGGTACATTTTGAGGCTTTTGTGGAAGTTGATCATGGAAGGTAAGGTACAGATTTGGGTTGGGAGGGTGTTCCAATCTGGGTGCCCATTGAGTGAGGCTTGTTTTGTAAAAAAAAAATATGCTAATAATTTGCAGGTTAGATCGCTGAATGGAATGTGAAGGATATTTTGGTTTACTTTTCTGGTGTTTGTGTGGGTGAGGGCTCTAAGTTTGCTGCGAAGATAGTTCTGAGGTGGTAGGCCATATATACTGTTAAGGATTTCCAGCCTGTTATGGTGAGGAAAGGCACTAAAGTAATCAAGGTAGGTAGCAGAGCAGTAAGACTTAGACTTAGGAGTGGGTGAGACTGTTCTCGGACTGCAATGAGTCCACGCAGAACAACATCAATAAATCCACTTAGACAGTTAAGTATTCGGATACAATGATATATTACGCCTTTAAAATACACAGCAGGCAATGAAATCTCTAGGCAAACATAGTCGCACACTTACTATAAAACACATATATACATTAACACTCAAGAGAAGAGCGAAAGCATTTGATCCAATAACTAGTGAAAAACCGGTAAGTACTTGGAAGCATAAGGTTCAGTTGAAACATTTTAGAGCAACCGTAAAACAATTTCCTAGCACTTAGTAAGTTCAGCCCTAGGATGGTTTGCTCTGCACTTTGCCTTAAAGTAACAAGTTCTGAAGTTATACTTTTCAGGTAACTTTTCTGTGATTGGATGTTTCCAGTGGTTGTGACCGAGTTCAAAAAGTTCAGGAACATTTAGGTAAGTAGCTCTCTCATTCCCACTGCACTAGGATATGCCTAGGAGAGTATCCTTGACCAGGTCAGCACCAATCAAAGTCAGGAAAGAGCTATAGGGACAGGACTTTACGCCCCTGTGGAGTATGGGAGGGGGGGGAAACTGGTGTTACCTTACCCCACTGACTCAGATTTCTCCAAAGATGACTGCTGAGATTCCAGATTCTGTTAGGGATGCAAACATCTGTGCTTCGTCTGGTAGGAGGGAGGCCTGGGGGTCGCAGGTGCATAGGTCACTTTCAAACACAGGATTTCATTTCGGTTGGTTGCAGTGCTTAAATCTCGGTTCCATGCACCTTCCAGCTAAACACATTTGTGAAGAAAAGATGAAGACTTCTCACAACCTCACGACACCTCTAGGGAGTGAAGGAGACCGGTTGCAATTGGAGTCACCACAATCAGGTGGTAACATTGGATGAACGAAGGAGCAGACGCTGCACAGCTTCTGTTGATGCAGGGAGCAGGTGTCTCGTGTTGCAAGCTGAAGATCTTCCAAGTTCCAAGGATGCACTCGAACGGAGATGGCTACAGTGAGGTAGTTTGGAAAATTTCTATCATATCCTCTACAAATAATTTAAACACAATCAGTTTCTGAACAGGCCTAAGAGGTTAGTGTAGCACTTTCAGTGAGGGTCTTTTTTCACTTTCCTGTTCACAGAGCCATAAGAGTTATAGAGGGGAACAGTGCTCAAGATTTTTGTGACATAGGTTGGAGCTATAGACAGGCATGGGCGTGTTCTGAAGCCTAAATATGAATATCAAGAATAAGTGGTCACTAGAAGAACCACCTCAATATATAAGGTCTTTTTGTGCAAGATGTATAGATGTACGAGTAACACAATGGAAGTTGTAATTTATTGTTTGATTACTACATAAACTGTTTTTTTTTTTTAAATTATTATTTGTAGAGGATATGAAAGAAAATGCCCCTGATGAAGAGAGATACTCTCGAAACGCGTTAAGACATTTCCCCTAGTTTTATGTTCTAATTAAAGTGACTACAACGTTTTGAAATTGGAGTATGGGCATTGTTATATACGATTAACAAAGAATCACCTTGTAAAAATCTCTTTTTGAATGTGTTTACCTAACATCTTTTTGAATACGTTTACCTAAACTTCTGTTTTAATATACATCATAGAATATGTGCCGATTAGCCCTTAATCGTGTGCAGGGGACAGGAGTTCCCCATTTTGTGAATTTCATTTGTTGTTCTGTTAGTGCACCACTCTCTTAACAGCACCAATTTAATCAGACTCAGCTCTTCTGAAGTAAAAAGGGGGTTTCAAATGCACCAGTTGTCTACTGCCAAATCTTTTTAGATGACGCTCGGCATCAAATGTTTAAGCACTTGTTGGTATTTTGTTGTTTTACAGATCAGTTTTCACCATTTGCAACCAGTAGTGGAAGAAGACTAAATATCTGCTTTACTAGAAACATGACGCTTCTGGATGGTGAAAACAGTAAGTGATGAACTGTTAATGAAAGTGTAAATAGCTAGTGAATGTTTTTTGCAAAGCATACTCCATCGACTGGCTTTGGGGCAATTGAACAGTCACATAATGTGCTGGATAATTAATCCTTGAAAATTCAAGTCCCCAAAAGCATGGGAGATTCTTTACACTGTCCTCTACTGTTCCACAAACTCACTAAGGAGACAAGAAGACAGTTCAAGCAATGTGTGCCAAGTGTGATGTGATGGTCGATTTCTGTGAAATTGGAATGAACTTGGATCTCACCAGAGCTGTCAAGGCGTCTTCAAACTTGCCCGGCGCAGAGGCAGCACGAACTCCTGCCTCCCCGTAGGGTCTTGGCACCTGGACCTGATAGGAAACTCAGGCTACCGCGACCCGCCGGGGAAAGAGGGTTAGGGTCCGCTGAATGGATGGGTAAGGGATTGTAGGTTCACCGGAAAAAGGTTTAGGGAGAGGTTCTGGATGGGAATGGGAATTATAGGGAAAAATGCTCCTCAGCTACTGCCGCCCCATCCACTGGTCGTTCTCGTGGTGAGTTCTCCGCCCACTCATTCAATCCTCAGTCATACCATAACCAGTTATTAGGAGCCTTTGTAGTGGAGCTTGGAACCACTGCAGGAGCTTTTGCTTGGAGCTCTAACCACAACGGTTGCACCAAAACAGTGTTAGCATGAGCTTTATATTCCCCACTGCCTTCTCTCTGCAGTTACCAAAAGCCCGCAATGCTAGATCGATCATCCCTGAACAGTCACATGGCTGTGGGTCTACTTGCGCAATTAAATCCTTAAGGTCTTCTCGAAGGCCTTGATAAAAAAGCGCCATTCTTTTATCTTGGGGCCAGTCCGTTTCTACGGCTAATCTGTTGAATGCGGTGACATAAGTGACTAGCTCCTTACTTCCCTGTCGTAGAGTCAACAACTCCTGGTCTTTCTGCAGGGCGGCTGAACGCCGATTGAAAATCCGGCCAAATTCTTCAAGAAAATCTTCCCAAGAATATAAAAGGGCATCATCCTTACGAACCAATGGTGTAGCCCAAGAAGCTGCATCCCCACTTAAGTATGATATTACAAAGGCAGTGCGGGCCTGTTCTGTCCGGAACACCGTGGGTTTGGTTAAAAAATGTAATTGGCATTGCATGATGAATTGGTTATACTTCTGGGGGTCACCTTGGTACCGTTCTGGGGCTGCCAATGGTAGCGGAGGTTCGCTAGAGACATGCACTTGGACTGGTGTCGAGGGTTCGCGGGGTAATGGGGTTGCTTGGGCTTGACTTTGAACTGTTAGGGTATGGACCTGCCCTGCAAGAGTTAAATATTCCTGCCTAGTTGCTGCGAGCTCCTGTTTGAGCTCTTGTAATAAAACTACTACCTCAGCCATGGTTGGTCGTGCTGCCCGGGCGCCTGAATATACGTGGTCTTGCTATTCTGTCAAGGCGTCTTCAAACTTGCCTGGCGCAGAGGCAGCACAAACTCCTGCCTCCCCGTAGGGTCTTGGCACCTGGACCTGATAGGAAACTCAGGCTACTCAGGCTACCGCAACCCGCCGGGGAAAGAGGGTTAGGGTCCGCTGAATGGATGGGTAAGGGATTGTAGGTTCACCGGAAAAAGGTTTAGGGAGAGGTTCTGGATGGGAATGGGAATTATAGGGAAAAATGCTCCTCAGCTCCTGCCGCCCCATCCACTGGTCGTTCTCGTGGTGAGTTCTCCGCCCACTCATTCAATCCTCAGTCATACCATAACCAGTTATTAGGAGCCTTTGTAGTGGAGCTTGGAACCACTGCAGGAGCTTTTGCTTGGAGCTCTAACCACAACAGTTGCACCAAAACAGTGTTAGCATGAGCTTTATATTCCCCACTGCCTTCTCTCTGCAGTTACCAAAAGCCCGTGCTAACGTGCGCAATTACACAATATCTCTTGTCATTTACAGGGTACCTGGCAGCTTAGACAATATATATATATACTTTAGTAAGGAACCAGAAATGTACTTAGCTGCGGGTCGTGAGCTTGTTCTCCTTGACGCGGCATGGGAAGTCCCCGAAAGTTCGTAGCAAGCTCCGCTGGAAAATACCAAAAATACAATGAGCATGTGCAAGATCAGACTACACCTTCTAGCACTGACTTGTGCTCCCATAGCACTACGTGACCCGGTGGTGTGCTCGAATCGGGTTGTCTTCACCCGTGTTTCCGCACACGTGCCTCCTGCCCTGCCCCGTAGGAGACTCGAAACTGTACGTGTCGGGTTGCCTCACCCGGAACGTTACCCTCAGAGTGTGCTCGGATCGGGTTGTCTTCACCCGAACGTTTCCCTCAGTCACCCCCACATAAGCACTCTGCATGCGGGTTATTGTTCAGCCATACGTTGCGGTCCAAACCGCCTGAATCCTAAGTCTGCATGCACCGCGACCTCAGCCGCTTCGTTAGTCTTTCTCCCTGCACGCGGATTTAATATCAAGAAGCACTTATCTCAAGTTGGCGCGGGGCCTGTGAGTTCAGGTGGTCGAAGTGCCCCGCGAAGGCTGGCCCTGAGCGGAGCGCTGGGAAACACGTCCGTCCTCCACTGAAGCCGGAATAGCAAGCGGGGAAGCGTGGGCGCGGTTCGCGCATGCGCTGTTCGTTGGGCGTTGCCCGCGTGCAGATATTTTCCTCCCAGCTGGCTTGTGAAGAACACCGCCTGCTGGGATTTGTAGTCTCTTGATGTTTCTTAGTCCCTGCATACTTTACCTGCAATAGGGATGAAACATCCTCCTTATGTACAGCATATAAGGTTTACAGAAAGCGTTCACAAGGCTTTGGTGACTGTGGGATACTAGTTTCCTACATGACGTGCTGCCAATCTGCCCAGCCCTGACAGTACTCCCCCCTCCCTCTCGCAGGCCCAGGTTTAGAAGGGTGCACATGATGAAACTGGCGGAGGAGCCGAGGAGCATGTAGATTAGAAGCTGGTTCCCAGGATTGTTCTTCCGGGCCATACCCTTTCCAGTCTACCAGGTACCAGAGTTCATTCTGTTTAACACGTGAGTCAAGAATAGCTTTAACCTCAAACTCGGGATTGCCGTCAACCATCAGAGGTGGGGGTTTTTTGGGTTTTAGGGACGAGGGTGCTGCCTTTAGAAGAGATATGTGAAAGACTGTATGTATGTGCATGTGTTTGGGTAGTGTCAAACGTACTGCCACGGACTTATCACTCTTTCTATTGGGTATGGGCCAATGAATCTTGGTTGGAGTTTTCTTGGTCCTTGGAGGTGTAGATTTCGCGTAGACAGCCAGACGGTATCCCCAATATGGTAAAGTGGGCTTGGTCTGCGTTTCTTGTCGGCGTGTTTCTTATAGCTTTGTTTTGCTGAGAACAGGTTGTTTTGCCTGACCTGCCAAATGTCGATGAGTTGTTTCCTTCGTGCTTCCACGGCTGGTGCTATTGGAGCAAGGTCGGGTACTGGTTGAAATCTCGGATGAAATCCGTACGTGCCATAAAAAGGAGTCACCTTAGTGGATGCGTGAACTGCATTGTTATATGCAAACTCGGCCAGCCATATCACCTCGGCCCAAGATTTTCCTTGGCTGTGTATCATACATCGTAAGTACTGTTCTAAAGTTTGGTTTAGGCGCTCAGTTTGACCGTCCGTCTTGGGATGGTAACTTGTAGACAGACGCATTTCGATTCCAACTGCTTTACAAAAGGCATTCCAGAAGTGGGATGTGAACTGTGGACCTCTGTCAGAAATAATTCCTTGAGGGATACCATGGAATCGCACTATATTCCTCAAAAACAACTTGGTGAGTCCGCTGGCGGAGGGTGTTCCAGTACACGGTATAAAGTGTCCCAATTTAGTTAAGTAGTCTATGACCACTAAAATTGACGTGTAACCTAAACTCTCAGGTAGTTTGACGATAAGATCTAATGAAACCGTATGCCAAGGTCTCGGTGGTGTTGGTAAGGGTTGAAGCAAGCCTGCAGGGTGTTGATGAACAGCCTTATTACGTAGACAGTTCTCACATTGATTCAAGTATGCTTGGACATCTCGGGTCATGTGAGGCCACCAGAAATGTCTATGCAATAGTTCGTGTTTTAGATACTCCAGGATGTCCCACGAACAGTGAGTCATGACACCACCGAAGGGCCTTTTTTCGTAGTGGAGCAGTGGGTAGATAAAGACAGTCTTTGTAGAATGGTAAACCCTCTTTCACAGTTTGGTTCACATTTTGTGCTTTCCATTGTGCTAGTTCTTGTGCAGTCATAGCTTCTCTGATGCCTTGGAACATATCATCCACAGTAATACTTCCAATTATTCGAGCTGGGTCAACTAAGGGTTTTGTTTCAATCGGACTTTCTGCCAAGGCCGATGAAGTCTCTGGATATCTAGACATGATGTCGGCTTTTCTATTTTCTGCGCCAGGCCGAAATGTGACTATGAAGTCGAACTCTGCAAAGTACATTGCCCATCTTAATTGTCGTGGGTTTAGCGCTCTAGCTGACCTTAGAAATTGCAAATTCCGGTGGTCTGTGTAAATGGTGATGGTATGCCTGGCTCCCATTAAATAGTGTCGCCATTCACTGAATGCGGTCTTGATTGCCAATAATTCCCGGTCAGCTATTATGTAATTTTGTTCAGCTGGTAGTAAAGTTCTTGAATAATAAGCTACAGGGTGTAGTTGCCCATGGTCGTCGCGCTGCGAAAAAACAGCCCAATAGCATAGCTTGATGCGTCCGTTTCAACGATAAAGGGTTTGGCAGGATCCAGGTGTAGAAGTACTGGGGCTGTGGTGAAGGCCTTTTTAACTGCTTGAAAACTTTCCTCGGCTGCTGAATCCCAACTGAAGACCACTCCTTTCCTGAGAAGACGAGTGATTGGAAGTACCTTTTGAGCAAAACCGTCAATAAATCGCCTATAAAAATTGGCGAATCCTAATATGGTTTGGACTTCCATAACCAAGCTAGGGGATGGCCAATCTACTATGGCCTGTACCTTTCGCTTGTCCATGGTGACTCCCTGAGGTGATAGGACATATCCTAGGAATTCTATAGTTGACCGATGGAACTCACATTTCTCTAGCTTTGCATACAGTTGGTGTTTCCTTAACCTGTGCAAGACAGCTTGTACATGCTCTCGATGTTCTTCCATGCTTTGTGAATATATCAATATATCATCGATATATACAACTGCGAAGACATCTAGGTAACCTCGCAGGACTTCGTCCAAAAAATGTTGGAACGCTGCTGGGGCGTTGCAGAGTCCAAACGGCATCACTTGGTATTCGTATAGACCAAATTTGGTCCGAAATGCGGTCTTCCATTCATCGCCTTGTTTTACGTGAACTAAATGGTACGCTCCACGCAGGTCAAATTTCGTATACACCGTGGACCCCCTCACTTGATCTAGCAACACTGGTATCAGAGGTAACGGGTAACGATTTTTAATAGTTATCCGATTTATTGCTCTGTAGTCGATGCAAGTGCGTAAATCTCCTGTCTTTTTAGGGACAAAGTATAATGGAGAAGAGACTGGTGAAGTCGAATGTCGGATAAATCCGTTTGCCAGGTTGGTGTCAATATAAGACTTGAGGTGTTCATTTTCTGCCTCCGTGAGGGCATAAATTCTGCTACATGGCAGCATGCTCCTGCTTCCAAATCAATGCGGCAGTCAAACGATCTATGTGGTGGTAGAGTCTCTGCCGCGGCCTTACTGAAGACATCCCTGAACTCGGTGTATTCTGCGGGTAACGCCATGTCCGTACTTCCAATAATCTGCGTGCTAAGTGGTTCCAAACAGTGTTTTTCACAAAAGTCTGATGAGAACTGGACTAAACCTAAGGTCCAGTTTATCCTAGGATTATGTATGCGTAACCATGGTAAGCCTAAAATGAATCCAAAATGCGGAGCTGCTATGACGTCGAATCGTACCTGTTCACGATGGTAGTCTCCGCATGTCAACTGTAGATCTTGTGTCTGATGCGTGATGAGTCCTGAAGATAAAGGAGACCCATCCACAGCCTTCACTTCTTCTTCCGGTCTTTTCTTGACTAGGGGAAGTCCTACCTTCTGTGCCAACTGTGCATCAACGAAATTACCCGTAGCGCCTGAATCGACCATGAGAGTTACTGGGACCAGTTCACCCTGCCATCGCAACTCTCCTTTAAGCAATACATGAGCTCCCTGTTTCTGATAGGTGTTAGCTAAGCTCTTTGGGGTGTCTTCTACTAGGCTTGCCTGGACCACCCTCACTGGCGAGCGGTGGCGTTTCCCGATTGACTACTTTTTGGCTTTGTGAGACACTTTTTCACAAAATGCCCTGCCTTACCACAATATAAGCAGAGCCTGTCTCGTCTCCTCTTGTCCTTCTCCTCCTTGGACAATGGTCCCCGTATTGTCCCAATTTGCATAGGTTCTTCTGTGCCAGTACTTCTTTCGAAGGGTTTACTGGGTTTTTGCTGATCTAAACGGACCATAGGCTTGGCATCCCATTTCCTTCTTTCTTGTCGTCGATCAATTTGGCGTTGATCTAAGCGCAATGCTAGATCGATCATCCCTGAACAGTCACATGGCTGTGGGTCTACTTGCGCAATTAAATCCTTAAGGTCTTCTCGAAGGCCTTGATAAAAAAGCGCCATTCTTTTATCTTGGGGCCAGTCCGTTTCTACGGCTAATCTGTTGAATGCGGTGACATAAGTGACTAGCTCCTTACTTCCCTGTCGTAGAGTCAACAACTCCTGGTCTTTCTGCAGGACGGCTGAACGCCGATTGAAAATCCGGCCAAATTCTTCAAGAAAATCTTCCCAAGAATATAAAAGGGCATCATCCTTACGAACCAATGGTGTAGCCCAAGAAGCTGCATCCCCACTTAAGTATGATATTACAAAGGCAGTGCGGGCCTGTTCTGTCCGGAACACCGTGGGTTTGGTTAAAAAATGTAATTGGCATTGCATGATGAATTGGTTATACTTCTGGGGGTCACCTTGGTACCGTTCTGGGGCTGCCAATGGTAGCGGAGGTTCGCTAGAGACATGCACTTGGACTGGTGTCGAGGGTTCGCGGGGTAATGGGGTTGCTTGGGCTTGACTTTGAACTGTTAGGGTATGGACCTGCCCTGCAAGAGTTAAATATTCCTGCCTAGTTGCTGCGAGCTCCTGTTTGAGCTCTTATAATAAAACTACTACCTCAGCCATGGTTGGTCGTGCTGCCCGGGCGCCTGAATATACGTGGTCTTGCTATTCTGTCAAGGCGTCTTCAAACTTGCCCGGCGCAGAGGCAGCACGAACTCCTTCCTCCCCGTAGGGTCTTGGCACCTGGACCTGATAGGAAACTCAGGCTACTCAGGCTACCGCAACCCGTCGGGGAAAGAGGGTTAGGGTCCGCTGAATGGATGGGTAAGGGATTGTAGGTTCACCGGAAAAAGGTTTAGGGAGAGGTTCTGGATGGGAATGGGAATTATAGGGAAAAATGCTCCTCAGCTCCTGCCGCCCCATCCACTGGTCGTTCTCGTGGTGAGTTCTCCGCCCACTCATTCAATCCTCAGTCATACCATAACCAGTTATTAGGAGCCTTTGTAGTGGAGCTTGGAACCACTGCAGGAGCTTTTGCTTGGAGCTCTAACCACAACAGTTGCACCAAAACAGTGTTAGCATGAGCTTTATATTCCCCACTGCCTTCTCTCTGCAGTTACCAAAAGCCCGTGCTAACGTGCGCAATTACACAATATCTCTTGTCATTTACAGGGTACCTGGCAGCTTAGACAATATATATATATACTTTAGTAAGGAACCAGAAATGTACTTAGCTGCGGGTCGTGAGCTTGTTCTCCTTGACGCGGCATGGGAAGTCCCCGAAAGTTCGTAGCAAGCTCCGCTGGAAAATACCAAAAATACAATGAGCATGTGCAAGATCAGACTACACCTTCTAGCACTGACTTGTGCTCCCATAGCACTACGTGACCCGGTGGTGTGCTCGAATCGGGTTGTCTTCACCCGTGTTTCCGTACACGTGCCTCCTGCCCTGCCCCGTAGGAGACTCGAAACTGTACGTGTCGGGTTGCCTCACCCGGAACGTTACCCTCAGAGTGTGCTCGGATCGGGTTGTCTTCACCCGAACGTTTCCCTCAGTCACCCCCACATAAGCACTCTGCATGCGGGTTATTGTTCAGCCATACGTTGCGGTCCAAACCGCCTGAATCCTAAGTCTGCATGCACCGCGACCTCAGCCGCTTCGTTAGTCTTTCTCCCTGCACGCGGATTTAATATCAAGAAGCACGTATCTCAAGTTGGCGCGGGGCCTGTGAGTTCAGGTGGGCGAAGTGCCCCGCGAAGGCTGGCCCTGAGCGGAGCGCTGGGAAACACGTCCGTCCTCCACTGAAGCCGGAATAGCAAGCGGGGAAGCGTGGGCGCGGTTCGCGCATGCGCTGTTCGTTGGGCATTGCCCGCGTGCAGATATTTTCCCTACAGCTGGCTTGTGAAGCACACGGCCTGCTGGGATTTGTAGTCTCTTGATGTTTCTTAGTCCCTGCATACTTTGCCTGCAATAGGGATGAAACATCCTCCTTATGTACAGCATATAAGGTTTACAGAAAGGGTTCACAAGGCTTTGCTGACTGTGGGATACTAGTTACCTACATGACGTGCTGCCAATCTGCCCAGCCCTGATAAGAGCTGCCAAGCTCGTTATAGATGTTAATGAATTCTGGGTAGTAGGGCTAGGGATTTCAAATTGAAAATGGTCTGTAGATTAATTGTATTGGCTCAAAAGATTTGCAATGATCAAAAATATACATAAAACATATTTATTAAGAAAGTTCCTATGTAAACTTTTGAGCAAATGAGGCTCAGTCTCACATTTCAAGTGCTAGGAGGCATCCATTTTGTGAAATGGATGATCCTCCTGTGCTTGTGTTAATCTCCGCCATTGCGGCACTAATGAAGCACAAGCCATTAACACAAGCTGCTGCTGGTACGTACTTTAAATTTCATTCTTTTTTCAAAGCACTGCAAAATAAATGCTGCGGTTTTCTTTATATAGCCCAGGAGACTCAAAGCTGAAGACACAGCAAACATAAATACACGTTATAAATGCTGCAGTTTTCTTTCTAAGTTAGAAAGAAAACCGCAGCATTTATTTTGCAGTGCTTTGAAAAAATTATGAAATTTAAAGCACTTACCAGCAGCAGCTTGTATTAATCTCTGCTCTGCGGCATTAATGAAGCAAAAGCCACCTGCTGGTACATTTCCGTTTATTACAGCTGGCTGGCTTTTGCATCATTAGTGCTGCGAGAGCAGAGATTAACACAAGCACAGGAGGCTCATCCATTTCACAAAATGGATGCCTCCTAGTGCTTGAAATGTGTGACTTTGAGCCTCATTTGCTCAAAAGAGTACATAGGAACTTTCTTAATGAATCTTTTTTTATATATATTTTTGATCATGGCCCATCTTTTGAGCCTAAAATGTTTGAGTGAACTATTCCTTTAATAACGTATTATCTGTTTGCCAAACATTGAAGACATCTGAGCACTATATTGTAGATTGCATAAGAACAATCACAATGGCCAAGGAGAGGACCTTTCAATATTGGCTGGCTTTTAATAGTGCAGACTTGAAATTGAGCAAACTCATGTTGTACATATAGTTGATGCAATGCCTTTGCAAATGACATTCTTCTATGGCTGGTATTAGTGGAGAGGTTTAACTCCCAACAATGTTTCCATGGAATGGAATTCCTGCTCATATAGCTTTCCATTGTTGTTTGGTATGAAGGCTTTCAAATCATATGAAAGACATAGAGGTGACTATTATGCTTCACTTTGTTTGGTTTTGTTCTCAAGCAGCAAACATTCCAAGTAACAAACTGTAGTTTCTGTAAGTGCAAAAGAGATTAAAAGCAAGAGGCGCATAACCGATTCTGTAGCCATTAGTCCCCTCATGCGTATTTATATCGAATTAAGAACAGGTTCATTTAGAACAGAAATTACTTATAAAGTAGGCAATACCTGAGAGGAGGAGCAGTCCTAGCGTAAGGGGCCTTTACATAAGATCATTGTTGTATTGAATGATGTATACCGGGTGGTGAAAGAATAGGAACATAGCCCAAGGATAGGGACTAAAGGACATGACATGTTGTGATGGGGCAGCCCACCACAAATAATTACGATGACTCCCAGCATATACCACAAGGTCACAGAGACGCACACGGCCAACACAAAGGCGGCCGTAGACAAGATAGAGAAAGCAATGAAGTTTTGGAAGATACTCCCACTGGGGATGATAGGGAGGGCTGCTGTGCTGAAGATGACGGTGCTGCCCCGCCTGCTATATTACTTCACCAACATCCCGTACAGCATCCCTGGTTCCTTCTTTAAACTACTTCACACACTGGCAAGGGAATTCCTGTGGAGAGGGGGGAGGAACAGGATTGCGTCGAACACATTACAGAGGGATTATGAATGGGTGGGGGGAATCAGGCTACCGCACATTGAACGTTACTACTTGGCAGCACAACTGCATTTCGTGGTACGGTGGCTGGTTGATGACCCATCCATAGACACATTGCTTTTCCAGCCGACAATGCGACAATATTATTTGAGAGAGCTCTTATTGATAGACAAAGCTCTGATCAAGCCACTCCCCACTATGGTCCAACTGTGCTGGACCTTATGGAGGAGAGCATGGAAAATGCATGGGACACGAGACCCCTGCTCTAGACAAATCCCCTTGCAGGATTAGTCGACACCCGCACGGAGTCCCTGGCAACATACCATGTACAGTGGGAGGACAAAGGAGCGGCACAGATTGGGGACTTGTGGAAAGAGGGGCAATGGTTAGACTTTTGGACCATAATGGAGGAGTAAAACATTCAAAAGGGACAATTCCTACTATACAACTGTATGGTCTGCAGGATTAAGAACAGATGGAAGACATTACTCGAAGGGGAAGATAACAAGGGGGAGCTGGACATGTGGTTAGATGTGTCGGAAGGAGGACACAGTATCCAGACTCTATGAACAGTTCCTGCGTAGCAGTAATGGGTGGGTGTTGCAAGCAAGAGCCAGATGGGAAGATGAACTTCAAAAACAATTCACGGATGAGGAATGGAGCAGGATGCTCCAGTATGCAAAGAAAGTCTCCAGGAATGCGAGATTCAAGCAACTGCAGCTCTACCTCATACACAGGGCATACCTCACACCCATGAGACTGTTCACCATGGGAAGCAAACAAACTCGTAGATGCCCACGCTGTGCGGCGGAGGAGGCGGACATGTTGCACATGTTCTGGTCCTGCCCAGTGATAACTATCATTTGGGACAATGTAAAAGATAGGGTAGCGGCAGCAGGGATCCAAATGCAAGCGTGGTCGCCGGAGTCCTATCTATTTGGGATGTTCCCAAGGGCGGGCGGGGGGGCAGAGGATGCAAATGGCAAAGATGAAAGACCTGATGATATACTGGCAAAGCGCCGCATAGCGATGGCATGGAACACAAGTACCGGCCGTCAATAGAGCTGTGGTGGACAGACCTGAAGAAATGGACACTAGCCTAGACGGCGGTGAGGGAGCGAGTGGGGCCAAGCTACTAGCATGGGACTCCCTCATACAAGATCCATTTGAATGAACTGAAGGGCACGGCACAACAGACCCTAGTGTGCCAGAAGACGATTGAATGATTGGCGACACAGCAGTAATGAGAAATTGAGCGGAGAGGAACACCAGAAGTAAAAGGAAAGTCACAAGAAACCTGTCAGGAGGGGTATGGACTATAAAAGATAGACAACATTGGGGTCAGATGTGGAGGGGGCAAGCCAGCGCGCCAAGACGAAGGATGACATAGTGCCGAATCCATCAAGCAGTGCCAGTTTGTTGTTGTTTTGTTGTTATGTGTTGGAAAAATAAAGAGATGTAAAAAGAAATGACGATGACTCACCAGACAAGTTTTCACACATGTTTATGTAAAAATGTTTACAGTCAGGGTGGCTGTATCTTCTGGGGCAAGATATTTAGTGCCTCACGGGGCTTGTGATTTTGGCACTAGGTTCGTCCCTCTATCTCTGATGCCCTCCGCCTTTCCCCTTCCTTAGCCAAGCGTCCCTAACAGGAATGTTAGTATCTTGCCAACATTAACCCCTATCTGTCTGATGTTTCTGACTAAGGCTGATGGTGTTTTCCATAATACATTGGCTAACTAACTTGTTAGGGACTTTTGAACCTTTCCCTGTTTAGTACTCTAGGAAGTTAGAGGTGGTGCCTTCTTTCACCCGGTGTCACTCGCACACCTTCCACACAAGTTCTTTCCTGACCTTCTGTGACAAATCACAAGGTGTTGTCTCTACTTTAGATGGGATGGAGGAGCCCCTTTCCATAAGGCCAGGGAGGTGAAACCAATACCCGATAGTCTACCTGGGGGTGGTACTCAGCGGGAGGATCTCATGGGGAGGGTAGACCCCATTGATAGTAGTGACCATGTCGCCAGAATGCAGTATCCCTTTAACCCTCCCACCTTTTCTCAAAACCCCTCTAGTACCACATTACCTGTTACTTACATGTGTACATCACAACCAAGAACTACTGGGATGGGGGAAGAGACCATGAGTAAAGAAGATCACAGACTAGAAAGAACTCGCCTGCTCTAGTTTTGTGCATGAGCCTATTGGCCCGCTGCCATTCAAAGGCAGAGAGGGAAGAGAAGGTTGGCCAGGTGGGTGCCCACCGGCAGGGCAGAGAGCCGACTGTGTCCGGAGAAGGTCCTGGTGAACCGAAGAAGCTCCCGAAGCTCCTGGCAGAGCCGCGAACAGCCAAAGGGAGAAGGCCAAGGCCCTACATGTAAAATGCTGGATTATCCCAGGTTTGAGGAGACCCAGAAAGGGAAGAGACATAGCAAAGCAAGGCAATTTCACAAGGGGAAGGACACCAAGTGAAGTGGGTCTGAGACCCGCATTGGGAAAGTAAATCCCAATCCAATTGCAAAAAGAGATACGAAGTTTGAATATGCAAATAGTATGGATAGGCCTTGGCAGGGGAGTAAACCATGGCTGTGGTACAAAAGCAAATTGTATAAAAAGAAATGTGAACTGGACCACTGTGAACTTGAGCAACTAAAGGGGTTCTGGGACCCACGCTGGGGAAGAGAGAGCCAAGCTATTCTTCTTTGTCGGAGTACCTGGAAGCCTGGTCTGCTCAGAAAGGGTCTGGGACCCTCGGCACAGTTTGGGAGAGAGAACCAGGCTATTCTTATTCGTTAAAGTACATGGAAGCCGGGTCTGCTCACAAGGGGCCTGGGACCAAGATGGCTTGGAAAAGGAATCCAGGCTATTCTTCCTTGTCACAGGGCCTGGAAAGCCAGGTGTGTCAAGTAAAGACAAGGGCTAACTTGATCATTGAAGACACAGACAGTTGGAAAGACTCTGGGTAAGGGAAGCAACCCCTTGGGTCTTGTGGAACATTTGTTTACTTTTCTACACCTTTTGTTTTGAACTACAAGGCAGGGCTGCAGGCGGACAACCATGAGACATTTTCTGCTTGCACCTTTTGTTAAGTGTAGTTGTAAGGCATAGGTTAGGTTTTGGACACAGGACGGCAAACTTTGGACACAAGACTTTTCTTTAGTTAGTTGAGGCAGGGAAACCCCTTATAGAGATACAGCTAGTTAAGATTTCCTCCAACCCCCCACATTTTTATTACAAATAAAAGTAGTTACCAATCAACATGCCACCCTTTCTTCCGTCTTACTCCTACACACTCACACTTCCCTACCATCGGTTCCCAAGAATTTCTCCTCCCACCGTACTGCTGTCCCTCTGGTCTCTCACTCTGCCTTTCCACCTCCTCCCTTTGATCTTCTCTTCTTACTTCATAACTACTTCACTTATATTATCTCTACATTCTCGCTATTCTCCCGTTGTAATATCTGTTTCGCTCTATGCTGATAGTTACTCCTATTCTCCCACTCACAATCACCCTTACTATTCTCTCTCCTACTATTTCTACTCTGTACGTAACCCTTGCTATCACCCTCTACTACCGCTCTACTGCTTCTTTTACTCACCAGTGATCTCTACTACCTACTCCACTGCCAATATTATCTTTTTCCCCCACTACCAATACTATTACTTACTCGATCCCGCTCACTCGCTATCGCCCGCTACGACTATCTCCATCCCCACTACTATCTCTGCCTAGCGTCACTCCCTACTACTACTACTACCTCTGCCAATACTATGACTAACACTCCACTACTCCTACTCTACCTCTACTCCTTACACTGTCTGCTCTCACACTTAAATACTCCACAGACCCCCTCTTAATAATCCAATCTCTCTCACCTCCTCTGGTCTCCGCCTCCTTCACCACCTCCTGTCCTCACCCTACTAAACCACACTCAACCTTTCTCACACACTCCTTAAATACTTCACCCCCTCTCTGGATTGGCCAACTTACATTAGCGAATCACCGACCTGTCTCCAAGGGGTGTGACTGGGGAAGGCTTCATAGGGGCTAGTAAGCACCACCCCTCTTCTTGCTTCATTCTTGACATGGAGCCTATAATGGCTTCCAGGAGTCATGCATGCCTGCTGGCCTCCCTGCTGCCTTTGGCTAATAGATGTCCCTGGTGGTTTGAGGGTGCAGGGGGTAGGTCACCCCTTGATGCTCCCTTCCCAGGCTACATCCGTACGTGGCTAGTTTATGCAGCACGTGCCGCACCTCGTGGCATTGTGTCGGCGACTGTGTGCAGTTCTGTTTCCTTTACTCAGGTTGTGGTGCTGCTCCTGCTTCGCGGTGTCCCCTCGCTGCACTGCTGCCATCAGACACGGTAAGGAGGGGCTGGGAGGGAGCCTGCCCTCCTACAGGCATCAGGGAAGGATGTTGGGGGTCAGGCTTCACCCCCCCTCCTTTTACTGGGACACAGCGCAGGCCCAGTCGCATACCTCTTCCTTTGCTTTTTAGTAGTTTTCCGAGGCCACCTATCCCTCTTTCTCTCCTACCTGTCCTGCTGTTGTCTAGGTCGGAAGGCTGAGGTTTGAGGTTTTTATTTTGTTCCTATGGGCTACTATTTTGTCCAATGAAATGTGTCCTTTCTTGCTCCCCTGAAGGCATAAGTCAAACAAGGGAATATCTGTCCCATTCAACATCTCTTCAGGGATGCCGGGCATGACAATGGCTGGTACGGTTACATCTCTGCCTAGCGCATTGATATTCACTGTGGCTTGGCGATGTTCACTGTGGCTTGGAGAGTTCTGTGTCTCCATGAACACAGATGATTTGGGTTAGATAATCTGGCCATAGATCTTCAGGCAGTATTCGGCCAGACCCAACAACTGTTCTTTTACTCCCGGAATCCAAGAGTGCTGTTACTTGGTGACGAGTGAACTTCATGGGTAAGTGAAATTGCAGCGTACTCTCCCGAGTAGTATATGACCCAGGTGTCTATCTCCGAGTGATCATCCTTCTCCAGGAATTGATCCTCCAGATATTAGGGGTAAGACTCTTCCTCCTGTATGTACTTCTTCCACATCGGAGCCAATGTATGGAGCCTCTTGCAGGAGTGCAATTTCCATATGTTCCTCTGAGTATTTCGGTGCAGAACCATGCAATGTGTCCAATTCTGCCACACTCGCAACACCAAATCAGTTCAGGCCTTAAAGGAGACCCCACTGGCCGTACTTCAATTTTGGTAGGGGCTTTGGGTCGTGTTTCGGTAGACATAGGTACAATAAGTCGGGCCCCGGTTGAGCCTGGAAATACTGGGGCCAGCCTTCTCAAAAAAGGATTGTCTTTGAGTTTGGTCAAATTTCTGTGGTTTTCCTTGGGACTGCTCCGGCATCCCGGAAGGACATAGCTGTTTAGTGTGCATTAGCTGTTTGAATGGCTTCCTCCGGGCTTGGCTCACGTAATTGCCACACAACCTTCTGTAGATGGGGAGGAAGGGAATTGATTAACTGCTCCAGGATTAACATTTCCTTCACCTCTTCCAGCGTTTTATTGGGTAGCCACTTATCATTGAGTTCTCAAACTCAATAAGGCATCTGTCTGGGCCTCTCCTTGTAATAACTGGAGGTGATTTGAGCTCATCCGGTAATGTTCCCGGTCTTGTTCCAACTGTTCCAATAGTTCTCTCTTAAGGTCATCATAGGGAGTGCTCCCGTCGGGGTTTAAAGACTGAAAGCTTGTTGGAACTCTCTTGTTAGGAGGGGAGCAGTGTAACGAGTCCAGAGGTCTGATGACATCCTGCCATCTCTGCGACCCTCTCAAAATTAATAAAAAAATGCTGTAGGATCTTCTCCTGATCCATCTTCGGAAGAATGCTTGGGGGAATAGCTGGCTGTTCCCTTCTTTAATTCATCACAGTTTGTTAAGCAGCCAGCGTATCTTTATGCTGTCGGCCTATATGCAGCTGCCCTCTACCAAAGCCTGTAGCAAATCCTCCATCTTTGTTGTATCCACGGTTGATGGTGCTACTTGGTCTGGATTTACCACCATAGGAAAAATAAATCCTTTTTCTTTGTCCTCAGTGTCTGCACTGGGAGAGCTGGGCACTGCGTGCTCACTTGTATGTCATCCCTTTCGACTCTCTGTTGGGGTCTCTTCCCTCTGGCCATGGTCAGTTTTTCCCCTTTGGTCGAGCTCCAAAAAAGGTGGTCGACCTGGGCCCTTCCAGTGTTGGTACTGCTTTGCTGTTTGCTGATTAAGTATGTATTCATTCTTGCAGTTGTGGGTTTGACCTCTGTCTCGGGATCAGGGATCCCACTTCCGTCACCACATGTGACGGGGTGGCCTGCCACAAAGAACCACAGTGACCACCAGACAAGTTCCAAGGGTGTTTTATTAAAAAATATTTACACACCGGATGGCTGTATTTTCTGGGCTAAGGTATTTAGCGTCTAGCGGGGCTTGGGATTTTGGTGCTAGTGTTGTCCCACTCATTTCTGCCAGTTCCCCCCACCCACCCAACCCAGGCGTCCCTAACGGGAATGTTAATGTCTTACCCCTATCTGTCTGATGTTTTTGACTAAAGCTAAAGGTGTTTCCCCTAACACGTTGGCTAACTAACTCAGTAGAGACTTTCTAATCTTTCCCTGACCTAGCCCGCTCAGTAGTCTAGGAAGTTAGGGGTGGTGCCTTCTTTTGCCTGATTTAACTTGCTAACCTTCCACACGTGTTCTTACCTGACCCTTCCCTACCCTTGGTTCCCAAGAAATTCTCCTCCCGCCGTACTGCTGTCCCTCCGGTCTCTCACTCTGCCTTTCCACCTCCAACCTTTGATCTTACTTCTTCTTAACTTCTTCACTTAATATTATCGCTACCTCCTCGCCTCTCACTATTATCCCATTGTAATCTCCGTCTCACTCTATACTGACAGTTACACCTATTCTCCCACTCACTGTCGCTCTTACTATTCTGTGTCTCCTACTATTTCTACTCCATACTTAACCTTTGCTATTGACCTCTATTACTGCTCTACTGATTCTTTTATTCACCAATGCTCTACTGCCTACTCTACTTCCAGTATTCTCCTTTTCCCCTGCTACAATTACTACTTACTCCATCTCGCTCACTTGCTATTCTGCTGCTCCCAATACATTATCTCCATTCCCCACTACTACTACCTCTGCCAATACTATGACTAACACTCCACCACTCTTACTCTACCTCTACTACTCACACTTTCCTTTCTGACACTCAAACACTCCACAGACCACCTCGTAACAATATCCTGTGCACTCCAATCGCTCTCGCCTCCTCTGGGCTCTCGGGCGCCTCCTTTACCACCTCTTATTCTTACCCTACTAACCCACACTCAACCTTTCTCACACACCACCTTAAATACCCCACCGTTTACCTGTCTCCAGACAGTGTGTTTGTGGAAGGGCTGTTGAAGGCTTCATGGGGCCTAGTAAGCCCCACACCCCTTCCTGCTGCCTTCTTGATCTGGAGCCTGTAATGGCTTCTAGGAGTCATGTATGTCTGCAGGCCTCCCTGCAGCCTTTTGCTAATATACGTCCCTGGTGGTTTAGTGGGGTTCATTTACCCTGTGTAGGCCCCTGTAGGGCTTTTGTTTAATAAACACAGTCTTCCTAGTGGGCTAGTGATGGCTGGTGCGATTGCGGCTGCTGCCCCCCTTGATTTCTCTTTTCCCTGGCTGCGTCCTTAGGCGGCCGGATGATGTGATACTTGCCACACCCTGTGGCCTAGCATTGGCCCCAGCTGTGTGGTTCCAGCTTCTTTCCTCAGGCTGTGGCACTGCTCTTGCTGTGGCGGTATCCCCTTGCAGTACCGTCCCCATCACACACGGTAAGGAGGGGGTTGGGAGAGGGCCTGTCCTCCCACAGGCACTGGGAAATGCTAATTGGGGTCTGGCTCTCCCTCCCCTGACAAAGCCTCAATGCTGGCACTGTCCCAATGTTTAACATTGAGTGCCAGAGGCTAGCATTTACATAGAGGGCAGAAGGAATGCGAGGTGGGTTGGTCTGTTACTTTAGATAGGGGGGGTGGGGGAGATTTCAGGGGGCTTCTTCCATTTGTAGAAGGTGGCGTTTGAATCTTATTTGGAATAGTACCTCTGAAGAGATAGCTTTGATTGGCAGCAGCGGTTAGAAGTCCAGTGGAGTGGGGTAAGTAGGAAAAAGGCACGCAAGTGGACTGGTTATGAAGAGATGAGGAGGGAACAATGACAGCGGGAGAGTTCAATGAGAGGCATTCAGCTAGGTAATGGAGGGCAACTCTATGGATGGATTTATAGACCAGAAGCAGGAATTTAAAGAGGTAGTGATTTTCCGTGACGAGCTAGCCAGCTTGGTGACGGTAGGTAGAGGTGGGGGAGTGATCTGGGAAGGTTGAAAAGGGTGCATGTCGCAAAGTTGATGACTTTTTTTAAGTGGAGCAAAAGAGTAGGTATTGTGGTAGACCAAGATGTAGTTTCAAGCAGTAGTCCAGTTTGCAGAGTACAAGAGTAGCGATCCAAGTTTTAGTTTAGTGGTGCGTGTGGTGTGGGTGTTTAATGTTTAGCAGGTACAGTCTGTCTGCAGTGGCTGTGATGGGCTGGTAGTTTCAGGTCGTTGTCAAATAGAACCCCAAGGTTGCAAGCCATGGGCGAGGGGGCGAGATCGTCCGGGGATAAACAGATGGGAGCGAGGAGAGCAAGGGTGGTGTTGGAGACAGGGAGAAACATTACTTCCGTCTTTGAAGTTTTGTGTAATGCACTTGCAGCCATCCAGTGGTGGAAGGCGGTTAGGTAGTTGCTTATGCGTTTGGAGATTGCAGGGGTGAAGGAATGGAGGGGGAAGAATGTCTGAGTATTGTCAGTGATGAGGTGATGAGTAAAGCCAAAGGAATAAATTAGTTTGGAGAGGGATGATGCAAGACGAGGAGAACTGAGCCTAGTAGTGATCCTTGAGGAATGCCCACAGGAAATGGTGCTACTAAGAAGAGGTGCTGGAGTGGTCAGAGAGAAAGGAGGACACTCAGTCCAAGCTGTGTTGGCAATATCATCTTTTATCCTCTTTTGACACATACTGCTTCTTTTGTTTTCAACATATTGCTTATATTTTGCCCAACAAGTGTTCTTTGCAGCGGACTTCCTCGGCCTCTTCCTCGGTCATTCCTGACCGTCTGTCCGCAATTCAGTCTTGGTGTGCTGCGAATGATCTGCCTGAATGCCAGTAAGGCAGAGATCATCCGCATTGGGACCCCTGCTCCCGCTTTCCCACTTTCTCACTGGCTGGCCTCCCTTGGCCCTGTGCCCCCACCTGCTAGTGAGGCAAAAAACCTGGGGGTCATTTTGGGCTCCACTCTCTCATTCTCTTCTCACATCTCGAACATCTCCAAAAAGTCCCACTACCGGCTGCAACTCCTCAGAGGTATTCTACCTTTTCTCACTTTCCCCGAAAGGCTCACCGTATCCAGAGCCCTGGTTCTCTCTAGGCTGGACTACTAAAACAGCCTCTTTCTCAATCTTCCTACTTCTACTCTCCATCCTCTACAACTTATCCAGAACAGAACCACAAGACTTAGCCTTGGCCTCAAGACCGCATCTCTCTGGCGCTAAAATCCCTCCACTGGCTCCACGTGGCTGCTAGGATCAAGTTCAAGACCCTCTGCATAGTCCACAGGGCTTAATGGGGGCGGGGCCTGCATTATCTACAACGCTCTCTTCCTAAATACTCTCCTTCTATAGTCCTCCGCTCGCCCTCAACTCTTTGTAGCTGAGCTGTTTTTCCAAGCAGAGATTTGGGGGTAGATCTTTATCCTCTGCAGGTGCCTCCCTCTGGAACAGCGTCCCTTCCTCTCTCCGCCGTGAGCCGGAGCTCCTTAAATTCCAGAAAACTCCTCAAGCCCTTCCTTTTCTCATCCTCCTTCTCTCCCTTTCCCCTGCTAACCTCCTCTCTTTTTCTTTCCTGTCTCCCTCCTCCTCTTCCCTAACTCTGTTCAGTTTTCTGACTGGTCACCTGGTTCACCTCCAGAGCCTCATGCTCCCCCACCAGTCTTTGCACTTTCCTCAGGGCCTCTGCACTACTACTGCACTTTCAGCATACGTTTCATGAGAGGGGTAACCTCTCTGCACTTAACCCTGGGCCATGCTGGACTGGGTGTACTTGTCACCCCGTCCCCCCACCGTCTGTACACTTGCATGACCTGAATTTACTAGGCCTAGTAAGTTCTGTCGTGTTCCCTCTTTGTCTCCACTCTCTAGTTTGGTTGCGCCTGAAAAACTTCATGCACTTGCACTAGGAGAAATGCTGTCAGGCCTACTATGTTAGTTTTTTTGTTGTTAGATCATTTGGAAACCTCAAGGCCTAAGAATGACTACTGTATTCCCTTGCTCCCTTCCCACCTTGAAGCGCTTTGAAGCACTTAACTTGTGTATAAGTGCTGTACAAATAAAGAATTACAATTACTTTATCCGTATTGAAATATTGACTCCGCTCTTGGCAGTGCTTGTTTTACCCTCAAACTCACTTATTATAAATGCGCAGAACATATACATAAAACTGCAATCTGGCACATTTGTAGGTCGAGTAGAGCCATGTGACTGGCACTGTCCAGCTTACACAATGGATCATTTGAGGAATATGAGGCGATGTCTCGATGGGAGAGGTGAACAATGATCCTCTTGCGGAAATCACAGGGAAGGAACTAGCCACCTGATGCATCAACCGGATCTGTGCATCCATGAATGACTCGCACCGTGAGAGTTTTTATTGTGTTTGTTCTCTTTCGACAGGGGACCGAAAGTGAGGTTTTGAATGATCTTGTCCTTATTTTCGATGTAGTCACCTGACTAGTGACCTTTTAAAGGGTAGGGGGTCTGCAATGCGGATACGGTTGTTGTGCTGTGGTCAGTTCTCGTTAGGAAAAGATGTGTCTTGTCTTTGTCTTGCAAGGCAAATAAAGATGTCTCTGATTTTTCGTTAGCTAAATTGATGTTTGGGTTCTCAGACAAAGCCAAGGAGGGAAAGGGCTTGATTATTCACAGTGTCAAAGGCAGATGCATTGTCTAGGAGGAGGATAATGGATGAGAGGGTGAGAGTGGTGGGCAGTGTTAAGGGAATTGGCAACTTGGATAAGCGCATTCTCATGGAGTGTTTGGATCTGGATCCAGCTTGGGGTGGGACAGAAAGTGAGTGTACCTTGCTGTTGAAGAAAACAGTGTCGAGGATTTGCGTGGTAGAGACTGAGCTAAAGGTCTGTAGAATGAGATTTCTTTTTTGAGTCAGTAGTTTGTTTCTTTAGGAGAGGTATGACTGATTTATTGCATGCTGTGAAGATACCAGTTGAGAAAGAGAAGTTGAATAAGGCATAGTATTCAACGGAGGTGATTAATGCATGTTCCTTAACAATTTGTGGTGCAAAGGAGTCAGAGTCAATTGGAGTGCAGGAAGAGTTGGCAATGTGACTGGGGTGTAGACATTTAATGGGGGAGAATTGTTAAAGATGAGAGTTTCGACCGAGATGGGAGTAGGGAGAATGAAGGATGGATGGGAGGGATAGAAGGGTGGATAGCATGTCCCGTAAATTGCTGATTTTAATAGAGAAGTAAGAGGCAAAGTCATATGCTAGGAAAGGGGACATCAAGCAATTCGTTGGTGGGGAAGCACAACCTGGAGGGCATGGATAGGTTATGAGGGTGTGAGCAGAGAGAGAGAACAAAATGTGTAATGGGAGGATTTGGTGGTGTCTGGAGCTGTGATCACAATGAGCAGTCTCTCCTTGTAGGCAGTAGAAGGAAGTCATCAGCTGGGATCGAGTAGGACATGAAGCAGTTCTTGGGGGTCGGGGGCGGGGAGACACAGCCTAGTGAGTCATGGATTGCTTGTGACGGTGTGAGCAGAGAGGGAAAACAAGATGTGGAATAGGAGAATGTGGCTTTGTCCTGAGCTGGGGTCAGGGTCAGTAAACGGTCTTTGTAGGCAGTGAGTAGAGAAATTGGTCTTTGCATGAACAGCGAAAGCAACTATGCATTTTCTTCAGCAGTTGGATGGCAGGGAAGATCCAGGGCTGAGGGCACATGTCAGGGTGGAGTGGGGAGCAGGCGGGGTAGGGATCACTGAAAGGGGCAGAGCGGTTAGAAATGAGTTTGGTAAAGGTGGCTTTAATGGAATGAGAAAGTGGAGGAGAGAGAGCTTGGCACAAGTTGTTGACTTGGTTGAGGTAGGGGACAATTGAATCTGGCTTCAATTTACTTTTGTTGACAGATGGAGGTATGGGAGAGTGGGGTAGGATTAGGGAGCATGGAGTGAATGAGAGAGAGGTCAGAGATATGAATAGGTGAATGAGTGTTGCCTTGGGTGTGGGTTGGAAGGTTAATTATGTTGCTTGACAAGAGCATTCTCAAAGAGTGGAGTCAACTTGGAGCTGAATGGCTTTTGTCATATTGGTTAGGTTGAGTACACCCATTATGACAGCAGGATAACTAGCTGGGAGCGTTTCAAGTAAGATATCCAGATCATAGAAGTAGAGGTTGCTTCCCCGTTGGATGGTAAGTGTGAATGGTAAGAGGGGTGAAAGTGAGACGTTGCATTGAAGATATGTTCAAAGGAGGAGGGAGTGATATCGGAGAGCGGAAGGGGTGCCAATGGTTTGTCCTGGCTGATCATGAGACCAACAGCGCCTTTTTTTGGAGACTAGGGGAGTGAACGAAAGAGGCAAAGTCTGTATGAAGGACTGCCAGGATGATGTGGAATCCAGGTTTGTGGGATGATGGCATTTGAAATGATTCAGAAGAAAGGATTTTTTTGTGTGCAGATTGTGTCAATCCAAAGACCCAGAGTGAGGTCAATCGGGAGAGCTGGGGTAGAGGAGGTAGTTGCTGGAAAAGATGAAGATAAGCTGATACGGTAGATGAGGTTCGAGTAGTTGGGGTAGATGAGGGGAGTAGTTGGGGAGGCAGATAGGGTTCTCTTAGTGGTGTTTGGAAGTTGAGTGAATAATGGGGATGTGTAGACTGAGGAAGAGGAGCTGGAAGAGTGGAGGGAAGAGACGGGGTGGGCAGTGGCCATGGGAGAGACAGAGAGAAAGACGGAAACAGTATGGAGGAAGAGCAGGATTGTCAGGAACATGGTAGGCACAACTTGATGAATAGGGTGTACAGTGGGACCACAAGTTCCTAGCTGATAAAGATGGGCAATTTACAAATCCCACTTGATACATGCATTGGTGGAAGTTCATAACTGTGCACAGAATTAGAAAATAGGACTCGCGTGGTTGTTCTGCATTGATGGGAAAATGCATGAAGGGTGTAACAGGGTAGAATGAATGACCTTAGAACTTACTCGGACCTAATGGGGCTAAACAGAACCTGCTCATATGTGTACACCCTTTTGAGTGAACAGCAAGGCAGTGGGACAGCTCTGGACAGCGATTTCTGTATGGCAAATAGGCTGCAAGGGCCAAAGAGGGAGCTGCCTGCTTCCAGAATGGCAACTCAAGGGACAAAGTCCTGGAAAAATAGTGATCCAAATGCAGGCATCGTCAAGTAACCACCAACTGCACCAGCGAGTGAACAGGTGTTGTTTGTGCTGACTGCAGGCTCCTGGGTGCACATTACCTCACTTTCTGTCATAACCACTGCCCCTTGCTTTTATAAACACTCTCACTTCCTGACTTTTAATCTTTTTTTTTAAATATGTTTATTTATGGCAAGGCAGTATACGTTACAAACAGTATCGGATGGCAGTATAACATAGCAAAGAAAAGATTTTGGCTTTGTGTCCCTTTCCCCCCATCATTCCGGTTTTCCCGGGCCAGAGATTCAGTCTATCACCCCCGCCTGGTGCGTACTCTCCTGGTCCCTCAGGGCCCAACGGGCGTTGATTGGTTTGAACGTCATTGCGGGAAATCGCTGATCATAGTCCAGCACTGGGGCCCATACATTCTGGAAGCGGTGCAGAGTCCCTGCTCTCGCTGCGGTGACCTTTTCCGCTATTAAGATGTCCCACAATTTTCCCCACCAGTGGGCTAGGCAGGGGCCGTCTTGTGACTTCCAGAAACGGGCCAGAACTGTCTTGCCCGCCAAGAGGCATTGTGTGAGGAGCTTAGCCCTATTGCCGGAGCGGGGGTAGATTCCGGGGATCGGGATCCCCAGTAGAATTGTCTCAGGGTCCAGTGGGAGGGCGGAGCCGGTGATTTGTTCAATGGTTGAGAGACACCTGGTCCAGAAGTGCTGGATCTTGGGGCACGTCCACCACATGTGAAAGTAAGAGCCTGGTTGACTGCAGCCTCTCCAGCAGGCGGGGTCCACTTGTGGATTCATGTGGTGGAGTCTGAGAGGGGGGTAATACCAGCGCAGGGTGAGTTTGTATGCACATTCTTTGTTGGTGACGCAGGTGGAGGAGGAGTGGGTGCGGGACCATATGTCTACCCAGGTTTGGTCATCAATCGGATGGCCTAGGTCCGCCTCCCACTGAGCCATGGATCGAGTTTTTGCCGCCAGAAAGTCCCTCGAGAAGCATCTATATATGGCTGAAGTTCTTCCTCTAGCCGGCAGATCCGCGAGAGTTAGCTCCAGTGGAGTCGGGGGGCGAGTTGCCGCCTGGAGGGTCTGGGGGTGTGAACACCAGTGGCGGAGCTGGCAGTATGTGAATCTGTCCCTCTCTCGAAGCCGAAAAGTCTCCTTGCACTGTTCGAAGGTCCGGGGTCTGTTTTCGGAGTACATCTGCCCCAGGGTTTCAAGGCCCCCGTCTATCCAATTCTGGAAGTTGCGGGGGAGAGATCCCGGGAAGAAGTCGGGGTTGTGAAAGATCGGCGAAAGGGGGCCCCGGCCCCTCGGGATTCCTTTCTGCTTTAGAGCCCAGTCCCAGGAGCTTAGGGTCTGCTTCGTTGTCAGTAGGATGTCCTTCCAGCGCGCCCTGAGAGAGGGTTGGATGTGAGGGAGGAACCGGAGGGGGAGCGGAAGCTGGGCTTGCTCCAGTTCCACCCATCTGGGGCGGGCCGTGCTCGACTGCCAGGCGTGTAGGTGTGACAGTTGCGCCGCTGTCCTATAGGCCTGCAGGTCCGGGACCCCCAGGCCTCCTAGCCTGGCGTTACCAATCAGGGTCTTGTGGGGGATCCTGGCCTTTTTGCCTTTCCATATGAATTTCGATATCTTCCTCTGTAAGTCGTGGAGGGTCTGGGCCGGGAAGGGCACCGATAGGGATGAGCAGGCATAGAGGAACCTAGGGAGCAGGTTCATTTTGACGGCTGTGATCCGGCCCATTAGTGAGATCTCTTGTGTGGTCCAGCGCTTCAGGTCTCCCTCCAGCTCCTTGATCAGTTTGGGAAAGTTCGCCTGATAGGTCTCCTTTGGGTTCGCTGGGATGAGAACTCCTAGGTAGGGGATCGAGTGGTCCCGCCATTCAATCGGGCACAGATCCGTTAACGCTTATTTTTCTTCTGGGCGGAGGCCGATTCCTAGGGCCACTGATTTGGCGAAGTTGACAGTAAAGCCGGTGACCTCCCCCAATTCTTTTATTTCGGCCAGGGCGTGCTTCGCTGAGGTACTGGCTTCCGTAAGTGTCAATAGTACATCGTCCGCGTAGAGAGCGATTTTGTGGTGGGACGGGCCCACCTGAAGTCCCTTAATGGATTCATTCCGCCTGATCTTCTGGGCGAAGGGCTCCATTGTGAGGGCGAAGAGTAGGGGTGACAGCGGGCAGCCCTGCCTTGTCCCACAAGACAGAGGTAGCGGGGCTGAGTGGGCGCCATTGATCCTGAGGATGGTTTTGGGCTGCTTGTAGTTCGCCAGGATCATGGCTTGGGCTGTGGGACCGAACCCAAATGCTTCCAGGGTGCATTCCAGATAGGACCAATCGACTCTGTCAAAGGCTTTGGTTGCGTCCAGGGCCATTAAGGCAAGGCCTTGGGAGTTGCGGTGGGCGATGTTCACTAGGTTCAGAGTCCGCCGGATGTTGTCCCCTGCTGCTCGGTGAAGAATGAAGCCTGTTTGGTCGGGGTGGATTATTTCCGGGAGGATAAGTGCCAGGCGGTTAGCCAAAATCTTCGAGTACAGGTTGGCGTCGATATTCAGTAAGGCGATGGGTCTGTATGACGCCGGATCTCTCGGGTCTTTCCCCGGCTTAGGAAGGAGGACCGTCACCGACTCTTGCATTGTGGGGGTCACAGATCCCGAGACCTGGAAAGAGTTGAAAAGGGCCACCATATGGGGGATAAGCTGGAGCTTAAATATCTTCTAGAACCTCGGGGAGAATCCGTCTGGGCCCGGGGCCCGCGATCTGAGGGCCTTGATGGCTTCGTCAACTTCTTCATCTGTTATCGGGGCTTCCAACTGCTCTCGTGTGGAGTCTGGGAGACGTGTCAAGGCTGCGTTCCGCAGGTATGCCTCCTGCCTTGACCGATCTCGGGGGGGTGCTGTCATGACCTGGGTTAAGTGGTCCGAAGCTAGTTGTAGTTTCGTCTGTTCGGAGTGGTGTATCACCCCCTGTGGGTCTCGGAGCCCTATAATTGTGTTGGTCTGTCTCGTTTTAGCTAGCTTGGCCACCAGCAACTTGTTGGCCTTGTTGCTTTTGGCATAGTAAAATTGTTTGGTCTTCGCCAAGAGTTGCGCAGTGTGTTCTGCATAGTGGGCCTCCAGTTTCTTCCTGGCCGAGCGGAGCGCTCTCTGTGTTCTGGGAGACCAGCCACTCTTTTTCTGGGCTTCCTCAGCTGCTCGCAAGTCCTCCTCCAGGGATAGGCGGATCTGTTTCCGGTTTCGATGGTATGCTACGCCTTGGGCTATCAAGGATCCCCTAACTACAGCTTTCATTGCATCCCAGTTATTGGCTAGGGAGGTGTCCGCGGCTGGGTTCTCCTCAAAGAAGTTCTTGATGGTGGTGGCTATATTGTCTCTGATTGACATATCATTGAGGATTGGGTCATAGAGCGCCCATCTGCGTGTCGCCTTAGCGTGGGTGTTCTGAATGCTTAGTTCCATTATTATCGGAGCATGGTCTGATAGAATTCGCTGGCCTATAGACACTTCATTGGCGAGGGCGAGAGTTTGGGGGGAAGATAGAAAGAGGTCAATTCTGGAATAAGTTCGGTGAACGCCCGAGAAGAAAGAGTAGTCTTTCTCGGTGGGGTGAAGCACCCGCCATGTATCCACCACCTCCAGGGTTCTGAAGAGCCGCAGCAGACTGAGGGCCTGACCGAACTCGCCAAGAGCAGGGGGGTTGGATTTGTCTTTAGTGGGGTCTGGAACCCCGTTGAAGTCCCCTCCGATTATTGTCTGGCCTTCCGCAAAGCTTGAGAGGGAGGAGCCCAGGGAATCATAGAAAGTTGCCTGTCCCGAGTTGGGTGCATATGCCGATACCAAGGTGTAGAGATCCCCCAGCAGGAGGCACTTGATGGCCACGAAGCGGCCCTCCGGGCACATCATGGAGTCCAAGATCTGGGGGCGCAGGTCTTTCCGAAACATAATTGCTGTGCCCCCCTTTTTAGAGTTCCCCGAGGCGAAGAACTGGCGTGGATACATGCTAGATCGGAGCCGGCCAAAGTCTGCCGGGAGGAGATGAGTCTCTTGAAGGAACACCACACCGGCCTCCTCATCTTGTAGCTTCTGGAGAATCGATTTGCGCTTGGGGGGAGAGTTGAGTCCGTTAACATTCCAGGAAAGGCATCTCAGCGTCTGGTGTTCCGGGATCGGGGAGCCAGAGGTTCCTTGCTTGGGGGACGGAGGGGGGACTCCAGGTTGTCCATTAGCTGCCATCGTGTAGAGGGTGTAGAGGTGATCTGTACCGCACTTGCAGTTTTAACAGAGGCCCCCAACGGGAGGCCAACTTTTTAACTAGCGGGGTGGGAAACATTGTGGGAGGATAGCACAGCGGCAGCGTGCGCGTCTTGGAAGCAAGACGACACAAAGCAACAACAGGTTCGATCCCCGGGTCCGCGCTTAGAAACCTCGGAGTGTTTAAGCGCGTTATAAATACGTAACTAAGAAAGAAAAAACACAATTACACAACTAAGAAAAACTAACAATTCCTGTAACAGCGCCTCGATGCCTGCGGGCTGTGTGAGCGCTTTATAAATGTAAAATAAAAAAAAAAAAAAAAAAAAAAAAACCCCACCCCAGGCCAACAGGGCCAATCGTATCTGGCAAAGTAACGTTTGCATCCAAGGACTCTAAGATGGAGCGGACCTTGGAGGGGGGGCATAGGCCGTGAAGGAAGCCCGCCGCGCTGGGCGAACGTAGGACTGTGTTGGGCCGGAGTTACTGTTTCTGAATTTAGCTGAAAGGGCGTTGGGCGTCCGGGACGCCGGAGGAGCGGAGGACACCCAGGGCCGCTCGGACTCGGGCTATCTTCTCCTGCTTCGGGAGGCCTTGGACCATGGAGGACGCCTGGGTTGGGGAGGGAGGGCTGACGTAGGGCTCCCCGAGGCTTCCAAGTCTGGGGAGGTAGTTCCTTCAGGGGAGGAGGATGTCTGCATGATTTTAGCGGCATCTTCTAAGTGGGATATTCTCCGGAGGGAGCCATTATAAGAAAATTGCAATGCTGTGGGGAAGAGCCATCTGTATTTGACTTTACGCTCCTGGAGGAAGAGGGTTAAAGGTCGGAGAGCCCTTCTTTTCTGAAGGGTTGAGAGGGAGAGATCCTGATAAATTTGAAGACGGTGACCTTGAAAGGAGAGTTCATCTCCGGACCGACTGATAGCGGAGATAGCTTCTTTTGTGGAGAAATAGTGAACTCTCGTAATGACATCCGGGGACTGGTCGGAGTCTACTCCCTGACGCGGACGCAGTCTGTGAGTCCGATCCAGCAGCAGTTGGGATTTATCTAGTTGTGGGAGGAGGGTTTGGAAGAGGTCTCCTATGTAGCCTGCAAGATTTTGGTCGGGGACTGAGGACGGAACTCCCCGGATTCGGAGGTTATTCCGACGAGCTCTGTTTTCCAGGTCCTCTTGTTTGTATTCGAGGATTTCGCACCTGTCTTGGAGGGCTCTTACTGTCTGCTGAATATCTCCCATGGCAGCTGTTTGGTCTTGGGAGCGATCCTCGATCTCACTCAGTCTCTGCTCCACTTCGGTCACCCTGTGGTCCGTTTCTTCCAATTTGGAGGTGAGTTCCGACATGCAGGACCGAAACTCGGCTTTGATGTCTGCCATAAACGCCAGTAGATCACCTCTGGTAGCTGGGGTGTCACCCTCCTCCTGGGAGATCATTGGGGTGGGGGTAACTGAGTCCGGTTTCTTTCCCTTGTCAGGAGCGGTGAGCATGGTAGCAATGTCCACGTTTTTAATAGCTTTCGACTGTCTCGACATGTTGGCGAATCGTGGGTGGGGAGATGGTTTGGAAGGCCCACCCTGTGGATGAGTGTCAAGGCTCTTGATTGCGGAGAGGGAATGCTGGTTCCAAGCTTGGCCGGTGCACAGTGGCTTCAGACAAGGGGGTGAGCTCTCCAAATCTTGGTGGTAGGCAAATGAGTGGGGCGAAGGATCCGGTGGGCAGATAGATTGATGTGCGCCCACTTGGGACTGGGCCAGAGAGAACAGAGCGGGTAATGCAGTGGGCCGGGGCGCCCCAGGAAATACGCCGTCGGGTCGCTTCTGAGGCTGAAGGGGGCTACCCCTCCGGAGTCAGGGGTAGCCCGGGCTGGAAGTGTGGCCAGGCCCGGGGGTTAGCCTAGGCGCTTCGGGGGGCGTCAGAGAGGGCCCCGGGCCAGGGCTCCAGGTGGGCGGCGTTGGTCAGGCCCTCCTCGGGGCTTGCAGCTGTGGGTCCCTCAGCGTGGCCCGGCTAGGACCACTCCTCCTCCGTGGACCCAGGCTTGGATCTCCTGGTGGGGATGGTAGTGGGAGGGGACCTCCAGGTCCCGGGCCTGAGCGGAGGCCCCAGATGATGGTATGGGCCGGGGCGCCCCAGGAGTGCGGCGTATGGGGTCTGGATCTCTAGGTCTTGGGCAGAGAGGAGTGGAGGCAGGAGCCCGCCGGAGGGCGGAGGAGGGGAGGGTGGTGATGGCGCGGCCCCCACCTCAGGCGCTGTGGCAGGTCCTGAGGGCTTCACCCGTGTGGCCTCAGAGGGGTGGGAGGCCAGCCCCCCACCCGGGTCCTCACCCCCAGCAACCCCTACCTGATGGGCACCGTCCGTGCCGTTCTTCGTCAGGCAGTCGTGTGCAGGCCTGGAGCGGTAGTGCGGGAAGCGGGGGCCCCCCGCGGGCGGCGCAGCTGCGCAAGGGTCGCTTCGGGGAGACCACCGGAGGAGAAGTCCGGGGGGGCTGATGTCGCTCCGCCGCACCCCGGGCGCTCGAGGAGCTAAGCCGCGTCCGGATGCGGCTTCAGGAAGCTCTCCCCGCCCTCCTGGGCCGAGAGACGAGCCCGGCCGCCATCTTGGGGAGTCGTTGCTGAGGACGGCTCGGGGAACCGGGGCGGATAACTTCGTCCCCGTCGGGCGTCATGGTCCCCGCTTCGGCCTGCATGGGCCCCAGGTCCTCCGACGTCCTTGGGATCAGCTAGGCTCCGGTATCGAGGCGCGGAGCCGCATTAGGGGCCCAGAGGCGGCGGGCTTCGCACGGCGGGCCTCAGGGGAGCAGCCACATCGTTGGCGCTCCAAGCCACGCCCCTCCCTGACTTTTAATCTTAAACATCAGGCCTCGGCCAACATTTAACTGGGACATGGAACAAGCTGTGACAATGCAAGGAAAGAGAGTTGGCCCTTACACCCAACATCCTCCATCAGGCTCCAGAGCTGCATCAATCAGTTTGAATTGTTCACCTCTGCTCCTAAAGATGCAATTACCATTGCGGTGGGAACTAAATGCCAACCCCATCAACATAACATCTTCAGGTAACTTTTCCAAAGTCACAGCACTTTCTGACTACCAAAGGAGGGATAATACTCCTTTGTATCTTGAATAGATTTAGAACTCCCTTATACTAACAAGTAATGAAGATTACCCCTGCATACTGCGCAGGGAGTCTTGATTCTATTAAAGACACAGAGGCGAGCATTACTCTTCAACTTTTTTATTCTACTTGTCAGCAGTTTCAACAAAATAACTGAAAATGACATTGAACACTCATTTTCTTTTTTTTTTAAACTCCATTTTCCTCTGAAAAGTCTTTCTATAGTCCAAAACACTTCTTGCCCTTTGCTCCTCCTCTTCTTTGGATGCTCTGTACTGCATCTAGAACTCGAAACTGGAACGCAAATGTCCACGAAACTATATCCTCCTTGGACTTTCCCTAATCATTTCCAACTTGCTCTTGGGCGTGAACTCTATTCTTTCGTTGGCCATTCTCAGCCGTCATCACTGTGTTTAACGGTCTGTTCTTCTGCTCGTCTCCTATAAAACAGAAACAATGCAATTAGGGTGCAGAATGCACTGCCCTAGATCTTTTAATGAACAAAGGTAATTATACATACATATGTGTATACAGTGCATACGCTGGGCAGGAAATTTATGCTCGCCTCTGTGTCTTTAATAGAATCAAAACTCCCTGCGCCGTATGCAGGGGTAAGCTTAATTGTATGGCAAGGCCGGAGGCGAGCATTATGCTTGTTCAAAGCTTACATTATCGCCACTGCTAGCAACGCTACTAGCTTAAAGTAGAAAGTCTTAAAGGCACTGTCGTTAGACCAATCCGCTGCCTGAAAGATATCTCCCAGGGCTACTCCAGTCGAGAACGCTTTGAACGTTATAGCTCCTCTCACGGAGTGCACCCCAAACCGTGTTAGATCTATTCCTGCTTGTTGCATGACCTCGCAAACCCATCTCGCGATGGTGGCTGTAGCTACCGCTCTGTAAGCCGTCCTGCACACTTTAACAGTTGCAATATGCCCACCAGTCAGTTTTGCAGTCTTACATTCATATTCTCTAATACACTGTGCTATGGTTTGTCTGCCAGATATGGGTAAGAGATCGACAAAGAATTTGTCTTCGTCCTCCTAGCGATAGTGAAGGTAATCCCATCTGGCCCGTAAACCTTTCTATCCATGTCCAGTCCTCTGACATTCGAAACTCTCCTACACAATACTAGACACAGAAAGTTGGGACAATGATAGATACTTATTGGACGACCAGTTTGCTAGGAAGTGTAATACAATACTCAAGTCCCACGTCTGATTATATCTCGGGCTAGGGGGAACTCTAAATCAAGTCCCTCATCAGTCTTACTATCGCCGGATGATCCCCTACTGCAGCACTATCCACTTGCTCGTGCTCTGCAGATATCATCGACCAGTATACCCCCATGGTCCTGAATGCTCTCCCTTCCTCCAAGAGGGACGTTAGAAAATTAAGGATTGCTATTACAGGGGCAGAAACGGGAGAAAACCCTCTCCCTTTGCACCATGCCGATCGTAGCTTCTCTGAGTCGAGGGTGCCCACGAGTCTGCGATGAGCCCCGCAGCTTGCTCTGAAGTTCCTCACAGAGACCATCTGCGCCTGATACCTTGCATGCTACCAGGGGAAGAGTTCCCTTCATCAGAGGATGAAATTACTCAATTGAGTCCATGAGCAGGTGTTGATTGTGCGGGAGAATCCACGGAATATCCACGGAAAGTTCCATCAGAGCTGGAAAGCACACTTGCGATTTCCACATGGGCGCCACTACAATCACTGTCGCCTTTTCTCTGAGTGCTTTCGCTAGCACTCCCGTGATCATGAAGGTGATCATGATCACGCGTAGTGAGTTTCCCCGCTCCAATCTTGCAGAAACACATCCTTCCCGCTCGTTTCTGGATCCAAGCTCCAACTGAAATACCGGCTCTTTTGGACGTTCAGTCTGGAGGCGAAAAGATCTGCGTGAAAAAGACCCCATATCCATTCTAACTGACTGAAAACCTCTTCGAGTATCCAGTTGCTGGAGTCTGTAAAATGCAGCGAGTTCCAGTCTGCAACTACATTCAGTTCTCCTGGAAGATACTCCGCTGTCACAGAGATTCCCTCTTGTAGGAAGTAGTGCCAAAAGTCTTTTGCTAGCACTGCCAGGAGTCTGGACTTTGTCCCTCCCAGATGATTTATATCTCTGACCGCTGAGATGTTCTCCATCTTCATCAGAATACAGCAGTTCGCTCTTCCCTTTGTGAAAGCTTTTATTGTGAAAGACCCAGCTAACAGTTCTAGACAGTTTATATGAAGCTGTAACTCCTTCGAGCTCAATTTCCCTCCTGTGTCTAATGTGCTGCATCAAGCTCCCCAACCTGCTCTGCTGACGTCTGATTCCACTACCAGGTCCAGACAATCTCCAAAAATGGCTCGCCCATTCCACGCTTCCATATTCTGCAGCCACCACTCTAGTTCCGTGATCGCTTCTCCATCCAGAGGTATCGACTGATGATACTGCAGACCCTGTTGAAGATGCCTGATCTTCAAACCCTGCAATGGTTTGTAATGCAGAGGGCCTGGAAGTATGGCTTGCATAGAGAATGTTAACAGGCCGACTATCCTCGCTAGGACTCGGAGTGAGATAGTCTGCTTGGTGAGGCATTGTCTGATCTCTCTTGATATCCCCAATCTTCCTCACTGATAGCTCGAGTGTAGCTCTGTTCGTGTCTACCACAAACCCCAAAAAATCAGGCACCTCGTCGGCGTGGTGTCTGACTTCTCTTGATTTATCAAGAAGCCTAGAGATGTCAGCAGGTCGCTTAACATGCTGTTTGATATAGTAGCGTTTCCCTGTCCTCTGCTAATAGCAGGATATTGTTTAAGTAAATAATTATGCAAATTCCTTTCTCACTGATGGCTGCTGCCACTGGCATCATTAGTTTGGTGAAAGCCCATGGTGCAGAAGCAAGACCAAAAGGCATTGTCTTGAATTGCCATAATCGCCCTTGCCAGTTGAATACGAGATATGGGCAATATGCTTTCTATACTGGAATAGTGAGGTGAGCGATTTTTAGATCGATCCTCGCTAGCCAGTCTTTTTCTCTCAGGGTGTCCCTTAGCTGATGGATACCTTCCATCTTGAAATGCCTGTATGTCACCCAACTGTTGAGGTCCTTCAAGTTTATAACGGGTCTCACTTTTTCTTTCCTGTGCTTTTTCTTCCTGTGCACCAGGAACATATTACTCACGAACTTCGGAGTTTGTTCGCCCTGTTCGGTGGCTCCTGGGATGAGGCTGTATCTTCCTTCGACGACTCTGGAGAGTCCACCTCTGTATTGCCCATATTGTCTTCATCTGGGGAGGGGGTCTGGAGGCATGGCGCTACTGATTTCTGCAGGAAAGCGTTTCTTAATTTGCTAAACTCATCAGCTGCCTATGGGGCCTTCTTTTCTGCCCAGTATCGCTTACCCGGGGAGTCCAAGAGAGTTTTCGCCTTCTTGTCTTGCTACTCCCCGGAGGGCTTATAGCCCTTGTGGACATGCTGTCTTTGTTGGGTGAACTTGCCCTCTTTTTCTGTCCCAGGATGCTTTCTAGTGTAGCTAGTCTTTCTTGAATTGGCTTAATTCCCTCTGTAACAACATCCACCAGTGAGCTCCCTAGTACCTCCTTAAGCTCAGCGCTACGTCCTGCGCCTGTTGCGGCTCACTCCACTCATATTCAGACATTTTCAGGATTTAAGGTGTTGTTTGCCAGGAACCTGCTGGGCAGGCTTAGATGCAAGTCCACTGCTCTGCCGGTGTGCTTTTTATGTTAATTTGGGCTTTTACTGTGCTGTAGCTTCTTCTGGGCAGTCATGTTATCTGACCGTGTGTGTTCAATAACTCTACTGGAGTGTTTATAACAGTGGTTGACCACTTTTGTTTTTGCTCGTTCTAGTCAAGGGTATTCTGATGCTAGTCCGTTTTTGTGTTTTATCTCTTTTAGAGCAGAGCGGGCATTGTTGTTCGGCGTGTTTTCTCCCATTCGTGGCGTGTCACATGTGGGATGCGGCTCTGTCCGGCTCTGCCTCTCTAAAGGTGGGGGCTTAGTCGCTCCTTGTTCCGCTGCCCCGAACGGAGCCCAGGATGTGCTTAATGTGAAGCATGGCTCTGTTTGGTTCAGGCGGGTATTAAACTGGCCGGGTGGGTTGTGCTCTCCCTTCCTCTGAGGCCTTTAGAGTGCAATACGCACCGGTGATGTACTCATGAAAGAATATGTGTGCGCTGACTGAAATTCGCGCTTCAGGTTACTGTACATTAAAATGCAGTGTCATCACTTTCAGTATTACTCATATAATAACAATGATCAATTGACTAAAAGTTAGTAGAAATGCTATGCACATGTTTCTCATTGATATAAGTGCTCTGTAGTAAGAAAAAAGGGTACTTAGCTTGCTGTAGAACAGGACAAGAAGATGAGGAGCAAAGGGCAGGAAGTGTCAAATGAGCATGCACATGAATGTTTTAGACTACAGAAAGAGATGTTTCAGAGGGAAATGTAGTTTAAAAAAAAGAAATGAGTGTTTAAAGTCATTTTCTGTTATTTTGATGAAAATGCCGAAGAGTAGAATAAACAAGTGGAAGCATAATGCTCGCCTCTGGTCTTGACATAGAATGGGAATCCTATATTTCATCTCAAGTCCTGGAGCCTTTTATTATGCCAATTAAAATATGTTCGCCAGCAGCAAAGCAACCTCCACAATATGCCTAAACAATTTCTTGAATACCGAATCAGCTGACCTGTTGGCCGCCTATATTATATCTTCTAATCTGTCCTGCATAGCACACCTGGCTGAATGAGCTTCACAAACAAACACATCGTTATCAGCATGCACTGTCACGCATCTGATCCACTTTGACAGAGTAGGTGCTAACACTAGATTGAAAGGCTTATGCAATACTAATAGCAGCTATCACAAATTCACGGGTTTAATAGGGGCCGAAACCAATGCAGACTGCTTCAGATAATGGACTACGCTTAGCCGGGGGTGATCGGTGAAAGCGCGGTAAGTCTCTGAATACCTGTCTTGGTACTGTGGGAAACCATCTTGAGAAAAAAGAATCTGTGAAATCCAGCACCCTTATGTCAGAGACACTTGCAGGTGATAATACACCATCAATTTCCTGGGTAAAAATGTCTGGTTAACTTATTCGCTCCACAGCCCCCCCCCTCCTTCTTCCCCGCCAAGGAATGGAGTCTCAGCACTGCATTTGCATCCTACAATCAATACTTGTTAAATAGACAGATACCCTTCACGTCTCCGTAGACAGTAGACCAACAGCTGTACACCCAGTGAACTCCCACCAATTTACTCATGGGGTGTCATTATAACTGAGGCGGTAACCGTGCCAGTAAATACCGGAACGGCTGGCACCAGAGTCATTTTTTTACCGGCACCCGGCAATGGGGATGTACCAGGGCATTCCCCTTCACCGGGTGCTGGTAAAAATTACTCCCCATTCCCATTGAGTCCATGGGACTCAATGGGAATGGAGAGGCCGGTGGCACTGGTACTGTTATTAACGGTGCCGGTGCTACCTTGTAGGTCTGCTCGCGGGTGCCTGACTGGCTGAAAGGCACCTGCAAGTAGACCTCATAGTTTGCCGGTCCGGTAACAGCAGTACCAGAAAGCTTACCAGTACCGTTGTTACAGACTGGCAACCGTGTAATGAGGCCCAAGGTCTCTGAAATTGCTAAACAGTGTACTCTAATTGTCTGAAATGGTTTACCTCCATCAGATAAATCTAGCTAGGAATTCATTATCGTACCTACTAGTGCAGAAACGAGATCCAAAATCCTGTTCCACAAACCAGCTATTCCAGACCAATCCGGTCATCTTGTAACTCTTAGCAATGGAGGGGGGCCATAAGTTCCGGAGAAGGGAAACAGCTTCTGACAAAGGGCCTAGAACATACCAGCAATCCCTGAAACCTTCCATGCCACCATACCCAGGGACACATTCATCGGCAGCGTTGTGATTTTCTCCCGTCAGATCCATCAACGTGGTCTATGTATGGGGAATTTGGATTGGAAAATCTAAAGAACATACCAGCTAAACTGGAAAGTATGCTTTGAGTCATCGAAAAAGGTGTCACTAATATACCCTTCCCGCAAATGTTCATCACCAGATTCCTTGCTATAATTATAAAGAGAGGGAAATGCATATACTGTGCCAGGGCACAAAGAATAAAGGAACTCGTCTGAGATGCTGCAAAAGGGTCTGATTTCTTGCTGAAGAACTGAAACACCGCAGTGTTGAGTTGGGAGACAATCAAGTTGGATTGGTAAGGATCTCCAGTGTCCTGTAATATTGCACATACAACTGGTTCCAGTCACTGAGAGGCCTGGAGTTCCAGTCTGCTACCATATTGGAGAGAATGTGGAGGTGTTCCACTGTGACTGCGAATAGTGTCTGCAGGAAGGGATGCCAAAAACCTTTACCAACTGTGACTCCGTGACTAGACGTTGCGAAGATGGCTCATCCATTCCAAGCATCCATTTGATCTAACTGCCAATACAATGCCATACTCATTTTTATGTTCAGCAGAATTCCTTGGTTACAAGTCAGACCCTTGCAGAGCTGGCACATTTGCAATCTCTGTAGGACCCTCCAGTGCAGGACTTGGGAATATAGTCATATTGGTTCCGCAAAGGAGTGCCCAAATATTTCTTGCTATCCTGATGCTTGAGATTCAGCAGTTGCAACCCTATGAATTCCAGTTTCTGTGACTGCACAATTTCTGACTTATGCTATTTGATAATCAAATTCAGACCTTGCAGAAGAGTGACACCCGCATCTCCACATGAGAGTGCAAGATATGCGTTCTCTGAGACATTATTATCATGTTGTCTACATACGTTTCCCAGAGCCTCGAGTGCTGCTGCAATTGGTTTCATCCACTTGATGAATCAATGAAGTGTAGAGTACAAGCCAAAAGTCAGAGCTACAAATTCCCACATCTGATCTCCCTTACAAAACCAAATTAAACTGCTGTGACGGTGGCATGTCGGTTGATTCAGGTAGGCTTCCTTCTTCAAATCTAGACGGGCAAGCCAATCCCCTTCTTGCAAGAGATCCCAGCGCAAATGAAGGCCTTTTGTCTTGTAGTGGTGATACACTGTCAAACTGTTTGTCTCTCAATGTATTACCAGCCTTACTTTCTCTTTGGTTTGAATCACAAATGGATTACTAAAGATGGAGGACTACCATTAGTATTGCCTTTTTGCAAGCGAGATCCACAATGTGTCCCCAAGATCCCACTCCTCCATGTAAAAATCATATGGAAGGAGGGTGTCCCCCTTGAATGGAGATACTGTAAGTCTCAAGATGAAAACCCTGGACAGTCTGCAAAACAAATGCATTTTCTGATATTAACTTGCAGTTGTGAACAAAGTAGTTTTGGGTGCCCTCTAATAACTGGAAACGAGTAGCCAGGTCTCCCACTAGCTTTATGGCTGTCTGTCTGGTGTCTGCCATCCATCTGAAACCCCCATCGCACCCTCTGTATGGGAAGACACCCTGAGGTCGGACCTCCCAGTAGCATGTTACCCCTTTTCTTTGGAAGCTGTTAGTGCTTCTATGGAATTGGCTGGACTAGCAATCCGTGGCAAGTGTCGCCCCTCAAAAACCTTTGGTGTTGAAGACCTTGCAGTTAGATGATTGGGGGTTGTCTAAATCTGTGTAGGTACTAACAAATGTACTCCAATCTTTAGCAAATGGGGTCCCTGAAAAGAAGGCAATTGGCCTTGCGTGCCTGCCTTCATAGAGGCCATTTCCTCCAGCTTTGAGTCTTTCTTTAACAAGATGTTCCTCTGGTGGTTGTCAGAGATGGCACTGTTAGTTTACCCTAAAAGGCAAACTGCCCTCTCTGCCCATCCAGTGCACACTTTTGGATCCACCGGTTCTCCGGTGTCCAATGTCTGTCTGATTAAGAAGGGTGATATTCGTTAGAGGTTCTGATAAATTCGGAAACTTAATCTGTCAAGCTTACCAGGAGCTATCGACGTATATCCTGCAGTCTTGAAGCTATTAGAAGGAAAGTTCTGTATGTGTGAATCAAAGTGCCGCACAACTTGCTCTCCCCTCTGGGGAAGATGTGGGGCCCTCTGCCTTGAGTTTTGCTAGCAAGCATCTCTCTGTCGATAGCATTTCGCATCAGAATCGTCTATATTCTGCCACACAGGTGTAGGAGTGTGCTTGGATAAAAGCAGGTGATGGATGTCCCCCCGGTTGTACATATAAGCTTCTGGTCTTTCTGTGTGAGGACCAGGGCAGTGGGGATCCACTTATTTTTCTGCATTTTGGAACCTATTATTCAGTATCTGAATGAGTATGGTCCCCAGTCCACTCAGAAGAGTCTTCCTTCGGCATTATGACTGGTTGCTCAATGATGGAGGATGGTGTGCCTATATTTAGTTCCTCTTGGACTGATGGTAGAAGGCCAGGAAACATTCTCTTAATGACTATGATGAGATAAAAGACACTGAGTCTTTTTTTAACCAACTTTATTTATTCAAATATCAACATAATCAGATACCGTATAGGCCAAAGATTTAAATACTTTTAACATATATCATTTGATAAGGCTGCATGTTATCCTTTGGTTTTACAATTTTTGGTATAGTTTTAAACATTAACTTAACGTCATCTGCAACCGTTCAACAACCCGTGCCCTGTCCCCCTCCTCCCTCCCGGTTCCCCAGTGACATGGACCAGTCTTTTGGCTTTCCAATGAGATCCTTGTGTTCTAGTTAGATGGCTTCTACACCAAGTCAAAGCGTTTGTGCTCAGTTTGTCAGAGCTCAGTTTTGAAGCGCTCTCAACAGGTTTGGTCTAAAAAAGTATGCTTCTCTGTCTCTGACATAGTCGAAGAAGGGGTCCCAGGTTGCCCTGAATTGCAGGTACTTGCTGTCCTTTAGGGCACCCACCTTCTCCATTGCCATTGCATTCCAAGTTCTCACCCACCAGCATGCTGTTATTGGGCCTTCTGGGTTTTTCCATGCTTGTGCCATAGTCATCTTTGCTGCCATCAACAGCTGAGTAATAAGCGTTGCGTTGTTGCCGAATGCCGCATATATGTCCTCGACCGCTGTACCCAGAAGTATGACCTTAGGTGGTGCTGGCAGCTGTTTCCCTGTGATTTCCTTTGTGGCCCAGGATTTCCTTCCAGTACATGGACGCTTTGGGACAGGACCACCACATGTGGTATAGATCTCCTTTACCTCCACAGTTTCTCCAGCATGTAGGTGGGTAATTGGGGTTCATTTTGTGCAACCTCTGGGGGGTCAAATACCACCTGAAACAAATCTTAAATGCGGTCTCCCTAATGGCTGTGCATTTGGAGGATTTCTGCACTCTTTTCCAGATTTGCGTCCACTCCTCCTCCTCCGTGATGGGGTCGCCTATGTCTTTTGCCCAGTTGTCCATATATGGGAAGGTGTCACTCTCTTGTGCACTGTCCAACAGCTTATATATTTTGGAGACGGCTCTTTGTTGTAGTCTAGCTTTTGCATTGTGCCAAATGAAGGTGGTCATGTCACCCTGTAGTGCTTTGCTTACCTTGGGGCGGACCTCCATTCGAAGCGAGCTTATCGTATATAGCAGGCGTGGTAACATGGTCATTTTGAGTGCTGCAATGCGTGCAAACCAGGATAGTTCCTGAGTGTCCCACCTATGTAGGTCCTCCCTCAGTTGTTTCAGCAGTGGTGTTATGTTTGCTCCCTAGAGGTTTTTATAATTCTTTGTTAACTGGATCCCTAGATATTCTATTGATTCTCTCTCCCATGTTAGTGGAAATCTTGGCCCCAGGGCTTCAACCATCTCTTCCTTCTCTGTGCTGTTCAGGGCCTTAGATTTAGTAAAGTTTATGGTGAATCCGGATATCTTAGCAAATTCTTGTAGGGCATTGAGTGCTCTTGGTAGTGTGTTCTTAGGATCCCCCAGGGACAGCATTATATCGTCTGCATACAGTGCTATTTTATGTGTGGTCCGCCCGCATTTTAACCCCTTGTATGGCAGTATCTTGTCTTATTATTTCAGCTGTCGGCTCCATTGCCATGGCGGAAATTAAGAGCAAGAGTGGACAACCTTGTCTTGTCCCACTGTGTATTATGATTTTTGCCGTGGGGTTCCCATTAACCATAAACGTCGTACTTGGGAGGCGAAGTTTGCCAGGACCATTCTGCTAAAACTGGGGTCGCATCCGAATTTCTGCAGCACCAGTTACAGATATTTCCAGCCCAGGCTGTCAAATGCTCTCCTGGCATCTAGGGCTGCTATGGAGAACCTTTGTCCTGTCCTGTTTCCCAGATCTAATATATCCACTGGCCGCTTGATATTGTCTTGGGTGTCTCCCTTTAATAAACCCAGCTTGGTCGGTGTGAATTATTTTGGGCAGGACCGCCGCGAGTCTAGTTGCGAGGACTTTAGCGTAGAGCTTGGTGTCGGTGTTAAGTAGGGAGATCGACCAATAGCTGGTGCAGTCTGTGGGGTCTTTGACCGGCTTGAGTATTAGGATAGTGGTGGAGTCTCCCGTGTGGGATGTGACTGTGCCACTGTTTCTTATATGATTAAATAATTTTGTTAGGGGGCCTATCAATTGGTTGCGGAATGTTTTGTAGTATCCGCTTCCGAGTCCATCCAGGCCCGGGGCTTTTTTGAGGGGCATTGCTGTTATGGCATCGCTAATTTCTTGTGCTGATATGGGGGCTTGCAGAGCAACGTTATCCTCCTTTGTAAGCTGATGGAGGGGGATCCTTGAAATGTATTCTCTTTGTGTTTGATGGTCTAGGTGTTCACTTTCTAACAGTTCCTGATGGAATCTTTCCATTATCTCAAGTTTCCCACTCTCCGTTGCGCATAGCTCCCCTTTTTCGTCTTTTAATTGAACTATATAATTACGGGATTTTTGTTTGCGAAATTTGGCCACCAGGAACCTGTTTGCTTTGCTACCCTGGACATAGTATGTCTGTTTGGTGTTGAGTAACGCTTGTGCTGTGCGCTCTGCTACATGTGCTTCTAATTGGGCTCTTTCTCTCCGGACCGCTCTTAGTGTTTTTTGGAATTGCCTGGCCTTGTGTTGGGTTTCTGCTTTGTGTAGGGCTGTTTCCAGATTCTTTCTAATGAGCCCTTTCTCCCTCATATACGCTGACGCTAGTGAGATAAACTCACCCCGGACCAACGCTTTCCCGGCATCCCAAATTACCGCCCAGTTTGTCTCCCCGTTCTCATTTTCTTGGAAGTAATTTTGAATCGTCTCCTCCATGTGCGTTCTAAGGTCTTGGTCCTTCAAGATCATCTCATTCAGTCTCCAGGGCCTACGGCTTTTATGGGTGTTTCTGGCCAGATCCATTTGTACCAAGACTAGGGCGTGGTCTGACACGCATTGGACCCCTATTTCCACCCTGCCAATGTAAGGGATCAGGGTGGTTGACACCAGCATCATGTCGATCCTTGAGTACTCCTTATGGACCGCTGAAAAGTGGGTGAATTCCCTCTGTTGACCATGAAAAAACCTCCAAGTCTCTCTCACCCCCAGATCTCTAAACAGTTTTCCTAACGCCTGCCTGTTTCTTGCATCTGCTGCCGTGGGTGGAAGAGTTTTATCCAATGCGGGGTCAATGACACAGTTAAAATCAGCTCTGACTATTATCTGACCCTCACACCAGCCCCCCAGATTTTACAGTACATCCCTCAGGAATACAGCCTGTCGCTCATTCGGGGCGTAGATAGCAATCAGTATATATAATTGTTCCTGTATCATGCCCTTTAGTACTAGGTATCTCCCCTCTGGGTCACTGTGTATCATCCGATTTTTAAAGATCACTCAGGCCCCAATCAGTTGGCGACCCCTTTGGTCTTCCTCCCACCCGAAGCAAAGTATTGGCGGGGGAACGACCTATATTTCAGTCTTCTTTCATCTTCAGGAAGGAGGTGCATTTCCTCTAGGAAGGCGATTGAAGCCTGCAAGTCTATAAGCCTCGTTCGGATAGATCGACGTTTGACTGGCGAATGTAGGCCTTGCACATTAAGTGAGACTAGATTCAGCCATCTAATTTGTGTCCGTGATCTCTTGCCTTCCGGCGTGCTTTCTCCCATCGATTCTCTCTTTCGTTCTTGCCCATACTGGTCCATGCCATTCCCAAAATGTGGATAACTTTGTAACTTTCCTTTCCCCCCCAGGTTCCCCCTGCCTCCCCTCTCTCTCCCCCATGTCCCCCCCTCCCTCTCCTCTCCCCCCTAGTACCCTTCAGAACAAAGTTCCTCCAAACTTTCTCTGCACCTCTTTTGGGGTGCTGGGTATCACCTCTTCTCCCGCTTGTGGTCTGCCAGGACCTATGTCTGTCCTGCATTGATTCCAAAGGGGTTCATCTCTTCCCTCCGTCCGAGAATAGTGTTCTCTTCCGCCATGGTTCTCATCTTTATTCTTCGTTCCCCCCAGCGCAGAGTGCAGCGCCTCTTCAGATATTTATGTTTTAGTTCTCCAGGTTACTGCAGGCATTTGGGTTGAAGGCTTCTCGTTTCCCCTCCGCACCCCTTTTCTTAGTGGGGGTGGACGACCACTCCCACTGTCTGGGATTTCTGCTTCTGAGGCTGCACGCAGGATATGGACCCGGGTGCATTTCCTCTTCCTCCAGGTGTAGTAGAGTCATTCCTTCCTTGCAGTTAGTGATGTGTTGCTGTTTGTTCTCCCAGGTAAACTGCAAGCCGAAGGGATATGCCCATCTGTAGATAATCCCCTTGCCTCTTAGTGCCCTTGTGACTTGTCCCATCAGCTTTCTTTTGTGGAGGGTGGACAGAGCCAGGTCCTGAAACAGGTTAATCTGGGCACCATTGATAGTGACCGGTTGTGAGTTTCTCGCTGCACAGAGGATTTCTTCCTTCATCGTGTAGGAGGTCATTGCCAGCAGCACCTCCCTGGGTCTGGACCCTGTGTCTTTTTTGTGCGGGCCAACTCTGTGCACTCTTTCTATGAGTATATCCTCTGGTTGGGTGCCGGGCAGTAGGCTACTGAAGCAGGTTTGCATTGTCTCTTTCAGATCCTTGTCCCCAATTGACTCTGCCAAGCCTTTCACTCGTATGTTGGACCTGCAGGACCTGTTCTCCAGATCCTCTGCCTGGAGTTCCAGGTTGTGCGTTGCTTTAGCAATCTGTTCCAGGAGTACACTTGTCTGCTTGGAGTCTTCAGCCATTTCTGAGAGCCCTGCCTCCGCTGTGTCCACCCTCTCACCTAGGTCTGTAATGTCTCGTTTTACTTCCTGCAGGGATGAGCGCAGTTTGTCCCTTATTTTCCCCAATTGGTCCTGCAGGGAAACCATCATACGGCTCTCCATTACTTTTAGCCATTCCTGGAGCTCCTCTTTATTCAGTGTCATCTTAGTGGGTGCTTCTGCAGGCTTCTGGGTGTAGTGGTCCCCAGCTGTCGGTTCGTCCTGAGGTTCCCCCGTCCGTAAGCGTCTCGAGCAGTGTTCCAGCTGCCCTTCTCCTGATTTCTGCGTGCTGTTGGCTCTTGACCGGGCGTCCTTGGGCTTGATTCTTGGCATCTGTGCCTGTACCGGCAGCAGGAGGGAGGGCCCCGGCAATACAGGCGAGTGGGTTTGGACCCTTGTTGGGCCCGTAGGTACCGGTACTTTAATAGATGTAACGGGGTCAGTCTGGGACAAGCTCTTAGTGACTCCTGTTATGGCCGTTGAGAGGTGCGTCACCTCCTGGGGGCTCGAGTGTCCAGACCATGGACGCCTTCAGCGCTTCCTCACAGCAGCCCCTGTATCATGGGGGCAGTCAGCAGTGGGCCTTGCGTTAGTCCCTTGCGCTCACCGTAGGCTTATGCAGTTGACCTTGTCGCTATTTGTGGCGCTCAGCGGACAGGAAGGCCGCGCCGTTTGCTCCCACTGTGCGCCCTCCGCAAGGTTTAAGTTGCCTGCTATTGTCGCTTGCTACGGGCGGGGGCACTCTATGCCACTCAGACCCCCTCTTTGATTATGTATGTTCCCCTAGGGGGGGCATGCCAGGGTGGGAACCGACAGAGGGCACGTCTGCTCTCAGGGCCCCGCTACTGGTGCCGGGCCAGTCCGGGGAGACAGAGCGCCACTGTGCTCCAGTGTGCGTGGCCGCCACCTAGGTTTGGGGCGTCCCCCGGGGGAGATGCTAGAGCCTGCTCCCCCCGCCACACCCTGCCTCAACCCCGCTTACCGTGCCTGGCTGTTCCGTTGGGCTCGTCCACTGCCTGGTCCGCTGCGGGCTGTGTAGCCCTGCTAATGGTGGCCGCTGGTTGCGTAGCTTCTGATGATGGGGTGTCACTCAGTGGGGGGCCCACAATGTGATGGTAGCGCGGTACCCCCGGTCCAGCCCCACTCAAACGCTCGAGACTCTCACCCGTGGCAGAGAGGTCTCCCGGGGGGCACTGCAGCTCTGTCCGGTGCTAAATGTCCATCACTCTGAAGGCCCAGCAGCAAGTGTCCCAATCTTTGCCCTCTTTCTTGCGCAGTCCGGGGTCCAGGGGCGCCAGACCGCTCCACCCCCTGACCGGGGCCTTTTATAGTCGAGGCTCCTCTGCGCCCCCCAGCCGTGGAATACAGGGACCTTATGTTACAGGGTGGCACCCACGTGGTCCAGATCCGGCTCCGCCTCCACTAATAGGCGGGTGATCCGATCGGGGACCTCCGCCACACACTCCCACCGCTGGAGTCAGTCTGTGCACCGGCAGGGGCGGCTATGAGGTGGGCCTGCGTCGGGGCCCAGTGCCTCCCCCAGCCCGCCCAGAGCAAGCGGAGATGGGTGTTCCGGTCCCTGCGGTCGCCCCCGATGCAGGTCAGCGCTGGTCTCTCGAGGCTCTGCTCCTCTCCAATTCCTCACTCTGCTTTACTCCGTGGGGCTCCGCGGCACCGCGACGAGTGTCCGGCCCTAGTGCTGTGGTCCAATGACTTCTGCAGTGTACTGCCTTCAGGGCCGCTTCCCACGCCACAGACCGCCATTGCTAGGGGCCTCTCTGTCGCGTACTAGCTGTAGCGTTGTAGCCTCTGTCACCTCTCCAGGGGTTCAGCTTCCGACGTCGGCGGCTGCAGCTTTTGAAGGTTTTGGCTCTAATATTGCTATGTTTACTCCTTTATTCCTTCCCGCTCGGACGGAGGTAAGCGGAGCGTGCCTCCGCTACACGGCGGCCATCTTGGAATCCTCGCTCTTTCTTTCTTTCTTTAGAACTTCCCTCAAAGGGCCACTAGGGACTCCTCCCAGTGCAGTGGCCTCTCTCGCCTGAGGAGGAGAACACCTTCTCCCTAGAAGCCTTTGGGTGCTTACTCAACCATGTTCCTGCATTGCATCTAGCCTCTTCTGGACTGGCCTTAGCACATCCAACACTGTATCTTCCCGTCTGGTCCATTGATTTGCGCAAGACCCTTTTATAACTGATGGCCAGGGCCCATATGTGTCATTTCCTAACAGTACCCTTCTCCCAACAGTACCCTTTTCTGGTTGGTACTCTTCATCATTATCTTTACTTTTCAAAATCCTTGCAGAGCTCAAGCTCCTCCTTTTTCCTCTAACATTTCTTCTTTGCTGGCAAAGATGGAGCAGTGTTGATGAGGGGTCATGAACCTCTGTCTTGCACTTGGATAATACGGCCCTGATTGAGAGAGTAGTCCTGCTAACCATTGGAGCTGAGGGATATAGAAATTGGGTCAGCGTCTGGCTGTGCCAGTTAATAAAGCTGGTCATCATAGGAGTAGAGGTTGCCCCTCAATAACAATGATGAGCTTTGCTCCTTCAATGTGTTACCCTTGAAGTCATCTGATCTGCCAGCCAAAAGCATACAAGAGCAGCGGAAGCACAAGTAGGCTCCTTTTGGAATCCTTCCTACTACATCACAAAGGACAGCTGCTGGATGGCATTGCACATGCACTCTACAACTTCTGCCTTCCCTTTGGTCCTAATGTTGGAGGAATAGATCAGCCATTGGACGAATTGCGCATGCACACATCTAGACACGTCACCATGACTTAGTCCTACAATGTGGGACGATTCCTCAAGGGAAAGACTCTGGGCAGGTGCCAATTTTTGAAATGAAAGAAAAACTAGCACAGTTCACACGTCCATAAATATTTGCACATACCCAAAAACAAGCAACAAGTGCAAGTCTGCTAGTGAGCATGCAGTATGTTCTCTTATTTTATAGGGATTCATACCACATACCGCTACCATTTGAATGTTCTCCAGACCCTGATGCATCTGAAAGGGAGGGGGTGCGTTGCGGTAGTGGGAAGAGAGGGAAAATGCAAGATCGCTTTACTGGTGTGTTGATGCATACAGTTCGGCAGGACCCGGGTACTGTGTGCTGGGCTCTTTCTAGGTGGTATGAATCTTGTCAGGAATCACTTAGCAAAATAAAAGATCAAAACATGATATAGTGTACTTATCAGCTGAACAGGCAACAAAGAGTGAGAAGGTGCCCATGACAGGAAGATGGATCATAATGGGACTTTTGGCTATGAGACATTTGCAATAGAAAGACTACGATACTTGGGAGTCCATATAAATAAATCAATCAGAGAACAGGCCTGGATTGTAGACTTGAAGCAGCGAATGTCAGCATTCACTCTACAAGGTAAACGGCTGAATAATGAATACGGCAAATTTACTCTGATCCCTATTATGACGTTTTATCGTCAGAAAGTCATCCCAGCTCTGACATATGGGGCGGAGGCAGGCTTGAACATTGACAACCATATTTGGGCAGCCCTAGAAGGTCAATTTTGGAGAGGAGTCTTGGCGCTACCAAGGTACGTGTCTATGGTGGCATTAAGGCATGAACTGGGCTTAGAGCCATTAGTCGGCCTGATTCTATGGAAATCTATAGCCCTCTTGCGAAAAATGAACCTGAACAGTGTCGCACCGGCTTACGCAATACTAAAAGAATCTGGTGAACAACCATATGGTGTGCAGTCATAATGTCGACATCAATAATGTCGACAGTCAAAATGTCGACAAATTAATGTCGAAAAGCTATAATGTCGACATACAAAAATGTCGACATAATATATTTTCGACATTAATTTTTCGACTCATAAATAAATACATAAATACATTCTATATAAAATAAACAATTCAGACAGTAATTTACTTTCATCTTTATGTTTATTATGTATAGGTAATATTTAAATATATAGGTAATACCAACGTATTGTATTAAATAAATAAATAAACAACAATGCTTCTTTTCAGATAAATAAATAATTAAATGCAATATCTTTTTATAATGCAGTTCAACATGTTATATACTAAACAACCATTAGATGGCGCTAGCGAGCTAAAAATGTATGTATACAATTATTAACTTATATTTGTTTTAACTTTCTACGTACGGTACGTAGTACAACGTAAACGTGAGCGCCATTTTTAAAGCTCACTATCGTCTCGTTTCTACCGCGGTCGCGTCCTCGTCCGTTCGTTCCTTGGATTGTTTTTTTTTTTTGGGTATTTCATCATTTTTTTCTTGGTTTTTCATCGGATGGACTGGGTCTTCTTGGATTCCATGGATTTTGCCGTAAGGATGTTGGATTTTGCGTTCCTGGATGTTTCCATTTTTTTCGGATACGGCTTTCCTGGAAGTCTTTTTTTCATGGAGCAGAGAGTTTACATGGAACAGAAGTATGGATCTCGGATTAATGTGGATTTTGGATACTTTACGTGGACTTTGGATACCTTTTTTTACTCGAGCTGTGGATTTTATCATGGAATTGGCACTTTTTCATGGTTAATGCAATCTCCCTTTGCACCTGGATTTATGGTTTTTTTTTGGGGATTTTTCACCTTTTTGCAACACGGATTCTTGACGACCATCAACTGTAAGTGTTCTTTTTAACATTTCAAGTTAAATGCAATAGAATCTAAGTAAATGTCCTTGTTCTCTATTGTGAATGCCTGTACTAGGTGCACTAATTTATTATCATAGTCTCTGTATTTTTTTGTTTTCGGTGCTTGATTTGCCAAAGAAATTGTTTGTGAAATTCTAAATTCCTGGTGGTGTTCCTCTAATTTTAAGTCTCTTAAGAAATGCCATAAATTTGGATTAAGGGTGTTGACATTTTTATTTATGCGGCTATGCCAGCCTTCCAACGCGTTATTTGTTCTTGGTTGTTTTTCCATGGTAGACTGGTAGCAGTTCCACAATTCAATTGCGTATTTTGGTCTGCGTCTGTTGCCACTCCTAGTTAATTGCCCTATCCAGGTATTTTCGAAGTAGTCCAGTAAATTTGTTAATTCATCCTCATGATTTTTATAGTACAGACTTTCAATTAAATGTTCGTAATAAATAATAACATGATTTTCCGGTACAAAAGCCAATGCAAAAAGTTTCTTAACGTTAATCTGAAAGTAACTGTCCTCCGTATATTTTGATCCCAAACCTAATTTCTGTATTTTTCTCCAAACACTTTGTGTGAAATGAAAAAAACAGCCTTTTATTCTAGTTTCTTTGTACACGCTAGAAAAACCCTTGATTTGTGCTGTTTCATAATCCATGATTATTGTCTCTGGTTGCGAATCTGGTGTAGTTTCCTTAATTTTATTGTATATGATTTTGTATGCGTCCTCTGTTTTTTTTGGCATCAAAAAGTAAATAAGTGGTAAAATTTTGTCATTGATTGTTCCATGTACTGTATAAAATTGAAAAAACGGGTGAGGGCATACCTTAAAAGTGGCGTCACTCTGCCAATTTTTGCTTTGACTTAGATGTTGAAAGTTTTGTGCGGTAGCGAACACCAAGATTTTGTCATTGTTTACTCCAATTGAGCCACAGTAAAAATTTTCTCCTCGTGCTGTAACCTTAAAAATATCCGGAATAGTTATATTTTCAAAGGATGTAGGTGGAGGGGGTAGGTTCTCATTAGTATGTTTGGCTCGGTTAATAGTGCGCTGCATTAATTTTTCAGCTGGTAATTGCGCTGTTACATGCGTTGGTAATTGGCCACAAACTTCTCTGAGTACAGATCCACTAGTTTCCCCCTCATGTTCTATTGCTTTTCTTTTTAGTTCCGTTAATGTTTTCCTGATTATTATATTTGTCTGATCAGGCATATGATTGTGTTCAGCATTTCCCTTTACTTCTGTTCCCACTGTTACTGCGCGGGCTGTACATTTATTTTTCGCATATTCTGTGCAGCGCCAGTAAATTCTCTCTTTTCGCTGAAGCTCTTTATAGAATATGTATCCATTCCAAATCAACTGCTTTCCTCCCTTTTGGCTTTCTATAAATTCTACTTTGTTTTCCATTTTATCACCTGAAACAACACATAAAATTAATTTTTTTGTGGTATTTTATACTATTTGTGTTATTGTACACGTTATTTTTTATTATGGTAGTGCGTCTTACCTTTTCTCCTGTTATAAGAACGAAAGAAGTGTTATCAATTGCCCGAAGTAACCTCTCAAGAGATGTTCTGTCAGGTAATGACGGTTTTCCACAGCCGTTACTGGTTTCCTGCTATTAAAAACAAGGTGCTTTACTCAGGAAATTCATCTAGTGTGTTAACCATTTCGTAACCTATCTTTATCTAGTGTAACAGACAAGTGGGTGATTACGGACGAAGGGAAGGGGAGGGGGTGCTGGGATGGTTCGTGATGTAGGGTGAGGTTGGGGGGGTTGGGGGGGGGGACCCCCCCCAATAATTATTTCGGGTTATTGTCTATGATAATCGACCATTTTTTTTGTCGACATTTTTTTTTCGAAAAATTGACTTCCTCCATTCTATGTATAGGATGTCGACATTATTGTTTTCGACATTTTTTTTTCGACTTTTTTGCGTGTCGACATTTTTTTTTCGACATTTTGACTATAAACCCAACCATATGTAGGAATCTTAGCTATTTGGGCAACGAAAATAAAAAAACTGTTAGCAATTACTGACATTTCATGAGCAACAGTTTAAGAAACCCCACAAATTGCAAAAAAGAAGTTCAGTCGATGGCTGCGGATAAAAAATAGCGAAATGCGTGAGGCGATGCCAACTCCGCTCAACCTGGGTTTAACATGTAATAACTTGGATAAGTTGCCCAAATATCTATTAAGATTTCCATGAAGACCTTATCGAAATAAATTCCTAAGACTAGGACTTAATATCTATCAAACAAAAGAGATGATGTACCTGAGACACCTAAAAGACACAACAGATTCTAGATGCAGGTTTTGCAAAAATGCATCAGAATCGCTTAAACATTTAATCACTGAATGTAGCTTGGTGTCTACCCAGCGATCATTTTTTCTTCAGCATCTAATATCGACTTGCCAACAAACTGAAAATCTGTGGTATACATTAATAGCTGGAAATAATGTCAGATTGACTTGTGCTGTGGTGGATTTTCTTGAAAATATTTTAGAAGCTGCACCTTGCTCAAATGAATTTTAATTTGGAGGAGTTCTAAACAAAAAAATGTGATGATGATCAATTCGATTGATAAGGCATCAAGTTCGCTGTTTGGAGAAATCAATGAAGAACTTGCTCATAACATTTTTGTAATTAAAGTTGTGTAAATAACTAATTGTTACAATAAAAAAAAAAGAAAGACTATCAAACTACAAACTATTTCCAGAAACGACATACAAGTCGTAGGTCTTCTGCTTCTTGGATAAGTAGTTTATTTTGGACAGTGTGTTTGCTGCTGCAGAACAAAGGAAGTGAAGTATAATGCATACCTCTGGGTACTGTCATAGGGTTGGAGAAGTTCGGGCAGACTGGATTATATATAACTGTGGATCCGGATTTTGGACACAACCTATATTATCATTTCTGTCTCAAATTGCTGGTAAGAAAAAAATCCTTGTAAGTGCATCTACACTTCTCTACCCTTTGCCCATTTTTATAAAATGAAAGCTTGCTTCTTGGCATTGCACAAGCTCAACTACAGACTATGAGGCATTTCAATGATAAGCTACCTGATGTAATTTAGCAATTTTGTGGTAACAAATACGCTTTTGAGACAAAACAGTGTTGCTTTTTCTGGTAGCACCTCTTAGCTTTCTCTTGTCATTGGTTAGTTCCTTAACGACCACCCTGATCAGCATTGCTTACCTTTTTTTTGTATTTTATTCTTTTTTAACAGAAGTGGAAATCGGGATCAACTACAACCAAGATGGGTCATACACCATGCAGGTAAACAAGGACATAGTTCACTGTTGTCAGATTGCCAATGAACTGACGTTTTTTGGGAAGCTCATTGACTCAGCACATTTTGTGGAGATTGTTTTATAAAGCGATGTAGACTTTCATATGTAAGTTTTGCTAGATCAAGTAGCACTTGAATTGGAAATGTGTGCTTTATTGCAGGTCAGAACCTGTACATATATTTTACTTACAGGTACCACATGGTTTCAATGAATTGTTAAATACAAATGTATTTCTTCTTCCACACCATAGTGGCAATGTGTGGCTGCCAGACCCTTTATCGAATTTGGATTTGTGCAAAGTGAGATTGCCACATAAATCCTCCTCTGTGGTCCCCGTTACCCTTTCTCCTCCACATATGAGCTTCCTCCTAGCCAAAATTAGATTTGTTTTAGATGCTTTTAGATTGATATATTTTTGGATTGAGTTTGTCTTGGCCTTTGTTTTGTGAACTTTTCAGGATACTGACCTTGCCTGTTTTTGAGCAATTCTCTTGTTTTTTTGCTTTTCTACAGACCTTTTTGGGAAACGTCCCCCCCTATCTTTTTTCTTTCCTTCATTCCTTACTTCCCAATAAATCATATTGCAGAAACCACATTTTAAAGCTACGCGTGCAGTAGGAAAGAACGAAAATCTTACTTTAAAATGGCTTCCTGGCTATTGTAAATGTGTATATTCCTATACTTTGTTTTTCTCTGCACTCTCCACTACAAACTAGTGGTTCCATTTCACAATTTCCTTTTTTCAATGTTAATTTTATGGAGCTGGCGGTGTTGTGAATAATTTTTAACACATGCTTCAAATTGCAAATGCATTTAAATAAACTGTACAGTGTGCTATCTAGTACTGTCCCAATTACGTGTTCCCACCACCCTGCCCCAACATATTCTGTTTTCTGTACCCTCATGCTTGGTGGAGTTACTAGGTCTAAAAATACGTGCAAACTAAGCTTAATCCAAATAAGTGCAATGTCCCATCCAAAGTGAATAGCAAAGGTCAAGACAAGCCCATCCAGCTCGCACAAGGTCCTTTTATTGATTGCTAATTTACATTTTCTTTTTTTGATAACTTATCGCATGTACTCAGGAACATTGTGTATTAGCGCAGGCAATGGCTCAATAGACATCTCAAGACAGGGTTGAAAAGGTTTATTTTACAACAGATGTATGCCACGGGTTTAGGGTGGACTGACTGTAAGAATGGGGAAAAACAAAGGGCCCAAAAGATAACAATTTCTGCTTGCTTAGCAACCGTAGTCCGTCAGCCCGTGCCTCTTACCGTGGGCTCTGCCTCCTGGCGGTCAAGCGAAAGGTGCACGCAATCTTTGGGGCTTGAAGTGCCCCCTGCACTTCTTTCTGGTCTTGGCTGTAAGTTTGCTCTGTCGACACCTGCTTCGTATTTGGTCTGCCAGGTGGTCCTTTTCAGTTGTCTGAATTCAAGGAGCCGTGGGTTGATGATCCTCCAAACCTGTGTAAGTGCCTCCAGAACTCTGTGGGCCGAGGTATAGTGAGTTTAAAATCCAGGGTTTCTGTTGGCTGACTAATTCTTTTCAGCACTGGGCCTTAACCACAGAGTGCCTGTAGACACCTCCTCTGTCCCCTGGACTGGATTCATATCTCCTCCTCACTGTAATCTCTCTCTATCTTTCTCTACCTATTCCCCAACGCTCCACGATGATCAGGCCTTCTTCACCTCCCATCTTATCTTCAAGCCCTTGTCTTCTTCCTTCGTTGTTTCAGCCCCTTTCTTCCCCTTCAGTTATTTTGGCACCGGTGATGATGTGCTCATCTGCTTCCATTGCTGATTGCTATTAAAGAAGTGCGGACAGTGATTGGTTTGCTCATCCCAGCGTGGCAGGGCAGACCAAATGCTTATTTTTTAATTTCTTTTTTGGCATTTCTTTGAATCACATACATTTCAGAACATTTCATAGCTTACATTGCCATGTATTATTCCAATCAACAATAAACAAAACAAACCTAACAACCAAACTCTAACTGTCTCCGTGTGGTATACTGCTTCAGATTACTATGAGTGGGAAGGGTGCAGCAGGGAAGCGAAAGAGTTGAGGGATGGGAGGGAGAAGGGTTGAATCGAAAGCCGGGAGGGTGTCAAGTTCAAATAAGGCATTTGGTGCGAAGTCCCAGTCTCCGATGTTAGAGTGTGTTCAAGGGGGTTTATCATCAGAAAGATGAAACATGCTCCATGTCAAGGCTTTCCAGGCATGTAGAGCCTCGCTCATGCCATCAGATGACTTAGGGACGCTATCATCCCAGGCCCTGGTTTCGGCTTCCACCCAGCGTTCCATTTCGCTATACCATGCACTATACTGTGGACCTTTTGTTAGTTGCCACGCCATTGCAATAGTTTGTTTGGTTAAAACACACGACATGTCCATAAGTTTCACAGTATGCTTAATCTGAGCCAGTCTAGGATATGTTCCCAAAAGGCATTCTTTAGGAGATCCGGTATTTCGGGACATTCCTGCCGTCTTACAAGTTCCCTTCACTTGCGACCAAAGACACTGCACCCTGGTGCATTCCCAGAACATGTGTAACAAATCTGCCTTTTCTACGTTGCACCATGTGCATTCAGGGCGAGCTTGCTTATTGAAATGAGCCATTCTAAGTGGGGTTAGGTATGCACAGTACAGCACATTCAGTTGAATTAGCCGAAATCTGGTGTTTCTGGACACTTCTTTCAGGAACGCCAGGGCCGTGTCCCACTCCTTATCAGCAATTGGCAGCCCCAAATCTACTTTCCCATCTGGATCTCAGTTCAGTGCCTCTGGGGTTAGGTCTATCTATCAATTGGCCATATATTTGGGACACCAGTTTCCTACAATCTCCCAACTTGTACAATAACGTCACCAGGGGATCTGCCTCAGGTTCTTCGGGCCATTCATCCCATTTTGCATGCACTACCCTGCGGACCCGCTGATACCATAAGAATTGGCCACCAGGTATGCCTTCCACCGATTGAAGCGAAGCAAAATCTCAGAAGGTACCGTTTTCATATAGATCTCCCCATGTGTAGACCCCTCTTCTTTCCCAGAGTCTAATATTCGCTAGGTCTGTGCCAGTTTTGCATAAGTCTGAGATCATTGGGATCTCGGGGATGATCTTGGGGGAATACGAGAATTCTAAATGTAGCAATGCTTTGGTCCTGTGCCATATTTGCCTTCCCAGGTGCACTAATGGAGGTGCGTTACTCAGAAGGTGTTGTGGCGCCCAGATAAGTTCCTTCAACCGCAGTGGGGCAACAAGTCGATGCAGCAAAGCAGTTTCTTCAGTGACATCGTCCGATAACCACCTGGCCACGAAACTGAGTTGGGCCGCTAAGTAATATTTCTGTAGATCCGGGAGCTGAATACCACCCAGCCGGCAGGGCAAAGTCAGTGTGGACAGTGCCAGTTTGTGTCCAGGGCAGACCAAATGCTTTTGAGGTCCACTCACCATTTTATTTGCAGGATCTTCATAGCATCGATTGCAGCTGGTTCTTCTGCATAGCAGCAGACAGTCTCTTTCTGAGTGCATAGTCTACATCCCTGAGCAACCCCTTTTCAATCTTCCAGGCTGGGGGGTTGGTGATTTTTCTTTGAAAACTTTGTGCATTTAACCATTGTGGTACAGTTGATATTCTTGGGCTGCAGGACCCTGCATTCTTCTGCTCTCATGTGTGTCATGCTACCCTTACCTGAAATTCTTTGATGCTAGCATGTTCATCAGGCATGCCCTTGCAGCAGGTTCCCAAAGGTCAGTAGTAGATCAGAATGCAAGTTTTCTTCTGATGTTCAGCGTTGTCTCAACAAAGTCTGGTGACGTGTAAACCCTTCAGGGACAAGTGGGTACGGGTCAGCAGCTTATGTCAAACATAGGGCTTTCACAGGTTGGGATAATGGGACATAGCTGGGGAGACTGGGTGAACACCATAGGTTGGATACAGACGTGGGGAAACTGGGAAATTATCAGATTATCACCTCGGGCCATACGTTATGTAGCGAATGGTGACACCGGACACCAGTTCCATCTACCAACCCCCAAGCATGGAACTTCATCACAGTATGTGTATGCACTTCTCATTTTGCTCAACTAGCAAAGGCAATGAGGGATACACACAACAAGGTCTACCCTTATCAAATAGGTGTACATCTTTCTTATTTGATTGGATTACATGAGCCCAGTCCTAATGGTATGCTTTGCATATTTACATTTGCCACAAATATAGTTAAACGGATGTCATGCAGGCAAAATATAAAAGGCAAGGGAGGCCACACAGTTTACAGCCTTTCCTCTTGGTCAGACAACTGTTAACACACTCAGGGTTAGTAAGGCATGCTGAGGAATCTGGACAAATTCCCCAATTTAGAAAAGGAAGGGGGCTGTCTCCTGAGTCCTTCTAATTTGATCTAGAAAATGATTTTTGTTTATTGTGCAGTGTAGATCCTTGACACATCTATGATGCTTGGCATAATTATAGGCATCAAAATAAAAGGTTGCTGTGCTGTGGCTATGTCTGGAGATATAATGTATACCAAATCGAACTCCGCTATCGAATCCAAGCATGTTCTGTCACAGTCGCGGGAGGGTATAACCAAACAAAAGATACAAAGTGAAGTTGATTTAGGTTTATTTTACACACCCCACAAGGGCTGGATGATTGCCGATAAGTCATAAGGAGGTAGCATGACATTAGGCAATTCCCCACTTGGCTCCCTTTTGAAACAGTTACTTGGGAGGTAAGGAACAAAATAGTAGTTTAGATAGCCACAAATTGGGTGTACAGCCTTTGGGTTATTCTTATGCCCCGTTTGCTTTATTATGACAGCCAATGTTAGATGAAGGCCTGAGGGGTTGGCAGAAAACTAAACTCATGGGGGTTGCATCTTTGATCAACAGTGTGAAGGTGGCAGTATAGGAAATAAAGTGCACAGGTCTATCTAATAAGACTGGATGTTCCAGTCCAAATCCAGTTCCCTATTCTATAATATGCAGTTCCTGGGAGAGATCCCACTGCTGGCTATCTCCAAGTCATTCCATCGCAGGTTATTTGTACCGCCTAGCACACTTCCTTCACTGCTCTGTCAATCGCTCCTTGGTTCAAAGTTTGTCTCCAAGCTCCTCTCTTGGGCTTCTGAATTTGGGTGGGTCGGTGGGTTGGTAAATTGATGGATCGGTCACACTCGCACACCTCCACCCTCAAGCCTTATGATCTCCATTGCCTTAGAGTAGAGAGAGCCCATAACTATTACCAGCAGGTATTCACATCCATCCCCACACTTTTGCTTTTCAGCCTGATCCTGATGTTATTCTTAACCACTCACCAAAGGGTGTCTCTCCTGTGCTTCAGCCTAAAACAGGCTTTGGCTCTATTTGTCGGGATCCTTCCCGTGGGCCCTGGTTTCCTCGAACTTCTTGTCCAGGATCCTTTCAACGCTAGCCAACTCATCCTCAGAGGTGGTATCCATGTCCGTTATGGCTACCGTGCCCCCCCTTTCTCCGGCCGGGGTATCATGGGGTTCTTCTCGATAGGCAGAAAAGATGATTCCCTCCGGGGTGGCAGGGAAACTCTAGCCCCTGAAGCTGTCTCCACTGGGGAAGCCTCTGTAGGTTTTGCCAGGGCCGCCAGAGGCCTTAGCCGGGTGAATCAGGGCTTTCACGACCTTGGGCGTGCCTGATGCCTTCACCTTGGGGGGAGGGTCGCCGCCCCGCTCCCCCTTGGCTGTCTCCGTCGGGATCGACGGGGGCTTCTCTCGAAGCTTAACCGGGTTCTCCGACTCACTTTTCACCGAGGCAGAGCGTTGTCTCGTGGTTGATGGCTTTGGTGATAATGCGCCCTGCCTGGTAGCCGAGGAGCCCGACTGATCGGCACTCCCGGTGCCTGCTGCCTCGCTGTGCTTTGCCTTTTGTTGGGCCCCCGTCGCCGGAGCGCCCTCACAGGTCTTATAAGACCACTCAGACTTCTCCTTCTCACCGGCTACTGGGCTCTTCCCCTCCAGCCAGTTGGTGAGTCGAGTACGACGATCCTTCATTGTCTGTTCGGACATGTTCTTACAAAATGCACAGTCCTTCTCCACATGCGATTGTCGTTGTGAAGGCAGTAGAGGCACCGAGAGTGCTCATCCTCCTTAAAGACGTTTTGTAGTCCGCATACAGGGCAGCTCCTGAACAGCTTAGGTCCAACAGACGTCATGTTTCCTTTGTCCTGGGCTATGATCACGGGGGGTAGGCCTCAAAGATCTTCTGGTATCCTCTGAGAAATGGAAACTCGATGAAAAGATGCCCTTGAGGGGTGTAGAAAATTATGAAAACGGGCCCCTGTTGATCGGAAGTAGAATCCGTGGAGTTTAATGCTCGATGGACCAAAAATATAAGAGTAAACTCTTCAAAAAAATGTAAAAGGCAGTAAAAACTTGAGAGCTACAGCACGAGGACTCACAACACTTCAAAGTGCGATAAAAAATCTGAAGATGGCTGCCAGAGGAGGGGCTTCGGTAGAGGGCAGTCATTGGCTGGGGATAGAATGACCAAGAGACCAGTGATTGGTTATTAGTAGAAAGACAGTTCAGAAACGAAACTGAAACTGATTTTTTTTTCTTTACCGAGGATTCCCAGCCTGATGACGGGGAATATTCATGAGCATGTGAATCCATGCCAGACCCATGCTGTAGAACAACAGTTACAGGTAAGTAACTTGTTCCTTTTTTAGAAATATGTATTTTTTGGTTTATAGTCATATTTTCAAATGTAATATTTTCGAATGCCATTTTCTCAACACAATTTAGCGGAATTTTTCTTTTTTTTGTAGTTTTTTTTTTTTTTAAATGGGGGTTCCCCTCAAACCCCTGATATTTGTATGCTTTTTTTTACTAACTAAACAAAAAAAACACAAAATAAAAAAAAGAGATCATTTTTTTTCAGCATTTTTTTTTTTTTAAAAATGGCATTTCGAAAATATGTATTTGAGAATTTAACCGGATACCATATTTTTTATATGAAAACCACTATAGGGAGAGGACTGATGTGAAATTACACTGTACCTACTAACCTTGTCACAATATTTTGATATACATTTTTTTAATAGTGCAGATGTTGCATATTACATGTGTTTAAAAAAAAAGCAAGTTGATGCTTGATATATATATTAATAATAATAATAATATATATTTTTTTTTGGGATACATTGAATAAAGATAGATTCATTCAAATGTTGAATAAATATATTGTGTGACCCTGGGAATGTCAATGCACAACAAAGTATAGTAGTTATGCTCTATCAAGATGCGTATGTAAGACATAGCACGATAGCCGGCATTAGGGAGCATTTATTCCGGGTCCCCTTTGTTGAACATTTTTATCTACAAAGCAGCCACGAGTAGCACACCAGCGTACCTGGTGGCTAAGTTCCACATATCTGGTGTTGCACGCTACTTGTGCAGCAAATCAACCAACCGGCTTGAATCACACTCCGTCTGCAATGACCGTACCCGCAAACAATCCTCTTGTCATGCAGCCACCATCTGGAACTCGATCCTGGTGTTGGCTTGGAATGCACCTACAATTCTCCAAGGACTAATTCGAATGGATGCACAGACCTCAACTTGCAGTACTGCATTACTGTTAAAAAGATGCCAGCCCAAATGCTGGCTAGCCACACTCTGTGCAGCACTCTGCTGCTCTTGAGCTAGGTCAGCGCTTTAAACAATAAATATATATATATTTTTTTTTAATTTGTTTTTGGTTTTGCCAGAAAACCTTTACAAAGCGAAAATCAGGATACAAATCATATAAAAACGGAATTTTACATTTCATAATTAAAAATAAAGTTGAATCTAGGCACAGAAACCAGGGATTTAACTGAATAGTCTGGTCCAAGATAACAGAGGAAGCTCACTGTCTTAACCTGTCTATTATTGGTACATTAATATAGAAAAAGACTCCAGAACTTTTACTGTTGCTGCAGTGAGCATGACTTCTTCGCCAGAGATCAGTCTATCCCAAAGTGCATCTTGAGCTAAACTCTCCTCTCTAGTTACGAATCTCCCCAGTGATGACACTCTAGTGGGTCATGTACCTTTGCACTCCATCACCAGATGCTTGAGAGATTGTAAGTTCGGAGAGTGGCAGATCTTACAGAGTCTCATTGCCTTCTCTCCCTGGTTTCTTTGGGCCAATATTTCGCCCGTGTGGGCTATGTTCAATCTGAGTCTGAGAAAGTTGTTTCTTATTCTTTGATCAGGAAACTTTTCCAAATAGCGTGGGATGGTGCTGAGTTTTCTGTCCTCTTTCAGGAAATGGTTTGGGGGGTTGAGGCTTCTGACTCTAGCAATTGTTTGGATTCAGTCAGCCATCTCTAGTTTTTTTTTCACTTTCATGGGATTTTGCATGAGTGTTTCTGTTGTTAGTTCCAGCCTGTACAAAATATGTCCAATTTTTTTTTCTAAACCTAGAAGTTGTTTTGATTTTGCTTCTTTTAGATGTTGTTTACATCAAAAAAGAGAGTGGACATACTGGCTGTTATTATGTTATGATAGAGGGACAGAAGTTTCCACTCCGCACGGCAACTCAGAGAGGTCAGTCCCAATTCAAATCTCAGACTTGCAAGAGGAGTACACATTGGGAGATGAATAGAAGATGTCCACAAGAGGCCCTCAATTTTGCTCCAGTCGTAATTCCGCAACGAGGGCTTTGCCTCAAGGCCATAGAGGAGGACCGGGACTGCTTTCCCTATATAAAACTTATTGAGTGGAAGTATTGAGAACTTGCAGAATCTTCTATTCAGGTTTTTCATTTGTGCTATAATTTTTGAGGTCTTTCCAAGGATGGAAGGTATCACCTTGTTAAAAGTTGGATGAGCAAGGATTTCATTTCCCAGGTATATCATTTCATCCACACGTGGAATTACTTTACAGTCCAAGACCCAGTTCCTTGAGGTCACCTTTTTTTTCGGATGTTTAAAGATGAGGATCTTAGATTTTGATGGATTAATTATCAGACCGTTTAGTTTGCCATATTCATTAAGTTTGGACAGGAGTTGCTGCAGCCCCATCGCTGAACCATCCAGGAGCACTAGGTCATCAGCGTAAGCCAACTAATGGAGTTTTCTACCATTGATCCTAGGACAGATTAGCGATGCTGAGGCTAAAAAGTCTCCAATGTCTGATAGAAATAGGTTAAAGAACAACGGTGCACCCAAACATCCTTGTCGTACTCCCTTGAGAACCTGGATTGTCTCTGATAGGTTGCCAAGGTCATCCAACCTCACCCTGGTGGTAGTGTTCTTATGAAGCTCTATGAGCATGGCCAGAAGAGGGGCCGGAATCCCCAAGTTGTAAAGTTTCTGCCAGAGGAGGGATCTGTCCACAAGATCAAATGCTTTGGACAGATCGACGCATACCCCATACAACGGAGAGCCTTCTTTCTCATTTGATCTTTCGCTCAGCAGGTTCAGGATGAGTCCATTAAGACTGGTGGAAAGACCTTTCCTGAAGCCTGTTTGATGCGGGGGAAGAATCTGTCTAGAGTCCACCCATAAGGTAAGTTCTTTCAGTAATATTCTCATGAAGATTTTGATATCTATATCCAGAAGGGCGATCGGTCGATAACATGCTGGGCTTAGCCTATCGCCCCCCTTAAAAAATGGAATGATGAGTGCAGTCTTCCATGATGGTGGAAAAAAAATGTCTTTAGAATTTCTTGATACAGATGAAAGAGTATCTTTGCCCATAGTTTTGGCTGGTTTTTTAGCACCTGGTAAGTGAGGCCCTTGGGACCTGCCGCTTTAGAGGCGGAAGAAGATGTAATGAGGTCCTCAATTTCTTTTTCGGTAAATGCCAGGGACCAGGAGATGTTGGGAAGAATAAAGTCTCTTGAGCCAGTTGCTTCGAAGTTTTTGGAAAGGTAGTCTTCCCACTTACGCTCCGAGACTAGGTTGCAAAGGGAACTGTTTTGGCCGGTTTCAAATTGATTTAATGCTGCCCAGAAGTTTTTGCAGTTATTTGCATTAAGGAGGAAAAGCATTCTTTCCCCGTCTTCTTGGAGTTTTTGGTGTTTGTGGTTCTTTTTCCAGTTCCGGTAGGCTTGTTTGGCGTTTTTAATTTTTTGCGTACAGCCAAGGGGGCCTTCTGCTGCATTCTGTTTTATATGGCGTAGTGTTTGTCGCAGAATTTTTTTCTTATTGTATGTTTCCTCATCAAAATGATGGAGATGCGTCTGTTTCCCTACGCTCTTTACTTCACTTGGTTGGCAAATAGACCATACGAACTTTCCAAATTTTTCTGGATGGGTTTCCTCGGCCCATACTGACGGGGGGACTTCCTCCAAAAGGTTATTCAGCTTTTTCCCGCCATGTTTGTATTTGACCACTTTCAGTGTACCCTTTAAACCCTCCAGTTCCTGTATGATATATGGGTTGGAGGATCTCTGGATTTCAGGGAAGAAAAGTTCCAACCTGGCGTGATCACGCCCCCCTTCCCAGTCTAAAGTAAGACTAGGGCAAAACAGGGTGAGTGACGATGAGACGAAAAAGTAATCCAGAGTTTATTGCCGCGCCCCTTGGCGCCAGTTTGGCCCAGCCATTCCCCCGCACCTGTTTTTTCCGTTTATCATGTCTAGATCCCATGACTGAAGAAAGTCCCACCATTGTTTGCTTTTTCGTAAGGTGCTATGTTTGGTTTCGCCGTTTCTCCCGTGTTCTGGGTGAATATGGTCTGTGTTCAGGAGGTCCCCTGCAACAATGATCTGTGCTCCCTCGTAGTTGATCTTTGCGGTTGAAAATAAGGTATGAAGTATTTGTATGAAGTCTTGAAGTTTCGAACTGGCTGGATTCCAATAGATGTTAAACACAATTAGAGTAAGTCGAGAGGCGTTCTGTCCCATCTCTACTTTACAGGCTTGAATGCCCATCGTGTTGTTACATAATGGAACTATTTTTTTGATGCTGGAGTTTTTAATTACTATTAACAAACCTCCTGCTGGTCTCCCTTTTAATTTTTGTGAGGCCTTGAGGTTTAGTACTGTGAATACCTCTATCTCAATGGAGTTGGCCAACCAAGTCTCCTGGAGCAACAAGATATCATTGTGTTCAAAAAGATCGTTTTTAAGTTGCTTTTTCCTCAGGAAGCTCGGGCCTCTTGTGTTCCAGGAGACTAGTCTAAGGCCCCTTTGTCTAAAGACTGGTTTGTTCCTCGCCAAGTTTCAAAAAGATTTGAGTGATGATTTCTGGAAGTTTTGTTATCAAATTTTCATTTAATTTAAGCCCAGAAGAAGCTTTACTTTGGAGCTCTCTAGACGTTCCGGCGGTGGCCATACTGGTTGGTGCATCCTCCCCAAACGTATGTTTTGAGCCGGTCGATTTCCGCACCTGCCTTCCTCCTCTGATTCATATACCCAGAGGCCTTCTTTAGCCAGGTCATCTTTGTTGTGAATGAGTGCCTGCTGTGCCTTTCTTGAGATAAGAGCTATCTCCAAGAAGAACTTGTCTTCGCTAATCGGAAAGGAGAGGTACTCGATATCTGCTGAGGCAAAGAAAAACAGGTTGTTATTCCTTTTAATTTCCGACAGTAAAGCAGATCTACAGAGTGATTTTTTTTTTTGTTCTGTTTCTCTAATCTAAGCCATACTTTTGGAATTGTAAAGTTTGGCGTCAGTTTCTTCTTTTTTTGTGGCGGAATAATACTGATTTCTTTTCAAGTTTCTCACTACCTCCATACTGAGGGCGTATCTCAAGGTTTTTGAATTTCCCTGACCCATTCCGACAGTCTACTTCTACTGGTATGGAGCTTGATGGCGTCTCAGCTTGAGGAACTGACGGGGGAGATTCATTGGATGGAGGTAGTGTGGAAACTGTTTTCCCTAATGGTTTTAAGAAAATTGGTGCCAGTTTTATGGCAACTTGCCTTTTCTCCACATTAACCTCAATTGTTTTCCCCTTATGCGATTTTTGTTTTAAAAATATTGGGGCAATCTTGATGTTTGTGTGGGCCGGTTTTTGGTTTGAGTTATTGGAAGTAGCAGGTAACAGGATTATGGGTTCTGTTTGCATGCCAAAGTTTGAGGTTTGAACTCTGGTGTCACTGAGACCCTCCTTGTGTGTTTTGGGTGCCTTCTTTTTCCCGTTTTTCCCGGAACCCGCTTGCTGGCCTGGGGATCGGTCGGGTTTGAAGTCTGAGAGGAATTGGTGACAAGGGATACACTTACAGAAAAGTCAGCCATCTTGTCACTCGCAGGAGTTGTCAGATTTTTCAGAAAAATATTTTTTCCTGTTTTTTTCGGGACCTGATTTTTCTGTTTTTTTGATTTCCTCATAGTTTTGTCCAGTTGTGTGTAAAAGACGGTCTCTTTTGTTCTGCCCTCTTTTTTGCCACTTTTTACTTTTGGGTTTCCGGAGTGCTTCTGAACTCTGACTCGAACTACCAGTCGGATGCTCTTGTGGATTTTCTCCATGAGTTTTTTGGGTACTGTCTTCAGTTTCTTCAATTACACCGATGTCAACATTTGCCAATCTTCGAAATTCTTCCAGGATTGAGTCAGAGAGCGGGGTGTCAAAACAATCTTTGGCACCCTCACCTTCCTGAGTGTCAGTCTGGCTTTGAGGATTTTGGATTTCCAGAGGGAGCCTCTTTAAAAGCTTGTGAGTTGTGGCGTTGCCTTTTGCCCCTCTTTCAAAAGATTGTAAATTTGGGCAATGTCCAAGCCTTGTTTGACTCCCTCTGTGTTTCTTTTAAAGTTGGAATCAGAATAGTGTTCATGATGTTATTTGTGGCAAAAAATGCTGATTCATTCTTAGAAATCTCATGTGATATTTCCAAAAGCAGGCCTGCTTGATTTTGAACTTCTGTTTTTAGACGCTCAAATACGGAGACCAGCGAGTTTAGAACAAAGCTCAGGGCTGCCAATGTGTTTTCGCTAGCTGAGGGTGCTCCATCAAGAAAGGAGGCTATTGGCCCTTCTTGTTGATCTTGGCGAATAGGCGAGCTAGCCCTATTTTCTTGAATAGTGTCTGTGGTCATTGGGATATCTTGGGGACTCTCTATGGTAGGGGTATTTCCCAGATTCGTATGATTATAGTCAGGTAGCTGCCAGGTGGTATCCATAATATCGACCAAGTCATTAACACTCTTATTTCTTTTTCTGAGGAAATGATCCTTGATTCTGCTCTGAATTTTCCTTGTCGTCAGGGTGTACTCTAACCCTCGTTTCCAGCCCTTCTGAATGTGGAGATTTGGGAATGCCACCTCTGGGGTTTGCTGGCGGTCTATGTGGCTGGGAGGTTGGCTGACAGTTGGATCCAGCTGTACTGGGGCAAGGTCAGAGACATTTAAAACCTCCTGCCCAGCCTCGTTCCCTGTATCCAGGTATGAACCATCCTGGGTAGCCATCTCTTCCTCGGAAGGGGAACTCCGTAATCTCATTATAAGCGTAGGTTGTAAAATATTGTTAAGATGGTGAATAAATATACCTTAGGTTTGTTTACCTTTTTGCTGCGTCCCCAGTGCGCCAAACAGTCGCTCAACAGTCGCTGGGCTTTACTCCTGTCGGGCTTAACGCGGCAAGGGTGGTTGGGTCTGCGCTTTGTAGACCAGGAAGTCACATGATTGGTCACGTGGGTGCAAGTGGGCTCCGCCTCCTCCAGGAAGCGGCCGGTGCACAGCAAGAGCCCCCTACGGCTCGCAATGCTGTGATGACGGTGACGATAATGGCAGCAGCAAACGAACGTTGAAATGCCACCAAAAAATGCAGTTTCCACAGGACAGCAGCACTCCACATTCAATAAAATAGAAATAAAAAAAATAGAAACCTGCTGAATAATAATGTCCTGCCACAGGATCAGAATTTGGCAGAAGAGCACATAGTCCCATCAGGTAACCAAAGTAGTGGGGCAAACCCAGAATGATTATAAGGTACTTTAAAAGCTACAGAGTTAAAACTAGACTTCTCTCCAAGGAACAGGAGTACTTTGGGTAATGTGTATTTATTCTCTGTGTATGGCGACATGTATTGTAAGGTGATTTTTTTATGTCTGTGCCCAGTTTGTAGTGCACTTCCAATTCTGAGGTATTCTCTGCAGCTGTCAAGTGTCCGTAGGAAAATATCTTTCGTGCTCTATTGAGTAAACCTAACATTCTGGATGTACATTGCATTCATGATGGGTGTAGATAGCCATATGCTTTCAAAGCCCACTTCAAATGTTTAACTGTGGTTTATCTTGGTCAAAGTGAAATATTTCCTGTGTTTGTAACTTCCCCTGGAACAATGTATAGAGCCCAGTACTGGAGTGCAGAGGGCAAAACAAGCAAAGTGAGACTTAATTTATGGACATAACCCTGATATATATTTAGGTGTCAAAAAAGGATTTTGAGTAAAATGCATTGCTTTATAGTTTGCATTCAGAGTAGATATTAGCCCATGAACATCAGTTCATGAACAATCAAGTAAAAGATGAAAAATGTGTTACTGCGCATCAACAAGAGAATCTGCATGGCTGTGTCCAGAGTAACCCCTATATTGGGCCAAAATCAGAATGGAGGAAATTACATTTTAATGGCACTAAGTCAGTAGCTCTTGCCCATTCAGCTATTCTACAATATGGTATGGTACAGCATACCGAAAGACCCATCTCTATCATGCAAGTATGTGGCAGCTGTGTGTCAATCAGTGTATGTCTGGAAGCAAATGTTGATGTAGCCGCCTCACATAGGGTTTAAGGAAGAACGGTACAGGGTAGAGCTCCCGGATATTCCAAAGGCATGCTTCAGCTCGCCCCAGATTATCAACAATATGTTAAAGAAGTCAAAACACGATTTAGAAGCGAATTACTCGCTACGTGATGTTAAAGTATCCAGTAAGTGTCGCGCTCGCAAGGACCCCGAAGGTTTAATGCAACCCTTTGGTACCACGGGGTAGCTAATCATCATCCCTTTCTTTTAAGAAATTGGGCCCAAATCTGCATGAAAGTGTTATAGAAACATAAAATGAGCTATAGCAACAATCGCACTACCATCTTTCTATTAGAGGCGCCACTCGGGGCTTCACAGTGATTATCCCGATTTCGGGAGGAAGTGAGCCAGAAACTCATCTATATTTGAGCCCCACGGCTTTATAAATTGTCTTTTGACTATTTTATTGGCATTCTCAACACATTTACTCATATATACATTTTACTTAGGAGGGATTGAGCACTGGTATTCTGTTTTTCGACAAGAAGGAGATTCTTCTATTGAATATCAACGTTCAAAAGGCTAAGATTCCACACATGAAATTTACGTATTTAAAATAGTGGCGGCTAGCACATTAAATAACAGGAAAGCATAATTATATAGTACATCATCTCTGTGCAGACACGGCCAGTGTGAATATGGCTTGCAGTATACAGCCCTTTTTTTCCCTCCCCTCCTCCAACCCTACTGCTCCCACGGTTACTTGGTAGACACGCAGCCACGCCACACTTCATCACTTCATGGTAGCATATTCGTGTATTCAAACACTCACATTGTTTCAATGCAATGCACGTGGTATGGTATGTGGATATTTAACACTTGGTTGGTGGATATGCACAATGAAGTTACACCAATTCTGTACACATGTATATACTCAGTTTATGCAATTGTTTAAACATGTTTTTTTTTTTGTATGGTTTCTTTTCTCTTTTCTGTAAACATAAACCAGCCCGGATTTGAAAAAAGGCAATGCCCATATGGCGAATCACGTGTCATCCACTAAGGGCTGAAAATCACAAATAAAGACTTTATGCACAATTATGAATTGGAAGCCTCATTTATAGTAATGGATAGATCATAACAAGGAAGTAATATATCTTGGCGCAACTAACAAGTGTAAGCACACCCCAAATTTATCTTTGCTTTACTAACGGAGTAGAGGGACTTACTGTCTCCGTAATGACTTACACCCATGCGACAAGGACAAACTGCGAAATATTTAACTCTAAGGATTTCAAACAGCGACTACATTAGGTCGCGCAGGTACATGTATATATCGCCAAAATGTTCCTCAACCTCAAAAAGCCTGGCTAGTAGGTCTGCTATAGAGATGTCAAAAAGCAAGGGGGCTAGCACACATGCCAGTCTCACCCCCTGCTAATACGCATCTCCTTGGATAGCTGACCCATGTCACCAAGCCGAATCCTACCCAAGTTGTCTGTGTGTAGGGCCACTATGAACTTGAGGAGCCAACACGGGCACCCACAAGTCTGCATCTTACTCCAAAGAATGCTGCGATCTACCTGGTCAAAGGCGGACTTAAAATCCACAAATGCAATATAGACTGAGGTACTAGAGCCAGTCTTTGCCTGAGTTATAATGTTGTCCAATACCCAGATGTTATGAACGGTGCTGGACCCAGGTCGAAAACCTGTTTTACCAGGGTGTAAGATGTTACTAGGGATTTGACCCAGGCCTGTAGGTGCTCCAGAATGTACAGGGAGAACACTTTACCATTAATGTCTGTTAGGAAGAATTCTCTGTTTAGGCTGAATTTCCTAACCTAGTGAGTCCCCCAGCAGCTTTGCTGGATTTTGTGGGGTTTATTTTTTTCTCCTGCCAAGAGTGAGACTCTTTTACCCTCACTCTTGGACATGACTTGAGAGTGTTTTCTGTGACTTGCTATGTGCTTATGGGCTAGGGGGTAATTTTCCCCATAGGCCATCATTGGTTTTTGAATGTGTGTTACACAGCACCCTCAGTGCAGTAGCACAGGGGTGTCCTAGAGACCCCCAAACATAGACTCCACACCCTGGGACTGACTACTGTCTCCCTGGGTCTGTAAAGTTACCATTGACTTTACTAGTCTTAACTTAGGAACTTAACCAGTACAAACCATCTTACTGTGGAAGTACTGGTAGGAGCAATTAGATTGCCCCTGGGTCTGTTGTCGAGGGGGTACTGTCCCGTCCCCCCTCGCCGAGTTCTGGCTGGTGGCAGTGGATACCACGGAAATATTCCACCGGAATATTCCCCAATGGGATTTCCCATTGTTTTTGATGCACCCCTTTTTGGTGCAATGTTAAAGATACCGCCGGTTTATTTATTTAATATAAATGCACCGGTTGGGATTTTTTGCCGGAACTCGCTGCCAAAATGGTGTCTAGGTTCACTTCAGTAACCCTGAACCCGAGTCGAGCCTTTGTTCCACTTTTGGCGGGCTTCTGCACAGAAGCCCTCCAAAGTGGTGTCATTCTGTCTGGGTACCACAGGGGATGTGGGAGGGGGTTTAGGCACCCTGGACTGAGTTGCCTTGCCAACTCAGGTCGCACTCTAGTGTGATTGGCCCAAGTGGTGAGCCACCCCGCTCACCACTTAGCATGTTTGAGTGACAGCTAGGCTGTATGAATGGGGGTTTGCTGCATAAAAGCAGGGTTTTTGGGACTGGTTCTTCAGAAGTCGCCACAGGACCTAAGAAGCCGAAGAGGGAGAAGCTGAGCCGACCTGCCAAGACGACACCACCGGTGAAGCCCTGCAGAACCGTCTCACCACTTTTCCCGACGACAGAGGAGATCTCCCGCCGGAGAGCCTTCTTCCCTTAACTGGTGGGGACAACCAGTTGCTGCCTTCTTTTCGCCGTCCCGAAGCATCTCGTGGCCGCCTTGCCTGTGCCAAGCACCCCGGCAACCGGGATACCACTTTTTACCTCAACCGCGAAAGAGGGGTAAAAATCCTTTGTGACCGGAAAACTCCCCGGCTGGCCTCATCCCTGGTAGTGCAACGACCTGCAGCTTTTCTCCCCGTCAAGATCAGCTCTTCCTCGGGACGACGCCGCGACTTGCACCCACTACCAGGAACGACTACCACCGCTGGAGGAATCCTTCCACGTTTAAAGGTACTGTGTTCCGCCCGGCCTCCCTTGCCACCGATTGTACGGGGTAGATTTAGCCCTCGGCTCTCGAACCTGGGTAGGTCTGGGACACCCTAACTAAACTTTTCAGAACCGTAGTAAAACCTTTTTCTACTCACCTGCAAAGACTTGTGACATTGTGTGATCTTGGGCACATTTTCGCCTGGCTCCCTCTAAAGCGGGCCCCGAACTAATTCCCCTTGTTCCACCATTGACTGTCTTTGCTAACCTTATGTGAAAAGTGTTTTACCTTACTGGTCTCTTTATTTCTGCCTTTTCCCTCCCTTTTGGTAATACTTGTTGGAGTACCATCTAACGTTAAGCGCTCACCTCTGGTTGGAAATAAGTGGGGTTAACTTAGAATTGTCCAGCAAATGCTTAGGGGTGTACATATGAGTAATAGTAACTGTGTTTGACTTTCTTACCTTTTCTATTGTGCTAGTGTAATTTATGAGTGTACCTTTAATAAATAAGTTTATACTTTTACACCTAGCTCTGGTCAGTGTTTGCTTGTGCTACTGTGCCTCTGTACCTATTATGTATCCTCTGTATACTGCCTAACTCTTCTTGAGGGAAGTCTGACTGCTCAGCCATAGCTACCACAGTGAATCTGTGCGGTGCGGACTGCTACCAAGTGGGTTTACTGCCAACACCTGTAGTCTTAAATCTTTTGCAGTGGTCCCAGAGGGAACTGCACAGGTTTCTGCCTAACAATGTCAAGCAGGGAAAACAGCCGGTAGTTTTCTGGAACCAGACGATCCCCAGCTTTATATACTGGGACCAAAATTGACTTCTTCCAGGAGTCTGGGATAGTTCTGGACAAATAGACTTTTGTGAACAAGGGCCACAACACTTCAGCCCATAAATCAACATCCCCCTTCATGACAGCCGCTGACCAACCATTTGGTCCAGGAGCGCTAGAGTTCTTCATGTCCTTAAATGGACACAGATGTTACTGATGTTAAACTTCATAGGCCAATGGAGAGATATCTGCCAGTCCAGCACAAACGAGTCAAGTGCACTAAACATTTTGCCCTCTACAAACTCAATCCAGACCACCTCCCTTATAGGATTTAGCATTGACTAGTCAACAGACTTTCTCGCAGAGGACAGTATCCTCCAATTACTGCTCACATTGCTACTTATCAATGCCTCAATCATCTTTTGCCATTTTCCAATCTTCCCTTCCAATTTCCTCCTCCTCGCCCAGTTTCTGTACCGGATCTTTAACCTGGTGGACTCGTATTTCAGGAAAGAGGCAGAGAAACCAGTGTTATTTAACCCTCATAGCTGTCTCCTGAGAGCTCTTTTCGCCATGTTAATTTCAGGGTCGTAAAGGTGGATAAACATTTTTGCAGACTTTGATTGTCTTGCCACTCTTTACCCCAGTACTAGTGGCAATCGCCTCCAACCACTGCTCAATCTGATTCGGGGACCACTGTGAGAAGACAACCACTGCCTTGTTGAACTCATACCACACCTTACGACAGGCCCTTGAGACATTACCTTCAGACCAAACTAATTGATTGCCAGCCTGAGAGGCCGACAGGTTTGAAAAACTCCTTGGTAATGGGTCCCGGTAACCCAGGGACCAAGTGGCACTCAACCCCTCGTGGTCACTTGCCATTTGGTTTTCAACCGTTAACTTTTCGGTCATTTCCACCAAGGCAATATTACAGGACACTTAATCAAAGGTTGCCTTGCAGGTCTCAGCCTGCCACGTTGTTTTTCCCAGGATATCCCCAGATGTTCTGCTGTTAAGAATTACCAGTTCCCACGGAGCCATAAACTTTAGCCACTTTTTCCCTTTCCTATTTACTTCCTTACGCTCCATTCTGCTACCAGAACATATCGAGGAACATTTCCCCTTAATCAGATGTACATCACATATACATTCAGGTCTCGACACAAAATAATACCATCCTCTTCCTGAACAAAACCCCAGCTAGAAAGCATTGTGTCTACAAAGGCAAATATGTCATCCGTCGAGGAGCCACTGAGAGATGTTGATCAGTAACAACCGCTTCATAGTAGATGAGCCCTTTAGTAACACCAATAGGCAACACGTTTCCTTCAGGATCACTGGGGAGAATAATGCATGACTCAAGCTTGTGCCCACCAGATGGACGCCCTACCAGGCCTTTTTTTTGCCTTAATCTGATGCACAGAGAAGCCATCTACCAAGAACTGGTCAACTAGCCAGGTTTCTTCAAGCATAAATACAACATGTTCTAATAGAAAATCCAATGAGGGACCTTTTTGAAGGAAATGGCAGTGGCCTCTGGTGTTCCAAGAGGCCATGGTAAAGTTTAATTGCGGCAGGCCGTTCACCCCGGCGAACATGACTCTAAACCATTTCCAACCCTGGGTATTATCTATCGTATCAGGAGGCGATGCACTCCTAGTTGGAGGGATAGGCGCCTCCTCGATAAGCCTTGAAGGTTTAATACAACAATTGCAACAGCTACCCTCTGCCGAGAGAGCAACCACCTTATCCAACTCATAACCCAGAAATTCCAGTGATTCAGCTTGAGCTCTTAGCAAGGATGCTGTGACAGGTAAACAACGATGTACCCGGGAGCCCCTCATGCCCCCGCCCTTCATTGGTTCCACGTACTCCAAGTCAGTAGAACATGATTTTACCAAAGGTTCTGAGGAGTTAACTTCTGTTAATATGCTGGTACTTGGCTGTTCCTGCCAATCTCCTAATAGTACCTTTTCTGAGGTCCAGCGTCGGTCTGGTAGCTGGTACTGCAACCAGGGGGACATTTAGATCCCTTTTTCAGCTTGGTCTGTTTCTGGTAGCATCCTGGAATCAACCCTCTGCGGACTCGAAGCCTATTTAGGTACCTCCGCACTAGAAACAGCCAGGACCGGCCTACTCACCATAGACTCCAGAGGTAATGGGACTTCCTCCACTGCATTTTTGAGTAGCCAACTTGTCAGCGTTCCCTCGCTCACTTGGCGGCTCTTTTGGCGATTTCTCCTTTTTCCTTCGGTGCTTCACCAATTTTCGCTGGCTTGTCCTTGATACAATTGTGGAATTTAGTAACAGGGACTGGGCATTTGCAGGCACAACAGGATCTGCATTTTCTTTGTAGCAGCTTTCTTTAGTTTGTTCTGCAATCGTCGCTTCTTACGAGTAGGGTAATTTAATGGCACATGTGCCGAAAACTCCAACAGGCTGCAGTTAGAGACCATACTTTGAGAGGGAAGACCTCGAGTAGCACCGCCGGATCATCAGACTGAGGATTGCCTCCCGGATCCACCATGTCTCTGCATGCGAGTTCCAGGCAGCTCTCAAGGCTAAGCCTGCAGGACAACTACATGTTCGCCTTGTTTTAGTACCTCAATGTGTATCCTGCCACATAATTTGAGCAGGATTTTGAACACAAAGTTCAGAACATCCCAAGAGGCAACCGTCTCCAGTTGCGTTGAGTGATGACCCCTAGTAGATCGGTTGGGCCCTGCTACGGGACGAGCCGTCCCTCCAGCCATTTCTTGCCCCCTCCAATTCCCCCCCCCCCCAGTTTCCAGGGACCGAGGGTTTGGGGAATTAAACTAATTAGGGGAAGCTGAGAGCCACTGAGATAGGGCATGAGCAGTTATAGGAGTAGTGGTAGGTCACTGCCGCCGACCTGTGCCTCCTGTCCCCCGCACCCATCTGATAACATAGTCTGAGGAGGGAGTTGTTATCAATAGCTCCAAAAGTCGAATTTAAAGCTGCTCCCAGCGATAGAACTCCAGTTGACCTATTGAGTCTCTCGGCCACAGGGGCGGGTTCAACTGGTGCTCTTGCCGGTTTAGCGCTTTTCAATGTAAAATACTTGTTGATATGCCCAGAGCCCGGACATGGTGTTATGGCCCCAGCAAGTAGGTCAACCTTTTCTGCCACTTTGTGCCCAGACAGTCATCTGCACGGGGTGGGGGTGGGGGAGGCCTTGGCAGCACTGGAGGAGCTGAGCTGCTCTCTTGTAGCCATTTACCTTGCGAGGCATTTTATTTTTAGCTTTTCTCAGGTTATAAGTTATTTCTTTATAGGGCACTTTCGGGGTCATGGTTGTGATATTCCTGTAAGATTGAAGCAATCCAGCTGCTCTTGGGAATTCCCACACTCAAGACTTGATTAGTAGCACCGGCACAGAAATTGCCATCGTCGAAGAAGTTCCGTTTGCCGTCTTCCGCTTTGGCTTTATTTTTATACAGATTTAAAGTGCAAGCACCTGCACCTCGTGATGGTTTGGGATCCGAGAGCAAAGTACAAAAGAGGGAATGCCCATAGCAGGAATTGCAACAGCTCCAACGATCATTCTGGGAGGTACAGCACCCAGTACTATTAGCAGATTGTCTGCTTACCGGCAAACCAGTAGTCAGTCTCAGAAGTGTGGAACGACTGCGCCGGCGAACTCCAGTGTTCTCTTGTACCAGTGGCTGAGACTGTTGACCAGACAGAGGCAACCTCGCTCCCTGCCTCCCCAACTCCCAAACACCGAAACGCAAACTGCAGCATGTCGCCCATCTCTGCCAGACGGCAAGTAGATATGCAGAAACTCCACGTGAGTCGATGCCACCGATACACACTGCGGCATTCTTAATCCTTAGTTCCCTTTCTGCTCACCGTTTATGACTTTAGATGTGTTTTGTCTTTTTTTTATATTCTCCCCATCCCGTTAGCACTTTCTGCAAGTACATCCCCTTTTACCTAGATGTCTAATTTCTTCAGGAAGTACCATAGCTCTTTTATTTACAGTTTCTCCTTAGCAAACCACCTGTACTGGGAAGCCAAGCACCATCTCCCAAAATCAGACATTGAGAGGTGTCTTCTACAAATCTTCCTGGACATCCCCTGCTCATGAACACTCTTGTCTCCTCAATTGAAACTCCTCACCTGCCACTTACCCCTCCACATACTCTCACACACACATTCTCTCACATACTCTCTCTCACACGCACACCACTCACACAGACTGTCACACACACAATCTCATACACTCACACACACACGACACCTTCATCTACTATCCCATTCTAACAAATCCACCTTTTTTGACAAACCTATGAACCTTACCAGGACTGCTTCTCATAAAGCACTCTAACAAATGGTTCCTGTGAGGCAGGATACAAAACCAAAAAAGATCTCTCCAACACTGAAACTTACTGAATTTCAAACAACTAACAGAACCAACTCAAAATCGCACTCCATGTTCCTTTCACTGCATCATCTACTATTGAATGCCCTACCTTACCCTACCCTTGGAACTGGACAGATCATGCTGCAAACACATTTTCAGCAATGTACGTCATAACACAAGGCATAAACTCTGCAAGTCAACATATCACTCCTTCAAAAAATATATATATATATTAGCACACTGCAAGCAAATCTTGCCTGCCTTGCATTCTCCTGTAAGCCACCGAAAAACATTAACCACCTTCTGCAAGCACTGATCAACAATTTAGCAGACAATGTTAGCTCCCCGCATCTATGAAAGAGTTACCGAACCAAAACCATCTACAGTGTGGTATTCTGAAGAACGGAACAGCAAATGTATCAGCAGTCGAGGAGAAATCTGGTGCATAAACCAACAACCTGAATATCTTGCTGCACTAAGTCTCTCTATGTTCAGCAGAAAACCTGATCTCTTTTGTCAAAACCCATTACTGCACGTCATACATGCACCTCATCCCTCACAATGGCAGCCAAAAATGGCGAGTGATTGCTAGAGCCTTAAACACTGCATCCTTCACGTCCGTCCTGAGTCCATAGGAAAAAACAAGTCTATCACTGATTTCTTCACCGACCAAGTTGCCAAGCTCAGACACCATGTTGATAACTCCTGCCCCTTTCCTATTTTTTCTCCCCTATGATCAGCCCATCCAACATATCTGAATTGTTTCATTTCAACTCCCTAACACTCCCTAAAGTTTGAACTACCAACTTTGCCAACCTCCAAGCTACGTCCTACAAACGAAAAATCCTACAAGCCTTTCTCATTAGGGCCATCCTAAGGGAAGCCCTCTAAAACATGCTTCACACAGTCATTGCCTTCATTATGCACAAGATATATTTTCTGCGCGATGCACTGAAGGCAGGTGTGATCTTCCTCTCTTTAGAAAAGCTACATCTTACCCAGAACATTTAGCAAGCTACCTTCCATCAGAGACCTCTTTTATCAGTAAGATGATTACAAATAACATTGCCATCAAACTATGAGCAACTCGCCAAACATTATCTGCTATAAGATTACAAATCCTAATTATGCTAGAAACATCACTTAGACCGCCATCATCCAGGTCACTGACCTCACTGTAAAGTGAGTGGCAAATGGCAACTACTGCTTACTGGTAATTACTGGTAATGCTCAACTTTTCTGCTGCATTAGACCTGGTCAATCGCAAAGCTCTCATCTACTTCTGCGCCACACGCATGGACTTTACTTCATTTTTACGCTGGTCATCAACCAACCTGACTAATAAACGCCAGTTGCTCTTGCTGGGGTCCCACAGATCCTGAAGCATACCCCCAGGCCTCCATACTGTCGTCTATCATTTTCAACCTTTACCTGGAACCCACAGGAGAACTCTCAAAGTAGGACATGAAGTACCACCAATGTGCTGGTGATACTCCACTCGAATATGGCAGCTACTTCTTGAAATTCTGCCTCTCCCCCATCGGTCCATTTTATAGCATCACTGAGACATTGTACCCATCAAGTCATTAATTAATTATCCCTGGAAATGCCATTGAACATGCACAAGTTCATATGTGGCAGTCAAACCTGAAACTCTACACATTTAACCATCATCTAGTACCCTCTCTAATGTCCCTCACTTTTACCAACAAAACCAAACTCTCATATAAGAGCTTTGTCACTGAATTCCACCAGAAGAAATATTATTCTGTTATCACGGTCCTGTGTTGCTTTTCCCTAAATGCCCACATCATTTTCAAAATAGCCTGCATCTCTTTCAAAGCTCTATCTTCATAGCAAAGCCCTTTTGTAACCGGCAGAGAAACTCAGGAATTTTGAATACGACTGCACACTATGCATTCTACAACTATGCACCTAGAATCTAGAAAAACCTACCTACTGGCATCAGGGAGGCCACCACCCCGCTGAGCGCCAGAAAGAAAATGAAAAACGTCCCTTCAAATAATGCCTTGTTAAAATGTGAGCACCCATTCCCAATTTCCACTTTTCATAATTAGGTTTGCATTAGCTGAATTCCTCTGCTTATATTACTGGTGCTGGCATCTGGTTCTGGCAGAATACATTGTGATGTCACAACTCTGTAAAAAGCTTGTACAGTGAATTAAGGGTTGCCATTGTTTCTATTAACCTGTCATGAATAAAGAATGATTTGATATGATATGGCATTTATACCGCTCCTATAGACAAGTGTTTCAAGGCGCGAGGAGGCAAGGGAGGGGAAACAGAGGGAAGACAGACAACGATCCTACTAGGCCAGGAGATATTGAGATCGCGCAAGTTCAGGAGGGCGCAAGTGCAAGGGGGGAGGGGTGGGGGAAGTGCAGCACATAGGATAACAGTAAAAATAAATAAAGACAAATAAAATGCGGCAAGCCGGTGGCAAGTGCAAGGGTAAGAGGAGACATAAGGGGTCAAGTGCTAGTAGGGGCTGTAGGGTTACAGAAACAGTCCCCGAGTGCAAGGGTTGCCAAGGGGCAGTGCAGGAGTGCAACTGGCGTGGAGGGGACCTGGGCTCGAGATCAGAGGGTACCCAAGTAACCAGTGCAGTTTCAGATTCAGCCAGTAGATTAGCAGGGCAGAGGAGGAGAGAAAGCAGAAGCAAAGAGGAGTGTCTTGAGGTGTTTCCGGAACCAGAGATGGTTCTCCTCAAGTTTCAGAGAGGCAGGGAGGCTGTTCCAGAGGAAGGCCCCGGCAGAAGAAAGAGATCTACCACCAAATCGCTGCTTGTAGAAGCGACAGACCCTGAGGGAGTTGGAGGTGAATGAGCGAAGAGCTGGAGAGGGGAAGATATTTAGGAAGAGAGAGTTGAAGGTATTGAGGTCCCAGGCCCCAGAAGGCCTTGTGGACAATGAAGAGGGTTTTGAACTTAATCCTCGCCGCCACTGGGATGAGTGCAGAGATTTCAGTCCTGGAGAGATACGATCCCTGGGCTTGAGGCCAAGGACAAGTCTTGCAGTCCTGTTTTGGATGAGTTGCAGAGGGCAGAGAGTAGAGGGAGGCAGATTTAGAAAGAGGCTGTTGCAGTAGTCCAGCCTAGGGAGAACCAGAGCTCTGGAGACAGTGGGCTTCTGGGGGAAGGAGGGGAAAGGAAGAATACCTCTGAGGAGGTGCAGCTGGTAGTATGACTGCTTGGAGACATCGGAGATGTGAGGCGAGAAGGAAAGTGCAGAGTCGAAGATGACCCCCGAGGTTTTTAGCCTCATAGGTGGGAACAGGAAGAGGGCCAAGAGAGGCTGCCCAGAGAGTTACAGGAAAGGAGGGAGCAGGTGTGCCGTTGAGGAGAATCTCAGTCTTACTGGCATTAAGGCAGAGATTATTGGCGGCGCACCACTCCTAGATGGTGGACAGTCAGAGATGAGAGAAGGAGAAGAGGAAGGGCGGAAGGGAGTCTGAACATAAGTTGAGTGTCATCCGCATAGCACTGAAAGTTGGGGCAGAGAGGGGCAATGCAGTGGGCAAGAAGTGCCAGGTATTGGTTGAACAGCCAGGGAGAGATGGAGGAGAGGAAGGACCCAAGTTGGAACTGGGAGGGTGATCGGAGAGGAAGAACGTCAGCCAAGCCAAGGCCTGATAGGTGATACCCAGGTAATCACGGAAACGGTTGAGCAGGATGGCATGGTTGACCGTATCAAAGGCAGAAGAGAGATCAAGTAAGATGAGCACACAGGGGGTGTTGGAATCAAGGTTGGAGAGCTGGTCTTTATGGATGTTCAGGAGAGCAGTTTCCGTGCTTCTGGCAGCTCAGAAGCCAGACTGATAGTCATGGAGACAGCCAACAGATTCGGTGTGAAGATTAAGCTGGGAGATGGCAAGCTTTTCAAGGAGTTAGCCCAAGAAAGGAGTGATGGAGATTGGACGATAGTTAGCCGGACAGGAAGGGTCGTAGAGGCTTTCTTAAGAAGGGGTGCACTAGGAAGTGCTTCAGGAGGGATGGGGAAGACTCCAGTAGCGAAGGAGTGGTTGCAGAAATCAGCCAGAGCAGGAGCCAGGGTGTCATTGTGGTCCTTAATGGTTTTGGAGGAACAGGGGTGAACCTGTTTTGACAAGACTTTCATAGATCGGACTTGTCTAGAAACCTCGTCAGAGGAGAACAGGGGAAAGGCAGAGAAGGAGGGAAGAGAGGTGGCCAAAGAGGGGCCAGAGGAAGAGCATGGAGGAGAGGAAGAGAGGGCGAGGACAGGATGTCCTGAGTTTTAGAGATGAAATGAGAAGCCAGTGCCAAGCAGAGGTCCTGGGAGGGTACATGACAGGTAGAAACTGCAGCAGGATTGGCCAGTTGCTTGCAGATTTTAAAGAGCTCCGCAGGCTTGGATGTGTGCACTCTTCTTAGTGCGGACAGAGAGCCAGTATTGCCTTTGGAGCAGGCGGCAGACCAGTTTGTCAGAGGATGTACCGGAAGTGCGCCATTTCCTCTCAGCCACCCTGCACTTGCGTTTGAGGGTGATGAGGTCTGAGTCGTACCAAGAGTTGCACTTGCCTTTGGGTTTCAAGCGGATCCTCGTGACAGGGGCAAGAACATCGAGAGTATCAGATATAGCAGAGTGGAGCATGGAAAGGGCTGTATCAGGGTGTGAGTCAGCCAAGAGGGGAATGGGGCGAGAAAGCGGCGGCAAAAGCATCAATTGGCACACGCTTCATGGGTCGGATAACCTAGAAGGTAGGTGGCAGTGCTTGAGTTGGCTTGGCCTGAGGGGTAGAGAGGGTGAGATGGGAGGAAAGGAGAAAGTGATCACTCCAGGAGAGAGGAGTGGTGAGAGGGGTAGAAAGGGGAAGGTCTGAAGACATCAGAACATCCATAGTGTGCCCTGCATAGTGAATCAGGCCAGAGGGGAGAATAGAGAGAGAGAGAGAGAGAGAGAGAGGGAGTCGCAGAGGTCACGAAAGCATCCAGGTGGATGTTGAAGTCTCCAAGAAGGAGGAGTTGAGTGGTTGAGACCAGGAGGGAGGAGGTGAGGTCCGCCCACTTGGAGAGGAATGCGATCTGACCAAGTGGCCGTTAGATGGTAGCCACAGTAAGGGAATGGCCAGGAGAGAGAGAGCCTGCAGACGAGGCATTCGAAAGAGGAGTAGTCCTGCGTCGGAATGGCAGATGCAGGAATCCATTCAGGGAAGATCAGGGCTACACCCCCTCCGGAACGGTTGGATCTGGGTGTGCAGTGGATCTTGTAGCCATCAGGGAGGCCATGTCTCGGTGAGACCGAGGACATCGAGGTCAAGTTCCTCCAGGAGGCGGCAGATGTCAGAGGAGTGTTTGACAGCTGAGCGAGAGTTGAGAGTGGCAATGTGGAGAAGGTTGCCATCCTTGAAAGACTTCCGGGGAGGGGTACAAATCAGAGGTATACCCTGCGGACGTGTAGGAGGAGACCGCAGGGGGAGGCAAGGAAGCCGTGGAGGGAAGAGCGGGGACAGCAGGAGAAGGAAGGAAATTGATGAGGCACGGGAAGTGTCTATCAAAGAGGAGAAGGTTGGCTTGAGGGCTTTGAACCAAGACTGTACCATTCAAGTAAACATTAATGATGACCTTAGAGGAGTGGAAGAAAGCCAGGAGGGCCTCCCACCGGGTGCCGCCATTAATGGGAGAGGAAGAGAAGAGCGAGAGCACAGAGACCATATGTACAGTCCATAGGTCTGGCGAGGGAACGATAAAGAGGATGTCAGTGAAAGTTAAACCTGGAGGGGGGACTGGTATAGGTGTCAGCAATAGGGAGGCCGGGGTTGGAGACCATGATGTCCTTTTTAAACTTTTTCCTACCAGATTTAGTGAGGAGAGCAGGATAGTCGATCGAGAAGCAGTTAGAATAGATAGGGGAGACAGAGAGCACCATAGAGTAGGTGGGCAGAGGAGAGAAGAGGAGGGGAGTGTGAGGTTAGACCCCTGGGAAACACCACAGGTAGAGATGGAGGAGAGGAAGGAACCAAGTTGGAACTGGGAGGGTTGATTGGAGAGGAAGGGGAGAACACTAGGGAAGGACACATGGCAGGATGCAAGCAAACGAGACAGAGCGAGACAAGTAGACAATTGGCCAAGCCGACAGGCACTTGGATAGTGGTAGAAAGGTTTGCTAGATGAGTGCTGTGCTAGGAAGCAAAGCCACAGAACAGCACTACTTTCACAATGCAATTTTAAAAACGGGACAAAACACACCTAAATTTGAGAGCCCTGAATAGTGGGGAAAAGGCCTAGGTTTCACTGTGCAATTTTTAAATACTTTCACAATGCAATTTTAAAAACGGGAGAAAACACACCATGTTTGAGAGTCCGCTATATGGACGGGTTTGCGGGGTAGAGTGAGATTCTAGATCTAACCGCGGCCACTCCTACCTTCCTTAGTCGCTACTGGTTGACGGCTGGCCACTGGCATACCCTGCTGACACTGGAGCCGCCTCTGGGAGCTGCTCTTTGCCTTAGGGTCCTTAGCCGCAAGGGCTGCCGGGCAGAGGGCTGCCCTGGGAAGGTCACCTAAGAAGGACTGTTAACCAATCAGGGGAGGGGGCAGGCTAGGAGGGAGGAGGGAGAAGGCACAGGACGCAAGGAAGCACTGGGATAAGAGAGAGACACACGGCCAGAGGGCCCAACAAAAGTTTGCAAAAACACTCAGATGGAGCAGCCCAGATGATTTGGGGGCAACACACAGCACCTACCTTGCTGGCTGCTTCAGCAGAAGTGTCGAGCAGGTAGAACTCACAGGCACTAGTCCCAAAAACATGCTACCAAGCCGAGGAGGGGGTCACCAGGGAGGGAGTAGGGAGGAGACAGAGGGCGCAAGGAAGCACCAGGATACGAGAGAGACACAAGGCCAGAGGGCCCACCAAAAGTTTGCAAAAACACTTAGATGGGGCGGCCAAGATGATTTGGGGGCAATACACAGCACCTACCTTGCTGGCTGCTTCAGCAGAAGTGGCGAGCAGCTAGAACTCACGTGCACTAGGCCCAACAACACGCTACCAATCAGGAGAGGGGGCAGGCTGGGAGGGAGGAGGCAGAGGACTTGAAGAAACACCGAGATATGAGAGGGAGACACACACGGCCAGAGAAAGCTCTTTGAGAATGATGGGTCATCTAGCAACTTGAGCACAATTAATCATGTATATTTTGCAAAGTCCATGCAATGTGTGGGTCCTATGCATACAGCTAATAGTGGGGAGTTATCCTAAAACTACATACCAAATCTTTCAGAGGAACAGAATTTTGTCTAAATTGCTTTTGGGAACTGACAACCAAAACCTCATTCTGGATGATTCTTGTATTGTCCTCTTTTTTAAAAAAACTTTTTTTAGATTGTTCCTTGATGTGCTGCAGTATCTTAACATTTTAATAGGTAGGCCTTTCTCCCATCATTCCACAGTTGAAGGAGCTTGTGATAGGATTATCTAGACATGATGATTAAATAATATATCAACGTTGTGTCTTTGGTCTCAAGTGTAGTGTATCTTCATCAACCCCTAATGTGACCAATAAGGGAACAAGGGTAAACTGTTTAGATTTCAGAGGGGGAATTGTTTAATAATGTTGTAATTCATGTCTACAGACTAGCATAGTTTCATCATCTGGAGCAACCTAACACTGACTTTCCTGCACCTAGTCCAGCTCTGCGGACTAATGTACATTTTCCAAGCTTTCTTGGGGTGTGACGGTGTGGGGGCAACCGAGGGCTCAGCACACTGTGTACCGGGAATTGTCCAGTGTCCGGATTTCACCACCTGCTCTGTGATTAAGATCTTGTGGTCGATGTAGGCAGGATCCCTTAGTCATCCTCCCCACTTCCTAGATCAGGAGGATGGGGCTCGTTGCATGTGCGGTATAAGAACATCTGGCCGTTTAAGAGATGGGCAAAGAATATATTTTAAATGTATTCTGCAGACTGTGCAACCCAGTCCCTGTGGTGTGAAAACAGCTTGCTTTGGAGCTTGACAAAGTGTGAGTTTCCCCATGCAGTCTAGCTATGAAAAGAAATTCTCAGAGAATACCCACTCACTAGGGAAGCCACTGTTAAAGAACCATTAGAAATGCAAGTCCAGTGCAGAGCGCTGCTGCTCTCGCACATGTGCAAGAGGCACACAAAAAAAAATGGTGGACCGGCTTGTTAAAGCTGCAGTCTGGAGGAAGTGCACACTTCGCGCTCTGCTTTAAAGGCACCTGTGTTCCAACACATAATCAAATCCAGCCAATCCGGTAGTAGCAAATCAAATTATACACAGACAGGTCTGTACAGAGAGCCTAGCCCCCTGGATGGGTAGAGGGGTTTGTGTTTGTGAATAAGGAGGCCACAACAAGGGTGTTGGAGTTTAGCGATGTGGGTGGTGCGAGGCTGAAGGAGCAGAGAAAGAAGAACAGAAGAAATGTAAAGAGGATAGGGTGAAGGAAGGAGCAAAGGAGTAGGAGGAGGTACCAAAGGTCAAGGGTGGAGCGTTGAACAAGGCTGAGAAAAGGGAGGAGGAAGTGAGAATAAAGGAGGTGGTGGAGGACTAGGAGTGCTAAGAAGCAGGAAGTGAGAAGTTTGAGAGCAAGATTAAAAGAGACAGAAACACATACCCTATCTATATGGGGTAATGAGAATGACGGGAGGAAGTACAAACATGTGGGAAGGCCTCAAGGAGGTACTTGAGCCAATATCTAGTCAAGGTCCCCCGAAGAGAGGTAGAAAGAGGTGTGAGCTTCCATCAGGGGTGCGAGGAGGGGAGAGTAAGAGCACATTGGGAACTGTAGTGCCGTAATGCACAATAGGGGAGATGACGAGGCTAGTTACCAGTTCATAAATCCCCTATGTCTGCCCCACTAATGGAAGACATTCCAGACAGCTCGGAAACTGCTGACATATGTCTGACAAGGAGTTTGGGACCCACAGCAGAGTCTCATAAAATGGTAACCTCCAAGAAGACCACACAGCTATTAAAAGCGAACCAGAAGTAAGTGGCACTGGGGGAGAGAGTCAGAAAGACTTTTTAAAATGTATTTATTTATCTAAGGAACATTATTAAATACACGTCTAACCCAACCAAGGTCCATAAGACTCCACCAAGGAAAAGAAAGATGTACGGGAAGGTAATGGCAGAGAAGGTGGGGAGCGCTTGAGGGCAGACATGATGGCTGAGAATGGCTAAGACGTAAATATCTTTAGCATTGCTAGTAATTATACTAGCATACAAGTCGATACAATTTGACCAGATGAGACTTTCTTCTTTTTTATGATGACACTCCATCTGAAGAATTTCGTTTTTGACGTGTGATGCTTTTAGTTGAACTCCATACTGGAATGCAGTTCTGTACTCTGTGTGCTTCCTTTAGTTGCCTTGGTCTTGATCTTAGTGATTGCCTTCTGTTTGAGATGTAGCTGTCCTCTGGCCTGGATTCATCATTCTGGGCATCTTGGAAGTAGACACTTCCGAAGCCTAACAGCCAGAACATCTACTACCATGCCCTTAGCAAATAACCAAAACTATTAAAAGGGTTTATGAAGATGGGCAAACAATAATTTCCATACCTTGTCAAAACCCGGTAGACGAAAGCTTGCTCTGATGTTGTCATTGCCATGATGGCATGATAAATGTATAGAGAAAAAATGTTAGTGTACAGAGTAGGGACGGTGCGTTACTAAATCTTCATTAATCGGTACACCCTGTAACTCTGATTTTGCCAGTTGTTTATCATTTTCATAATGTTGGTGGAATCCTGTATTCATAATTTTGAGAAACCATGGTTTGCCTTCAAGAAAGGCAAACATTTACAGAGCCGTCTTGTATACTTTTTGAGAGATTCAGAAAATAAGCAGTCAGCGCCTGATCGTATTGTGGAGATTCTGAGCTGTGGCCGAACACTTCTAATGTGGGCACTGTGTAGCATTCCCACTTACCCAAAGACCAACTTTTTGATTATAAGATGATTATAAGGATGTAAAGTAGGATTTAAGGTGCCTGCAGTAATTAGCAAACCAAACAAATGTGGAGTATGCCATTACTTATAGTTGTAATGTGATCTATATTGGCATGATTGACCGGACACTTGTTCCGCATACATATAGGGGACCATGGGGCAAGGAATTGTCGATGGGAGCATACCATTTCAGGAACGGGATTCAGATACAGAATATAGATTGATTAATTCAGGTATTCGATGATTTGTATAGTACCAACTGCCTCCAAGATGAGGAAGACGAAGGAAGCTACAAATTCAACAATCTTGCACATGTCCTCTATGAAATTCACATTTTTAAGTGCAGAGTATGGTGCACAAAAGACAGTGCTTAGAGTAGGGGGAAGGGGCCAAGTGCCAAGCGGTGGTTGGATCTGAAGATGATCAAACAGAAGGAATGTGGTACTTCCTTTACACCGTATCAAAGCAAAACAGAGCAGGAATGGTGTTTGTGACTCTGAAATTGCACAAATAGCAAGAACTAATATATGGGGTTGCAGAAATTACTCTAATATTTTTAGCCCATTCCATGGCCCCCAACTGAGATTGATTAATAAGATAACTGCCGAACTATGTTATCTGTTTAGTGGCATGATGAGTATAACTCCTTTTTGGGGCAAAGTGGATGGACCAATATATGAACCATGCTCCATGCCCGAGGTAAGTGTTATGGTGCCCTTGAACCCAGTTTTGACGGTGTGCTTTATACTTCTTAAGAATTAGATGGCATATCTATACACAAATTATATGGCATGCAAATTCAACACTGTAGAGTAGCATTGTAATTTTGTGGTGGCACTGTATTGGATCCCCAAACTAATATGCCACTCCATGACTGGCATGATCACTGGGAGCTCCAGAACAAACAAGATGGCAGATTGAATTGGTTTGAAGACTTCACTGTTGTGCATCGCTGCTGGTTGGGTACGCTTACGTTTTTTAAACATAGTAGACGCAAGTGAGGAATAGATAACAGACTTTGAGTTTTTAGATTGCATAGTCTCTCTCTGGGCAGCATGGCTCGACACTGGTATGTTAGCATTCAGAGTTAATTGTTCGAAGTATATCAGAGACTACTACACAAGGTAACAGCCTCCTCTCAGTAAGTGTTGTCATGTGACTTGTTATGTGAGAGGGAGGGATAACAGATACCATTATTGTTCTAAGGAGAGAGAGAGAGAGTGTGTGTGTGTGTGTGTGCGTGTGCGTGTGTGTGTGTGTGAAAATGCACCAGATGCAATAAAGGATCTCCATCACATGTCCTTTATTTTGCCAGAAAATACGGTGGACAAGCAGTTTCAGAAGCGAACAAACAATCACGCGTTTCACCCTTCCGGGCTTCATCGGATTGTATATACACTTTTTTTTTCTTTCAAAGAAAGAGTAGCCTTATGGAATTGCAAATCCGGCATTCTGCACTCCTGAAAGCTGCTGGTAGATTGCAATCATCACTCAGCAGAGAAAGAACACGACAGCAAATCCAGGCAGCACGAAAGTCACTTTATTATTTAATGTGCATCAGAGAAGGAAAAGCCTGGGTAGCAAACGCTGCATTTCGCGGTATTCTGACCGCTTGATCATGTAGGTTGGGAAAACACACGTTTTAAAGCCATGTCGACTCTATGGTAAATGCATAGAGGGGCCTCTGACCGATGTCAGCACTTCGTAAAGGCGCCTGGCTGCCATGTTTAAACATCCTATAACAGCACAGTGCATGTGCATACAGTGGACCCAGTAGCTTATATAACCTCAAAGATATAATAATACAATAAAATAATTTTTGATCTTTTTTGGGTATTTCAAGATTGTTGCATTATCTCAAGAGGAATAAAAAAAACGAGTTAACCACAACACTACTGGTAGGCAAGGTGTGTGTTTGAACCACCAAACTATATGGCGGAAAAACGCTTGGTCGTGTGCACAAAGTTATTGTGGCACATTACTAGACTTGCCTGATTTTAAAATACTGTGGTAATGGAGCCTGTATGTATAAAGTAGCTGGCTCAATCATTTGGAAAATGAATATAGATTTTACACTTGTAAATTATACCTAAAGGCAACATCTATATCTTTACACTCACCAAAGAGGAGACAAGAAAATGTGTGCCAGTGGTTTCTTTACAACTTACTATTTTTCCTTGGTTATGGAGTGCAACAACCTGTATGAGCTTACATTCCACTTGTGTTACAATGTTATAGACCGCTGTCGGAAAACACTGCAGTGACGCCACGAATAGCAACCAAGTATGGACAATAGCAAGTCACAAAATGACAATGAGTGTGCAAAATGCGCATAGCAGCAATAGTTGTTAAACATGACAACCATAAAGTGCATTGTGCCAAGCAGCAATGATTACTAACAGCAGTGCTAATAAAGTGCGTAGTGCTCTCCATCCATGTATGTTAAGAGGTAAATATGATAACAATATAATTCATACATTATGGAACAAGTTGGTGAATATCCAAGTAGTCAAGATGTAATACAGAAAGCATAGCATATTATGAATATATTGAAAGTGATCCTATCCTCTAAAATAGATTTCATAGAGCGGAAAGTGCATACATGGACTGCTGGAGGATAAACATAAAGTTTATCAACATTAAAGTGCTGCATAGTGCAGGTAAACAATGCTCATGTTAAAGTGCGCAGTGCATATTAATATTGCTGCGATAAAGTGCCTAGTGCTTCTCATCCTAAGATATTAGCGACTTGCGTATCCACGTGAATGGTAAATAGAAAAGGCTACTTAAACAACAAAGTCCTTGAAAAAATGTATGCAGCCTCCAGACCACAATTAGCATCGTAGATGTAAATAGTGGCCATCTCTAACAAAGGGACAGGCAGATACGTACGCAGTTGGAGCCATTTCTGTGTAAAAAAGCTTATCATAATGAATCCACCTTAAAATCGAACCTAACAACATGCTAAAAACATATGTAAACTTCAAAATTCCATGAGAGAACAACCAAAAATGTGTATAAAAGAGAAAAAAGATATACAACATTCTGGAATTTGATAAAGCGTAGCAGAAAGATAATCATATAAGAACATGTAGAGATGATAGTAAAAGCAACAAGAGCCTACTCTTGGACAAATAAGGGGTCACAATAATGGACAGCTGGTGTAAATGAAAAAGGTCCAAAGAGTCTTTAAGTGCCCAGGAACGTGTATAGTTCTTCATCAAGATTGTGACCCCTAGGTCTTTTCATCTCAAGATCCAAAATGGACTTTGTTTCCAATTGTCTCAATGAAAGCTCTCGTTACCTCCTCCAAGTGATTTGGGCACTGACTGGATACCAAAGAAGGAAAAACCCTCCAATTTGCTTCCATGTATGGTCTGAAAGTGCAGTGCCATCGGATAATTGGGATCTACGTTTTTGATGGCCCTAATGTGTTGACGCATTCTCAGTTTCAATTTCCCTTTCGTGCTTCCCACATACCACATGTTACAAGGGCAGTTCAACACATAAACCACATTGTCATGGTCATGAATTCGGGCACAGGCATGCAGGGGGCACAGGCACAGGAGACCTGGGTGGACACTGTCTGGCGCCGTTGGCGCCAGGCGCATGAACAAAAGTAAACAAGAACATCCATTTAACACCAAAAAGCTTTTATTATGGACATAGCACTTCAGATATATTAACCTTGAAGATTCCATCCATTAAGCAGGATGCATCAACCTTTAACATTCCATCCATTAAGCCGCCCCAAGTGTATTCTTGGGTGTGGCTGCTAATGGATTGCCTTTGCACATGCTTTCTCTCTAGGAGTGGCAGGGTGTGGCTGGTAAGCCAGCCCTAATGGGCGTGCCCACGATCTCGGCTATATAAGATGCCCTGATCCTCAAGACAGACGCTTTGCGTTATTCTGAACTTGCAAGCAGCGTAATGCTCACCATCGCCTGAGGTCAGACTTACCTTTGAAGATCCTGATTCCTGGACATCCTGCTTCCTGCCAGCATACTTACCAACTGGGGGAAGCGGTTCTTACCTGTACATCTCTTCGGCGAACTAAGTATTCATCTTTACACTTTCCGGAGCGCCGAACTCTTCATCTTGGCACCGCAGCACTACACGCTCCATCGTCGACAGCAGAGCCTGCAAGTAAAAACAGAAGACAAGGTTAGACATCGAAAAAACAGTTTAAGGTTGCGCTTCGCCATACTTTGCGCTTTTCCTTAAACCATCACTTACCTGCTGTCGAACATTGCAGTAGCATCCATCTAAGAGAAGAAAACAGAAGAGGGACATTATTGCGGACTTAAATAGGAGCAAATTATAAAGACATTAAACAGAACGAACAGCATCACAAGAGATCAAGAAAGACTTACCAATCATAAGGAGAAGCATAGTCGCAGCTGGACTGGACTAATCCTTATCAGGGATCAGTGAAGGACCTAGATCCCATTCGACGCACCCCTGCCAGAAGTAGCAGGACAGAGAGCTTATCTTCCATAATTCACAGGAGCAGTATCACCACGTACCACCGCTCACAGCTTTTCTACTGAGGAAGAGGCCTGAAGGGGGTTATTCGAGTTCAGGGAGGGCTGCAACCATGCCCCAACGCCTCCGCAGAGACCAGGTGAGCGTAACACACATACTCGGTATCGCATGTAATATTTAACGTGATCTTCATGTTTTTACCCAGGATAGGATGTAAATAACACGCCGTATTGACAGCATATGTACAGGCTTTGCATTTTGAACATTTATAAAAACCTAATGGTTTGATATTCATCCATCCATTAGTCAATACATTGGTGATGGGACTCATGAAACTCAGTACTAAGGTATCCTTAAACGAGGTAGATCTATGGAATGTAATGTTTATGCGATCTTCCAAAATACTGTTAAGATGTCCATCTGATTTAAGGATATGGCAATGTCTCTGCATGACTTGACAGATGTTGTGAGCTCCATCTCCATAGGTCAAACTGAGCCGTGTCTCACCCATGTCTGTGGTTTTGTGTTTCAAAGTGTCTACTAACAATAGTGAGGAGCGATCGGTGTCTCTTGCTTTCAAAAAAGCTCTCTCCAATACTTTTTTAGGGTATCCTCGATGTTTGAATTTGTGGGCCATAAGCGCACATTCTCTATCAAAGATGTCAATCTTTGAACAGTTTCTTTGTATGCGAATGAATTCCCCATATGGGATGCTCCACTTTAGGGTTGCGGGGTGGTTGCTCTTGGCGTGGAGTGGAATGTTGGAGCTGGTTGGTTCTTTCTATACAGACTGGTAATTCACCTTGAGCCACAGTAACAAGAATATCCAAGTATGTGATAGCAGTCTTGCTGTGGCTCTCAGTGAATTGCAGGTTTAGGTCATTGATGTTAAGAAATTTACTGAAATCCAACCATTCCAAACTAGTGCCTTCCCAAATGACAAACAAATCATCAATATACCGTAGCCATAAGGCAATTTGAGATGTATACTGACTGTTTTTTGGGATGCCATACCACAAACGTCTCTCACCAGCCCATAGTTAAGTTGGCATAGGAGGGGGCAAAAGTAGTGCCCATAGCAGTACCTTGTAGTTGCATAAAGAACTGCTTGTTAAAAAGAAAGCAATTATTGGTTAAGCCGAGTGAGATCATCTCAAGTATAATTTGTCCATGTTGAAGGTAATTCAAAGATCTGGTATGTAGAAAATATTCACATGCCTTGAGGCCATCTGAATGTCTTATTGATGTGTAGAGAGAGACTACATCTAGTGTCGTGAGTGGATTCCCATGGTATTCCTTCTATCCGACTCAGGAAGTCTTTAGTGTCCCTTAAGTAAGAGGGCAAAGTAGTGACGAAAGATACCAAAGTCTCATCTATAAACCTAGAGATGTTCTCTAACAGTGCCCCACATAGTGTAACTATAGGTCTACCCGGGGGTCTTGTTAAGCTCTTGTGCAGGCAAAAAGTAGATAGTCAGAAACACCGAAAATGTAGGATGTAAGTATGAGCATATGTCCTCATCCAACAAGTCTTTCTCTTTCCATACTTGTAAAAGTTCACATAATTTACTATTCATGGCCTCTGAGGGATCATCAGTTAATTTTACATAGCAATCCTTATCGATTAGTTGTCTATGGGCCTCTTTTATATAGTCCTCGCGGTTCATGAGTACTATATTCATCCCTTTGTCTGATGGTTTAATAATGTACTCTGTCATGGCACCTAAATGGGCAATTGTGAGCTGTTGTGAGGGAGTTAGATTTTTCTTGAGAGGAACCCATTTCTTCCTGATTTTTTTCAGATCATTAACAACCAGATCTTGGAAAGCCTCTACGTGCCCTCCTGGGTTGAACATAGGGTTAAAACGCGATTTAGCTTTCAATTCAGTCTTACCTGGCCAGGCAGTATCAGTATACATTGATTCACATTCTTGGTCACAGGCATCAATGATGTTGTTGCTTTCGGTCTCCAGGTGCTCAAGATCTCTCAATGTAAACATGTCTTGTATAGAAACATCAGTGCAACCCTGGAGACTAGACTTGGACTTAGATTTAGGGGGATTCATGGCAAAGAATTGAATTTTTTTAATCTGACTTTGCGCATGTATTTGTCGAAGTCAATGCAGGTTCAGCATAATCATATACTGATGTGGGGAAAAGTAAAGACCCAAACTCAGGGTGTTTTTTTCTTCAGAGGTGAGTGGATGGTTGGACAAATTTATGATGGACATATCTGATGGATCCATAGTCGTGTGAATTATTTCTTTACTCCAGAGCATGTTAACCGCTCTGTTTTGTCTGCGTTTGATGTAGATGCTACGCCTTCCCCTCCTTGTTTTTTTCTTCCTCTTTGGCCCGAGGGTTTTCCTCTTCCTCTGCCTCTGGTTTTCTTGCCATTGTTGAGTCTGCCTTCCATACATAAGTCTAATTTCCTCTAAAAAATTAAATTAAGCTTTCTAGTGGGATGTTCACTCTCACTTTCCGTGGTATCAACATCAGAGGATGATAGATCAGTTGTAATGGCATCAGTAGTATTAGGTGGTTGCATAGGAAGCTTCTGTCGTAGATTATCAAAACATTGGCAAAAGTCAGTACTCTTCCCTGTTCGTGATCTATTTTTGTCCCTGATGAATTTCCTTTGTTTTCTCAATTTGATATCTTCCTCAAATGTTTTGTATCCATTTTCCATGCTGGTTTGGATGGTCTTTCCCTCTTCACTTGAGTCGAGCTTCTTTAGTTGCTCCTCTATTTCCAGAATTTTATCCAGGATCTTATGTCGATCTATTCTGGCATATTTGATCAGTATGTTCAAGAATGTTACTGAACAGGTGTTACTGGACTCTCCCCATTCTTGCAACATGGCTGGATCTCGCTCTTCAAAGGAGGGTGTGGTATGGATGCGTAGACCTCTAGGAATACATCCCACGTCAATATAATTTTGGAGGGAATGTTCCTCCCACCACTTGCTAATTTCACGACTTTGTAAGTTCTCCAATTCTCTAAGCAGTCTAACTTCATTGTTAGGCTGTGTGTCCAGGGTTGGTTCCTGAGGTGTTGGATTGTTGATAGGTTGTTTCTCACAAAAGAGTGAAACAGCTTTGCTTTTCTCAGGTTCTCCCTCTCCTGTTGCGATGTTATAATTTCGTGTGCACTGTGCTGTCTAGATGCTTAGCATGCCCTTTAACCATGAAGCAGTGTTTGCTCTCAAACACAAACAGTAATACTGTAAACGTGCTGTAATACCCTTACGGGTTATCCTGAAGACACCAGGCGCGGGTAGCAACGGGCAGAGAGGGCGCGTCAATGCAGTCCTACCTGGACAGATGGGAGTTCACTGCTTCCTCCGATGCGGCGAATTTCTAATCCGTCACGTAGGCAGGTTGCGACAACGCTCACTGTCTCTGCAGCCTTGTGGCACGTAATCGTTGTGGATAATCCAGAGCACACAAACAAGCCCAGCAGTGGATCCAAACGGCCATTGCTGTGCGCTTCACTTTAAATGGATGGGTGTAGATTCCAGCGCAGCAGATGCCACGGCACGTAAATATTTTCAAAGAAAGAGTAGCCTTATGGAAAGGCAAATCTGGCAGGCTGCACTCCTGAAAGCAGGTGGGAGATTGCAATCATCACTCAGCCGAGAAAGAACACAACAGCAAATGCAGGCAGCACAAAGTATATACACATTTCTGAGGCTTGTGGATCTGCTTAGATCACATGCAATGCATAGGCTGACATCTAGTGGTAGTCGCGGAGTATTACATTATTTATATTTCGAAACTCGAAAAGGGACATTGACTGAGTGTCAGTAATACTATCCCTAGTGTGGCGTCCACTGTACCCATGGTCCTTCACGCGTCAAGGTCCCTCAGATTTTCCGCCATCATAGGCAGATGCAAGTTGTGGATTTTCCTTCAGGCTAACGCCTTTTATTATCTAAGTTTAACTGTAGACTTTCTTTCCTTTCGGTCGCTGTCGCAAGATCTTCAGCGACTTTAGAGGACTGAATCATCGTAGACAACTACTGCATTTATCGTCTCAACGGACTTTGACTGCGGCCTACACAGGCCTCACCTGGCCTCTGCCCTTCACAGTAGGGAGAGTGGGGGGAGGTTATAACTTTCTTCTCTTTTAGAGAATCCCTAATCCCCCTCCCCCTTTTCTTTTCCATCACCATGCTGCCATCACCCCGTATCATGGAAAATACACCTGTTAAATGTTGTCCTTCCTGCAACAGGAAGAATCCCTGGAAAGGTGTGTAATCACGGTCTTCCTAGAGACCATCCCGAAAAACACTGCAAATCCTGCAAGGTGTTTCGGCCTAAAACCTTACCGGACCGTAAAACAAAACGCTGGGCCCACCACGCTATGCAGGCTGAAGTCGCAATTGACGTGGAGGGAGCTTCCAGCGCTCAGGGCGATTGGGACTCCAGAGATTACATAAACAAGCAGGGAGGCACCCACTCTCCAAGTCTGTCCAGGCTACCCCAGAATATTTGGAAGTGGGCACTCAAGCGGAACATGTTCCTAGTCTCTCAACACATTCCAGGGGAACTTGGTGCTCTGGCAGACATTCTGAGCAGAGACCCCCTACCCTAGGAGCACAAGTGGCAACTCCACAAACAAATTATAAACTAAATCTTCTTCCTATGGGGTTATGCTCCTTTAGACTTGTTCGCCACAAACCAGAACGCACAATGCCCAGACTTCACATCCAGGTTGGCCCAACCTCAATCCAAGGGGACTCCCTGTGTATGAGCTGGTCAGGGAAATTTGCCTATGCTTTTTCCCCACACACCACTCCTCAGCAGGATAATACACAAGATGCACCTAATACACAAGATGCACCAGTAACAAGCCATGCTTATACTGATAGCCCCTATGTGGGCAAGACAACCATGGCTTCTACATCTGCTCAAATTGGCGATGTGCGAACCAATCAAACTCCTGTGCCCCTACAACATGCTGTCCCAGCATGGGGGGGACTACACTCCATCCACATCCTCAGTCTATGAACTTGTTAGCCTGGCTCCTTAAGTCATAGAGTTTGGACATTTAAAACTATCTCAAAGGTGTATGGATATCTTAAAGGAAGCATGCAAACTCAACACCAGGCACTGCTACTTCAGCAAATGGAAAGGATTTGAGATATGATGACGATCGCAAGCCTTAAATCCAATTGAATGTTCTACAGGAAACATTCTTCATTACATGCTTTACCCTTGCTTTACATGCTTTACATGAAGCCCGCGGCGGGGCAAAGGCGCAGTGTTTGGTGCAGTCCCCGGAGGGACTCTCCTCACTTCCTGGTTTGGCCACGCCCCCCTGGGCATAACAGCGCATTCCCAGCCCTGCAGCGGTGAAGCCAGCGGCGGGGCAAGGGCACGGTGTTTGGCGCGGTCCCCGGAGGGACTCTCCTCACTTCCTGGTTTGGCCATGCCCCCCTGGGCATAACAGCGCCTTCCCAGCCCCGCAGCGGTGAAGCCCGCAGCGGGGCAAGGGCGCAGTGTTTGGCGCGGTCCCCGGAGGGACTCTCCTCACTTCCTGGTTTGGCCACGCCCCCCTGGGCATAGCGGCGCCTTCCCAGCCCCGCTGCAGTGAAGCCCGCGGCGGGTCAAGGGCACGGTGTTTGGCGCGGTCCCCGGAGGGACTCTCCTAACTTCCTGGTTTGGCCACAGTGCCTTCCCAGCCCCGCAGTGGTGAAGCCCGTGGTGGGACAAGGGCGCAGTGTTTGGCACGGTCCCCGGAGGGACTCGTCCCCAGAGGGACTCTCCTCACTTCCTGGTTTGGCCACGCCCCCTGTGCTTAACAGCACCTTCCCAGCCCTGCAACGGTGAAGCCCGCGGCGGGGCAAGGGCGCGGTGTTTGGCGCAGTCCCCGGAGGGACTCTCCTCACTTCCTGGTTTGGCCACGCCCCCCTGGGCATAACAGCACCTTCCCAGCCCCGCAGCAGTGAAGCCCACGGCGGTGCAAGGGCGCGGTGTTTGGCACCGCGTGGTGTTCGGCACAGCTGGAGTTCAAGCACGAAGACTCGTGGGACTGGACTGGCACTGGACATTGAATTCAGAGGTGAGCACGGGAGGAGGACTGTGATGGAGGTGTGTGGTGGGCCCCCCCAAAAGTATCTGGAAACAGAAGTCTCACAGGAACTGGCTATGGTGCAGCTGACTACTGATCCCATATCCCCGTTTCCCCCGCTCCTTTTCTGCCCACAAATCACTTGCCTTGACCCCCCCAGCCCCCAGCAGAAATCTCAGCGCAAGACTCTGGTGCTAAGGAGACAGCGCCCACAGGGGGTGCCACCCCCAACCACTACAACGGGCACTACTATGGGGTCACTCGCCGGTTTCTTTGCCATTAAGTCCACTGTCAAACAGTCCCCGTCTATGCCCGGCACTTCTGAAGTGACACTCTACCTGCCCCCAATAACGGCCCAGCAGCACCTGGGGAGCCAAGATACTCTGTATAATCATCAGGATGGTCAGTCCAACTTGCTTCGGGATGCCAGCGTAGCTGCTGGCGGCAAACCGGAATCAAGTCTTTCCCTCACCCAAAGCATGGCTCTGGTCCTGGCCACAACCATCGATCCTGTTACCCATGGAACCCCCTCAGCTCCTGTGACATCCATCCTGGCTGCAGGGGGCAGACTGACACTAAGTGCCCAAAGGGGCAATCCCTCCTCAAGCTCCCATAACAGCTCATAGATTGATGTACTCTCGTCTACAAGTTCTGGGGCTAGCACCTCCTTCCGTTTGACCCCTCTCCGGATGGTCGAGGCCATCAACCAACTAACTGATGCCAGCAACCATGAGCTCAATTTGACCACTGACCGATTCCCAGAGGAGGCGCCCTTATGTAGGGGGTGTGGGTGTAACAAAGTTCTGGCGGAGCTGGCCATCATTAAGGCTTTGTTACAAACTTTGTTAGAGGGCCAAAGGAAGGGAGGTGGAATTGTCCAGGAGGAGGCGCCCATGGTCATCACTTCAGCTGCCGCAGGGCACAAGATCTCACCCCTGGAAAGTCCCCTGGAATGTATACCTGTACTGGTCCCCCTGGTATTGACTGCTCCCAAAGGGTCTGTCGTTCACCGAAACCTGGCACAAAGGGAATCGCTCGCCAATAACTGCCCCTGCGATCCCCATGCCATTATCAGGGAGAATAGTAGGGTTTCCGATACAAGTCCAATGTCTCTGCCATTGGTGGCTTCGGCATCTTCCTCTATGGGCTTTGATTGCACTGAGTCCAAAGCCCTAGGTCCGTGGAAGTCTGGGGGCCAGCACAAGCTGCCTGAACAAGGAAAGCCCAAAAGCCCTATAGTCTTCCTTCAGGGGGTGCCCAAATTGGCAGTAAACAAGACAGAGCCTAAGGACGCCCAACTTGGCTGAAAACCGCTGCAGGTTGCCCGTCTGTTCGTAGAGAAGCTCTGGCGTGGTGCCGCAGAATTCCCAGTCTGGGCAAGAACACCCTGGAGTATATCAAACTGACATTTTGGGATCATTGCACAGAGAACAGGGTTTTGGGAGGCTGTGGGCGGGTAGGTCAATCATCCAAGAGTGGGATCTCAATCAGCATGCTCCCTTTTCTCAGCTCTGTTGCCCCTCCCAGATCTGCTGTAGAAAATTCTGGGGTCTTCTCTCGCAACTGTCCTCTTTCAGGGGAAAATTTGACAACCTTGGGCCCGAGGCGCCACGGGAACTGGTTGAAGCAAGGGGATGGTGGGACCTGACTATTGGCCCAAAGAATTGTTTAGGGTCTCCTATGGAGGGGGTGGCTTGTTTGCACTGCCCTGTTGTCATCTTTTTTGTTGACCCCTTGTAGCTCTGTACTAGAATTGTATCTTTATTTTTAGAATTGTCTTGTAGGATGTACTTTGATGGTCTTTTGGGCCGAATAACGTTGTTTGACTGACAAGCTTTACCTACTAGACTCTGGCGTAGTATTTAACTCCATCAAGGTTCACTTAGCGGCTCTGTCCGGGGACACCACTTTGCAAAACAAGGTGTGTTGGTGAAAAGTACCTGTTATCAAGGCTTTCATGGAGGGAATAAAGAGATTTACCCTCCCATTTCTAACCCTCTACAAGGTTGGGATCTTAATGAGGTACTCTCATGGGTCCACCCTTTAAGTGTATGCTCAAGTCCAGCCTCAAACACCTAACCTACAAAACAGCTTTCTTAGTAGCCATCACCTCCATAAAATGGGTTAGTGAGCTGCAAGCATTGTCAGTACAAGACCCTTTCTTTGTTATCCACAAGGACAAGGTTGTACTTAGAACACATCCTAGGCTTTCAACTAAGTTCATATCCAAGTTCCATGTGAACCAGTCCATTGAACTACCCACTTTTTTCAAAATCAATCCAACTCAGCTGACTGGAGCCTTCATATACTAGATGCAAGGAAAGCAGTTCTGTACTATGTGAATTAGACAAAGCTTCTAAGAAAACATAAGTTTTTTGTCTCCATAGCACCTGAAAGGGAGGGCGATCACGTCTCTAAAAACACCATCGCCAAATGGATAGTTAAGTGCATACAACTTTGCTATTCTGTATCAAAAAAGACCCTACCTTTCACACCAAGAGCTCACTCTACCCAGAGGTACAGGAGCTACTTTAATTTAGCATTTCTTGCAAACGTCCCACTAGACGCTATTTGCAAAGCAGCTACATGGAGTTCCATACATACCTTTACTCAGCATAACTGCATTGACACACATTCTAAAGCAGAGTCACAGGTGGGACAAGCGGTGCTAAGACATTTATCTGCTGATGTACTTCTCACAACCCACCTCCTTCTCCATTACTCAAGGTAATTGTATTTTTGATGCTTGTATCTGCTTAGATTCACATGCGCCCAGCCGTTCTCCCCTCATGGAGTCGAAGGAGCATAAATGTCTTTCTTGCATTATCTCTATCTGCTTTACTATATCTGTACTCACGCTATACTTCATGCAACCTCACGTCAGAAACAAAGCAATCCGAGGGACCTCGACGCGTGAAGAACCCTGGGTACAGTGGACGTCACATTAGGCATAGTACTACTGACACAATAATGTAATACTCTGCGACTACCACTAGATGTCGGCCTATGCATAGCATGTGAATCTAAGCAGATACAAGCATCAGAAATACAATTACGGTGAGTAATCTATCCCATATATATTCTGTGAAAAACGTTGTGAAAGGGACGTTATGGTTAAGTTGCACTAAATAAAAATGATGAAATTCAGTGAAAAAACTTTGGTAAAGGGACGTTATGGTTACAAGTAAAACCGAAAACCCCCAGAAATTCACCAGTTTGGGTAAGCTAAGCAAGCATAACTCGCACCACCACCGTGCACTGCTAAGACTAACACCCAGGAAATCAAAGATTACATCTCAAATGTCCCATGTCAATGGCCACAGGCTATACCTCAGTCATCAAAGGTATATCACAATTTTTTGTACCTACATTGAAATTTTTCAAGAAATAAAACACTGACACATTTGCAAAACCATGGTTTCGGGTCCTTGCCAATGCTCCTTGCATGAGTTTGATGCAAACCCGTCCATGTTTTAGTTTTTGAAAAGTGTCAAAATCTATATACAAAAAATAGTTATTAAATTCATTCAAGGTTGGGTCTGTAATCTTTCCAAAAACCTTTGTGCAGATTCAGAAACAAAGGCATCTAAAAATGTTGAGACCGCCCCTCTAATTTTGCTACCTCTAGACAAAATCCCACCAACTTTTCAAAAACATTCAAATCTGGGTCTAAAATCGTTTTGCAAACTTTGTGCAGATTCGTTAAACGGCACCAAATGCATAAGCCTTTCAAATATTTTGAGACAGCCTTCTAATTGTGTCCCCTCTTGGTGAATCGGCACCAAACTTTTACGGAACCATTCAGGAACAGGTCTAAAATGATATTGCAAAATGTCACACTTTTTCATTGAGTAGCGCCAGTTATAAGCCAGCCAAAAAATGCTTTTCACCGGCCCTGCAATGCATTAATATGCATGGATGCCCCCGAACATCTGGGAAGTTCGCAAACATCACAGGACTGTCCGAGGACATCTCAGATGTTCGCAGACTTCGTAGATGAAAAACCACTTGATTTTTGTCTTTTGATGGCCATATCCCATACCATCCTCCTCACTTTTCATTTGTTTGTAATGTTGTGTTTTCTAAAATATTTTTACTGCGATGTCTGTGGACTATGGGTGCTGCGCGCGAATCCAACAGGACATCTGTTTCATTTTTTTTACCTACTTTTTGGAAATTAAAAAAAAAACTACTGGACGGAGTTACACCAAATTAACAAAAGCATGCTTTTGGGACCAAGCCACCTCTCCTAGCGCAAATCTGGTAAAAATCCGTCCAGCGGTTTGGGCTGTAGGCGCAATCTAACATTTATTTCAATAGCGTCTATGAGGATTTACACACATTTTGGGAGCCCTCCTGCACAAAACCACACCAAACTTTACAAAATCATTCTGAGGGGGGCATATACCCTTGTTTGCAAAGTTTGGTAAGGTTTCGTCCAGGAGGGGCAAAGTTAGAAGCCACCCAAAAAGTTCCTTTTCTCCGACTCGAGCAACTTTACCATGCTATTGCAGACCCTGTAATATATATAAAATGTCAAACACTCAAGGGACGACTCCCCGTTCTGCACCCTCACTCACAGGTTACCCTCCTCTCTCTGATGCATTCAAGAGTCTTATTCCACAGTAAGAAATGACAAACGCCATCAAAACATGTAATGCATTCAAAAATGTTTTTTCTTTAATTAGCAAAATCCCAAAAATATTTGGCACCCGTTATATGGCAACCAACGCGTTTCGCTGTCACATTTGATGGTGTCGGTAGGTTCATTTGTTTTATACTGTTTTTGTGATGTGGATTGTTCTTTCACACTTTCCTATGCCATTCCCTGCACATCCAGATATTGGAGTTCCCTAATGCAGAGCGCCATCTTGGCTTAGTGTGTTTTCTTTATGTATGTTATATTCATATGGGTCAACATGTCCTGGTGAACCATAGTATTCAGTGTCATTTCATCAAGAACTTATTCTAGTTGCAGATATTTTTACCATGATATTAACTCATGTATTTTTCAAATGTATTGTGTTTACTGGCACTCCAATTAAAATTATGATCTTTGGGTTTGAACAGACTATTCCCATGTATATCATGGTTGCTTCATGGCATGCAAAGTGCATGATGATCCCCATGATTCCGCTGTAAAATTCTATTGTTAAATCACATAGAAACATTGGGCCTCTAATGGCCCAAGCCATTAGATTGTATACATGTATCTTAAACCTAATGGCCCAATATTGGACCTATGTCAATAAAGTGCAATTGTGCAGTATATTAATGTGTCTACCGTGAAGTGCTCATTTGCATATAGAGCACACATGAAATCACAATGGCAGCATAATTTTCAGTCTTATGATGATATATCATGTGTTACCTCCATAGATTGGCTGTGTGTGTGTGTGTGTGATGTGTGTTGGTAAGGATCATCTGTGTCGGGTATCATGTTCTCACGCAGAGGTAGCACGCAGGTCCTGCCTCCCCTCAGGGGTTTCTGGTGCCTGCACTAGTAACAACACAGGTTGGCTGCAACCCCCGTGAGGGAAAGAGAGTTAGGGTCCACGGATTGGATGTGTACGGGGTGTTTTAGGGTAACAGGGTATAGGGAGCGGTTACGGATGGGTATGGGGGGCATAAAGGAAAGGTATGCTCCTTGGCTGCTCTTGTATGCATGTATTCCTTTAGCTTTTATATATATTCATGCACTCTATCATAAATGCAGAAGGACCAATATCACAGTGGGTAAATTCTGCTTTACACTGTAGGACCATATGCTGGTCAACACACACACACATGACCTATAGATGCCCCATTAACCTCACTGGGTGTTTCTTTCAACTTGCCACTCATATTACCACTATATGTTTGTTCCTTGTTGCTAGTGATCAGTATGTGTCAAGCATGGTGAAACAGAAAATAAACATTGCCACATGCAAAGAAAACTGCACTTAGATTCGGTATTCTTTATCCCCCGCTCTGTGATGCGAGGTGCTGGTGCGGTCTGTGTTGTCTCTGTGACCACAGAGTCGGATTCTGCCAGTGCTGGCATCTGTGCTTTTATAGGAATACGCAATTAGGCGTGTGCATACATTTATACGTGCAATAATTACAACAATCGTAGAGATCGTTTAGTAGTTCACAGGATTGCTGTGGTTAATGGGAGAAACCCGATGTGTCGGGTAGCGGGCTTAGTTTCTGTGGGTTAATGAGGAAAACTCCCTGAAGTTCAGTAAGTTATTGTCCATTGCGTGCCAGAGTTAGTTCCCCCATTCGATTGATGCAGAGCTGCGGTAGTTAGATTTGCAGGCAGCGGTGCCTGACGGTGATCAGGCAGGGTGAAAGACAACAAAAATTAGGCTTGCTATAAAGAAATAGAAATAGTCAGTCACAAGGTCAAAGAACAGCATTTATTACAGTCCAGACTGGGGTCTCGGCGCCCCACGATGCATGTGTACAGGCACTGTGGCGGGAGAGAGCCTCAAACAGCCAGAGCATCATACATATACACATTCAGGAATAACATACATTACACTTGTCCAGCCCCCTCATGTGATAGGGTCCATAGGGTTCATGACCTTTCCACGTAGGTGATATTATTGAGACAATGTTTGTGCATTCTTCCCCGTCCTCCTCTTGACAATTAACTTTCTGGGAGCGGGGTAGAGCCGTGCGTGGGGAGCATATCCTGTTCCCTGGTACAAGGTAACATTTGCTGTTCAGTTTATCTATGTTGCTCTTGAGGCCTGAGGTCAGTCTGCTCTAAAGCCTGGAAAACAGGATTTTCTCCAGAGGAGCACATTGCAGCTGCACATTATTACAATTAATGGATCAATGGAGAAACATGATCGAGACAGGTGGGCACCCAATTTATAGATTAGCTATGCTTCTGCAAGGACTTCAAGGTTCTACAGTGCAAGACAAACAACATGCTCAGCAGAATGTGCATTCCTGTCTCTTAAATAACAAGTTCATGCCGCGGTCTTTTACTGCGTTCAGAGTGAGAAAGGCAAAATGAGCAAGGAACTGAACATTACATCCAAGATGGCGAATAGAACAAATGGCAACGTGGCCACAATTACAGTGGCAGCTGTCTGTAGCGTGATGCAAGTGGGCTTAGGCCAATATGCATACCTTTATAGGACACTAAATTAAATATATCTTCACAAACCCTCCTTTTGGCCTAAGCCAAGAGCATCATCCAAACATGGTATCCTCAGACGACCAGGATGCGGAGTCATCGTCAGAACACCCTGAATCATCACTATCAGAAACACTGATGGCCATAAACTTTTATAGCAACGTCCTGCATAATCGGTGCGTCGGTGACATGTACAGGCAAGTGTGGTTTTGGTTTCAATTTGACCAATGATCGTGCACAACAATCCCCTATCATGGAACCCAGGACAGGTAGACATTGGATGCAGCAGCAACAAAATAAAACTATACCAAGGATTATAGCCAGAACAGAGAATATCTTCCAACCCCAAGTTCATATTAGACTCCCAAACCATGTGCTAAGATCCCAATCCCCTCGGGGAATGTGTACTTCTTAACCCAGAACGTGTAGTCTTTTTATTGCTCGGAAAATGGTGCGGGTGGAGTCGGTTACATAAACGCAACACGTGGACCTGACCATTTTGCATACACCACCACACTCAGCCAGGATGACTTCTAACACCATCCTGTTCTGAAGAGCCACTAGTCTAATGGCCTTTCGTTCCAGGGTCATATTGAACATGATATCAGTAGTTTCATTGATAGTTTTCTCCAAAATCCTAGCCAGTTTGGTAATATCTTGGGAGTTAATTATCTGTCCCCAGAACGGAATCACAGACTTGCCAATGCCCCCCAACACCTGCAAGGGGGTGTCACCTTCTGTTTCCCTTCTAGGACGAGTTTTCAAAATATCGGCGGTGGAAGTGATATATACTCCAGGTAAAAGTATCCCCAAATAACATGTACCTTGCCAATCTTTAGGTAACCAGGGATAAGCTTCACTTCCACAGACGAAATAGATTGAACCCCCTATATATAGAGGCCCATCACCTTTCACTAAAACAGCTGTGTTCATGCATTAATCAAATGAGCCCGGAACCTTCGGTAACCTTCCTTTCGTAGACAGAATAGGACAGTTTCAGGATCATGGTTGATGTGTATGATGGAGGAGTGACCTCCTTATTCCCGACTGGATTCATTTTAAAAGAGATCATCGATTGGTAGGGTCTGGAATATTTGTTAGAATGTTTAGCAGTTGCAGTGCTGGGGGTGCTTTTGTTTGCCAACACTGAACATCCTAGCGGCAACAATACCAGTTCATCAAATTCATTAACATTTGTACCATCAAAGTTACCAGTGGCACTGTCGTTGCATCGTCCAAAGAACAGTGCCCTGAATGAGGCATAACTCGCAGTAGACAGAGCGACAGGATGAATATACCAACCTATTCCCTTCTCATCATGCTGCGGCAGATGTGAGCAAACCCAGCAATTGGTTTTATTCAGAATAGCATGTGTTGCATTCATAATCATCAGGAGGGTGTTGTTACGATAACCCCCCTCTATGACTGAGATCACGTGTGTGCGTATACGTGTAAAGGAGACATTGTGGATGTACTGACAGTTGGCAACAGAGTATCGAATGGATATGCACTTTCCAAATACCATAGTATAGGTACCAATGTGACCATAATGCAGGTTATCAAAGAAATTATCAATTTTGTCCTCTGGGACCATCGCCCTTGATATACAGGCCCATCAATCTGAAAATGTACCATGTCCTCATTTACTCGAGAGCCCCAAACACGGGCATAGTCCTTCAGCGTCCGTTAAGAAGCCTCACTGATAGGCTTTATAAGTTCATCCATTGGTGGCACCTGACCATGTGGCCAATCTTGCTTGTAGTCTTATTTGCCGCTCCCTGCCCCTTAGCTTGTCCGGAGGGGAATGACGGGGGAATGGCACAACGTTGGTCTCTTCGTTGGTGCAGTAGTCCTACCACACTTTCCTATTCTGTTCCAAAACGTAATGTCAATCCCTGAACTAAATCAGATTTCGTGGTCCAAGGTTGTACCTCAAAGTTCCAGGTATTGAATGGTCGATGAACAAAGAATTGTCGATTACCGAAGGAACAATGTCAGACGATGCAGAGGGAGAGGAAAGAACTGTTTCCCCGAGCCCCACGGACTCAGGAAGTGATTTTGTATCACTCTTGGTGTCGATCAGAATAGGCACATGATGATCGATCTCCTTCTTGTCACACTCCTCGAGCGGCAAAGGAAGTGGCATTAGTTTCACGTGTGTCGCGTGTATCCAGTGTTTCTTGCTGGTCACACATACCGCTGTCTGCATGGCTAATATCGCTTTGTACTGCCCCTTCCAGCGTGGTGCAAGGCATGTTTTCCTCTCGACATTTTTCAACAGCACAAAATCCCCAGGCCGAATTTGATGGCATGGGCCCATGTATTTTCCTGGCAGGGCTGATCGAACCTGTTGGTGAATCAAACGCAAGTTTTGAGTCAACTGGTCACAGTAGTTGGACAGTAATGGGTACTCTATCTCAGCCAACTTTTTAGGTCTAGGTGCATTCCATACATTTGCAGGCCTCCCCATAATAATCTCATATGGGGAAAGTCCCGTTTTTGACTGTGCGGATATCCGCATTGAGTGTAAGGCTATTGGTAAAGCGTCCGGCCATTTCAAGTTGCTGTGTCAGACACCTTTGCTAGTTTATTCTTCAAAATACAGTTGTGGCGTTCCACCAAACCGGCACTCTGAGGATGTCTCGCTGAGTGAAAACATTTATCGATCTGTAATCCCGCGCAGATTTGCAGAATGACAACAGCGATAAAGTGTGGTTCATTGTCGGACTAAATGACTCTCGGCAGGCCAAACCTAGGAAAATATTCCTTTAACATGGTTTTGGCCGTCGACAGAGCAGTGTTGTCTTTCAGGGGGAAAGCCTCAACCCATTTGCTAAAGGCACAAACCACAACTAACATGTATCTGTAGTTTTGGCAGCGTTCCATCTCAATAAAGTCAAAATGAATCACTTCAAATGGCATGGAGGGAGACCCAAAACTCCCCTTCGGTGTTGGCGTGCCCTTCCCAATGCTGTGTTGCAGACATAGCATACAATTCTGAACCAGACGTTTAGCAATTTTCGGGATATTATCGTTGTACCAAACGTGATCTAAATGCTGGCATATCTTTTTCGCACATATATGTGCTGGACTGTGAGCCATAGTGACTATGGCAGTAACATAAGCATCGGGTAGCATGCATCTTTGCTTCCCATTGTCTACCCAACACCCTCCAACATCCAATCCCGCCAGACCCTTACTCCATTGTTTGATCTCTTCTGCTATTGCTTCAGCCTGAATTTCTTTCACAATATTGACCTCTTCTTCCATTGAATTAGTGTCAGTAACCCATTTTGCCGAATCCAACACATACATTCCCGAGTGTGGATCAGTAGCAGTCTGTTTGGCAATTCTATCAGCAAAAGCGTTTCCTTTTCCTACATCGTCTGTCACTTTTTAGTTTACAGCACTTTTCATTATCGCTAACCGTGTAGGAAGCGCTAGTGCTGATAACAATTGTACTATCAGAGTACCATGTTCGATTTTGGTGCCATGTGATGTGAAGAATCCCCTCTCCGCCCATAATCGCCCAAAATTGTGAACTACCCCAAACGCGTACTGACTGTACAGATGTTTACTCTTAGTCCTTCAGAAATCTTGCATGCTCTGGTCAATGAAGCAATCTCTTCAGCCTGGGCGGAATTATGCAGTATCTTTCTGCTCTCTTCAATAGTGTCTAATGTGGTTATTGCAGAGGCAGCAGTGGTACCATTAGGTAGCTTAAAACAGGAACCATCACAAAATAGTTCCCCATCTGGAGATTTCAAAGGTGTATCGCTGAAATCAATTCTGCCTTTTGTTTCTTGTTCTGTAACATAGAGACAATCATGGGGAATGTCAGTAGTGCTGTCTCCTCTTGTGGAGACAGCAAAAGTTCAGCCGGATTTAACGTACAGCATCTCTTAATTTGGATGTGCGGTGCAAATAGAATCAACTCTTATCTCGTTAATCGAGCAGAAGTGAGATGCTGAGTCTGTGTTCTGTTTAGTAGAACATCCACAGAGTGAGGTACCATCACGGTTAAAGAGTGACCTAAAATCATAATCTCTTTGTTTTACTGATGCATCAGCCGCAGCTCTCAAACATTTCGACAAAGCGCATGCAACAGGGTCTAACGGGGAGGAAAAATAGCTGCATGGTCTGTTCTTTCCCCCATGTTCCTGTGTCAATACATACAAAGCACAACCCTCTCGTTCATGCACATACAAAACAAAATCCTTCTCATAATTTGGTGTGCCCAATACTGGTGCGGAACATAACGCAGCTTTGAGCAGATCAAAAGCATTCTGGCAACCTATGGCAAAGGCAAAGGAACATCCTTTTTTGTCAATGCCAGCATAGGTTTGATTAAAAGTGGAAAAATTCGGGATCCACTGTCTACAGTACGAAGCCATGCCAATCAGAGCTCTGACTTCCTTCTGTGTATTTGGAACAGATATGTCAGAGATGCTTTTTATATGTTCAGGTGTGTTCAGGTGTCAGACACCTTCCCTCCTTTGACAGGAGATAGCCTAGATAGGCGACCTCCTGTCGACAATACTGACATTTCTTTAACTAAGCGTTGTGTACATGTGCAGCTAAATGAATAAGCAGTAGAATAGTACCCTCCTTGCAAGCGTCCTCAGAATCTGCTGCAATAAGCAGGTCATCAACATGCTGCAGAAACGTGCAGGTTGATGGCAGCTCAAGCGTGTCAAGCTGTTGTTTCAATGCCCTACTGTATATGCTCAGGCTTTCAGTATAACCCTGAGGAACACGTGTGAATGGGAAAGAGCGTCCTCCTAAAGTGAAAGCAAACCGGTATCTGCTATCCGTGTGTACAGGAATGCTAAAGAAAGCATTCTTTAAATCAATAACACTAAAAGGTGTGACTGTAGCCAGAATCATGGTCAAAATGGTCGTAACATCAGGAACAATTAGAAACTGTGGCGCGACAATCTTGTTAATTGCACGCAAATCAATTATAAAACGGTAGGGTAAGACATTATCCCCTTTCTTATACACAGGTAGAATCGGGCTATTAGGGGGTGGCGCTGTGGAGCAGCCCAAGATGGCTGCTTAGCCCTCAAGCTCCGTGCGGCACCGGCATTCATCCGTCTATATCTGTGCTCATCGACGCCCTGCATACTCTTTTCACGGCTGGACGGCTGCCCCTTTATGTCAAGCTGCACCTGGCGAAATTTCGGATCGATTCGGTGGCTGGGGACCCATCTGCGGGCCGCTTTCACTGAAGACCCGCTGGTTCACTGAGGCTGCATCGTGTGCCCGGCCCCCGCCTCCTTCTACCCGAGTCTCTGTGCGCTTGCAGGGCGGCGGAGCCCGCGACCTGCTGCCGGACTGCTCCGCCTCTCCCCCCGAGTGCCCTGCTGAATCACCCGCGCCCCGACTGGGGGACTGGACATGGCCCTACGGCCGCGGCGGCCCCCCTTGGGATGCACCCCGGCACACACACTCGGCTGCCGGGGCCGTCGCTGGAGCGCGCCCAGCCATCATCCCTACACTGGGGGCTGGAGCCCCTACCCTGGGCCACGTGTGGCGGCCGGGCCGGAGCCCAGCTGCGCTGCCAGTTTTGCATCCGAGCTGATAAGGTGAGGAGCGGAGGAGGGTCAAGACCCATTAAATTCACGCCGCTCACAGCGACCGCTCACCCCAATCCCCTACCTACCTGATCCACACCAGAACCGCCGGCTGACACACTCCGGAGGGCGGAATGTGTGGATCCCTCCTGCTGCCATCTGTGTCGCCTGCACCCTTCCGCCACTGGGGCAAGAACTGCACCGGCGCCGTGCTCTGTGCCGCCTGGGGCCCCTGCTGCTGCCGCGCCGCCTGGGGGAAAATTGCATAGCCTAGACATGGGCCCCCTCATCCTGTCCATCCAGTACATCTGACTGTTTTCCTTTAAGGGCGGGTGTAGACCCTCGCCCGCCCACCCTCCTCTGGCCTCGCCTGGACACCACTTGGGACTCGCCTCCGCTGGGGGCCACTCAGTCACCGGGCCTGCTCCACGAACGCCTCGGCCTCCCTGAGAGAGGCCGGCTACCACACTCCGGCATCTGGGACTGCCGTCCACCTCACCCAGAGTTACCAGTGTCATCTGCCTCTACATTAGCGGGGGCCCGACAGGCTTGATATCTTCATCCAGGGACTAACTTGACCCTCGTGGCCCTCATCACTTGTTCTCCCCACGGGCGGCGCTCGCAGATCACTTTGGCATCTATCGCCATCCAGCATGCCGAATAAACAGAGGGGGAGCGCCAAGGGGGAAGCCATGGATAAATTTGCAAGGGCCGTTTCGAGGACTGAGGCTTGCTCATCGCCGCCCTTGCAGGAAGAACCCGGGGAGGAGGCTCACTCTGGAACGTCGGGACCTGACCTCACCACTCTCATGGAATCGATGGCCAAAAACTTCACCTCCTTCCACGAGAAACTGGACGACATAAATGCCAACGTCGCCTCGCTCAAGACACGTGTAGATCAGGCCGGGACCAGAATCACAGAGGCTGAAAGCAGGATCTCCACAAATGAGGATGAAATACACACATTGCAGTCCACTGTTGCATCCCTGTCACGAGACATGAAGGCAGTAAAAGCTAAGTGTGATGACTTGGAATTCCGCTCCTGCAGAAATTATCTACGCATTATTGGCGTTCCCGCAAACGCACTCAAGGGGTGCATGGAGGACGCTGTCGAGAGCCTACTTAAAGACCTACTGGGCAATCCAGCTCTGTCACCGTATTTTACAGTTCAGCGTGCTCATCGGGCGTTATCCCCTCGTCCCAAGCCGGGCGATATCCCGAGACCCATCATTGCCAGAATCCTAAACTACCGGGACAGAGACCTTATCATGCGTCTGGCACGGGAGAAGGGAGACCTCCGCCTGGAAGCCAACACCATCAGGATCTTTCCCGACTTTTGAGTCGCGGTTCAGCAGGAGAGATTTGATTGAGACCACTTGCTGCTCCTTCATCACCATCTGATCTCATCTCTAATCGGTTGAATTCAGGACCTGACCTGAGATCCGTTTACCGCAGAACTTGACCTGACGGCGCTTGCCGTCCTATGTGATGCTCAAGAGGCCGTCCGCACGGCAACAGCACACCCCACTGCAATTGCAATGTTCATGTTTGGTTTGATATTATTGTTGGTTGGCCCAGGACATGGGCATATCCCCGTTGGATAGTGCCCTCCGACCTCCCTTGCCCAGGGAGTGTCGGTTTATTTGCTGGCACCTGCGCTGGCTTGGTTGATGGCACATGTTTTTGGGGGGGAGCAATTCCCACTGCAAGTTGGGGGTGGGCAGTGAGGGTGGAGGCCGGTAATGTTGGCTATCTCTGGGACTATATTGTAAATGACGGGGGCGGATTGGCAGAACGCGCAACATCGGGGCACCCCTGTGGGGGCTTCCTTAAATCACTGGCTAAGTTCTGACAAAGGTTCTGGGATGTACCCTAGTTTTTTGAAATGTCGACAGTAGTGATGTCCTGGAATGTCCGGGGTCTCAGCAACTACACTAAAGCCTGTAAAATTATGGCCCACGCCAATAGGCATGGCTGTAAAATTTTGCTCTTGCAGGAAACGCACTCTGAGGGCCGTTTGGCTAGGTGCATAGCACCATCGTGGGGTCCCAATAGATATTTCACCTCCTACTCGACTCTTGCCAGAGGGGTATTGACAATGATCCATAGGTCACTCAAGTTTGTACTCCACAAAAACTATGTAGACTTAGAGGGAAGATATGTTATCCTACATTGCGCAATAGCTAACAGGGAATACTTGCTGGTTAATACGTATGGCCCTAATGTGGACTCTCCTGAATTTGTCAACCGGGTAGTAACCATATTATTGGGCTATGTGGGAGTGCAGATCATTTGGGGTGGAGACATGAACTTCATATTAGACACCACACTGGACAGAACAGGCACTGCCCCCAGATTGCTTTCTAGTGCGGCGTGCAGACTCCTAGCACATAGCGCGACGCTCGACATTCGAGATGCGTGGCGGATAATGCATCCGCAGACGCGTTAATATACTCACTGTTCCTCCGTACACGACAGCTCCTCAAGAATTGATCTGTTCCTTTTGTCTAGTATGCTCCTGGGAAGGGTGGCAGAGACTCGGATTTTGGCACGCACCATATCGGACCACTCACCTATCTAGCTGTCTGTAGACTTGGGAGTCCCTGCCCCCACAATCAACTCATGACGCTTCAACAGGACATAGTATTTAAGGCGGATATTCTTGCCGACATACAGTCCTACTTTGAGCTTAACTTATCCCAGTCCACTTCCCTGGGGGTCCGTTGGGAGGCCTTCAAAGTCTTCATCAGGGGAATGTACATATCGAGGGAGGCGGGAGTACTCAAAGCTATAAGAGCAGCCCTTACCCGCTCTGAAGCTAAATTACGCGACCTACAGAGCGCGCACCCTACCTCTCTTGACCCGGCCACCCTCTCTCGAATTGGTGAGGAGCTCCGATTCTTTAATGAACAAGCCACCAGGGAAGTTCATTACTTCAGTCACCCACAGGCGGCTCGCAAATACGGAGAAGGGGACAGGCCTGGCAGGACACTGGCTGCAGTGGCCAGGGGCGAGTGGGGTCAAACACAGATCACCAGCATTAAGGATAGATTCGGATCGGAACGATGGACCGATCAACAAATCCTGGAAGTTTTTGCGGACTTCTATACTTATCTATACTCCCAGCCCCTTGAACATAGCGAGTGCCAAATGCGTGACCTCCTCGGGCAGATCCCCACGACAATCATCTCCCCTGCAACCAGAGACCAATTAGACTCCCCCATACTGCTGGATGAAATAGTTGAGGCGATATCCAATTTCCCCAAGGAAAAAGCACCTGGTCCAGACGGGCTGACAGCAGAGTTTTATCAGGAGCACGTGGCCATTCTGGCCCCCAAATTGCTGGAAGTTTGGAACGAATCGCTCTGGCTGGGTACCCTTCCTCCGACATTGCGTGAGGCCATCATTACTTGTTGATGAGTGCGGATCTTATAGGCCTCTCTCATTAATGAATTTGGACACTAAAATATTTGCCAAAGTGATTGCCAACCGCTTTCTTCTGGTCATGTACATGACGATCAATCAGGTTTTGTCCCCGGCAGGTCGACGTCCCACAATATTAGAAGGTTACTCAATGTCATGGCCCGCATAGACCAGGGTGCAAGTGCAGTGGCGGTCACTCTGGATGCCCAAAAGGCTTTTGACATGGTGTCTTGGAAATATACCTGGTTGGTATTGGAGACTATGGGTATAGGGCCAAACATGATAGCGTATATTAAGTTGCTGTACACTTCCCCGGTGGCTAGGGTCCAAGTTAACTCTCAGACGTCTGCTCTGTTCCCTCTTTCTAGAGGCACCCGACAGGGATGCCCGTTCTCTCCGATCTTATTCGCCCTGGCAATAGAGCCAATGGCCGACTATATCAGGGAGCGGCACGCACGCAAAGGGATAAGGCTGAAAGATGCCCCGGAGATTGTCTCGCTATACGCGGACGATGGGTTACTTTTCGTGAGCGACCCAGCTGTTCACCTAGACCCGATTTTACGCGATATCACCCCTATAGGTACATACTCCGGGTTCACTATAAACTACACTAAATCTGAGATTTTCCCTCTTACAGGCTCCACGATACAACCTGTTACTGAGGGGATTAGATAACTGGGGGTCCAGGTATCCCTGACCAGGGATACACTACTCGCAGACAACTATCGCGCTGTGCCGGAGCAAGCTGAGGCCAAAATTGCGTGCTGGTGCGCCCTTCTTCTGTCACTAGCTGGTAGACTCTCACTGGTGAAGATGATCCTGCTCCCCAAGTTACTATACATTTTTGGTAATGTCCCCGTCTGGCCAGGTAGGAGATACTTTGCGAACCTGCACAAATTGCTTGCACAATTCCTATGGCATTCTGGCGCGGTGCGTAAGAAGTGGTCGGACATGTGTCTGCCCTATGACAGAGGGGGCTTCACAGCCCCGGACCTGCTAAGATACTGGACGGCATTAGAGGCACAGTTCACATCATACTGGTACCCTGGGCCCCCACCCCGTCCTCATGTCAAACTGGAGGTGTTGACAGTGGCGGGCACTAATGTAATGTCTCTGATTCTGAACAAAAAGTATGAGCCGGATTCGCCCATCGATCCGGTCCGGACCATGGTACAGGCCTGGGGCCAGCTGTTTGAAACCTGTGACGAACACACCCATATTACAAGTGGCTCCCCTCCTGGAACCTTCCCGGGCTGGAACCCACACATGTCATCGCCTTGGCGCGACACTGGGAGGCGCTGGGATACCGTGCCCTCACTGATTTTTACCCAGAAGGGCAGTTCATAACACCGCAGACGTGGAAGCCAGGGCATTCTGGTTCCGTTATGGAGCTACTGCAGTTCTACAGGATCCGCGCTGCCTTCCGCAGTGCGTGGCCTGACTTTCCTATTGAGCCCCGGGACTCCCCTGGAATTGCCTATATCGCTAATTCGGTTGGCGCCCGACGGGTGGTTTCTTTGTTATATAAACTGTTACTGACTGCCGCCGCTCCCCAACCATCCTGGGCTCGAGAGGACTGGGCCTCTGAGCTGGAGGTGGAACACACCGACCAACTGTGGGAAAAGATGTGCTCTCATACCAGTAGGGTGTCCCTAAATTTTCATTACTGCACCATACAATATAAATTGCTCAACAGGCTGTATTATACTCCATGTAAAATTTCGAGGTTTGCACGCTCTGATCCACGGCTCTGTCCTAGCTGCGCCGCGGAGGGTGCCGACCACCTACACATGTTTTGGACCTGTCAAGAGCTGGCCACATTCTGGTGTAAGATCATAGAGACATTTTCTGCAATCACTGACTCTGTTGTCGATCTCGACCCGATGGGGGTCCTGTTTGGGGTGTGGGGCCCTGGGGAGCCTAGAGATGTGGGTAAGTTCCTGAATGTGAGCTGTGTAGTGGCCAAGCAGTGTGTTTTGCAGAGTCGGAAGAGCTCAACCCCCCCTACATATCAAAAATGGCTGAATCTGCTCACGTGGTCTCGAAACTGCGAGGAAGAATTCCTGGGCATGCTCCCGATCCATTCACGTCCCCATAATATTTGGTCTGCCTTCAACAGCTACCTGAATAGCTTAAATGACACTTCCTCGTTGGACGAGTCCTCCCTGCCCTCTCTGTTAGCTGTTTGAGACGTTGGTGACCCATGATATGTTATTAATTGACCTCTGTTGCCTTACTTTTGCATATAAGTCCTTGTATCCATGTATACGTGTACCAAATTTGTTCTTACTGCTCCGATTTATGTGTGTATGCTATCTGCCTCTGGAGGAGAGAAGTAACAGACTGACTACCCCTCTCTTGCAGGTCTTGCGACACAACAGGTACAGGTGCTGGGATACTGATGTATAACTTAACAGCAAGAACCTTATGGTAGAGACAATTGTTGAGCAAAGACCGTTGAAAGTATATACATCACTTTAATAATTATTAGTAAAATTACATTTATTACAAAAACCATGTGATAATAGGCTTTTTCATATCTCACTCATACCATTCATATTGATTCACTCATTCTGTGGCATTCGGGTTCAACAATTTAGTATTTCCTTCTGACATATTAGTTGTTGATAATATGTATGACAATGGGAAAAAACAAACATGGATTTTCTGAAAGTCGACATATGTTTCGGCCCCTTTCAGTAGTACCATCGTTGTCTACGGTGGTCTGAATAGTCAATGATGGGCCATCTTCAGGACAGTGGTGATTTAGTAAAAGCTTACAGTCTTCACCCTTGTTCATATGAAAAGCCAAAGCTAAAAAACACGAATTAAACATATATTACATTGTGGAACGGTCTGGTCTCATTTGGTTAGTCTCAAGGTTATGGCTTAATTACTATGCCAGAGGAACAGCACCAACCTGTGGCCGAAAAAATTATTATGGACCGTAGAGAAGAGATTTGATTGTAGAGTATCTTCTATATTCCCTTTATCTATAGCCCTAGAGAGAAGGGAACAGAAACAATAGTAATTACTGCCTTATTTAATTGCTACAAAAGTGTTTTTTTTGTCGTGTGGCAACTCAGAGCAAACTTACAGTTCCCCCTTAGAGGTGGGTAGAGCTTCAGATTTCTGTAACTCAGCGGCGTATCGTGAGATGTCTACAAGATGAGAATGATAGCATCAGCAATCACACTCGTTATCTCTGAAAGGAAGGAGGAAAGGGAGAACGGTGTTCATTGAACTACCTTTCTGTAATTATATCACAACAGCTCCAATTTTTGAATAAAATTGTAATGGCCGGGCTTCGAATGAGGATGCAGTGTTATCGAGGTTGAAACCTGGAGGTGGTGATCATGTTACACCCTTTCTATTGCATTGCCTCTAGCGTACCTAAACTGCCTATAGGGTAGTGCGGTGAAATCTTGTGCAACCGGATGCTGTGCGCGGTGTAACCTCACGAGGTTAGTGCCTCGCCTTTCATTCGCTACTTTTTTTAGAGAGTTATTCCTCGCCGATATTATATGTTAAAGCGATACAGCGTTATTACTTAGACAGCATCTGCTAGTATGTGAAGGAATCGCACTGGCTCGAGGGAGTGGCTAGGTCTTGTTAAGGGGAGGGTTGCATAAATTGCATACCCAGGCGCTATGCACGGTATAACGGAGAGTAATTGCAGGTGTTAGTGCTGGGGATCGCGTAGGTAGACGAACTCGGCGGGCCGTGTGATACCTTGTCCATGGCGTTAATGCCTAGCCTTTAACTCATTATTTTTTCTAGAGGGCTATTGCTCCTCACCTGTATTATTCGTTAGAGCGTTATTGCAGCGTTGTTGTTCGAACGGCGTCTCCTGGCTCGTAAAAAAATCACATTTGCAAAAGGGAGGGGCTGGATCTTTTTAAAGGATCACGTGTTGCCGAAAAGGAAGTTGTTGACATGGGGCTGCGGCGCTAATGAAGAGGCCATATGTAAAAGTGCAGCATGTTGCTTGGTCGCTGCATATTCCAGAGAACCTGGAACAAGCCGACAATAATGACACAAACTACAGTGTAGCTTTTATTTGAAGTGTCCAAGGCTAAATAAAGTTTCTGTTTTACATTCAATTTTACAAGGCTTTTAATATTAATAAAGAGGACTACTTATAAAATGTCAGGTATTGAAGATGGAAATATGAATAGGGCGTGCTCATGATATTGACTCTTTAGAGGAAGGCGCTCCATTCGACAGCTGTATTTAAACCATTTTGGACTGTTCTCAGGTTGTAAATCCATTTTTGTTCCGCTTGAGTTAAGATTTTATCTTTATCTCCATTGCGACGTGAAATTTTTATAACCTGGATGACACACCATAAAAAGTCTGTGCATTTATGATGTTTTTCAGAAAAATGGGCTACTAATGGTTTATTTTCAACTGCATTGCGAATACAAGATTTATGCTCATTAATCCGTTTGCGGACAGGTCTTTTTGTTTTGCCTATGTATACCATATCGCATGGGCATTTGATGGCATATACTACCCATGGTGTTAAACAATTAGTGAACTCTGTTAATTGGATAGTGTGGTGACACAACGTGATTTGTTTGAGAGTAGTTGTTTGTGCACACACTGAACAATGGCCACATCGATGGTGGCCCATTAAAGACGGGAGGCCCCACAGAGAAGTTTGTGCAAATTTCTTAGATTTGGCAGGTTGATACGAATGCACCAAGTTGTCTTTTATGTTTGGTTGTCTTTTGAAGGCAAACCTCGGGATTGGGGGATTGAAGTCTTCTGTGTAGATCATCTTCCAATGTTTACGTATAATCTTTCTGCAGGTGTTACTGATCGGACTATATGTACTTACGCAGGTTATCTTATCCTCTTGATGTTTTTGTACTGATTCTAGCGTACTGGAGCGATTGGTATGTAACACTCGTTTGTATGCTCTCTGTATCGTTTTGTGGGGGTAGCCTCTCTCTTTGAGTCTTAACTTGAGACTCTTAGCGTGTATTTTATATTGTTGTACATTTGTACAGTTTCTGCGGATACGCAGAAACTGACCATATGGTAAACCCTCTTTCAAACTAAGAGGATGGAAACTTGTGTAATTTAACAGAGTGTTTCTGTCGGTGGGTTTTCTGTATAGAACCGTTTCAATAGAACCATCTGTGGTTTTGTGTATTTCCAAATCTAAAAACGGTATTTTGTACGGATCGGTGTGAATTGTAAATTGAATGTGAGAGTTCTGGGAATTCAACCACAGATGGAACGAAGTTAGTTGCTCTGAGGTACCACTCCATATTAGACAAATATCGTCAATGTATCGCAACCAATTTTTTATATAGTTTTGAAAAGGATTACGAGGGCTGTAAATGGATTGTTGTTCTAGATTATCCATGTACAGATTTGCCAAGTCTGGGGCAAAAGTGGCTCCCATACTTGTTCCTTTCAATTGGTTGAAAAAACGGTCTTTGTATAGAAAAAAGTTCTCTGTTAGAGCTAACCTGATACATTCCAAGATGAATGCAGTTGGAACTTGGTTTATGGTCTCAGTGCGTCTCTCTAAGTATTCAGCCATCACCTTGAGACAATCATCTTGTGGGATGCTGGTGTACAAGCTCACCACATCCAAAGTTACTAGAATATCTGTTGGATCTAGGTGAATGTTTTCTAGCATTTTAATCATACTTGTTGAATCTTTTACGTATGATTTCATTTTGGGAACAAACGGTCTCAGAAACCAGTCAGAATACATTGACAATGGTTCCAAGATGGAATTTATGGCTGCTACAATTGGTCTGCCTGGGGGTTGTGTTTCATGCTTATGAATTTTAGGAAGTAGATAGAAGACCGGAATAGTGGGATGTTGATTAACCAAGAATTCTTGTTCTTCAGGGTCTATCCAGTTTTCTTCTAGGGCATACTTCATAAGACTGTTGATTTCCTCTTGTAGCCGAGGTGTAGGATCCGCTGGAAGTTCTCTATATGAAGAGGTGTCATTGAGATGTTTCATTATTTCAATCTCATAGAGTTCTTTGGTCCACAGCACTATGCCCCCGCCTTTGTCCGCTGGTTTAATTATTAGGTTCTCGTTGGATTTAAGGGCTCTTAGTGCTTCTCTTTCCGCCTTTGATAGGTTGTTTTTGGCAAGATTTTGATTTTTGATCGCTTTTTGAATTTCCCAGGAAATCTTTTGTTCGAAAGCTATTATCGCTGGACTAACCATCGCGTTAGTTGGTACAAATTTCGAAGGAGTTCTGAGGCCCATAGTCGATGGTGCTTTCGGGGTCAAAGTTTTATTTCTGAAGAAGTATTTTAGACGTATCAGTCTGTAAAATTTCTGTAGTTCAACTTCTGTCTCGAAGGGTTTAGCTTGTGTTGTTGGAACAAACGATAACCCTTTTGATAAGACACTTATTTCAGTGGGGGAAAGGTCATGTGAAGACAAGTTATAGATGGGGATTACCAGGTTTGTCCTGGAGGTGGCCAGTTCCTGGTGTTCATTCGGGAAGGGCCTTGGGGTTTGTTGCGTGCACGTTGTCCTTTTCCCCGAAAATATTGCTGTGGGGGCGGACCTGTGGAGCCTTGTTGCCCGGAATCTGATTCGCTGCTTGTGGATGTATTTGATGAGTTGGAAAAGTTCACAAAGGGTCTTCTTCTATTGCCCTTATTATAGGGTCTCCCCTGGCTCGCTCTCTGAATGTCGTCATAGTAGGACTCCATAAGGTACGGGTAGGTTTTGGTCTCCTTCTATTGTTCCACATCTTTTTTTAGTTTCCAGATTTTTTTGTCAAGGATTGTTTTCTTAAAATTCGTCATCTCTTCTTCGATTTTGGCTAAAGTTTCTTTCAGATCTTTTATGGTGTTCTCTTGTTTGATTTTAGCCTCCAAGGTATCTATTTCTGTTTTCTGTATTGCTACTTCTTCTTCTGATGTTTCTATAATCAGGATTAGTAGATCTCTTGAGCATTTGTTGCTCACGCCACTAAATCGATGTTTGAATTTAGTGTTGTTAGTAAAGACTCGCGGGACGTTTTTAATCTGCAGTCCCTCTGGGATTGTTCCGGCTTTAAGATATGCCAGCATAAGTTTCCCATGAGATTCAGTGCGAATCAACTTTTTCTTTTTCTGAATTAAAAGTTCTGCGTCGTTAGATTGCGGAACATTTCCTACTTCGTTGGGGGTATCTCCCAACAATGTTGGTTGATTAATGAGTTTTTTGTAATACTCATCAGAGAACGACACTAAATTTTCAATGTCCATTTTCTCACTTCTTATCACACTATTTATTTGTGGTACTAGAAATGAAACCCAACAACCAAGGGTTGTCCAAAGATAGATATAGTGGTGGGTACTCCCAAATTTTTTGTTTTTGAAACAATCTGCTATCTGCCTCTGTCAACAAAAATAAAAGTTTAAAAAATAAAAAAAAGAATCGGGCTATTACAAACAATCCCAGAAATCTCTTCAATCACACCTCGGTGTATAAAGTCTGAAACAATACTTTTCAATGCACGCTCACCCTCTACCGATATTTTGTACTATGGAATACATGGCAGCGTAATACCTGTTTTCAGAATTATTCGTACTGGCTCAACATTAAGAATCCCCACATAGAGGGCGCTAGAGACCCGAACAAGATGGCCGCTCCTCTGTGAGCTCCCGCGCGGCCTCTTAAAATCCTTATTAATCCTGCATATTCCGGCAGTACAACTCTCTAAAACGACCACTAACGCTCCTACCAGAGCACAGTGAAGAAAATCGGCCGAGCAGAAGTCTGATCCGAAGACTCTGGCCGTCTGGACACTGCTTGGCGCATTACAGCTTCCCCGGGTGACAGAAGAGTCCCGAGGACTCACCAACACTCGCCGGCCCTCCCCGGCGCCGAGGAGGAGCTGCGGCAGCTGTCGCGTGGCTCAGCCGAGCATGCAGTGAAAGCGGAGGAGCAGGAGGGTCTGCCCCCCTGCGACGCCGGCGCTGCGGGCATCCCCCAGCTTCCCGGCAATAACCGCAGCCTATCCAACGTGGGTCGGCTGGACTATGTGAGGGGCGAACATCCCGGCCCGGCTTAACGGACCCCTTCCACAGAAGGTGCCGCTGTCCCCAGATGTCCCGAGCGGTCCCGCGACTATCCCGCTGTGACTTGCTGTGGGCCTGACGAGGCAACACGCACCGAAGCGCTGAGCGAGAGGAAAGCCCCTGCAACTCCGGTGGGCAGACCGCGCACCCGCCTGGCTCTTGTCAACACAGTGGCACACAGTGGCTGTGAAGCCATGTTCCAGCAGAGCCTCGCGGCTCCATAGCCTCCCGCCGTCGACCCAAGAAGCAACATCCTGAGGGTGCAGCGGCGGTCAGGAGACGAGACACGCACGAAGGAGCAGAACACGGGCTGGGCCCCCTCAGGTGCAGCGCACGCAAAGAGGGAGGCGGTTTGAGGGGGCGCGCTCAATGAGAAGATCCTTAAGACTGCAACTCATGGTCAAGGCTCACACCCACTGCCCCCCCCCCCCAAGGTTGAATAACTGTGCCCCTTCAGGCTGCCCCCAACTATCAACCGTTGGGTGAGGTGTTGACCTTCTAGCAAAGGGCCACACCCTGGCAACACAGTGAGACCACCGCATCCAGCCTGTACAGGCCATAGCACCAGGATCTAAACCAACTGCCCTGGGACTCCACAAGCGTGGCCTGCAGCTTCCGCGCCAGATAGGCTGCCTATAACCCACCGACCCTGGCATCAACTAGCGCGCATATGGTGGGTTGAAAGCCTGGCTCTGAACAGCGCTTCAAAAAGACAAAGCAACGGGCAAAGCACCCACAGGGGTACAAGAATCCTCATGGGCAATACAGACACTCAGTGGTTCGGCACCCCGCCTCGACTGCCATCCAGACCCTACAATTAAGCGACCAACCGCGCCTGCAATGGGGAAAACCGACAAACAGCGCAAATTGAACTTTGACGCAGGTACTTCAGCAAAAACCCAGAGACACAATTGCGAATTAGAATCCCTGCTACATATGCCAAGCCATGATATCGACCCCCAGTCGCTCGACATCAGAGCACTTCTTCTAGAACTGAAATCCGGAATCAACAACCTAGATAGTAAGCTAGACGGCCTCTCATCCAAAGTCGATCAAGTTCAACACCGACTAGACACCCACAATGAGCACTTAGATGAAGCAGAGCAACAGATCTCTAACTTAGACGATGGAGTATCATCCTTAAATACCAGAGTGTCGTCCCTCGAGGCCCAAATGAAAATAACCAACGCAAAAAACGAAGATCTCGAAGGACGCTCTAGAAGGAATAACATTCGGATAATAGGAGTAAGAGAGAAGCAAGTACAAGGCAAAATGGAAGACCACATTAAAGAAATGTGTAAATCCTTCCTTGAGCCATACACTCTCTCGCCCCTATTCGTCATCGAAATAGCCCATAGAATACCAACCTCAAGGCCATCTCGACCAATAATTGCAAAATTACTCAATTACAAAGACAGAGATGCGATACTTCCGAATGGCCAGAGAGAAAGGCGAGCTACAGTACGACAGCGACACTGTCCACTTTTATCCGGACTTTTCACCAGCTGTCCAGGCACAAAGGAAGTCTTTCACAAACGTCAAACAGAACTCCACACAAACCAAATCCCTTATTCGATGCTGTTCCCTAAAAAATGTCTAGATACAACATCAGGGAAGGGCCCAGTTTTTCCAATCGCTCGAAGAGGCAAATGTATACCTTGACTAGGCGGCTGTCGACCACCGGAGAATAACCAAGCACGAGCTCAAAGAGAAAGGGCCCAGAGGAATCCACCATAGATGAACAGAGGCAATAGAACATAGCTCACTGAGATAATCAATACTGTCGGAGCGCGAAATAGAGGGTAAAACACCCCCAAGGCCACGCGACTTGGGAAGATCCAAGCGCCCCTAGCACAGCAATGCTCAAGTTTACAAGTTACACGCTAAAGGAAGGGGGAACCATGACGAGCCAGTTGGGGGTTGCTCGCGAGAAACTGGAGGGATATGCACACAAGTTGGGAGTTAACAAGTTTTATAGCACCCAGGACACCCCATGTGCTCCACTCAGGAGAAGAGCACACCACAAGCAAAATCAACACGACAAGACCCACCCCCCCACCCTTCAGCAGCCAAATGCAAGGAACCGCACGCACAAAGAAATAAAGACACAGTGCCTTCACCGTAGCTACATGGATATATTAAAGGTGGAAATCAGCCAGCAAAAGTAAGGAAAATGACTCAATACCTACGCCGGCACAAAATCGACATTGCGTTCATTCAGGAAACCCACCTACGCCCGAATTCCGAAAACCTCTGGGCAAAGGACTGGGATTGTCATCGCTATTTCGCCTCTTTCTCCTCCTACGCCAGGGCAGTGGCCATAATAATCAACAAAGTGATCAATTACAGACTAATCGCCCAAAAAAGGACACAGAAGGAAGGTCGCTTTTGATACAGGGATGATTGACGGAGAAGAAATCACCCTAGTGAACTCATACGGCCCAAATACTGACGGCCCCAACAACTTCGATTGAGTGATGACACAACTGAGCGCGATCAGGCAATCCACGATCATATGGGGCGGTGATCTCAACACAACGCTGAATCCAGCCAAAGATAAATCACACAATACGACGGCGACCCCATCCAAGGCATCCCTACAAATTACTGAAATCTGCAAAGCCTACGACCTTGTTGATATCTGGAGACACAAGAATCCAAGTACCCACGACTTTTCACTCCTGGGTTCACAAAACCAGTTCGAGAATAGATTATCTCTTCGTATCCAGCAACAGCCGCCTACAATGGGACGACTGCCGCATTTTGCCGAGATCCTTGTCAGACCATTCCATGGTGTCTCTAGCTTGCAACACCACACAGCAACCAAACCGTGACCTCGTTGGAGATTCAAGCCACGAGCACTACAAGACACGGTCTATGCGGAAGAACTCTGAAATGAACTCGAACACTTCCTTGACTCCAACCGAGGCTCGGTGCCCTCAGCCGGGACCCTGTGGGAGACTTTAAAATGTTTTACTAGAGGGGTCTGCATGACAAAAGAATGTGGAATATTAAAACTACTGCGAAGGGTGTTGAACACCAGCGCATCAAGACTCAAGGACCTCGAAGGAGCTCTCCGAACGGACAACACTCCACAAGCGCTAGCAGCAATTAAGAAAGAATTAGAAGTGTTCCGAGGCGCAGCCGAAAGGGAAATAAAATTTCTAGACAGACACCGTAAAATTCGGCAATATGGCGAGGGGCAACAGCCCGGAGCCCTCCTCGCGAGGCTCATAACCTCCGACAGAAAACCCACAGCAATCGATTCAGTGAGAGACCCCACAGGCAATACCGTCCACTCGACAATCGACATCGTCGACAGCTTCCGCAGATTCTACCAAGACTTGTACGACTCAAGCTACTCTGCCGACCCAGCAGAGCTGACACAATACCTAGATGAAATAGAACTATACCGGGTCGCCCCGGAGCTCAGAGAACCATTAAATGCCCCCATTACCATTGAAGAGATCCTCAAGGTCATCAAGGAACTACCTAACTCTAAAGCACCAGGGCCAGACAATCTGTCTGGCGAATTCTATAAACACTTTGCAGACAACCTCGCCCCACTACTCCTCCAGGTCTACGACGAGGCCCTGACCAATGACCAGCTACCACCAACATTAAATAGGGCCAACATAATCCTTTTACACAAGAACGGCAAAGATCCAACTCAATGCGGCTTATACAGGTCAATTTCGCTAATAAATCTTGACAACAAAATGTTCGCAAAAGTCCTAACCAAGAGGCTACTACCCCTCATGCCCGCCATGGTGTTGGCTGATCAAACGGGTTTCGTCCCTGGGAGGAACACCTCATACGGGATAAGAAGGATGTTCGGAGCATTGGAAGCCCTAGAACCGGACTGCCAGGCCGTGGCAGTACTACTAGATGCCGAGAAGGCTTTCGACTCGGTCGAATGGCCCTTTCTGTTCACAGTCCGGGAAAGGATGGGTCTGGGCAAGCGTTTTTTACACTTGATCTCCCTACTCTACAAAAAAACAATTTCCAACATCATGCTAGGCGGTCCCTGCTCTGCCGATATCCACTTGAGAAGAGGAACAAGACAGGGCTGTCCACTTCTGTTCGCTTTAATAATGGAACCCCTAGCCTCCGACATGCGCATGCAACACCTCCACAGAGGCCTCTCATTCGGCCCACACAAGATGATCATCTCACTCTACGCAGATGACATAGCCTTGTTCCCACAGAAGGCAGATGAGAAACTAAACCCAGCAATGAGATCAGTAATACAGTTTGGACGCTTCTCAGGGCTGAAAATTAATAACAGCAAATCGGTAAACTTCCCATTTACCGCCGTCACTACTGAATTTGCTGACGACTTCGGCTTCCAGTGGCAACACACACATGTGAGGTACCTCGGCATCTACATCATGTCCCGCCTGAAAGAGGAGATCATTCACGACAATTACGAAGCCACCATAGACATCATCCAAGCCAAGATCGACAGATGGAAATCCCTACAACTCAACCTCTGGGGCAGGGTATCAATTGTAAAGATGATCATCTTACCAAAACTACTGTACCTCTTCTCAAACATCCCCTTGCTCCTTACACAAAAACTTCTCCAACGCATAAAGAGTATGGTCCTAGACCTCATATGGGCTCGCAAGGTGGCGAGGGTCGCCTACTCCACACTAACCCTACCAACACGGCAAGGTGGACTGGCCCTCCCAGATCTGGAACGCTACTATTGGACGGCCCACGCGCAATACCTCAGCCAATGGTACGCAACGCAGTTCATAAGACCACATGTTCAGATAGAAAGAGCGCTAGCGACACCGCACCTCCTCCGATCCATTATCTTTGGACAATTCCCAGTCGCTCAATCCGTAATGAATCCAGTTGCCACCACATATTCAATCTGGAGGAAAATTGCCAAGGAAAACGACGTCTTGGCCAGATACTCTCCACTTCTGCCGATCAGACACATTCCCGGAATCCATCACAACCCGAAAAAGTCTTCCTACGCTGGACAGAAAAGCTACAACTACACTCCATGAACAACCTTTTTCCAGCAGGGACCTTCTTGACCGCACAACGAGCCCGAGAAAGAGGAGCCAACAATACCCTCGCTAAGTTCATATATTACAGACTAAGACACTCGCTACAGGCGGTAATCCCGGCCTTCCCACAACAACCACCAATCTGGCCACTACTCCATTATGCAATCCAAGCCCAAGGAGACGGGCGCCTCGTAACAAACATCTACAAGGGTCTATTCAACTAATCGAACCCGCCCTGCGCAAGCGCCAAAAAGAGATGGGGGGGAAAAAACACTATGCAGCACAATCCTGGACGAGGAATGGGCCTACACCCTAAAACTCGCTCGTAGAGTAGCGATCAACACAAGGTTTAAACTGTTTCACTTCAACTTCCTCCATCAAACATACCACACACTGGCGAAACTTAATTCTCAAAGGGACTCTATCTCAGCAGAATGCAACAGATGTGGAGCACCTACACCACACTTTCTTCACCTGGCGTGGTCCTGTCCCCCAGTGGCCACCTTCTGGAGAGCGGTGCTCGAAAAAACCTCAGCAATAATAGGAACAGAGCTCACTTTCGAACCAAAGGCAGCATTGCTAGGCCTGACTCAATCGCTACCGAGCTCAGTTAAAAGACTAACAAATCTATTGCTGGTCCTAGCGCGAAGAAGAATCACCTACACGTGGGGTAGGGGCCCCCCTCCAAACCTACAGCACTGGATGAAAGACATAACATTCTGTCAAGATGTAGAAACTGATTTCATCAAGACTATGCCACTACACGCACGCCCTCCGGACATATGGGGGCCATACATCGCATACTTGCTTTCGACGACTGACGCTGTCAACGCACAGCAACCAGATCCACGCAAGACTCAACTATCAGCCCGACACACAGCGCCGGAACTCTAGCTGCTCCACCACATAGATGACAACCGGTGGCATAACGACTCTTTTCAACGCAACGGGTGGGGAGGGGAGGAGAGGGAGCATGAGAGGGTTCTCACAGTACGACCAATTTCCGGTCTTACAATTTGTTTTATTGGAAAATGCCAATAAAGAAAGTTTAAAAAAAAAAAAAGAATCCCCACATCATTATCATTCACCGCCCATAAATATGTGGGCACTCCGCTGAACTCACTCGGCAAAGGCATAGACCGGAATTGCATAGCAGAATTTTGTTGGTGAGAGATTGTTAAATAAACTCTATCTGGAGAACAATAAATCACAGCATTCAATTGCTTCAACAGATTTAATCCCAACAAGTTTTCGTCGCAATTCGTTGCCAACAAGAATGGACATGAATCAGTAACCAGTCCCAATGCAATCAGTACCGGCGAAGAGACCGGACTAACTACTGGCGTACCGGAGAACCCTACAGAAACATTGCTCTGCCTTGACGGTGGAATATCTGGAACCCACATAAGGTCAATCAATGGAACACATCTGTGCTCCGGTATCCACTATAAAGATATGCTCCCTACTCCCCACCTTCATTTAAACGTAGGGCCCCTTTTGATAAATGTGAATAGGTATCGGTTCCATCCGATGTAAAATCTTCAGTGAAATAAGCGTGAGTAGGAGTGTCAAAGACATTTCCACTACCCGTAATCTGTGACTGTACTCCCAGACTACCCACATTTGTATCTTGTGGCTGGCTCTGCTGATTCTGTGTGAATTGGTATCCATCAGGACCCAAAATACAAGGGTGTCCCCCTAATTGCCTCCCGATCGTGCCGTATTGGTTATTAGCTTGCTGTTGGAGGGGCAGACATTGTGCCCTGCAATGGCTTTCCTGTCTACAATACGCACACTGGTTCATATGCAGAGGACCCATTTGTGCTCTCATTTGTGGAGTGAACTGACCTCTTGGTTGAGTGTTCCCACCCCTCGATCCTCGTGCAATTTGCTGCAAAAGTACTGTTTTTAAATCCTTTTTTCTTTTCCACCTTCTCCTTCTCCGTGTTTACCCTGTTCTCATAATACTCGGCCATGTCCAGCACTTTGGATTGTGATTTTCCTTGCCATGCACTTTCAGACGTCATGATCTGAGTTTGAATGTCGGGCAATAATCCTCGTACGAATTTGTCAACAAATAATCTTTCCCGGTTCTGTACTCAATTCTTGCCCACTAAAATCCGAAAACACTTGTTCAAACCTGTTAAACTCAGTCGCACCCTTGGTCTTCCCTTTCATACATGCTGTCAATTTGTCCCATATATTCTCTTCTCGGGCACTAAAGTTTTCAGTTTGGTCACTATATTATTCGGCAACATCAATATAACGTGAGGCGTTTTGTTGCCTGCTTTCCTAGCCCCATGAGCTTGCGTCAAGGCATCCCAAGTATCACCCATCCCTGCCTGATCATCTACGGTCCTAATAAATCTGCAGGCAGGATCACAGGAAACAATAAGTCAATATCCCCTAAAGTGAAAACTGACGAATTCAAAACTGATTCTATCTCTTCGTAGAATCCTGTAGGATTCTTCCTAATGTCTGGAATAGACTGCTTAATCATATTCACTTCCTGTCTCAAACGGAACGTGAAGAAACTGTGAAATATAATGTGCTGGAATAGTGGAAGCAGGTGTCTGTCCTACAGCTGGAATCTCTACTTTCAGGACTAGTGTCAGAAGAACCTCTGTCATAGGCAATTGTACAGTAGGGAGTTCTGAACTCTTGTTAAGCAATAGGGCCAAATCGAGTGACAAAGAGGTCAACGTGGTGTCAGGTCAAAATGCTCTTTTATAAATCACCATCATATCCGCCGGACAACACAAGTTTCTTTTCATGCATTCATCAAGCCAACAGACACCACCAAAACTGTAAGTGTGGCATGGGTGGGGTGTAGAGCAATTACTCTACTACAGAAAGCCATCACCACTCTACCTTACCTCTGCATAACGTAGACTGCCATAGATTTACATCATGCATACTTAGAGAGATTTGTGACTACCAGCATAAATCAATTCTTGGCTGGATTGTAAATGTTGCATTGCATTACACACTAACATACTAGCCAATGCTAACTAGTGCTACACCTATACAGAACGGTCAAGATTAGCCTGCGTCACCTCTAGACGGGTGTAATAATGTTAGCATGTGCCACACTTGGATGGAATTCTCAACTTTAGCCTGCGTCGCATCTAGACAGGATTATGAATGTTAGCAAGTACCACACTTAAATGGAATCCTTGACTTTAGCTTGCATCACTTCTAGACAGGATTGTGAATATTAGCATGTACCGCACTTAGATGGAATCCTTGACTCTAGCTTGCGTTACATCTAGATAGAAATATGAATGTTAGCATGCGCCACACTTAGATGAAACTGTGAATGACGACAAGTGCAACACCTGAATGGAATCATGGTCAATAGCCTTCCTCACATCTAGACGGAATATTGAAATTGGTAAGCGCCACACTCCGATGAATGGTGAATGGTGGCAAGCATCACACCTAGACGATAATTGCAGGCATAGCAAGGCCAACTAACCAATCCACTAACAATTTCATTCCTCTGCATACACCTCTCAATCTGTAACCAAACACAACCACAAGCCTAAAATGCAGCAATCCGCACAAACTTCACTACACTGCAACAACAAAACAACCCGCACATAGACTTGCACAACAGCACACAATGACTACCGACCGTAAAACACCCCAAACCCAGCCACCGGACCCATCGGGCTGAGGCTGCCAACAGCACATCACTGCTCTCTTGCACTTTTCCAGCTTATTCCCACTAACTCACCCCCACCCCGTCCCTCTTTCAGAGCCGCCAGAGCGCCGGGGGACCACTCCGGTGGTGATAGTGCGCGGTACAAATATCCTTTAACATTAACATTAACATTGTAAATGCTCAACCATAACGTATAACATCTTCTGCTGCATATCTGGTGTGTACTGACTAAATGTATCATGCACTTCAATAGGGGAAATAGAAGCATCTGAAATCCATCTAAGCGTGTCCCTTGTGCAAATAGCATCTCTTCACTTACGGGTTTCAATGGAGGCAAAAATCGTTTTGGTATGAACAATATGTGTTGCTTATTCTTAGTCAATTCATCTGTGTGTAAGCGATCAAGTTCTCTCTTATATACAAACAATTGCGCGACATGTTCGCGTATCTTTGTTGCAGTATCCCTTGAGCGAGACAAAAAATTCAAATCCTGCAATTATTGTGGAATAGCTGAACCAGTTAAATCACTCCATACTTCGGCAAGATATTCTCCCATTTGTTCTATCTACGCCTTCTACTCAGGAAAACCCCCATGGTCAGACATTGCACTCACAGCTGCGGTTTCATCACCCCCCTCCATGTACATCTCTGCCCATTCACGCAATTCCTTCTTCCTCTCAGCAGATATCGTACTACGTGTCACTATTCTCGAATCAGTGTCAAGCATTGGAAGGGGAGTGGAAGTGGAGGCAGATGGCAAAGAAAGCAAAAATAAAACATGCGCGCTCGGCGGTGGAGGAAATGTCTGTGCAGTTCGAACAACCGGTGTAGCGGCAGCTGTTATAATTGCACTCGGTGAAGATGCGAGGGGAGGCACATAAGGAGGTGATGCAGTTGAATCAGCTCCTGAATCAGACCTCTGCTCATTCAGTAACTTATTCAACAACTCATCTGAAACATGCAAATCTTGTGACAGATATATTTTCTGCACATCTAATTGAAAGGCCCTATCCATGCTCCTAATGGCCTCGCTCTGTTTCTGTTGATCATGTACTAAAGCCTTCTCTGCATTTGTCATATGTCTACGTGCATGCTTCTCTCTACTTTTGAGTTGCTTATTCGCTTCCTTCTTCCAATCCCTTGCCATGTCAAATGCAGCTGTCTAGCTTACTTACGCAATAATACAGTTTACAAATATTCTATTCTCGATAACTTAAAACTTCCCAGCACTGGCCACTGAAGCTCTGGCGCATGTCTGATTTGTCGATGCCAAATATCATTGAATACAATTGCGCCTAGGCCATGAGACACATACATGTCATACGCCGCCGACCCCTCGGGTGGTGCGGGTTGACTATGTTTCAAATTACCAGATTGTCTTCCTCGGCAACAAAACATTGCAAAACAGGAGGACAATTTACCAGGCATACTAAAATCTCAGTCTTACCTGGCCGAAATATTTACGCGTAAATACTACTACCAATCAAATTACCAGACCGTTTCCTTCCTGAAACATGCTCACCTGATTTCTCCAATCAAGTCCAACGGACAATCGTTGTGGCTGGCAATTCCTCCAAACAGGCAGAACAAGCCTCTATTCCAGAACCCTCGCTTCGATGTTCTCTAGACGCTGCGATCGGCCGGAGATCAGGCGTAGCAGTCTGCGGGGAAACACGTCTCTTGTGCAGGGGCCCCTTTTACTCACTAATCTCTCGATCCGACAGCCTCGTCTTCGTCCAACACGAATGGAACATCAACGGGAGGGTCCCTGTTCGGGCGCCATCTGAAAGACTACAAAAATGAGGCTGACTACAAAGAAAGGGGAATAGCCAGTCACGAGGTCAATCAGCAGCGTTTATTACAGTCCAGACTGGGGTCTCAGCGCCCCACGGTGCATGCATACAGGCACCATGGCGGGAGAGAGCCGCGAACAGCCAGAGCGTCATACATATATACATTCAGGAATAACATACGATACACTTGTCCAGCCCCCTCATGTGATGGGGTCCATAGGGTTCATGACCTTTCCACGTAGGTGATATTACTGAGACAATGTTTGTGCATTCATCCCTGCCCTCCAATTGACAATTTACTGTCTGGGAGCAAGGTAAAGCTGTGCGTAGGGGCATATTGTGTTGCCTGGTACAAGGTAACATTTGCTGTACAGTTTATCTATGTTGCTCTTGAGGCCTGAGGTCAGTCTGCTCTAAAGCTTGGAAAACAGGATTTTCTCCAGAGGAGCACATTGCAGCTGCACATTATTACAATTAATGGTTCAATGGAGAAACGTGGTCGAGACAGGCGGGCACCTAACTTATAGATTAGCTATGCTTCTGCAAGGTTTCAAGGTTCTACAGTGTAAGACAAACAACATGCTCAGCAGAATGTGCATTCCTGTGTCGTAAATAACAGTAAGTTCATGCTGCAGTCTTTTACCGCGTTCAGAGGGAGAAAGTAAAAATGAGCAAGTAACTGAACTGAACATTGCATCGAAGATGACGAATAGAACAAAATGGCAACGTGACCACCATTATGGTGACAGCTGTCTGTAGCGTGATGCGAGTTTGCTTAGGCCAATATGCATACCTTATAGGAGACTAAACTAAATATATTTTCAAAACCCAAAGTGTTAGGGCCCCGAAATGAGGTCTGCCTTTGGAGAAGCTACGGGATGCGTCAGCTCGGTGAGGAAGCCTTACAGGTTTTGTTGTGCGCGTTGGAGCGGACGTGGCCCGGGACATCTTTTGGCTGCACATTTGCCTCGTGGAGGCTGCTGACGATGGTAGTTGGTGTCCCAAACTCCTCATACCCTGGCTTGGCTGGCTTTTTGTCTATGTTTGCTGTTTTTGCAGGCTCTTGTATGTGATAGCTGGCTTCTACCCCATTGTGTCTGCTGGCTTCTGCCCAGTTTAAGTAGAGGACAAGGCATAAAATAAGCAGTGTCGCACAGCAATTTGCTATGCAATTCTGTAGTTTTGCTAATCAAATGAAGACTTGTGTAGCAAAGTTAGCTATTTACTTTTCCCTCTTCAATGAAAGCACAGCTCGCTCTGCATTCCTCTCTTGCCGTCTGTGCTCTCTTCACCCTCTTTTCTCTGTTCACTTCAAGTGCTAATGGAGGGAAAGTGTAGCAGTAATCCTCTCCTCCACTCTTAAGTGCCAAATGCATGTGTACGAATGCAAGAATTGTTTTTCCAAATTATTGCAAACCAGAAGTAATCCGCAGAGTACTTTTATTAAGCTTTTTATATCCTGTCTGGCAAAGACAAGTATGTGCCAACTTTATATCTTTTAAAAAGACAGTCATGCAATTCCATTACTAAAATGTAAATTGTGTAATAATACATAATTACAGTATTGAGACTGTACAACCTTCCATTGATCCATGCTTTACAGTAAAGTTTAGGTTGGTGTATCTGAATTTTATAGTGTCAACTATATTTCATTTTGTTGGGGAAGATGCATCATGTTGACTAGAGAACCTTTGAAAACGTACATTATCACATGATCAAATGCTTTTGATGGCAAACCTAGTTCTGTAACCCGCAGGTTGCATACATCTTGCAACTGGTCCTCAGCTCATTATCAAACCCATACTCCTTTAAGTTCTATATTATCACCCTGTTGCTTTATACCAGGCACCCTAAAAGTGAGATGACCACGAACTACAATATTCAATCTAGTATGGCCAGTTCTGGGCCTGCTACGCAATCCACTCTTAGTCTCTTTCCTCTTACATAATAAATACACAAAGTGAACTAAATGGTTACGCAAAGTAGTGATCAATAGATCCATCAAGTCTGTAGATCTACTGCAATAACAAACACTGTAGTTAACCTCTAGAGTTTGCTTTGCTTTATGATCGTATTATATATTACCAACCGCAGGAGACAGCTGGCCAAACGGTTTTCAGAACCTTTTTTTTTCATATCTATTTATTTGTGTCCATTCATGCAGCAAACCTTTTACATTTTACAGACACTCATCTAGGGCTCGCAAAGTCGTTTCGCCCACTCAGTCAAGTAGATTTTATGAAGGGCGAGTAGCATTTACAAGATCTACTTTGTTTGCAGTAAATGTCAAAGGTTTCACTGTGCATGGCTGGACTCTGGGTGGCAGCAGTGTGCCAAACTTGAAGTGGGTTTGTAGTGACATGCACCATTTTACAGAAATCGGATTATACATTTGTTGTCCTCTGTTGCTATGGGTCGAGTGCATTTCTCTTAGGTTGAATAGGTAAATGAAGGTACCCGACCTGCAGGTCTAACTGAAGATTAAAGAATTTGCATGGCCTGACTCCTCTCACAAATGTCTTATTTCAGCTGGAAGCAAAACTGCTGTATTGTTTCTCATTTCATGGCTTGGGTACAAATAACATCCGGTAACATTAACAATATTAGTACAAAATTGCTAATCAAATGGGTCTGTTTGCTAATACAAAACATTTTAATTAGCAAACTCTGCTAATCAATTTTTGAAAACTAATTTATGCCTTGGAGCACACATGCATGTGGGGCAAACGTGGCACCTGCTGTGATTGACATGATGCTTCCTGGAATGTACTGCACATAATGTTCTCCCCCTTAGGCAAGATTGTATGCAGTACCCTTTGGGTGCACTACAACAACCCTGACCTCCTGGCAATAACCTTTGGTATAAGCTTGAACTACACAGGTTGGTAGCGTGTTGAGCAGCCAGGCTTATCTCAAGAGGGGTCAATGTGAGATGTAGGGGAGTTGCACAGAGATTCATAGTGACAAGTATTCAAATAAACACTTGCACACAAGGTTTCTTGAATAAACAGTTATTGATGTATCCGTCAGAATAAGCCTTCTTCGGAAGGGAGCAATATAGAAGTAACACACAAAAACACTCCAAAACTACACACTCTTAGTTTCTAAATCAGTAAAGACCCTTTTGGGGGTGGTCCACAGTCACAACCTACACCCTCGGGTGACTTCAATAGTTAGGGTGCTGGGGACATTAATATCTTACTGTTGCATTTAGAATATTCTTAGGAATTTGCCAAAGGAAAAGGTTATTAGAACAAACAATAGATCACAAATACTCTTAAGCAGGCAAATACTTTCAGATCCCTTAGGCAGAGTAATTCAGTTATAACAGGTTAGGCCAAAGTCAATGGGCAAAAGTCTTATATGAGCTCAAGCACTTCTGGTGGGTAAGTAAGAAAAGTCTTTGCACAATGTTTTAGAAATCTTTGAAGAAAAGAGGAATCAATGTAGGGCAACTAGCTATTTAGGCTTCTGAATAGTAGAAGATGCAAGCAACTCTACAGTTAGAGTTACATTCTCTAAGACTTTACAGTACCTTTGGACTGAAGAAAAAGGGCAGCAGATTACTTCTGTTTGTGTGCAGCTCTGCAGATCTCACTGTTCCTGGGCCTCAGTCGTGGGGACAAGAGGGACGATTTCTGGGGACTCCTGCACTGCAATGGGACGGTCACTGCTTGCAATCTTCAAACAAGTGGCGCTTCGTTGTTTCAGCTCCTCGCGACTACCGCAAATAGCAGCACTGCGGTTTCTGGCTGTCGAGATGGACTCTCCTTGCTTCTGGGGTCCTGCACTCTGTTGAGGGGGCTCAGGCTCGGTCAGTCCTGCTTCCTGGGAGTCCGTAGGACTTTCCTGGAGCTCTTGGCCAACTTAAAAGCAAAGATTTGGTGTTCCTCTCCCTGGCTATTCGGTTTCCAGCAGCAACTATATGGAAATTCAACCAGCTCAGAGAAGATGTTCAGGTGGCTTACTTTGGAGTTGATTGGCCCCACCAACTCAAGGGGAGAAGTCCTCCTTGCAGGGGCTTCTCCGTTGATACGAATTTGGAGTTTCAGCACAGCAGCAGGGCTTCACCATGCAAACCAACGGTCCAGGAGTTGCAGCAGGCTTCCTCTTCAAGTTCTTCTTCGGTTCCTTCGTCCAGTGGTCGACTCTGCATTCCAAGCCAAAAGTCTCGCCTTTTATTCAGTTCTCTCCCATTCATTCAAGCCTAGCTGTCAGTCACCTAGCAGTGTGGCTGTCCTTGCCGGACATTCAGGCAGCCAATCACTACAGAGTGCATTTGGGTCTCCTAGGAGGCTACGCACGGGGAGTTTTGGGCACCTCCCTCACTTCCTGCCCACCCCAGACACCCTGGAGCTAGAGGGGGGCTTCACTTGTGAATCCTGCCAAAGGCAAAGGGACCAAACATGGTTTGGTGCGCAGAGTAAATCTCAAGAAGGACCTTTGAACAAAGAAATGGCGAAAAAGAAGACTGAGGCCATTTTGACAAAAATTGCACCCTTGGATTCTTTAGCTGCGAACCCAACCCGTGGTAAATGCACACCATGGTAGTTAAAGGTAAACCACTGCCACCAGCCATTCATCGAGGAAAGGGTAACATTAAAATGTTACATGAGAAGCTAGACAAAGGGGATACTAAGTAACCCCTCCAGCACCCTATTGTAAGATAGTGTGTGCTGGGTCTATAAAGTTACAAATATAAGTAAAGTCAATTTCTCTTTACTGCACTGGCACAATGTAAAAGATGATGCCTATGGAGTTTGTCAGACTCCACAACCAAAAGAAACACAAGGTTCAAAGAATAACATTAAAATACGTGAGAGAGTGGGGGAAAAGGGGTCTCACTCTCTCCAGGTTAAAAATCAAGTCCTAAAAATCCAGCAAAGTTGCTGGGGGTCTCTAAGGTGGAGGGAATTAGCACATTTCTGAGAATTCTCCCTAACAGCCCCTTTCCACTTTCTGCTTCCTGGCCCCTTGTTACCTGACAATCTGTAACTTACAATATATCCTTAAGCTCTCGGTTAAGGTGCGCTTGTGCATTGGCAACTCCTCCAAAGTTAATGCAGATACATCATGTGCATTAGAATAATGTGAATACATCATAAGTAATTGACCACATATTGCAACAATATCTCAACTAAAGTGCAGATGTGCATTAGCAGCATGGTGTAGCAGCATATCCTTAAATTCTCAGGTAGCAGCTCCATTAGAGTCAATACACTATCATACATTTCACAACGTCCTAAAATAATATCTAAATTAAAGTGCAACTGTGCGTAAGCAGCATAATTCAAATCCAGTGCTAGTATTTCATGTGTCATATTAAATTGAAATATTTCTCAAATAGAGTGCACCTGTATGTTGGTAACCATTCAGATCCAATACAGATACTTCCTACACATTTAAGAGCTGGTTAAGATATTATTTTGGATAAAATGCAACTGTGCATTAGCAGAATCATGTTCATTCAGTGCAAGTGTCATATTTTTTTTAGGCAACAAATAAGATAATATGACATTGAAAGTGTATTAAAAAGTGCATACTGCATATCAGCTCTTATCAGGCTTTTCTCATCAACTAAACATCCAGGTATTGATAAAAAAATGTAATGTACCTACAATTCTAAGTCCTAAAACATATTAACAAGCAACATAATCACATTATAAGGCAAGAAACACCAACTACCTTTAGAATCAGAATTAAATATTCTTGTTGTATGTCTTTAGCTCTGGCCACCTTGGACTTCATCATATTTGAATTAGTCCCATTTCTCTCATATTGTCAGGTACCCTCTTCTGGGCAATTTCTTCATAAATTTCTGAGGGCTTGGAATATATCTGTTTTGCAGAATGATGGCTAGCCTGTTCGTTCATTATTCACAATTTCGGGAGACCCACTAGAAATATGGTCACATGAGCCTAGAGCACATATATATGACCGATACGGACTCTGTATCCAATCTACATGTTGATTATTTATCCCATTGTTTTGCTGCCTCCTTTATATTTTTTGTTTATTTTTATTTTAATTGTTTTTTTATAACACGCTTAATACCAGAGTTAGGTTCCTAAACGCAGATACAGGATTCAAACCTCTATTGCTCTGTGTGGTCTTGCTTCCAAGACCAGCACGTTGCCCCTGTGCTACCTCCGTTCACATATTCAGAGATGCTAGTGACTAGGAAGTCTTTCAATACCTGGGTGACTCTCCAACCACCGGATCCATTATTAACATGGTGTCAGGAAATGTGTGACCCAAAGTCACTCTCCTGCAGAGCCTGGTTCTCCATCAAACTTCAGACTTCAATCTTACTTTGTTTTGGGGAACCCGTTTGACACCCAGTGAGCAGTACTTGGACCATCAGAAGAAGGAGTAGTCAGTGTTGTTTATAAAGCCCATGACTCCAGGAAGAAGTGCATCTGTTTTGTGGTGAAGTTCAAATATTCTTGGGAATTATGCCATCCTAAATTTGCCTTAAATCCAATGAAAAGTTCAGGATGCATCCCATACAAGAGGAAATCGACAATTAATGGGCTCAGGTGGAGGCGTTCACAGAGCCCTACAATGGTGGACAAAAAAGTCTAATCTCTGTTAAGAAATTGGTGTTTCGCAAGCGGACACCCAACCACTTGGTCAGGACAGATGCCTCAATGTCAGGTGGTGCAAGGGGCAACTCGCCTCCATTTTGCAGTGAAAGGTCTTTGGAGAGAGGCAGAAACACACCTGTGCATATAAATAAACTAATTCGACTGACCCTACGTTTTTTTTTCTCCATCTAAAGATTCTATGGAGCTGGAGCAGGATGAGGAAGACTGATAACACTACGTGCCCGTGCTATGCAGGGAGTACAGGCTCCTGTTCAACCCACTTCTCTTCAGAAGCTCAACTACATTTGACCTGGCTCATCGTGAATCGCATCGCCATCTGTGCAGAACCCCTTCTGGGCGTGACTAGTGTCCTGGCAGATAGGCCCAGCAGAGACTCTTCAGTATCCCAAAAGTGGGATAACCCAGCACTCAACTGGACCAGATCTTTAACTACTGGGCTACACCTAAGAGAGACCACTTTCCAACAGTGTCCAGTCGGGGTCATTAGGAAAAGGGGCAGGGAGATTCTTGTATTCCCCCCACCCCCAATTCTTCTTCTTCCCCCAAGTTCTGGCTAGACTACAGATTATGCCCTGTTAGGTTCCACATTGCCTTCTGAGTAGGTGAGACATATGCAGTTAACAACTTTCTAGCACTGTGTATGGACACTCCGATCACACTGCATCTGAGCCTCGTAATGAGGGAATGGGGACCAATTTTACACCCAGATTCCAGGATGCTAGCTCAGACTTTATGGAATCTGAAAGCAAATAATGCTTTTTGGGTTCAGGGAGGCTAGTATTCCTTCGGCTCATAAATCCTGCAATGAAAAATGGAAACTGTGCTGTGCTTGGTGCCATAGAAACAATCTACATCCATATTATGTTTTTTTGTGTGCTGGCCTCGCATACCCTTACATACATCCTTCTAGTCAAATCTGGCCTTTCTCAGTGCTCGCGGAAGGTTGATCTGTCACCCGTTGCTTACTATGGCTCTAACAGTTCATGAAAGATTTGTTGAGGTGGTTCCCTCCATTTGTAAATCCTCACCCTTATGGGATGTTAATACTGTGCCCAAAGAAACTGATGAAGGCACTGTTCAAGTAGAAGCACAAGTCGGATATCATGTGGATATCGCAGCCGCTTGTTGAAGCAATTGTGGATGCAATGATAGGCAAGAGAATATCTAGAATCCCTCTCTGACAGACCTAATATGTCCCTTGCTGTTGGTAGCAGATCCCTGCTATCCTGAAGGTTATACTCCTTTATCTTTTGTGATGAAACCAAAAACGGAGACCAAAGGTTTTATGTACCAGAATGTAGGATCGGTTCTTGGAAGTGACACAGTATGGCTGGTTCTTAGAAGTGACACATATGGCTGGCTCTTAAAGCCTCTTAAAGTGTTCTTCACCCATACTGCTTCTATTAAGGAAAAATCCAAGACAACGACAGGGGCTTAAGACCAAATAATTTCGAAAGAGAATACAACACATTACAGAAAGACCCAAACCTGTGCAGAAAGATTGAGAAGGATAAATATGAATTCAACACAAAGCTATCACAAAAGGCTGATAACACTGTTCATACTGCGCCAGATTTCCTGATACAATGGAGCGGAAGACTGGTGGTCTGTTGGCATATATCCTTGAGCAGTGTCGGTCAGTTAACTCCATTTGCAACATGGCAGGCCTATGCAGAACTAACAAACCCATCTCAAAGGAGTTTGGGAGGCATCCACACACTCTATGCAGAGCCCACATTTGAGTTCAATATAAGAGCTTGTACCCATCTGCTGGAACAGATGATGCTCCCACATAGAAGTGTCAAGACTTGAGAGCAAAATATAGGAAGTGGAAGATGTGAAAAAGCAATTGTTGGACTAGAAAACTCCAGGCATAGGTAACCTCCTGGGTGAATTCTATCAACCCTTCTGTGAAGAGTGAGCACCATCTTGAAGTCTTTAGAGCACAAAGCTTCAACGACCGAAGATTACAGCAATTCCAAATCCACAAAGAGATCTGACCCTGTGCAAGAACTACAGACTGAGCAATGATGATGTCAAATTCCCACTAAATTCCCTGACCAGTGTTTGCAAGAGGTGATTGGAAGTCACGGCCAGGACAACTCCTGCCTCTACTTGACCTGATGCAAATTTGGTGTCAAAGATGATGCCCCTAGGATGTTGGTGTTGGTAGACTCTGGAAATGTTTTGAACAAAGTTTTTGGAAAATGTCTACTCAGAAGTATGCTAAAAATTGGCTTTGGCGTACGCTTTGTGGGCTCTATTCAGTCAATCTACAAAGGATCCAAAACCGTTATTGAAGTTAATGGCTTGATAGTCTGTTTTCACAATTAAAAAAGACACAAAACAGGACTTCCTCCTCTCTCCTTTGTCTTTTTTTTTTTATTTGATTTTATTGTTTTTTATGCATACATGTCACAAGATAATTACACGCATGGAACAACAGTACAGAGTTGGAGATTCTTTCAATTAACATTTAGCAGAAATGTACATTTTATCAAACAACTTTGAACTGGATTTTTTTCAGAGTTACTTTTTCCCGACCTATCACCCTCCACCCCCACTGCCCTCCCCATCACCCCCCCCAACCGGGTCGGACATTTCGCATAAGAGACATGTGTGAATAATTCTTCAGACAGCCGTAGTTTGGCCTTCGAGTAACAGCCTTGTTGGGAAGAATCTTTTTTTTTTATTATGTTTTTGGTTTTTTTCTTCTTTTCTCCCTTTTCCTTCAGGTTGCATGTAATACCTCCTCCTACCGTATACATGTTGATTCAGGTCGATTCACAAGCCAGGACAACCCCCGTCTGCATCTCCACATATCCTCTCGCTACACCTGGCATATGTTTGTTTATGATGTCCATCCATGTTGCTTCGCAACATGGCTCTTCCGTGTAGGGATGCTGTTATTTTCTCCAAGATGCAAATATATTCGACGCTACATTAGCACATTCGTTCAGACTCGGGACCATGCTGGACTTCCATTTCATTGCTATTAGGGCACGGGCTGCTAGTATCCATTCGTCCTCACACCTTTCAAAACCAAACAAAATAAAATAGGGTCCGTAGTTCTGTGGGCACCGTCCTGGTCCTTAATCCACCCCAACTGTTCATTCCAGAAGACCTGAATCCAGGGGCACCCCCACCACATATGCCAATAGTCGGCTATTTCGCCACATTCACGCCAACATTGTGGGCTTGACGATTGGAACATTTTAGAGAGCCTATGTGGGTCGTACAGCCAACGATGCATTAATTTGATACCGTGTAGTTTGTATTGGCTCAATAAGGATGTTTGTGTGGCCGCTCTACAGATCCGCTTCCACATGGATGGTTCAATGTGTTTGCCAATATCTCTACCCCATCTATTCGTAAGTGGTTCAGTGGTCCCCTTTCCTGCGTCTATAAGTTCCTTGTACATGGCGGATATCAAGCCTTTCTTCTCTGTCCTAGAGTTCAATAACATTTCAAATGGGGTTAGGTCTCTCTGTAGTTTATCTTTCCACTCTTTTCTTATTAGGGTGCCCTTTATCTGCAAGAAATGCAATGTTCTAGCTCCGGAAGTGTAATGAAGGAGTCGCTCTTCAATAGTTGGCCCACCCTTTCGAGACCCGCTTCAAACCATAATGGAAATATCCAATACCTAGGTACCAGAGGTGACTCAGTGGGGATGGCCACTTGGAGATCTTCTGCATCTCTGCACCCTCCCTCCAGATTTCCCACATGGTCCCCAATATCGGGTGATGTTTAGATCTTTTTAAGATCTTATTTTTTGGGGCCCACAACCATTCGGAAACTGTCGCTGGGGATAGGTAGTAGTTATCCATAGTAATCCATTGGGGCTCTTTGTGATTCCATAGGTGAGGGATTAGGACTCGTAGTTGAGCTGCTTCGTAATATAGGTCTGGGAGGCCTACCCCACCCTTATCTTTCGGTAAAGTCAGTGTATCATATGCTAGTCTCGTTTTTTTCCCTTGACAGAAGAACTTTACGATAGCTTTCTTGATTTTGTGAAAGAAGGAGGCCGGCATCCCTATGGGGAGTATTTAGAAGGGGTACAGGAACCGGGGGAGACAGATCATTTGAATTGGGATAAGCCGTCCCAGCTAGGATATTGTCAATTTATCCCACTTAGTAAGGTCTGCGTGGAACCTCTGAAGGAGTGGAGGAAAGTTGGCCTCATATAATCCATCTAATTATTTTGTAATTTGTATTCCTAGGTATTTCAATTCGGAACGTTCAATCGTGAGACCCAGTGGGGAGAATTTAGCCTCATTAGTCTCCGCTGTGCCCAGTAAAGGGAACAAGATAGATTTTTCTTTATTAATCTTAAAGCCAGAGAGTACCCCGTAGTCCTCGAGGAGGTGAATGGCTCTGCGAATTATGTTGTAGGTTTAGCTATATGGAGGAGTATGTCATCTACATACATTGCCACCTTATACTCAACGGCACCCAGCCATAATCCCTCTACCTGGGGGTCTTCTCTAAACCTTTGGGCCAAGGGCTCCATGGAAAGGGAGAAGAGAATAGCAGAGAGAGAGCACCACTGCCTGGTACCCGTACTAGGTCGAACCACCTTGAGTACTGACCGTTGACAAATATGGATGCTTTGGGAGACGTGTACAACGCTTGTATTCCCCTTATGAACCTTGAGCCTATTCCCACATTACGTAGGACAGCCATTAGAAAGCTCCATTCTACCCTTTCGAAGGCCTTTTCTGCATCAATTGAAAGTAGGACTGGTTCATCAGACATGTTTTGGGATTCGTGGATAAGATGTAGGGTCTTTCTCATTGTGTCGGCCCCTTGTCACCTGATTATAAAGCCCACCTGATCAGAGTGGATGAGTTGTGGCATGAGCATCTCTAGTCTGGAGGCTAAAACCCGTGTGTACATTTTGGCATCTAGATTGAGCAGCGATATGGGCGGGTATGACCTGTATTTTTTAGGGTCTCTACCCTCTTTAGGGATGACAATAATCAGAGGTTGGACAAAGGAGTCTGGGGCCCTCCCTGACTCTAAGATCTCATTAAAGAGTTCAGCCATGAACGGTACAAGGTGAGCACTGAAGGATTTATAGAATCCGGCAGTGTAGCCCTCTTATCCTGGGGATTTGCCTATAGTCAAACTTTTTATTGCGTTTTGGATTTCTTGTTCGGTTATAAAGGAGTCTAAAAGCTGTGAGTCTGCGCTTGATATCTTTGACATGTTGATTGAGGACAAGTAAGATTCTGTGTTTGGTAGGTTTGCATCTGTCTCCGAGGTGTAGAGTGTTTCATAAAAGGAGGCAAAGGCCTCTGGGATGGAGGGCATGGCTGTGGCTGGGGTAGGTCCTACCCCATCTATTTCCTGCCCTTTCCACTCTGCTCTCTGTTCCCGGAGCCGGGCAGCTAACAGTGCATCAGCTTTGTCACCCTTTTCATAGAACTTCTGCTTCAGGAGTCGCAGCCTGTGCACAGTTTGATCATGCTCGAGAAGATGAAGTTCCTCTCGCTTCTGTTTTGCCTCATTCATTTTTTCAGGGTCGACTTTGGGATCTCTCCTGACCACTTCATCTAATTGGGATATCTCCTTCCTGATTCTGTTCTCAGTGAGTCTCCTTTCTCTCTTTTTACGGGCCCCCTCTCTCATGAGAACACCTCTCCATGTTGCCTTTTCCGCTTCCCATACTACTTGTTTGGTGACCTCTCCTGTATTGTTTAGCTTGAAGTATTCGCTGATCTCCGCCTCCATCTCCGTCTTTAAGACGGGGTCCTTCCAGAGGGCCTCATTGCATCGCCATTTACCCCCAGTGTTTGGTAAATCTTCCCATTGGGTGTCAGCCACAACCATATCGTGATCCGACCATGTGACCGGGGCAATTTCAGATTGTGTTGTGATGTTGTAAAGGTCTTTGGAAAAGTATATATAGTCAATCTGAGTAAGGGTGTTATGTGGGGAGGAATAAAAGGTATAACCCCTTTCATTTCGGTGCTTCTGCCTCCAAACATCAACCATACCATACACATTCATTAAGTCAACAAATTCACTACGCTCTTCCTTAGCTCGGTCTGTTACTTCTGGGTTTCCCGGACTCCTGTCTATGGTAGGATCTACCCACAGGTTAAAATCCCCTCCCAGAATGATATCTCAAGCATTATTTTGGGAATTGTTTTAGCAAGAAACCGAACCTGCCCTGTATTGGGGGAGTATATAGTAGCAATTGTCACATTTGCCTTTCCGGTGAGGCCTGTCACCAGGAGGGCCCGACCTTCTACATCAGACCAAGTCTTAGTAACCGTGAACCCTATACTCTTTCCAATGAGTATCCCCACGCCTCCTCTCTTCCATGGCCCGGAGCCCCAGAACTCTGTACCCCTACGTTTCCCAAGGATTTGTCGTTCCTCCCCCTTCACATATTTCATCTCCTGTAGAAGGAGAATGTCAATGTTTGCCCTGTAGGTTTCTCTGGCCACTAGGGATTGCTTTGTTGGTGATTTAAGACCCTTACCATTTAGTGTTCCCACTCTAAGGGAGTCCTTTCCCTTTGACTTAAAACTTTCCACCATTATGTCTCTTTGGGTTAATAAGGCCTGTCAGCCACAACCAGTCTGTCTTATGTTCATCATCCATCCCACTATGTCTCATTTTCGATGTCTTTAAGATGTACTTCTGACCCTTTCCCCCTTCCCATCCTCTCTCCCCCTCCTCTCCCACCCACCTTTTGCCTGGTTGATGGCGTCCGATCAAGCCCAGTGAAAAATGCATGCTCTTCATCGGACCACCAGTGGAGACCGTTACCTCATGGTCACTTTCATAAAGAAAACCACGTTGTCAATGGAGCCGCCGAAGCCTCCCCCCTCATGTCACCTCTCTTTTACATGGGAAAACAAAATGTACCAGGTTAATAATGGGTTCAAACTTAACATTTTGTAATCTTAAGGATACTGAGTTTGGCCAGGTTAGTTATCTCCTTCTGGTGAATTATTGCCTCTCCGATACTTTCTCAAGCCCTTAACCCACTTTGTCCTGGGGCCTTGGATGTGCCATCTCATTCCCTCTTGTCTTGGTTCTTTGTGGTCACCTTCATCCCGACGCGGTTCAGTCTATTGAGCGGTGCAAGCTTTAATTTCCTTTATCCGATCGCAGCTGTATCTTTGTTCCGTCATGTTCAAAGGATAGAGAGACGGGATAGCCCCATCTGTATCTTATGTCTCGTTCTTTCAGCCATTTCGTGAGGGGGCTACACATGCGCCTTAGAGACAGGGTTAGGGACGATAGGTTCTGATAAATAGTTATCTGTGCACCTCCAAGAGTAATTGCACCGCCGCTTCTCGCCTTCTCAAGCACCCTAGTCTTGTCCTGATAACGGTGAAAACGGAAAGGACCAATCTTGGGCCACCAGGTGGGCCTCCAGCTCTATGAATCAGTTTGGTTTTGGGCTCGTCGATGGCATTGTCAGCGACCAGGAGTTTAATGATGTCGTGGAGCGTTTTTCTGAGATCGCTCTTGGTTTCTCCTTCTTGTTCCGGGATCCCAAAAAAGCATAGGTGTTCAGTCTTTCCCGATTTTCGAAATCATCCATTTTGAGTTTAAAGTCCTCTCGCTGCTCTAGGTCGCCAATCCTATGTTCAAATTGTGCCTCAAGAGTATAAATTGACGCCTGGTTGTTCTCCACTCCATCAAGCCTTTCTTTGATGTTGTCTAGGCTCTGTATAATCTTGTCTATCTTCCCGCCTATGTTGGCACCCATGTTCTTTATTTCGTTGAGGAGGGCAGCAATGTATCCTTTGGTGGCTGCCGAATCCGTTCTTGAGGCCTCCATAATCAAAGTATTAGTGTGCTCAACGGTAGAGGGGAGTGGAAAATAGGCGAACTTGGCTAGTTTTGATTTATGTCCATATAAATGGAAGTAATCACCTCTCTGGGCTTTTAGTTGTGTTGTGGCACAAGGTGTTGTCTCACACCTTATGGCAACAGTCAAGCAGAGGTCGTGGGTTTTCGATCACACGAAGGCAGTAGGCAAACTTTGTTTATTTCCCTTGAGGGGGTCTACGGAGGGTTTGCTGTTTTCCACGAATAAGGAACAGCACAGCTTGGCAGCCGAGGAGGGCACATGCCCCGATTCCGGGGGCCCAACTATTCGGGTGAGGCTCCAGTCACCTCATTTGTGGATGGGAAACGTTGCTGCAATGGGGCCTTAATAGGATCTTGTGTTAAGGCAGACTTGTTCCGAGAGGAGACTTATATCTGTGATGTTGAACCAGTTCCAATTAATCTATCTGTGACGATAGCCCCTTCCAGGGGACGCCCTCACAGCGGGGGGGTCCCTCCTCTGTGGGTCGGAGTGTTTGTGCACTGATCTGCGTGTAGTCCTCTGTTTGTTTCCTATGACTTGGTGGGAGGGCTCTTTCTCCTCAGGGTCAGTTATGAGGGTGAGATAGGGTCACCGTCGGGTGATTCCAAGATGGTTCCAGGAATACGTTTCAAATTCAAGAGTACATACTTGTCATCTGCCTTCCCATTCCACTACATTCCTTTTTTCTGTCCTTTAATTTAATCTACACGCTCTAAGTACTAGTAGGCAAGGAGCCTCGTGTCGCAGCAAGAGTTATTGTGGGGAGGATACCTTTCTGGGCGTTCGAGCCAGACCAGGAAACAAGGTCTATACAAGTGTGCTTCTAACGCAGCTTCTGTTATTGTATTGGCCCAGAGATTCTAGTTTCCTTCTTCCATCAAATATGTGGAATGCCTCGGGCATTTGTAGTGGTTGGGAGTGAGTGAAGCGGGTCACAGTATGCATGGCCCGCTGGGATCCAATGTGGATCGTATGGGGAGGCCAACCACCTGTCGCGGGTTGGGCCGCGTGAGGTTCACACATGCAGCCTATTCCGTTCCAGCCTGCTAGCTGAGCTGCTCCTTCCTCGGGTGTCTTTGATCCCCACGTACACGGGGTCACTTAGACCGTTTCAGGTGCACTTTGTGAGAGGACTGACTGCTTGGGGGGCCAAAATGGGGTGTTGGTAATTCCCCGCGTTGTGTTTTGCCATCCTACCTTGTCCTGTTGGGTCCGGATCAGACGCCGCGTGTGTGCGGGTCCGTAGTCCTCCTGCAAAGCGGAGTTCGGCAGGGCCTCGACATGGGGGGGGGGTCCGCTCGCGTGGTGTGAAGAATAATGCTGAATCGCCCGTTATGGCTGGGCTGGCAGGGTGTGCACATGTTAGCAGCCCCTTGGGGGGCTGAGGGCGTCGGTATAGGCGTCCTTTACAGTGCGGGCCGTGGTCTCAGTTTCCGTATGAGACCGGGTTCAGAAGTAGGTCTCCTGCCAGCAACCATGGATGTTTTATTTGTTGTCGGAGGGGTGTGAGGCCCGCAGCGGGAGGCAGGGGCTAGCAGGGCACTTGTGATCTGTTGGTGAACGTCTGACACCAGCCTTCTCCCTGTGCCGGCCCACCTGAACTGTGTCCCGCTCGATCCGGCAGACTGAAGCGAGGTGCTCGCCCGAGACCGGAAGGGCTCCTCCGCTGCTGCCCCTGCGATCCTGACCCCCCTCCGAGGGCAACCTGCACCTAGGCCCCCCTCCTACCTCGGAGGGAAGGAGACACTCCTACATCAACAGTAAGGCCGCGGGGGCCCGGCAGGGTGCCGGGGGTGCGGGTGAGGCTCTGGGGGTGGGGGGCTCTGCAGCTTCCCCTCGCCCCGACACCACTGGGGACCCACGCCACTCCCGGCCCTGCGCCTGGACCCCCTGTGGCAACATTTTGTACCTTGGCCTCCCCTCGAAGCCTGCTGCTGGCTCCACATCTCTGGCTCCTGCTACGGAAAGTGGGAAGTCCTCCTAGACCGATAGCCAGCCTGCACAGGCCCTGTGGAATGCCGGGGGTGGGGAATCTCTGGAGGTGGGGGGCCCTTCAGCTCTCCCAACCTCCCCCCCATCAACAGTGACTGAGGACCAGCATTGCTCCAGACCTCCACCTTGGGGCCAGCACCAGGCGAGGGACCACTCTGCCTGCGCCATCAACTCGGCCCGCCTAACTTCGGGGCTCAATCAGACAGGGGGAGGCCCGGCATAATAGTGGAGGGAGCCCTGAAGCGCTGCGGCTAGGGGGCTCTTCCTCCCCTGCCCCCGGATAAGGCAAAGAACTGTGCAACCCAAATGAAACAACCCAGTCAGCACCACGGCTCTGGGCGCACCACTGTACCCCTGCTGAAAGATCTCATGTGCCCCAAGAGGCAGTGATTGACACTCACGGTCCTCCTGACCCTGCACTCCTAGTGGCTCGCCCCCCTCAATCCCCTCTTCCTGACCAGCTCCTGGGGCGCCCCGGCCCACGTCCTGATCCGTTATTCTCTCAGGTGAGCCCCTGAGAACTTAGGTGAGCCTCATCATCCCCTTCGATGCACGAGGGAACAAAACTTCTCTCTGCAAGCGGTGCCTCAGTGGGCCAACGAACTTCAGTTCCCCAAATAACTAGACCGACGAGGGAATGGGGCACAGACAGCTATCTTCAGACCGACGGCCCAACCACAGCTTCCCACCCAGACGTCATTACAGCATTCTTACCACACAGAAAGAACACCTTGTCCAAACAACAAAAACCTGGCAAAAACCCAGACATTGCTGTGATGTTACTATCAGCTGATAGAAATAAGAAACAGGAGCCTTCTGCCTCCGCCTCGACAAAATTTTTGGAAGAAGTTGCGACCAAAAATGACATCAAGGCATTCATGGCAGATATCAATGCCGAATTCAGATCCTGTATGACCGAACTCTCCACAAAACTAGAACACACCGACCAAAGGCTGACTGAAGCTGAGCAACTTCTGGGGGAACAGGAAGACCGGTCCCAGGATCAATCAGCTACCCTGAATGAAGTTCAACGCTCAATCAGACTCCTACAGGACAGATGCGAAATCTTGGAATTCAAGCAGGAGGACCTCAAAAATAGAGCGCGTCATAATAATCTCCATATCCGGGGAGTCCCATCCTCCGTCCCAGATAACAAATTGACGGACTATGTGGGCGACCTCTTCCAGTCGCTGCCCCCACAATTGGACAAATCACAACTCCTCCTTGATCGAACTGACAGACTGTGCCCCTGCCGGGGGGTGGAATCAGACTCCCCCCCACCCCCCGATGTAATCACCAGGGTGCACTTCTTTACTACGAAAGAAGCCATTTCAGCCATTACCCGCTCAAACTCTCCTTTCAGGGCTCTCCCCTCCAGATCTATCAGAACTTATCCCTCCTCACCTTACAAAAAAGGAGAGCCCTCCGACCCTTGACGCTGTTCCTCCAGGATCAACAAATCCGCTACACGTTGCTATTTCCTACAGCCCTACAATTTACCTATAAAGGCACTCTAAGGAGGATCAGTCAGATGGAAGATGCGGAAAAGATCACGCAGCCAGCTTCACCGAAATCCCAATCACCCGCAGCTCGGAACAATCTGCGGAAGCTGCTCTTACATCACCTCAAAAACCGAGCCAAAATACATGGTCGAAAGTCCCAAGATACAGAAAGAAAAGATGAACCTACGCTGACACATCCGGGTATGCTGCCACCCTAACCTCCAAACATCTTGAACCCCAGGACAGCCCCCGGATTGCCCAGAGGTCAACTCAAAATTTGACACTGTTCCCACGGCCCATGCCCAGCTGTGAGGTACAATACAGCTATGAGTCCTCGGAACGCTATGCAAGATTTGTTCCTAGTCTTAGCCATGTTGGCTTGGGCCATTTGTTCGGCCCATTTGGCCAGGGGTGGAGCCAGACGTATGATCCTGCCCCCCCCACCAGTTAACACTTGGTTCTCCCGTTGGGGAACCAAGCTAAAAATTTCACAGGCGGAGTGGAAGGTCCCTGTAACCGTTTTACATGTGGCCTGACCCAGATCAACCCCGCTCCCCCCAACACCTGATAACAGCCACTCCTCCCATTCCAGACCACCTCCCGCTGAAATTGCTCTCCTTAAATGTCAACGGTTTGAACTCTCCCACTAAGCGCAGATCAATTCTGCAAAGACTCGGAGACGAAAATGCAGCAATAATTATGCTCCAAGAAACTCACCTGTTACGAACCGACAGATGGCTCCTACATTCAACATACTTCCCAAAACAGTTCTTTGCTACCAACGGCACCAAAAAAGGAGGTACAGCAATCCTGTTCAAGAAAGGGCTAAACCCCCAGATCCTGGACACGAAACAGTGCCCTGACGGCTGTTTTATAGCAATAAAGTGCCTGCTCCTGGGACAGTTATATTCGTTTGTAGCAGTATATGCCCCAAACACGGGCCAAGCGGCATTCTATGAAAGCCTGAGTTCCACGCTCTCCTCCTTCCTGGAGGGCCAGATAGTAATTGGGGGAGATTTCAACAGGGTCCCTTACCCAACTCTAGACAAATCCCACCCGCCTGCCGCAGGGGATTTTGCTTTGGCATTAGCCCTCTTACAGTTATTTTGATCCCTTGAGGTGGTAGACTCATGGCGAGTACTCCACCCCTAAGAAAGAGATTTCTCCTTCTACTCTTATGTGCATAGAACTCTCTCTAGAATAGACCTCCTCCTGACCTCACCCCAACTGCTGGCATTCACCAACGAAGTAACCATAGGCTCCCGAATAATTTCAGAACATGCGCCAGTATCCATAGAGATTCGGGCGCAAGACTCTGCCCCAGCGGCCCGACGCAGGTGGACACTATACGACCCGATGCTCAATGAGATGCCGCTACGGGATACTATAGCTACAGCAATTAAACGTTTCTTTGACGAAAACCCCAACGAAGACAATTCCCCTGCCAACACCTGGGACGCTATGAAGGCAGTAATCCGGGGGGAGTTGATCGCTCAGGGGGTCGCCTTCCATAAGAACAGGAAGCAAGCACGTCTAATTCGAGGGGATTGGGTCCTCCGACGTATTCCATATCTATGACATGTAATCACCACAGCTGTGCTGCATCGGAAACTTTTTTCGGCGTCTGCGTCGATGACGTTGATGCGCCGTCGTCGAGGACCTCCTCCGACGTCATCCGATGTGATAAGTAGGACGCACAACGCCCGTAGCCTCAGTTCCGTTTTTTCCGCGAACGTGTTGCTTTGTGAATCTCGGTTAACACCTCGACTCTTTGGAGTTCTGTTCTTCTCGGTTCTTCGAACCTGTTCGTTTTGTAAAAATCCTTCGTGTGAAGATGTCTTCTACTTCGTCTTCGACCCCACGTCCGGGTTTCAAGAAGTGCGGGGAGTGTGGGTCCAAGATGTCGGTGACGGACTCGCACGACGCCTGCCTCTGGTTCCTCGGGGAGGCCCACGACACGGATGACTGTATCGACTGCCAGTCGCTCACGTCCAAAGCCTTATGCGAACGTAAGAAGAAGTTGTCGGTAGGTCGGGTGTCCAAGCCCCGGAAGTCGAAGTCTGCGGGGCTTTCGACAGATGATTCGAGGGGTGACTCTCCGCGTCATCATTGGAAGTCTCGTGTGTCTCCTTCTAGGAGTCGGTCTCGCCACTCCTCAGCCTCTTAGAGGCATTCTCGGAAGCGCCGACACCGGTCGTCTTCCAGGTCCTCTTCGGAGGACTCTGCCCGGCACGTCACTTACCCCACCAGCCATGCGACGCCGGAGGAATGGGCTTCCTTCGGGAAGAAAATGCTGGCGATTCTTGAGGCGCAGGGTACTAAGCCGTCCGCGCCCCCGAGTGGGGTCGGTCGTGAGAGGTCGAGAGACACCGCTCGCAAGAGTGGTCAGCACGAGTCACGGGAGAGGTCCCGTTCGAACAAGGAGACTCGTTCTCGACGTACCCGTTCCAGGTCACGGTCCTCGACGCGTTCGAGACCGCGTGCACCTGTGAGGTCTTCGAGGAAGACATCGACGTCTGAGGCGTCGAGGGCGTCGACAGGCTTTCTCGAGGCTCTGAGGAAGTCGTCGAAGCCGTCGACGCTCAGGTCGTCGAGGGACACGCTCGGGGCTCCGGCTTCGAGGGCTGTGTCGACGCCGGCGATGATGGCAGCGCTGCATCTGACGTCGACGCCGATTTCCTCGACGCCGATCCTCTCGGCGCCGATGCCTGTTCTCTCGACGTCGGCGCCGATTCGCTCGACGCCATCGACGCCTTTCGTGTCGGAGGTACCCCGTGGCACGGGGGAACCCCCTAGGAAGGCTCTGGTTAAGAGCAAGCACTCTCGGGTGCCTTCTTTTCGCCACCTGGAATATATTTCAGAGGCGGATGAGGATTCTGATGGCCTGGTTCCTAGTCAGGTTCCAGATGAAATTGTCTCGGGCCATAGTCAGTTTGACGATTTGAGGCAGTCACTGCATGATGCCAGTGGACTGGACACCTCTCCGGAGGTGGAGATTTGTAGGCCTGAGCCTGGCTCTCATGCCGATTCCTCGTACCGGCGCTTATGGCTAGGGTTTCTGAGTACTTGGGATGGTCTGCTCCCCCAGGGGAGTTTGTGCAGGATGATCTGACGGACATCCTTGATGTTGGTCCCCCAACTGACCCGGTACTGCCGTTCCATATGGCTTTACAGAGAAGGGTTGTGGCGGCTTGGACTGCTCCGGAGAGTCTCCCGGCGGTGGGCAGATCCTTGTCGCGAAAATACCGTCCAGCCAGTAGCGACCCCTGCTACTTGACAAGGCACCCCACTCCGGAGAGTTTGGTGGTGCAGGCGGCCACGGCCCCGGCAAAGCAGGCATCGTACCCTACCATCCCTCCTGATAGGGACGACAAACGTTTTGATGGCTGGGCAAAGAAAGTGTTTTCTTCTGGTGGTATGGCGCTTCAGGCGGCCAACTCCATTTGTGCCTTGTCTCGTTTCACACACACTCTGTGGAACTGTGTTGCGTTAGCGGCTGAACATATTCCCGAAGGGGACGAACGGGATGGTTTTCTTGCTATGGTCCAGGATGGTAAGGATGCCATGTGTGAGTCCGTTCAGTCAGGTTTGGACTTAGCTGAATGCGTCAGTAGGTCCATGGCGGCGAGCACCGTGATACGCACGTTTGCGTGGTTGCGGAAGTCGGGGTTTGCTCCTGATGTGCAGTCGCGGCTCCTCAACATGCCCTTTGACGGTGAACACCTTTTTGGCAGCAAGGCTGACGAGAGCCTTGAGAGGTTGCAGACCTCAAAAGCTGCAGCGAAGTCGTTGGGCGCTGCAGTTCGCCAACCTCTGCCTTTTCGTCCTCGGGGACAGCAGTGGAGGGGTGGTTCCTTTCGCTATTACTCGTCCTTCAGTAAAGCGAGAGGAGCTGGCAGTCAAAGAGGCCAACGCAGGGGTACCAGAGGTGGACGACAGGGTACCCGTGGTGCCAAGGCCGCTCGGGCAGTTGCCTCTTTGCCCTCAGGTAACGCTGCAGCCGCTCCCACTCAGTCATGAGGCCATGTCCCATGGTTCGCCGGTTGGGGGAAGGCTGGCGCAGCATCTTGTAGAGTGGCAAGCCATTACTTCAGATGTGTGGGTTCTGGAGATCATAACCCACGGCTACTGTCTTCCCTTTCGGCACAGGCCTCATGACAATCCACCGGGGAACCTCTCTTTGCAGAGTCCGGATCCGCTCCTTGCGCAGGAAATTCAAGCCCTGCTGGTGAAAGGCGCCATAGAACTGGTGCCTGTAGCGGAGAGGAACAAGGGATGGTATTCCCCATATTTTTTGATTTTTAAGAAAGACGGGGGGTTGAGACCCATCATGGACTTGCGCAGTTTGATCAAACTCCTCAGGAAGGACAAGTTCAAGATGGTTACTCTCTCTCAAGTCCTCTAGGCCCTTCAGCTTCAGGACTGGTTGGTGTCACTCGACCTCAAGGATGCTTACTTCCATGTGCCGATCCATCCCAAGCACAAGAAGTACCTGAGGTTCGCGGTTGGCGACTCGCACTTTCAGTTTCGGGTCCTGCCGTTCGGATTGACCTCCGCCCCGAGGGTTTTCACCAAGCTCATGGTGGTGGTGGCAGCGCATCTCAGGCAAAGGGGGATTCACGTCTACCCCTACCTGGACGATTGGTTGATCAGGGGGAGCTCTCCCGAGCAAGTCCTGGATCATCTGTCCGTCACCTGCCACTCCCTTCACAGGCTGGGCTTCTCCCTCAATTTAAAGAAGTCCCATTTGACGCCAACACAGCGGCTCCAGTACATCGGAGCAGTGCTCGACACTTCCCTGGGGCAGTGTTTTCCTCCCCAGGTGAGGGCTCTTCACATTCAGCAGATGGTGCACAAGTTTCAGCATGCCCAGACGCTCCCAGCGTTCGAGTTCTTGAGGTTGCTCGGCCTCATGGCATCCTGCATTCTTCTGGTGCCAGAGGCTCGCCTGCGGATGAGATCTTTGCAGTGGGCACTCAAGACGCAATGGTCGCAGTCCTCCGGCAGGATGTCGGACCCGGTTCAGGTGCCGCCCTCGGTCGCCCGGGACCTTCTGTGGTGGGCCTTCGAAGGCAACTTGATGAAGGGGGCTCCATTTTGGCTTCCCTGGCCTGAGGTGACGATCGTGACGGATGCATCCCTCACGGGATGGGGAGCTCATGCCAACGGGCTGACAGTCAGCGGTCGTTGGTCTCCGTCGGAGTCCAGACTCCATATCAATCTGTTGGAGCTGAGGGCCGTCAGGCTAGCCCTGAAGGCTTTTCTGCCAACTGCGCGAGGAAAGAGTGTCCTGATCCTGACGGACAACACAGTGGCCATGCACTACCTCAACAAAAAGGGGGGGGCAGGGTCACTTCCTCTGTGCAGGGAGGCGATGCAGCTCGAGTTCTGGGCCATCCAGCAGGAAGTTTCGATCTCGGCAGTTCATCTGGCCGGAGACGAAAACGTGACGGCGGACACTCTGAGTAGGCAGAGCGCGATCTCTCACGAGTGGGAGTTGGCTCAGGAGATTCTCCTGGAGATCTTCGCCCTTTGGGGGACCCCTCAAGTGGATCTCTTCGCCTCCAGTGTCAACCGGAAGTGCAAAAGGTTTTGCTCGCTGGAATTTCCTCCAAAAGGAGCCTTAGGAGACGCGTTTGTGGTGGAGTGGTCATTCCCGCTGCTGTACGCGTTTCCTCCAGTCCCCGTCATCCCGCAAGTGCTGCGGAGGTTACGGAAGTTCGGTTCCCGGATGATCCTCATTGCTCCGGCGTGGGCTCGGAGGACGTGGTACCCGGACCTTCTCGACTTGTCAATCTGCCCTCCACGTCGTCTTCCCTACCGAGACGATCTGCTCTCACGGGAGGGGGGTCAGGTTCTCCATCCAGAGGTCAGATCCCTCAGCCTTCACGCTTGGCTTCTGAAAGGTTGAGGTATAAGGATTGGGACCTCCCTGAAGACGTGATGGAGGTGTTGCTTTCGGCCCGAAGGCCAGCAACAAAGTCTCTGTACCGTTGCCATTGGCGTAAGTTCTGCGACTGGTGCAGAGTTCAGAATGTGGATCCTTTTGCATGTGACATCCCCATGGTTCTGTCCTTTTTACTTTCTTTGGCCCACAGGGGCTTGCAAGTGGGTACCATTAAAGGTTACCTGGCGGCACTGTCCATCTTTAAGCGCTCGTCTGAAGAGTGTTCTTATTTTAAAATCCCTTTAATTTCAGTTTCTGAAAGGGCTCACTAATGTGTTCCCTCCGTCACCTTTCCTGGTGCCCGGTTGGGATTTAAACCTTGTTCTTAAGTTTCTTATGGGTGCTCCGTTTGAGCCTTTACATTCTTGCCCTTTGAGGCTGTTAACTCTGAAAACTGTGTTTTTAGTTGCGGTTTCTTCCGCTCGCAGAGTGAGTGAGTTACAGGCACTTTCAGTTACGCCACCCTTCACTGTATTTCACAAGGACAGGGTTGTCCTTAGAGTTTGTCCTTCTTTTCTTCCGAATGTAGTGACGGAATTTCATTTGGCCCAGAAGGTTGTTCTTCCGGCATTCTATCCTCCTCCGCATCCTGGTAAGGAAGAGGAGAGGCTCCATAGGCTTGATCCTAGGAGAGCTTTAAGCTTTTATGTTTCACGCATGTCCCGGGTCAGAGTGGACGATCAACTCTTTATTGGTTACGCTGGAAAGCGTTTGGGGCAAGCTGTGACGAAACAGACTTTGTCTCGCTGGATTATTTTAGCCATCTCGGAGTGTTACCGCTTGGCGGGTAAGGACCCACCGGCTGGCTTGCGGGCCCATTCTACCAGGGGTGTGGCTGCATCTACTGCCCTGCAGAGGGGTGTTCCTATTCGCAACATCTGTGATGGAGCCACCTGGGCTTCAGTACATACATTTGTACGTCACTATTCCCTCGATTCCATCCGAGGACAGGATCTGGCCTTTGGCAAGGCGGTCCTTTGCTCTGCTATTTGATTGGCTATTCTAAATTTTGATTCTAAATTCTTTCCCTCCTCCTTGCTCTGGTACTGCTTTGGGAGTCTGTCATAGATATGGAATACGTCGGAGGACCCAATCCCCTCGAAGAACAAGTTACTTTCTTACCTGGTAACGATGGGATGCTCCGACGACGTATTCCATATCGCTCCTGCCTTGCCTTCCCCACTGCAGAATTTCTTTTGCGATTGCAGCTTACGTTCCGCAAGGCTTTGTGTCTGACTGGCAGTTGACTAATGTCACACGTTCTGGGGGAAAAAACTACAACTGAGGCTACGGGCGTCGTGCGTCCTACTTATCACATCGGATGACGTCGGACGTCGGGGGAGGTCCTCGACGACGGCGCATCGACGTCATCGGCGCAGGACGCAGACGCCGAAAAAAGTTTCTGAAGCAGCACCGCTGTGGTGATTACATGTCATAGATATGGAATACGTCGTCGGACCATCCCATCGAAAGAACGTTACCAGGTAAGAAAGTAACTTGTTCTTCTCGAAGAAGACCTCCGAAAAGCTGAAGAATCCCAAAGCCTCACATCTAGGTGTTACTGCATTTGCTGTTGTGTGCCCATTTGGCCCATTCTCTCTCTATCCAGGTATCCCAGATCTAAGGTTGCTGTACTCATTGTTGTGTCCGATCTTGGGCCCTTCTGCATCTGGTCAGGTGTTCTGGGCCGGGGGTTGTTGCATTCTGCTGTTGCGCCCCCACTTTAGCCCTTCTCCCTCTATGCAGGTGTCCCAAGTCTTGGTTTTACTAGATTGATATAGCCACATTGCAGTTAGCCATTTATGACATATAGGCCAACTGTGTTTGTTAGCCATACCTGACATTGCTGCCGTGCCCTCAACCTGAGCCTCTCACACCTGATAGGTATCACCAAGCTAGGTATTGATGCTTTTACAGTTGTGACTGCAATCCTAGGCTTTCACCCATTTATCAGGCATCTCCTAGCTTAGTACTGCTGCTGTGCCCCAGCTTGGGCCTCCTCACAACCCCTGGTAGTTAAGGTACAAGTGCTCTTTTTGAGGAATCGCTGTCTCCAACCCAGACTCCTCCACCCACCGCAGGTCTTGCATAACCCAGCTCTCCCACCCAGCACAACGCCCCAAATTTATTTTTTCCCCAACCCATAAGCAGTGTCCCCATCACAATGCCCTCCTGCACAGCATGCAAACTATCAGGTCTTTTCCACCTCAACGGCTAGCTAGCCGCTCAGCCCGCCCGTGCTCTGCATCATCAACGAAAGGACCAAACAACCACAACCAAAAGACCTCCCAAGATAAATACCAAAAACCACATCAGAACCACAAAGTAAATGGTAGTAAACAACCAACCAAACCACAAGAGTCGTCAACCCCTGGAAGAACCGCAACCTCACCATTTACAAAGCAACAACTAATCACATACAGCAATGACTGTACCCCAGACCAGGAATCACACCAATCCAAAGAGGATGCCCGCTCAAAAGAATGCAACCAACACCCAAAACACCATGCCTCTCCACAAGAAAGACAAAGAAGACAGAATTGACAACATGAATAATAAGAAAACCCCAACCGTGGGGGAAGGTGCCAACCAGCAAAATCCCACAACTCTGGAAAAAAAACTGAGTAAAGAACAAGCGGGCGGCCTGAGGACACGTGCAAAGAACAGAGGAAAGACGGACTACATTGCTCGCTACCTCTCCACATTCGAGGACCAGCAGCAGCAAACCGACAGGCAATAAGCGTTACCAGTACAGACCCCACTGGGACGCCAAACGTAACCCGGCAATTGATCGGACTACACCGAGGACAATATCCTAAACAGAATAAGGGACAAACTGGAATCCATTACCCTCTATACACCATACATCACCAAAGACTGGAACAATGGACGGGTACCAACACAAATCACCAGCCGGAACAAACCAAAACCAACCAATCCTGTAATTGCAATTGGTTATTTATAACGCACTTAATACCCAGAGGTTTCTAAGCGCGGACCCGGGGATCGAACCTGTGTTGCACTGCATCATCTTGTTTCCAAGGTGAGCGCATTGCCCCTGAGATATCCTCCCTGCCATCCACCTTATCAGTCTACTCAACGAAGAGACCCACCGACAAGTAACTCAAACTCCCAACAGGTACAACCAGGAGGGAACCACCAGCAACAGAAACCCAACTGACAAAACATTGAACCAACACAATACAAAGAACCCGAACGTTAAATTAAACAAACTACATTGCGGTCTTCTCAACGTTGGATCCATGGAAAAACACTCAATAGAAATCCATGACCTTCGAAGTGAAGGAGGCACAGATGTGCTCTTTCTTACAGAAACCTACTTATCGGACAACTACAAAGCCGTTACAAACAAAGCCATACTGGGCAAATTTAAATGAATACACGCCAATAGAGAAAACCGAAGAGGAGGTGGAATCGCAATCATACACAAAGAACACATCCGAGCATCTCAACTCCTCACAACCCATGTAGAAGTCTGTGAATCCCTCCTCTCCTCATCAAGATAGCACTCAACTGGCAAACCAACATAGCATTAATCCTGATCTACAGACCACCATCTTAAACCGCAACTTCACAACAAAATTAGCAGACCCAGCTACCATTTTATCAACCTACCACGACAACCTACTCCTACTGGGAGACTTCAACATCTGTTTCGAAAAAGAAAACAAATCCACAGCAAACTCACTCTGCACCCACCTGTAAACTTTGCATTTCAAGCAGATAGTAAATGGACCCACCCACAACGCTGGACACACCCTGGGTGCAATTTCCTGCAGAGAAGGACTATGCGCATCTACGCCACCTATACAATGGTATGGAGCGACCACTACTTGATTCCATTCTGCATCACATCTCAAACCCGTCTACCGGCCGGTAAGGGTGTCTTCCATGCCAGCAAGAAAAGAAACTGGAAGAACCTATACCTAGAGGCCCTAACAAGCCTTGTAGACTCGACCTTCCCAAATAGAACAGAACCCACCGAAACAACCATAGACGCAGCAGAAAACACACTCAAAAATTGGATCACCAAGGCCGGAGACCAGCTGCCACCAGCAAAAACATTCAAAGCAACACCAAACAAAGTGGCAGCAAACTGGTTCACAGAAGAACCGAAAGAACTATAAAAAAACAAACGCAAAATGGAAGAAAATTGAGAGAACAATACAACCGACAAGACAATATAAAATACTAAAGACAGCACAAACTATACAAATCGACAGCAGAAAAATACTATTATGCCACAACAATAAAATCGACAAACAATCCACAGAAAGAACTCTTCAAAATCATCAGAGATCAACAAAAAAAAGCTCCTCCTGCAAGAATTCTGGCATCCCAACACAGACGCTTTGTGACAACATCACCAACCACCTGAGATCAAAAATAGATGCAAACTGAAAGAACCTACCTACCACTGTTCACCTCAAACGCCAAAATTATAGCCTGCGGAGTCCCTCAGGGAACAGCCTCTGCTTTTCAACATCTACATGTGTCCACTGATGAAAATCATTCGCATCCACAGACTTACCGCCTACAACTACGCTGACGACTCACAACTGATTGTGAAAACATACAGAACCCAAGAAGCAAAATAACTGCCTCACAGACATCTACAATTGGATGAGGACGAACAACCTTAAACTGAACCCGGAAGAAACAAAAATAATGCTCTGATCCGTGAGATTAGACGGAGGGAAACAACATCTGGAGTGGCCGGCTGGCATGGGAGCGCAACCTGAGACTACCGATGTAGTAAATAACCTAGGAATACTAATAGACTATGGACTATCCCTGGAACCGCAAGTCAACGCAATCACCAAAAAATGCTTCTTCCTCCTAAAACTACTCAGAATATTACTTCCCTACCTCTCCTTCCCTCACAGAACTCCCACAATTATTTCCCTGATACTCTCAACTCACAATAATGCACTACGCAAACGGCCTTTACCTAGGAATGCCAGAAAGACTCCTCAAGAAACTCAAAAGGGTGCTAAATACAGCAGCCAGGATCCTATTAAGACTAAACCGGAGAGACCACATCATGCCAGCACTGAAAAGCCTACACTGGTTACTAGTAAAAAAAAAAAGCATAACATTCAAAGTACTCTGCATCGCCTGCAAAGCCTTGCACAAACGAGGAGCTGAATTCTTCCAAGACCAGATTAGCTGGTACCACCCAAGAAGGGACCCAAGATCCAGTAACAACCTACAAATAGAGGCACAACATTACAAAAAAAGGTAATTCGGCGGAACAGCCTTCTCACGTCTAACTGCTAACCACTGAAACACCATGCCCAAAGAAATTAGAACCACAGAAGACAACATCACCTTCAGGAAACGACTCAACGCCTGGATATTCAACAGATGATGACAGCCGCAAAGCGACAATGGCAGCAAAAACATCACAGATAAACAATTAGAGAGGAGGCGAGATGGGCCATTGAACTACAACCAAAAACCTGGGTAGATGCCATCAGGCAGCAACCAAAGAGTCACACCAGAAGCTCCAACAAAGCAACCGAATTACAAACCCACTTCCTCTTCCTGCTTCTCCGACATAACAAACGCCACTACTCCAGACCTTGGGCTAGACATACTACACATAAACCAATAATCAATTCTATGTTCACACCCACTATCTCTGAGATGCTGGAAGCACACCTAGAGTAAGCCACCTCACATAGTCCATAAAATCGCCATCAACGCAAGTAAACCCCAAGACACCAGATAGTCTTACAGCTACGGCCACCTGCGACTCTAGATCCCTTATGGCTCTCTAACAAGTGTGCACAACCCACCCAACACTACACAACACACTAACACCAACACAAACACTACCACACACCTAAGGCACTGAGTCTTACCCATACAGTTACAGTGCACGGGGCCCCCGCACCACCCCTCCCACATGCAAAACAACACTCAAGACACCAGTTCCTCCTGGTTCTGAACCGATCATATCCTCACCTCCCCAGCCCCCTTTCTTCCAGAGATACGCTAGCGCGTGGAGACTGCCCCTGGGTGGTAGCGGTGCACGGTATAAATCAACATAACATAACATAACATAAAGCATGGCAACAACAGTGAATCTGCTTCAGGCTTTATTAGACATTCCTCAAATTACGTCACTTGACTGCCTGAATCGAGCATATGCTGGAAATGTGATTGAGACTAAGGGACCTTACTAATTGTTCTAATGCTCCAAAGTCAGACTATTCTGGAAGGAAATAAATACAATAATTATCCATAAAGCTGGCTTGGATCTTCAGCCAACCTCTTCAGATGTCCTCAACTTGATTTCACCAACTGCAGAGCTACTGGGCCTCACCAAACTCTGGATCCAAAAGGCCCTGACGGTGGCCTAGAGTTATCCTGCGACTGAAAATCTTAAAGGAGACCTCTGGTGATTGAAAATGTCAAAAATTGCAGACGTTCAAATTACATAGAAACTCGGCGAAAAGAGCCATTATGAGGAATTCCGAGGGTGCGCCCTCCAAAACTCTGATTCAACACACACCGCTATTCTACAGAAGTGGGTTCTGCTACATGTGGCTACTCTCCTCCTACTCACATCAATCCGCCCGCGTCCCCCGCCCCCTGTCCCCCGTCTTGTTACTTTTAGAAAGAGACTGAAGGGGGGGCGCTGTTGCGCGGCATTGAAAATGGCTGCAGCCTGAAAGCGCTCTGCTGGAGGCCAGGAATCCTGCATATTGTTATGTGAACACTTGGGCTCCGTTTCTATCTGCGGCGGAACTCCTGGGGAGCGTCTGGGTGTTGAATCGGGGGGGGCGCGAATGCCGGATCGTGGAGTTTGCCCCCTGGGTTGTAGACGGCCTCGGCCGCGTGGAGCTGGCGGCCCCCCCCCACGTCTCGTGGAGATCTGAACGCCAAGTGTCCTCGGTGGCTGTCAGCGCCGTTCTCGGTGCTCGTTGGAGGTGCAGTGGCCGCGGAGCTGAACGGGTGGCGCAGGGGACTGGTGTGCGCGGCCCGTGGTGCTGGTGCAGGCCTCCCCCGGGGCCGGGGACTGGCCTTGATGTCTGTTTAGTGGCGCTGGCGTCCGGCTGGGCCCCGCAGGGCCCCCCCTTGGCGGGCAGTGGCTGTGCTCCTGCTCATCCCCATCGGAGCCTTGGAGGTGACGGAGGCGGGGGTCACGGCTCTGGTATAGGTGAGTGGACCGGCCCTCCTTAAGTGTGTGGAACAATGTTATGGGGACCTCCTCATAGCGACGAGGGATTGTGACTGTCTCTGTCCACCTGGTTGTAACCTCCTGAGGTCTGTGGTGGAGGGTGGAGGCATTCAGGACCTGTAGCCAGGGACATTCCTGTTCGGAACAGTGGCACTGTGGAGGACTTGGTGGGGATTCCTCCCTTGGAAGTATAGTGGGGTGCCTCCCTACTCCTCTTTTTTTTTTTCTCTCCCTCTACCTATTGAGTTGTACTCCCCTGAGCACTGTGGCGAGAGTGGGGGCATTCAAGACCTGAGGTGAGGGGCATTTGTGTTCAGAACGGTGGCATTGTGGATGACTTGGTGAGGTACTGAGGCACTCTTCCCTGGACCTTTGGTGGGGTGCCCCCTCCTCTTCTCGGACTGCCTTTCGCACGCATTGGAATAGATCTGCGTTGGACCCCTGAAGGACCGGTCCGTGGGCTGATCGTGGGTGCCCTCCCCCTCTTATCCCCGCTACTATAGCGGTGGGGTGGGGTGCTGCTGGGGTCTGTTCTTGTGGATGCAGGGGGAGCCTAGACTCTTTGCCCTCACCTTGTGCCTATACGCCACCCAAGGCCTGTAAAATCTGATATCAGAGACTTTCTTCATCCTGTGTTAGGAGATTGGACTAATCTGAACACGACCGCCGTCTGTGGCGCCCGGTATTACCCTGGAATGGGCAATCCAAAGAAACAATCCAAGATGGAGCAATTTGCGAAGGCGGATAGAGCGATGGCCTGCCAGGGAGAGGAGTCTGGGGCTGCACAGATTGACGTGTCTGCTTTAAACCAGACCCTACTGGCTCTCAAGGGAAGTACCGACAGCTTGGGGGCGAAGATCGATGCGCTCACCTGTAAGGTGGATGTATCGGCAATACAAATTGAGAAGCTATGTGGACGAATGGCAGAGGCGGAGCAGAGGATTGGTGATGGGGAGGACAAGATCTCCGCTCTTCAAAGAGAGGCGTTATCATTACAACAGGCAGTGAAGAAAGTGACAGCAAAGAATGATGATTTGGAAGGGAGATCGAGGAGGAACAATATAAGGATTACTGGGGTGGCTGAGTCCACTCATATTGACAACATGGAACTTTTTGTGGAAAAGCTGTTGAAAAGAGGTTTTGGACGATCTGCCAGTTCCGGGTATGTTTATGGTCGAAAGGGCCCATCATTCATTGGCGGCTAGGCCACCCCCGGGCGCCCCGGAAAGAGCTATCATAGTCCGAATCTTCTATTATAGGGATCGTGACACCCTGTTGCGAGTGGCCAGGGAAAAGGGGACTCTGCACTGGGGCTCATCGACTATACGCTTAAATCCTGATTTTAGTCGGCAGGTGCAGAATCAGAGGAAAACGTTTCTAAGCGTTAAAGCTATGTTACGGAAGAAGGGGTTCCGCTATGCAATGATGTATCCTGCTAAATTTAGGGTGGAAGTGTCCTTTTTTACTAGCCCCGAATTGGCTGAGAGGTTTGTCTCGAGCATTCCTGACTCTAGGCCTCCTGCCCCGATGGCCCCATGATCGGAATGGACTGGTGTGGTTACGGGACTGTTTAATGATGCACGATGGGACCCTTGTGTGGGCCATGTAAGATGGTAGCTAATGATGGGATGGTACCGAATAACTCTGTTTCTCCTGTGGGTGATTGAATTGCGATGTGTAACCATGGTATTGAGCCTCCAAGCTTTATGAGCTGCAGATGCCGCCAGCTTCCCCCCGAGCCCAGCGGCTACTTAGTTTGGAGTTGTGAACTGTTGGTGGGGTTCGGGGTGGTGGGTGGGATGATGGGGCCAGTAGATTGGGGTTTCTGGCATGGGTGGTGGGAGGGGCCCGGGGTTAGGTTTGTTATTTGGTTGGAATTGTTGGGAAGGGGGTGGGGGTACCAGGTTACTGTGTGCACAGACGGAATGTTGTGTGAGATTGTACTTGCTGGAACTATTTACCTTGTAAATGGCTCTGCACCTGTTAGGGTCCTCTTCTAGTCTTGGGTGTGGTCATCCTGATATAATTCTACCTGTGGGATGGGAGGGATGAGTTCTCTTATTGGTGGAGGCAACGCCTTGGGTTCGCCCGGGCCGACTGGGTTCCTCTGTGGCGGTGCTCCGGTTGATACTCTGGCGACTACAGATCCTCCATCATGTACTCACAGAGCAGTGCCATGAGTTCTTCTATGGAGCCAGGTTCTTCTGCCCCTTTAGACATAACTTTACTCACGTGGAATGTTCGGGGACTCACTAACGCCAAAAAGGTGCGACTCATATCTAATTATGCAAGGAATCATCAGGTTAATGTATTATGTTTACAAGAGACGCACCTGGGTAGGGGCTCCAGGCTCCCTGCCCATTCTAGCTGGGGAATACACAGGTATGGATCCTATTATTCCACACACTCCCGAGGCATTGCAACGTATATTCATCGCTCCTTAGAATTCTAAACTTCATGAACAGGTGGTGGACGAGGAGGGACGCTTTCTATTGGTGGCCGGGGAGATCGCGACTCAATCTGTTGTGTTTGTTAACATTCATGGCCCTAATTATGATTCTCCTGATTTTTTTCAAAGATGCTCGGAGCAGCTGCGACTGTTCCCGGGCTATGAGATTGTGTGGGCGGGAGATTTCAAAGTAGCCCTTTCTTCTACGTGGGATAGATCGACATCAACACAACGTCCGGTTCCTCATGCTACGCAAAAATGGCAATCCATTCTAGCTGATTACCCCTTGTTTGATGTTTGGCGGCGGTGTCATCCTGATACCCGGGAATTTACGTTCCACTCTAGCATGCACGGAAGTTCGTCCAGAATAGACTACGTGTTCATGTCTCCAGGCCTGACCCGTGGAGTGGTCAGGGCAGATATTCTTCCACGTACTCTTTCGGACCATTCCCCTGTACTGGTGAAATTTAAGGGTCCCCCATCCTATCCTAGACAGCTTCGTTGGAGGTTCCGCGCTCGAGCGTTAGAATACTTGGTGTTTCGGGAGGAGCTTTGCCAGGCCATCATAGAGTTCTTTCAGTTTAACGCAGAGTCAGTTCCCAGTCCAGGGGTGGTTTGGGAAACTTTCAAGGTGTTCCTGCGAGGCTGGTGCATGTCGAAGGAAGGTGGGGGGTAGTTAAGAGCATTCGCAGGGCAATTTTGCGTAAGGAAAGGGAAATGAGAGATCTTGAACTTTTTCAGCGAAGCACAGACTCTCCGGATCTGCAAACCACTCTTGCTGCAAGGAGACAGGAGGTCCGGGCTCTGATGGATGATGAGTGGTTTCTGGGTGACCCAGTGGCAGCAGCGAGATATGGGGAAGGAGATCGTCCAAGTAGGACTCTTGCCTGGGCTATTAGACAGGAGAACCGCTTAGAGCCTATCCTGGAGGTGGAATCACAGAGTGGTGCGCTTGTTGGGGATGTACTGGGGATAAACAAAGCGTTTCGCCATTATTATGAACACTTGTACACTGCCACTGGTTCGGCTGGGCATGATGATATCAATAACTTTCTTGATAGGGTTGCCTTGGGTTGGCTTAAACCGGAGGTAGGTGGGCTGCTTAATGAGCCTCCCACAACCGAGGAATTCGGTAGGGCGATCATGACGCTTCCGAACGGGAAAGCGCCAGGAATGGACGGCATATCAGCTGAATTATACAAGGCATATCCTGATTTACTTATTCCACACCTGGGTAAAATGTTTGAGGAAGCGGTGTCCGCCGGGGTACTTCCGGAGTCCACGCGTACTGCCCTGGTTACGGTATTACTGAAGGCCAACAAGGATCCTACATGTTGTTCCTCTTATCGCCCCCTTTCATTGATAAATACCGATAATAAAATCCTTGCTAAATTACTTGCAGACCGGCTTCTACCACATATGCCAGCACTAATCCTTCCTGACCAGGCGGGTTTCACTCCGGGACGATCCACTCAGAATAATCTGCGTAGATTATTTACTATGATGCATAATGTGAATCCAGAGGTTCCGATTGCGGTGGTAGCTTTAGACGCGGAAAAGGCGGTTGATTCTGTGGAATGGCCTTTCCTGTTTGAGGTTTTGCGCCGCTCGGGTATAGGATCTACGTATCTCGCCTGGATATGCCTTTTATACACAGCTCCACGGGCGAGGGTGTATACGAATGGGTTCTAGTCTGCTCCTATTTTTCCAACTCGGGGCACTAGGCAGGGCTGTCCCTTTTCCCCTCTCTTATTTGCCCTGGCTATTGAACTGGTGGCCTGTGTATTGAGAGAATTTCACTCTCATCGAGGTGTGATAATTCAGTCTTTTGCATCTATCATTTCACTCTATGCAGATGATATTCTTTTATACATAAAATATCCTCGGACGAACCTGCAACTCGTGATGGGGGAGATAGTCACATTTGGCGCTTTCTCTGGGTTGCAGATAAACTGGGCCAAATCTGAGGTGCTTCCGCTTACACCGGGAGTAACCCCACAGGATGTGGGTGAGGCCTTTGCTTGGTGTCCACAGGGAATTCGGTATTTGGGTATTAGGGTATCCACTACCTCCACACTTTTGTATCAGCAAAACTATGTTTCAGCGCTGCAGCAGTTGGAACATCGGGTGGATTCTTGGGTCCGGCTTCCTATCTCCCAGGCAGCCCGTATCTCTCGTCAAAATGGTTGTCCTACCAAAACTTTTGTATGTTTTCAATAACGTTCCAGTATAGCCCCCGGTATCATTCTGGACTCGTATAGAATCTATGTTGACTAGGCTTATCTGGGCAGGGAAGCGACCCCGCATTTCCTTGTGCATAATGTACAGTTCATACGCCCTGGGGGGTTTCGAAGTTCCGAACTTGTTTCTCTATTTTCTGTTGGCACAGATTCAGTACTCAGTTTGGTGGTGGTCCCCGTCGAATGATCTGCCGCACTCACAGCTCGAGAGGGCTATTGCTCAAACGGAAGACCTTAGGGGCTAACTCTGGGCTGTTCGGGAGCACCATATGAAGTCAGAGGTTCAGCCATTGGAGGTCACCCTTAGGGCCTGGAACAGTCTGGCGAGGTGAGCGGGGGTGGGCCCGGGGTATTCACCCAAGATGGCTATATATAGGGTCCGTGGGATCCCCCTGACATTTGAACGCATTTTCATTCAACATTTCCAGGGTCTGCACATTCACACCCTGGGCGATGTGGCACCAAAGGGGAAATGTATAACTTGGGAAACTCTTAAAATGAGGGGCGATTGTACCCCACTCACCCAATTGTTATATTTCCGCCTCCGCGAGGTCCTGAAGTCGAAATGGCCTGACTTTCCTGAGGGCCCAGTAACCTCCCCGATTTTAGAGGCAACTCAGTCCAGGGTGCCTAAACCCCCTCCCACATCCCCTGTAGTACCCAGACAGAGTGGCACCACTTTTGGAGGCTTCTGTATATTTGCAGTCGAATATAAAAAGTAGTATCCACTGCCACCAGCCAAAACCCGGTCGGGGGGACTGGACAGTGCCCCCTCGAACAGACCCCGGGGCAATCGAATTGCCCCGACCAGTACGTCCACAATATGATGGTTTGTACTGGTTCTGTTCACAACTGAAGACTAGTAAAGCCAATGGTGACTTTACATGCCCTGGGAGACAGTAGTCAGTCCCAGGGTATGGAGTCTATGTTTGGGGGTCGCTACGACACCCCTGGGTTACTGCACGGAGGGTGCTGTGTAACCCACATATCAAAAACACATGAAGCCCTATGGGGTAAAGGAGCCCATAGAACACATACAAAGTCAAAGGAACACCTCAAATCATGTCTAAGAGTCGGAGAAAAAGAGTCTCACTCTTCGCAGGAGAAACAAACCCCTAAAAAATCCAGCCGCTGGGGGACTCACTAGGTTTGGGAAATTAGCCTTTACAGAGAATTCTCACTAACAACGTTGATTGCAGGAACAATATTGCTATGTATTCTTAATTCAAAATGATGCAACTTTTTTTTTTAAAAAGTGGGTATCCTCGAAAACCTCATTCATCATTGAGAGCCTGGTGTGTGGGAAGAGATCCATGCACTCTCGACCAAAGAACCGTACACCGGGTTCTCCAGGGACAAGATTCTTGCACTATACTTTTGATGTTTGCCTAAGTTCACTACTGAGTTTTCCCTAACAAATTCAGCCAACTCCTACTGTTTTCTGACAGGTGGGTTCTCCTATAATGCCTGGACAAGATGAAAGTTTGCTCTTAAACAGGCAAGCTTTTGTGGCTTTTGGACTTTTGAGAATATCCTGCATGAAATTATGTTATTTTGCTGTAGTAAAGGCCGCTACTGTTGCTTTCACACAAGGGTCTCACTGCAATGCATTTGCAAAGCAGCAACCTGGAGAGTACCCCACAAGGTTTGCAAACATTGATGCACTGATGTAGACTCTAGAGCTCATTCGTCCGGGAAAGAGGAGGTTTAGCATGATCCCTTTCGATAAAATGAGCTATGCTTCTACTGCCTTTCTTTTGTTAATAATGCTCAGTATTCCGTTGAAAGCATTTAATGCTATAAAAGATCCAGTTACTTACCTGCAGCTCTAGTTCTCCAGCATTAGTATATTTTGTAGATTTGCAGGTTATGTTGATTTTATGCCACGCACCGCTACCACCTAGGGGCAGTTTCCAGGCGATGTCTGTCCATAATACTTGTGTATCCATGCTTCACGGGTCATATTTGTAAATCTGAAGAACTCTGCGCTGGGTGGATCCTAAGTCTTCCTTCTTCAGTGGTCATGAGGGAAAAGTCCCATAAAGAGGTGGAGGGGTACTTGATGACTATTGTTGCTGCTCCAATGCCCTTATTTATATCAAGGATTTCCAACCTGACAATGGAGAAAGTGGTCAACGTATGTCAACTTTCGAAAGATACCAAAGCTGCAGAGTTCGCATTAAGTAACTAATTATTATCCAGTCTTTTATTGGGTTGTTAACCTTGAAATGTCTCTGAAGAACCTGGAGGCTACTTTGTTACAGTCCCTAAATGACCCAAACAGCTATTACCCTCACCCCAATGATGTAATTTTCTTATTCCAGGAGTGTAGTGATGCCACAGCTAGACAGTAGATCAGTTATGTGCAGGTCTCACATAGATGTTTCAGGATTCCATGCAAGTGTAGTTTTTTGCTCAAAATGAAGTATTTGTAGAACGTGATTTAGTATTTTACCCTGAATAATGGCAATTAAGGTCAAAATTCCAAATGACTCTATCTTAAACATTATAATTATACATATTGCTAGAAGGTCCTGGAAAAAGTTATCAGCTTTATCTGAAAATAAATTGATGCCAGCATTTGGACGGGAGATATTGAAGCAGTGCCAAGCCAATCCCTCGCCACTGCCATTTCACAAGTTGCAGTATAATGCATTAAGCAGAGGAAACTAATAGGCCATGCACTATTAGCACGATTTGACCCAGATTTCATAGATTTTTGATCAGGCCAAAATGTATGTAAGACTGAAGACCGCTCTCAAGCTATTAAAGATCAGATGATGAGGTGGAATCATTTCTGTATCGGATTTAAAGTGTTATTAATTAGTGAGAGAGAAACCAAGGGGCACAGATACAGAGATCTTTGCCCTCAATAAGTAAGTAAGGCAGAATTCAGAGTGTTTTTGGTACAAAACCAGTAGGATATTGCTATACGATTTTATAAACAGGAAATTTTCATTTGTAACTGGATCTGAACTGGATCCGAACCATTGAAGATTTGTGAAAGAAATGTCACATTTGACAGAACCATGCTAGTATTGATACATTGACCATCCACCCCAAGAGCTCTAGGCTTGCAATGGGCATTTCTGGGGCCCAAGAGTCTGGAACTCTAGTGGGGCCAATATCTGCAGCACTACACAACCAGTGAATGGGATGGCCTCCAAATGTGTGGCAGGACATTGTAGCGTTGTGGATGTTAGGGAGATGTATCATTATTGTGCTCCATTCCCTCTCCTAGTGAGACCCCCAGCACTTTTTGCTGGACTTCTGGACCTTTTTCTTTTAATCCTGAATGAGTGCAGCCTTTTTCCACTCATTCATTCTTATGGGCTGTCTTTTGGAACTCTATCCTCTGTAAATCTACCTGTACTATGGAGTCTGTCTGCTCCATAGCTCTTACAGGCATCTGTGTTTTACTACTGCAGCATACAGCTCCTTATGGGCAGTGTTATTGGGGACCCCGTCAACTACAGTTCTTAAGGATAGAGATGTACTTAGTATCCCTCCCAAAACCTTATAGTCTGACAGATTGGCACACACCACCATCAGTGGAGTGCCAAAGAGGTACTTGGTATCCCCCTTCTCCTTGCTCCTGTGACTTTTTAGTGACATAGACAATCACCTAGTTATGGCTGTTGGCAGTGGATGTGTTCTACCAATGATTGTGTATTTTTTCTATGGCAGGCTACGTGCATATCCTTGGTAGTGCACAATAGGGGCACCCAAGTACCAACCTGGGGCTTCCCTTCTTATTTCGCCATCACTAGCGTGGCTGTTTTTTGTTAGCCCTTCTACCATTCTGGGCGGGGGAGGTCTGTGTGTGTGTGTGTTTTGCCTTTGGCGGGAACCAATAGGTATCTCAGCCTAGGCTCCAGAGTGTCTGTGCAGCAAGAACTGGGGGAGGAGCCTTCCACCCCCCTGTCCTTTGTCTGCCGGAGTGCCTGAATAGGATAGGACCAGCTCCCACTGGGGGTCTGGCTGTCCTGATTGGACAGCCAAACACCCCTTTCTGTAAAATGCTGAGAGAGATTGCAGAGGAGTGTGTGATGGAAATGTATAAAAGATGAGGCTTCTGGAGTGTAAAGCAAGTTAACACAGGAAACAGAAGTAACTGAAGAAGAAGTTGACCAGAGACGCCTGCAGACCCTTTGCAAGACCGTGAAGCGACCACTGTTGTCCTGACCCATTTTGTATGCGACAGAGGAGCTCTGAAGAAGACTCCTCCTTCCCTTTGGCTGGTGGGAACAACTAGTCCCAAGACAAACTTTGGAACGAGCCATCTCCCAAGGTCCTATGATCTTCCAGAGCTGCGGAACCCCAATACCAGGAAACCTGCTGCCCATTTTGAGTACATCGTCGTGGAAAGTCCAAATCCATCCAAATCTGTGCTGAGCCTGTAAGGGCACTCCAGAGATCCAATCCAACTCGCCAGAGTGCGGGACTGCAGGAAGCGAAGATTGATCAGGCGATCCATGTTCTTTGTTGGTGCTGCTGAAAAGGCGGCAAAACTGCAGAGTGAACCAAGAAGTTGCTGAAAGTCATCCTACAGGTCCTCCCTCAAGACTTCTGCTGAAAGACACTGTCCATCGTCCTGCCTTTCGTCACCAGACCAAGGAATCCGGCGGTCGGGTCCAGAGCTGCCACATTGCAGAGAATCCAACAAAAACACTTTCTTCAAACTAAAGGTACTGTGGGGAAAAAGGTATTGCTTACCTGATTCAAAGGCCTCGCTCCAGAACATTGGAGTGCATGTAGAGGTGTCCAGGGCAACGCCCTCTTACCCAAGTTGCTGCTTGTGTCCCCTTCCCGAGTCCGTTTTTAGGTCTCCTTTGTTAGTTAACTTGCTGCTGGAAGAAATCCACAGGAACTCGTCATCATTCACTGTTTGTCAAGACTTCAAGCCCTCTCTGAATTACCTTTAGCTAGCGGTGCGTTTTTGGACTTAAGACTTGCCAGGCAAAGAAATTGTCTTTAGAACCTTGAACTAACCTCATGTTGCAGTAACCACTTATTTTCCTCCCTTTAAGTGACTTTTCCATATGTGTTTGCAGAGTAAATGCATTACTGTATGACCTGTTGAAAACCGCATGAGTGTGCAATTACTGATAATACGTTAATCTGGTCTTTTCCCTTTCTAATGTTGCTACAATTGTAACTGCGAACAAACACAAAAGTGAAAGTGCTCTTTGAAGTGTATTATCTAGTATTTTTTTTATTATTAGCAATTTGGTTTTACAATTGAACACCTTTAAGCCTTTTTTGTTTTTTATAGGAAAGTCATAAGAAATCATTTTATCATTAAAAAAAAATAACACTCTCATTTCGAAAGCAAGAACATTTCTAACATGAAAATAATACATCCTAATGGAAGGAAACTTATATCACCACCAGCAATTGCGTGTGCTGCGTCGGTCCACATGGATAGTTCTTGCAAAAATCCTAGCACAGCTGTTGTCAAGGTAAGGCACTCTCCATACAAGATGACAGGCCACCAATCCGCTGCCGTTCTAGTTGTACATTTCTTGGCAAAGTGACCCAGCCATCTATGTCTCTATTCATACAAAGCAGGGCATACCATAATCAGATGCTGTAAAGTTTCCATTAAGCCTCCACACCACCTACATGCATAGTCTCTCTGGACTCTAGATTTTCTTGCTTCCAGTACTACTTTGGTTGGCATTAAATTCACTCTTAATTTCATGAATTCTCTTATGCGGATACTACAAGGGAATTTTTTCAAGTATTCCTGAGTCTTGCCTCTGGCAGTGTGGTAAGGGTCTTTCTGACCATACAACTTCAGTGATCGAACATTGTCTCTAGTGTTCCAAAATTGACCGGCAACTGTTTTTCCAGGCAGTTTGATTTTATCAAGATCTTATTGGAGAACCTAGTTTAAAACCTTAAACCCACCATCCTGCTTGTTCAGATGGCCCTTTCGGAACAGGGCCAGGATCTTCCATTGCACAGTTGACCAAAGAGAGTTAATGCCCAGTTCCTTTCGTATTAAATCCATAGGGATGCAGGCAGGAAGGGCCAAAGTCTTTCTCCAGTAAATGCTTTCTAGTTTTGGCCAGAGGTCTTTAGGAAGTAATAGAGTGGCTTCAGAACCATAAGTTATGATAGGAACAGCTTTCATAGTGTAGAAAACAATGATCGGTTGCATTGAGAACTTACAGTATTTCTTTACAATTATTTTTCCCTGCGAAGTGATGTTTCTCATTTTCAGTCTCAATCTGGTCTCCTGAGGTGCTTATACTGCACTGTTGTTAATGGAGATTCCTAAATATACTAAACTTGTTACTTCTTCAATTTTTTCTCCCTTGAAGAACCATGCTTGTTCCGCCGAAGGTTTATTAGCAGTTTTCCCAGAGAATGTCTAGATTATAGTTTTTGAGACGTTGACTCATAGGCTGTTTTCATCCAAGTAGCTTTCCAGAGCATCCAGCTGTCTCTGTAAGTCTACTTTAGTTTGGTCAAGAAAAAAAAGGTTGTCTGCATAAGGTAGACGACCTACATCAATCCGTGCCAATCTAGGGGGAAACATTCTAAGTTCCTCAAAGGCTGAAGGTATGTCTGAGATGAATTGATTGAAAAGCATTGGGGCTAATCTACAGACTTGTTTCAGACCCTTAGTTCTTATTGGTTCAGTAAGATTTCCTTTTTTTGTCCAGTCTGATACATATGTTGGTATTCGTATGCAGGGCCAGAAGTGCTTCTCTCAAATCTTCTGGGCAATTCAATTTTTTTTAACATAGCCCATAGTTTATGTCTCTATATAACATCAAACGGTTGCGCCAGATGCACCGATGCCATGTGGACCTTTGCCTTTCGTTTAGCTTTTACAGATGCCTTGATGTGATTTATCAAGAATAGATTAAGGGCAGTTCCTATGCTTGTTTCAAAACCCGTTTGCCACTTATCAAATTGACCGGAACTGGTCCTCCAGACGTCAAACGCTCTCAGAATCAAGGCACCAAAGATTTTGCCCATAACATCAAGAAGGGCAATGGGCCTATAATTGGATGGATCTGCTCTATCGCCCTTCTTGAAAATGGGTACAACTATAGAATAGCTCCATGAAGTTGGGATCACCTTAGTTCTCTTTATTTTTGCAAAGAGACTATACATAACCTCTGTCCAACCATCCGGGTCCTCTTTAAGATTATAATTAGACTGGCCGTCGGGACCCCACGCCCCTTGAATTACTGGATGATAGAATTAAGGCCTTGATTTCCCCTCTGTTGAAAAGGTCCACTGGATGTTAGATAATTGAGGCTGTGATCGTGTAGGATGATCAGATTTGAACAGTCTCAAAGTGATTCTTTCACACCGTTGCCAATACTCCGTTCAACAAAACTGAATTTTGTGGGGCGTTCAGGTTGTTTAGAATCTTCCATATGCCACTAGTGTATTTGGAAGAAATCAAGCTTAACATTGTTTTAGTGTCTCTTTGTTGCAGGAGTAGTTTATGATTTTTTAACCAGTTTTTGTATTGCTGTTTTAGTTTTTTAATGGTTATCATGTCCCAACGATCATTCTTGGCTTTGGTCAAAATGGCATTCAAAGTTTTTGTTTTGAGGTCATTGTCAAACGTGTGCTTGAGTTTAAAACTGCACCTAGAGGTGCACCCGGAAGTCTCTGTGTATAATTCCAGCCTACTATTTGTTTCGTCCCTGGTCCCGGCTTCGTCCTGAACTGTAAGTCTGTTATGGCCTGATCACACATAGAGGGAACACCCTATTGTGCTCTGGGGCACACAAGGCCAGTTACCAATAGACATAATTAATATCTCATGGTCACTCCTGTTAGTAAGCCTCACTATGAAGTCTGTCAAGTGGGCGAATACATTTTCTGAGGCGAAAAAGTAGTCCAGTATTGGTGATCTGCACCTCTTTTCCAATTGGGATTTGCTGGAATATCACCCTGCGTATGTCCATATCTAGTATTCCTGAGTGTTCTACCGTAAATGTCTGAAGTATTTAACGTGATTCTGGTGTAAATGTAATAAATATATATATTTTTATATACATATATTTGTAAGTGTTTCTTTGCTGTGCCTCTCTAAGATTCAGAGTACTTACCTGCAGCTCACATCTTCCTCTTAAAATGAGCCTGACTGCTCTGCCACACTACCAATGTACTGTTTTAGTACAGACTGATACTAAGAGTTGGGGATCTACAAATCACTGAGATAGCTTACTAAAGTCTTACTGCCAGTAGGACTTTAGGAAAACTCCCCTAACAGTGGATCCTTGGAGGGAGCTTCTCAAGGGTAGAGCAAAGCTGTTTGGTAAGTGACTTATTTTTCTGGCAATCTTCACACTTGTTTGGACCTTCTGATTGTTTTACTCCTGAACAATATAGCAGTTGGTAGATGATACCCGCAATAATTTTAAACAAGTTCTGAGAACTGTTCCTCTGTTGCAGATTCAAGATGAAATAATGCACATTTCTGGAGACCTTGAGAAAGAGGACGATTCAATATACCTGAACAGTTCAGTGAATGGAAAGCAGTCGAAATCTAAGCTGGTTATTATGGGCAACAGCATTCACCTCTTCTCAATGGTAAATAACATTTTCCAAGCTACATATTCTTTTGGTAAACCAAAGAGACCATGATCACCATATCCAATGCAGCTTGTTTCTATCCATTTGATATGCATTGTCCATCTCGATGTTTTAGCATAGAGTGTGTATCTGTTAGTTCTCATCGCTCTGAGAGCTTTTTGCCACCATTAAATGTACCTCTTCCACAACCTAGATCGCAGGGCTGGCAATCTAATAACTCGTGGTTATTATCTTGATTTTCCAATTTGACAATAGCATCATTTACCAGAACCCCATTTATAAATGATACATTTTTGCTATTGGCATGTTATAAACAAAACCATTGTGGTCTAATTCACATTTTCATATATGGGATCCGTGCCCACTGTACATTTAAGGATATTGCAAGTAGTTCTGTTACCATATAGCATGAGGCTGCATGCTGAGTGCATTTAGAAAACTGAAGAACTCTAAATGTCTTGCAATATCCTTCTTGTGGGCCGTTGGGTGTATTGTATTCCTTTCAATGCATGGGTGCCAGGCACCCCACCCAATCTCTGGCGTGATGTTCTTTTCTAACCTTTGTTGTATGCAGGTTTTTTTCCTCCTTCATCCTTTGTTCTCTCCTTTTCTTAACACTGTTGCCTTTTATCACATTTTTTTATTTGCCTTTACCTATTATAACAATGTTTTGTATGGTTCCATGTCATTCCATCGGCTGTTTTTATTTCGTGGCATTTTGTGCCACGGATTTTTTGCCACAAAAACTCATGAAATGTTTTTTGTTCCAACCTATTTAGAATCTACTCCCCCCGAAACACCCTGAAACCTTATCTCTCTACTCACCCTCCCCCCATATTTTTTGATGGGTTTTTGTGGTAAAACATCTGCGACAAACAATCCGGCGATGAATGGACGTCGTACCGTTTTATGTATACCCTAATTTTTTTGAGATTTTGTCTATATAGTCCTATTGCTGTTAACTCATTTTAAATGTCTTTTCTTGCTCTCTGCTCTTAGTTTTCTCCTTGCATTTTTTTCCCATCATTATGTGTTTTATGGAATTATCTTTTTGCATTTTACCTGTTCTCAATTTCCTGTTGCTCTTGTCCAGCTCTGCGCTAATAGTCAGCTTTCCACTTTGCTTTTTTTATTTTGTTTTACTTCCTTCCGCTTTTTTTGTTTCACCAAAAACCTATACACTTCCTTTGTCCTAAACTGTCTCATCCTGTCCAAATAAACAGCCCTGCTGCTCACACACTACCCTGGTCAATTGGTAATAAAGGAGAGAAGCCTGCTCTGAGCAGGGGGCATCGTGTATGTGGGGTCAGTCACTTACCAGCTATAGTATTATTTTGCAGCTGAATAGTGATGTGTTCTTTCCTATTTCAACTGTTTATGAGAAAATAGTCGAGCAATACAGTTGGTTCCAAAACACAAAATCAACACACCTAACCTCCATTTCGTCACCAGGCATAATTTAAGATTGTGTTTTTGTTAATGCAACCAAGCTGTGATTTTTCCACTTGCTTGTGGTAAGAAAGCAAGATAGCTTTTTATACCTTTTTGATAACATCTGCTGCATTTGTGCTTCCTAACCACTACTTTCTATCTTTTTGCCAGTATTAATCCTTCTTCCAAGAAATTGTTGACAAAGCCACTATTTCCATATCACTAATTCATAATTATGGTGGGACAAGTTGCTGGTACAAACGTAGCACCATTGTTAAACAATGACTAAGGGAGGAAGCATGGCTAGTCTCAACAAGGAGGGATGCAGAGCCTTCACTCTCTCCACTTCAGGCTCGATTAATCCTACATTCGATCCTTTTGTAACTAACTATTGAACCTTTAGTGACTGTTACTGTCGGTGGAAGGGACCAGGACTAACATGTGTCTAGAGTTTACCACATCCCAGTGATTGATTACTTGTAATTAACCACTGACCTATTCTAAGCTGGTGGATGTGGTGGCAAAATGCATCCAGTGGGAGCAAGCCAGTGAGCCAGATTGGGACACCCACCTACATGTGATTTTTGAGGGGGGCAGTACAGAAGGATATGAGCCAGTATTGAGTAATAGAAGAGGAAATTGACACTGGGGGCAAGGTGGCTGCCATGGTTGGGTCTTCCTGGGCACTACAGGGAGGAACAGCACCTATCCCTCCACTGAAGTGTTACAACGCTGAGACCCAGCACAAGAGAGCTGATCATACTGCACATAAGAGGTGCAATAGAAATTGTCCACTGGAGTGTGCCAGATCGCCAACGACAGTGTGGAGTAGCAGAGGCTCAACTGAAGCACGAGATCTGCCAAAACAAAAAAAAGCTGGCCGATGGGTGTATGTCCGCTGTAGAACTTTTTGCTTGAACAGACCATGTCCGACATCGCCATTAAGAAAGGAATTGGTGATTGTTGGAGGGCAAATTAAGTACATGGGTGGCACTTCAGGGGCTGGAGTATGGGCCACCTCAAAATGCCTAAACAGCCATCCAGTTGCAGAAGCTCTGGGAGAAATGTGTACAGTGATGAAGAGGCTGGGCCCATGGTACAGACCAGGGAACACCAAAGGGTTGTCTGGGTGTAGTCACTCTTCAAAGGACAATGGTTTGCTAATGATGCTGGTATATCAGTACATGGAACCAGGTATGCAAAACGGTGAAACGGACCTCTAGCTCGTCTGCTCTTTGTCCGCTCCATGCCTAGAGATGGAAGGGTTCCTAATGCCCCCATGGAGTGGTGTTCATTAAAGCTTGCAGCAGCGTTAACCAAAAATGCTGTTAGGTCTGAGTCGGTTCTTAAACTAAAACACAACTGTAACAATACTGCTGTCAACAAGTGTGAAACCTATACCATATGCGACTAATTAAAACAGCCAAACACAACCTGCCTTAGGGAACACAGCATTCCACAAATGATCGATTTGCGCAGAAAATTGACAATGTTCAATTGTCAGAAACCCCAAACTTAATCCTATATGGTCGACGACGGTACTGCAACAGCAATACTAACTGAAATTGAAAAATCCAGAGTATACTTGGAAGTGAAGATCATCCCTGAGTGAGGAAGTAACTGGTTAGTTTGACACTTCACTCAAAAAATAACAGAACAAGGACTCATTTTGAATATTTTTTAAGAAAAAGAACCAGGTTTTTTCCAATTAAGATTAATTAGGTTTTTCAGAATTAGGATGGTCCCTGCCGACCTCAACCTCCAATTGGACTGCCAGCTCCCTAGTCCAGGATTCCTATTAGACCCCAGCGTTTCCTCAGTCTCTGTATACTACAGCCAATGGACCCCTACGGTCTGGGTCTCTCTCTTACCCTGAAGGAGGGGGCCTAAAGGCTTTGTCCTTCTGTAACCTTTTTCTTCAGGTGCTTCCTAAGGGTCCTGTTAGGCTTTCTCAATATTCCTAACCTCTAGGACATACAATAACAATAATAAAACAAATGTGCATTGCGCAGCAATTTTTGTACTTAGAAGCAAGAAAAAGAGGAAAATGTAACACACAGCCATAAGTCACCAAACGTTAGGACACATTTACACAAATGGCACCAGTCATTTACATTCCTGGAGAAAAATAGATACGGTAACTCGAGAAGGAGATACATAATACGTAATTGGGCATTCTCGCAGGCAGAAATGCAATACAAGGCTTTAAAAATACATATGACATCACTGGCATAAACTGAAACTCACTTTCTTTGGCCTAAGCCTCAATGGACCCATACAGGATAAATATCCAGAGGCAGGTGAGTACCACTTTTAGAAGAGTTTCTGTTGAGTTAGAGGTACCTGATAGGAATTAAGGGGTCAATGTAAGTAGGCAAATCCGTATATGTGATGGGGAATGGAAGTTAAGTTGAAGTTCAACCCCACAGTTTAGGAGATAGCGGAAACCAGCTCCTGGGGAAACCATAGGAGATATTCTAGAAGAGCTGCAGTGCTGGTTGGAAGCCCAACAGTTACAGGAGGAGGTGCAGCCAAGCAGAATTCAGCCACAATAGAAACAAATGGGAACACAACTGTAAAGATCTTCTCCAAAGTACCATGTGGACACCTGAGAGTAAGTATCAAGAGTAACCCACCAACCCAGGGCCCAGAGATGAGCACTCACGCTGATGGTTCCCAAAAAGAATGTCCAGGAAGCCTAAAACTACCCCTTAAGAACACATCTTCTTTTACAGATGCGGTTTACAGGATCTGAACAGCCAGGGACTTAAACCATGGACCAACGACAACCCAGACGGTGGAAAAGAGGACTAATCAGCCTTCCTAGGAGTGGCACCTGCTTTCCCAAAGCAAAAGCAACAAGTGTGGCTCCTACAATACTAGAAAACCCAGAAAAGAAGATCCCAACAGCTCATTGGGCAAAGGAGAGCAGCATACCCGCAGAAACCAGTCCCACGATGAAGACTACAGTGGAGGTGACACAGGATGGCCCAAACAAACAGGAGAAGTGTCGTGTTGGTTTCCGAACACCCTTCTGGGCGATATCTGCTTCCTACACTAAGGCAGGCAATCAAGGCAATAAAACAAAGAAGACAATGGTAAAATGTCCCAGAGTCGGTCCCAGCACAGAAGGCTCAGCCCAGCCCCAAGAGAACCAGGGGTATGAAGAGGACCTCCAGGAAGGAAGTTCAGCAACTGGAAATCAAAACCAGAGGCAGGTACATAACAAAAGCATAGCTAGTGTGGCCAGACTTGCTCTCAAAATTCAGCAGCAGCTTTTTGTAACCAAACTCTTCCCAGAAGGTAAGTGTACACCTGTAGCCTCTAACAGAATTAAGCTTGGGCACAGAGTCTCCCCTAGATATCTCACACACACAGGTGTTGACCTATGCCAGCCTGCCTCATGATTTCCCTAAACAGAAAAATGGTCGAAAAACAAAATGGCAGAGAGCAGAAATTTTTAAATACATGAGTATCCCCACAGCTACCAAAAAGGCTATACTATTGCAGTAATTCGGCTTGCACCGCTGGTGAATTTAATTACTTACAGCTGCCACCAGCCTGTTCCCTTAAACCAAAGAAGAGTGATAAAATCATCTTAGGGTCCATACGAGGGGCTTCATAGGCACCCCTGTCCCAGGAGCCTCATAGGCTGCCATATATTGACAAAGGGGGTTGCAGTGGCAGGGAGACTTCAGTAGAAATCCCTTTGGTCACAACAATAGAGCAGGCATCCAACGACTAAGAGGGTAGGGGGAAGTTAATGGGTTATTAAAAATGACCAACATGGAAGATGGCCACCAGCACTAGGTAGACGTTCCGACGGCGCTCTCCTGGACCCAGTGACACGGAGGTGCCCACCACCCCATCCCACTACTGAGGGGTAGAAACACTGACCCCCCTAACAAAGAAAGGGACAGCAGGAGCGGAGACCGACAGTCGGAGACAGATTCCTGCTCCCCACAGCGAGAGCTGCGCCAGCCCAGTGCAGCGGGGCAGACCGAGGCTCCCGGCTGCAGCACCAGGCGAGGCGGCCTTGAGCAAGTCACCGCCGGGGGAGACCGCAGCGGGATAGAGATGTGCAGTGCCCCCGCCGGCAAGTTGGAAGGCAGTGTGCCGGGGTTGCTGGCGCACAGACAAGGCAGGACCCGAGGCAGCGACCCCCCGTGTGGGACTCCGGGAGGAGGCGGGGTGCCTGAAGGAAGGAAGGCGCCGAGAGCGCGAGACCCGGGGGCTTGGATCCAGAGCCTCTGGGTGGAGAGGCCCGTTGGGGCTAGACCGCTCCGAGGCCTGACAGATTGAGCGTACCGGAGCAGTGAGGCGGGGAGGAGTCGCGACCACAGGAGGAGGCGGCAGCATTGCTGAGTGGAGCGGCCTCTTCCCCGCCTTGGATTGAAGGATAGCACGCTCAGCCTCGAGCCCCGAGGGCGAGCTGGTAAGAGGGGACAAGTTGCACCAACGGGGGAGCAGTGATGGAGAGGACCGACGAACCCACCAGAGACATTGGAGGTAACCAAAGCATGGGGGAGGTCCAAGGCACCCCTCAAGGGCTTACCAAGTGGACACTTAAACCATCCACAACCCCCACCAGGGGTTTGCTACAAGAACAGGGATGTTGGGGAAGACCCTGAGTGGCCCCCACTACCCTGGGGAGAATTGAACTTGAGGGGGCATATCTAGCCAAGAATCAGCGGCGAGGGGCAGCAACCCACTAACTGCCCCTGCTGGGGCACAACAGCCATCGAAGCAGTCCGGAGGAGAGGGCGGAAACGCTGGCATTAAAACCCGCCACATTAGCACCCCGGTTGAGACACGGTTTAAGCGGGTGAATCTGGAGGAGGCAGAGCCCAATTGAGACGGCAGAAGGCGAGAAGTGTAAACGGGGGGGAGAGCACCTAAACGACTGAGAGGTCGCCCTAGTGGGAAATCCCCAGAAGTACATTGAGAGCCCTGGTGGGCCCGGTGAGGAGAGCGAAACATCCACCCCCGAGGTTCCCCCCGGGGGAAAAGGTCCAGCAGGAGCAAGAGGGGCACAATGTCCGTGAAACAAAAGGGAAAGGGTGGAAAACCCCCACAAAATCCGGTGGAACCCCAGGAACACTCCCCAACATCTGGCCCTCGCAGGACAGCAGGGAAATGGCCAAAGTCCCGCCCGAGGGCGCGAATGGAGGAGCCACATCGGGGGAGGTGGACGCGCACGCCCCAATGTCAAGGCAGGACTTTCGGGGAGAACTGCTGGCCCTACAGAACAGTCTGTCCAAAACATTCCAAGAGAAATTTCAGCTAATGAGATCTTAATTCGGCCTTGGGGGAGATCAGGCAAGATATGAGACAACTGGGGGAGAGGACGGACCTCCTGGAAAAAGGAAAACAGGAAGTGGACCAAGAAACAACGGCTAACAGCAAAGCTATCGAAAGACTCGACATAGCAACATGAAACCTCGAAATCCAGGTAGAGGATATGGAAAACAGGTCCCGTAGGATCAACATTAGGGTGAAAATGCTGCGGAATGGGTTCCAGACAAGGACTTAAAGGAGGTGGCCCAGTCAATCTTTGCGGAGATCCTGGGTGAATCATTGCCTGAAAGGGTGGAACTAGACCGCATCCACAGGGTGGGGAGAATAGTGAAGGGGCCGAATGCAAGACCAAGGGATGTATTGGCGGCATTTACCAGATACGCTCAAAAAGAGGCAGTCCTCCAGGTGGCAAGGAAACAGGAAGCAATCATGTATAAAGATTACCGAATAGCGTTATCACAAGACCTGGCAAGCAGCACGCTGGTGAAGAGAAGATTGATGGGCCCAGTGCTCAAGGCACTCAATGATAGAGGAATTTGCTTCAAATGGACCTTCCCATTTGGCTTGGCGTTCGACTGGGAGGGGACCCAGAAGCGCATCACATCAGCGCGAGAAGGAGCGAACATCCTGCAAATTGACTTGGATGAAGACGCTACATGGGGAGGAGGACAGCCCCTGGACAATAGACCAAGGTTGAGGCCCTGGGAATGGACAACGGTGGGAGAGAAAAGGAGGAGGGGGACAAGATTGACCAAGATGACATCAAAAGACGGGAACAGGGCGCCAGCTGGAGAAACGGATCCAGCAGAACGGAAAGAGTCATGAATGAAACCAGCATTTTAGGTGTGGTGGGCCTCTAAAGGTGGTAACAGATCACACGGGGCAGAGCAACCATCTGAGAATAAGGGCGAGGGAGCCCGAGGCAGGTGAGGTGGGGAACTGGGGAGGGCAAGTCCCTCTGGTGAGGGTAAGGGTTGTTAAGGGAGAAAGGGGGAGGGGGCGAGGAGGAGGGAAGGGGAGCGGGGGAGGGAGAGGGGGTGGGAGAGGAGGCAGCAGATTTCACACCGGACATGTGGCACAGAATGCAGAGGTCCGGGGTTTACTAGGGGACAAAAGGGGAGACAAGGGGGCGATATTGGGCGAAGGGAGCCCGGGGGCACCCACTTGAGAGAGGGTTAGAGGGCCATAACAAGCTGGGAGTGAACACATGCTGATACCCATTCAAGTGGTTAACACACAACATTAGGGGGCTTAATACCCCCCTCAAAAGGAAGAAATTGGAACAATTTGAGGAAAGAGGGCCCAGACTTTCTGGGGCTGAAGGAAACACACCTTAGGCTAAAAGACCAGGGGCGCCTAAAGCTGCGTGGGTTCAATATTGCATGCCTCCGGGAGGAGCCGATCCATGGGAGTAGCTTTAGCCATCAGAAACTCAGTTGACTTTAGGGTCGCTGAAACTATAAGGGATAGGGAGGGTAGGTACATTGTAGTTAAAGGGACATACCAAGACAACCAATATACCTTAGCGGTAGTGTACGCACCGAATACAGGGCAGGAGCAATTTTTGAGGCGGGTCCTGGGAGTACTGGAAGATAAGGCATGGGGCAAATAGTGTTACTGGGGGATCTCAACATAGCCTGACAGCTGCGGGACAGATCCGGGGATTCGGGGGGGGGGGTCCAGTGATATCTGCAGAGCTCAAGGATAGGATTGGGAGTGTAGGGCTAAGGGATGTGTGGCAGGAACTGAAAAAAGGTTAAGAGGGCTACACCTTACTATCGGGGGTTCATGGATCGCAGTCTAGAATAGACTATATCTGGGTGTCAACAGGTCTGATGGGTCGGATTGGAGAGGTGAAGATGGGCCAAATTGGCATAGCCGATCATAAGGTGGTATCCATGCTTATGGACTTGGGGTGCAGGGAAAGAGGCATGTGGGATGGAAATATCCGAAGTTCCTTCTTGGAGACTCAGTAATCAGAGAAGAAATGTAAGGGAAGATTAGGGGCGACTTCGCACAAAATAAGAGTGGGGACACGAGTGAAGAGACAAGATGGGATGCCCTCAAGGCCCCACTAAGGGGAGAGCTGATAGCAGCAAGGGCACAGAGAGAAAAACAGCTGAAGGTATTGGAAGAACAGCTAGAGGCGGAGGTGGAGACAGCAAGGCAAAGGACGGGAACAACCCCGACTAGGGCCTCCATGAGGGAGTACAGGAGAGCATTGGGGCAGTTGGAGATCCGAAAAAAGCTGAAGTGGCGCTCCTTAAAGTTCGTAAAAAATATTACGCTAAAGCCAAAAAGGCTGATGCACTCCTTGCGCGCCTCCTGAGAGGGGCGAAATCTAGTAATGCGATTACGGCTCTTAAGAAAGGCACAGGAGAACGGGTCACACGTGCGAGAGAGATACAGGAAACATTGGAAGAATATAACGAATCCCTATATACAACGCAGGGCCCACAGGCCCACTTACAGACAGAGTTCCTGGAAAAGGTGATGTTAGGAAGAGTTGGGAGGGAGTCATTAGAGTTCCTCTGTAGCGAGATCACGGAAGAAGTAGTACGAGGGGTGATCTGCAACCTACCATCAAATAAGGCTCCAGTCCAGATGGTTATACTGCGGCCTTTTATAAAATGCAGCAGAGCTAGCCCTACACCTGACGTCCCTGTTTAAGTTGGGAAGGAGTCATTACAGTTCCTCGGCAGCGAGATCACGGAAGAAGTAGTACGAGGGGTGATCTGCAACCTACCATCAAATAAGGCTCCGGTCCGGATGGTTATACTGCGGCCTTTTATAAAATGCAGCAGAGCTAGCCCTACACCTGACGTCCCTGTTTAACACCATCCGGCAAACAGGGAGAATAACCCCGTCTATGGAAGAAGGTAAGCTAACATTGATTCTCAAGCCCAACCAGGACCCCGAGTAAAGGACATCATACAGACCCATTGCACTGATAAATATTGACGCCAAGATCTATACGAAGATCCTGGCAAATAGGCTGGAGCCCTTCCTCCCGGAGCTGATCCACCCAGATCAGTGGGGATTTACAAAAGGTAGTCGGACAGAGGATAATATCAGGAGGGTGGCCCACTTAGTGGAAAAAGCCCAGTGGACGGACACTCCTGTGGTCCTGTTAGCATTAGACGCAGAGAAGGCGTTCCACTGCGTGGAGTGGCCCTTCCTGTTCAGGGTCATGCAGAAGATGGGCATGGGGTTGGGGGAGTTCTTGAAAATGGTGCAGGCCAACTATCAAACACCATCCACGAGGGTAGTGGTGAATGGGGTTATGTCAAGACCCTTTAAATTGAGTAGGGGCACAAAACAGGGCTGCCCTCTGTGCCCAATGTTATATGCAATTTATTTGGAACCACTCCTGCAAGCAATAAGGGAAACGGGAGCGATACAGGGCATTCCATTTGGGGGGACCGCTCAGAAGGTGGCAGCATTCGCAGACGATACGTTGCTCACCCTGACAAACCAGTTAGTCTATTCAAGCTAGTAGAATCCTGTTAGAGGAGTTTGGAAAGGTCTCACGCCTAAAGATCAACGTGGGCAAATCAGAACTCCTGAACCTTACCTTGAAAGCAAGGATTCGTGACTCACTGAGGACAGCCACCCCCTTTGTATGGAGCCCGGAGGGGGAATTAGATAGCTAGGTAAACAAATCACAGCAACTTTTGTGGGCTGGTACGCCACCAACTACCCCCTACTGCTGAAGGATATCAAGCGTGATTTCCATAGGTGGAGAAACCTCCGGGTTTCATAGATGAGTCGGGTAGCGGCAGTCAAAAAGGTCACGCTCCCTCGCAACCGTGCCCCAACGCCTCCGCAGAAATCAGGTGAGCGTAACAGTAATCCACAGTGATCTACAGATTCATAATTAAATCCTGGAAAAACATTTACATAAGATAGATACATCACAAACCCAGTTCCCTCTATCTTATGGAGTCCAGATCTAAGATGTATGGGGCTTTAGCCCCAAAAAGTCACAAGTTCCAACTATATTTTCTTCTGGGAAGGCATTTCAGAACTGATGCAGTGATGTGGTGATGAGTGAAAAGTTATTTAACGTAAGGTAAGTCTATACTTCAAATCAGGAAAGTACCCCACTATTCTGTTCTCAAGGTAGATTCTACGGAAGGATTTTAATCCCAGGTACAACAACCAAAGGCCATTCCAGAGTAGGTTTAGGGACAGGGGCTCTCCACGCAATGTTACCCTGTAGGAGACAGGGGGGACAGAAACGAATATGTTCACTTATCCCCCCCACCCCTCACCTCTTACTCTGACTCTTCCAGAATTTGCAGGAGCCCAAATCTTCTGTCCTTGACTCAGATGAGGCAGCCCAGGGGTCACGGGTGCTGAGGTCACTTTTCATGTCGGAAGCTGGTCACGGTTCTCAGACGGTTCCAGACAACTTCTTGAAGAACCCCAAACAAAGAAAAGATGCAGACCTCGGCACTGCAGACACTTCAGGACACCAGAAGGATGGTCTCAGCAGAGTTCACCACGGTCGGGCAGCGATCTTTCAGCAGTGAACACAGAAGCAGCCAGGTTCCATGTCTTAAAGGGAGAGTTCACTCAAAAATGTTATTGCCTAAAAAGATGGCCCATAATCAAAAATATATATAAAACATATTTCGAAGGGATTGTGTCCTCCGACGTATTCCTTATCTTAGATAGAAATCCTTCAGCTTTGCTGGCCTCGGAAAATTTTTTCGCCAGAGGGCGCTGCGCGTCGATGATCGCCAAGTCGATGACCCTCGACGGCCTCCGTGCCGACGTCGACGTCATCCTGCCTATAAAGGCCGCGCGCAGCGTCCGTTGCTCAGTTCCGTTTTTCCGCGCTTCGTTGTGCCTCGGAACACCGTTGCTCAGTTCTCGTCAAAGATAACGTATATAATAACTACTATTTACCTCGATATCGATGGCATCCTCCTCCGACCCGACGACCCCTCGGTCCGGTTTCAAAAAGTGCCGAGACTGCGGGAAGAAAATGTCGTTGACGGACCCTCACAGGGTCTGTTTGTGGTGTCTGGGAATCACGCACCAGAGTTCGGAGTGTGAGGAATGCCTTTCCATGACGGCGAAAGCCTTGAAGGAGCGTAGGGGGAAGCTCGAGAGAGGTAGGTCAACTTTAACTTCCTCGAAAGCTTCTTCGGTAGAGTCGAGACGTTCGTCTCCTCACCATAAAAAAAAACACTCTCGATCTAGATCACGAAGTGGCTCCCACCACTCGTCGACATCGAGACACTCGAAGAAGAGACGTAGGAGATCCCCTTCGTCATCTTCGTCGAGTTCTCCTGAGAGAGTTCATTGCCCCACAAAACGCAGCTCGCAAGCTGAGTGGGAGGAATTCAGGAAAAAGATGCTAAGCGTCTTCGAGAAAGCGGCCTCGTCCCCCTCGAAGACAGCTGAGGGTGATACCCCGGGTAAAAAACCCAAAAAATCTAAACGCCGCGAGTCGCAGTACCCGGCGGAAAAGTCAACCCGAAAGCGCCTCGAGCCATCGGGAGATAAAGCATCATCGACGCCATCGTCGAAAACTCCTTCGAAACAGAGGTCGGCGCCATCGACGCCGTTGTCGAAGGATTCATCGGCGCATCAGTCGATCGAGTCGACGCCGACGTCGACGCCGATATCGACGCCGGTGAAGGAAAGAACCACGGCTACTCCACAGCCAACGGTTAGACAAAAGACCTCCGACTCGACGCCGAGAACGTCGACGTCGTTCTCGAGCAAGACTCCGATCCTTTCGAGTTCTTCGAGGCCTAGTACACATTTCTCGACGCTTTTCACGGCGCCTTCGAGTACTTTCACGTCGGTGTCGACGACATCGACGTTTTCAAGGCCTGTGATGATGGCTCCTTCTGCATTGGAAATGGGGTTTATACCATTCCAAAAACCAATGTATCCCCCTTTAACCTCGATTTTTGAGGAAAGGGAGGATTCAGACCAAGATATTGATTTACAGAGGACCACATCACCAGAGCCAGAGACTTTCGCCTCTGAGGAAGGAAGATTAAAAAATCTTCAGGATGCACTTCAGGAAGCTAGTGGCTTGGACACTTCTCCTGAAGCAGAATTTATCAAACCAGACCCAGGAGAACATGCGGAGACTCCATATAGAGCTCTGATGTCTAGAATCATAGAATTTATGGGTTGGTCTGCACCTTCTCCTGCCTTTCAGCAGGATGACCTCACTGACATACTGGACAAGGGCCCACAGGAGGATCCTGTGGTTCCATTTCACTCTGCTCTACAGAGAAGGATTTTGACAAACTGGGAAACGCCAGAAATTATCCCGGCAGTAAATAAAAAACTGTCAACAAAATACAGGGTGGCTAGTTCTGACCCTGAATATTTGTCAAAACATCCTACTCCTGAGAGCTTGGTTGTACAGGCTGCAACCTCATCAGGCAGCACATCTGCATACCCCACTGCTCCGCAGGATAGGGATGACAAAAAATATGATGCCATGGCTAAGAAGGTTTTTTCTGCCTGTAGCATGGCGTTAAAGTCTATTAACGCGACCTGTACGCTCGCTAGGTTCAGCCACACCCTTTGGGAGTGCGCTTCATCAGCGGCTGACTGCCTCCAAGAAGGAGAGGAAAGGGACGCATTTTTAAACATCATCAGGGATGGTAAAGATGCGATGTGCGAGACCCTACAAACTGGCCTAGATTCTGCTGACAGTATCAGCAGGGCCATGGCGGCAAGTACCACAATCCGCAGGCATGCGTGGTTGAGGAAGTCTGGTTTTGCCTCTGACGTGCAGACCAGGCTTTTGAATATGCCCTTTGACGGTTCTACCCTCTTTGGAAAGAAGGCGGATGACAGTTTGGAGAAACTGCAAACGTCCAAGGCAGCAGCCAAGTCATTGGGAGCTGCTATCCGTCAGAATACCTTTCGTCCTTCGGGATCATCGTGGAGAGGACGGTCCTTTCGTTACTATTCCTCATATGGAAGGGGCAGGGGACGACCGGCTCAAAGAGGCCAAGGAAGATTTACCCGTGGTGGACGGGGTAGGGGAAAGAAAGCCGCACCCGCAGGAGCAGGAGCCACTTTACCTTCGGCAACTGCATCAGCCGCTTCAAAACCACTCTGAGGTCTCCCCTCACAGAACACCAGTAGGGGGCAGGTTAACTCACCATCTGACGGAATGGCAGGCTATTACGTCAGATGCTTGGGCTCTGGAGACAGTAGCCCAAGGTTATTGCCTGCCCTTCCTACATATCCCTCAGAGTCATCCACCGGGGAACAACCCTTTGAAGCTTCCAGATCCGCTCCTCTTGCAGGAGGTTTTAGACCTGCTAGAGAAAGGTGCCATAGAACTGGTACCTGTAGCGGAAAGGAACAAGGGTTGGTACTCCCCCTACTTCATAATACCGAAGAAGGACGGAGGACTGAGACCCATCTTAGACTTACGGGAATTGAACAAATTCCTCCGAAAGGACAAGTTCAAGATGGTGACTCTCTCTCAGATCCTTCAGGCCCTCCAGCTTCAGGACTGGTTGGTATCTCTAGACCTCCAGGACGCTTATTTCCATGTGCCGATCCATCCCAGGCACAGGAGATACCTGAGGTTCGCAATTGGCAGCTCTCATTATCAATTTCGAGTTCTGCCATTTGGGCTAACCTCCGCCCCGAGGGTCTTTACCAAGCTAATGTCGGTTGTGGCTGCAAGTCTAAGGAGGGAAGGGATTCATGTCTACCCTTACCTAGACGATTGGTTGATCAGAACTGTATCTTCGGAACAGACTCAGAGACAACTAGATTATGTTTGCCACTTCCTTCACAAGCTGGGCTTCTCCCTCAATTTAAAGAAGTCACAGATGATACCATCACAGAGACTCCAATTCATTGGAGCAGTCCTGGACACTTCCCTGGGAAAAGCCTTGCCACCAGAGGTGAGGGCTCGAGATATTCTGCAGATGGTCATCAGATTTCAGAATGCCCAATATCTCCCAGCCTACGACTTTCTGAGGTTGCTAGGCCTCATGGCATCCTGCATATTCCTCGTGCCGGAGGCTCGCCTGAGAATGAGATCCCTCCAGTGGGCACTGAGAACTCAGTGGTCACAGTTCTCAGGAAGGATGACAGATCTCCTTCGGATCCCGGTCAAAGTAGCCCGAGACCTTCAGTGGTGGGCCTGTCGGGAGAACATCCTGAAAGGAGAAATGTTTTGGCAACCATGGCCGGAGATAACAGTAGTCACGGATGCCTCACTCACGGGGTGGGGAGCTCACGCCAACGACTTGACCATCAGCGGTCGTTGGTCTCCATCGGAGTCCAGACTACATATCAACCTGTTGGAGCTGAGAGCCATCAGACTAGCGCTGAAGGCTTTTCTGCCGTCTGTACGGGGAAGAAACGTCCTAATAATGACGGACAATACAGTGGCCATGCACTACCTCAACAAAAGAGGAGGCGTAGGCTCACTACCACTGTGCAGAGAGGCGATGCAGCTCTGGTTTTGGGCAATTCAGGAAGGAATCTCTCTATCGGCAATTCACCTAGCCGGAGAGAAGAACTTGACAGCGGACGCTCTGAGCAGGCAGAGCACAGTCTCTCACGAGTGGGAGATAGCTCAGGAAGTCCTTCAAGAGATCTTCGCCCTTTGGGGAACCCCTCAAGTGGATCTGTTCGCCACCAGTATCAACAGGAAGTGCGACAGATTTTGCTCAAGGGAATTTCCCCCGAGAGGAGCTCTAGGAGATGCGTTCGTAGTGGACTGGGAGTTCCCACTTCTGTACGCGTTCCCTCCGGTCCCTGTCATTCCTCAAATGATCAGGAGGTTGAGAAGGTTTCGGAAGACCATGATCCTAATTGCCCCGGATTGGGCCAGGAGAACGTGGTACCCGGACCTTCTAGACATGTCCATCTGCCCTCCAATTCGACTGCCATACAGAGAGGATCTTCTCTCGCAGAAGGAAGGTCAGGTTCTCCATCCAGCCATCAAGACCCTCAACCTTCACGCTTGGTGTCTGAAAGGTTGAGGTACAAGGATTGGGACCTTCCGGATGATGTTATGGAGGTGTTGCTTTCGGCCAGAAGGCCGGCAACTAAAACTCTATACCGCTGCCGTTGGAACAAATTTTGCAGCTGGTGCAGAGAAAAGAATATTGAACCCTTTTCTTGTGGTACACCTATGGTGTTGTCATTCTTACTTTACCTGGCTAATTCAGGCCTACAGGTTGGCACAATTAAGGGCTATCTCGCAGCGCTATCAATCTTTAAGCGCACTGCAGAGGAGCCTTCATACTTCAAAATTCCATTGGTAATACAATACCTAAAAGGATTAACTAATGTTTATCCCCCGAAACCTTTTCAAGTTCCCTTATGGGATTTAAACCTAATTTTAAACTTCCTAAAGGGTGCCCCTTTTGAACCACTACACTCTTGTTCATTGAAGCTTCTCACCCTCAAAACTGTTTTGCTAATAGCATTGACATCTGCTAGAAGGGTTAGCGAGTTGCAAGCCTTATCGTGTAAACCTCCACATACAATCTTTTACAAGGACAAAGTTGTTCTTCAGGTGAAGCCTAACTTCCTCCCGAAGGTAGTCTCGGAGTTTCACATCACTCAGAAGATTATATTACCTTCTTTCTACCCTCCTCCTCATCCGGGGAAGGAGGAAGAGAGACTGCACAGGCTGGACCCTAAGCGAGCCTTGAGCTTCTATATCAGCAGATTGGCTAAGATCAGACAAGCAGACCAACTCTTTGTAGGTTATGCAGGACATAAGTTGGGCCTTCCAATAACAAAACAAACCATCTCCAGATGGATTATTTTAGCCATTCTGGAGTGCTACAAATTGGCAGGAAAGGAGCCTCCTCAAAATCTAAGGGCTCATTCTACCAGGGGTATCGCAACATCCTCAGCCCTTCAAAGAGGGGTGCCAATTCGAGATATATGTGCGGCTGCCACATGGTCGTCCGCACATACATTTACCAAATTCTATAGCCTGGATTCCTCCTCTAGTCAAGAAACTAGATTCGGCAAGGCTGTGTTACACTCTGTCCATTCTGGAAGGGTAACATAACTTTTATTACTCCCGCCTCCAGTCACAATACCACTGCTATGGGAGTCTATCTAAGATAAGGAATACGTCGGAGGACACAATCCCTTCGAAGAACTAGTTACTCTTACCTTGTAACGTTCTTTCGATGGGATGTTCCTCCGACGTATTCCTTATCGACCCTCCCATCCATCCCCGCAGTATGACTTCCTGTGGGTTTGCAGCCTATGCTCCTTCAAGGTGATTAGTCTAATCCAAAAACATTACTGGGGACTACAAAACGGAACTGAGCAACGGACGCTGCGCGCGGCCTTTATAGGCAGGATGACGTCGACGTCGGCACGGAGGCCGTCGAGGGTCATCGACTTGGCGATCATCGACGCGCAGCGCCCTCTGGCGAAAAAATTTTCCGAGGCCAGCAAAGCTGAAGGATTTCTATCTAAGATAAGGAATACGTCGGAGGAACATCCCATCGAAAGAACGTTACAAGGTAAGAGTAACTAGTTCTTTTAAACAAAGTTCTTATGTAAAGTTTTGAGAAAGGTTTTGAGAAAATGAGGCTCAAACTCAAATATTTCAAGCACTAGGAGGCATCCATTTTGTGAAATGGATGAGCATCCTGTGCTTGTGTTAATCTCTGCCCTTGCTGCACTAATGAAGCGAAAGCCACCTGCTGGTAGTTTTTATTACAGCGGCTTTTGCTTCATTAGTGCCGGAGAGCAGAGAATGCAGGCAGGAAGGCTGCTGCCGGTAAGTGCTTTTAATTTCATTATTTTTTTAAACCACTGCAATAATAAATGCAACTCTGTTGTATTTATAATTGCCATGGTTTTCCCTCCGAGCCGGGGGAGCCCGGGAAACTTAGAAAGAAAACCACTGCCGTTTTAAATACAACACTGTTGTATTTATGATTGCTAGGGAGAATCTTCAGAAAATTGCTAATTCCCTCAGTAACTGTGCTGGATTTTGAGGACTTGATTTTTTTTAACCTGGAGAGAGTGAGACCCTTTTTCTCCCATTCTTGTGTATTTTAATATGATTTTGTACACTGTTTCTTTTGGTTGTGGAGTCTGACAAACTCCATAGGCATCATCTTTTACATTGTGTCAGACAGCACCTTCAGTGCAGTGACACGGGGAAGTCTTTCAGATTTCCTAAAGGTTTGACTATCTTCTCTGGGATAAACAACTGTTTGCCAGAGCAGTAAAGTGAAATTGACTTTACTTACCATTGTAACTTTCTAGACCCAGCACACACTATCTTACAATAGGGTGCTGGAGGGGTTCCCTAGTATCCCTTTTGTCTAGCTTCTCATGTAACATTTTTATGTTACCCTTTTCTCAAAGAATGGCTGGTGGCAATGGTTTTGTTTTAACTACCATGGCGTGCATTTACCGCGGACTGCGTTCGCAGATGCAGTAAAGCACCCAAGGGTGCCATTTTTGTCAAAATGGCCCGGTCTTCTTTTTTCGCCATTTCTTTGTGTCAAGGTCCTTCTTGAGATTTACTCTGCGCACCACACCAGGTTTGGTCTCTTTGTTCATTTTGCCTCTGGCGGGATTCACAAGTGAAGCCCGCCTCTGGCTCCTTGGTGTCTGGCGGTAGGCAGGAAGTGAGGGTGCTCCCGAACCTCCCTGTGCTTAGTCTCCTAGAAGGCCCAAATGCATTCTGTGATGATTGGCTGGCTGACTGTCCGGCAAGGACATCCACCCTTCTTAGTGACTGATAGCTAGGCTGGAATGAATGGCAGAGAAGTGAATAAAAGGCGAGTCTTGGCTTGGAAGGCAGAGTCGACCACTGGACGAAGGAACCGAAGAAGAACTTGAAGAGGGCACCTGCTGCAACTCCTGGACCGTTGGTTTGCCCGGTGAAGCCCTGCTGCCGTGCCAAAACGCCAACTTCACATCGACAGAGAAGCCCCTGCAAGGACGACTTCTCCCCTTCAGTTGGTTTGACCAATCAACTCCAAAGTAAGCCACCTGGACATCCATCTCGGAGCTGGTTGAATTTCCAGAGTTGCTGCTGGAAACCGTATAGCCAGGGAGAGGAACACCAGATTATGTGCGTTGCTTTTAAGCTCGCCGAGAGCTTCCAGAAGATCCTTTGGACTCCCAGGAAGCAGGACCGACCAAGCCTGAGCCCCCTCAACACAGTGCAGCACCCCAGAAGCAAGGAAGGTCAATCTCGACAGCCAGGAACCACATTGTTGCTATTTGCGATAGACGCCAGGAGCTGAAACACTGAACAGCTACTGAAAGTGAAGTTTGCCGGTTGCAAGTTTTGAACGTCCAAGTTACATTGCAGGGGTCCCCCAACGTCCTCCCTCTTGTCCCCACGACTGAGGCCCAGGAACAGTGAGATCTGCAGAGCTGCACAGGAACAGAAGTCATCTGCTGCATCTTTTCTTCATTTCTAAGGGACTGTAAAAAGTCAGAGAGAACTTAACTCTTGCTGTAGATTTGCTTGCAACTTCTACTACTCACAAGTCTAATCAGCTTGTGGCCCTACATTTGATTCTTCTTTTCATCAAAGAGTCCTAAGAACTTGTGTAAATACTTTTCCATTTACTTACCAGAAGTGTTTCATCCTATACAAGACGTTTGCCCATTGACTTTGGCTTAGCCTATTGAACTGAATGACTCTTTTGGGGGGATCCAAAAGTATTTTCCTGCTTAAGAATATTTGTGGTCTCTTGTTGTTCTAATAACCTTTACCTTTTACGAACTTCTAAGAGTATTCTAAATGCCAACAGTAAGATATTAATGTCCCCAGCACCCTAGCTATTGAAGTCACCTGTGGGTGTAGGTTGTGTCTGTGGGCCATCCCAAAAGGGTCTTTACTGATTTAGAAACTAAGAGTGTACAGTATTGAAGTGTATTTGTGTGTTACTATTATATTGCTCCTTTCGGAAGAAGGCGTATTCTAACTGACTGATAAATGATTGTTTATGCAAGAAACCTTGAGTGTAAGAGTTTATTTGAATAATTGTAACTGTAAATCTCTGTGTAACTCCACTACAGCTCACATTGACCCCTCTTTAGATAAGCCTGGCTGCTCAACACGCTACCAAAACTGTGTAGTACAAGCCTATACCAAAGGTTGGGTTTCCTATGCCTGTAGTCAGAGTTTTTTGTAGTGTTCCCAGAGGGTACTGCATACAAACGTTGTCTAATAATGATTGTGGTGGCTTCAGCTTTGGAGCCCAGGAGACTCGGAGCTGAAGCCACCGCAATCATAAATACAACAAAGTTGTATTTATGATTTCTTTGGTTTTCTAACCACGGCAATTATAAATACAACAAAGTTGTATTTATAATTGCCGTGCCTTTGCTTGTAGGCAAGTCCAGGCAATTATGAAAACTTTGCCGGCATCCGGCGGAGTTTTTGTAATTGCTGCCACTTTCTTTAACTAGAAAAGAAAGTGGTAGCAATTATGAAAACTCCGCCGGTAGCCGGCGAAGTATTTATAATTGCTATTTTTTCTGTGCTTCCCTGGGCTTGGCGAGCACTGAAAATGTAAAATGAAAGTGAAAGCAGCCTCCTCTCCATGTTCAGCTCTGCTCTGGCTGCAGTAATCAAAAGCTCCCAGCAGGGGGCTTTTGCTGCTTGATTAGTGCTGCCAGAGCAGAGCTTTACATGAACAGAGGAGGCTGCTTGAAATCACAAAATGGATGCTCCCACGTAAACACTTTTGATCCTCGTTTCCTCAAAAGTTTACATAGGAACTTTCTGTTAGGCAGAATCCTGTGCAGTTCCCTTAGGGAACACTGCAAAAAGATTAAGACTACAGGAGTAAGCAGTAAGCCCAATTGGTAGCAGTCTGCACCACCCAGATTAACCTGGTAGCTGTGGCTGAGTAGTCAGACCTCTCTCAAGAAGAGTAGGGCAGCATATAGAGCATACACAATAGGGCTAAAAACACAGTAGAGCAAACAAACACTGGCAAGAGCTTTGTATAAAAAGTATATCATTATTTATTTAAAACACACATTAGGCAATATACTAGCACTCTAAATCAAATGCAAGTTAAAACACAGTCAGGTAAAGTATACACACCTCCCTTAATAACTATTAGACAAGTCAGAATTAAAACACCACGATTTGTTAAACAGATGTGATCGCATAACCTGATGGCACTCCAATAGTTCAGTTAAAGGGAGAGAAAAAGACAGAGCATAGAAATAAAACAGGTCCCAACACTTTTAGGAGTTCTCAGCAAGGGAATAAAGTAGAGCCAAAGTTCATAGGCCAGGCCCACTTTAAAGGGAGCAAAGCGAAATGTGCCCAGAATCACACGGTTTAAAGTGCACTAAAAGTCTTTGCAGAATGTTCAAAATAGGTTGGGGTGATTCAAGAAGGAAAAGTTAGCAGGTCTGGGGCCAACCCAGTTGGCAAGCCAAGGATTTAAGGGTCACCTTGGGGAAACCGAAGAAAGGGAGGCCAGGCAGGACACAGTACCTTAAACAGAGAGGAAGCTCCAGCGGTGGCAGTTGTTCCTGACAGTGGTTGCAGTTCGTTGTTTCGACCAGGCGAAGAGAGGATCTCGTCGAGGAGGAAACGTGGAGTCGTTGCACTGCACAGGGATGAAACCAGCCCCGGAGTTCGTCGGTAAAAGGTGCGTTCCTTTTATTCGCGGTCAAAGTGGTGAAGCTTGGCTATCCAGCCGCCGGGGTGCTTGGCACGGGCGATTCGACCAAGAGACATCTTTGGAAGGCGAAAAAGGGTGAACTTGTTGGTCCCACCAGCTCAGAGGAAGAAGGCTTGTCCAGCAGAAGATCTTCTCTTGTCATTGGGAAAGTGGTGAGTTTGTTGCAGCAGGGCTCCACCGGTGGTGTTGTCGTTGCAGATGGCTCAGCTTCTTCCCTCTTCGGATTCTTAGGTCCTGTGGCGACGTCTGAAGTTCCAGTCCCAAAGGCCCTGCTTTTATGCAGAAAAACCCCCATTCAACAGCCTAGCTGTCACTCAAACATGCCGGGAGGCACACCACTGGCCCATCAGTACAGAGTGTGACTTGAGTTGCTAAGGCAACACAGTCCAGGGTGCCAATTCCCCTCCCCACCCAATAAGTAAAAGTAGAAGCAAAAAATGGGGTCAGAGTTTTTCCGGTCTATGTAAATATACGAAAGCCATAGGAAGAGTGACACCTATTGGTGAAAAAGGAGATTGCAGTTCTAAAATAAAATACTATAGTTAAGGTATTAAATGGTATTGTATTATAACCAGAATTCGTTAATAATGTAATTCAATACATTATTTTATTATAAATTCACTGAATACTTTTTCAATACATTTTTGGTAGTTATTTATACTGTATACCAAGCAGCTACAGCTCAGTTTCCTTTGTCGTGAGAAGGCTGAAATTGCGAGCACAGACGACTTATCGCATAAGCTTAAGATCCTGTGAGTCTCAAGGCTTTGCTCAGAATGACGGCCGCTGCAGTGCAGTAGCCAAAAAAGGTACTGGTCAGTCCACTGGGTGGTTCAGGGACACTTCCGAAGGCTTCAAGGCGTGTATCTATGCACAGGGGTTGTGCTGGTTGTGATCCTCCTATCCAAGCGTGGAAGCACCAACAAGGGTCTTCTCAGATCAGGCAGAGAGCAGGGTTTTACCGGTTTAGTCACTGGAGTTGATGCTGTCAGCTCCAGCGGTCATCCTCTGGTCGTCAGTGGGCTGCTTTTCTTCGTACAAGTTTTGGTTCCAACAATGATCTCTTGAATAGATTCAGACTGGGAGCTAGCATAAGCCCACCAATGGCAAGGATCGGCAATGTTCAAACAGTCAAGGATTGGCTCAATCCTGGACAACCACTGGTCATCACATCCGTCCAGCAACAGACATTTGGGTGCCAGAGGATGTGGACTTGGACCAGGCAGTCTGAGTACCCTGCTCTGGTTCAGACACATAAAGCTCACTTGCCTGTGAAAGCAGCAGCTCTCACAGCGAAAGGGGTTACCATGTACTGCATTTCCTGGCCTGAGAAGGCAGGAAGACGGCCAAAGGACAAGCAAACGCTTTGTGGCACTGGCATTTTAGGGTGGTAGCCACCTTTAGTAGCCATTTCAGCAAATGCAAAAGTGCACAAGATACATATCACAAAACTGGTACAGGTCACACAGCTGCCACCAGTTTGTCTTGGGCAGATAGTCAAAGTAACCAAAAAGCCATTATGTATAAGGATACAAAGTCTCCTAACTGCACTTCACTTTAAGGCGATGTGTGCAATTGTAAAACTAAAAAGAATTCCAAAAGAGAGATACCGTCTCCAGTACTTATTGGCTAGTCGATTTTCCCAAAAGAATGAGCGAACAGGCAACAGAAATAAATCAGAAGGCTCAGAAATAAGCAAAAAGACTGTATCCCCCAAGGACTTTATGGAAAGAAAGGTGCAGAAAGAAAATCTTTCTTAACCATTACCAGAAACACAAAGTTTAGAAGTTTGCATGTTCACCTATATTATTGAAGTCGCACATACTCCTATCCACATGCTATCTTTATGCTAGACAAAAACAGACCAGAAGCTTACCCAGATTGTATGAAACCGGATGCAACATTGTTTTCATTTAACTTGGGAGTGCACAGTGATTCAGCAATTTTGCACTAAAGTAACTACTATGGTAGGAAACATTACTTACAAAAGTAACGTATCAGGCCTGCTACTGTTAGGTCTAATGAAGTGGAAGAAAGAGGACGAAATGATGAGCAGATTTGCAAATCTTGCGTATGACTTGGCGAAAAGCAAATTAGTGATTGCATAAAAGTTGTGCTTTGGTCCGTAATATGAAACCTTGGTGAAAGACCTGAGTCCCCCCTCCACCCTCAGGGGAGTGTGCAATAGGCCCCCCTGCCCCCTGCAGTGGCTGTGGTAGGAATAGAGATACAGAAGGGCATGTACCTGTTACCTGCAGCAGGTGGTTCCTTCTCATTCGTCTGCACAGGAGAAGTTTGCTAATGTCACATTATTTCTTGATAGTCCACTATGGGGGGGGGGGGGGTGGGGGGTGGGGGGTGGGGGGGGGGGGGGGGGGGGGGGTGTGTGTGTGTGTGTGTGTGTGTGTGTGTGTGTGTGTGTGTGTGTGTGTGTGTGTGTGTGTGTGTGTGTGTGTGTGTGTGTGTGTGTGTGTGTGTGTGTGTGTGTGTGTGTGTGTGTGTGTGTGTGTGTGTGTGTGTGTGTGTGTGTGTGTGGGTGTGTGTGGGTGTGTGTGGGTGTGGTGTAAGGCATGCACCATATATACTATATCAATACACATTACATTTAAATAGATGCCCCACTCTTAAAGTTCATGTTAAAATACTTCATGACAAAACACTCAATAATTAACACTCAATGTTTCTTACATTCTCATGTATAATATAAATCGTTTCATTATGAGAAATAAGGAATAAAGAAACATTGCTACTATTATGATCACTACTCTTAACTCACTTAAAATGCAAAAAGTAATTTATGAATATGCATCAATCATTGCCTTTACGTCTAATCAAGACTCAGACTAATCGACCTTCTCAAAGACATCATAGCCACCTTAATAACAATTACCTTCCTCACCAGGTCCTGCTAAGCAATCTCACAAATCATGCTAGGCAATCCTCATAAAGCACCTAAAAGCACCTCCCCTTTCAATACCTCAATACCTTTCACAATGTGATATCTAATGAAGGGTAAGAAAAACAGTCATACTCACTATCTGTAGTATGTAGAGAGATGAGAGTGCTGGAGAAGACTGGATGCTTGGGACAGTCTACAATCCAATAAAAATGCCCAAAAATATGAAAAACCACCTATTAAAGCACAGCGATCTTTTTATCAAAAAAGCAGAATAATAAGAAATGCCTTAACACATGTTAGACAATTGAGAGTAACGATTGTGTTGGCTTCCAATTAAGAATAAAATATGTTCATAAGTGGTGAGCTGTGTTGCCTTTTGTGGACATGTATACATATTCCCCATACAGCTCAATCAAAATCAATAGTTCTGAGGACTGCTCCAAAGTCAAAGTCAATAGACTGGGTCCTTTGGAAACTCAAATGCCTCAAAATAGCCAAAAATCTGATTTAGTGGATTTCAAAACCAGCCAAGAGAAAAAGAGGGACTTCAAACCCTCCCCTGTGTATAGATAATAATGGGGCCAGTGCTTCTCCTTCTCACCTGGTTCTTCCAGCCATCCTTCTGCCTCCTCTGCACCACCAACAGCTAATCTCCTGCCATGCCTCCCAAAGCCTCCCTTTTTATTCTTTCTGGGTTTAAACTGTCAACTCCACTTATTAGCATACGTATCTAACAGAAGCAAAACGTTTTAGCTCACTGGTCTAGTATCAGTGTAAAGCATCTTTTTAGAGAAGTAAAAAGCGTGTTTATGTTGAGAGCAAGGCTAATGCACCTGTCACTCATTTATACAAGTCGCTCAGCAGCTCCTAACTTCGCAGTAAATTCTGTAGTTCTTTCAGGATTAGTTTTATTTACTATGACACAGTCACTTTAGAACACTTCCAGAAAACTTCTGAATACAGTAGTCAGTGACTTGGTTTACATGATGTACCAGCAAGAACTATAGCAAAGATAATGGTCTAGCGTGGAGCCCAGAAATCCAAACCAACACCATGTTGTACATCTAACCGTGAATCCTACTCTTTTGCCTGAATGAATCAAGTAGATTTCAAAACAGTGCTCACATTTAAGAAACCTAACTGTGTACTTTTGCTCAAAATATCATGCTCTAAACATGACTAAACATGGCTAAAACTGAAAATCCATGTCAGACCTAGTGGCATGGTCCAAACTGGAGTTATAGGTAGTGAGCACATTGGGGGTTCTGGGACAGGTAGGGAGTGCTGGACTGGATTAGGGTGCTCTTCTTAATACTTTGCAAGTTTCTCTGGGCGCTTACCCGCCATAAAATGAAGATATTGAGATGAAGAGATAGTATGTTGAAAGTGGGTTATACTCTCTGCTCTCATTGAATGTGTGCCTGAGACTGAGTGGCCCTGTCCACACATCAGTGCTGTGCATTATTTCAGTAAAAGGAAGCTTGCATAGATTGATGTAGTAAAAACTTGATTACAGATGAACTGCTTAGATGTTTTGTAGATATTGTAAGAAAATAATGAATAGTTAATCTTCCGTATATATGCCCATGCATACTGGACATTTTGGCATCCTGTATTTTACGGTAAGTGCGCTTCCTGTGTCACTTACTGTTGTGCATATGTGGTGGGTACATGATATTGTTCTTGTTCTACTTTATCAACGTGTCTCCTATAATATATGTTGTTTAGCTTACTTTGTTTCATGCTCAGACATGGATTGCAGTGTAATAATTTATTATGAACAGAAACCGTCGACCAACCATGTGCTCTTGCTGTTCCCTAATAACTAGTTGAATTACAGTTCAAATTCTTTTTCAATTCTTTCAATGTGGTTATTCATAATAATAAATCATATTCTTAAATCATATTTTCCATCTTCATATTAAGTCACTGAGTTCTTTCATTTCAACATAAAAGGCAGTGAAAAATCCAAAAGTGCATTTCAGAACTCAAGTCCGTCTTGAGGGCTAAACACTATGCACCATCCACATACAATGGCAAGTACCTGTCTGCTGCGCTGACTGGTTGCCTGGCTACCTTCTGAACACAATGGTCACCAGGCTCCTCCATGACCTGTAAGAGCCTGCACTGCCTCCGGTCCTCCGCGCACTTAGTGGTTGTATCTGTAACCCTACAGTCCCCTGCCTCCTTGCACTACCCAGAGCCGACTCCCCCAGCTGCACTTACTCATAGCAATACTGCCCTGATCGCACTTCCCCTTTTCCCTCCCCCTGGTACTTCTCCTCTCCCCTCCCCCCCTGCAATTGGGCGACCTGAATGACACAAGGCTAGTGCGATTATTTGTTTTGTCTTCCCTAGGTTTCCCTACCTTGTCGTGCCTTGAAACACTTGTGTACAGGCGCGTTATAAATGATGCATCATATCATATATCCTATCATAAGTACCAAATAATATATGCCAAATAATCAATGCCAAATACATTTAACACACACAGGCCAACAAAAGCTAAAACACAAATTCGTCAGTTTCATAATCTGGTGTCAACCATTACATTTTTAGGCATGTGAATAGTAAAACCATTCACCTGCATGTGTATAAAAAGAAGTACATGACTGAAAAGAAATAACATATAATAAATACATAAAAGTCTACTAAATATACTCTCAGAATCTGGCCATGTTGCATTTAAGTTGTAGCAAAAAAAGCATTTTACCTGAGTGGTTCATGTGACCTATATAAGGTCAATGTGCACGTTCTGTTCTGAAAATTTGAACACCTGAATGGGGAAGCAAAAATGAGTATAATCAGTGGTGAGATTCTAGTGGTGAGATTCTAAATGTAGACCTACCTCTACATAGCTCTCTAACTTCAAGCCTGTGCCGGATTACCTGTGTTTGTGCATACAGCTACCTTGGCAGTCCAAACCATCAGTCTGAAGTGGTGGCGGCAGAGGCTGAGACCTTGTCATTCCACTTGGCGCAGTTGACTGTCCACCTCGACCGTCATACTGAGGCCAATGTGGACATTCGGCTTTCCAGTGTCCAAACATTTTACAATAGTTGCACTGATCACTGTACATATTCATGTAATGCATCTCAGCAGTTTGCCTTGATTCATATGACTGGGATGTACTTATCCCTCGTCCCTGACCTCCCCTTCTCTAGGGAGGTTGTAAACTCTGTATCGGCAATGCAAACTTTTGACTTCGGTAGTTTGTTTTTGTCTTTGAAATGTTTGATGGAAGTGCTGTGCAGCTAATAAAACTTCTACCAAACCCTTTCCCTCCCATCCTAGTAATAATGCCTTAATTACTTCGATATCTTAGGCTGAAAGCCCATTACAAACTGAGCCACCACAGGCTGAGGCGCTATAATGGCTGTGTGAACAATTTCCGAGTATTGAAAGTGTGTTAAAGATGCTTATTCAGCGCCAGATAGGGGGATGCACCTACTAATTGCAGGGTTAAAGAAGATGCAGGGTGGATACATGTGAAATAAGAAAGATACTCTGAGCCACAGAGACACTGTATAAATACGATTAGTGGGAAATCCCTCGGAGCGGGCTGGATCTGGGAACTTTTCAATTTAAAACGTGACCACAACGACGGGGATGTGCAAAGGGGGAGGAGGCTCAATTTACTCGTCATATGGGAATTAAAACAACCAGAACTTGGTGATGTAACTGCAGGGCGGTTAGCCACCCTGCATGGTAGCAGGGAGGGTGGCTCTGTACCAATGTTCTGGCCACATGACCACCAATGCCCATTGGCAGGCAGCAGTGGGAAGAGAACGCTGGACGGTGACAGAGTGGCTTTCCTAGGAGGACCAATCAGACAGTAAGTTCCTAAGCTCTGATGAGGTGGTCACCCCTCATAGTATCTACCACAGAGTCTGTGAAGGTCATCATCTAACATGTATCATGTGAATGTCACCTTTTCCCACCAGCTGCAGGGTGTCTTGTCCCGTTCTCAATGGTGCTGACCAATGGCAGTGTATTAAAGTTCCGCTGTCAGCACAAATGGTGCTTCATTAATAACCAGATGTTCCGGGTTGGGTTGTGAATAAAATGTGGTACCACATGCGGAGGTGAAGTGATGGGAAACTATGGAACCGTTTGCTCCAATGACGCTTTCACTAATTAATGAAACTATTGAGGCGTAGGAGATTGCAAGCCAATCAAATACCTGGGAAGCACAGAAAAAAACGAATCCTCCAACTTGCAAGTGTTTCCGACTATTGTATTTCTTGTTATAAAACTACTTTTCATAGTCTATTCAGATGTCAGCCTCTCAATCAGAGCTAATCCATTGTTCTGTTTGATTTGTGCACACCCAGCTGTAATAAGCAGCATTGTTTCTTGCCCGGATTGTGCTCTATTATTGAGTATGTGGTTTTTATTATGCACTAATTAGCAGACCACTGCCTTCAAAAGCATAGTTTTAAGTGCTCGAGATATTCCTGAGTTTTTCTCCCTTGGCTTGCTTAAATGCATTTATTTTAAACCAATCAGTCTTTCGAAGACACATTTCAGTAATAGTTTGTACCAGTCTATAAGTAAAGGTTTTCAAATCCATAGAGGTGGCAGGTTTTTCAGCTGGCCGATTGGGCAAACTTTGAGCAAGATAAATGTGTATGTGGGCAGCGCTGCTTGCAGCAATTAATTCAAATCTACACAAGTGGGATGATGGAAATCTATTATGACCTGTAGACCCTCCTGGAACTGAACGGGCTATTCTTGTATCTTTGGAAATCTCTGAACAATAATGAACAAATCAGTAGCTCTCCAGGGGGCATGTACAGTAACTAGGGTATCGTGTTCTGTGTATATTTGTGACATTTATCTAAGTACTTGCATGCTTTGGGCGAATAGTGAGTAAACATGAAATGTGCTGAACTTCATTTAGGAGGAAGAGGCCCTTGTCTAAACTGCCCTCAACCCATTCTCACAGGGTTAAGACAAGGAATGAATTATTCCAGGTCCGTTCCCAACTCAGTCTTCCTCAGGACGCTATCGACCCATGGCTAGCAGCGTGGGTATGGCTCATTAACTGACTGCTCTGCCCCCAGTAAAGACATTTCAGTGGCGCTCGCAAGTGTTGGTCCGATTTCAGATGACTGCTGGGTCACAGCCTATATCCGCCATTATGCTAACCACAATGTAGAGTGGTTTTCAGCTTTTTCAGAGACTAGGTTAGGTAAGCATCAGACAAGACCCATAATCAGTAGAAAGCCTGTTACAGTTTACATACTAAGATAGAGAAGAGTGGCAAATATAAAGTTGCAACTGTGTTGTACATTTAGTGTTTCGAGTGTCAAGGTACAGATTGAGCCAAGACAATGATGAGGCTCTTTTCCAAAATATTTTCTTAACACTCGTACAATACATTCAACCTAAACCATACTACACTACCCTGACCAGCAAAGCTGGCTCATGTTTTCTTAAGTCCGTAGGGAGCATCGATGTGCTGCTTTTACGTTTTTTATTCTAATATGCACTGGTCAACCGCTTTTTCTTTTTCTTAATCAGATAAACCATTCTAGAGGCAGGGTACTTTCCCTCCTCTATCGTCAGATAATCGCAACAGATTTCAGACTTCTGATTTCAGGATTAAATGTTCAAATTTCAGAGACAAACATTTACTGCAACCCATTTGAAGCAATACTTTACACAACATAACAATACAAAATTACCTGTGGGCACCACCCCATGATTTTTGGTCTGCTCTTTCTTCCGCATTTGCTCTGTCCACCCTCTTAGAGTGTCCGGCTGCTCCGGCCAGCTCTCCCCTCCAACAAAATCGTCTTTCCTGAGCCCACAGGAATGACTGGCAAGTTCGGCAACCCTTGGATGCAGAGCAGTGGGAATTCGACGTCTAAGGCACCAAAGTTGTCCAGGTCTGTGGGAAAAAAACTACCGACGATTCTGGTGGATTGGTGAACAATGTATTAGTAAAAAGCGAACAACAGGACAAAACAACGACAATACAAGACTTCGGCGCAAGTAAGACACTCCCCTCCACCCCCCAACCCCCCTTCCGTGCACCGTTCTCTTATACCCAGAGGAACAAATGCATTTCAATTGAATGGGTGGTCAACACAGGGCAGGGAATCCTACTGAAACTGTCACAAGCAGGGAACAAAGCCCCACTATACAAGCCTTTGTTATCAGCTGTGTTCCTACATGTTAGACAGTGTTATCAGGGAAAAAAGTGTATCATGATACATTTAGTGGAGTTGAATATACTCCTCAAAGATCCACACACGCTCTGAGATAGGTGAGGGTGCTTACAGTATGATAGCGTCTGTTTGCTGATGGCGCTTTTCCTAAAAAAGCGGGAGCATAAAACATGCTTGCATATGCCAAAGGGAAAAAACGTATAAGCGAGAGATGCAAAGGCGAGAATAGCTACGCGCTAAGCAGAGCCTTTATCTCAAAGACATGCACAGTAAAGTCTAAAGCCTCACCTCACACAAGCAAGAACCAGTGTTTAAACATGGCATTTTGCAATATCTGCTCAATATTATGTTTGTTTGTTTGTTTGTTTATTTATTTATATGGCGCACCTTACCCAGGGGCACCAGGGCGCAGGCAGAAGATAATTCGAAGCTTACAATGTTGCGGCAATATACACATTGGGGTAATGATAGAGATAACCAAAATTACAGGATAAGAGATGTAAAAATCTTCAAACATACAAAGTCAATATCTATGCAGGGGTAAATAAACAAATATACAAATATGTACAGGGCTGTAAGAGGCGGGTACTCCTGAGAAAAGTATTCCGGCTTACAGGATTACAGGAATAGGAGGTATGGAAGTGTATGCCAATCTTCATACAAATAGGTCAATATCTATACAGGAGGAAGGTGTACAGATGTGTGCTGTAAGGGCTGTTAGAGGCGAGGGCGAGGTCACGGGCAGGGTATCACTATCTATATCTAGGTATAGAAAGTGCAGCTACAAACAAGGGTTGTTGGAGTTAAGGTGACTGATGAGGTGTTTTCTGAAGTGTAAGTATGGTTGGTCAGCTCTTAGGTTATAATGCAGTAATGTGCAAGGGGAGTACATACAATGTTCAATTCCCAAACTTCCTCTCACACCGTGGAGCTGCACACGGGTGCCATTGCATGTAGTACAGCAACATATTTTTTAAATCACTGACATTGGTCCTTGTAAGACAAAATGGTGCATGGTTTCATGGGAGACGTGCAGAGATAGTAGAGAGCCCTATACTGAAAATGATTGACTGCAGCCCCTTCAGTTTGAAAGTCGAGCAGAAACTCAAGATGTCCTGTCAACCACAGAAGGCCAGGGACCTTTAAACTGTTTCATACAATGCATGTATTGGAGTGTACTGCTTTCTGCAAAAAAGCTATGTCAGCCTCATCCTGAGTGAGGTAAGCAGATCGTTTCTTTGTACTGGTGTGTTGGTTTGGGTGACTTTAATAATGATGCGTAGATTGTGAATCCTAGCAAGGTTTCACTGCTCTCGGGCAGATCTTACCTTCTCGGTGGGTGTTGGTAGGAAGATCTGAAAATAACATTTTTTTAACTGGTCAGATGGCTCAATGAGTTAACTGCTCTTTGCTGGGATTCTAGTTCAAGTTGCAGGTCAGAGGTTCAAATGTCAGCCAAGTCAAAGTTTGAAACCTGGAGTGCCATTTAAATTAGATGTTAAAAATAAGTGTTTACAGCTATGCTAAATGAAAAGAACTCTAATAGCTCTCACTATATATATTTTCTTTTTATATTTTAACCTTGAAGTCCACTTTATTGGTCTGTATCAGCTGTTAGATGTCCATACATCTTCCCTCCACCATTGATGAAGTCACTGGAACGATAACGGCTATTCTAGTGCACTGTGGCAGGGTTTAAGACGATTGCCATCTGAGTCGACCAGTTGGGCGCTTTCTTTTTCCAAATGAGACCTAGATGTTAGTACTCTGAAATGTAAATGCTCACGGTACAGCATAAACAGAGCTATCATGAATGAAAGGGAGCTGCTTCACAAATAAGAGGCCCCTTTTTGTGTCCATTAGGGCCGATCAGCAGAACCACGTGGAAAGCTCGAAACACAAAACCCGGCAGCCGTGCTGGTGGGCTCAGAAAACAGGATAAATACCACACAAGTTCTTTCACAAGACTATAGGCTCATGAAGAAGGGGAATTGCTTCTCGAAACGCGTCAGCCACTGTTAAAAGAACTAAATCCTCTGTGTTTCCTATGCTTGAAATAAAGCGTCACTTGTTTAGTACATTCAAAGAATGGATTTCATCATTAAATTTGAATTTAACTTTGTCCTTTTCCACTGAAATCCGTAGCAATATATTCTTAGACTGAAAATGTATTGATATTGTGATTAAGGCGTCGTTCAGACGCATCATTACGGTGTGCAGGGGACGGGAGGGTTCCAGTTTGGATCCTCTTTTTCCTTCCTTTGTTTATCTAGGTAGCCCTGTGCCAGGACCACTTTTCCTCCCCGGCCCCTTAAGTTACCCACATTTGGCCTTAAAGTATCACTTACTCTTGATATCTGTATTAGTGGTGTGCATCTTCAACCCTTTCTACCTTCTGTGCTCTCCCCACCTGTCGTCTCACCCTGGTGTGGTGCAGTTTGTTGTGGTGCAAATATCTCAGAAACTGTGAATCCTAGGTCCTTGAAACATGGTGAACCTCAAGTTGTGTTCCTTGTATCGAGACCGGTCCTTCTAAGACAACATTGATGTTTCGACGATTTAAGGGAACCGTCTCATGTGTGAAGGTGCTGAAATCCGGGGAAAGGGTGGGGTGTCCAAATGTTATGTAGCCAGTAATGTCCGCATGGTCCTAACAGGTAACTATGCAAAATTTGGTGCAGATTGGTGAAACTGTGTTGAATTGTATAAGGAACAACACTTTTCCACAAACACACACACAACGTTTGACATATATATAGTACATTGCGTAATTATTTGTTAAAAACCACACCAGAAAGCTCTTTTGTGGGGTTGGGGACTGCTGCCAAAGTTAGCGATCTCGAGCCAAAGGCGAGAGCCTCTAGGGACAGCAAGCAGCACAAGAAGGAAAAGGCCTAACATTATTAGAGCTGTGCGGCAGAAGAAAGGAAGCCTCACCTTGAAATTCATGTGACATAGCCTAGTCACTCTCTCCCTGTTCACTGTGTATGCATCACACATGGAAGCTTGGAAGCCCACCTTTACAGGCGGTTAAAGCCTCCATTCCAAGCTTGCTGATTGGCTAGAGAGCTGGAAACAGTGAGAAGATGAAATGGGACGAATGTCTGCTACTTCCGGTAATTAAAGCCTAGAATCTACACTTTCTGATTGCGTAAAGAGAAGAAATCATGCTTTGTTTATTTTTCTTTAGACAATCGGAATGTCGATTCCAAGCTTTAACCACCAGTAGAAGCCTGCTTTCTATGCCTTTGCTTTCGCCAGAGAGCTGGGAACAGTGAGAAAAGCAATCCGCAAGCTTAGAATGTAGGCTCTTACTGCCCGGAAAAGAAACAGCCGAAAAGAAACAGCCTTCCAATCTTCTCTTTGTGGTGCGTGCACACTGTTCAAATGGCAAGGAGAGAGGGACCATCTTTTACACAGAAAGCCTCCGGACCCACAACCCCTGCCCCCACCCCAGACCCTGCACAGGACCTAATAAGGTTAGATCCGTTTGTCTAAAATTGTTGCCTTGTTGTTCTGCACATCTGTGGTGGTACAACAGAAGGAGGTTAATCTGTCAATTTGTCAGCACCATTTCACGTATAACCTGCCCTTTTTTTGGAAATGTAACTTTTTTTAATTTCGCAATTTTTCATTCTTTTTTTTCCTTTATATAAAGGACGGCAGTGCTCAAATTGATCTCCCAGTACCGAAGTACCTATCGGAAGCAACAACCACAGGGACCCAAGGTGGTGCTATAGCACCAATGACTGGGACCATTGAAAAGGTAATCATGTTTATATATTTTCTTTGGGCTTTATGACAAACCATTTTAACGTGGCTTTTTTCAAACATGTCAGAGATGTGTAGGTTATAAAGCATGTTATCAAGAACACCAATAAATGGCTTCAAATCCTGCTTCATTCATATGGTACTTTTGTGAGAGAAAAGCAAATTACACATATGTAACTTTTTGCCAAACAAGTAAATTAACTCAAATTGTTAATCCAGTATCAATAACCTATAGCTCAAACCGTGTGCTTTAAAACGTATTGAAGTTATTGCGTTTGTAATGTTGATTTACAAGTCTTGTTCAGTGTCAGCCAGTTTCTGAGCCCATCCAAATGAGTTCCCTTTCTCAAAAGAGAAGTGGCCATAATTTCAAAAACAAAAAACCTTCGCAAAGCAGGTCTGGTTTTACAAATGCTGAGGATAAGCCTTTTTTCCACTGTAGAGGCTTTGCAAAAAGACATCTTACCCTCTCCATTTGCAGTCATCAATTTCATGGAATAATTGTTTTTATACATTATGGTGTGGGAGAACATCTCACAATATTTATAAGTAAAAAAGATTAGATCAGAAGTCGAAGGCCAAAACAAAGCTAAAGGAAATTAACACAAAACTGTCAATCATCCTGTCACCTCTGTTCGTATATAGCGATTCCTGTCAGATTCCTTCAACTTCTAAGCGATATAATAACGTGTTTATTACTACCCCATTTTATTTTGAATGCATATTCATTGATCTACCTCTGAAGGATGAAAGGGTAAGTCGCCCTGCCACAGGATTTGAACTTGCGAAGAGCACACTGTCCTCATATCAGATACCAAAGTTTTCACTGTAAAGCATCTAACCCTTGGTACCTCTACTTATTTTTTGGAAGAGAAGAGCCTTAGTGTGTGCAGATAAATACATTTATATGCCTTGGCATTTGATGGCAGTTGTACACATATTAGCATTGGTTGTAATTTGTAATGCTCCATACAGAAATGTGTATAAGAACAGCCAGCACATCTGTGTATTGTGAAAACACACATTTCCTTGTGTCTTCACAGTAATTATGTTACAAACAAATTTTATCCATTAACTAGGTATGCAAAAAGTTGTTAGAAACTTAAAATTCAATTATAAGCTTCCATTTTGCAAATACAACATATTATTTTATGCAAATAGAGACTGACCATATCCTAAGTGCCTTAAAAACCTCCCACTGTTACGCTCACCTGGTCTCTGCGGGGACGTTGGGGCACGGTTGCAGCCCTCCCTGGAAGTGAATTCCCCTTGTCAATCTTCTTCCCTGCTCGTGTGCTGTGGACTGTACTGGTTTTGGGCACTGCTCCTGCGAGGATATGAGAGATCGTGAGAATGTTGCTATATGACTGCTGTCTCTCTCAAACCCTTCTTCCCAGAATGTGGTGAGCATGCGCCGACCCATATAGTCTCACCTGTTGATTGATGATGGTGAGCTGTCCGTCCTGCTTCTCACTGCAGGGGTGCTTTTGATGGACTGCGTTCCTTCACTGGTCCATGTTCATGGCAGCCCAGACCGACTGTGGCTGAACCACTCCTGAAGGTAAGTGTCTTATGACCTTTAAAATATTGTAATGTTGATTCTTGATTATTGTCCATGTCCTTTTAATGATGTCTTTCCTCTGCTTTCTCCCAATAGATATGCGGCCCAGCGGTAGTTGCAGTGCATGAAGCAAGGCCAAAAGGAAGATAATGGAGTCTCGATGCTCCGACAGCAGGTGAGTGTTGATTTAAGGTTAAGTGCGAGCATTTGTCTAAGCGTGACCTTAAACGTAATGTCTCAGCAAATTCTAACCTTGTCTTTGGCTTTTTCTCTTGCAGGCACCGTATGTCACGACGTCGGGCTGGAGCGCTGCTTTCCGGAGGTCTGGAGATGGAAGATGAATGCCAGAGTCCACAATGATGCGTGCCTAAGGAAGCGGATTCCTAGGTAAGTGCTGCGGCTGGTAGCTGAGAACAAGGTAAGATGCACTCTAGCGAGTAGCTGAAAACAGGTAAAATGCGCTCATCTCGTAGCTGGGAACAGGTAAAGTGCGCTCAGGCCGGTAACTGGAAACAATTAAGAGGCGCTTAGGCGGCGGTGAGCGTTACGCTGCAATAGCAGAATAACGCGAAGCGTGTGTGTGAGGGCTTAGCAGGCTTATATAGGCTAGCTCTAGCCACGCCCATAGTCCTGACTCATCGGCCCCACCCTGCCACTCCTAAAGGATGCTTACACGTGCAGTCTGACTCTCCCAAGCAGCCACGCCCGACCAAATGCACGTGGGGGCCCCTGGGGAAACAAAGTACTTGCTCCAAATAAAAATGTGCTAGTGCACATTTATTTATGAGCCTGGCGACTGAGTCCAGCTGGGCCCTCCATGTTGCATTGTCCCCAAGGGACAATTAAAGGTTGTGTTACCTCTTGCTCTCGTGCCCTGATGGTGCAGGGTCTGGGGTTCCAGGCCCATGGCCATGACACCCACCCAACAAAGGTCAGTCATTTAAAAAAAGTAATTTTCATAAGAGATGTGTATTGGTATTCCAGAAGTAAGCAGATCTTTATTGACATTTAAAATCTTTGTCGTCTTCACCTATACCTTCACTATATTATCCAAATGAGCTTGGGCGGTATCAGTCTTATGATTTCTTTCAGCAATTTTTATTCATTCAAAAACACATAAACAGAATATCAACCTTAACTGTGTCAACACTCCCACTATAGCGTCTGCCCCGCCCTCCAGGTCTAGTTTAGGTAGTTCGGTGCCTTTCCCCTGCTTATCTTTAGTCTAATCTTCCTCCTCCGGGAAGATGCCAAGTATCCTTAGTCTTGTCGGGATATACAACCTGGTATAATCATTCAGGACATATGTAAGAAAGGGCAAAAAAAACGTACTGAACCTGCTCACTGTACCACGGACTATTGCCATCATCCTTTCCATGCTTATGGTATTGCATAGTGCCTCTCTTTGCTTCCAGTGCTTCACTATATATCGCCGGGCACATATAAGGTTGTTTGCACACAACGTCCCTGTTCTCCCTCCCATCCTAGATTCCCCTTCTGCTCTAATGTTAAGGAGCGCTAGCGCTCCATCCAACTCCAGGTCAAAACCTACAGATTCTCATCTCAACCTTCTGCCAGAAATGTTGTCGTTTCAGGCAACCCCACCGAACATGCTCCGTCATACCCTCCCCCTGCATTTCCACCAGCACAAAAGTGAATTATAAAGTGGGACATATTTGAAAAGAGAATAGTGAAGAATATCTGTCAGAACTATGTAGTTTATTGTGAAATACAACGTGATTTATACCCTTTTTTCTTGATAAACCTAGTTGTAGAAAATGTTTGTGAGATCGCAATTGATATTTACTAATCACCTGGAATTAGTTATTTTAAACATTTAATGAAAAATAATGGTTAGCATATTCAGAACGTATAACTAATTAGAAAAAATACTAGGCATCATTTTGCATTTCTATTTCTTTAATCAGCCTTCATGTGTTTGAGCATTTCTTCTAGTAATTTGACTAAGATGTGTGTGAATGTTTAACTTGTGCACACAATTTCCATGTGTAATACATGTATCATATACAGTGTCCAAAGAGCCATTCATATTGTCCTCATTAAAAAAACAAAAATGCCAGTTCCTCAGCCTGATTCGCTTCTTCCATTGTTGATTAGATTTTGTAGATAAGGCTGGCGGCTTGCTGTTGTAATAATATTCACAGCTGCCTTTTCTGGGAGGCATCAGCTCATTTTCTTTGTTTATGAATCTCATCTCCGTCCAGTCATGTTCTAATCGGTGTATGACCAATTGACATTTTATATCTTAGTTTCAATGGCTCGAAGAGGTTTGTAAGGGATCTAATAATGCTACCTATAAAGCTGTTTTAATGAATGAAAAGAATCATGTAGACTATTGTGTTTGAAAGTTGATGAAACATTTCATATGCTCTTTCAGTGGTTAAGTCATTTCATTTATTTTGTTCAGTTCATATGGCCATTACTTACATAATCCACATCTGTCAAATTCATTCAATTATTTTCCCAACCACATCATAGTTAAAGAGATATTTAAGTCTTCATGACTTGGGTATTAGATATTTATGTTTAATATCCTGTTTTTAAATGAGAATTGTGTAATCAAACTTGCCATCTGTACTTTCAAAATATTTATTTTTGGTAGTTAGTAGTTCAGTTCTTGGCCTTTTTCTTCGCTTTTATAATGTTTGGTTAAACACTTTCTAACAGTGTCTTCTTGATTTACATCTCTATGGCTAATGATTGCTGCTTTCCTTTCTGAAATCTTCAAGTCTGCTACAGTTTCTGTTTTCTCTGAGATATGCCCCCATCAGGATGTTAGATATTGTAATTCGACCTTCAAGATGATTGATATTAATATGAACTTCCAAATCCAGCAATTGAATGTTATTTTCATGGTATTTAGTATAAAATTAATTTTATATTGTCATTGTTACTTGCCAGTTTTGCTGATGTACACCAGTGCCTACCTAGATAACGGGAATATCGTCAGTGTAGCATAGCCATTTGACATGTTTCATGCAGTTCCATTCTTTGTGACTCTTTGCACATTTGATTTCATAGTGCAACATAAATAAGTTGGCTAAGATCGGAGTACATTTTGCCCCTATCGCTACTCGTTTGGAGTTGGTGGAAAACTTTGTTATTGAACAGCAATTTAGAACTGTTGATAACATTTCCCCTAACATCTGTGCATGGGTTTGAAAGTTAACATTTCACTCTTTAGTACCTGGTTAGCTTGGCCAGCGCTCCAAAATAACCTTCTGCCTAGGGAGACATTGGCTCTGAAAGCACTCATTTTAAGAGCTATAACCACTTCTAAGGAGCCACATTTTTAAAAAAATAATTGCAATTTCAGAATTATACTGGTGAGAATTACAGAAACCTGCTACTTACTTATTTGTGCTTCCCTTCTTCCCTGATCTTCCTGAGCTGAAAGGGGAACAAGAAGGTGTTAGACCTGCAGGGTTTAGGAAAGCCCCTAGACGGTCACACCAGAAAAAATACAATCCTCTAGCGAAAAATGCCCAATACACCTCTTGCAATGATAACAAGTTTATTTCCGCACAAAAATGGAAAGCACCAACAAAGAACTGGGTCACGCGCCAGAAGAGGTGTTCGTCTGGGCTTATTAGCCGGCCTGGGAAAAACAGTACTGGAGGGCCGACGTGAACCGACAGAGAGGCAACAGCAGAGGGCCAGTGGCACGTGGAACGCTGCCCACGAGAAAGCAGGTGAGCCTGCCGAAGAGAAAAGTGGTTGGGGTGGAGAAAAGGGGTGAACTCTTAAGCGGAATGCCACCACCACAGGATTTGTTCATAACCGGGACAGTCTGGGCCGGACCCTAGCAAGTAGCGGACCACCATAGAAGAGCTCGGACACCGGACACCGGGCAGGGGTGAGGTAACCAGTGCCCTACTACCAGAATGTTGGACTACTTATATGTAACCGTTAAGAAATAAAATGAAGAACCGCTTACAACTTTCCTTGAGTCTCAGCATGCTTTGTAACAAAACCCAAGTGGTGGCAGCGGTGGGATCGAGGAGAGAATGCCATGGAGGGACTGCTAAAAGCACTGACGGAAGGGCAACAGCAACTTCAGCATGCACTACAAATCCACAGTCAGCAGGCCCAAGCCGACAGGCAAACGTTTCAACAGGCTCTGCAGTTACAGCAAGTACAACTAGCAGAGGTAGCAACTACCAGAAGGCAGGCCCAGGTACCAGCCACAGTGTTACAAAAGTATGTACTGGGAGCTCTCCCGGCGCATTTCTTTGTGAACTTTGAGAGGGTGGCCAGGAACGTGCAATGGCCGCAAGAACAATGAAGTCACAATGTGGCCCCCTTGATGACGGGTGAAATGCAGAGCGCTTACCAGGCAGCCAATCCCAGTGGAGATACGGCCTTCATCGATATGAATAAGGTCGTCCTGGAGAGGCTAGGGCACGATGAAGAAACCTACCGGGTAAAGTACCAGGATACGAAGTTGTTACCACAAGAGACGTTGGTAGACAAATGGCTCCAGCCAGCCACTACCGCTGCCCACGAAATGGTCGAGCAAATCATACTAGAACAGTTCGTGGAAGCCTTGCCCACCCCGGTACAAAAGTGGGTGAAACAACATCACCATCCAAGCCTGACAGAGGCCGTCAATATAGCCTCAGCATACCAGAAGGCTGGCCAGGGAAGAGTGCTGACATATGTTTCAACTAATAGAATGGTGGAAGGGCCCTCCAACCCTTCTCATCGCCTGGGTCGAGGAGGAGGAATGATCACGGGTCCCCGGAAACCAGAGACTGAAGGGGGAAGACCAGGCCGGATGAATGTTACCCTCACAGAGCCCACAATGTTACGAATGCAGAGAATGGGGCCATATTTCCTGGCATTGCCAAAAAATGAATAAAATGTAGCCCATGGATATTGGACTGTTTGATGCACAACGAGCTGGGACCTACCATAGAGAACGAGGCCCACACCCCAGAACGCAGTACCTCTATGTCTGTGAGGCTGAAGTGGAAGAAATCCCCACGAGAACCCTGCTGGACTCCAGAAGCCTGCAAACAGCAGCGAGCGCCCAACTGGTAGGTGGTGGGAACAAACAGGGAGACTGAATACCGATACGTTGTGTGCATGGAGATATGAAAGTGTATCCGACCCAAGATATCAGGGTGAGGTTGGCTGGGGAGAACTTGAAAGTCAAGGCAGAAGTGCTACCAGTGCTTCTGGAACCTCTAGTGGTGGGGTCAGATGTGGCACTAATGCCTAAACTCGTACAGAGCATCGAGGAAAATTGGTTGGCTAGCGCTCCCTTCCAGGGAGAAAAAATCATGCCTCTGGCCGGACGCAAACCCAAGAGTAGGGCAGAGAAAAGGGCACTGCAGAATAAGTGGCAGGAACAGGTTATGATGCCATTCGCTGACGATTAGAAGATAGACGAGCAAGGGGACAGTTACCGGTTGGCGCAAGAATTGTACCCCATGTTAAGAAATGCCCGAGTCGCACCGAGCAAACGGATCAGAGTTCAAGGGCCGCACTTTATACACAAGAAGGGTCTATACTATTGGGTGGTACAGCAACCCGGGGAATAACCCCTTAAACAGCTATTGGTTCCTGGCAAGTTTCGGTCAACAGTATTGGAAGTCGCTCATGTGCAAGTGGGAGAGGGCCACTTGGTCGCTGAGAAAACCTTACAGAAAGTTCTGGTACGGTACTTCTAGGCCCGAGTGTACAGGCAGACGCAGAGGTTCTGTTAGCAATGTGATAAGGCTCAGAAAAAGAACAGGGCTAACATCCCGGAAGCTCTGCTGCAGACAATGCTGCTAATTACTGTACCTTTCCAACGGATAGGAATGGACATTGTGGGGCCACTTGATCCCTCCAGTAGAGGGCATAAATATTTATTGGTAACTGTGGACTATGCGACCCGAAACCCCGAAGCATTTCCTCTAAGGAGCATAATACCGCAACAGGTCTGCGATGCCCTAATGCTGTTTATTGCCCAGGTAGGGATCCCCAAGGAGATCCTCAGACTGGGGAACTAACTTCATGTCTGCAATACTGAAGCAGATATGTCAAACACTCCACATAGAGCATTTAAAAGCCTCAGTCTACCATCCACAAACGGATGGTTTGGAAGAACGGTATAATCGGACGATCAAACAAATGTTGAGTAAAACGATGACACCCACTGACAAGGTCTGGGATCAAATGGTACCATGGATCCTCATGACTCTGTGAAATACGCCACAGGGTTTGCCCCCTTTGAGCTATTGTTTGGCCGACAAGTGTGGTCCTGCTTGGATATCCTGAAGTAAGAATGGGAGGAACAGCCCCAGCAAGAGATATCCTTGACTGAATATGCCACCAAGTTGACGGAAAGGGTATCAAAGCTACGAGCTAGCGCCAACACGCATTTGCAACAAGCACAACAGGTCCAGGAGAACCAGTATAACCGAGGAACCAGGATGCAGAGAACGAAATGTTGGTGGCTTGGAGGGGCCCGTATACGATAGAGCAAGTACTGGGGCCGGTTACATACAAGGTCCGGCAAGAAGATCGTCGATTCCCAGTGCAAATCTATCACGTCAACTTACTGAAGAAATGGGTAGAGAAAGTCCTGACGATTGCTCTAATCAGTACGGAACCTCAAGCTAATACCGAGATGCATTTCGGATGGGATCGAATTGGGCTGGAGGCATTGCAAATTAGTTTGGACTTGAGAAAACCGGAAAGAGAACAACTTGACCAGCTCCTCCAGGAGTTCCAGAAGATGTTCTCGTCCTTACCCGGAAGAACTACGAAAGCCTATCACAAGATAAATACCACTCTTGGGACCACCGTCGGGGCACGACCCTATAGGATTCCCGGAAGCCAGGTTGCAAGCCGTGAACCAGGAAATGCAGTCCATGTTGGCCATGGTTGTCATAGAACCTTTGCATAGCCAATGGTGTTCCCCAAAGTTTTGGTACCTAAACCGGATGGGAGCATACCATTCTGTATGGGTTTCCATAAACTAAACAAGGTCTCTAAGTTAGATGCCTACCCGATGCCCCAGATTGACGACCTACAGGAAAGGCCTGGGAAAGCAGTTTATCTCACCACCATCGATTAATCGAAAGAGTATTGTCAAATCCCACTCCGGCCAGGGGACAGAGAAAAGACAACCTTTGTGACCCCCTCAGGGCTTTACCAGTTTACGGTGCTGCCGCTTGGCCTCCATGGATCCCCAACAACTTTTGAACTTCTCATGAACTCCCTTCTGAGGGGACACAGAGTATGCGGGAGCTTGCCTCGATGACATCATTATCTATAGCACTTCCAGAGCTCCCATCTGCAGCATCTGTGGGCTGTGTTTCAGTCTTTGGAGGCTGCTGGTCTCAACATCAATCCCAAGAAGACTTCGACAGCCTTCGCCCATACTTAGTATCTAGTATACTACATTGATCGGGACACTTCGGCCTTAACAGGGCTAGTAGACGGCTATTGATTGGCTTCCGTTCCCAGCCAATGCCAGACAAATCCAGGCTTTCCTGGGTTTCGTAGACAACTATAGAAGGTTCATACCGCACTTTTCAACATTGGCAGCCCTGTTGAAAGATTGCCTACAGTTGACCCGGACCGCCAAGGCCAGGGATAATCAACAAGAGGCCGAACAGGCATTTAGAGATCTGAAGAAGGCCTTGGCTAAACATGCAGTGTTACAATGCCCGGATTATTTGGTGCTGTTCCTCTTGCATGCGGATGCGTCTTGAGTAGGGATTGGGGCTATTCTCTTTCAGAAACAGGGGGAAGGAGAATGTCCAATTCTGTTTATCAGCAGGAAACTGTTGCCCCACGAGAGGGCCTATACCAATATTGAGAAGGAGTGTCTGGCAGTTAAGTGGGCCAACGAGCCGGTGAGATATTACCTCCTAAGGCACACATTACCCTGGTAATGGATCATGTGCCGTTGGTCTGGATTTCAAGGACTAAGCACTCTAACCCCAGGATCCTGGACTGTCCACCAGCCGGGTAAACTGCTGACGCAAGCAGATTTCCTGTCAAGAGCGCATACCCTGCCCAAACGTCAGGGCTTGGTGAGGAGGGTATATGAGGAAGTGACGTTGAAAACCAAGGGAGCAAAGTCTGCGGCATGCAGGACAGGAAGGGTTTAATCGGGATGTGCGCGGCTGTTAGGAGAGTGAAGGACTGTTCGGTGTGAGCGAGGGTGAGGATTCTGAAAGAGGCGGAGTTGGGTTAATGAATTGGCTCCGTCCTTTTCTTTAAAAGGAGTCAGAAGCCCACCACGAGGAGGTTGTGCCACAAAGGACAGAGGAGACTGCCGGTCATGGGCCAGAAGAGGCGTTTGTCCGAGCTTATTAGCCAGCCCGGGTAAACGGAACCGGAGGGCTGACGTGAACGGACACAGAGGCGACAGCAGAGGGCCAGTGCCACTCGGAACGCTGCACACGAGGAGCAGGTGAGCCTGCTGAAAAGGGTTGGGGCGGAGAAAAGGGGTGAACTCTTAAGCGGAACGCCTCCACCACAGGATTTGTTCATAACCGGGACAGTCTGGGCTGGAACCTGCCAAGTACCGGACCACCATAGGACTCACAAAAATCAGCATCACTATCAACAGATGAAAAGGGTTAAAATAGAAAAGCGACAGTATATTTGAACAGAATCATAAATGTGCTCCCAAAGCACCCACCAGAAAACATTTACGTTCTCAGTTAAATCTTGTATGTTTTATATCAAGAGGAATCGCAACTTGGGCCTATCTGAAACAGAAGTGCAGATGGGAGTGGGCCACGCGTTCAGGAAGACCATTTTTACTTACTGAAAGGAGCGCACTGCTGGTCAAACGCTCACCTTCTCCTACAGCACTCCACGTGCTCCACGTGTCCCTAGCACTGCGAGCAAAGCTCTTGCTGGGGCATTTTCGCTTCCTGGAGGAGGCGGCCTTAACTGCGGTCATGTGACAGATCACGTGACTTTGAAGCTCTATTTATTGCCGGCCCAATCACCCTTGCGACGTTAAGCCCTGGAGGCAGTAAGGGCTGGAGCTTCTGTTTTGCTGTGACTGTCCAACGGCTCTGTGAGTAACCCAGACCAAGGTTCTACGCTGCTACTTCATTTGCCTCAATTCAACCTGTCTTTAGGGAAAGGGGGGAGAGTCGGACTCTGGCAGCTCCTCAAGCTGTCGGGCGTTCCTTACCCTGAGACCAGGTGCTCCTCCAGTCTTATGCTGACTTATGGGACTATTACTCAGTTTATGAGCATTTTTTCGAAATAATTAATGGACATACCTGATGATCCATCTATTCCCCATTATCCCGATTTTAGAAAGAGATCCATATCTATTTGTATTCTCTTAAAAAGTGTACTTGGGGTAGTGTTTGATGTGTTTAAGCTATTCAGTGCATTTAAAAAATAAATACTGTCTGCTACACTATAGGTCTTATTATTTGTGATTTTTCCTGCTTGTAATACCTATTTTTAATTTAAGTCTAGGAGTTTCCGCACTCTATCATCCATAGAGCTACTCTGCTGTTATCCCTCCTGTTCCCTGCCTTTCACCCCTGCGGGTTCTCCACTCGTTTGGATGACATGTAAGGGACTTAGGAGCCGGGCAGTTATGGAGGTTTCCCTTGATTCTACTCTTCCTGCTGGGGTGGCTCTTTCTCCTATTCTAATAGACTGTATCCCACCAGTGAACCCCATCTTTGTTTCTCTGGGAAAACCACAACTTACATTAGTAGATGGCTCCGAGGATCCTGCTCTTCAAAAACGTATGGCCCTTGCCCAAATCCACTCACCTGATAGGACTGATCTATTTAATATGATGGGTATTATGCCACGCACTCCAGCCAATAACAGCTGCATCTTCACTGGAAAACAAGATATTTGCATAGATGCACAGGAAGAATGCCTAGCAGCAGCTATAGCTTCGAATTTGGAGGAAGGTGGTAGCGTACTAAGGGCAAGGGCGCACATTGATCACCTGAATAATAGTACAGTGAACACTGCATACCCAACCCCCGTCCTGCCTCTACCTGTCTCATTGCTGGATGACTCTGTTGCGAATGCTAGTGAATCTCCTGTCCTGTCTAAAGAGGTTATTGCTCAACAACTTCCCCTATCAGAGGGCAACAGGAACTATGGTATTTCTCCCAGCAATCTTCCACCTGAGGTATCTTCCTCGGGTAGGGGGATTAACCATACTTCCTCTATTCATGTTAATCTCTCTGCTACCTCTGTTGGCACGGCCAACACTCCTACAGTGAAATCCATAGTGTTTAAAACTCCACTCACAAAACCCCCCATTTATACCCCTAAAATAAAATCTAACACAGGTATTCAAGATAAATCTATCCAGGGGAAAAAAATCTCTAACTTCTTTGGAAAAAGGACTGCCACTAGTACCCCCACCAAACCTTCGCATTCAGTTTTAACAGTGGCCACCCTGGACCATACGCATCTGGCAGATGTAGCAAAGAAGTTAGAGACTGAAGACCCTGTAGATAACGATATTGACGACATTAGTATTATAGAATGTGCAGATAAGGCAATAGCTGAAAGTCAGTTGGATCCTAATTCCACTAACACAAACAATGTAACCCAGCAAACTTGTGATTCCTCTTATGTGGGCTCTCCTTCTAAACTCACGAACTTTATTGATGAGTATACAGAGAAGCAAAACTGGCTTAGAGAAAGGGGCTTGCTCCCAGATATACAAAAAGATCATGCCAGCCAGTCTATTCTGCATCATACCCTTAAAGAGGCGGATGACAGAATAAAATTAACTCAACCTACTCTCTGTGCATTGAATATGGTTCTTAGTTCCTTTGTGAGTCTCTATGACAATATATGTTCAGAGGTTAGATCACACTCTCTCTTACTCTCTAAAATCTATAATAGGCTAGAAGGACTAGACGGATTTGAAGAGCTGGTTAAAATTATTAAGGACGATCATCCCTCAATAACAAAACAGTCTTCAGACTCTATTCTCCCAAGTCAACCTATTTTGGAAGGGCCTCCGGCTAAAAAAGCCCTTAACGTGGATAAGGATAGTCTCCCGGGTGACGCCCTTAATAGAGTCTCGGGTACTACTGACCCTCTTTGCTCGGACAGGGGTTTTGGTGATCAACCTTCTTTGATTCCCCCCATGAACGTTGAGGGCGTCCAAGTGGACCATGCCCCAGACGTAAATCCTCCTATCACCTCCATAAGAGATTACTAAACCCCTAGTGGAGAAAGCCCAAGAGGGGTTGATCGTCAATTCTCCTAGCTTCACTTCTCCGGGATTATCTTCTGAACCGACTACATTAGAAATGGTTAAATCACTTAAGGGAGACAATGTCGCCCCCTCTCTTGATTCTAAATATGATCTTATTCAGGAGAAGCCTCTTGACTTCATTGACCTCACAAAAGAAACTGTACACTTAAAGGCCTTTGCTCATACAGGTAAAAAAAAAAAAAACATAACCAACAAATAAAGATAACTAAAAATCAGAAGAATATGAAAAAAATAAATTCTTTTACTAATCAATTCTTTAAAAATCTTTTTTTGGCAAGTGCTCCTGTGTGTGCAACAACCCCTACCCCTTCTAAGGGGACTAACAATCCAGTGGAACCAGCGGGACCTGTGACCGCTATCTCTAACGCGGCTGCTGCTTCTGCCGGACTAACCTCACTACCTATTAGTCCAGTTGTACCTAGTCAGTCCGATCCTTCGGCAGTTAGTCTTATGCCAAAGGATAATATTCCTCCTGTGGTGGTGGGCAATATTGGGCAGGCTGAGGAAACTCTTGTCACCTGCCATCCAAAAACAGTTTCACCTGACCTGGAGCCTATAAATAACATTGCTCCAGCTATATTGACCACCCAAACCTTATGTAAGCCGATGGCATCCTCTTTGGACGCAGTACCTCCAACTATCTCGTGCAATTCCTCATCTAGCTCAGATCTTACCTACCCTGAGTCTACTATCACTCCGATATCGGCAAATTTGGTTAACCTTGACATGGTGAAGCATCTATTTCAGGAGCTCCTTAGCACAAATTCACTAACTGGGGTGGTTCTTAATCCTATTACAGGCACATCTCAGGATAGGGCCCCTACTATTTCTTCTTCCTCTATAGATGGTTATCCATCATGTCATCTTGATGCTCATTTGACCAACACAGAGTCTATAACGGGGGAGTGTGTTACGGGATTTAGACCCGTGGGGGGTCTCTATGTTCCCAACTTCCTTAACTCAGCTCTCCCTAAACCGCCAAATGGAGGCTCATTCAATGGTCATGAAGGCTCTTCCATCGGGCTCGAACCCTTTCAAAATAGGAATTCTCCCAATCTGTATGAAAGATTTCCTTTGGGACCACATGCATCCCAAAATAGGACTATATTAAGGGGTGCAGGGGTACTGATCTGGAAGCCGACTCTTTAAGTCAATTTACAAAAGGTATAACTGATTCACTACCTCATTCAGCGGAGGCTAAGGATTCTTTGGACATCCTGCAGCTTATTAGCCTTTGGGGTTAGGACATGCCTATCTGTCTCAACCGCGGAAATATATTAAAAATCTTCCATCAACTTCCCCCTCTCTCACTCATCTCTAGTTACGATCTGGAAAGGATTTTCTTTCCCACTCAAGGACGCGTAGACATGAGCAATATCATTCTGAAATCAAGAGTGGTATTAGAATTAATAATGGGCCAAACAGAAGGTCTAATGCAGCTTGGTTTTGAAGCAAATCTGTTACAATTCAATCAGCCTCCCCGTAAATATGGAAGGGGTGAAGAGTATAGGGGAAACCTTACAATGGTGTATCACCCGGAAGGAGCCCCAAAGTACCAACTGAGGCAATTTGCGCCCAGATTTAATGGGAACGCAAAAAACTGGGCCCAGGGTACCTCAGGTCTGTGGAAATGAGCACCCTCCTAAGTGTTCTGCTACACCTATTAATGTTTTGGTCCCGAATAAATTCATTTTTCTTTCCTGGAATTCCAGGGTAAATACTCATCTCTTCACAAATACTGACACAGTACTTATGATCAGTGCTTCACACTGTTTCTTTCTACAGGAAACCTGGTTGCTCTCTGCTCCCGTTGTAGATGGATTTGACATCCATTCTCAAAATGCTAAATCTAGCTTGGGAGGGAGGGACTCTGGGGCCTTCTCATTGGAATTAGAGCTTCTTTTGGCTTCAGGAACAAGGTCCTTGCGGACACACCATTTGGTATTTTGGCTCTGGAGGTCATTTCCCTTGGTAGACTGGTTAACCTTCTCTTGATTAAGGCATTGCTGCCCTTGAGCCGTTCTTGGAGAGTCTAACGGATATTGTACTTGCATGGAGATCTTTACATCCCAGGGGGAAACTGATTTTGGCTGGTGATTTTAACTCTGACTGTTCTATTTCGTCTGAGGTTGAGGTTTCCTTCAACCCATGGAGTGACCATGGATCACCGTTGGTTACGTTTCTTTCTCCTTTTCCCATGAAGTTTTTGCCCGCTGGGGGGCCACACCATCTTAAAACTGTGGGACAAGGGACAGGGGTACGCTGGTCACCTGCCAATATCAATCTCCTTAACTGTAAACTGATTTCTTCGTTTAATCCTACTTCTTTCTCTTGGAAACTAGCAGTATTTATCACCCTATACTTTGATAGCTTTCTCAATGCTCTCCACAGCAGTATCTCTGGTTCTCTTAGGAAGGGTATCCCTAAAAAATCCCATGCTCATAGGTTTCATCAGGAGTTGGCCAATGAAAAGGCCTATGCTCGGAAACTTATCAGAGAGGTTCAACTTCTTGGTACTGACCGGGATAATAAAAAAACAAAAATCAAAGCTAATCGCCAAAAATATAAAAATGACTGCAAATCAAGAAAATCTAGTTTGCTACAAAATGATGCGGAGCTCATGCTTAGAGTACTTGTCGAAAGAGATCTTAGGGCATTCTGGGCTACTCTTTGTAGCCAAGATGACGTGGCGGTGGTTGACCAGCTGAATGCTATCCCAGAGGTTCAATGGGTGTAGAGCACTACACCAAACTTTTTGGTACAGGGGGGAGAGGGGCTAGAACTTTGTACATTGGGGGAGAATGCACCAAATGATACATGGGAGCCCGTCATTGATTATGAGACAATACTTGGCCTTATTGCCAAAGCTAAGAAATCTAGGGCCCCAGGGCCTAATGGTTTAACAAATAATACATTGAAAGCAGAACCAGAAATTTGGGCTAAACTCTTGTGTCTGCTATTCCAAGACATTCTCAATTCTGGTAAGGTTCCAGTTTTTATAGACCAATCTCTCTTATCGATGCGGACTGTAAGCTTTTTGCCTCCATGCTTCTCTCCCACCTTAATGTCTGGATTAAGGAAATTCATATCCTCTCGAAGCAACAAACAGGCTTCAGGGTTGGCCATTCAACCAATCTCAATGGCATTATCTTAACTGCCCTACAAAGTTCAACCTGGGGAAAATATGATGGTTCTCTCTGTGTTGCTTCAATCGATCTGTCAAATGCATTTGATCTGGTAATTAGGTCTAGACTCTGGGGGAAACTATCTAAGTGGGGAATCCCGGCAGGTCTTCTCACTTTAATCATGGCAATGTATGAGAACTCGGGGGTCCATATTAGGATCGATCTTGAAGGAACGCTCTCTAGAAGGATAAGGACTCGTATTGAGGTCAGACAGGGCTGTTCATTAGCCCCATGCCTTTTTATCCTCTATTTGGCAGACGTAGGGGAATTTCTTGGAAATACAGGCATGGTGAATGCAAAATTGGGGGATCTCAGGCTCTCATGGTTGGCATATGCCGACGATTTTCTTCTCTTTGACTACACTAAAGTCGGCCTACAGAGGCTTATCTGCAAATTTGAAGAATATGCCATTCTTAACGGGTTAAAAATCAACCCGAACGATGGTCTTCTCAAGGGGGAGAAAAGGGAACAATAAAGTGTGGAACATTGGTGGGGAAAACATCATCAGAGCACATAAAATTGTCTATCTGGGATTCCTTATTCTGGCCCAACCATCGGCCGTTGAATTAAGACGCTCCCTTAGACATAAAATACTCCCGCTTATTTCTCAATCTATTAAGACAATAAATAAGGCATGTTTTCCTTTATGTTATGTTATGTTATGTTATTTTGCACTTATATAGCGCCTTATATACCATTGGTATGGTCTGAAGGCGCTGGTAGGTTGAACGCCCTTGGGAACCGAAGTTCTTGTCAGTAGAGGGAGGAGAGAGGATCCAAAAGGTGCGAGTGCGCATCTGGTATGTGTGCAGCTGGTGCGAAAATTCCTGTGGAAGCTGCTTCATAGCGGTAGGTGTGGTGGCTGAGAGGTCAGGAGTATGTGTTCGAATCTGGCAGGAATTATCCAGACCGAGAGTGGCAGCGTGAGGCCTGAGGAGAACGCCTGGCTGGGGGTGCGAGACCAGCAGTGATTACAATAGAGTGATGTGGAGTGAGCGGCGTCAGATGTTGATATGAGAACAGTTATACCGAATGGTGTCATAGTATCTCTGTGTTCTAGTTGGGTGGTGGTGTAAGGAGAGAGTAAGCGTGGGGTGTGATACACCTATTACACCTATTGTAGATTTCTTCAAGGGAAAGGTGATCCCAAAACTAATAAATGGAATGGAATTGCATTACTTAGTTCTCCTGACCTTTTGGGACATCCTTGAGGGTATCTATTGGAGAAAAGTTATGAAACTGCCTAATTGTGTCCCAATAGTGGCCATAACATATGAACTGGGCTTAGTTTCTCTGCGAGCTAGAATCCTTTGGAGAGTTCTAACACTTTTTTCTGCCCTGCTCTCTCCTAAACACAATACCCTCTATGTTGATGTGGGTAATACGCTCCTCTCTCAGGGATCCCTAGACCGAAATTCGTATCTTACAAGATTTTTTTTTTTTTAAGTTTTATTATTTTGAAAACAAATAAACAATACAAACCAAACTTGCAGCATTATTTACAACAGACTCGTGAACATCAATTAACTCACGTCACTGCTCCCCAAATCCCTCCCCCCTCAAGAGCTTATTTGCGTTTCTCGTTCTGTATCTGCTGCGTGTGGCCGGGTATCGCTTCCTTCCGAAGCTGCAGAATCCACCAATGTGCCAAACAGTCCTGTTATTAACATTCTCCAAGCCATCAGGTTACCCACTTCTTCTTCCCCGCTCTTGCTACATGCCTCCTGCCACACTACCGTTTCAGCCTCCGCCCATTTTTGCAAGTCCCGCCACCATACCTCAACCCGTGACTTGTGGCACTGCTTCCAGCCCATGGCAATCCTTCTTTTAGCAAGCACATATGCCAGGTCCCTCAGTTTCCCAACATGTTTAGTATTCCATGGTCTGGGAAACCCTCCCAACAGGCATGCCCAGGCCGTATCTATGTTGAGCGTGACCCCTTTATCCGCTAGTTTCCGTGCCACTTCCCCCCAAAAAGCTTCAATCACTGGGCAAGACCAGAGCATGTGTGTCATATCAACATCTTCTTCGTCGCATTTTGGGCATGCTTGTCTTCCTGCGTTTACAAACTTAGATATTCTTTTCGGGGTCATATAGGCTCTATGCGTTATGTATAACTGTATCTGCTGCAATCTGGCGTTTCTGGACACCTTCTTGTGGTATCCCATAGCACGTTCCCACATCCCATCGGTCATCTGTGCCCCCACCTCCGCTTCCCAGTCCAGCCTCAAATGAGTCCAATCCTTCCCCACCCGGGTCATCACCATCTCGTACAGTCTAGAGATCTCGTGCCCTCCTTCTGATATGTCATATATCGTTCCCATTAGGAAGTCTGGCTCCTCCGCCAGTACAGTCTCTGGCCAGGTTTTACAAATAGTCTGCACCAGCCTGAGATACGTGACATATTGGCCTCTGTGCAAACCTGCCTCTTCTCCCAGTTCTTCGAAATCTTTAATAATCCCTTCTTGCCATACATCTCCCAATCTGACCAGCCCGACCGATTCCCAATAGGTCCTAATTATCATTCTGAGTTGGTTGTCTCCCCCAGCTAAGGCGACTAGCGGCACCTGTGGGGAATACGGGTACAGGTTCTCCATCAGTTGGCATACTTTGCGCCACATCTTCCACCCAAGCAACATCATACCCGGGCGTTCTTTAATTTCAAGTCTAGGCACCCAGATAATCTCCTTTAGGTAAAACGGGGTGCAGTCCTGCCCAAACAGCCTAAATTCAGGTACCTCATCAGAGAGCCATTTGGTTACATATTGCAACTGACTATCTACATAATAGGCCTCAAAATTTGGCAGCTTAATGCCCCCTCTATCATGGAAGTTCTGCAGCTTCCATAGCGCTACTCTATTGCGAGTGCCATGCCATAGGAAGTCCCGGCACATGCTGTTCAGTTTGACAAAAAACTTTTTGGGTATCAAGTATGGTATATTACTGAAGAAATGTAACAGCCTGGGCAGGACCACCATTTTGACCATCGCCCCCCGTCCCATCATCGCCAGCGGCAGCTTCTCCCAAAACTTCATATTTGTTCGGATTTTTTTCACAGCCACCTCGGTATTATGCAAGTGTTCCCCCTCCACCGTATGATACACATCTATTCCGAGGTAGCGGAAGGAATCAGCCGCCCAAGGTACGGACAACACTGGCAACCGCTCCAGAGGGGCTCCTATGTAGCTCCCCAATGGGAACATGCTCGATTTTTGGGGGTTCACCGCTATGCCGGACAGTTCTGCATACTTTTCCATAACCTCTAGAATATACTGAAGATTTTCCTCCGGATATTTCAAATATAGTGGTAAATCGTCAGCATACAGAGGGATATTAGGTGTTTCTCTCCCCCTACCTCAATACCGACCATGTCATATTGTTGTCTGAGGTACACTGCCAGGGGCTCCAGGGCTAGAATGTATAACATCGGAGACCAGGGGCACCCTTGTCTGGTGCCTCTACTGAGTTGCCACCTCTCGGATATCACCGATACTGTGCGTACCCTGGCCAGTGGTTCACTGTATAGTAATTTTGCCCACCTAACATAACCCGGCCCCATCCCGTATTCTTCCAGGGCCTCCAACAACCATGGCCACCTCACTGAATCAAAAGCTTTGACTGCATCTAGGGACACCACCGCCATTTCCCCCTCGCTCCTGTTTCCCTCTTCAATCACCCGGTGGAGTCGCCTATGGTTGTGGGTTATATTTCTGTTGGGGACATAACCTGTCTGGTCCGGGTGTATCAGTTTGCTAATAACTCTACGCAGCCTATTGGCCAGGACCGCCATCAATATCCTGCTATCCTGGTTCAACATTGACAACGGCCTATAGGAGCCGCAGCTATGCCCTGGCTTGTTGGGCTTAGGGAGCGGCACAATTAACGCTTCTCTAAGCGATTCCGGCAGCCGACCCATCTCAAAAGACTCATTGAGCATCTCTAGCATAGGGGGGAGTACTTCCACTCTATATGTTTTATAAAACTCGCCAGGGAATCAGTCCGCGCCCAGGGTCTTGCAGGTGGGCAGCTGCTTCACCACCTCCTCCAATTCCTCTAAGGTAATCGGTGCGTCCAGCTCCTCCCTTTCTTTAGCACTAATCTTAGGTAATTCCATGTCTTTTAGAGTTTCTCTAATCTCCTCTTGATTGTCCCCTCCTCTGTCCTCATATAATGTCCTATAATAGTCCGAGAATGCCTCGTTGACTCCCTCCTGGGTGTCAACCACCTCCCCGCCTTCTTTAGTTATTGTCCTAATCGGGGGCCTGGGGGTTTCGCTCTTATATAACCACGCCAGCAAGCGGCCAGTTTTATCCCCTCCTGCATGTTGCCTCTCGACATACTTCTTATAGTTAAGGTTGCAGAGCCTTTCCCAAAGCTCTGCGCACCTCTGCTGTAACTCGAGTACAAGTTCCGCATCCCCTCCCGCCCTGTTGCTTTCGCGCTCCAGTTTCTCTTCTGCTTCCTCTAGTTCCGTTAGGACCCCACCCTGTAGGCCTTTTGATTTAGCAATAGCAGCACCCCGCAATACCACCTTAAAGGCTTCCCAGAGCGTGCCCGCTGAGTGTACGCTGCCTGTTTTTACCTCAAAGTACTGTGTGATCGCATCCCTGATATCTTTCTTTAAGACCGGGTCCCGGAGCGCCGCCGCCCGGAGGCGCCATGTCGGTATCCACGCCCTGGGGCGGCAGCACTGCCAACTCAGCACCAGAGGCGAGTGGTCCGACAGGACCCTCGCTCTATAGTCTATTTGGGTGGTCTCTATCACCACATCTGGCGTGGCAAAAAAGTAATCCAGCCTCGTATGCAGTTGCTGCGAAGCTGAGTTATGCGAGTACTGTGTTTCATTAGGGTGTTTCAGCCTCCAAACATCTGCCAGCCCAAAGTCGTCTAGTAATGTCTGCAATACCCTGGCCGCTGGGGTGGGCCTATCAATCTTCCCATCAGATCTGTCTGCCTTTGGGTTGAGCACGCAGTTGAAATCCCCTCCCCAGATAACCGCTCCTCCCATACACGCGCCCAGATGAGTACACGGGGTTCTAAAATACGTCGCAGTGTTTTGGTTGGGGGCATACGTATTTACAATGCACACCTCTCTATTCTCTACCAAAGCCTTTAATATGACCAACCTCCCCTCCGTGTCCACCACCTCTTGTGTAAATTGGAGCGGAACGTGCGGTGCCACCCAGACCAGCACTCCCCTAGCGTAGGCAGAATACAGAGAGCTTACTACAGTATCTCTCCACTTCTTCCCCACCAGTTCCAATTTTTGCTGGGTCAAATGTGGTTCCTGCAACAACGCAATATCAATCTTCTCTCTTTTTAAGTACATCATGACTTTGTTTCTCTTTAAGTAACTGTTAAGTCCCCTGACATTCCATGTTACGATCTTAAGGTCCCCCATGGCTCACGAGTGTCCTCCCGCCTTCCGTGTAGCGACTCCCCTTTGCCCACGTGATACAGATACAGCTCTCCATCTTTGCTTGTTGTTTCTCGTACCAGCTCAAACTCCCCATAACTATGTACACAGCAAATTCCCAACTTCCCTCCCCTCCCCCCACCCGTCCCTTCCCCAACATCACACACCCCAACTGCTGCCCAGCTCCATTCTCGGAACTCAGGTACCCCCACATCTAGCCCTGCAAGCACCAAACAATGCACAGAGCTCAGTAGGGTGAAGTCGCCCTAATGGCCACTTAACTAAAATTGTTGTGGGGTAAAGAGATCCGCTCTGTAAGGCTCCCGTTAATTCAATAATAACTACCGTGCTTATAATATTTAGTGCAATAGTCAGACCTTCTCTACTGAAGGCTTCGCAAACGACTATATTCAAGTCCCACGTGCCGCGCCATCTTGTGGCACCTTCCTCGTGCATTACTTATCTCTTCCATGCTCTTTCTCTGTCCGAACTTCTGACTCCTGGGGACTTCCCTGTGTATCGAGGCATCCTCCGTGGTCTCAAAAAACAAAGTTTTATGTTTATGAATGACTTTCAATTTTGCCGGATACAGTAACATATATTTGTGGCCCGCCTCTCTCAATCTCCGCTTTACCGTCCCAAAGTTCATGTGGCTACGCTGCACAGACAGGGTATAGTCCGGGTAGGCCGTGATGTTTGCCGCTCCTCGTGTAATCATTCCTCCCTTACGAAAGTGTTCCAATATCCTCTCCCGATCTCGGTAATTAAGAATTTTGGCTATCACCGGCGTAGGCGGATTCCCTGGCGGCGGCCTCCTTGTTAGAGCTCTATGTGCCCTTTCCACCGCAAATCCTTGAGATAGGGCTCCTCTGGGTATCTCTTGCAGTAGCATGGACTCAATGAATTCTGTGGGATCATGGCCCTCCAATCCCTCCGGCAGGCCCACGATGCGGATGTTGTTTCGTCGGGCTCGTCCTTCCGCCTCCTCCGCTCTGCTTTCCAAGTTGCCCACTCTTTGTATCAGGGCATGCAATTCGGCCTTATGGGAGGCGCAATCTGCAGTATTCGGGCTAACTTCCTTCTCAAGGGACTCCGTGCGCTCCGCCAAGGCCCTGACGTCTTGTCGGAGTAGATTAACGTCCGACCTTGAGGTCCAGCGCCAGTTCAGTGACGGCTAGTTCGAGTTTAGATTCCCAGGCCGCCCTTTGGTCCGCAATCGCAGCTAGGACTTCTTGGTTAGCGCCCGATGTCGTCATGCCGCTTGCAGGCGGCTTGTCCCTACTCTTGGTATTGTCTTGACCCGGGGACGACTTAGCGAAGTCGTCTAAGGTGGGCTGTTTCGCCTTCGGCCTCACCGTTCTATTCGACATGACACAGAGGACCTGTATTTTGCACAAATGACAAATGTGCGCTCAGTACGCCCCTTTCGCTCGGTCACCGTGCGGCCTGCTCCTTCCTTTGTTCCGGACATTGGTCGGCCATTTTGTGTCGTCTTTCGTCACCGGCGCTCCTTATCTTTTCCGCACAGATCTCTGCCGCCGTTCTTCCTACACCATCCAGAAGTTCACCACGCGTGGCCCGATCATTCACACGCCGACATATGTATTTTCAACGGTCGTCGGCCCATCGTTACGCACTTTTTCGCCTGGATCATTACAGGATCTCGGGAGCTTCTCCAGATCACGTCCTCCTACATGGCCCTCGTAGCCAGGCCCCCATTCATATCTTACAAGATTCCGTGACCTCTGCGACAAGATGCTATTAGATCTTTCCACTGATAGGGATACCCTGTTAACTAAAACTAATAAAGTTAAGGAATGTATTTTCAGCTGTGACTGGAGTAACACGCTGGAAAAATTGCATGCTTACCCTTCTCTCAGTGACCTACAATTTGACCATAAGAAGAGAGGCGCCTGTCTTTTATTCTGACTCAATTCCCTAACCGCCACTATCGCTCTCTTCTCCTCAAGCTTCGATGGAATCTCCTCCCTACTAAGAAAGTCCTCCATAGAAGGAAGGAGATTAGTGATTCGGGCCTTTCATGCCGTTTCTGTCACACTCCTGGGGTAACTGAATCTACACGCCATTTCTTTTTAGACTGCGTTGCTCTGAAAGGTCCTAGGGACATCTATTTAGGTAGATTCAACACTCTGGGTCTACTGGGGGCAGATAATCTTATTTGGTCTCAGTGTCTTGCCATCTCTAAAACCAAAGATGGGCTTGCTGTGGCGGGATTTATCAAATCATTAGATTTGTATGCCCCTTCCCTTTGATTAATTTGTATGATGAATTTTAACTTCCTACATCATTGACTATACCATGTATGTATATAAAAATCCGAAATATTTTTGATATTTTTGCTAAGATTTGTTTATACGTAAAGGGAAGCTGCTTTTTTAATCACTAAACATTGTATCGAGTTTTAACTTGCACTGAATTTTTTAACTTGATTTGCGCTATGTCTCTCATTCTTAGAAAAAGGATATTTGGGTCTTTATGTATCTTTTAACATATGTGTAATGAAATCTATTTGTAATGTATGTTTTTTGCTATGCTCTTCTTTTGTTTTTCTCCCTTTTATCTATATTGATGCTCTTTTTTTCTTACTCAGTGTATTTGTAAAGGTTTCCTTTGTAAACCATATACAATAAAATAAAAAGACCATTTGAACCTCTGAACCAAGATGTGAGTCTAAAGTTGATCAGGTACAGGACTCCTACATCTAAGCCAAACCAGCAATGCTCCTGTGCCCAGTGCATGAGTGCTCAGCTCGAAAGACGCCCAGTGCATGAGTGCTCAGCTCGAAAGTCCTTTCCAGCTCTGCCACACAGCCTGCGGGCATTTCCGAGACCTCATCATCGTGGCACAGATGATCTACCTCCCTCTCCCCTTGCAAATCCTCTCCTCCTTCAACTCCTATTGTGCTCCTCTTCAGACTTAAGAGAGGGATCACAATGAGGAGTAGAAAACCCATTCAGACACAAAGTGGCAACAGCAACACTCAATGGGCGCATCCAAGGAATAGGATACTGTGAAGGCATCATGAAGTAAGACACAGACAACATGTTCAAGATTGGTTCTCAAAAGGCTTTATTTAACTTAAAAGTCAGGGTGGAGTAAGGCCTAACTTGCCCTATGCTAAGGTGGGATTTCCCTACCTAAAGATAACTAAGGATAGTCTGTGTCAGGAAGTCCAATTCAAAAGTCTGTCTGTGTCCAAAACCTATTGTTTCCCTCACAACTAACTGAATACAATGTGTAGGGATGTCTGCAATAGTGTTCAAAACAAAGCTCTGAGCTTCTTCCAGCTCCTGGATTGAAATCAGCTTCCCCTTCCCAAAGTTCAAAATAGTTCACAAGGTATTGGGGTACCTTTCCCCAGGAGTTCAAATTTTACAGCTTTTCAAAACCACACCAGTTCAAAGCTTCCTGCTTTTCAAAAATAACACAGTTCCTTGGGACACTTCCAACTCTTTTACCATCAGTACTTTTCATTGGTTCACCTAGGTAGTTATGTTTCTTGACTTCAAATTCACATAAGCGGCTGTGGTAAAACACAAGCTTCTTTATAGACAGTTTCATAAAGGGGGGCACGCTGTCTAGGCCCAGGTATCGGACCACACCGTCCACCCATTAAAAGGCACACAACTGATACCCCTTTGTGTCTGCATTCCATCTACAATTATCCACTGCTTTCCTTTGACAGTGAAACAGTAACATAGTTCCTTTTATCAGTGTTACACTCTTCCAACACTTTATCATGGCTTGGTTGGCAACCATGCCCTTTTTTACACTTTTGGTATTATTCTGGCTCTTGCAAATATAGGTTTCCTCTTAAACTGCAGTTCCTTGAATTCCTTTAGCTTGTTCCAATGCTTTGTTTCTCATCTCATACCCCTCTTGGTATTTCCTTGGCTTTGCCAAATACTTGTCTCTCCAACAATACATTCTGTGGTATTAGCTGCTTGCACCACCTTGCTTTAATTCCATTCACACATACTCATCACTTTCTTTTGCTCTGTGCGGCATTCCAAAGTGTTTATAATGTCTTTCAATGTGTTCAATATTCAAAAGCACCTGATTTGGCATTCAAAAGTGCCCATAACCATTTTCAGTTTGTTCAATATTCCAAAAGTGTTTGTTTCAAGTTCCCATAGTGCCCCGGTATGAGTGTTCTCTGTTTCCACTCATCGGCTTCACACGGCAGCTCCCTCCAATAGCCTCCAATACCTCTGCTCCTCCCTCACAGTGGTCATTGAGAGCATAGAGACATGCGACGACTGGAGTGCTTCGGTGCCCCACAAGTCCTGCTGTTTGTGCCCGACGCAGAGGGCTTGCAGGACCTCCAGATTCTCTCACGGCTACCTTGGCCCCAGCAGCCCTTTCCCCTGCTCGACAGAGCTTCCAGGGCTGTGTCTGTCTGCCACTACTGTCTCTCCACTCTCGTGTTGTGCAGCCCGCATTTTTACATCCATTGGGATTGTTAAATGACTGCAGGTGTGGGTCATTCAGTACAATTGTCTGACCATGGTAAAACTCATTAACGGGACATGCCTGGTTGCTCCATCTGAAATCCTCCATAGCCCTCTTCTTCGTCCCAGTACTCCGAGTGGTGTTTTGGGAGGTTTGAATTAAAGAAAGCGTCCTTAACTCTATGTTGTCTCCTCCTCGTCCTGGTGCTTGGCTGATCTAGGTCTACATTAACATTTTTTTTTTTTTTAAATCTTTTTATTGGCATTTATGATAGATACAACAGCAGTATGGCATCAGAGTGCCCACTGCGACACAAAGCAAATTGTCAGACATTCTGATGTTTCAGTAAACCAAAATTACAATTATAACAGAAACCAATAACATGAACAACGATTGTCTCCAAATGACCTGCAATAAACTGCATTGTAAGAGTAGGCATGAGGAAAGAAGTGGGAGCACAAAGAGGGAAGGGAGGACGAGAGGGAGGATCAAGGAGTGAAAGGGGGGCACAAGCATCTCAAGGCAGTGGTGTGTGTGTGTATATATATATATATATATATATGTATATATATATATATGTATATGTATATGTATATGTATGTATATATATATGATGTATCCTCCTATTTGTTCTCTTCCTCGTCCTGGTGTTGAGGTGGTATTTCTGGGGGACATTTTGTAGGGAAGAAAAGGGAAAGGGCTGACAGTAGCCTACGAAGGGTAGAAGGTTCATTCTGAAAGGGAATGGGGGTTACCATGTCTCGACTAATGACTGTGGGGGACCGGAGGGGGGGGTCTGTACTTCCGCTTTCTATTTGGTAGAGGAGAGGCACAGAGGACCCCAGCCAAGATTCTCAATAAGGTAGCAATGGACGAGCAATCAAGGCCTAGCTTCTCAGGAGGTGATGCAGGCTGGTTCTTAAGCACAGTGTAGTCCCCAAGCACCCACAAAGGAATGTCCGCACACTGTATCGGTTAAAACACAGTCTTTATATAATTAATAGTCAAGGTTATATACAATATCACGACAATGCACTTTGTGCTCGGTTATCTATAATGGAAAATATACAGTTCTACATTGTACCACAATTACTATTAGATCTCTTTAAAGTGCATCAACTGTACGGTTAAATGGCACACAAATCAGTTTGTAAAGGAAACCAACAATAGAGGTAAGAGGAAAGCAGTTGGTAAGAACAATTGGCAGAAATACTGGTCACTACCGTTAAACACAGTTCTGTGTGGAGAACCCCCCCACCTGGGCAACCTGTAGAATAAATATACAAGCCCAGTCCATATATTGTTCACAAGAGACTTCCCAATAGTTCTGCAACCCCAAAGTACCTGGCATTGTAGCGTTCCTCGTCGGGGGATCGACAGCCCTTCTTGAGTGCCCTCCCTTTTATGCAGGAGTCACGGGACGTCGAACGTCTGACGGAAAACAGGGTGAGCTACGTCAGTGACGTGGCAGCTTCGTTCCTAGCGGTGCTCGTTGACGGGGGAAGCGTAAACGTCCTGCAAGAAAGAGGCGTGTAGGGCACCTCGGTGTCGATAGTTCTGGACCGCAAAGAGCTGTGGCCCAGCAAGGGCGTTGAGTCGTCGGCGTCTCTGTGGTCTTTGGGTAGCGGGAAACCCACCGGCGGATGCTCCTCGGCGTGTCGACGGTCAGACCTTCTCCAGCGGGATACAGCGGCGACGATGCGGACGAGAGCGTCCTTGGATTCTAAAGTTCTTAGGCAAATGGGAGCACGGCGGCTCCGGTCGGCGACGGCGGTCATCGACAGTGGCGGACTCGGGTCGGCAGCCTGTCGAAGTTCTGTCTACCAGGGAGCTTTGGCAAAGATCAGCTGGTGCACGATGGTCCCTCGTAGCTCGGGTAGAGGGCGCCTTACCAGGTCCTCTCTGGGTCAGTCCTTGGAGACACAGCAGCTTTCAGATTGTGAAGGAGAGCAAGAGCAATTCTTCTCGTCCAGCAGGGCTTCAAGGTTAAGCTTCAGGTTTACTCCAGTTACTTGTCGTAGTGGACTTCAGCTTCTGAACACGATTCCTAGCAGTGAGAGGTCCCCAGATATACTGTTGATTTGCCATTCATTCCACTGGGTCATACTCAAGCATCCAATCACGGCGAAGGGCATTCATGCAGGCAGGCAGCCAATCGGTCACACAGTGCATTCAGGCCATTCACTTCTCTCCAGACATTCACAATTAGTTATGTGTATTGGGACAAGTACCCAGCCATTCAACACTCCACACTGCATTCATACCAGTTTCGGGCAGGGCTGTCTCAGTCATTGTGTCAAGCACCAGATACTAGACACCCACAACACAGAATGCGTATTCGTCACACACTCCAGGTCAGCACTTCACAACACTACCATATATGGAACTTCCACCCAACAGCCAGTCAGAGGGAAGGGACAGAGGCAGGGCTTCCGGGACTTCGGGAAGGTAAAGGTAACAGGCATGGAAGGCAAGAGGCCACGGGGGCCATCTTGTCTCCATCAGGAATCTGATTCCAATGACAGGGCCTGGGCATCCCAAAATGGAGGACGCTCAGGGCACCAGTCAATTCAGCATGGAGCTTCCATTAGCCCATATCCTGCTCTTTGGGCCACACACAGGTGCCCAAAAACATATACTAGGGCACAGGGTTGTACCCCTACCCATGGGTGCCATAAGGGTATCCCATGGGGCTGTTCACCAAAAGAGAGAGCTGCACCGCCAGGAGTCCCACATGAACTCCTGCACAGAAAACACGACAGAACACACGATAAAAAGGCAGTAAAGGACAAGGATACAGAGGCCCTGTCCCTCCGATTAATTTCCAGCATCACAATGACGTCCTCTCCCCCCCTCCCTGTTATGATGTAAGGTCCGCTTCAGCCCCTCTAGGACGCACACACCTATACCTCATTCTGTTAGAACACAAAGTAGTGGTCAGTGGAGCAGTGGGGGGGACTGGAATGCCCTGGTACATGACTTGCACAGGCAACACTTCAGGCTGGATTGCCTTTCCAAGATGGCACCACGAGAATGGCTCACTTGGAACCCAACATGGCCGCAGTGTTTTCCACAGTCTCTGATTGAACCCAACAGACTATGCAATCAGGGAGTGGCACAGGACTACAAAAACACACCCTGAGTCTCACTCCCTGTTTCACATTGTGTCTGCTCCTTGATAAGCCAATGAATGCCTACTCCGTATCATATCCGCACCTGTGAGCAGCTGAGGACTACTACGCCATCCGTTCCACATCTGTGAAGAGACAGGAGAAAGAAGAAGCAAGAAGTCACTCGCGTATATCGCGCTCTGAGGGAACATGAAGAAACAGCCTAGTGCACTTCAGAATAAGCAGCAAACAAGTACAGAAGAAGAAACAGGAAAGGACCTCAGAGCGTGCTCTGGAATAAACAGGTATAAAAGGAGGACGAGATAGAAACTGCATACGCGGTTCGCCACATAAAGAGGAAGAGAAGGCAGTAAGAAACAAGAAGGTAAAACCTGCGCTTCACTCTTGCTCTACTTACCCACTTGCTTGTCAACGGTGGACATGCTCCCACCACTCAGAGACATTAGCGTCCTGCAAAAGAGAAAACGCAGCGTTTGTTACAAGCAGTGCAGGATAACGAAACAAACGCTCATAAAGACATTAAACGAACGAGCGCTCAAGGACCTTAACACACGAGCGCTCAAAGGCATCACCAAATCCAAGGGCACTATAGCCAGCAAAGACTTTCATCAGGCAGGAGTCAAGCAGCAAGGTTGTGCTCCAGCACCACACGTGTCACAGCAAGTCTGGGGAGGAGTATTAAGTGAAATAACTAATACCAGTGCCAGTCCTTCCCCATTAAATCAGTAGTGTGGGAGGACCGGTAGGGGGAGTACTTCTCAACAAGGCTATGATTATTCTCTTTGTGTGTTTACGTGGCTACATCAGGGCCAACAATCCACCAGCATTCTCACCCCCCTTCCGTCAAAGGCGACAGGCTTTATTTATACCACGCTGTCCGTCTTTTGGGAAGCGAGGTGTAGTACACACACCTAGCTCATCCCAGCCCAGAGGTGCAGAGCAGGGAACTTGTTATCTGTTGAAGAGCCAGGTGCTCCTGCAGGGCATCAGGTAGGTGTTACACTGATCCTCCCTCGCATATTCACCCCGAGGGTGCATATGGTACCATCCAAAAGCAATTGCCTTTTCCTGGCCAATTGAGAGGAGGATCCAGGTGGAAAAGAAGTGAGGAGGCCCTCAGGTTCCTCACAATACACATTTTGATAGAAATATAGAAGGTCACAATTTAATGGTAAAATCAAAAGGGAGTGTAACCCAAGTGCAAAGTCACAGGGGGTCAGAAAACAAACGTAGTAGCACCACTTAATGACAAAACACAGTGGGACGCAACCAAGGTGTATAGTCCTAGTGGAATTTAACCCTTGTGAAGTATCACAGGAGTGGCGGGGGAACAAACACAGACACAACCTCGGAGTGAATCACAGATACAATGGCGATTCCTAGGAGCAGAACACAATATGGCACAATGATATAGTGGGATACCAAATAACAACATAAGTGGCAATGTCACTAAGCACAATTAAAGTGGAGATAAATAGAAGAAAATCGCAAGTGGGGCGTAGTCCAGTGGGGAGAGGAGTGGCTGGAACTTGGGCACAAGTGATGCAGCCAGCAGGCAAACTGTTACCACTCATTGTCCTTTTCTGGTTTGCCTAGGAAAGCCTGCCTTGGGTGATTTGAAGTTATGAGGTGAGGTCTGGCTTACAGCACCCACCTTGTCTGAAATATAGATCCCAAAGTCACCATTCTTTCAAACCATTAGCGCACATGGCAAACATTGTGACTCCCATCAATAAAGCTCTGCAAACAATTGTCTCAAAAGACATTTGCTTATCAATGGTGAGCTCAAGAAGGCTGCACTGCATTGATGGGATGGGATGGGAGGCACGCATAGAAGATAAAAGTCGGATGCCAGGATGGCTGTCAGGTTGATGATAATTAAGTTAAACGCATACATCATGCAACCAGTGGATTAATGCATAACTGAAAGGCATGGATTGAGGCCAATATTTCAATGCCACCAATATCTCAAACCAGAAACGCAGATGACAAGCACTACAAAATGCTATATCCGTGGTGTGAATGGTGAGCATGGTAGATGCAGGACAGATGCCCAGTCTGAGATCTGCACTTGCCCCATACCAATCGCAGTGTCATCAGCTTGCGCTCCTAATCACCAAGGCCGTTAAAGAGATTCCAAAGATGTCGTGAGCTTGTCTGTACAAATCCTGACCCTGTAAATGCCCCCTACCCCACAGACTCCAGCATAAACACACAGCCCTCCCTGACTCTGTTTGGGGAGGGGGAGACTCTGACCTGCCACGCTACCATGGTCCCTGGCAAGAACGCTGGACCGGTTCACCACAATCCCCTGCTGCCACCACCCCCAGTGTGGAAACATGCAATACTCCCCCTGTTCTGGAGTGGGCTCCCTCAGGCATATTCTCTGCTACAACCCCCTTGTCAACACATAATCTACCCTCTGTGTTGGAGCAGGCACCATCAAGTAACGGGAGAGATCCATGCCCTACTGTGTTGAGACATGCCATCTCCTCTGCCGATCCACAGCAAGGTAGGCTGGATAAGCACACTCTAACCGTAAGCAAAAGGCATGTGACTCGTGGATCGAGCACTCGCTTCAGGCATCCTCCCCTGTCACAGTGCCCCACTGCAGCACTGGATAAGAACATTCAGTCTTGCTGGTAAAGGAGCCTGCAAATTGAAGGGGTGCTTAAGCATCCATGGCAAGCGCCTGGTAAAGCACCTGTTCCAAAATCTGCGCATGGGAGGGATAGATACTTCACACCGTGGGGGTGGTTTAGTAGGTTTTTTCAAAGTCGCTACCTGTGGCAGAACTAAGCAAAGGCCACCTAGGATTAGCAACCACTGTTCAGCTAAACCACACTTTTAAATGGCAAAGACCAAGCAGCAAGGCTGACCAAAGGAGGAAGGGGCACTGATGTGTAGTTAAGTCAACACTTAATGAAACATTAAATAAAAAGCACCATGCAGGGAAGTATACAAATAAAACTATTTTTGCAATAGGTCTCTAAGGCACACTTTAAATATTCAAAGGAAAGTAAAAAGTGGATTACACACTACTTTAGACAAGCAGTTATTCAGACAATAAATGCAGTCGGTAGGGACAAACCATGTTATACATTCATCAACAGATAGGCTTTCTAATTATAAGGCACTCAACACTGTATACTATATCTTCAGAAGTCCACCACTAGCCTATACACAGTCTCTGGGAGTCAATTGGTGTCAAGGAGGGCCCTCTTAGCTAGTGTAGGTAAACTGAAGATAGTGCTGAGCAAAAGCAACAAACGAAATGGGGACTTAAGAGTCTTACTCAGTTTATATTAATGCAGGAGGGGGGGCAGTGGCCTCCCATGAGGTTCAAAAGGATCACCCACAAAAGTACTGAAGTGGACACCCCTGCCTGGGGCCAGCCCCAGATAGAGCTACGGTAAGCAGCACTTTCCACTAATTGAACCCCAATGGGGAAGGGGCGGTTCAAGAGATAGAAGTGATCGCAGGCACCTGAACCTCTAAAAAATTAGAAATGCTCCCATGTGGCAGCAAATTGCTGGAGAAGATGTGCCCTAACGCTGTGCTCATTTTAAAAGGTGCTTCTGGTTGCGGGTGCTAGGATGATCACTGACAGTCATCTCTTGGTTCCTCTGGAGACCTCGGACAGTTGGTGGGTGGTGGCGGGCACTGGGATTAAGCCCCTCAAACAAGAGGAGACCCTCACAGATGACTTGACAGGTGCAAAGTTTGCATTGGACCAAAACAGGGTTAGTAGCTACTTCGGGTGCTCTTCGGCAGCATGGGCGCAACAACCAGGGAGGTTAAAGGGGCCATGACCCCCTCAAAATATACAATCTGACCTTTGTTCCCACCCCCAAAAAAAACCTTGTCCCTTCAGTGCTGCAGTAACACGCACACCCATTCTTCAGCTTTGCAGTCCTGTGTTGGCTTCTCAGTGAGTGAAAATAACACCCATTCAAATGTGCTTATCTTTCATTTTCTTTAAAGTGTGCTTCGTAACTGTATTTCACTAGTATTTTCAGGCCTGTGCTGCAGCCTGCACTTGAACTCCTGTTAGCACACGTTGTGAAGCTTCAACCTTGCCCAGGCCCACTAATGCTGAATCAGATGTTTCCACTGAGCTTAGCCCAGCTTTGCTGCATTATCTGCTAGGGCAGAGGTCAAGAGCTGCTGTTGGCTGGTCCTGGTGCTAAATGTGCCCACAACCCACCCCATTGCCACCAGCCCGTTCAGGGAGGGGGAGGCTGTGTTGTGTGTCAGGTTAATGAGGGAGCACCTGTCACTGCCCCAGCCCTGCAGACATCAACTTGTCCTTGAACTCAAACCCTTGGGAACCCTACAAAGCAAAGCTTGAGCGTCCCTTCTCACCGTCCTGCAAGGCAAACACAAATGCTTTAATTCTTTGGGGCTTCCTATGATACTTATGGCCTCTTTCCGAGTTTGGCGGTTAATCTGTTGAATTACTACCAAAATCTGTCCCTGTTAAGGCCACTCTGCCCCATGGATTTAGCACGGGATTCCGAGTGGTGATATGCCAGTGTTAGTGCCCATTTCTGGAATCCATAGGACCCCATGGGGGTTTTGACGGATTTCCCACGAGCGATAATTCCGCCATGGTAAATCCACTGATTATTGCAGTTAAAGTGGCGGATTTACCTCCAGCATAAGGTTGGAGGTAAATCCTCCACTTAAAGGCCAAACCATGTTTTGACAGTGCAGTGTGTGAAGCAGAAATTTCAGTTACCAGCAAAAAAAGTGGCGGTAACAGAATTTCCACTACTTTTTTACCACACTGCCTAACCTGTAATGAGGCCGTATGATTTTTGCAGTATGATTTACTTTGTTTTCTCATTATATTTATCACATTTACAGTGTGACTTGCAGTGGGAATAACTCCCTTGTGTGTGAGTGGCATTTGCATTTTTGGCTTCCCTTTCCTGCCCTTAGTTGCACTTCCCTTTTTCTGCGCTATTACTATCCTGCCAAACCTTTCCCTTAATCTTCCGTCCCATAGACTATCTACTCTCGGCGTAGGCAGGGGTACTTGCTCGGCCCCTTCGTCTGCATCTTTTTCCATGTCATCGAAGTCACTCCAATACTCCTCGTCCCCTCTCCGGGACCCTACGTTCTCATAGCCCAAACTGTCTGTTTCCCCGTCCGCTCTACCTGGATGGTTCTTATGGGTGCACTGTCTATCCTGAATAGGAAGTCCTCTAGTGGATTTGGGGGGGGGGCACGCGTTCCTGCAGGCAACATTGAGACCTCTGCCACCCTCGTGGCTTCACATGCTGCCCTTAATCTTGCCAATTCTGTGCGTGTCGAGGCTAATGCTACCTCTAGGTCTCTCGCACTTAACCCATGTGGGTCAAAACCCCAGGGGGTGGGGGGTGAGACATACGGTTGGTGTACCCTTCTGCTGGGCGTGTGGCTAGAGGGTAAATTCCCTTTTTTTCTCCCCTTTTCCCCCACCCTCCTCTGTACACTTTTTGTCACTGTCAGATGTCTCCACCTCTCCCATCAGGGCCACTGTTCCTTCGAACACAGGTCCAATATTTCCCTTCTATTCTGCAATGGTCTCCCTTTATATCTTACAGTCGAATAGGTGCACATGTGGTCCAGAGCACATCTGTCAAACGATCCCCGTTAGTGCCAGGAGTGGGGCATTCCCTCCCCTTTAGTCTCAGTCACCCATTGGTTGTGATACTTTTTGATTTTCTCACAATATAGAGACAAAGCTTTACATATATGATCTAGCGGTGTGTCCGCCCCCATGGTCATGTCTGGTGTGAAGACTATGCTTGTACTGCTGTCTCACAATTAAAATACAACTGTGTCCACTATCACTTAAAACATATACACCTTAATCGTGTCTCTAACACCAGTCAATACTGTAAAGAATTTCATAATACAAAAATAAAAAACATCAATTTACTTTTTCCCCTCCCCTTTTCCCCACTAGAGCTTCTTCATTCACTCCCTCCATGCTCCCCTGATGCGCTCGCACACGTGACACATGCCCCTCCTGGGCCTCCTCCATACACGTTAAAATACACCAACAAAATAAACTAAAATTAGCTAAAATGACAGCCACTACTCTTCCCGAGCCCTCTAATTATACAGAGCTCCTATATTTCTTCTTGTATTTATCTCCCACACTGGGACAGTGCACATGGTGCCACCGTCCCCCCTTACTCTGGGGGGGTCCCGTATTCCCTTTTCCTTATCCCTAAAAAGTAAATAAAAAGGGGGTGTGGCCAGCCGAGGATGCCATCGGATGCCTCCTCAGTGAGCTCTGTGCTTCCTGTCCCTTCTTGAGGCCCCTAAAACGTGTACCAGACCTTAAAAATACCCCAGCGGGTATTGGAAGACCTGGAGAGCAGATGATGTGATTTGGGTGAGCATTGGAGCCCACATGAGGGAGCAAATCGAAGTTTAGAATCGGACACCCACGGACACACTGGTGGACGGGACCGGGGTTCTCCCCGTGGTGCCTGCGGTCTGGCTGCAGCTCGTGAATAAGGACTCTGGCGCAAGGCGAATTTGGTCAAACAAGTCTCCAGAGGAGCCAGGGACACTCCCCTTTGAATCGTTCCGACCGGAGCGTGAAATTCTAATGCTGGACCGGAGACTGAGTCACTGAATTGTGCCCGTCTTCCTACCCCGCATTCCCCCACAGATCGTCCTCGGGCCATCGGACCCAGAGGAGAGTTCCCAGTCGGGTAGAGGGTAAGGAGGCTGTGGGGGTGTAGTTGCCTGGTGGGACGATAGCTGTAGTTGCAATACCCCGGCAATAAGCGGTTGACCTCTCTTGGTTCTGGGGGGCGGTGAGAGGCGTGCAGACACTGGCAAGGTGTGTAACGGTCTGAGCGGTCGGACGCTGCAGGAGGGACCTGGGGCATCGGCTGCCTCCTAGCATACATATGGACATTAAGGAGTGATGCCTCCTTTCGCCCCCGCGATCCCGCGGGTTGCCTCCCTATCTGTCCTGGAGGGGTGGCTCTAGCGGGGGAATGCTCGGAGCGACGGGGAAGTGAGACGAAACGGAGTGAAGAGGAGAACGGTAGCCGCGCTACGCGGAATCCATTTGGGGGTCACCTGTGATTCCTGCATGGGACTCATCCATCCTGCATAACGTAGGGCGGTCATTAAAAGGCTGGGCACTGGTACGAAATAGAGCGGCCTGCACCCTGGAGGGGATACAGAGCAACGGACGATGCCTGAGGTACGTGGTGGCGGCCGGGTGTCAGCGCAGCACGAGGCAGACATAAGCCAATCTCCAAGGCGTCAATGAAGGGGAGAGAAGAATGAACACCATAACGGTGCATCAGGACGTTTGGGGTACAGCGCCAGGGGCCCAGGGAACGCAACAGCAGCCAGAGAGCAAGATTCAGACGACCACTGAATTGCGCTGCTCCACCGCCTCTCAGTAATGGGGCTTGAAAGAAGCTGGATCACCAAATGAAGCAGGTTTTAGGCAGCTAGATACAAACAGGAACGGGTGACAGGTGCTGTACGGAGGGGAAAGGAACATATCATCCAATTGTACAACAAACAGAGGCACACAACCCAAAAAGGGGCAAAGGAGGAGGAGGGGTGGACCCCTTAGGGCAAAACCCAAAAGTGCAGAATAAACCTCAGTCTACAGCACAAACGCAACACAGAAAAGGAGTTATCCCTGGTCCTGCAGAGGACTCCCTTAGGTGGTGGGAGGTGGAAAACCCGCCCAGGGGGCAACAGTGGCGAGCAAAATCGATCCTGGCTCAATAAACCTAATCCAGAACAACAAGTAAGAATACTGCTCCACATCACACATCGACCAATATGTCCAAACAAGCAACGAAAGCTAAGGGCTAGGGCTCTGGCGATGTTAAGGCCCTGATGCAGACAGCAGAAACTCAGAAACACAACCAAATGCAAGCAATGGCCCAGGTACATACCCCCTCGACCCCCCCCAGAGGGGTCAGGAAACCTCAAAGACCCACCTATTCAAAAATCAGATCTATTAGAAATGTTGCAGGAGCTTAAGAAGGACATTAAAGATAGTGCAAGTAACCTAGCCAAATCCATCTCTGATCTCAGTAAAGGAGTCCTAGAAGTCGAAAAATGGATCGATGAGGTTGAAACAGTGGTAACTGAACAAGGCCATGAACACGACATCTTGACGAACAGAGTGCACGAGCTGGAACAACAAATGGAACGTGTGCAGAATAAACAGGAAGATGCCGAAAACAGGTCCAGGTGAAATAACATTCGGATTCGTGAATCCCGAAGTCGGTAATGGACTCTGACCTAAAACAATATGTGATGGATCTGTTTCGACACATCCTGGACAAGGTAGAGAACAAGGAAATCGTACTAGACCGGACGCACAGGATCTACTCTGCATATCAGCTCAATATAAATTTAACTCCCGATGTTCTAACCAGGTACACCTGTATCAACAGAAAGAGGACATCATGCGGGCCGCTCGGAAGAAGGAACCTATCAGCTTCCGATCCACATCAATCCAGCTATTTCAAGATCTAGCCCAAACTACACTCGCCAGGAGAAAAAGACTGAGGGTTGTCATGGACTGGTTGAGAGCAAGGGACGTGCGATACCGATGGGGATACCCGACATGCCTTCGTTTTGAATGGAAAGGCCAGAGGTTCACTGTTTCCAAGGAGGAAGATATGGCAGAGCTCATGCAGGAGGAGGAAGGAGGAGACTTCACCGGCAAGTAGGGAGCCCTGTCCCGAAATGAAGAGACAGAAGGTGGATCGGGAAGGGGCCAATGGAGACTAGGACGTCCTCGACCGTGAGGGCGCAACAAAGAACCTAAACCCACAGATTCCACCTGAACAAATGCTAAACGCCCGGAGGACCGGGACAAACCCATCAGAATTGGAAAAAAGGGGGTCGAAAGTAAGGAGAAGGGAGAGGCCTAAATCTGGAGCGTAATCCTAGGCTGGGTTGGGTACACAAGAAGTAATTATAATAGCCATCGGACGAAAGAAATAGTGGGGGGTGGGGGGACCGGATCCCAAATCTCCCGGGTGAGTAATGAACCCGGTGATTCACTGTGAATACATTACGGTGAGAATGTTATGGGGAAGTTCAAATTTAAGAGTTGGGGGGGGGGGAGTGGGGAGGGAAGGAGTTACTTTTTTTGGGTGAAGAGGTACATGGCACCCACACAATATCTAAGAGTTCTCGGGCTGAAATGCATTGAGGGGGACAAATGGCTAAAGTAAAATAATGATTGATTTAACATTTGTTTCGTTAAATGTCCAGGGGCTTAACTTCCCAATCAAGCGGAAATCTACTAGGTTGAGGGATATGCACGCTTCCGTGGTATGGCTGCAGGAGACGCATTTACTCCCGGAGGATGAACATAGGCTGAGACATAGAGCCTTCCCTGCACAGTATCTAGCCTCCAGCGGGACTAAAAAACAGGGAGTGGGCGTCTTATTGGCAAAGGGTATCAGTTTCGAGAAACGATTCATTAGAAAAGACCCGGAAGGCCGTTATTTGATACTGTGGGGGAAACTGATGGACCAACTGGTTACGTTGATCTCAATTTATGCCCCTGATGTGAAACAGGACCACTTACTACTTAGTCTACTACCCAAAATTGCACAATGGGGAATAGGACAAATTTTGATTGGAGGTGATTTTAACGGGGTGATGGACGCAGCAATGGATAAAACTCTCCCAGCCACCCCCAATGATCACACATTTAGATAAGCCCAGGCCAAATTTCTAAGGGAATTGCACCTATTAGAAACATGGTGATTATTTAACCCACAAGATAGCGCACATACCCACTATTCAGCAGTACACAGGAGTCATTACCGTATCGATATGGTTCTTATCTCAGAAACGATGGTCCCACAGGTCACAGGCCTAGAAATTGGAGTGCGATGCCTATCAGACCACGCTCCGGTACTCCTGAAAATAGAACCAAACTACTTGCAGCAGCAACCCCACAAACCATGGTGACTAAATGTGGTAATATTGAAAGACCTAACCGTAAGGATAGGCATAGAGCAAACCTTACAGAGCTGCTTCCGGGAAAATGTGACACCGGGAGTTGATTGGTGGACTATTTGGGATGCCAGCAAAGCTGTAGTAAGGGGGGAGTTTATCGTGCAGACATCAAATTATATCAAGAGTCGTGAGAGGGTGAGACAAGACATGGAGGCCAACGTACACAGGGCGGAAGTGGAATATAAAGACAGAGGCTCACAGAAAGAATAAAAAAGGGTCAGGGCGATTTTAGAAACCCACTTAGCAGATGATGCAGCATTCTTTATGGTACAAACGAAACAATTTTACTATATAAATGGGGGTAAAGCTAACCAATTCCTTGCTGCTAAACTGAGGCAACAAAAACTCTGGAACCGCATAATCCAACTCCGTAATGGAGATGGGGATCTAGTGAGGGGGGAGAAGGAAATAGAAGAGGCTATACTCTCATATTACACCAACAATCTGAAAGGGGAAAATCTGGAGGGGGAGGTACAGGTTGCATTTCTAAACCAGATAGCGTTACCGTAAATTAATGATGCAGACAGGCAAAAGCTGGAAGCTCCCATAACAGAGGAGGAAGTGGGGGAGGCGATAGGGGCACTAAAGGGACACAAAACCCCAGGCCCAGATGGGATAAGCAATGCGTACTACAAAACATTCAAGACCATCTTAATAGACCCCCTAACAAACCTGTTTAACTTCATTAGGGACACAGGGCGAGTCTCCGGAGACATGAGCCCGGCGACTACAGTGCTTCTGTTGAAACCAGACAGTGACCCAACGGATTGTGCGAGTTATTGCCCTATCTCCTTATTAAACAGGGATGCAAAGATCTATTCCATGGTATTGGCCCGGAGATTAGCAGTGATACTTCCGGAGATAATTCACTCAGAACAGGCAGGCTTTGTGAAGGGGCGGCACACTTACGACAATATCCGCAGAGCCATAGACACAATAGACCGGGGATGGAGGACGGGGCAGAGGTTTTCGGTGGTGGCTCTGGACGCCTCCAAAGCATTTAATAGCTTACACTGGGGATTTCTACGTCTAACCCTGGAAAGATTTGGGTGTGGACCGATCTTCACTCGCATGGTAATGGCCAATTTTGCATACCCATCCACACGACTAATGGTCAATGGGCAACTTACAGAGAGTATCCCCATTCAGAAGGGCACAAGACAGGGGTGCCCATTGTCACCTTTGATGGGTACGACGTCATTTCATCGCCGGATGTTTTGTCGCTGGGTTTTTTACCGCAGATTTTTTTCAAAAAAATTCATCAAATTTCTTGGGGGGATTAAAAAAATGATGTACATTGGGTGTGGGTGTACGGGGATATAAAAACAACTAAAGGGGATGGGTGGTTTGTGGGGGTAACCCCCCCAAAAAAAAAAAAAAATCAATGAGTTTTTTCCAAAACAAATCTGCGATAAAAAACCCCACGAAAAAACATCCCACGATGAAATGACATGGAACCCTCTGATGTTTGTTATGGTTATGGAGCCATTTGCATGTAGGGCTCGTAACAATCCGGGAATCCAGGGGGTTGAAGCGGGCACTGGGGGACCTCAGAAGGTGGCACTCTATGCGGATGATATTCTTCTGTTTCTGAAGGACACCGCAAACTCCCTGCCAGCGGCCATAATATTATTGGAAGAATTTGCGAAGGTCTCAGGATTCCATATTAACTACCCCAAATCCAAAGCTCTTAACATTACGGAAAGGGCAGAACAAATCCCGGAATGGGAGAACCAATACCCCCTGAAGTGGGAACATAAATCGGTAAAGTACCTGGGAATACAACTGACCCCCAGATATGACAGACTATATGGGGCTAATATCCCGGATCTCCTGAAAACACTAGCAAGGGACCTAAAACGTTGGGAGCTGCAGGAATTGTCCTGACTGGCACGTATTATAGCGGTTAAAATGACCCTACTCCCTACGTTCTTATACGTAGTAGGCGCCCTCCCAATACGTATCCCGGGCCCAGCCATCCAGAGATTACAGAAGGAAGTGATGACCTTTATCTGGGGTGGGGGGAGAAACCGAGAATTACCAAAAAAGTACTATTCAGACCACAAGCCTTGGGGGGGACTGGGAGTCCCAGAATTTCGTAGGTACTTATGGGCAGCACAGGTAGCACCGATGCTACAATGGTCTTCTGGGGAACATCGAAATCAGTGGGTAATATTAGAAAGGGAAGCAACCAAAACACCCCTGGGGAACCTAGGCTTCCTTGCCACACGATATAGAGAAAAAGGAGGTATACTGATAGAATCAACTAAAGCTACTCTTGTGGTATTGGCATAAAGTACTGAGAAATAGAAAGAAAAGTGGGGGGGGGACCACTCACACCGGTTGCCTATAACCCGGACTTCACCCCAGGAATGCAAGACAATTTTTGAGTACATTGGGGGGAGTGGGGGCAGGGAACGTAACATGGTTTTGAAAGAGCTCTATACAGAGGGGACACCCTTAACATTTGAAGACTATAAGGCCACGTTTAACATACTGGAGCGAGAGCAATTTCACTATATATGACTTAGTCATTGGGTCTCAAACGCAAGGGTAAGGGAAGGGGCAGCTAGAAACCCAACAGGATTGGAGCTAACGGTACAAGAGGGCCAACCTGATAAGGGAATAACTAGACTATATCGTCTAATGGGGGCGATGGACCCTGATGAGGACCTCACATACATGCAAAGATGGGAGACGGATGTAGGGAGACCAATCTCTGGGGAAACTTGGGGCCATATTTAGCATAGAACTGCTAAGAGCTCTAAATGTGCCTTAATCAAGGAAGCAGCATACAAGCTCTGCCTCCGATGGTATATGACACCCGTACGTATGCATTCCATCAATCCAGAATACCCTGCAGCCTGCTGGAGAAATTGTGGACAGCCTGTGGACCTCATTCACATGTGGTGGACCTGCCCACTGGCAGAGGCTTATTGGAAGGAGATCTTAAGTCATATTAAAGAAATAACAGGGGCGGAGCTTCCCTTCGATCCGCTTGTTGTACTCGTGGGAGAGGCGGTCGAAGGATGCTACGCAAATTCAGGGCCTACACCCACATGTTGAGCGCGGCCAGAATTACTGTGGCGCAAGCGTGGAAAACAAAGCAAGGACCAAAAGTAGCCATGTGGTGGGTGAGGTTGTGGGGAGTAATGGGCATGGAAAAGGTGATGGCAATAGCCCATGGCTCCTACTCAAAATATCTGAACACTTGGCTGCCACTACACAAGTTTACAGACGATAAAGAACAGATGTACTTCAAACCTAGGCTGCTCCGTGCAATATCTATCATTTGATAAATACGAACTTTGAGTTGGAAGAGCGATCCAACCCGTTGAACTCTTAAAACGAGAACAGGACAGCTCTTCACCCATATGTTGGGGTTATGTTTGGGGGGAGGGGCGGGTAGTTTGACAGTTATTACATATGAGCAAAGGAATTGAACTGAACTGAACTCCCAGGATGGGGCAGGAAAGAGTTGGCATGAGCAAAACAATTTGTTTGTCACCCACTGTTTATTGATACATACATGCCTATGATATATGCTCTTGAAAATTAAATAAAGTTGGTAAAAAAAAAAGTAAATAGAAAATGGCCATAAAAATCACTGAAATCTACAACCCAAAATACACTCACTTCCATTCACTGCATATTCACCCTTTTCACAATGCTCTATACACCCAACTCTACTTTATCACTTGCAGGATATGCTCACGTGTCCACGTTCTTCGGAAAGCCTCTCCTTCGGGCTGTACCCCGCTTCAACGAGCAGGCGGGAATTCTGCAAAGACGGCACATGCAGGGGCCACTCAGCAAATGTGTTTTGAGACTGTAACCGTAGGTGGGCACGGCCCTTCCGGAGTGACCACCTGGATACCTCTGCAATTACGGGGACGATGGAATCACGTCGAAAGGGTGACCAAAAGAAGGGAAGTCCCTTTTTACGCACACTCCAGAATAAAGACAACTCTTTAGGGAAATAGGCCAGGAAATAGCGTTGCAAGGATAACAAAGGTTTAATTGTACAGAATACAAATATCCACAAGGCACTCTGCTGCTCGAGAGCACTCTAATTATTCTAAAGTAAAGCAAAAGTTTAAAAGGGCTTGTCGCATCATCGTATACAGTACAAAGTAAAACTACTGATTGGTTAGGCATTATGGATGGGCCTGCTCCATAGGGGATGCCAGGTTACAATTACAATTGATTAGGTCTGTTGTCTTTGATCGGGATCCACGTGGGTCAGCTGGGCTCATTGCAGTCTTCGGTGAAGGTTGGGTTGCTCGTATAACGCATTGTATCGGCTAAACTAACACGCTGAGCTCCCTATTCCATCACTGTGGTATGCACCTGGGCGGCACGGAAAAAGGTGCCAGGGGGAAGGGAGGATGAAATACAGTCACGATGACCCACACATTCAGGGCTTAGTTGATACTGCTGTTCCCGAAATCAAGGTCTCCACACAGGGTTGTGATCTTTAATTTATCCCTCCCTGTACCTCGTGTTACAAGAGATGTGTTTTCATGCCTGAAGAAATACAGCCGTGCATGCTTAGATCTTCTGTGGACACTTGATTTGTGTTGGAACAGGGGGGTTGTTTGCTTATCAGGGAATGCAAAGGTGTGGGGGTCGGGTCAGTGGTGTGTGGGGCTGGCTCCGGACTGGCTGGGTGGGGGTTAGAGGCCTACTGGCAGTTTAGTGCAGTGCTGAGCCTGGTGTTGTCTCACGCTCTTGCAGGGGGTGCATTCATTAGGAAGATACTACATATTTGCAACACTGGAGGGATGAGGGGGAAGTGAACTTCCATGGGAACAGAGCTCTGCAGATTCATTCTGTCGTAATGAGTGGGCCTAGTGAACTGGGTTTGTGGATAGCACTATCATGCAAATCTATGCTTGTCGGGCCTAATACAAAATGGAGTCATGTGCTATGTGTTTTCTAGTGCCGCGCATCTACTGTTGGGGCTACAGTGCTTGTACATGGTGCTTAATGGTGCAGCTTTCTCCGCCCTTGTATACTACATGGCTTCATATGGCGTTTGCCTCACCTGAAAGCGCCTAGGGGGGTGGGAAATACTCCTTTCCATCCCAACACTCTCCATATGCGTTGCTTGAACAAGGTTGTTCCTCGTCGTGGCTCCAGAAGTGCCAACCTGTCTTCTAAAATTCTGAATTTGCAGCCAGAGCCAATATCTATCCAGACCGAAATGCTACAGCAAAATTCACCTTCTCCCTCAGCATCCTTCAGTGTGCATAGTCCTTCCCACCTGGATCATCTGACTCCCTTCAATTAGCTCGTCTTTCACTGCTGTGCTCCTTGGCCATGTTTTGAATGCCCTCTTAGGCTGTTCCCTGCAGCCATCCCTCTTTCTCACTTTTGGTGCTGGAACTAGAGCATGGGAGTCGTCTTTGGAATTCTCCTGACTCTCCGCCTGAGTGGGAACCTGTGTCCTTGTCCCATTGGCCTATAGGTAGTGCTATTTGTGTCTCTATGACGGGTACAATGCTATTGAGTTTGTCCAATTGTTTTCTTTTGGGTAAAGCTTCTGACTGGGTACCCGAGTGTGCCTATTTAAAGCACTGATGTGAATTTTAACCCCTCTCTGTTTTTAAAGGTTGTGTTGTGTATTTCACAAACATTCCCTCCCATTTGGTTACACTGTGACATGCTTACTGTACTACTGTTTTTTCAACTGTTACTTGTGTGTTAGTGTCTTTGGTGTCCACTTTCGGCACCAATATGGTTTTTTACATCTATGCTTAAAATTCTAGTACTTACTACTTGTAGAGTTTACTGTTTACACACAAATTGCTTATAAAAAATGGAGTATATATTTTTCAGTATACACTGCTTGGATACTCCTTTACTTGGTCTGTCTGTGATCTGTATGTTTTACCAGTTCTCTTGCCTTCTTAGAGAGAAGCGAATTTGCTCTGCCACGTTTATCAGTGACAGTTTGGTGAAAATCCCTGCGTACACAGAACAAGTTTGTCTCTTAACCCCTCACCACAGAAGAACCTCTTAACACCTGACTTCTTAGTATCACGTTTTTTGTTGATCCATCGCATCGTCATAAGGTTGTGACACAACCCAATAAAAGGATTTTGGCAGTTGCTGCCCACTGTGTGCTAAGATGGGCACTAAGTTACCACTATGACAAACCCAAAAAAGAGAGCTCTCGTCTATTTTAAAACCAAGGGTAACATTTGGCAACTAGATTATTGGCACGTTTCCATAACAAATAATCTATTTGTGAAAGCTGGAAGTTAAGAATAAAGGACATTGAAGATGTTTACATGATGTTTACAAGACTCTTATTATATTGCTGTATAAAAATGCTGCAGTGTCACAATTAATAATAGAATACATAGATGTAGTGATCCACCGGGCTCTGTTGTGGTATAGATGACCACCGCTACATTTAGAAGTCCCGAGCTGAAGGTGAGGACCTCTAACGGGTGCAAAGGGCATTTGTCCCATGATAGAGCAGGCTACAAAGGGCTTCAACCCTGATAAAGGAAAATAAAGATACCGGGATGTAGTGGGTTGTTCGGAGCCGCATCACTTATATTGGGTTGCTCTTGTGTTGGCACCATTTTACCTATCTCTTGTGCATTTTGCTTCGGTGGTGCATTCAATAGACACTCCCTGTGGTTGGATACTGAAGGATATGAGCATAACCAAGAATAATACTTACAAATATATATATATTATTCTATTTGGTTTAACACTAAACCTTTACAATATTTGAAATTTACACCACTCATAAAAAACAATTCATTACATAAAATTATCAATTTTTAAAACTCGGTATGCACAATGTGAATAGAAAACATATACATTCAACAGTAACATAAATCCATCATATAAAATATCAATATAAATTATGAACTATATAAAACAGTACCATTTCATTGGAATGATCAAGATCGAGTAAACAGTTCTCCTACTCTACCATTAGAGATATTATTCACCAGTCATCAACTTCGCTCTCAACTGTTCATCAATACATTTTTAGTTTTTAATTTGGATTATTTCTAGGTTGCAGCTACAGGTTTCAAGAATGGATGTCCATAGCTGCAGCTGGTTTGCCACCCTTAAGTTTTCACAGAATATTCCATAGGTAGGTTTGCTACTGTGGATTCCATATGCTGAATTTTGCTGACACTTGTGTGCTGCAACACGCAGAATGCAATGAGCCTCATGGGTGTAATTCCAGCTGTTCACATAGCGGCACACGCTTGACATGCACATTATTTTACTACACCCTGTGAGGGGTCAGAAATGAAAGCCAGACAGAAAGTTGTCATGTTTTCAATCGAAGACCTTTATTAAATAAAAATGGGTTGGGAAGATGCCTCTTTGTCCCTATTCTAAAGAGGAACTTCCCTACCTAGAAATTAAAAATTAAGGATCTGTCTGTGTCAGGATTGTCAGCAACTGAAAAGCCATCCTTGTGTCCAAAACGCCCTATCCTGACCCTCACACTATAAACAAAGCAAAAAAGGTGAAGAGAAATGTCTTGAACTTGATGTTGGCAAAAGTCTTCAAAATCAAAAAATATAAGAATGACTCCAACAGAAATGTTTACAAGATAAGACCGTTGGATCCAGAGGGTGGTCCCCGTTCCCTGTATTCTTGAATAGGATGGCAAACAAAATCTCTTTCTCCAGCATGGGGTCTGGCATGGATTCACATGCTCATGAATATTCCCCGTCGTCAGGCTGGAAATCCTCGGTAAAGAAAAAACCAGTATCAGTTTTGTTTCTGATCTGTCTTTCGTAGTAGTAACCAATCACTGATCTCTGCGTCATACTGACCACAGCCAATGACTGCCCTCTACCAAAGCCCCGTATCTGGCAGCCATCTTCAGATTTTTACCGCACGTTCAAGTGTTGGGATCCTCGTGCTATTACTCTCGAGCGTTAGTGCTATTTTTTCACGTTTTTTCTCAAAAACTTTGATTTTTTTCGGTCAAAAAGAGCCTCAAGCTCCACCGATTCTTCATCCGATCAACGGGGACCCGTGTCGGATTCGTCTAGGCCCCTCAAGGGTGAAGATTTCGTCGAGCTACGCTTTTGGAGGACTCCAGAAGTTTCTCAGGCCCATCTCGGACATGGCCCAGGAGAAGGGAAGCTAGACGCCCGGAAAGCTGTTCAGGGTCTGCCCTGGATGCCAGCTTCAGAATGTCTTTAAGGAGGACAAACACTCCTTTTGTCTTTACTGCCTACATGAGGACAAGACGCACGTGGAGAAGGACTGTGCATTTTGCGGCAATATGTTGGAGCGGACCATGAAGGACCGCCATCAACGTCTCGCCAACTGGCTGCAAGGGAAGAGCCCGTCAGGTGAGAAGAAAAGGAAGAAATCCGAGCGGTCTTCCAAGACCTTTGAGGACGCCCCGGCGACGGGGGTCCAACACAAGGCCAAGCACCGCGAGTCCGCTGGCACCGGGAGCGCCGAACGGTCGGGCTCTACGGGCGCCAGGCAGGGCGCATCCTCCCCGGCACCATCAACCACGAGCCAACGCTCTGGTTCGGGTAAGAGGAAGGCCGAGCACCCGGCGAAGCTCCTGGAGAGGCCCCGGTCGAGCTCGAAGGCCCCATTGGAGGGTTGAGCGAGGCAGTGTCCCCCCCCGCTCCCCCAAGGAGAAGGCGGTGAGCGCACCTAAGGTGGTGAAAGCCTTAATCCATCCGACCAAGGCCTCTATCGAGACAGTCGCGGCGGCCCTGGCTCAGCCTGTGGAGGCTACACCAGTGGTGGCGACCTCGGGGCTCAGAGTCTCCCTGCCACCGCGGAGGGAGTCCTCTTTTATGCCCATCGACAGGACCCCCGTGAAACCTCCGACGGAGAAGAAAAAGGGGGGGCAGGAGGTCGTCGTGGATTCGGCCTCAACCTCTGAGGAAGAGCTGATCGAGGTCTTAAACCACGGCGTTGGCGTTGAAGAAGACCAGCCCGTCGGGAAGGATCCCGACATAGGAGACGATGATATCGTCGAGGGTGCCGACGGGGCCCCTGACCGCCTGTCGGACTCCCCTCAACCAGCGCCGCAAGACAACTCGGCGGCCATTTTGTTGGCTATACAGTCCTTATGCTCGGAGATAAGGACGAGACTGCCGTTACCACCAGCGGAGGAACCGCCCCCGATGGGGGACCCGGAGCCAGGCCCTTCTGGGAGCCCTCCCCCTAAGAGAAGAAGGATTCACCCTCCACCTCCTTTTCAGCCATCGCGCCCTCTTCAGCCCTCCTCCCCGTCCACGACTCGTGGGGATGATACGGGGACTGACACGGTCACGACGGGTACGGACTACAAGGTTTACGACGAGGATCTGCCGTCGTCACCTCCCACCCGGGCTTCCTCCACCGACGAGATTGGATCGTTTCACTCCATGATCGCCAGGGCATCCGAGCTCTTCCAGCTCTGCCCAGAGGAGAAGAAGAAGGGTTTCCTTTATCAACGGCGCAAGGCCAAGAGGAAGACGGTCCTCTCCGTGCCTCTACTGGATACGACATCCACGACGCCGGCGAGAAGGGATCGATACGAGAAGAAGTACCGGGTCCCGGACGCGGCCTCCTTGTGCCTCCGGGCACAGCTGACCCCGGACTCCGTCGTCTCCGCGGCGGCCAGGAAGAAAGCGGGGGGGGTGCGGCCTCCACGTCCACTTCTCCGCCGGACGGCGAGGGAAAGAAATTGGATACGATGGGACGCAGGGTCATCTCGTCTGCAGCGACGACGATTAAGGCGGCCAACGCCTTGGCTATCGTAGCCCGCTACGACAGGGAACTGTGGTACAAACTGGCCCCCCTGCTGGACTTCCTACCGGACGACAAGAGGGCGGATGCCCTAGAGATCTTGCAGGAAGGTGAGGTGGCGTCGGACCACGCCATTACGATTGCGACGGACATCGCCGACACTGGATTTCGCCAGTTGGGCAACGGCGTGTGCCTTAGGCGGCGTGAATGGCTCAAGGCTACTGACTTCCGTCAAGACGTGCAGACCAGAGTCTTGGACATGCCGTTCGATGGAAGCAACCTGTTTGGGAAAACAGTGGACGATTCCCTTCAAGCCATCAAAGCAGACACAGAGATGGCCCGGGCTCTTGGGGTTCTCCAGCAACGGCGGCCGCCCTTTCGGAGCGGCGGAGGCCAGGGTGCCTCCAAAGGTTCCGGCGGCGGATTTTCCACCTACCGTCAAGCGGCCCGTTCATCATCGCAGTAAACTTACAGGGGACGAGGCAAGTCAGGCGGACCCCGCCGTCGTCGCCAAGGAGGTCAAGGCGGCAAAGCCTCATCGAAGCAGGACTGAACCGGCCGTGGGGTCGGGCCCCCACCGAAGCACCCCGCTTGGAGGCCGGCTGGCGAGCTTCGTCAGCGTGTGGGAGTCCATCTCCACCGACCGTTGGGTGCTGGACGCCCTAGCCCAGGGTCACGCGCTCGAGTTTCAAAGAAGGTGCCCGCGCGTCCCACCTGTGGCCAGGAAAGAACTTCACGTCCCTCAACTTCTCTTAGAGGTAAAGGCGATGCTCAGGAAGGGCGCCATCGAGCTCGTCCCAAAGAGGCTTCGGGGCTCTGAAGTTTACTCAAGATACTTCCTCGTGAAGAAGAAGACGGGAGGATGGCGTCCCATCCTGGACCTACGACGACTGAACAAATTCATCAAGGCACAGAAGTTCCGGATGGTCACCCTCCAACACGTCCTGGGTCAGCTGGAGGAGGGCGATTTCCTGTCGTCGTTGGATTTGGAGGATGCCTACTTCCATATTCCCATCCTAAAGGGACACCGAAAGTTTCTCAGGTTCGTGGTCCAAGGGCGTCACTATCAGTTCAGAGCCCTTCCCTTCGGACTAAGGTCGGCACCCAGGGTGTTCACCAAGTGCCTCGCACCGGTGGCGGCGCAGCTGCGCCGAGAGGGGATCCACGTCTACCCCTACCTGGACGACTGGCTCATCCGAGCCAAGACGAGGGAGCTCGCCGTGGAGCACACGGCAAGGACCGTCCAACTTCTCACTGACCTGGGATTCTCCGTAAACTACGCAAGACGCACTGTTTCTGGGAGCGAAGCTCGACACAGTGTCGCTTCTGGCCTCCCCGTCGGAGGAAAGGACGAGGGCCATTCTGGGCAAGGTGCAGCGGATGCTGGTTGCGGACGCGGCCAAAGTGAGGTCCATCAAGTCCCTCCTCGGAATGATGTCTTCTTGCATTTACCTCATCCCCCTGTGCAGGCTCCGGATGTGCCCGTTGCAGGAGTTCCTGGACGCGCGCTGGATCCAGACGACGGGCAGCTTCGAGGAGAGGTTCACACTGGACGAAAGTTTCCGACGAGCAATCCGGTGGTGGGGCGCCCCCGCCCATCTGACGGCGGGCATGGACTTCCAGACCCCCGGCCACCAGGAGACAGGGCCACGGATGCCTCCCTGGAAGGGTGGGGAGCGCACACCGAAAATCTGCACGCGAGAGGCCTTTGGCTCCCGACGGAGACGTCCCTCCATATCAACGTCCTGGAGCTCCGTGCAGTGTTTTGGGCCCTCAGGTCCTTCCTTCCGTCCCTCAAGGGCAAGGTGGTGAGGATCTTCACCGACAACACCACCACCATGTTCTACATCAGGAAACAGGGCGGAACCAGGTCCCCAGCCCTGTCCAGGGAGGCGCAGGATCTGTGGCATTGGGCCGTCGCCCAAGGGATGTTTCTGGTGCCGTTTCATCTGGCAGGGATCAAAAACACCATCGCCGACTCACTCAGCAGGGAGCTGCACTCGTGCCACGAGTGGGAACTACGACAGGATCTAGTGGACCGCCTCTTCCGATGGTGGGGCACACCCCAGATCGATCTGTTCGCGACGGCGACGAACTCCAAGTGCCGGAGGTTCGCCAGCAGGTTTCCCCAGCCGAGGAGCATGGGCGATGCTTTCTCGTTCCCCTGGGAGGGCCTGTTTCTATACGCGTTCCCTCCATTGCCATTGCTGATCCGGCTCATCAACCAGCTCAAGAGGTCACGATGCAGGATGATCCTCGTCGCACCTGCGTGGCCGAGGCAGGTATGGTTCCCGGACCTTCTGGACTTGCCAGCGTCCCCGTCAATCAAGCTGACAGTGGACGTGGATCTTCCCTCCAGGGAAGGAGGCGCCATCCTCCATCACGACCCGAAGTCGCTGAACTTGCAGGCCTGGCTCCTGCAGCGTTAGAGTTTGGAGGATACGGCATACCGGCCGACTGCAGAGAGGTTCTTGCAAAGGCCAGGGCGTCCTCAACTCTTAAATGCTACGGACACAAATGGAAGAGGTTCTCTGTCTGGTGCCACGCACAGAAGATTAACCCTCTACGGATTACGGCCCCCCAAGTACTGCCGTACCTACTGACGCTGGCCAAAGCTGGACTGGTGCACGCGTCCATCAAGATTCATCTTGCTGCGATCTCCCGATACACCAGAACCACGGGGCGGACGTCTTTGTGGTCTCATCATCTGGTGAAAGAGTTCATGAAGGGACTGTTCAGATCGTTCCCGCCGGTGAAGGCTCCGGCCCCGGCGTGGGAGCTCAACGTGGTGCTGACCAAGCTCATGGGACCTCCGTTCGAGCCTCTGCACTCGGCTCCGTTGAAGTTCTTGTCGTGGAAAACAGCGTTCCTTGTGGCCATCACCTCCGCACGACAGGTGGGAGAGATCCAGGCCCTTTCCTGCAAGGCCCCGTACTTGACTTTTCACGACACGAGGGTAGTGCTCAGGACGCACCCCTCCTTCATGCCCACGGTGCCGTCTGACTTCCACCTCAACGAACCCTTGGCGTTGCCTGTTTTCTTCCCGTCGCCTTCGTCACCGGCTGAAAGGACTTTGCACTCGCTGGATGTGGCTAGAGCGCTGAAGTTCTACGTGGACCGTACGAAGTGTTTTCGTAAGACGTCACAACTCTTTGTGAATTTTGGACCTGTCAATCAGGGGAAGGCTCTCTCGAAGGCTTCCATTTTCAGATCATCACCGGCTGAAAGGACTTTGCACTCGCTGGATGTGGCTAGAGCGCTGAAGTTCTACGTGGACCGCACGAAGTGTTTTCGTAAGACGTCACAACTCTTTGTGAATTTTGGACCTGTCAATCAGGGGAAGGCTCTCTCGAAGGCTTCCATTTCCAGATGGCTCTCCGGCTGTATCATGTACTGTCATCGGTTGGCAAACCGACCGCTGCCTGGCCGTCCGAGAGCCCATTCCACCAGAGCGAACCGAGCTACCACGGCGTTCCTATCTGGTGTGCCCTTGCTGGACATCTGCAGGGCTGCTATATGGAGGTCGGCGCACACCTTCACGAAATTCTACTGCGTCGATCGGGATTCCAGGGAGGAGTCCAGGGTCGGCCAAGCAGTGCTGCGCAACCTGTTCGCCTAAGGTGAGCCTGGTGAGGAGGTAAGATTTGCTTAATGTTGAGTTTGATGTAATGCTTAATGTTGAGCCTTTGCCACCTCCCGTGGTTGTGCATGTGTGTACTGCTATGTATTCTTTATTCATGGCATGTGAATCCATGCCAGACCCCATGCTGGAGAAGGAACAAGTTACTTACCTGTAACTGTTGTTCTCCAGCATGGGTCTTGCATGGATTCACATGCGAACCCTCCCGCCTACCCCTCTGCGGCTCTTCACTTGGTCATACTGCCACTTCACGTGCTACCAAATCTGAAGATGGCTGCCAGAGGCGGGGCTTAGGTAGAGGGCAGTCATTGGCTGTGGTCAGTATGACGCAGAGATCAGTGATTGGTTACTACTACGAAAGACAGATCAGAAACGAAACTGATACTGGTTTTTTCTTTACCGAGGATTCCCAGCCTGACGACGGGGAATATTCATGAGCATGTGAATCCATGCCAGACCCATGCTGGAGAACAACAGTTACAGGTAAGTAACTTGTTCCTTAGCTAACACTTCCTTTGTGTCTTCACTGGACTCACAAAGTTATTGTATTAACAAAAGGTTCTGTAACACTCTTTCTGCAGTGTTTCTTGTAACTTTGCAGATCCACCTGGTCTACTCCCACGCTAGGAATCTTTTTACAATTTTAGCTGCATGATGTACTCGCCTACCAGGACTTCTCCTATGGTTTCTCAGATCACCTGGTATACTCCCCTGCCAGGTATCTTTACACAATTTCAGCTCCCTGGTATACTTGCCTGCCCCGACTTCTTATGTTTCACAGTTCTTTGGCTTAACCACAATAGCATATACTGTGAGGCGCTTGGTATATCTTTAGGGGAACATTTGCTCAGTGTTTTCCCCCACACTGGCATCTCATCCATCTGTACTTAATTGGGGTTTGACTTGGCACTTTACCTTGTCTGCATGCAAACATTCTTCGTATCGGGTGTTGAATTTGTGCTTTGCCTTGACTGCATTCAAAATTCTTCTGCTGTTTCCTGCATCTGCAATCTCGTACCATTCAAACACGCGTTGCTGCGCATGTCTGAACGCCCGGGGTCCCCAGCTGCTTTGGGCAGACTCACCGGTTCCTTCCAGCGTCTCTGATCCTGCTCACACTTCTGCGGTATGACCCCTTCGCCCACTTTCCTCTTTGGAGGATGCAGATGTTTTTCCAGCGTCCTGTGCATCTCTGCGGTCACACGCCAGCTTTCCTTTTTGGCCTGGACTGGGAAAAACTGGGTCTCGAAGCGGTCGAGCATCCAGGAGCTCCTGCGAGGCTCCCAGCGTCTCCACGGCTCGTCTTGCTTGCACGCTGCGATTTTCCTCCAGTCCTGCCACCGCTGTCTGTGTGTCACGTTCGTGAGCCTCAGCATGGGGTTTAACATCTTCTCCTGCCCGGCTCAACAGTGCATTGAAGAGTTGGAAAAATAACCAGCCCACATGTTGTATTTCGAGCTCTTGTCACTTTGCACAAACTCCCTCATCCTCCTCTTCGTCTCAGTACCTGGGTGGTTATGGGTATTGGAGTGCATGGATGTCATTGGACTTTTAACTCTTAGATGGTTTTTCTCAGAGATTTCACAAAAAGGCACATCAGAAACAAAAGTTGTTAAGGGTGAGTTGTGGGTGTTTGGGTCATAGGTGGGGGCCTGACCAGAATGACAATAGGCCACTAAGAATGCAGGCATTATCGGGTCGTCCTCAGGGCAAATGGGGGAATACCACGTCTTGTCCTAGGAAGTCAACACATCATCCTGGTGGCTGTCTCCTCTCATATGATACTCCCTCATGTAGCCGCCCCCAGGTTTAAGATCAGGTAGCGGCTGCTGTCGCCTGATTACATGGGAAGAGGTTACCTGCGGGAATCTGTGATGACTCCATCGGACCCATCACATACCCTTCCCTAATGTCGCTGGTTCTCTCCGCAACTTTTGGAAAACGGGAAAGCAAGTCCACATTACCCTGTTCCTTTCCTGTGCTCCACATGTAAGGAAGGCATGGTATCGAGCAGTCGACACAATGGATACAAGTTTCAAAAACCTTTTAGTATTTTGGTTGGGTTGGTAGAATTTCTAACTGGCCCTAACTCTAGAATGGTATTAGTTTCGACCATTAAACAAATAACAAACAGGTCCAAGTCAGTCTAGTCAAAATAAAAAGGCCTATACTAAGAAAACCTAACCTTGCCCTCCTTCTCAAAATTACAAATGTGTTAAGGGAATGCAAAAGGAAAATAGTGTCTGAAAAGAAATGTCAGCATGGCTTAAGTAACAACTCCCTTCCCCACATTACTCTCCACAGGGTCTAGTGAGTTTCTTTTAAAAGGATAGGTGAATGGCACACTTTAACTTACTGGCACAAGTCAACAGTTCAGTCTTGGGCTTCGAACTCCTGCTAGATCAATCACTTAGTTAGGCTTCGTCCTCCTTGTCGTCAATACTCTGTTCACATCACAGTTCTGTACAGGCTTCCCTCTGCCGGGCCCGAGCCTGTCTCTTGTCACTATCACTGGTTTCCCCCTTTCTCACCTGTTTTCGTTGTCTGATGACTTCTTTAGGAGGAGTCTTCTTTCGTATGGTTCGGGTCTTATAAAAGCACGCTCGGCCGTCCTCGGCTTCCAGTGTTCGTTCAGCTTCGATGTCCGGGATCAAGGGAAAACTCCAGGAAATTCAGAAAAAGGATATGGAGCACACGGAGGCGGTGCAGGGGTTCCGGGAAGGGCTGGATAAGAAGGAGGGAAGGTAGATTGGAAGAAGGAGTTCCAGGAAACAACAGAATAATACAAGGGAGAGTACGGAGCACACGTCCGGTCACAGATAACAGCAGCGTTGAGACGCGCGTGGCCGCAGGGGTGTGGCCTCTTTATAGAGTACGCTGCGTAGAACGTGAAGACTGGTGAGCAGCGTTCTGAACTTGCAGCCATGTTGGTAGTATTATGGAGTGTAATCCCCGATGTGTCAGGGACCAGGAGGCCCAGAAAGGGTGAGTTTGATGGTTCATGACAGCTACTTTTTCACACAGTTCTGCACAGGCTTCCAACTGCCGGGCTCGAGCCTGTCTTCTTTGTGGGAGTTCCCTTCTCCACGTTTTATCTTGGGTATCTTTTCACTGTCGAAAACATTCGAAACCTCAAAGATTTTACATAGAGCTCTGCATGACCACTTCGACCTCTTTCAACAATTCTGCAATTCCCAATCTTCCTCATCTTGTAACACCAATGCGTCTTGGCACTTGTAGTTCTTATTCTCTTTATTTTGCCTTCTTGGCCTTTTTCAAAGTTTGTCAACACCAATGCTTCTAGGTATTAGTAATCACTTATTCCCTTTACTCTGCCCTATTGGTACGTTCATCTTGCAACCCCAATACTTCTTTGCATTTCTTTTTCACCAAGGCCTCTTGGTACTTGTAATTCTTATTCTCTTTAGTTTGCATTTTTGGCCTTTTTCAAAGTTCATATACTTTGCCCTCTTGGCATATTCAGAGTTCACATACTTCGCTTTCCTCATATTCAACTTTCTTACCTTATCGCTGTGACTTTCTCTCATTTGGTTCCCACAGTAATATCTTTCAACTCGCATAACATTTCACAGAGACTTTTGAATGTGCAACTTCGCCTTGCAGGACCACTCTGTTACTTTGTATCTTTTCGTTTTACAATTCAGCAATTGTCCTTATCATTCGCATTTTATCGACACACGTGCAAACTTCAACTTTCATATTACAGTTACTTTACAGATACTTTTGCTTTTAACACAAACCAGACTTTTGTTGCCTTCGATAACTCACTAGTCGTGTTAATTGGTCTTCTTTCATCTTATTCATTTAGCAGTCAAGGCTGTTACCAATGCCTCCTCTGCTCTTCCCCAACTCTGCTGTTAACCCGTGAGGGTTGCGGGGCGCTTTCATGCAACTTGAAGGTTTCTTTCCTCCGCTCACTCTGTTCCAACCTTAGAACGCTTAAGGCTTCCCGAAAGTGTGGATTTCTTGCCTGGCCCGCTCTCGATCTGTAAAACTGCCCATCAGCCCAATGGCCTTCCAACTTCCACAACCTGGTTTGCATCAGCCCCCGAAAGAGCTGTTCCTTCTCGTGCCCAGCCTCTCTCAAAGTGTACCTGTGTGCGCCACCTTTCATTCTCACAGGGAGTGTTAACAAGTGGCAGGTGTGCATTGTTAGGGCTACGTGCCTGACTCTGCCTGGACTCATTACAGGAACAGAGCCAATGCAAGTCAGTGGATGTAATCTTTCTGACCTCACTCCTCTTCCTCGGCTCAGTACTGTTGTCAATGTAAAGTGGGAAGGAATTATGGGAGCTGTAGCTTCCCATAAATTAAGCAGGTATAGGGGTTAGATGGGTTGTGGAAAAAGGGGGATACCATGTCTCACCATTGGGTGCTTCTCCCTCACCTCCCAGAGGACCCCCTACCCAGGTGATCCTCCCTCGTCGACCCCCAGGCTCAGGATCCAAAAGCGATGGCCTTTCCTTAGCCACCTTAGTACGGGATCCCCAGGGACTAGGCTGTGAAACACCCTCTGGATTTTCACACACGGTAAAACAATAGGGCTGTAAATCTAAGAACAAGCGCATGACTCTTGCATTAGTGTCTTTGCAGAGGCTCATCCATGTTAATGGGGCATGGTCTGTGACGAGTTGGAATTTCCTGCCTGTCCGATAATATTTGAGGTAAGTTATGGCCCACTTGATTGCTAAGGCTTCCACTTCGAGTCGCATCATTTTCTTTCATGGCAATAACTTTCTACTTATGTAGAGGGTAGGATGCTTTATACCGTCATGATCTTGTGCAAGAACTGCACCTAGGTCAATGTGCGAAGCGTCTGTTTGTAGGATGAATTCCTGGTTGAATTCTGCCACCCTCAACACAGGCTCACTACACAAAATGTGTTTAAATTTGTCGAAGCACAATTTATATTCGTTGTGCCGTTCAACTTTCTAGGGCTCTGCATTTTTGAGTTTATTAGTAAGACAAGAGGGTATACCAAGACCACTGCCTCGTCGGCGACTGCTTCGTCTTCCAAGACTTCTACCTCATCGACAGCTCCTTCGTTGACGACCACGACACCGTCGATGACGACCACCATTACTACGTCAGCGAGAGGCCCGACAACAAGCGTTGTTTCCACGGTCACAACTACTACGACACCAAGGGTGGCTTTGCCTCCAAGGCCTCCATCTGCTGCTGCCCCAGTCACGACTTCAGCGGTGACAACGCCAACTTTGCAGGCTCCCATTGTTGCCTCATTGCCGAAGGATTCAGGCAGGGTAAGGGACTTGCTGGAGGTCTCCTCAGATTTACAGTAGCTATGAGGACGAGCATCTGCCTGAGGGCTACTACTTGGACCATGAGGGGGCCAGAGGCCCATATCCCAGGAGGGATCTCCGTACCTTCAACCTTGTGCTCCTCACAGGAGGTTCAGCCCTGACCTTTTGCTGTTTGCTCCATTTGCTCCTCAGCCAGCACCCAGAGACATGTCGCTGGACATCCTCACCACCCTTCATACCTTGCTGTCAGAAATCCAGCAAAGACTGCCTTTTGCCCCGGTGCTCGGCCCGGCACACAGCCCTACTAGGGCCCCGACCAGGAGTCCACCCAGTCCGAGCCTTCATAGCCAGAAGCGTCTGCCTAGCCCTACCACGCCAAATGCCCCTTCCGGCTCAAAGCGTCAGCCGACGCCACCCCATAGGACCTTGGCCCAAAGCGTCAGCCGACGCCACCCCATAGGACCTTGCCTCCGGTGTGGGAGACGCTGCCACATATCGACACCGGTACGGACACTGTTACACCGGCTACCCATACAGATGAGTAGGACGACTACGTCCCGGCTGACGGAGAACCTCTGGGCACCGACGAGCCTGCCAGGGATTGACCGCTGGACGAGATTGGCTCATTCCATGCCATGATCACCAGAGCGTGCAAGCTGTTCAGCCTGGTGCCAGAAAATAAGAAAGAGTGGTTCATCTTTCAGCGGCGAGAGTCATCAAGGAAGATAGTCAAGTCAGTTCCTTTGCTGGACGACGTCTGGGAGCAAGGTTTGCAACTGATGAAGACGCCAAGTACCACACTCTCCAAGAGGGATAGGCTGGAAAAGAAGTATAGGGTCCGGACTTGGCTTCCAGGTGCCTGAGGTCCCAGCCTTCTCCGGACTCAATGGTGTCAGGCCCCCGCCAGGAAAAGCTCCTCTAACTCATTGTCTTCCATGGTCCCCCCAGAAGTTGGATGCAGTGGGAAAACGCATCATTTACACTGCAGCTTCCACCGTCAAAGCAACCAATGCCCTTGCCATCCTGTATCGCTATGATAGGGAGCTCTTGTATTAGCTCTGGCTAATATTGGAAGGCCATGACATCAGAGTGGCGCTGGACATAGCAGACTCTGGAATCAGCCAGATGGGCAATGGGGTGGCCCTCTGGCGCCAGTGTTGGCTGAAAACCACCAACTTTAGGGCGGATGTACAGTCTAAGGTAGTGGAAATGCCCTTTGACAGGGACAATTTGTTTGGCATGGCGGTGGACGAGACGCTCCAAGCAATTAAAACCGATACGGAAACGGCACGCTCGCTGGGGACGCTGCAGCATAGCAGGTCATCCTTTTGTTCCTCAAGAGGGGAGTCCAGCAGGTCCTCCAAGGGGTATATTACCCCCTATCGTGTGCCCTCCCGCTCCACGACAGAGGAGGCCAACCAAGGCCATTCACAGGCCTACAGCAGTGGAGGCCAGCGTTGTTGTTGCCCGCAGGCCAAGACGCAGGTGCCCAAGCAGGCCTGAACCGGCCGTGGACTTGGGCCTCCACTTTTTCACCCCAGTGGGAAGCCGGCTAGCGAACTTTGTGGACCAGTGGATGTCCATCACCTCAGCCAGGCGAGTCTGGGAAATCGAGGCCCTCTCCTGCAAGCAACCGTACTTGTCCTTCCACCCTACGGGGGTAGTGCTGCAGTCCCACCCCAGCTTTATGCTGAAGGTTCCTTCTGAATTCCATCTCAACGAGCCTTTGGTTTTGCCAGTCTTCTTCCCAAACCCTTATATGCCTGCTGAAAGGGCATTGCATTCGCTGGACGTTGTTCATGCTTTGGAGTTTTTGTGGCACGCATAAAGTATTTTCGGGAGACATCTAAACTTATTGTGAATTTTGGACCTGTGAATCACAGGAAGGCCCTGTCTAAGGCTTCCATGTGCAGGTGGCTCTCTGGCTGCATCATGAACTGTCATCATCTGGCCAACAGACCTCTTCCAGTCTGGCCAAGAGCCCCTTCCACCAGAGCCATCACAGCAATGACAGTGTTTCTTTCTGGTGTTCCCATGCTCGACATCTCCAGGACTGCTACGTGGAGGTCTACCCACACCTTCACAAGATTCTAGTGTGTCGACAGAGATTCCAGGGAGGAGTCGAAGTACGGCCAAGCGATGCTTCGCAACCTCTTTGCTTGAGGTGAGTCTGTTCCAGGGGTACGTGTATTGCTTCTGTTGAGCGTTTGCACCTCCTGAGGTTGTGTATATGTCCTGCTGTGTAATCGTATTCATGAGCATGTGAAGCCATACCAGATCCCATGCTGGAGAAGGAAAAAGTTACTTACCTGTAACTACTGTTATCCAGCATGGGTCTGGCATGGATTCACATGCAAACCTTACCTCCTTCCCCTCTGTGTCTCTTCTTGGTTCATACTGCCACTTTACGTGCTCTACCAAATCTGAAGATGGCCACCAGGGGTGGAGCTTAGGGAGACTGTCATTGGATGGGGGCAGTATGATCCAAAGGACAGTGATTGGTTTAGAGGAGACAAGCAGTTTTCAGGCTAAAGTGAAACTGCTTTCTTTTTACAGAGGATTCCCAGCCTGACGATGGGGAATATTCATGAGCATGTGAATCCATGCCAGACCCATGTTGCAGAACAGGTGGTGTACAGGTAAGTAACTTGTTCCACATGCATTTTAACACGCCTCTCACTACTTCTCAACTCAGACTACTGTATTCCAAAGGGTGCTCATCCTCGCAATGTTTAGAGGCCATACCAATGGCAGTAGGCGCTATACCAATGCCAAATAACAGAACATAACCATTCCCCCGTTTTGTTCTTCTCCATTCAACACTGCAGGTTACCTTAACATTTGTGAAATAAACCAGATAACGCAGTATCCAATGGGTTATACACCTGTATTTTTATTTTTTTTTTAGCATTCATTGTTCGGGTTTGGCCAATTTAACCGAAAATATTTAACCGTATGGCCTAGTGGACCGAATTTAGGCTGTACGAAATGATCGTAAAGCTACAAATTCGATCAACTAGGCCATACGGTTCCGTTATAGTGAACAAGGGTAAAGGGAGTTGTTGGGGTGTCCCCCACACCCTTGCTCAATATAATGGGAACAGGGGCTGTGGGGGTGTCCCCCGCTTCTGGGACATTGGAAGCGGGGACTTTAAAAAAAAAACAGAGAAAGGGACCCTACGGCGTCAGTACTGATCCATGTTGCGGGGACAGAAAACTGACGCCGCAGGGACAGAATGAAGGCAGCCGCTGAAAGATAAGTGGGGGAGGGTGGGGATGTATTGGGGTCTATGGGGGCATGGATTAGTTGATTTTGGCCGCAGCAAAATTGGGTTCGCGAAAGTCAATTGCGCCGCGAACAATTATGCTGCGGTCAAATCATACCAATCCCATTGATCTAGCTTTCCAAGGTGAGTTTCTTTTATTTACTTATTTACTTAGAAACATGCGACTCATTACAGCTTTCCATGCCTGGAGAGCAATCTCAGTAACAATGGTTCTTTAGTGCAGGTATCTAAGGTACCTTAAAATCGCTTCCTGTCAACGTCTTCTGTAAAAGAGGATCTTGCACTGAAGAGCAGCACTTCTGTAAAAGAGACTTTGAAGAGTGATCTCCCTTTTACATATTTAACAGAACCTTTCATTATTCCTAAACATCTAGGTGTTTGTGAAAGAAGGAGACCGGGTGCAGATTGGGGACCCCCTTATGGTTATGATAGCTATGAAAATGGAGGTAAGAAGTGGTTTACTGAATTTTGTGATGGTGTGCCACTGCTGGTGTGCTAGTATTGCCATCTTTTGCTAAACGTATGTAACATGTGATTTTGAAAAAATTTGATTGAGACAAGGGGCCTCATTACAAGTTTGATGGTAGTCTTGCCAGTAAAACCGGCAGGTTGCCGCCAAACGTGCGAATTTCACCGGCGCCCGGGAATGAGCAATTACCGGGTCATTACGGCCTGCCGGACACGGTATTTGCCCATTCCCGGGTGCCGGTATAAAATGGTCCTCATTCCCATTAAGCCCAATAGGGCTCAATGGGAATGGGGAGGCCAGATGCACCGGCACCATTCAAAATGGTGCCAGTGTATCCGACATGCTCTGCTCGCGGGTGCCGGTCCGCCTGCCAGGTCCGACCTGGTGGCCGAAAACCCGCGAGCAGAATTTATAGTTTGCCGGTCTGGTAACTAAGGCACCGGCAAGCTTACCAGTTTCGTAGTTACCGGACCGGCAAACTTGTAATGAGGCCCAATGCTTTTTCTGCACTGAGTCGTAAAGTAAATGTACAGTACTTGCATACATGTTTTTAGACTTGCTATATGGATGAAACAGGACTTGCGATATACAAATAAAAATGTTCCATGTTTCTTTTGTTCTAAATATCACTATATAAAACATCAAAAGGTACTACGTGTTGATATACTTATGTAATGTGTTAAATCATGAAATTGATGTCATATATTCTCCACCACACAACTGGTGCACAAACAAGTGATGGATGAAACATACAATTTCCTTGCAACATCTCCTTCCTTTAGGGTTGAGAGAATGAGTGCACCTATTCTATTCTGCGTTCGTTTTTGCTATTTCTTTTTATTGCAAATTTTGTGAAAGTTGTGAGGGTGGTTTTGCGACCACATTGAACCTAGTTTTCAGATTCAGAGCTGCTTCTATAGGCTGAACTACAGTACTTCAAATATGAAGTGAATGAGAAACCTGTAATTTATCTGGTGTGCCAAAAATGCTTTTGTCATTGGGCTAAGCCTTCACTGCACATAAGTGCACCCACCCACAAAGAAGCTGACCTGCACAATCTTTTAGCCTTCACAGAAACATCATGGTTTCACCAGCATCCTTAGCATCCTTATACTGCCACATTACACAGTAAACCCACATTTTCTTGGCTTGAAGTAAGGCTCCCTTGCTCACTTTTGAAAACTCAGGGCAAACATGCGTGTTCTATCAATATTTCATGGAGCACTCTTATTATTTGTGGCAATTTCTTTATAAAATTATGGCATAATGGATGGAGGCCAGTAATTATATTCAGAAGTAATGTTTGTGACTTCAGTCTCCAGTATGCACAGTTTCTGCTTCCAGTCACTTTCTCGAATCCCCACCCAACCCCCTGCCTAATCCCTCAATATCTGCAGGATGAGATGCTTCCCAGCTTATTCAGTAGTGTCCACAAGAAGCACTGAACAGAAGATTCCAACAGTGCACAGTGGGAGAATCAATGGGGCAGCCAAACTCCATGTGACTCACCTTTTTGCTGCTGCAACCATTTTCCCCCAGCATTGATCCAAACCTGCTTCTCTACGCCAGCTTGTATGATACACAGGGCTTGTCTAACCATGATCAGTGGCACAGTGTGGCACCCCTTCCTTGTGTAAGTGTGTTCCTCACAGGGACACTAGGGACACGTTGCTCTACTGAGCCACCAGCTCTCTTGCCATCTGTACCCAGCATATCAGGCGCTGCAGCCTGTCTCTGTTAAACAGTGACCAAAACCACAGCACACAGCCAGTGCTATTACTCGGGCAGATATAGCCGTGCAGTAATTGGTTCTTTGAATGGATTGTGTCCTCCCACGTATTCCTCATCTTTTGATATCTCTTTTCCAGCTTCAGCTGCTTCGGAATTTTATTTTTCGGCAGAGGGCACTGTGCGTCAAACCCATCGACTCAATGTCCCTCAAGGGCCACCGTCTCAAGGTCGACATCATCACCAGTATATACAGCACACGCAGAGCCCATTGACTTCAGTTATGTTTTTCCAATGCAGCTATCGCTTCAAAAGAATTATGGCGTGCTTTGGTTTTTGGAATAAAAACTACGATATGAGAAAAAATTTCTTCGTCAGCTCCATCGACACCAAAGACAGGATTCAAGAAATTCCACGATTTCGGTGCCAAAATGGCGATCACTGACCCTCATTGAGTGTGACTGTGGTGTCTGAGCACAGAGTATCGAACGGCTGATTCCGACTCCTGTTAGGCAATGACCGGTAGGCTCTAAAAGAGTATAAAGGGAAATTGGCGGCATGTAGGAGACTTTCCTCGGACAAAATATTCAAAAAATCGATCTCGCTCCAGGAGTGGGTCTCGCCATTCTAAGAAGTCGAAAAACAGGCGTTACAGACCTCCATCGTCCTCTAGTGATTCCTCTCCTCAGAGAATTTCATGTCAGACCAAATCCTCTACCCCTGCTAAGTGGGAAGAGTTTCAGAGAAAGGTGTTTAAGATTTTCGAGCAGGAGGCCCGTCCCCCTTGAAGGACAAGGAGAGAAGCCATGCTGCGGTCTGCTTAAAGGTGACAAAGGGAAGGCAAAGGCAAAATCCTGCACGCCCTCGAGCCTGGAACATAAGCCAACGACCCAAAGAGAGCCATCAAAGCCTCGAGTCGATGAAATTTCATCGAAGACTCCTTCGAGTCTAGGGTCTAGCCCCTCAAGGGAGTTGTCCTCAAGAAAGGTGTCAAGGCCATCAACGTTGTTGGCGTCAAGATACTCAATGTCTTCAGTGTCGAAAATGTCGACGCAATTGATCTCGAGTGGAGCAGGTGGAGGAAACGTACAAACCTGCACCAAGAAAGGATTTCTTCAAATCTTTATCATCAATTTATGAAGAGCAGGAGCCTTCTGATGGGGACACTCCACCCTTTGGTCTGGCATTTGGTACCCCTAACAGCCAGTGTTGTGGATACACAATTGGAATTTGCGATACCAGACCCTTCAGACCACGCATAAGCCTCTTATTGGCAACTCATGACAAGGGTCGTTGACTTTCTATATTGGACCAGACCTGCTCCCTTATTTGAGCAGGCTGATTTAATGGATATTCTTAACCGGGGTCCGCAAAAGGATCCAATCCTTACTTTTCACATTGCTCTTCAAAAGAGGCTTAAGACAAATTGGGAGGCACCTGAGACAATTGCTGCGGTGAATAAGAACCTCACCAACAAGTATAGGCCATCTAGCAGTGACCCTGAATATATGGAAAAGCTCCCCACACTAGAAAGCCTGGTGATTCAAGCGGTGACGTCCTCTTCCAAACAGGCCGCATATCCAGCTATCCCTCCTGACAGAGATAAGAGAGTGGATCCTTGGACAAGAAAGATTGCGGGAAGCATGGCATTGAAATTTGCCAACGCCACTTGCACCTTAGCAAAATTCATGTTCACCCTGTGGGATTGTGTAGCAATGGCAGCTGACCATATTCCTGCAGGGGAAGAAGGAGACGGCTTCCTGGCTATCATAAGTGACAGAATAGAGGCTATGTGCGAGTCTCTACAGTCAGGACTGAATAATGCTGACTGTATCAGTAGATCCATAGCGACAAGTACCGTACTACGCAGATTTGAGTGGTTGAGAAAGTCGGGATTTGCACCAGACGTGCAATTAGACTCTCAATTTGTCTTTTAGTGCCTCTCGACTGTTTGGCAGCAAGGCTGATGAAAGCCTGGAGAAGCTGCAGACCTCTAAGGCGGCAGAAAAGCACTTAGCGTCGCAATCAGACAGCCACAACAATCTTACCAAGTGGATCGTCTTGGAGGGGTTGGTCCTTTGGCTTCTATTCCTCAGTTGGTGGAGCGAAGGGACAGGCTAGTCATAAAGGTCAAAGAAGATTCCCTCGAGGTGGACGAGGGAGCGGTACTAAATCCGCCCAAACAGTGGTTGCTTTTCCATCAGCCAGTGTTCCAGCCGCCTCAAAACCTCTCTGAGGTCTTAATCCACAAGACCCCAGTGGGAAGCAAACTGTCTCAGTATCTTCAAGAAAGGCGGGCATTACTTCAGACGCTTGGGCATTAGAAACTGTAGCCCAGGGTTCCTGTCTACAAATCATTAAAAAAAACACAGAATCATCAGGAACCACTCATTCAAAACTCCAAATCCATTCCTTGTGCAGGAAATTTTGACCCTGCTAGAGAAAGGTGCTATAGAACTAAATACCTGTAACCGAATGGAGCACAGGGTGGTATTCCCAATACTTTCTAATCCCCAAGAAGGACGGGGGATTGCGACCCATCTTGGACTTGAGATACTTGAACAAGTTCTTCAGGAAGGACAAGTTTGAGATGGTTACCCTTTCTCAGATCCTTCAGGACCTCCAGCTTCAGGATTGGATGGTGTCATTGGACCATCGAATGCTTACTTTCATATGCCTATCCATCACAAAAAGTACCTGAGGTTTGTGGTTGGCGGTTCTCATTATCAGTTTCGAGTTCTGCCATTTGGGCTGACCTCTGCCCGAGGCTTTTCACCAAGTTAATGGCGGTTGTGGCAGCGAGTCTCAGGACAGGGGGATTCACGTCTACACCTACCTAGACGATTGGCTGATCTGGGCCTGTTCTCCTGAACAAGCCCTGTGTCATGACTACTGGGTCCCCCCTCAAAAGAATTTCCAAAATTTCCTGGGTGGCTGCTTACAATTCCTAGTCTAAGGATAGGTAGGGTTGGGCTATGCTACTAGGGCTCTTCCTCATCAACCAACATGGCCGCCTGATGTTACAACCCTAGATTGGGCAAGCGGTCTAGTTTTCTGTCACTCTGGTGTACTTAAGCCAATCCCCTTAGTTCAACGGCGCTTCGCGTCTTCAGCTGTGTTCAGCGGACGCTTACCGCGGTTCATCCCTCTGACAGGAATTCCTCAGTTCCCTTGTAATTCATAGATACCCTCTCTATAGTGCCTATAGTGCCATGGTAATTGTTTTCCCGTCCCATTCCGCAACTACTATTCCGTGAGCTCTGTGAGGAGTTGGCATTTGTCAGTGAGGAGTTGGCGGGAGACGCATTCCTTTTGGCGTTTCGTCTGTGAGGAGTTTTCGAGACACTCATCCCTGTTCTGTCTCCTTTCCACAGCAAGTATCATTTACCTCATTAGCTGTCTCCACTGATTATCCGTTCTTAATGGCGAGTGCTCTGCTTGCATTCGTTCTCCAAGGCCAAGTGTATGTTTTCACCGCCTGGTAATTGTATTAGTATTACGGAGCTGGGGGGTTTAGTGTGGAGATTTTGTTTCTAGGAACAGAGGTGTTCCGTTTTTCTGTCACAGTTAGGCACACGAATTCTACACATGAAGGTGCCTTAAAGGTTAAATGTTTGCGCACGTTCAGTTTTAGACACATTAGGGTGTTTCTTGCAAGGAATTCGTTAGCAATATTATTTCTGGCCGGGAATTGTCAGGAATAGCACTTTTGAGGTAGTTCCAGGAGAACCGGAGAATAACCTTACCTCTCCAGTCACAGTTGTGTTGTTGGAATAGGTTGAATGTTTTTTCCACCTCACCATTAGGCATTTTCTCAACACCCTACATTCCATATAGGGCTGTCCCCTTGTTTTGTCCACTCCTAATCTAGCCCTTCTTCAGAACACGCACCCCTGCGCAGAAGCAGGATGGAGAGCTAACCAAATCACCAACTAAGGTAATTGAGCAATACAGTTGTTGGGATTTTTTGACCTATTATATTTTCCCTTCATTAGGACGCATTCCAATTGTTCTCGTGTTGTGATTTGTTTTCTGTGGTATAGAAAGAGAGTCCAGTTGGGGTAGTGAACAACAGATAACTGCGCACCCTGAGAAGTTTCAGAATATCACGTGGTGTCTCGAGGAGTCTAAGGTAAGCGTTACACCCTGAAACATCTCAGCATCACCTACCACTCTCTCCACAGACTGAGCTTCTCCCTCAATTACAAGAAGTCCCACATGATACCATCACAAAGACTCCAATTCATTGGAGCAGTCCTGGATGCATCCTCGGGGAAAGCCTCGCCACCCGAGGTGAGGGCTCAACACTTTCTGCAGATGGTCACCAAATTCCAGAGTGCCCAGCATCTCCTGGCCTTAGATTTTCTAAGACTGCTTGGCCTCATGGCATCCTGCATTTTCCTGATGCCAGAGGCGCGTCTGAGAATGAGATCCCACCAATGGGCCCTCAGGACTCAGTTGTCTCGATGTCGGACCTTCTCCAGCATGGGGTCTGGCATGGGTTCACATGCTCATGAATATTCCCCGTCGTCAGGCTGGGAATCCTCGGTACAGAAAAAAATCAGTATCGGTTTTGTTTCTGATTTGTCTTTCCTAGTAGTAACCAATCACTGATCTCTGGGTCATACTGCCCACAGCCAATGACTGCCCTCTCCCTAAGCCCCGCCTCCGGCAGCCATCCTCAGATTTTTACCGCACGTTCAAGTGTTGGGAGTCCTCGTGCTGTAGCTCTCGAGCTTTTGCTGCCTTTTTGCGCTTTTTCAAAGAGAATTTCTAATTTTTTGGTTAAATTGAGCCTCAAGCTCCACCGTCTTTACATCCGATCAACGGGGACCCGTTTTGGAAGGTTCTACGCCCCTCAAGGGTGAAGATTTTGTCAAACAACGCTTTTGGAGGATTCCAGAAGTTTCTGAGGCCTACCCCAGACATGGCCCAGGAGAAAGGGAGCTCGACGCCTGGGAAGCTGTTCAGGGCCTGCCCTGGATGCCAGCTGCAGAACGTGTTCAAGGAAGACGAGCATTCCTTATGCCTCTACTGTCTTCACGAGGACAAAACGTACATGGAGGAGGACTGTGTGTTTTGTGGGAACATGTCAGAGCGGACCATGAGGGACCGCCATCTTCGTCTCGCCAACTAGCTGGAGGGAAAGAGCCCGTCAGGTGAGATGAAAAAGGAGAAATCCGAGCGGTCTTCTAAGTCCTGTGAGGGCGCCCCGGCGACGGGGGCCCAACAGAAGGCTTAGCACCGCGAGTCCACGGGCACCGGGAGCGCCGAACGGTCGGGCTCCTCGGCTGCCAGGCAGGGCGCATCCTCCCCGGCGCCATCGACCACGAGCCACCGCTCTGGCTCGGGTAAGAGGAAATCCGAGAACACCGGCCAAGCTTCTGTAGAGGCCCTGGTCGATCTCGAAGATTTCGGCTGAGGGGGAGCGAGGCAGGGAGCCCTCCCCCAAGGTGAAGGCCACAAGCACTCAGTCGGTGACTAAGGCCTTGATTCACCCAGCAAAGGCCTCTATCGAGGAGGTCGCGGCAACCCTGGCGCAGCCTGCGGAGGTTACACCTGTGGTAGCGGCCTCGGGGCCCAGAGTCTCCCTGCTACCTTGGAGGGAGGCATCTTTCAAGCCCATCGAAAGAACCCCCACAAAAGCCCCAGCGGAGAAAGAGGGGGGGGGCAGTGGCCGTCGTGGATCAGACACAACCTCCGAGGAGGAACTTGTCGAAGCCCCTGAGAGCCACGATGCGGGCATGGAGGAGGACCAGCGCGTTGAGAGGCATCCCGACGAGGGGGACGACGGAAGCGACGGGACCCCAGACCAACCGTCGCGCCTGTCGCAGCCAGTGCCGCAGGACAACTCGGCAGACATTTAGATGGCAATTCAATCCTTATGCTCTGAAATAAGGACTAGATTGCCTTTACCCCCGACGGGGGAGCCGGAACCAGGCCCGACGGAGGAGCCAGGGGCAGGGTGTTGGGAAGTCCACCACCCAAGAGGAGAAGAACACATCCTCCTGCACCCTTCCAGCCCTCGAGGCCTGCTCAACCCTCCTCCCCATCCACGGTCCGTGGGAATGGCACGGACACAGCCACGACGGGCACGGATGACGAGGGCGGCGACGGCGGGTTGTACCTCCCGTCGTCCCCCCCTCCCCGGGCTTCCCCGCCCGATGAGATTGGATCCTTCCATGCGATGATCTCCAGGACATCCAATCTTTTCCAGCTCTGCCCCGAAGAAAAGAAGGAGGGGTTCCTCTATCAATGTCGAGAGACCAAGAGGAAGCCGGTCCTCGCGGTGCCTCTACTGGATGACATCTGGGACGAGGGGAGAACCCGTCCACGACGCCGGCAAAAAGGGACCGATACGAAAAGAAGTACCGAGTCCCCGACGCAGCCTCTCTATGCCTTATAGCACAGCCGACCCCGGATTCAGTCATCTCAGCGGCGGCCAGGAAGAAGGCGGGGGGGCATCGGCATCAACTTCACCGCCGGACGGCGAGAGAAAGAAGCTCGACGCGATGGGACGACGAGTCATCACGTCGGCGGCGATGACTATTAAGGCGGCCAACGCCCTGGCTATCGTTGCCTGTTACGACAGGGAACTTTGGTATAAAACCGCTCCCTTGTTGGACTTCCTGCCGGACGACAAGAGGGCAGAAGCCCTGGAAATCCTGCAAGAAGGCGAGGTGGCGTCGGACCACGCCATAACGGTGGCGACGGACATCGCTGACACCGTTTTCCGCCAGTTGGGCAACAGTGTTTGCCTCAGACGGCGCAGATGGCTGAAGGCGACGGATTTCCGCCAGGGCGTACAAGCCAAAGTGTTGGACATGCCCTTCGACGGGAACAACCTGTTTGGGAAGACAGTCGATGAGTCCCTGCAAGCCATCAAAATGGACACGGAGACAGCCCAGGCCCTGGGAGTTCTCCAGCAACGACGTCCGTCCTTTCGGAACACCAGAGGCAAGCAAGGGGCCTCCAAAGGTTCCGGCAGCGGCTCCTCTACCTACCGTCAAGCGGCCTGATCCTCGTCGCAGGAGGCCTATAGAGGACGGGGCAAGTCTGGAGGTTCACGCCGTTGTCGCCAGGGAGGTCAAGGCGGCAAGGCGGCCTCGAAACAGGACTGAACCGACCGCGGTGTCGGGCCCCCACCGAAGCACCCCGGTGGGAGGCTGGCTGGCGGAGTTCGTCAGCATGTGGGAGTCCATCTCCACCGACCGTTGGGTGCTGGATACCCTGGCCCAGGGGCACGCCCTCGAGTTTCTAAAGAAATGCCCTTGCGTGCCACCCGTGGCCAGGAAGGAAAACCACGTACCCAAGCTGCTGCTGGAGGTAAGGGCGATGCTCAAGAAAGGTGCCATCGGGGGGCGTGGCTAGCGCGCGAGCGATGCGGACGTGAGCTGAGTGAGCTCCCGTAAGCGCCGACACAATCCTGTACCTTTATCCTGATTCCTGGGGACATCGAGCGACATCAACGCCACGATTGTGCCCGTGAAGCTGGGGGCTACGACCGGCGGAAATCCGGGCTGTGGTCTGCCCGTTTGGAGGGCCATAATCTGCAATTTACTGAAGGCCGGGGGCCCCGAACTGCGAAACCAAGATGGCCGCCGGAGCTTGAGGGCAGACCACCTCCTGTCTGATTGGGGCTTGAAGCGGCCTGGTGTGGTGCGGCACACGCAGTGGACACTGACTTTTCTTACAACCGGAGGTCGCCCGGACAAACGGCTCCTGCTCTTGGGCTGTTTCGACCCAGCCCCGAGTGGTGGAGGACGGCAGCGGCCTGGCCCGACAGAGCTAGAGGTAGGTGGGATTAACTCTCCCCCCCCCCCTGCTCCATACAGACGGTGGATTCGTGGAACCTGCGTGTTGGAAGGTGTTTGGAGGACCCCGAGGCCTTCCACCTGGCCTGTTGCGGGGCTGCGACACGGTACACCGGGGTAGATCCATAAGGGCGTAATTAGCACTGTTCGACCTGCCGTGCCGGACGCCCCACGCCTCCCCGAACTATGGGGAAAGAAAGGCAGAAGAAACCCTCCACACAGAGCAGCATGGACCAATTTGCCGTCGCCACCACCCCGGCCCCGGCGGCCCCAGCAACGCGACCGAACTCCCCCAATGGGGAGGGCCCTCTTTCTCTCCATGATGTAATGGCGGCCATTGCTAATTCCCGATCCTCCATGGAGACCAAAATAGATAGCATGGCGGCAGACGTCTCCTTCCTACGCCACGATCTACAGAAACTAACCTCCAGAACGGGAGAGGCGGAACAACGTATTTCTGAAGTGGAAGACAATATAGGCGGGATTAACCGCCAACTGTCCCAGGCCTTAAACCGCCTTAAGACCCTTGAATCAAGAGTGGAGGATGGAGAGGGGCGATCCCGTCGCAATAATGTCCGTATCCTGGGTCTGCCAGAAGGGGAGGAGGGACAGTGTATGGAGCTGTTCTTGGAGCAGTGGCTTGTAGACATCTTCGAGGCCACATCCTTTTCAAAGTTCTTCTCAGTGGAGAGGGCTCACAGAATGCCGGCGGGTAGACCACCCCCGGGTGCCCCGCCACGTACTATCATCGCCCGCTTACTCAACTACCGAGATAGGGATGCCCTCCTGCAACTGTCGCGGGCACAAGGCTCGATTACCCATAACGGCTCCCGAATCGCCTTTTTCCCGGACTACACCCGAGAAGTGCAGCGGGCACGACAATCGTTTGAGCCACTCAAGAGACAGCTGGCCCAACTAAATGTGAAATATGGCCTGCTCTTCCCGGCCCAACTGAAGATATATCATGGTGGAACCACGGTTCATTTCAGCGACCCGCAGGAGGCATGGAAATGGGCGGAGGCCCGTATAGAAGGTGATTGGACTGCGAGACCGAGGAGGCCGAGAGGAAGACCGAGGCCCAGGCACGCCTCCCCGAGAGGAAACCCGGAGAGGAATGAACAGGGGGTCCTGGACCCCGATGCAGATCAGCGAGGACATTGACCGGACTGTCGCCCCTCTGGCCTAGTAATGGCGCTTTGAAGTATTCTTTCTTTGTTTGTATTCTTAAGCCGGACGCATGGGTAGTCCACCATGGAAGATGTTGACACTGGCGCATGGGAGGGGACTCTGGAGGAGCCTCTGAAAACCCCCCCCCCCTAGCCGAACTTCCTCCTTTCCTTCTCCTTCTCCTTCTCCCTTTTCCCCCCCCCTCTTTCTTGTTTATCTAGACCCGGCTCTAGGGTCTGGGTTTTTGAGCTGCTACCTTAAGTTGAAGGTCCAGCTATGTTTGGGCGACAGGTACTTCGTGTTGGGGTGGAGTATAGGGTGGGGGTAAGTTGGGAATGTTTGGAAGTTTGTTTGTTACTTCAAGACTGTCATATGTTTATAACGGACACGAACCACTGTCTTTGGTCGAAGTTACCACTTCACCATCTCTCACTGATTGCTACAATCGTACAGACCCCCATCATGTGTGATAGATATCCTGTGCACAGACTCACGGGACACCCATGCGCCACACCAAATCCCTGAAGTTCCTCACCTGGAACGTGAATGGGATGGGGTCCGGGATTAAACGGCGCCTGCTTAGGCAATTTCTAAATAGACACTCCCCTGATGTGGCCCTTTTGACAGAAACCCACCTGGCCGGATCACACTGTGCCTTTTTTCAGAGGACTAATTACCACCTTGCCCTTCAGGCGGGGTACACAATGGGCTCCAGGGGCACCCTCATCCTGATACACAAGCGCATTCCATTTACTCAGCAATTGGTTGAGCGCGACCCAAGGGGTCGATACGTGTTCGTCATGGGGACCATCTGGGGTCAGACGATGGCCATTGCCGCAATTTATTCCCCACCCGGGTTGGGACAGGAATTACTGGACGATCTTACTACCCTTATAGGGAAACACCATCCTGATACGTTCATTCTGGGGGGTGATTTTAATGATACCATGAATGATAACTTTGACCGTTCCCATCTCCGAAATCGCAACCCTGACACCTCGACTAGATTGGCCAGTTTTGCATCGGCCCTTGGGCTCCGAGATGTATGGAGAGAGTTACACCCGACTGATAGGGAGTACTCCTTCCATTCCGGCGCTCACGGCTCCATGTCCAGACTGGACTACTTCTTCTTGCCACATACCGACCTCCATAGGGCAATGTCCGCAGATTTACTCCCCCGGGGCATTTCGGACCACTCCCCCCTCTTAGTTGAATTGCGTATGCAGGGTCCCCTTCCCCCTAGAACGTGGAGACTTAACAATTATTATCTGGGGTCCCCGGAACTGATAGATCGCCTCGAGGAAGTTTCTGGTGAATATTTCGAAATTAACGAGAAGTCGGTGGACAGCCCCGTGATATTATGGGAGGCCTATAAAACAGTGCTAAGGGGTGAAATCCTTTCTTGGACGACACATAAAAGAAACATCCGGTTCCGGGAAATATTAAAGGCCGAAGAGGAAGTGAGAGACAGGGAGATTGAGCATATATCCGATCCTACGCCTGAGACCCACCGATCCCTCCAGCGCGCCCAGGAGTGCCTCCGTAACAGAACGATGGATGACGCCAAGCAGGCCCATTGGCAGGCTAGGGCGAGGGTGTATGAACTTGGGGATAAGTCGGGTAAACTGCTCGCTTGGTTGCAGAGGAGAGACGAGGGGCAGCGCCATGTCCGGGAAATTGTCACGGCACAGGGCGACACCCAACATTCGGACTCTGGGATTGCCGAGGCCTTCACAGAGTTTTACGCAGATTTGTATCGGGCTCCGACCTCACCGCTAAACCCCTGCCTCCTAGATGAGGTGACGCTGCCGATCCTTTCGGGGCAACAGAGGGACCAGCTGGACTCTGCTTTATCAGAGGCTGAGATTGCAGAGGCACTGTCTCAGCTCCAGTCGGGAAAGGCACCGGGCCCGAACGGATTCCCAGTTGAAACTTGGCAGAAGCTAGGAGTAGACAAAATGGCCGGTCCTCTACATAGGATGTTTCTTGCTGCCCGGGAACAGGGTACCCTCCCACCAGATCTTTGCAAGGCCACCATTGTGGTCATTCCCAAGCCTGGCAAACCTCCACATGATTGTGCTTCTTATAGACCTATATCGCTGATTAACGGGGAAGCTAAGGTCCTTGCTAAGCTATTAGCGAATCGGTTGCAGTTAGTCACATCCTCCTTGATCCATCCGGATCAGTGTGGTTTTATGCCTGCCAAATCGACTCGGATGAATCTGCGCCGCCTCCATTTAGCATTGGAGAGATCCCCGATTATAAACGAACCCTTGGCCTTGTTGGCAATCGATTTTGAAAAGGCGTTCGACTCCATTCGATGGGACTACCTTTGGGAAATAATGCGCCGCATGGGGTTCGGAGAGGCCTATTTAGGCTGGGTGCAGCTACTTTATGTTAACATCAAGGCGGAAGTGAGAGTGAATGGCTGGTCCTCTGGGTCCTTCCCCCTGGGCCGTGGTACGCGACAGGGATGCCCTTTGTCCCCTCTTTTGTTCGCCCTTGCTATCGAGCCATTAGCTCTTTGGCTTCGCCAAAACACCGCCTGGAGAGGATTCAGATGGCCGGAGGGACACGAGGATCGTACATCCCTGTATGCGGATGACCTCCTGGTGTACCTGGGTGACCCACTAACATCCTCTGCCATTGTAACGCAAATGTTAGTCCGCTTTGGGGAACTCAGCGGACTCAGAATCAACTGGGGGAAATCAGTCCTCTTTCCGGTGAAGGGTGGGGAACAGGCAATCCCCCAGGACTGCCCGTACCGGGTGGAACGACAGGGGTTTCGTTACCTGGGAATATGGATATCCGGGGATTTAACAAGCTATATAAGGAACAATCTCCGACCAATCACAGACCGCTTTATTGTTGATGTCCGGCACTGGAAACTCCTCCCCCTGACACTTATGGGAAGAGCGGCACTTTTTAAAATGATGACCCTTCCTAGATTCCTCTATGTCCTTCAAAATGCCCCACTTAAAGTCCCCGACTCGGAGTTCCACCAGGTGGAGACACTTCTCAGAGACCTCATATGGGGGGGAGGCCAGTCACGAATTGCGTTAACTACACTTCAAAGATCTATTTGGGAGGGAGGAATAGGAGTTCCCCGCCTTCAAACGTATTACTGGGCATCACAACTGGTGGTGGTTAATGACCTTCTCCACGGGGACCGAGACCTGCCCCATATACGGGCTGAGATAGCCACTATGCGCAACACTGACCCGCTGCTTCTCCTCTATCAGCCCCTTTCGAGAACCTCTCCGCCCACAACCACTACGCATATGATCACAGTGTGGAGACAGGCACACCGATTCATTGGGTGGGAAAATAAAGCTACTAGAGCACAACCCCTCTGGCGGAACAACAACCTAGCTGAGACCCAGAAGTTGGAGCCGTGGCCTAGGTGGGTGAATGCGGGGATTGCCAGGATTGGGGACATGCTTACACAGGGGTGCTTGGCCTCATTTGATGACCTACAATTGCGATTCCAGATTCCGAATACGGAACATTACCACTACATTCGCCTCGCCCATGCTTTGAGACCCTACCTGACAGCAGATACGCAGTTACCGGACTATACCCCCATAGAGCGTAACATCCTTCCGGCGCATATCCCTACCAAATGCACTTCCATCCTTTACAATGCTATATCCTCCTTTGCTACCCCCGAATTGAATGAACTAAAGGCAAAATGGGAAGTAGATGTGGGGGTGATAGATCCTGAGGATTGGATACAAGTCCTTATGCATCCCCGGGAAATCGCCATTTCCTCTAGGCTTCGATTAGTGCAGTTGAAAATACTACACCGGGTTTATTACCCTAGGACACGTCTATATGGCTGGAAACGGGCTTCTGACCCAAACTGTTTGCGGTGTGGGGATGGGGAGGGGACCTTTATTCACATTTTGTGGCTGTGTCCCCAGATACAAACTTTTTGGAACGCATGCTGTAGGGAACTCTCCCGAGTTCTGACTCGCACCATACCACTGGACCCAAGGGCTTTGCTTCTGGGCGTGCCCGATGAGATAGAAGCTAATAAGTGGGAAAGATTGCTCCTACACACGGCGATGGGGCTGGTTAAGCGCAATATCGCGCAGAAATGGGGTGCCCCTGACTCCCCAACGCTGGAACAATGGAAATTGGATATGGACATATGCGCTATGATGGAGCGTAGGATTTACTCGGCGCGAGGCTGTCCCAACAAAGCGTCGAAAATATGGGACAGGTGGGAGGAAGGTGTGGCCTGAGTGTCCCATGTACAGGCGGGGGAATGTGCACTGGGGGTTTTGTTTTGTGCTTGTACCATACTATACATTATTGCATGTGATGAGATGATCGCTCAACTGTTGATGCTCAGGGTACCTTTTCTGATTGTGAACGACTATGACAGTCTGAAGTTGTTTTTGTTTGCTTGTTGCTTTGTTATTATGACCATTGTACTATGTTAATAACAATAAAATACTTTATAAAAAAAAAAAAAAAAAAAAAAAAAGAAAGGTGCCATCGAGCTCGTCCCAAAGAGACTTCGGGGCTCCGGGGTCTACTCAAGATACTTTCTCGTAAAGAAGACAGGAGGTTGGCGTCCCATCCTGGACCTGCGGCGACTGAACAAGCACATCAAGGCTCAGAAGTTCCGGATGGTCACCCTCCAGCACGTGCTGGGACAGCTGGAGGAGGACGATTTCCTGTCATCGTTGGACTTGGAGGATGCCTATTTCCACATCCCCATTCCAAAAGGACACCGGAAGTTCCTCAGGTTCGTGGTCCAAGGACGGCACTACCAGTTCAAGGCCCTCCCGTTCGGATTAAAGTCAGCACCCAGGGTATTCACCAAGTGCCTAGCACCGGTAGCGGCGTGGCTACGCCTGTAAGGGATCCACGTCTATCCCTACCTGGACGACTGGCTAATCCGAGCAAGGACAAGGGAGCGCGCCCTAGAACACACAGCGAAGACCGTCCAGCTACTCGCGGACCTGGGGTTCTCCATCAACTTCCCCAAGTCCCTTTGCAGTTCGCCCTGTTTCTGGGAGCCAAGCTCGACACAGAGGCACGGCTGGCCTCGCCGTCCGACGAAAGGAGGAAAGGCATCCTGGGCAAGGTGCAACGCCTGCTAGCCACGGACGTAGCCAGGATAAGATCCATCAAATCCCTTCTCTGTATTATCTCCTCCTGCATCTATCTGGTACGCCTGTGCAGACTTCGAATGCGTCTGCTGCAAGAGTTCCTCGACGCACGCTGGATCCAGGCGACGGGCAGCTTCGAGGACAGGATACCGCTCAACGAGACCTTCCGACGAGCGATCCGGTGGTGGGGCACCCTCACTCATCTGACGAAGGGCGCAGACTTTCAGACCCCAGCTCACCAGGTAACGGTGACGACGGATGCCTCCCTGGAAGGGTGGGGAGCGCATACCGGAAATCTCCACGCGAGAGGCCTTTGGCTCCCAGAGGGAAAACAGCTTCATATCAACATTTTGTAGCTGCAGTGTTTTGGGCCCTCAGGTCCTTTCTTCCGTCCCTCAAGGGCAGGGTGGTGAGGATCTTCACCGACAACACCACCACAATGTTCTACATCAGGAAGCAGGGTGGAACCAGATCCCCAGCCCTGTCCAAGGAATCCCAGGACCTGTGGCACTGGGCCGTCGACCAGGGGATGTTTCTGGTACCTTTTCATCTGGCAGGGATAAAGAACACCATCGCCGACTCACTCAGCAGGGAGCTGCGCTCGTGCCACGATTGGGAGCTGCGCCAGGATCAAGTGGATCGACTCTTCAGGCTGTGGGGCAGACCCCAGGTCGACCTCTTCGCGACAGTGACGAACTCCAAGTGCCAGAGGTTCGCCAGCAGGTTCCCCCAACCGAGGAGCATGGGCGATGCTTTCTCGTTCCCCTGGGTCAACCTGTTCCTCTATGCTTTCCCGTTGTTGCCACTGCTACTCCGGCTCGTCAACCAGCTCAAGAGGTCCCGGTGCAGGATGATCCTCATCGCACCGGTGTGGCTGAGACAGATCTGGTTCCCGGACCTTCTGGACTTATCGGTGGCCCCACCAGTCAAACTGCCCGTGGACGCGGATCTTCTCTCCAGAGAAGGAGGCGCCATTCTTCATCACGACCCGAAGTCGCTGAACTTGCAGGCCTGGCTCCTGCGGCACTAGAGTTTGGGGGATACGATATACCGGCCAACTGCAGAGAGGTTCTTGCAAAGGCCAGGGCGTCCTCAACTCTCAAGTGTTACGGACACAAATGGAAGAGGTTCTCTGTCTGGTGCTGGGCACAGAAGATTAACCCTCTGCGGATTACGGCCCCTCAAAGTACTGCCGTACCTACTGTCGTCGGCCAAGGCTGGACTAGCTCACGCCTCCATCAAGATACATCTGGCTGCCATCTCCAGATACACCAGGACAACAGGACAGGTGTCCTTGTGGTCCCATCGCCTGGTGAAGGAATTTATGAGGGGACTATTCTGCTCGTTCCCGCCGGTGAAGGACCCAGCCCCGGCGTGGGAGCTCAATGTGGTGCTGACTAGGCTCATGGGGACTCTGTTCGAGCCTATGCAAACGGCACAGCTGAAGTTCCTATCGGGGAAAAGAGCTTTTCTTGTGGCCATCATCTCGGCACGGCTCATGGGAGAGATTCAGGCCCTATCTTGCAAGCCTCCATACTTGACTTTTCACGACACGAGTATGGTACTCAGGACGCACCCCTCCTTCATGCCCAAGGTGCCGTCGGACTTCCACCTCAACGAGCCCTTGGTGTCATCAGTTTTCTTCCCGTCTCCTTCGTCGCCGGCCGAGAGGACTTTGCACTCGCTGGATGTAGCTAGAGCGCTGAAGTTCTACGTGGACCGCACAAAGACTTTTCGGAAGACGTCACAACTTTTTGTGAACTTTGGACCTGTGAATCAAGGGAAGGCTCTCTCGAAGGTTTCCATTTCCAGATGGCTCTCCGGCTGTATCATGCACTGTCACCGGTTGGCAAACCGACCGCTGCCCGGCCGTCAGAGCCCATTCGACCAGAGCGATCGCTGCTACCACGGCGTTCATGTCTGGTGTGCCCCTGCTGGACATCTGCAGGGCTGCTACTTGGAGGTCGACGCACACCTTCACGAAATTCTACTGCATCGATCGGGATTCCAGGGAGGAGTCCAGGGTCGGCCAAGCAGTGCTGCGTAGCCTGTTCGCCTGAAGGGCCTGGTGAGGAGCTAAGAGTTGCTTAATGTTGAGTTATGTATTGCTTAATGTTGAGCCTTTTGCCACCTCCCGTGGTTGTGCATGTGTGTACTGCTATGTAATCTTATATTCATGAGCATGTGAATCCATGCCAGACCCCATGCTGGAGAAGGAACAAGTTACTTACCTGTAGCTGTTGTTCTCCAGCATGGGTCTGGCATGGATTCACATGCGAACCCTCCCGCCTACCCCGCTGCAGCTCTTCACTTGGTCATACTGCAACTTTACGTGCTACCAAATCTGAGGATGGCTGCCAGAGGCGGGGCTTAGGGAGAGGGCAGTCATTGGCTGTGGGCAGTATGACCCAGAGATCAGTGATTGGTTACTACTAGGAAAGACAGATCAGAAACGAAACTGATACTGATTTTTTTTCGCCTGACAACAGGGAATATTCATGAGCATGTGAATCCATGCCAGACCCATGCTGGAGAACAACAGTTACCGGTAAGTAACGTGTTCCTTCTTCAGGTTCCGAGCAGGGTTGCACAGGACCTTCTGTGGTGGGCCTGTAAAGACAACATCATGAAGGGAGAATCTTTTTGGCAGCCATGGCCGGAGATAACAGTAGTTACGGATGCTTCACTCACGGGTGGGGAGAACACCCCAATGATCTGACAGCGGACTTTGGTCTCCATCGGAGTCCAAACTACACATCAATCTTTTTTAGCTGAGGGCAATCAGATTGGCATGGAAGGCCTTTTTTCCCTCTGTATGTGGAAAACATGTCCTGATAATGACGGACAGCACAGTGGCTATGTACTACCTTAACAACAGAGGTGTGGTATAGGGTCACTACAACTGTGCAGAGAGGCAATGCAGCGCTGGCTCTTGACAATTCGAGCAGGAACCTCTCTATCAGCAGTTCACCTAGCCGGAGAGGAGAACACGTGAAGGACACTCGGAGCAGGCAGAGCACAGTCTCCCACAAGTGGAAACTAGCTCAGGAAGTCCTTCAAAAGATCTTTGTCCTTTGGGGAACCCCTCAAGTGGATCTATTTGCGACCAGTGTCAACAGGAAGTGCAAACTGTTCTGTTCATGGGAATTTCCCCCAGGAGGACCTCTAGGGGACGCGTTCGTAGTGGACTGGGAATTTCCACTCCTGTATGCGTTTCCTCCAGTCCCCGTCATTCCTCAAGTCATCATGAGGTTGAGAAAGTTTGGTAAATTCATGTTCCTAGTTGCTCCGGATTGGGCCAGGACGACGTGGTACCCGGGCCTTCTGGACATGTCCATCTGCCCTCCAATGCATCTTCCACAAACACACAAACAAAGGACCTTCTCTCGCGAGAGGTTATTCCTTTACAGCTGAAACATGCACTGGTGATACCGCTCTTACAAAGACGTCTTTGGACTCTGCCTGTCCTGCCAACTTCCATCTAATCTCACTATCTTTCTATATGAAGCTTTGGGAGTCTTTCAATGTCTCCACTTAGTTATTTTCTTGAATCGTCTACCTTCTTCGATCCATTCCAGTCTGGTTTCCGTCCCAGCCAGGGCACTGAGAGGGCGCTGATCCCGGTGGTGGATGATCTTGTGCGTCCCTCTAATCAGAGTGGAGTGGGGGCCTTGATATTATTAGATTTTTCTGCTGATTTTGACACTGTCAATCACTCCATCCTGCTTGCTCGCCTAGCCCGGGCGGGTTTAACTGGACAGGTATTATCTTGGTTCTCAGGCTTTCTTGGTGACACAAACTCTTTCTCTTCCACCTTTCTGCTCTGTGTCTGTTCTTCTTACCTACGGGGTCCCCCAGGTTTCGGCCCTGTCCCCCACATTGTTTAATGTGTATATACAGCCCTTGATTGAGCTCATCCACTTTCACAGTCTCCAATGCTATTCCTATGCTGATGATACCCAGATTATTCTGCAGCTTGATCTTTCCCATCCTGATCAAGTGTCTCAGCTGCAAAGCTGCTTGGAGGACATGGGGTGTTGGATGGCACAACTGGCCTAAATTAAACGGGGACAAGACTGCGATTCTGGTGGTTGGCCCCCCTTCTGCTCTCTCTCTCTGTCTCTCTCTCTCTCTCTCTCTCTGTCTCTCTCTCTCTCTCTCTCTCTCTCTGTCTCTCTCTCTCTCTCTCTCTATCTCTCTCTCTCTCTCTCTCTCTCTCGCTCTCTCTCTCTCTCTCTCTCTGGACTTTTGTTTTCTGGCCTCTGTCCCTTGGTCCCTGACCTAGTCTGGTTTCTGTCGTGAAGGAGTTGGGGGTTAAAATCTCTTCCTCGCTCCCCGTTGAGGCTCAGGTGGCCTCGGTCTGTCAGTCCGGCCATTGCAAACTGAGTTCTGCGCAAGTTACTTGGTTTTCTCCCGCATGTCCATTTCACTGTCTGTACGGTAGCTTCATTGGTTCACCATGGCCTAGAGGGTGCAGTTTAAATCTGTGTATTGTGCACAGGGCCTTTTTACGGCCATTGGGGCCGAATATTTCCAGTGCATGTTTTGCCATTATGTTCCCAATTTTCCACTCCTCTCCCTCGAGTCATGCACTATTTTTGTTCCACTAGTGCGGCTCTGCCAGGTTGGGGGACGTGCTTTCTCTGTCACTGAAGCAAGGTTCTGGAATTCCCTTCTGTTCTGGCTCTGGGCAACGGCGGACCAGCTCTCCTTCCGCCAGCTACTGAAGAAGTTTCTTTTTGTTTAAACTTGTAACAGGGGGTCACTCTGTACTCTGCTTTGCGCCAAGATGGCTTTGGGTGGATGTGCGCTTTATAAGTTCATATAAGATAAGGAGGGTCAGGTTCTCCATCCAGCTGTCAAGACACTCCACCTTCACGCATGGTTTCTGAGAAGGTGAGATATAAGGATTAGGACCTCCTGGATGACGCAATGGAGATTCTGCTTTCGGCCAGAAGGCCAGTAACTAAATCTTTGTACCGTTGCCATTGGAGCAGGTTCTGCAACTGGTGCAGAGATGAGAAGAGATGAGAATGTGGACCCATTTCAATGTAATACACCTATGGTGTTGTTTTTCTTGCTACATTTGCCAAATCTGGAGCTCCAGATTGGAACCATTAAAAGTTATTTGGCAGCGCTTTCAATTTTTACCCGCTCTTCTGAGGAAGTGTCATACTTTAAAATTCCTTTAATCATACAATTTCTCAAGGGGCTCACCAACGTGTTTTCTCCTACTCCTTTTGAAGTCCCGGTTTGGGATTTGAATCTTGTTCTAAAATGTCTTATGTAAGCTCCTTTTAATCCTCTTCATTCGTGTCCATTAACATTTCTGACATTTATGACCATTTTACTAGCAGCTCTAACATCAGCCCGCAGGGTGAGCGAGTTGCAGGCGTTACCTTGTAAACACCCTTTTACTACCTTTTTTTTGTAGAGACAAGGTTGTTCTTCGGGTAAAACCTTTGTTTCTACCTAAAATAGTCTCTGAATTCCATGTATCGTAAAAAAAAATGTTTACTCTGTCTCAGGCCCAACAAATGCACCCCATTACAGCAGACAACTGAGGTCTCAGCAGCACTTAATTGAGCTTTGAGAAATGCTGGAATGGTTCAGTTCACCACTGATGTTCAAAATTGATTTGTCTGCACTATGAAGATGCCCCATGGTGCAGCCAGTGGAGGGAGTATACGGCTGACCTCTTAGAGTTTCTGCAGCCTTTTTTCGACTGAATCAGATTTACAATCACTACCTACAGCAGCAACATACGCCAGGTTAGCCAGGAGGATATGTACTTCAAGTTGGGGAGAATAAGGCTTCTGCTTTAAGTTCAGAACCCAGCCTATCTTTGGTGAATGGTTGTAAGGGGGATCCCCCAGAGCCTACCTTCCCTTCCCAGCATACTCAACAGGGCTTCACCAGCACCTGGATGGGGGCCTCCAATAACAAAACAGAGCATCACTCCTGAGGTCTGCGGTTTGGTTCTATGAATGTTTGGCGAACCTTTTTACTGAATTTAGCGCATTCTTTTACTGCAAAATGCAGGCGGAAGACTCCCTCACCATCCGTATGCCCCCACACCATCTTCTATATACATTACCCCTAGTACCATCTGCATTTCCGCAAAAGTGTAGGCAGGCAAAAGTGGGTAATGCCTGTGGATTGGCACCCCAAACTAAGCTGTGTTAAAGATATTATACTGCACTTAAATCACAGGGTATGCCACCAAGTAGGCCATATGGAGAACTGGGGTGACAGAAATCTGTTATTTGCAAAAAAGATGCACCATGCACATTTTTTTACTGATTTTACGATAGCTCATCAAATTGAATCATGGAGTAATTGGAAGTAATATGTATTCAACAGTTCTCAAGATGTTAATGATGTGTAACTGCTTAGGATCGCATGCTGTGCATAGGTCCGACATCCAGTGGTCACTGCGGAGTATTGCATTTTGTTTTTCGTAGTCGAAAAGAGGACGTCGATAAGGCGTGTCTGTAACACTATCCCTATAGTGACGTGCAGTGTACCCACAATCCCTTACGCGTCGAGGTCCCTCAGATTGTTTTTTTCCGCCCAGATATTGGTCGCCTATACGCGGAGCTCCTCGAGAGACATTGCAAAAAACGTTATTCTGCCTTTGGTCAGCCTTAACTTATATTATAACTTACATCCCTCCTTCGGCGTTGTAGCTGCAAAGCTGTTCACCGCCGATCAAGATCTCCGACGGCGGTGCCTTCAACGGAGGAGGTTGTTCGGCGTTCGCGGAACACGTGGCCTGGCCTCGACGGCCAAATACAGTAGGAAGAGTAGGGTCGTGGTACATTTATTGTTTCTCTTTGAGAATGCCTTTCCCTTTCCCCTCCTTTTCCTTCGGGGTTGTTGTCACATGCAATCTGTTCCTCAGCTATGGAGAGGACACCCTTTAGGTTTTGCCCGCGTTGCAAAGGCAAATTTACCTGGAAAGACAAGCATAAACGGTGTAACCGTTGCTTGCCCCTCAACCACAAAGAAGACGGCTGTGCGGCCTGTCGGCTCCTTAAGCCGAAGACTTCAAAAGGCCATAGGGTCAAGAGGTGGGCAGCCTACGCCATGTCTAGGTCTGATTAATCACCCGCCGCGGCTGAAAGTGGCGAGGAATGTGGCAACCCGACATCCATTTCGGAAGTCGTAGACCTCTCTAAGGAGCGTTCACGCTCCTCGTCGTCTGTCCCGGCCCCGACGAGCTCGGCTCCCGCCCTGCTTATGGGGATGAACACCCCGGCAATAAGGACGCACACAGAAAACACTCCCAGAAACACACAACCCACGGCTCTTCCTTGTCGAAGACAAAGAGAGCATTAGCACTAACGGAGACGCAGGTCCTACCGGCGGCCTCCTCAGACCGTAAGAGTCTGAAGCCCCCCTCGCAACCGCAAACGCGACTAGCGACTTGGCTAGCCCCAGATAAGGCGCTATCACTAAACCGCCAGACGACGCGCACCGTCAGAGAGCGCCCGTCGGCGTAGAGCAAGTGACGCCTGTAACGTCGATGCAGGAGGTACCCTTGACAGTTTAGTTGTCGAGAGCCTGGCGCAGATTATTTACACCGATAGCCAGAGACGGACGGCGGAAGAGACGTCGGTTACCGCTCATAAGGCCCGGGAGATGCCGAAAAGGTCAGAAGGAATGCAGAAACCGCCCACTCCGTCGAGAGGGACTCCTGGCCTACCAGAAGGCTTTTCAGAAGGCAAGGGGAACCTCTATTCGACGTTATGGGATAGGTTGAAGCGTTTTCTAACGGAAGGCCCCCCTTTTCTCCCCCTGACCGCTCCGGGGTACCTCAAGAAACCCTAGAGAGACTGCAGTTCTGTATGGACAAAATGGAGAGGTTTATGGAGACTCAGAACCTTCCAACACCCAAGAGATCAAGAAAGGGACCTCAGGAGGATCCCAGGGCCAAGTACCCCAGGCTGTTTGATCCCCCCCAAGAGGATGTAGATCTATATGACCTCACTGGAGAGGACCCCCACTTTCAGGAGGATGACGAATTCTTAGACAATGAAGGGGAACAAAACCTAGAGGAGGAAGGTTTTGAAGACAACCCGGATATGGGTGATGGGGGCTTCGGAGAAGACCCAGAAGAAGGCGCTTCACAGCCCTGGCAGTCCCCATCAGCGTTTTCAGACCGTGAAGCCATAAACCTGTCCCCACCTAAAGACTCACCTATTAGGAATACATCATCTATAGATGATCAACCTACCGTTAATGCACTCCTACGCAAGACAGCAGCGCATTTCGAGATCGAGACCGGGGAAACTTCTCCTGACATCGACTTTGTAGAAAAGATCATTAAGGAGAAAACCTCTGTCCGCCAAACCATTCCCCTCCTCGCCTCAGTAAAGAGACAAATGATTCCTTCACTATCCACTCCCGCGTTGATCAGAGGGGTCAAACCGAGGATAGAACAATTATTTAGTCCTTCTCCATCGGACCCGTTATACATCAGGGGCCACTCTGTACCAGACTCCTTAGTGGTGACAAATACCAGGAAGAGAGCAGGGGTCCCGCTGTCAACTAGCGAGGCACCACCAGATAAAGAGGGTAAAAAATTGTATGCCCTGGGAAAGAGGATTACAGCCCCGGCTGCCTTTTCCGCAAGAATTGCCAACAACAACTCTTTGCTGGCAAGTTACGCAGATGCACAATGGAGCAAACTACGTAAGGACATTGAGGAGGTACCGGAACCCCTACGTACTCGCCTTCTAGCCACGGTGACTGAAGGGACCTTAGTCAACCAAAGCATCATTAAAAATACTCTGGATGCTGCAGAGACGGCTGGGCCTTCCCTAGTCCAAGGAATCCTACTCAAATGCCATGTATGGCAATGTAATTCAGGCTTTAAACCTGAAACCCAAACATCTCTTATTAACAAACCTATAGAAGATGCAAACCTCTTTGGTAAGGCGGTGGATGAGGCACTAGAGACCGCAAAGAAGGAATTTGACACAATCAAGACACTAGATCAAATTTCAAGGCCTCCCAACAAACGTGGTTATGGCAACAAACATTTTTTTCGAGGCCAATGCCAGCAGCAACAACAGCAGCAGCAATACTCTGCAGGTAACTGGTCCTCTAACCAAGGCACCAGCGGACAATATAACCAAAGAGGACAATGTCGTGGCAAGGGAAGAGGTTGGGGTCCCAACCCTAGAGGTTCCCAAGCCACCAACACCAAATGACTCAAAGATTTGGGTCCCCTCCCATGCATCGCCGGTCAGGGGCCGGTTAACATCCTTTCTTCCAGCATAGGAGGTTATAACATCAGACCGCTGGGTACTATCAACCATATCCCGCGGCTACTGTATAGAATTCAACAGTTCCCCTACGCAAAGACCCCCAAGGGGACAACGCATGTCGTCAGAACACCTCGCCATCCTTCTTCAAGAAGTGGACCAACTACTAGAAAAAGGAGCTATAGAGGTCGTGCCTCTATCCCAGGTAACGGAAGTTATTTATTCAGTGTACTTCCTTGTACCCAAAAAGGACTTAACCATGCGCCCTGTACTAGATTTGCGCCCAGCGAACAAATTTGTCAAACCTCAAAAGTTTCGTATGGTGACTCCACAGGAGGTAATCCCCCTGCTTTCACAGGGAGATTACATGACAACACTGGACATGAAAGATGCATACTTTCATATTTTAATGTTGCCAGCGCACAGGAAATAACTCAGGTTCATGATAGAGGGCAAACACTACCAGTTCAGAGTGCTACCCTTCGGCATAGCATCAGCGCCGAGAGTATTCACAAAGGTACTGGCAGTGGCAGCGGACCACCTGCGCAGGTTGTCCACCCCAGTATACCCTTACCTTGACGATTGGCTCATAACAGGGGATTCTTAGGAAACATGCTTCTCAAATACCCAAAAGACTGTAGACCTTTTGTTTCAACTGGGCTTCTCCATCAACGAGAAGAAGTCCAGCTTAGACCCCAGCCAGATCAAACAATTCCTAGGGGCTCTAATTCGAACAAAGGACGCCCTTGTCTTCCCCTCCAACGAGAGGGTCCAAAACATGCTGTTTCTTAATCGCTCAATATGTGGCCGGTCGAGAGGTGACGGTACGCAAAGCAATGCGCTTACTAGGAATGATGGCGTCATGTATTTATTTGGTACCTCACGCGCGCCTGCGCATGCGCCCAATGCAAGAGTAGCTCAACATCCAGTGGTGTCAGGCCAGCGGACAATGGGGCGATCTAGTGGTGGTCTCGCAGGCCTTGGTTCTCTCGCTACGGTGGTGGTCAAAGGAAAACCAAGTTATAGGGAAACCATTCGCCACCCCCGCAGTGGAAGCAACTCTAACCACAGACGCATCCCTCACAGGATGGGGGGCTCACCTATCCCATCAGACTGCTCACAGAGTCTGGACTCAGAGCGTAGCATCCAAGCACATAAACTTACTGGAGCTACTAGCTGTGTTCAAGGCACTGAAAGCCTTCCAGGCACACCTGCAAGGGAAGACAGTGATGGTCCTCACGGACAGCACCACAGCCATGTACTACCTCAACAAGCAGGGGGGCACTCACTCTCCAGGACTGTCCAAGCTGTCCCAGAACATCTCGAAGTGGGCTCTCAAAAACATGTTCCTACTGTCACAACATGTACCAGGGGAACTCAATCTGCTAGCAGACGAACTCAGCAGAGACCTCCCTCTGCCCTCTGTTCGCAACTCTGGAGAACTCACAATGCCAGGATTACGCCTCCAGGTACCCCCAGAACCAATCCAAGGGGAACGGTCTATCGATACCATGGTCAGGGAAATTTGTTTACGTTTTTCCCCCCCGACTCCCCTTCTCAACAAGATAGTGCACAAGATGCACCAGGAACAAGTTACCATGATACTGGTGGCCCCTATGTGGGCCAGACAGCTTTGGTTTGCTCACTTGATGGAGATCTCCCTATCTCCTCCAGTGAAACTTCCCTGCCCGTACAACATGCTGTCACAGGACAAGGGCAGGACACTACATCTCTGCCCTCTGACCATGAATTTAGCAGCCTGGCTCCTGAGATCATAGAATTTGGACATTTACAACTCCAGAGATGCATGGACATTCTCAGGGAGGCTAGAAAGCCTAACAATCTAAACTGTTATTCTAGCAAATGGAAAAGATTTGTCATCTGGTGTAGGGGAAGGAGCATCAACCCAGTTGACTGCTCTCCCACACAAATTGTTCTGTACCTGACTCACCTACTAGACTCAGGCTTGGTGTTTAACTCTATTAAAGTCCACTTACCTGCACTTTCCGCATACACCACTTCCCAACTTAAAGTGTCATGGTGGAAAGTCCCAGTTATTAAAGCCTTCATGGAAGGAGTAAAGAGGATCCACCCTCCCATAGCTAACCACGCTCCCAGATGGGACCTAAATGTGGTACTAACCAGGCTCATGGGGTCACCCTTTGAACCCATGCACAAAGCAACACTTAAAGACATCACTCTTAAGACTGCTTTTCTAATAGCTACCACCTCCATTAGGAGAGTAAGTGAACTAAAAGCGCTCTCTGTACTAGACCCCTTTGTAACAGTTCACAAGGATAAGGTGGTTCTACGCACACATCCTAGGCTTGCACCAAAATGTATCTCTAAATTCCATGTCAACCAGTCTATAGAACTACCAACATTCTTTCAAAATCCTTCAAACTTAGGTGAGAAGAGCCTGCATACACTGGATGTTCGCAGAGCAGTGATGTTTTAAATGGAAAGAACTAGACCATTGACAATCAGTTCTGTGTCTCAGTGGCAGCAGGAAGAGAAGGAGATGCAGTTTTGAAATCCACTATTTCTAGATGGATTGTACAATGCATCACTCTCTGTTTCTCTCTTGCTAAGAGAGAACTACCCATCAAAGCAAAGATCACACTCCACCCGAGGCACCAGGGCTTCCATAGCTTTCATTGCAATTGTCCCTCTTGAGTCCATTTGCAAAGCAGCAACCTGGGGTTCTGTTCACACCTTTACAAAACACCACTGTCTAGATGCCCACTCTAGATCTGATTCCCAGGTGGGGCAAGCAGTATTAAGACATCTTTTCTCTACTGTTCCTTCTCACAACCCACCTCCAACTCCGGGTACTGCTCGCTAGTCTGTGCACAGCATGTGATTCTAAGCAGATTAACAAACATCAGAAGACAATGCATTACTTGCTGTAAAAGCATTTCTGATGGTTGTATCTGCTTAGATTCACATGCGCCCACCCTTCCTCCCCGCTCGGATGGAAGGAACATAGACTTTCTTCTAGATCTCTCTTTTCTGTACCCACGTCTAATAGGCTCCCTCAGGGCAGAATAAATACAAACAGAGGGACCTTGACGCGTGAGGGATTGTGGGTACACTGCACGTCACTATAGGGATAGTGTTATAGACACGCCTTGTCGACGTCCCCTTTTTGACTACGAAAAACAAAATGCAATACTCTGCAGTGACCACTGGATGTCGGACTATGCACAGCATGTGAATCTAAGCAGATACAACCATAAGAAATGCTTTTACGGTAAGTAATGCATTATCATTTGTATGTATTTGCAGAATGTAAAATCTATTTAGGTCTATCTCAGAAGGCACATACATACACACAATGACTAACACAAATAATCTAAAGCAATTTGCAAATCAACAAATACCTCATCAAAGGTTTTAGTGGCACAATGAGGTACATAATTTACCACCCCATGCCATCTTCTGGATCAAACACTTAGTAGTGAGGTGTATTCAGCAGTGTATTTTTCCATGTTATTGGCTGCTGGTTGAAAGTATAGGAGCACTGTTAGATGAGTATGGTAACCACAATGGTATATCTTTTTTTGCACTGTCATCCCACATACTATACATATTGAAAACGGAGCTAGCAATCTGTGACTACATCTTTGTCTGGTGTCTTAAGTAATCAAAGTATACTTTTCTACATTGATGTCTTCAGAAGACACTGTGTTTCAAATTGAGTAGCAGGGTAGTTTCAAACCATTAATTAAGACAAACAATCCTCCTTCTAGAGTCTTGATTCAAAATGGTACCAAGACTCTTCTATCGTGCCCGATCTCAAAAGGGAAGCAGTGTCTTGTTAACTTCCATATCAAGAGTGCAGATTGGAGACTTAATCCAGTATATTTGATGACTATATAAATCATGGTATTCCTTCTATTAAATGGAAGCAGTTAGATTGCATGAATGCCAGTAAACAGTTTCTCAGAGTATCATGAAGATATTATGACCAGACGAGCAGCCCGCACACCAGTCCCTGTGACCATTTGCATACCCTATAAATTGGAATGACCGCAGCTCCAGCATCCGGGGGTCAGTCCGCAAGTCATAGATCATTTTTATTTTAAAATTTGTTTATTGGCATTTAATATTTAACAACTCACATGTCCTGTGAGCATGCCATCAATTGCGAAATTACCAGCATTTCATATTAAAACAGTAACATTTTAACCAAAACAACATTAACTGCCTCCTTATTTTTTTTTTGTCCATGTAAATTAATGCCATTTTATCTAGCGTGAGGTGGTATCAGGGAGGTCGGCGGGGGGAAGCCCGGTGTCCGGGGGCCCTCTCCAGTTCATGTGAGCCTCTCGTGTAGTGTCGCTGCATTGTTGCGGCCCAATGTTGCCTGAGTAGTTGTTCACTCATGGGGGCTTATCATCTGAGGGGTGGAATACGTTTCTTGTGATTTCTTTCCATGCTTCTAGCGCCATGCTCGAGTCATCATTAGACCTGGTGACACTGTCCTCCCATGCCTTTGTTTCAGCGGCCACCCATTGCTCCAGCTCGCTGTACCATGCGTTTTACTGTGGTCCAGTGGGTTTTTTCCAAGACATTGCGATAGCCCTCTTAGCTAGTATGCACATTATGTCCATTAGTTTTACCAAATGTTTAAGTTTGGCTAGTCTGGGGTACGTTCCCAGAAGGCATTCTTCTGGAGTCCATTTGTATCTGGCGATGCCTGCTTTTTCGCTTGTCTGTTTTATTTTGTCCCATAAGATATGGGTCCTGGTGCATTCCCAGAACATGTGGAGTAGATCTGCTTTGTCCCCCCCACACCAGGAGCAGTTGGGTTGTGTTTGCTTGTTGAATTTCGCCATCTTGCATGGGGTAAAATATGTGCGGTGTAGCATGTTCAGTTGTATGAATCGAAATCTATGATTTCTAGACACTGCCTTAGGGAACGTTAGCGCTCTTTCCCATTCCCCGTCTGTCATCTCTCGTCCTATATCTGCCTCCCACTTGTTTTTCATTTCCGCGCTTTGGGGGTTAGGGATGTCGCTTAAGTGGCTGTAAATTTGGGACACCGGTCTCCATCCCTCTCCTAAATTGTATAGCAGTGTAATGAGGGGGTCTGTGTCTGGTTCTTCAGGCCAAGTATCCCATTTGTTTTGCGCTGTATTGCGTGCCTTTCAGTACCATAGGAATTGGCCAGTTTGGATATCATCTTCTGCCTGTAATGACTCGGAACTCCCTGAAGGCGCCTCCCGCGTATAAGTCTCCCCAGGTTTAGACTCCTTTCCTGTCCCAGAGCCTGATGTGTTTCAGGTCAGTGCTGCACAAGTCTGAGATTATTGGTATTTCTGGGGAGTATGGGTGCTTTAGGTGGTTAAGCGTCCTCACTCTGTGCCATATTTTCCTTCCCAGGGTGGCTATACGGGGTGCATTTCTTAACAGGTGTTGGGGCGCCCAGATAAGTTCCTTTAGTTGTACCAGGAAATCATGGATTGCAGTAGGGGCTTCTCAGATGTGGTTTCGTCCGCTAACCACTTGGTTACAAAGCCGAGTTGGGCTGCCAAATAATATTTTTCTAGGTTTGGGAGTTGGATTCCACCTTGCTTGTATGGTAAGACTAGTGTGAAGAGTGCCACCTTATGCCTGCCTTTCCCCCACAGGAACTCTCGAATTATTGTTTCGAGCAGACGAAAGAAGGGAGTGGTGATGTAGTAGTGTACATTTTGGAACCCATATAGAAATCTGGGGAGTACAATCATTTTGATTATTGTGGCTCTGCCCATCATTGACAGGGGAAGTTTGCCCAGAAGTTCATTGATTTGCGAAGTGCAGGGAGTGCCGCCTTTGTGTTGTGTTCGTGCATTAGTTCAGGGGTGTGCATTATTTGGATTCCAAGGTATCGGAATGAGGTGGTCCGCCACTGTATCCCCACCGAGGGGAGTTCTTCCTCGCTTTTAACTTTTAGGCCTGCCAGAGGGAACAAATAGGATTTCACCTTGCTGAATTGTATGCCTGAAACCTTGGAGTAGTTGTGAAGGACCTCTAGCATAGTTGGTACATTTAAGTGTGGGTCTCTGACATATAGTAAAACATCATCTGCGTAGAGTGAGATAATGTGGTTTACCCCGCCTAGCTGTATCCCTGTATCGAAAAATTGTTTCCTGAAATAAATGGCGATGGGCTCTAGGCCCAGTATGTAAAGCATGGGGATAACGGGCAGCTCTGCCTGGTGCCCCTGCATATGTCCCATTTCTCAGACACATATTTCCCAGTTTTCACCCGTGCTCTTGGTTTGGTGTAAAGTATATTGATCCACCTGATGAACCCCAGACCAAAGCCAAACCCCTCCAGGACCGGCACCAGCCATTCCCAATATATGGAATCAAATGCTTTAATAACATCCAGAAATAATAGTGTGTAGGATTCTGAGTTTGTGTCAGTTTGCGTTATTATGTGTTGTAGCCTGCGTAGGTTCATGGTCGTGTTGCGACCTGGCACGAAACCGTTCTGGTCTGTGTGCACAATATCTCCTATCAGTCTCTTCGCTAGGATTGTGGTTAATATTTTCACATCATAGTTAAGCATGGCCAGTGGGTGGTAAGAGTCGCACTTGTCCACAGGTTTATTTGGCTTGAGGACCGGGACCACGAGGGTCTCTCTCATACTTTCGGGCAAAACTCTGCGTTCATATGCCTCCTGGAAGACCTCTGCCAGTGTAGACTCATATGCTTTGTAAAACTTGAATGGTCGCCCATCACTGCCTGGAGCCTTGCACGTGGCCAGGGATTTAATTGCTTCAGCTATATCATCAGTTGTGATGTCTGCATCTAGAGTTTCAGACTGTGCTGGGGTCAGTTTAGGCAGTCCCATCTCTTCCAGGGTGTCCGCTATCTGATCTTGGGGGACTTGATCTTTGTGGGAATACAGGTGTGCGTAATAGTGTTTGAAGGTGTCATTTATACTCTGCTGGGTTTGGTGCGTGTTGCCTTCCACATCTTGTAGTGCTGTGATTGTGTGTCTGGGGTGTTCTCTTTTGCAAATTCAGGCCAATAACCTACTTGGCCTATCCGCTTCTGTGTGTGCTCTGTATGTTTTAGTGGCATGGTCAAATTTGGCTAACCTATTCCATAGTTTGGTGCATTCCTCACTGAGTGTTCTGAGCTCATCTTCCCTTTGTCTAGTACCAATGGGGGTCGATTCTTGTTTCTCGATTTCTCGCTCACATTGGTCTAATTCTCCTTGCAGCAATTTTCTGATGCCACCCGCTTTTGCTATTATTTCTCCCCGTGCTACTACGTTTAGGGCGTCCCACATTGTGCTCATATAGTCTACGGTTACCATGTTCACTTCTATGTAGTTGTCGATGGATTCTTGTAGTTCATCCCTGAACGCCTGGTCCTGCAGGGCCTCTTTAGGCATTCTCCACATAGGAATAGGGGGTCTTGGGCCGGCGTGGTTCCACTCCACCAGTAATGGAGAGTGGTTGGAGATGGTTCTCCCTAGGTATTGTGCCTCCTCTATTTGGGTAGGGTGTTCTTTGCTTATGAACACATAATCTAGTCTCGTATATAGTTTGTGTGGGGATGAGAAGTACGAGTATCCCCGCATGTTTGTGTGTAATTCCCTCCATACGTCCGCCAGGTCTAACCTGTTTGTCATGGTGGCTAGGGCACTTGTGGCTGCCAATGGACCTTTTGGTTGGGGCAGGGATCTATCCACCTCTGGTTTGTGTACGCAATTGAAATCACCTCCCCAAATTAAAAGGTTGTTCCTGTATTGCGTAATTCTGGCGTACATCGAGTTTAAGTGGGCCGGGATATTATTATTGGGGAGGTAGGAGTTCACTATGCACACCTCTATTTGTTCGATGTATCCCCATATTATCACAAATCTGCCCTCAGGATCTTTCTCTGTTTTATTTAAGTGAAATGGGAGTTGGGGGTGAATCCAGGTGTACACGCCTCTTGCGTACCTGGAGTAAGTGGTTCCGAATCCCTGCCCCCCCAATGTTCACTGAGCTTGGCCATGGACTCCTCCATGCAGTGAGTTTCCTGTAGTAGTGCTATTCCCACACCTTTCCTTTGTAAGTAGGATTTAATTCTGTTCCTCCGGATGAAAGTGCCCAAACCTCTCACATTCCATGTCATTATCTTTATTTTAGCTGCCATGGTGGCCTATGGAGGGCGTTTCAGGTGTCTCTGCCCCTCATTGGGGTTGCCTATGGTTGTATTCAGGCCAGTGGGAACGTCCCTCGCCCCCAGGCACAGTCCCAACCAGTCCTCCCTCATCGCCGGCCCCACCACACACGCTGTAATGTAACTTGGAGACTTACCAACTTTTGTAACCTTCATTCTAGTGAATGAGAAAACCAAATAAGACCACTGTGAACTGCCTCTAGCAGTTGCGTCCAACTTGCAGCGCTCAGAGGTTCCCGAGCCTTCTAGGCGGCTCCAGGCCGTTCCGTGCGGGGGGTGTGCAGGCATTCGTCCTGCACATTCTCTGGAGGGGTGGGTCGCTGATGTTTTCTTGTGTGGTTCTTTGTGCGCCTGTCCGATGTTGCTAACTTTGTGCTGTTGCTCCGAGTGCAGTCTAGTGATTAGTTTCTTGCTTCAATGTGGAGCTTTCCGTCGTTTCCTTTGATGTTAGATGCCTGTTTATCGCTTGTCCGCTTTTGCTGGCTCCTCCTCGTCATCTGCAAGGTTATGTGCATGCCACATGTTTTCTGCCGCTGGTGTTTCTAGAAAAATTGCTTTTCCTTTATTGAGGCAGGATGGATAAAGCAACATGTACCTGAGATTGAGTTTCCGCAGTCTTGCTTTCGCTGGTATGGAGGAGTTTCTTGCGTGTTGCACTGTGGGAGCGCAGTCAGGGTACATGACTGTTTTAGAGTCCTTTCTCCTGATCACCCCTCCTTCCATTGAGTACCTTAGTATTGTTTCCCTGTCACGGACGTTTAGAATTTTCGCTATTATTGGGCGTGGGTATGAGCCAGGAGGAGGATGTTTTTGCAGGGATCTGTGGGCCCGCTCTACAGAAAACCACAGGGAAAGTCTCCCTGCACATATTTCTTGTTGTAGCATTGTTTCTATGAATTCTGTTGGGTCTGGTCCCTCCATATCTTCCGGGACTCCTAGAATTCGAATGTTGTTGCAGCGTGCACACCCCTCCCCGTCTTCAGAGCGTGCTTCTAGTCTTGCTACTTTCAGCTCCAGGTCTTGTACTGTTGCTTTCAGGTCCGAAGTGTTCTCGACTTTGTCTTGCAGGGTGGCTTTGGTTGCTGTCACTCTTTCTGCTAGATTCCGAGCATCTTGGCGCATAAGCTGCATATCCGACTTTACCTCTTCAATCTTATTGTCAATGAACGTTCGGAGTGCTGCTATGGCCTGTAGAACTTGTAAGTCCTTAGGGTCTGTTTCCTGGGATGGTGGTTCTTCTGTGGCGTGGCATCTTGTTGTGATTGCTGTTTGAGTTTGACCGTTGTGAAGGAGTCCATTGTTGCCGATTTCGGTTTGCTTTTAGGGGGAGACATCCCTCTTCTCAGGGCCCCAGTCTGTTGCGGCAAGTCAAGCTTGGTTGCCCTGCTGCCCTGTTGGTGGTTTTGTGTCCTCTGGTGGGTGTTCTTCCCTGAGTGTAGAGCCGTGGTTGGGCCACCCAGCTATTGGGTGTGTGATTGTGCCAGTGCAAGTTGGCTCCTCCTAGTTTTACTTGTTTATGTCCCTTCTCCAATATTATGTTCTCTGCTCCTGCATGTGCTTTGTTGCTATTATGCCAGCATCCTGGTAATGTTCACGTTGTTGTACCGGGTCAGTAAGTTTCAGGGTTCAGGGTGTGCAAGTCGGTGGCTTACTCATTGAGGTGTGAGTCTAGGGGTCCATGTGTGTGTCAGTTAGTCGCTGCACCGCTTGTCCCAGGTATTTTGCACCTCTATCTTGTTGTGCCTGTCCTGGGTTCCTGTGTCTTCGTTCACTTTCTTGGTTTATTCTGTGAGTGGGGTGCTGTTTGAGCTTTTGGAGGTGATGAGGCTTCTATCCTGGGATTATGGCTCTGCTGCCTTGACTTATTTCAGTTCCTTGCCTATCCTAACGGCACTTGTTGCTACAGGGTTTTGGTTGGCGTAGCGCCGTTGTCCGCTGCAATTGTTAATATGGGTTGCTGTTGGTGCTTCTACTCAAGCTGCAGGGTGAGTTGTTGTGGCTCACTGCAGTGGCCTCTCATCCGCTTATGGTTCCTGACTGCTCGCGTTCCACTGCCTTAATGGGCTGTTTACTATGCGCTGGTCCTGCGTTTTGTAGTGGTGCGTGGAGCGTAGTGCTGATGTGCCTGGATAATGAGTGGTCCGCCCCCACGGGTCGTGCCAAGTGTCTGCCCGCCGCTTTTCGGGCCCTGTGTCCTCCCCCTCGTGCTTGGTCCCGAGCTCTGCCCGCGGTCCGGACTAGCTGTCTTGGGCCAGGTCCTGGGTCGCTGGCCCAAACTGTTTCCCCCTGGCTCTTTAGGTGATTGTGCAGTCCCGCAGGGGCAGGCCCCCACCCTTGTCTTGGCCGTTTTCGGGGGTGGGAGGGTCCGGCTCTCACCTTATCTTGCACGCCGCAGCCGGGTCTTAGGCCGCGTATCTGTACCCCAGAGTCAGGGTGGTGTTCGATTGTTCGCGCCTTCTCGAGCTCTGCCGTGCGATTGATGCTCTTTTGCTAAGCGACCGGACCCCGGCCAGCGTCTGCGTCCAGCGCCGCTCCGTTCTGCTTCTTGCCTTCGGGTGTTCTGAAGGGCTTTCGCCTTTGTGGTGTCCGTTCTGTGTTCCGATGCTGCTGCTCCGCCACTATCTCAAGGCAGCTCCCAGTGCTGGCACCTTCAGCCTCAGCCTGCTGGTCCCAGTGCAGCGTAATTGTCCAGGACTCCTCCGTGGGCCTTGGTGGTGTCAAAAGTCTGTCGCCGCGTCTCAGTTCTTATTTATTACTCAGCGAATTCCTTGCTCATGTGCGTTGCTGCCTCGCAGCATTTGATGTTGCGGTGGGTGCCGTTATCTTGGGGGCCACAGGGGCGCTCTTGCTTCTTCTTCGTTTTTCCAGTTAATGGTTCTGATTTGTCCCTGGAATGAAGTCAGACGCGGGGAAAGGGTTCTTCTTCCCTGGAATGTAGGTTTTATTACAACATATGTTGTTTTGACGGGGCACTGCAATCCTTTGTAGGATCACAGAAAGGAGCTCTGCAGGTTTCCGACTTCACTGCATGCGCACTCGCCACGCCCCCCAAGCCACAGATCATTGCCCAGGTATGCGGAAGAGAGACTGGTCCCCTCTATGGAGAGGAACCATTGTGAGATCAGGTGGACGCCATGAGAATTCCATCAGACCACAAGATAGGTCAATTTTGTATGTTGGATGGTGGTGCGGCTGCAAGTCATAAATACATTATGGCAACACAGTGGGGAGAAGCAGGAGAAAACAGAGGCCCAATCACATGATATCAAAGTCACATGGGCACAGGTGATTCCATTTGCCATACTTATTCATCAGTTATCACGAATGACACAGTATAGAAATGGGCACAAATATGCCATTGTTATGGGTGTAAGGATGGCGTTCCAAAAAAGCATGAGGGAAAGTTTGGAGAAGGAGGCGGCTCGGAAAAAAGAGTAGGAAGGAAACATCTGGAAGCTGTTAGAGAGAGGACATAGGAGGGGAAAATGGGGGTAAAGGTGGGAGAGAAGGAAGAGCCAAAGGAGGAAGGGGAAGTTACACCAGGAGAAGGTTGTAGAACAGAAGGAAGGAGGAGAAATGGAGAGCAAGGGAAAGGTTGGCAGAGGAGGGACAGCACAATGTCACGGCCACTGGGCAAGGACCACAAGCTCCACTACATAAAAGGTCCAGTTGGAACCAGTCCTGGCGCCTTTGGCGCCAGGCTCACAAGTAGGTGTGCTCTGCATACTTTATTCTGGTGCACATGCCTTTTTTTTCTCCCTGCAGGGCCTCCACGTGCCTCCAGGTCGGGCATGGCCATAGGAGTTAATTGTGCTGCACGTGCAGCATCCTCTAGGAGTGGCAGGGAGAGGCCACGAGTCGGAACAAATGGGCGTGGCTGGGTCCAGGCTATTTAAGCCTGCCCCGCCCGCATTCAGGCACTTCGAGTTAGTCTGCTTACAGCAGCGTAACGCTCACCATCACCTGATTCCAGTAGCTTACTTGATTCCAGCAGCTTACCCAAATCCAGCAGCAACCGCAGTCAGAGCGCATCCTTACCTGATCCCAGCAGCAACTGTAGTAGGAGCACATCCTTGCCTGATTCCAGCAGCAACTGCAGTAGGAGCGCATCCTTACCTGATTCTAGCAGCAACTGTAGTCAGAGCACATCCTTACCTGATTCCAACAGCAACCTCGGTCGGAACGCATCCTTACCTGATTCCAGCAGCAACTGCAGTCTGAGCGTATCCTTACCTTATTCCGGCTCCCAGCCACAACACTACTCGGGAGTCCACTTTCGCCCAGCTTCATCACAGATCCAGGCATCCTTCATCTGCCGGCAGATCTCCGGATAACAGCATTTCAGTCTGACTTCGCCAGGCCAACCCTGCAAGAGAAAGGGACAAAATAAGGATAGAAAAACAATAAAGACATTACACTAAGGTCGCGCTCAAACCAATCCTCGCGCTTGACCTAAGAACCAAACTTACCACCGCTTGGGACATCGTGAACTCCCTTTTTCTCCATTGGGGCTCGCTTCTTTCACCGCAACTACCGCTGGGCCTCATATCACCTATTGGGGAAAAGGAAAGGCATTACAAGAGATACAGACAATAATCAAGTAAAAACACATTACAAAAGGATACGGACAATAATCACAATCGAAGGATACTTACCTTTGAAGTGGTTCAGCCACAGCCGGTCTGGGCTGCCACGAGAAACTCTGTCTATCTAAAAGCGCCCCTGCAGTGAGAAGCAGGACGGAGAGCTCGCCATCATAATTAAACAGGTGAGACTATATGGGTAAGGGCATGCTCACCACATTCTGGGAAGAAGGGTTTGAGGGAGACCACAGTCATATCACAGCATTCTCACAGCCTCTCGTATTTTCGGAGGGGCAGCACCAACAACCAGCACAGACTACAACACAGGAGCAGGGGAAGAAGCCTGACCCAGGGGAGCCAGTTCCAGGGAGGGCTCCAACCGTGCCCCAACGTCCCAGCAGAGACCAGGTGAGCGTAACACACAAAGAGGAACACAGGGTGGAAGAGGAGGAAGGCCCATGGGAAAGGTTGGTGGCAGCAAATGGAGAGAACCATTAAGGGTAGGCAAGAGACCACAAGAAACAACTAGGGGAACAGCCAAGACACAAGACCATAGGAGACGTGCAACAAAGAAAAGAAAATCGAGGCGGAAAAAAAGAGTAGAAGGGACTAAACTAAAGTATTTAGCGTTGGCTCCTGATCAGTTTCTAGTGGGAACCCTAGCCAACCTCCTAACTACAGTATGATCCAATTAGAAGTAAAATAAAGAAGCCACAACTAAGGGAGGTTTTTCGGTCATGGACTTAGACCTTCTACATGGCCTGTTTGGTGCCATAACCCAACTCCTGGTTTGAGACAGAGCACATTTGACGAAGGAGACAAAACTCCTGGAGTGGATATCCCAAGCCCTTGGGGTGAGGTGAACCCCTGGAAAACTTACCTGGGGGAAGGAGGCGTGAGAAGAAAATGTCATCATGCTCAACCAAGAACACTGCATCAGCCCCTCCAGGGCCAGAAGACTTTGAGGCACCCCTGTGAATAACTATGCAAACAAACCTCCAGGGTGACACACCCCTGTTGTGGACTTTGCTAGATTAGGATTTGAACTGAGCAGATATATATGGTCCTATTTAGATTAGGATGTCTTTAAGGCAGAATTCACTTTTGGGGCGTTCTGATGTCCCTTTTATAGAACCCATTAGCATTTAATTTTTTCCCTTTTGGTTTTTAAGATCACTGACCTCATTTTGTGGCCAGATGTACCTATCCTCAAGTCCCCCTGCCACTTCAATCCTTTGTACTGTATAATGCTATGTTAGCACATGTGGCTATTGGGACAGTGGCGCATTTTAAACCCCCAGTCTGGGCGCATTTTGAGCCCACAGTTTGCTCCTAAGGTGATTATGACCTTAAATTGGTTTTGGAGAGTAGGGCTGCAGCTGTAATTTAGTTGTGGCTTCACCAGGGGTGCAAGCTGATTTACCACATTAGTAGTCTAATGCACTTTTTTTGGTAGCCACTGGGACTCCAATAGTTTTTATTTAAAAGGCCTCTGGTAACCTTTTGGCTCATAGACCAATTCTTACATTTTGGAGTTAAATAATTCATTTAGCAACTCCTGGTGGCAGAGAGGTACACATACTGTATTTTCAAGGTTATGGAATTTAGGATGATAAAAATTAATATGGGGTCAATCAAATGAATAGTAATGTGTTCTTCAAACATGCTTCAAATTCTGCCAGGGTTACTTAGCATAAGATAATTAGTTCTGGAAAATGAGCTAGCAGTTGTTTCTCACTCTTGGAGTCGCACCTTGGCATCTTCTTTCCAGGAGATGTTGATGGGAGTGATAGGATGTCCCCTTTGCACGTAGACTGCTGGGGTTGCATAGGACTTTGTCCCTTGGGAAGCCAGGCTAGACTGAATGATTTTACATACAGCTGGTGACACCCTGGCCTCCAACCCAGACCTACCTATCGCTGACTCCTATGACAGTGCTGCCGCCAGAGAAACTCTTACCGACATCCTCTTTGTCATCCCTTCACCCGGCCTATGTACCCTTCATATGGTCGCTCTGCTCTCGCCCTACTCCTCCTCACACATCAATGGTGGCACCCGTTGGGAGGCCCTTCTTGCCCCCTTCTCCTCCTCCAGGGTCATCATCAATGTCTATTTAAATGGTACTGTCCTGGTACAGGGTCCTCAACCCAACCTCCTCCTTTTTGATAGGTTACTCCTGCACCTTATCAACTACCAACTTTGTCTCCTGTCTCTCTACCTTCTCCTATTTCTATCTCTCAGGCACTCTCGCTGCTTGTGGGGGGAGGCGCTGTCCCATGAACCCCCGTAAGTCTCTCAAAAGTGGTATGTTGCCACTCTGAACTCTCGCTCTGTTATCAAGCACTCCTCTGACATCTGCCACCTCCTTGAACTCCTGGACCCTGATGTTGTTGCCATCACTGAGACTTGGTTCAAGGACAGCTATGTCACAAGTTTTTACACACTTCTCCCGGAAGGCTACAAGATCATCTCTAAACCCAGGACTAAAAGAACCAGGAGGTGGTGCCTTGATATTGTTACGCTCACCTGGCTCCCACAGACGAGTCGATCTGAACTGGACAGCTGCGGTCTCCACCAATGTGACGCGTAGGGCCAAGATGGCGGACTGGACTGGCCCACCTAGCTTTGTTTGCTTGGCTCGTAGGAATATCCTTCTGAAAATGGAGAAAGGGAATTAACCACCCGTGGAGTTCAGTGTAAATTTCCCCACCCCGGCTGTTCTCCCCACAGATCACCTTTGATGTCCCCTCCTATAGTCTCACCTGATGGTTTGAAAAGATGAGCTCTGCATCCTGCATTGAGCGCAGGGGCGCGTTGATGACCAGTTGCTTCACTGGCTCGAAGGAATCGGTGAGTTCCAGAACAATAATGACTCCGAAAAATATGTAGTTCACATGTCTGACTTTCACTCTTGTCCGATTCCTTGCAGTTTGCAGCTTGACCCCAGCGAAGAGTTCCTCGTGGTAGCTGACGAAGTTCAGGTAAGAATTTGGCTTATCCTACACAGTTCAAAAAATGAAGGCCAGAATGTAAGCTGCTTGTTCCCTTATTCAGGTGTGGCGAGAAAATATGAAGTTCGAGGAATTATGCCTCTGGCGGTAAAATTATGTAAGTCCATTGCGGTGAGAAGAGTTCCCCTTATTTGTCCCGTTGTCTCACCTTGTCGTCCTTTTGTTCCCCTTAGGGGCCGGGGTGCGGCGAGGATGCAATGGAGACTGCGCCGCCCCGTGAAGAGGAATAGTACCCCTGGCGGTAATCAGGTAAGTCTATGGGGGTAGTTACTATTGCCTCTGTTTATTTCCTTTGCTCCCTTTGCTGTTCTTGTGTTCCCCTTAGGTGCCATAATGCAGCGGAACGTGCAGAAGGATGCAGTGGATCGTGAGGATGCTGCGAGGGCCGGTGAGTTCAGTGCGGCGCTGCAGCAGGCGAGGCAGCATGCATAAATGCTTCTTTCTTCCAGCTCGAAGGTGCGGTGGATCCGGAATCCAGGTAAGGATCGAAGGTTTGCTCTTATTCTAACCTTTCTCCTTCTGTTCCTCCCTTTTTCTAGGAGCTGCAGACTCGAGGCAGGCGTGGCAGAGGACTGGATGCAGGCTTGCAGACACGGTGAGCGTTACGCTGCTGGATGCAGAATAACGCGAAGCGTGTGCTGCTCTTCGGGCGTGGTTTAAATGGCCTCCAAAGTAGTCCCAGGTGAGTATTCTTCCCCAGCCCCACCCGAGTAAAAAATAGTCCCTAGGTAAAATAGTCCCTTCCAAGTCTCATTTGGCTTGGAACTCTGCAGCATGGTCTGCACCAGGTAAGCTTGCAGCATGGTCTGCAGCATGGTAATCTATGAGACGGGCGCGATAGGCGCCAGGACCGCACCCAAACAGCCCCTAACGGGGGCTTTTGGGCTTGCTCAAAACAACTTGATGCCTGCTTCTGGGGTTGCTGGACCTGGTCTGGTTCCCCGGGGGTAGGCATCATGACAGATATATCCAGAGTGGATCCCTGTCTCCATCATTCCGACTCAGGCCTACTCCTTCTTTGAATGCCTGGTCTGCAGGATATCCCTCTCACCAATCTCCTCTCTTACTCTGGCCACCTTCTATAGGCCACCTGCACAGTCCACCCTCTTCCTCTCTGAATGGGCTGACCTACCCGCCTCACTCCTATCCACCTCCTCACACCTCCTCCAGCTCGGGGATCTAAACATCAATCTGGACTCCCCAGACTCTTCAGGACCTTTCCATAAAACTCTGCGACTCTCTCTCCCTATCCATTCTACCTTCTGGGCCGACTCGCAGTCCAGGCCGCACCTTGGATGCCCTCATCTCCACTGACATCCCTCTCTCCACCCCTCTTATTACAGCATTCTCCTGGACCGATTACTCTCTTCTCCCTTCCCACCTTAAGCTTGCAACTCCTCTGGCATTGGCACACCTCACGCTGCCTCCCGTCTTCAAGGCCACCTGATACATGAAAAGAGTGACTGCGGCTGCCTTTGCCTCCTCCTACTCTCCGTAACCTACCCTTGCGGCTGACTCCCACCCTGACACAGCCCTCTTGAACTTTCATCTCTCCATTTCCAACACTCTTGACATCCTTGCCCCTGTCATTAGGGTGCGTATGAAGCCTCCCAAAAAGTGCAATTCCTGGTACGACTCTGATCTGGCTGCCCTCAAAGGCAAGTGTAGAGCAGCAGAACGGAAATGGGTGACCTCGTGTGCACTCTCTGACAAACTGGCCTGTCTCCTTCATCAAAGGCAAAATAGATTCTGCATCCGGTCCAAAAAAAGAGTCCATATTCAAGCACGCATCTCTGCGGCATCTAACAACATGGCTGAACTTTTCAAAGTCTGCAAGGAATTGACCCACCCTTCTGCAGCCTCATCTTCCACTGCTCCCACCTATGCCCTTTGCTCGGCATTTCAGCGCATTTTACCAACAAAACCTTGGAAATCCTTTCCTCTCTCACTCCTTCACCCGCCCATTTACCAACATCCTCTGAGCCACCTTCGGCCTCCCACACTCTTCCCCCTCTTCTGTCTTGAAAAGGGGAAAATTTTCCTCGGGACCAGCCCTTCAGAGCAAAAATTACCCAATTCAGCCCAAAATACAGGTTCTATTGTGCTGAGCAGTGAACTCATGCTAGTGAAAAATGACACCTTCAAAATGTTTAGCATTTATTAGACAAAAAAGCATAAACAGTGAATTTAGCAGCACTTTGGAATTCAAGTTAGAGAAGATTAGAATTAAGAGAAACAGAGAAACACTGGCTTACGTCCCTTAATCAGCGCTAGGAGACCCTGGCCCTCATAAGCTAGCTGTTGCCAGGCCCGCTCAGATGACAGCGCTGCAGGGTGCCGACAGAGCATCAGGTTCCGGACACTCGCTCTTGCTTGAACCAGTTCTGGGTGAGTGCACCTTTTGTGCTCTTGTGCCGTCAATCAACATGACACACAGTTCCAGAACTTTCCCTGTGCAAAATATAGGCTTGCTCATGGAAAAACCAAACTCTCTCCTACCCCTCCCTTGGAGCCCTCTCTGCAAAAGTACTGGAATGTCCTTATCAGCGTGTGGGCAAGGCCGTACCAGGCCTTCTCAGGAAACAGGATTTGTTTACGAAGCACGGCAGAGCCACGGCTAAGGGAAGGCAGAATATTCTAGGAGAAGCTGAAATCAATTAACCCCATGTGAGCAAGCTCTAAAAGGCTTGCACTCATAGCTTTAGTGTCCATAGCGCTTAAGATTGGCTATCTAAGCGCTATATAGGTGCCATAATGCTCCAAACACTCCAATAATGTCTCTATTAGCCACTACACTGGGGCCTCCTCCCTGCCTGTCTATGCACAATGCATAATGTGACCTGCCACCCTTACTAGGGCATTACTTTCAGCATTTAGCACATACTTTGAATAAACCATTGGCTTTCAGCGGCTAATGCTGTCATCTGAAGCCCTAATTGGCAAATTGGCACTTTGTATATTACACCATCTTCCTTTTCATTTGCTTCCCCTGTCACATCTGAGGAGATCACTAGGCAAGTCCGGTCTATGAAAACCTCCTCCAAACAGGTGGATCCATGCCCTTCTAAAATTATCAAGGACAACATTGACACTCCAGCCTTGGCGGACCTCTGCAACCGCTCCTTCGCTTCCAGAGTTTTCCCTTCCTCTCTAACATTTTCTGGTGCGCCCACTACTCAAAAAACCTTCGGCCGACCCCTCTATCCCGGCAAACTATCGCCCAATTTATATCACTCCTTTCCTGGGCAAACTACTGGAGAAGTTGGGTATGTCTCAGCTTACTCCCCTCACTGGATCTGTTGGTTATTTCCATGATCATCAGTCTGCCTTGGGAGCATCCAGAGGCACGGAAACTGCTCTCCTGAACACCTGCGAAGACCTGCTCTCAAATATTGACATTAAATCTCCTTCTATCCTCATTCTCCTTGACCTCTCCTCAGCATTCGACATACTAAATCATAACACCTTGATCAATCGTCTCTGTGATACCCTGGCCATCACTGATCAGGCCCTGGCATGGCTTACCTCCATTCTCTCCGACCAACCATCCCAGGTGGAATTCTAGCCTTTTCTCTCAGCTATCACTTTATCTACTTGCGGGGTCCCTCAGGGATCCAACCTATCGCCTTGGTTTTTCAATATCTACATGGCCGCAGTGGCGTACAGGACCTCTTCCTTCACTTCCAACTTTTAGTGTTATACGGATGACACGCTCCTTCAAGCTACCCTCAGCCTCTAAGTAAGACAGAGATTGTTCTCATTTGGTCCCCTGCTCCCGTTTTCCTATACACTCTGGCCGGCCTCCCTTGGCCCTGCGCCCACACCCACCAGTGAGGCAAAAAATCTGGGGGTCATCTTTGACTCCACTCTGTCCTTCACCCCTCACATCAGACATATCCAAAATATTGCACTACCAGCTGCACCTCCTCCAAGGTATCCTACCTTTTCTCGATTTCCCCCAGAGACTCACTATCTCCAGAGCTCTGGTACTCTCTAGACTTGACTACTGTAACAGTCTCTTTCTCACTCTCCCTACTTCTACACTCCGACCTTTACAACACATCCAGAACAGAACCCCAAGACTTATCCTTGGCCTCAAGCCCAGGGACCGCATCTCTCCGACACTGAAATCCCTCCACTGGCTCCCTGTAGCTGCAGGGATCAAGTACAAGACCCTCTGCATAGCTCATAAGGCTTTCTGGGGCCGGGGCCCACACTACCTACAGCACACTCTTCCAAAATCTACTCCCTCTAGAGCACTCGGCTCGTCCTCCTCCAACTCTCTGAGAGTTAGCTGTTTTTCCAAACAGAGACTTGGGGGTTATATCCCTATCCTCTGTGGAAGCCACCCTCTGGAACAGTCTGCCGGCCTCTCTCCGCCTCGATCCGGATCGCCTTAAATTCCGTAAACTCCTAAAGACCATCATCTTCTCCTCTGCCTCCTCTTTACCTCTCCCCTGCTAACCTCTGCTCTCTACCTGCTACTTCCTCCTTCTGCTCAGCTAGCTGACTAGTTGCCTGGCTCACCTCGGAACCTTACAGGTCCCAGGCACCCACACCAGTCCGTCCCTGCCCTTGCCTACGGACCCCCCAGCACTTCTTACTACGCTACGCAGTTCCCAATGAGATTACCCTCTGCACTCCTCCTGGACCAGGCGCACTTGTCATGTTCCCCCTTCCCTTGCACTTCCTGTCCGCGGCGCGCCACCTCTCTCCTCTTCCCTATTATCCCCGGCCGCTTGTCACGCACTTGCCTTACCATCAGTTGTTGTGTACCTTCCCTCTCCTCACCCCCACCCCCTGCATTCCCACTGTTACCACGCTTGAATTAGCAGAAATGTCGTTGGGCCTAGTATGCTATTATTACTGTATATCATTCGGAATCTCCAAGGCCTTATTGAATGATTGTATCCCATGTTCCCCTCCTGTCTTGGAGCGCTTAGAAGCACTTGTTTTGTGTATAAGCACTTTATAAATAAACAATACCAATACCATACTCCTGGTTCAGGTCAGCTAGATAGTTTCCCCTTTGAAGTTCGATTGGAGGAGATTCTCACAGGGAAGGACAGGTTCCACTGATTGAAAGCTTCCACCATTTCAGTTTGCGGTGGGAACATAATTGTTACCTGCAAGAAAAGGAATTTAGTTCACAGTGGTGCAGTAAAAGGTGGTTTGCTTAGGGATAGCCAAAATCACTGTCACTAGCTTGGGATTTTTATAAGGGGGTGGTGTACAAAAGCCGGATCTGGCAAACCAATCACTTGTAACATTTCTGGATTTTGGACTGCAATTATTCCCAGCTCTTCTCCTCTTTCTGCCATACCTGTGAGAAATAGTTGGACCAAGGCATGATGCACAGCACCTTTAAATTGAAAATCAAAACCGGGTGCAATGCACATACACATGTGCTTAGATGGCCATCACTGATCCTCGCTTGCTCAGAACCCCGGGTGCTACCCACCAGTTATTTTCTCCACACAGATTGATTATGAGCATACAGTGAGCAGCTGTGAGTTTTTGATACAATGCACCTCAAATGATTTTCATTTTGTTATCCCCCTCGTGCCTTTGCCTTCAGTGTCAGAGAGTAGATTCTGTGCCAACTTCAGAAGAGCTCCTGTGGAGTTGGATCTGCTCTCGTTTTGCCTGTAGTATTTGGGGGTCCAAGCATTTGTAGACAAATTGTGCTCTTTGCAAACACTTTCCACCACAGAACATTGCTGTCATGGCTCAAGTGCTTGGAAGTCCTCTGCCAGCATTAGCCTCCGAAAGAGTTCCTTGCCTTTGTGAACAGGAAGGTTAGTATTTTTTATTTACTAATTGAAGGTATCTGGTTTCCAACCACTGACTTCACAGGTAGGGGTTCCCTGATCTGTTGTCTGTGTCTTTATGGACAAGATACCAGCTTCACATCCGAGGACCCCATCAGATCTATAAGAGCCAATACTGAGATGCTGCTTTATTTGCCTACTAATGACCATCGAGCCAAGGTGCCTGATGGGCTTCAACATCTGCTTTCACTAGGGTTTATCACAGAGAACCAGTTTCAGCCCCCAAGAAAGCCTGAGTCTGATGCTAAGGAACATCCACACGATAAGGGCACCATTTTTCAGTTGACCCCCACCACCACGCTCATAGGCCCTCTAGAGACATCTCTACCTCTCCCTTAGAAGAGGTTTTGATTTCAGGGCTTCTGTCCCAACAGATCCAAGGCAGCGTTCCTAGAATTGTGGACCTAATGGAGGCTCCAGTGGACCAAAGGAAATGCGGGAAAACCAAGGCCTATTCAGCTTGTACATTATCACAAAGATGCCTTTGCTAAATGCAATGTTTTCTCTTATGTTGACCTTTCCTCCTCTGCTGTGCACTCTGTTTTCCCTCCTGCTTACTCACCCCTCTGCTACTCTCCCTCCCATTATCCCATGGTGACCCCTACCATTGTTGTTACCATTTAATCCTCCTCCCCCCCTTCCCATTACCTATTTCTGTTGTCCACCCGGGTGTGCCACTTCTCTTGTATCTCTGTTCTTTCTCCACCTCCTTCTTAGCCTGTTTCCTCAATTCTTCAGGGGGTGGGGGGGCAGCACACTCCACTGTACCCTCCCCCAACCGTACACTCTCCCTGCCAAGCCAGCATTGTCCTCCCAACCAAAGCCCACCCCAAGATGGCGCCTAGCTAAGCCACCAGACATCATTAGAGGAAACAGATCTATGTAATCACTGTGCAACAAAAATACCAAACCCACCCCCATATATAATTGTTAAGAAAGGCACACTAACATGTTGAGCATTTTCAGATTCTGTATTTTGGCTGCGAAATTATGGGGTGATACTGCGTACAAAACAAGACTCCTTCCTTTGTGTAACTGTCTTTCATGAAGGAAGAATTATAAGCCTTTGCAAAAAACAAATTGAACTAATGACTTAACATGGTGGCTCTCTGCCACGTACCAAGCACTCACATTGACAGCTGCACCACAGATTTGGGATGGCATTTACATATCCACAACTGAGGTACTCCTGGCACCACAGTGACATAATTATATAATAATTGGTTATTTATAACGCGCTTAATACACAGAGGTTTCTAGCCGTGGACTCACTGTGTTGCTCTGCGTCGTCTTGCTTCCAAGGCGAGCATGTTGCCTCTGTGCTATTCTCCATAGGGCACCATGCAGCACTAATCTGGATTTCAGTCCCCATATTCGCAAGCTCGAGTTTTCCATCTACACTCTAATTCATTATTTGGAGGAAGTGTAGGAACAAAAGGAACATGAGAAGTAACAGAAGGAGTAGGAACAGGAGTAGGAGGGACAAGAGTAGGGGACACCAGAAAGACAATTACAAATGGAGGTGGAGCATGTTTGACAGGTGTGCTATAGTTTTATCTGGAAGGCAGGGAAAAACAGGCATACCCTTGCAGGCTGACATGCTGAAAGAGGTCCAGAAACTCTGTGATTCTTTGCGCTCTACCTAAGCGGCTAACAGCAGACTGGATCTCAAATTGAAGGCCTGATGGAGGAAAAGTACCACCTCAGAACACATCCACTGGCACAATCCGCTGTTCTTGCCATGGCACAAGCCCACAGTGGAAGGGTTAACCTGCCCACCCCCTCCATGAATGCCGCTATGCTAGCATCTAAGGAACGAATATCTCTGGATGTAATTTGTAGTTTAACCAAATAGTAAGACACTCTCTGTTTTTTGCCTTAGAATTGATGCAAAGCTGCATCATAAGAACAGGCTTTTGATAGCAATGCCTTCAGTTACACCCATCACTGTACTACAATGGAGATATGTGCAGAGATGACACAGTTTCCGGAACAAAAGATGCCCAGTAAATGCTTTCAGGTAAACCTCTGATCCCAACAGACACGCTTTGGTATTTGCAATCGGTTTGCTCTTTACACCTGCACTTTGAAAACTGGCATCTCCATAGAGATCCAATGATATTCTACATCTGAGAAATGACCCCCAGGCCTGTTGCTGTTCTTTGTTTCACACGCTGGGTTACCAATGCCACTGTCACTATGCTTTTTCTCATCCTTAGAACAGACACACCGTTTTCATACCAACCCTCTGCTGTGCCTTATCCAACAGCTGCCAAACTCAGATAAGCGTACGTGGGGAGAATATGTATGTATCAAGGATGGCAGGAAATTAAAACTTCACTTTTCTGCACCAGGGCCTAAATTGCGGACAGCTGGAAGGCTGTTTGACATCTCCCTGTGCACAGACTTATTTAAGGGGGCACTGTCATACTGGCAAAGAGTATACAGCCACAGAAGCTCTGACACTGAAGAATTTATTGCACTTCTCATCACAAACAAATTGGAAATTATCAAGTAGATTGACAAATTTAGGTTTTAATATAGGAAGACTGAGCTGTTTTAGCGGTTGTAAAAGGTGTATCTAACTTTTTATGATTTTATTCATTTGGAAATTCAAACCATCTCTTGCAGCATCAATGGTATTTGCAGTATGGAGTACGCATTAGAGCAATAAGTTACTTAACCGTCTGCAGCAATAGTTCACAAAAAACGAAATGAAGCAATGAACTTCTGATGGAACGCAGATCTTGGAAACCCTTCTTGTAAACAAGTTACCCTGTGTACTCCAAAATATAATCCAAGAAAGCAAGCGTATAATACCAATTGCCTCTGTAACACAGCTGTAGAAAAAGAACATTATTCAGGGTACTGGTCAGAAGGCCAAGGATAAGTTGGAAGAACTTAAGGTCTTCCTGCACCAGTTTCCTCTGATCTCAAAACCCCCAAATCACTGACCCATTAAGACCTCCCAAAAGTGCTTGTGCCCTGACCAATAGATTCCCATGACAGGCCTGATTACGTTACCTCCAAGACTTTTGGAGAACGTACTTTTTTGTTACTTGTTCTACCAATTTTAGATTCTTGCTAATCTTTGATCCCAGATAGTCATAGGTGTGAACAGACTCCATCTTCTTCTAAGCATGTTCCTAGGTGTTGTGTCTAGAGCAGAGTCGTTTGTGTCTAGAGGGAGACCTTGTAGTGCATAATGCAAAAGCTCAAAATTAATGAGAGGAAAGTAGTTCCTTGGAAACTTTATTGGCATTAACAAAAGTAGTCCATGCCATTAATCACTTGCCCAATCTATAAGCAGCAGTAGAGAATGGCTTTGCTGTAAACATTTCCCAAACTTTCCATAGAGATTTAGCTCAGATTCTACATGTAACTATAAACGGAATCCTTGGAAATGGTGTATGCTTCTTGGAAATACTCCAATATTGTATGTTTTCCTAAAAAAATGAAAATACCACTTAGGTCAGCCTACATGCCCATGCTTTGGTCACTGTTAACCGGTGATTCCATCTGTTTTATGCCAATATGGGAATGATGAGGTGGGAAACATGAATCGATATTATTGAAGGTGTACATTTGCAGGTCATGGAACAGTGAGGTAACCTGGTATGCCTACATGAATTCAGGCAGGCATCACTAATTTTCCTATTTATATTTGCAACTGAGAAATACTTGACAAGGGATCGCAATTTGCATTTGGTTGAATTCTAACTCTAAGATGATATCATCTTTTGTTAAACCACAATCCCCTGTGAAACAGCCCAGTGTTCTTAAGTGGCCAAAAAACGACCTGCTTCACAGTACAAAACACCTAAATAATTACTTCAGCAATGATTTCCCTGAGGCTGTTGGACAGATGAAATCAATATGAGTGTTTTTATGTGGCCATTCTGTCCTATATTGGTGCAGCCAGTATGGCCATATTTTTCTATTGTGGCATGGCATATTTATTCTGGTATTACGGGCAGTCAACAAGATTATGTTCTTATGTGGGAAACCGGCACATATTCGCAGGGCCAGCATAGACATTTTTTTTATGCTGTCGTTATTGAAATTATGGGCAATGCAAACATGGGTATGTTATGTAGGATTAGTCGCATTTATTGGTGCAGCCAGCATGGACATGTTTGGATATCGCCACCATGATTGTTTTTTGTTGTTGTATTTAGACTGGCAGATTACAGGCATATATTGTATGCAAAGGCATCATGAACATGTTTTGGAAAATTCTCCTGTGTACTGTTGGTGATTTGTCATCTATAAGTTTTTAATGTGTTACCCTAAAAACACGATTTTGAACTTTGGCTTTTCCCCCCAATTTTTCACAGGTGGTGTGCTGTAAAATATACCATTTTAACAGATTATTTAATAATACATTCTCGGGTTGGATCTCCCTGCTCCCGAAATCATGCTGAGTTGGCATTGACTCCCTCGCCACACGTGGCCACTCCTACATATTCCTGGGAAATATATATGCCCCTCAAATAAAAAAAATCATCAGCCGTCATTGGAAATGAAGACTTTGTTATTCAAATAGTGATATTGCTAACATTTAATTTGGTTTTGAAAAGCCCAGAAGACAACAAATGTGGGAAGTTAAAAAATATTTGTGGCATTTGCAAAAGTAAACTGTTCTTGGATTATTTGCAGCACATTTTTATGTTTTCATTTAGTCACATTTATTTTTTATAGTAGCATTCCCGAGCGCCGACACGATTTCACTGTGTCTTAAAATACAGACCTAGGTTGTGAACATGTGTAAATAATAATAATCAGGCTTTTAAGTACTGAAGTACCATAGCATTAGTGTTATTGTTATAAAATGTAATGGTACTTAATGTATTGACCACAGAAGGATGAAAGGAAGAGAGCTGCCTTACGAAATTCAAAACTATGGCTCGGATTCCAAATTGGCATCAAGTCCACACAGATATCTAATGCAAGTGTTTAGCTCATTGATCTCTCTTTCTGCACTTGTACCACAACATATTCTCATTGATTCATTAGGGAGGAATAGATGATTTGCATTACCATTTTGGATTAAAACTCACATATAGATAATTGTTTCAAGAATAACACACATTCATATTCTCAAAAATAATACACAGTCATATTCTGTAGATTGGAGCGTTTTCTTTTCTATCTGTACCCTTTGTAGAACACACTTTCTACTAAAGCTGTAAACGCCATATATTATATTTCCTTACAGCACACCATACGGGCTCCGAAGGCTGGCCTCATAAAGAAGGTGCACTTCAAAGAAGGTTTTCAAGCAAGCAGGCATGCTCCCTTAGTCGAGCTGGTGGAGGAAGAGCCTGAATCGGATTAACTCCCATGAACTCATGAATTTCTTCTTGAATTTTTACAAGAAGGAAATGCCCTCCAATGAAAACCATTTTATTTTAAAAGAACTATGCCGTACCATGGTGAACCCTTTTCCATGGATTGTGATACAACAGACGCTCATCTGATGAAAACTTGAAATCATTTAATCTAAGAAATAAAGAGAAAGAACAATTTATTTCGCTTTGCGTTGGCTTTAGTGGGAGTGGAGTCATTTGAGTACTGGTAATGTGGCTATTTATTGGTAGTTGTGTATACATATTCTAAACGTTTACAGTGTGCTGCCTTTCAGTCCATGTGAAATATGCACAGTGCACTAGCACAAAACGTATGTATTTGTTTCCTTTGTGTTTTACTGTGCTCTTCCAACATTTCTTTTTTCAGGAGTGTGAAGGAGGATGAGTGGAGCATATTAGGCTTTCCTAAGCAAGCACAAGGCAAAACATGCAGTTACAGTCTGTGACTTGAGCAGGGAGTTGTGTTGTTACAATGTGGCGGCAGAACTGAATATTTAAAGACCTCTGAACTATTTCAGATAGTTTGGTCCTGTGCAGAGGAATCAGTGAAGGCAGTTCCAAATGGTAGAGCCTTGGGCTTGCAGAGACCAAGCCAAAATGACTTTACTTCATATGACGAGTGAGCCATGTATTGTGGGTTGTCAGCCTTGGGCATCTGGCTGACTCACAGTAAAGGAGTAGCCTCGTCACATAATAATGTACTTGCCCATATTGTAAGGCTGTCAAAATCGATTGAACAAGGGGCCGGTTTGGATTCTCCTTCCACCTTTTGCAGGCCACATCATTGAAGCTATGGAAAGGAAAAGCCTCGTAATACACAGTGGTGTCTGGATTTGTAGAGCGGTACGGCATACATGTTTTACCCTATATTAGTGAAAGTAAGCAAAGTGAGCCAGCCTGACAGTCCCACTTGGGATAAAGGAGGACGCCAGACCCATATGTTACAGTTCACTATCTTTGCTAGGGCATGTCACAAGAATGGGCAACTCAAATGAAAAATGGGATCTTCCCAAACAAATGTCAGGATGGTTCTCCTGGAATGGGATTAGATCCCTTCCCTTTAGAGACCCTGCTGTTTTCCTGTGTCTATTCCCTGAGATGTGGGTTCCTTGTCCACTCTTGGCTGTAATGTCCTACTTCATAAAGTTAAAATAAGCCCTGCCCCTCCTCAGCAATGCACCCTCATGCTTGATTTGAAGTAGACGGAGGCTTTCCGAGATCCCCTACTGCATTGCACACACTATTATAAATTCATGTGAGTAGATGGTTCAACAAATGTAACACATGTCTCAATAACCTGCCTGACCCATCTCATTCCTCATATGGTCCTGCCTATGGCTGCTGGAGCCTCCCTACTCCAGCTATCTAAATATTGGTCCCTGGCTCTTCTGTATCAAGCGACCATTGCCCAAATATAACCCCAAGGAAGAAAAAGTAATCCAAGAAGAAGTGTACACCAAACAAGAAGTAACACAGATTTTATTGCACTGACAGCTGCGAACTACGGTTCAGATAGTGTCAGGAACTGCGGGTGGAAGCTGTGGGAGCGCTGGAGGCATTAACTTTAGCTCTCCTACCGCTCTAGTCCTCATCCAATATGGCGGCGTCTAGTATATTACCAGACCCCGCCCCCGCGCTCATTGCGTTGTATCTGTTGTTCTTGGCACAACGCTCTGTGCGACTTAAACTTTAGCCCTCTTACCTGTCAGTTTCGCCCTGACGTTCTTCCTTGTTTTTTCTGTGTGTATATCTTATTCCTGCCTCCCTACTAAGGTTTGTTTCGTTCTGTCTTTCCGTACCTTTTTCTCTTTCGGCGTCTTGCCGGCATTCCGACTTTCCACGTTCTGTTTGAACCCGGGTTTCTTCCGCTGTCTTGCGGTTCACTTCTAGTACTATTCCGGCATCTATCGCCGCTCATTTCTTACCTTCGTTTCCTGCTGTTCGCCTCCTTCTTTCAGCGGTCTCCGCTCTCTTTGCCTGGAGCACTCTTGCGCCAGGGATCCTTACGCGGACCTCCGCATCATTGGGTTTGGTGTTAGTTATTCCTTACCGCACCACTCACCTGCTTTAATTTCTCTGTGTTTTTTCCTGTTTCTATTTTTGAGGCGATTGCTTCCTATCCCAGGGAATAGCTGCTTAAACTTCCTTCTGCCACGTTTCAGTTCTAAGATCCCATTTGTTTCTACTCTGCACTCCGGAACATTTAACTCCAATCAAGACTCTTGGACATCAGGGTTTTTTCCGCCACTTGGCTTTTTCCCTGCTTTGGGGCTGGCTCCCCAGGGTACCCCAAGGACAGGTTCCAGCTCTGCCAAGGTGGCCTCCGGGGGAGCCAGACCCTATTTACACGAACGGAAGGACCACAAGCCTAAAGAAAAGCCATATTTCGACAAGAAAAAGAGGAGCAAACCATCTGGTACTGTATCCGAGGACCTTACTTCAGTGGAATCAGGTGAGGAGGATTGGGAGGGTACACAGGGACCTGACAGCATACAACGCCTTAAGATACCCATGGCGTCCCTGGAACAGTATCAAGAACTGGTGGCTGCCATGCAGAACCTTACTGTTGAAGTACAGGCTTTACGTAATGAGAATATCGGCTTGAGGCAGCAGGTGGTGCTACGCCGCGAGGACCAGGGGGACTTACCACCCATGGCTTTGTCCTTCGGTAAATACGACGGACATCCTGGGGGTCTGAAGGACTTCCTTGACGCCTGCGAGGTCCATTTCACTTTCAGACCTTATGCCTATGACACCGCTCGATCCAGAGTTGGATTCATCATCGCCGATCTTATGGGAAATGCTCTGTCCTGGGCCACTCCCTTGGTCACCGGGAATGATCCCTCCTTAAACAACTTTGACCACTTTGTGGAATCGCTTAAAGCGCGATTCGACCGACCAGAAGTGCTGTACACCTCTCTGGAAGCGATACTCGATGTACGGCAGGGAACCACAGACCTACAGACGTACATATCCCTTTTTACGAGGCTGGCCGCTAAGTCCGACTGGCCAGACTCAGCTAAACAGACCATTTTCCGCCGGGGTCTCCAAGACAAGATTAAGGATGAACTAGCCAGAGTGGCCAGGCCGGCCTCCTTTCAGGATTTGGTAACATTGTCTTTACAGATTGAGTATCGGATACTAGAACGTCGTCAGGAAAGAAGAAGAGGTCGCAGCGTTCCTCAGACATCCACACGGCCTTCCCAATCACCATCACCTAGGAACACGTATTTTAGGGAAGAGCCAATGCAGATTGGATCCATGCGTGGACCGTTAACCCAGGAAGAGAGAAGACAACGTCGTGAAGCTGGGTTATGTATGTATTGTGGTTCGTCCAAACATCTCTTAAGGAACTGTCCAGAAGTACCACCCAGGAGGAAGGAAAACTCCAGCCCCCATTCTTACGCAAGGGAAGTATCGGGGGAGCCACCTGCCACCCTTGCAACTCTTCCAAACCAATAGAGGATTCAGACGACAATCAACTCATGGTATTCAGAGTACACCTTTGGCTATCTGATTCAGGACCCATAGAAGTTTTGGCTATGCTGGACTGCGGTGCAGCGGGTAACTTTATCGACTTAAATTGGGCCAAGAAGAAGATGGTACCTTCAAGACCTAAGCCAAGACCCATACCAGTCGAAGGAGTGGACGGTACACCTTTGTCTTCAGGTCCCATAATCAACGAGACTATTCCATTGAGGATGAAACTGGGAGATCATCAAGAGTATATGGTTTTCAATCTTATCAGGGCAGCTCACTTCCCCCTGGTTATCGGGATACCTTGGTTGAGACGGCATAACCCCACCATCGACTGGACTTCCAACAGAGTGAGTTTTAACTCATCATACTGCGAATATAACTGCATGAAACTTCCTGTCAAAAGATCCTATGAAGAAGAGACCAACACCATCCGAACAGTGACCGTGTCTTCTGTTCCGTTCCAATACCGGGGATATGCTGAGGTGTTCCTAGATACACTGCGAAGAATCTTACCCCCTCATAGGAATGAAGATTGTTCCATAGACCTTACGCCGGAAGCAGTGGTGCCTTTTGGTCGCATGTATCCATTATCCATGCCAGAAAAACGTGCTCTCAAAGACTACCTGGACGCTAATTTACAAAACGGACTTATCCAAGAATCCAATTCTTCTTGTGGGGCTTCCTTGTTCTTTATCCCAAAGAAAGACACCTCTGAACTACGACCATGCATAGACTACAGGGGCCTAAATCAAGTCACCATTCGCGACAGATACCCTATGCCATTGATACGAGAAGTCCTGGAGGCAGTCCAGGGGGCTGTCTATTTTACCAAGCTTGATTTAAGAGGTGCATACCATCTTTTGAGGATACGAAAGGGCGACGAATGGAAGACTGCCTTTCGTACCCCTTTGGGGCTCTTTGAATATAGGGTGATGCCCTTTGGGCTGGTAAATGCACCAGCTAAATTCCAACGGTTCATGGATAAGATATTTTCGGACATGCTGTTTCTGTCTGTGGTCGTCTACCTAGACGATATATTGGTATTTTCTCGCACTTTACAAGACCATCGCCGACTTGTCAAGGAGGTACTACATCGTCTACAAATACATCAACTGCTGGTCAAACCAGAGAAGTGTGAGTTCGAGGTGACCACTATATCCTACTTAGGTTTCATCCTATCTAAGGACGGCATCAAGATGGACCCAAGGAAGATAAAGGCCATAGTGGAATGGAAGGAACCCTCGAACGTCAAAGAAGTACAAAGGTTTCTTGGGTTGGCAAATTTTTACAGACGTTTTATACCCAATTTTCCAACATAGTGTTACCCATCACATCTCTTCTAAAAAAGGGAGTCAAATTCATATTTGACAAAAGACCCAGAGAAGCCTTTCAACGACTAAAGGATTTGTTTATTTCAGCTCCCATTCTCGTCCAACCAGATCAGGCTAAACAGTTCATCTTGGAAACAGACGCTTCCATTGGGGCAGTAGGGGCCATTCTACTCCAGAAGGCAGATGATGGGGAAGAACAGCCGGTTGCCTACTACTCTAAAACGTTGACCAGCAGTGAACGAAACTATTCTGTCCTTGAGAGAGAACTGTTGGCTATCAAGTTAGCTTGTCAAGAATGGCGCCATCTCCTGCAAGGTGCGGCCCATAGCTTCCTAATCCGCACCGACCACCGCAACCTACAAGTCCTTCAACAGATGGAATGCACAAATGCCCGTCATGTCAGGTGGGCCTACTTCTTCTTACAATTTGACTTTATAATTACTCACATTCCAGGTTCGGAGAACCATAAGGCTGATGCTTTGTCCCGCAGATACGGGGACAACTCAGGGGACGATAAGAATCACAAACTGGTGTTTCCGGACCTTAAGATAGTTGCAGCAGCCTCCCTTTTTCTTCAAGATCTGATCCCAGGTTATAATGTGCAAGCCGGATTACCCTCTACTGTTACTCAGGCTAGTGATGGTCTCTTTTACCATGGTTCTGCTCTCTTTATTCCCACTAAGCCGTTACAGAGACAGGTGCTTTCCTGGTGTCACGATGCCCCCCTGGTAGGCCACCCTGGAATCAGGAAGACATACGAGCCACTTCACAGGGGTTTCTGGTGGCCCACCCTTAGGAAGGACGTACAGGAATACGTATCCTCTTGCCCTGTTTGTGCATCTAGCAAGTACCAAACGGGGAAACCGGTTGGATTATTGCAACAGCCACAGTTGCCAGAACGTCCGTGGGAGCACGTTTCCACAGACTTCATTGTTGACCTCCCCAGATCATATGGTAAAACCGTAATCATGGTTACGGTAGATTCCTACAGTAAACTAGCTCATTTCTCCGCCTTCTCCCATATACCGACAGCACCAGAAACCGCAGCCACTTTACTCTGTGACGTGGTTCGTCTTCATGGTTTACCCAGGACCATTGTATCGGATCGAGGTTCTCAGTTCACCACCAGGTTCTGGTCAGCGCTCTGTCAATCATTGGGTATTCACAGGGCTCTTTCTTCAGGATACCATCCCCAGAGTAACGGGCAGACAGAGAGGCTTAATGCAAGCCTCGAACAGTACCTAAGATGCTTTTGTAGCCCCCAGCAGGACGAATGGTTTCGATTCCTTCCACAGGCAGAATTCGCCTATAACAATTCCTTCCATACAACCATCCAGATGAGCCCTTTCTACTGTACCTATGGCTATCATCCTCAACACTTACCTTGGAATAATAGACCTTCAACCGATGTACCTGCCCTAGACAGTATTCTAAAGGACCTACATGAAGTACATACCTTAGCCAAGAAGGCACATGAAACCAGTCAACAATCACAAAAGAGGTGGGCCGACGTAACAACCCAGACTGGAAGGCAGGTCAGTTAGTCTGGTTGTCTACCAAGTTCCTGCCAAAATGGGTTCACACTGGTAAATTCTCTTCAAGATATTTGGGTCCCTTTCCCGTCCCGTCCAGAATCAATCCGGTGGCCTATAAGCTTAAGTTACCCAAATATCTCCAGAGGGTTCATCCAGTTTTCCACACCTCCCTCCTGAAACTGCACAAGGAAGACCCTTTCCAGAGACGGTTTCTTAGAGTGCAAACTCCTGTAGCTCCAGTTCCTGATGAGTATGAGGTGTCCTACCTGGTTGATTCACGATATCGTAAGGGCAGGGTACAATACCTGGTGCATTGGAAGGGCTACTCTGTAGAAGAGAGGTCCTGGGAACCAAGCTCCATTCATGCCCCCCCGATTGCTAAGAAGGTTCCATCAACGTCATCCCGGGAAGCCGGGGGGGGGGGTTCCGAGGAGACGGGGGTATACTGTCAGGAACTGCGGGTGGAAGCTGTGGGAGCGCTGGAGGCATTAACTTTAGCTCTCCTACCGCTCTAGTCCTCATCCAATATGGCGGCGTCTAGTATATTACCAGACCCCGCCCCCGCGCTCATTGCGTTGTATCTGTTGTTCTTGGCACAACGCTCTGTGCGACTTAAACTTTAGCCCTCTTACCTGTCAGTTTCGCCCTGACGTTCTTCCTTGTTTTTTCTGTGTGTATATCTTATTCCTGCCTCCCTACTAAGGTTTGTTTCGTTCTGTCTTTCCATACCTTTTTCTCTTTCGGCGTCTTGCCGGCATTCCGACTTTCCACGTTCTGTTTGAACCCGGGTTTCTTCCGCTGTCTTGCGGTTCACTTCTAGTACTATTCCGGCATCTATCGCCGCTCATTTCTTACCTTCGTTTCCTGCTGTTCGCCTCCTTCTTTCAGCGGTCTCTGCTCTTTTTGCCTGGAGCACTCTTGCGCCAGGGATCCTTACGCGGACCTCCGCATCATTGGGTTTGGTGTTAGTTATTCCTTACCGCACCACTCACCTGCTTTAATTTCTCTGTGTTTTTTCCTGTTTCTATTTTTGAGGTGATTGCTTCCTATCCCAGGGAATAGCTGCTTAAACTTCCTGCTGCCACGTTTCAGTTCTAAGATCCCATTTGTTTCTACTCTGCACTCCGGAACGTTTAACTCCAATCAAGACTCTTGGACATCAGGGTTTTTTCCGCCACTTGGCTTTTTCCCTGCTTTGGGGCTGGCTCCCCGGGGTACCCCAAGGACAGGTTCCAGCTCTGCCAAGGTGGCCTCTGGGGGAGCCAGACCCTATTTACACGAACGGAAGGACCACAAGCCTAAAGAAAAGCCATATTTCGACAAGAAAAAGAAGAGCAAACCATCTGGTACTGTATCCGAGGACCTTACTTCAGTGGAATCAGGTGAGGAGGATTGGGAGGGTACACAGGGACCTGACAGATAGCCCCCGTGGAACTGAACTGAATTAAATGTGCTCGACGCCACCCACTGCAGTTATACTTTTTATATATGAACTACAGTATCCCACCCCACAATTACATGACTCTGCTGATTAGTCAAAACCACTCATTTGCCATTGGTTGGCACTGCTCAATATACAAATGGATAAACTGCTGCATACTGATTGGACATAGCATCCTGAGATGGTATGGGCTGAGACATTCTCACTGAGTCTGACCAATGATGTGCCTTGCGGACATCAGCGATGACACTTTACAGTGTTGCACCCTAGGGACACCAGAACCTCTCTCCACTGATTGGCTCCCTGTCATGCGCCCACAATCCTTACCCCATTGCTCGGGCCCCATAGCTACCTTCTCATGCCTTGCTGCCAAGAATTTACTGCACCATGGCTGGTTTTTAATTAACTGTATTTGTTCTATTGCTCTGCCAATTCTTCTCGGATACCAAGGTGCCTAGCTCAGTGGCCTCAAACATCTCATGAAGCGTGTTCGATGGGACTGCAATCTCCTGGGAAACTTCAGTTTTGCAAAATGTCTGTGCATTGTTTCTGCTGTCACAAAAGCCTGCAGCCCTTTATTATGAGCTGTTTGTGAAAATGCTTTCCTAACGTGGGCCTAGAAAACATGACTTCTCTAATGTTCACATATTGCTCAAAAGCACACTACCCTTATAACCACTTGCACCCCCCACCTCTAGGCCCATGCTGCGCCAGCTACCCCATCATTAAACAAATTACACACCCACCATTGTGCTGCGCCAGCTCCTGTCTTAACAAACTATGACTATACTAAGCGCAGTAGCGGAGAGTGGCTGTATGTGTCTGACCCAGCAGTCTATTCTCGCTAGCCATTGCTGCTGAGAGGAGCCTGCCTGTGAAAACCCCAACCAACCATGTAGAGTGGCGGAGTGGCTATCTGTGCTGTCCGTGGTGACCAGAAGCCGGAAGCTGGAAATCGAAAGTCATTGAGTTTGACAATGGTAACTAATGGGCCAGCAGTTCGATGTACCAGAAGCCAAGTTCGCAGGTATGGCGAACAAAACATCGGTAACTCACAAGCGCAAGCGAGTGTGCCTGTGGACCAAACGTCTGCCCTGGTTATCACATGGATTCCTAGCACAGCATCGGGAATCACGCTTATAAATCCAAGCTTAAGTGCCCCTGCCTTCTCTGCCCCCTTTCTTAGTACATCCGCTTCTTCTCGCACACTTTAACTGCAAGTTCCACAAAGCCCCAGCAGCCCTTACATTGACTCTGATTCGGTGAAAATGCTCCACACAACATCCACCCAACAGTTCATGTCTGTACCCTTACCCTTACCCCCTACCTTGAATTTGTGGGTGGCTCGATTGGAGTGCCCTTCAGGGCCGGACGTGGAGACTGGCCGGCATCCGCTACTTCATGACATGTATCCTTTACCGACGATTGACCTAGGGCGAGGAATGGACCTTACTGGAGTTCATCCGGTGGCTGGACATGGCCCAATTCTGATCTTTTGGGTTCCATCTGTTGCCCATCGACTTGCATCTTGCAAAAGCCAAACTCGGCTAACCAATCTCCCGTCTGTAAGGAAAGCAAGAAAAGCACTGACAGCAGAAATTTAGCCTGAAAGTGTGGGCGTCACTGCACAAAATAGCGTACCCTCACCCTGTCTTGACAATACAGCTGGCGTTCTTTATACTGGCACAACTGTAAGATCTAATCACTGGACAGTGCCGAGCGACTAACGTTCCCATATCAGTGTCCCAAGCTATTCTTCAGCTCTAAATATTCAGACTGAGCCTGAAGCTATGTTGCACTCCCTAAGTCCTTACGAAACACAAAAGGATGTTGACAGACCTCAAAGCGAGCAAGATGCCGAGGACATGGAACGCACATCCCCTAGTGAAGCAAACACAAATCCCTCAGATCCAATCTTCGACCAGGAACTGGATGGGTCAGTCTCGAGAACACCGAGACTCGCCAAGTAACTGGAGCATGAAATACCCCCAATGCTCGTTTCTGAGAGAGTGGATACTCTATGCACCCCACAATGTCCAAATACAAGCTTGTCTGAAACTTCCAGTCATCTAACCTCTGAGTCAGACTCCGACTCCTTCTTGCCATTTACAACCCCACAGTTCAACTCAAGAAGGAAACACAATGTAGTCTAATGTCCTCCTTGACAATTTCCTTAGCCCCTTTTCTCAAATTACATGAATCTATGCATGAACATTTCAAAGATACATCACCCTTATTAGCCATAACACATACGAAACGGATACATATTGAAGCATGTATAACCACACTATAGTAAAGACTGCACTAATTCAGAAAGCCTTCTGCAGAAATTGCTCAGTGATCACATTATCGAAATGGGGACCAACGAGCAAGTTCATTAGACATGGCAAAAGAAATTCTGAAATGGGTCAAATAATCTGCAAAAAGACCTCTGCTTAACCCAACAGCCACAATTGGATCTAATAGCATCTTGCCTTCTCCGACAGCCACACCTAACTCTAGTATCTTTACTGGTGAAGTGGAAGGTATCACTTCGTCCATGACAACAGAATCTTCCACAATAAATAATCAACAGCAATCAGCTCCTGGAATAGCCGCTTCCAACATCACGATGGCAGAAGGCTCGATTGGGGATGATACACCTGATGAACAAGTCCTCAATGTCCAACTAATTTAGGAACAGATCTCTACGCAGGCCTTGTATGTTGTGCCCTCGCCACCTACCCTTGTGGATTCAATTGAAGACTCACTTCCAGTGTTCGAACCCTAGTAACTGGTAATAGTAACTACGAAATGTTTTATTCACTAAAGAAAAAAAAAACAAATAGCATGTAATAATAAACGTGTTCAACAAGTAAAGAAAACAAAAAACATTCCAGACAAGAACATACCAAATACATCTAGTGCTTGTGACTTCATTGGAAACTTGAAGTACCTGCCTACCGACCCCAGAGAAGGCAATCTTGAATAACACCAGCGATGATACAGGGTGCTTCATAAAGAGTAAAACCACAATGGTTTCCCCACCGGAATCGATAGAGGTTGACGAGGGAAACATGCAAGGAAGTAGAATGTCATGTTCTCAATTTACGAATTGGACCTGCAGGAAATCTCCATATATGAGGAAGGACTGGTGGAAAGAGAATGTATTCGAACTATAGTTGCGTCAGCAATCACGAAGCCTGTTCATGACTAGCTAGGGTCAAATATAACAGACGGATCTTTTGACTCAAATCCCACTCAGAATCATGATTTACCCAAGGGATATCAATTCAGGACTCTGGAACGAAGATGCTTGAGGACCATCGCTGCACAAAATGACCCTGCCTCTTTAGGAGTGGTAAATACGGAATTTCGATGTGAAAAATCTTCCAATTTTAGTGCACCACTTGATTACAAAGAAACAACCGGCAGTAGAGTAAACCGAACAAAACAATTGTAAAACCTATACCGAACTTACCATTAGTTGCAATGGCGAGAGGTACTAAGAGCTTGTTTGAGCCAGAAAGTGTGTAACTGAGACGAGGAGAAAAACCGGAACCAGCATAAGAATGCTCAACAAACAAGGACCACAACAGTAATGAAGGACAATATTAGACCCCACATTTTTTTAGAACAAATACTTTGTGGATGACGGCCTGACATTAAATCAGACAAACGTCTTTCGCCTATTTCAACATATACCGGTGTTACGTAACTTGGAATCTAGTGACATTGCAACAACTGAATTTTCCATACCAAACCAATATGACTGCGTACGTTTGCGCATAAAATCCAACATTATTCGCAACAATCTTTTGGAAGCTGCTGAATCACTCTGGTCCCTAGGGTTTGACATAAAAGAACCGAGGTGTGAAGACGAAGAGTTTCGGAGAAATAGCCTACACCCGTTTGTTCTGCATTGGAGCGTGCCCAGACAAATGGGTGTAGAAACCAGCGCTAGCGTCTTGCCTGGTTTCAAAAGCGTGGTGCAAAAAACAAGCAATGATGTGAGAGAGGTTAGAGACATGCCTCGAGATGCTGCAACTTCCCTGAAGATTACAATCGACACGCTGACGGAGAATAACAGACAAATAAGCTTTCAATCAATCAGACTAACCAAAGATACTGATTGGGGGTGGCTATCTAAGACCTTGTATTTAAATAAAGAACAATAATGTTAAAAAAACTTCCCAGGAAATACCTTGATGATTGGCAGTTGGAACACAAGAGGGTTTTCCTAGCTCTTTTATGATAAAAGCAGGAATCACACATAATATGATATTCTTTGCTTAAAAGAAATGTGGCTGTTGACAGCTCTGACAATAGATGGGTATATACTGATCCTGAATCCTGCAAAGAAAGGTGTAAGGGGGAGACCGTCTGCAGGCTTAATCGCCGTAATTAAAATTGGTTCAGGGTTGAGTGTGGTTTATAAAAAGAATTTAAACCATCACATACAAATGGTAGTGTTACAATTGGAGAAAACAGCTGATATGGAGTCTGTGTGGTTGATTATCATTAATCTTTACTGGAATCCAGTAGATTGGAAGGACAAATGCTTCATTGAAGAAGTAATTACCAGAATTGACGACTGCAGCGTACAGTATCATGAGCCAATGCTAATTTTATGTGAAGGTCTGAACACAGACCTTATATCACAAACCATCGACACGATGAAGCCGAATGAGAACATTAAACTGAACAAAAAATTATCTGATGTGCCTCCCATAGGTTGGATGAGATGCAATTGTGCTGGTTCACTTGACTGCAAGAGATGTGTTGTATATAACACAGCAGCATATACATCTGAGAGATACATCTCCCAGGGTGCCATGAAAAACCATCTCAACGACCAAAAACCGGAGATGTCTGTGGTAAAGAACTTTGCTTGTGCAAGCCTGTGGAGTTCGCAAGCTCATTGGAAACTAACAGAAGCATACCTTCAGCCAAGCAAGCAAACCTCCTTGCAGACAGGAATGCTGAAGTGCCCGGCAAAGAGTCCCAGCGTAACAGGGTAGGCTGGCAAGCAATGCAGGGCTGCTTGCTCTCGGTGTCAGAGATACAAAATGGTGATGTATCCTGCAGACATATTTAACCTTGCAGGCCCTAACAATCCTGAAGCAATAAACCAGTACCACAACCTTCTAAATAACAGTTTAACAAAGGGTATGGAGCCGACCGCGCATTTATCCATTCTGCTCGAAGTATTCAAACATTAGTTCTGAAAAATCGATTCATGACAAAAGAAAGAACCAAACCCCTAGGCAAGGGAGGATAAGAGTGCAGGAAAACCAGTGGTCGAAGTTTACGAAAAGTAGTGGAACTAATGTTCCCTACTGGCCTGTCCCCGCTCTCCACAGACCCCTTACAAGGCCCCCTCCCACGCACAATATAAACCCCCAAACACATGCGCCTGCTGTTGAAGGGAATGTTCCAAGCAGTACACTAAAACTGCATGTTTGAACTTCTTCCTGCACTTTTATTTTAAAATGAAACCATTCAGGAATGGTTTCGTTTTAAAATAAAAGTACAGGAACAGTTAAACTTAGTTTTAAAAAAAGTAGAGGAGCACTTCCCGCCCACTTTGATCACTGAGGAAAATAGGCAGAGAGACTCGTGATGGAGGCAAATGCACCTACTCACACTCCCTTGCACAAGGGAAATTCAATGCTGTGGAGAAAGGCAAAGATACTCTACACCTAGTTGAAAGAAGGCGGGTTGCACGATATCTTGTGCTCTTGGAAGAGAACGGTATCGACAGGGTGTACTGCACTGTTCCCTAAATGCAGGAAATTGGAAGGCTGCAGTCCTATGCCAAAAACAGTGAACCTGAAGTATAAGGGAAGAACCCGGAGAGAGTTGAAAATAATCTGCTGCATGACAAGGACCCTAATGAAGGTAAATACCTATTCTCAAGAGGTGGGAAACCCCTGTGAAGCCAAGGTCCAGGCGGGATCAATTGTCAGAGGGGGCCCATTGTGAATCCAGTTGTGAAGCCAAGGGCCAAGGACTACCTGCTGTGAAACCATTGTGAAGTTAAGGTCCATTAGGGACCTGTTGTGAAAGTCAAGGTCAAGGAGAGATCTGTTGAAAAAACAAGGCCCATAAGGTGCCTTTCGGAAAACTAATATGAAGTCAAGTTCCTGGAATGGGCTTACTGTGAAGCCCAGGTCGATGGGTGACCTATCAAGAATCCACAGGGCTAACGGAAGGCAGAAGAGCCAGTGACCAGGCTGAGCAAAGCCTGTAGAGCAGGAGAGAACAGGGAGGGCCCAAACTCCTGAAGCAACGTGTGTAGAAACCCATGAAAACAGAGGCCAGATGAGAAAGCAGACTGCAAGTAAAAGCTGAAAGCCTTCCTAGAAGGACACTTCTAGCTTTTGCTGTTTCTACATTCGGGACAGACTTTAAAGATTAGGTTTAAGACTTCTGATTTTTACCAACCATTGGGAACATCTTGTGTAGTTAGAGTAGGGTAAGCCAGCGGACTACCAGATTCACTAAGATTAGGTTTTGAACTTTTCATTCGGCATCACGTTTGGAACATTCTGCTGTAGACTACAGGGTTCAAGAGACCAGGAAATGTTCATACTAGGAATTCGGTGTTGGGCGCTAATAAGAGTTTTTTTTTCGTACCCCTGTAACGTTGCATAAAGAGCATCATTTACTTTTCCTCACCACAAATTGTTGTCAGAAGTGGGATGGCGAGTTATGATACAATGACTCAACCAATGCCAATCCAGAGAATCCACCTTGAAGGTAGTACTAATATGCGCCCAGGCCCTGTTCCCTTTTTGAGCTACTCCCGCCTTCACTGGCTTCAGCCTAGTATAGTATCAAACAAATAGTTATTCTTGCCGGTGGGAGAGCCAGAGAAAATAAACGGTTTAGAAATTCAGGTCCCCACTAGGATATATGGGAGTATTGCTACAAAGTCATTTAAAATAAGTGGTATTAGCCAAATTCACCTTTTACAATTGACCTTTTGTCCTAATTGACCTAATAATAGTGATCCTAATTGCCTAATTGACCTTCTGCACAATTGACCTTTACCTTTATTTTACTTTTATATATATATGTGTGTGGTGGGTTTTGGGTAATAAATAATACAATGGGATTGGGTAGAGGGTTGTGGGGGTTTTGGATTGAGCGGGGGGGGTTGCTTGGGGTCCCCCCGCATATATGTCCTAATTGACCTTCATTTCACGATCAATTGTGAAAAGGTCAATTAGTATACAGCCAAATAAGTTTATGTCAAGGGGGAAGTTATTGACAGCGACTACTGGGGCAAAGTCCAAGTGATTCTCTCTAATGATGGGTATGACGTTCATACGATCCTTGAGGGGAATGGCATATCCCAACTTATTTGTGAGGCCATTGCTTACTGCAAGGCTCAACAACCCACCCTTGTCCTCAGGAAGAGGACGTAGATCAACCAACATTAGAGAAATGCATTCAAGCGTTGGATATCCCTTGACCATGCTTTGCGGGTGCATAATGGAAAGATCCTACCCTCCGTGATGGCTTCAGGTTAGTCATCCCAGAAATTGCAGGAAAAAACTGACAAGGACTATATTTCCAAGACAACCATGTCTTATCCCGATATTGGCTAGGTATATAACACCATATTAAAAAGCACATGGGACATCTCTGAGGACCCATCCAGTCATTCTATTCCAAAGGCATCCTTACAGCCATTGCCGTCCATTTTCTGCTCATTTAAATGGAGATATATATATATATATTATGTCTATGTAGGAAAGTCCATTTGATCAACTCGCACATTCCACAATGCCCCCTCGTGCACAATGCCGGAAGTTCACCTCCAGATTTGAGCAACAACAGCATGGCATTGTGGGTTTGCAAATTAGCTCAAATGCAAACATTTTTCTCCAGGAAATGTTTTATCTACAGGGCAGTGCTACTTTATACATAGTTAAGTGTAATCAGTGAACTGCGCCAATTAACAATAGTACAACAACAGTTGAGTTATATTTTTAATTCCATTCCACAGCCTGACACGTGTTTCGAGAAAAGCTCTTTTTCAAAGGCTGTACATAGTTTCAAATATAAAGTCAATAGCATATTCATTATTGTATACACATCATATCAATTGGGCAAACACCAAGGGGTTGAAAAGGGAAAGTGGCCAAAAATGAATGTGTAATACATAACAACATAGTTAACATCATGACAATATTGCACAACCATTATGATTAAATAACATTAGATGATAGTGAAAAAATTACAAATTCGTACAGTCAATTACCGTTTTACAAGGGGCATCCATCCGGTTCCAAAACCAATAAAAAGGATGACAAAACAACATGGTAAGAAAATAAGTGCGTGCGGTGATCAAACAACCATAGATGAATTAATGTGCTGAATCAACTAAAATGATCAAGACTATCTAGGTATATTTACCGATGAACCTTGTCCAAGAAGAAATCTGTACAACAAAAATTCACAAAGATTACCGATTGCCGTAGCTATTAACAATCTGAAAACACAAATTTTTCCCATATATTGCAATTACCACTATGTAAAATCTAGGGAAGGATACCAGAACTGAACAGAATAGAATTGCCAATCAATGTTAAAGCCCATAGACCAACCAAAATTCTGCGACATTTTGTGTAAAAAATTAAGAGGAATTACCTTAATATTACTTGCAATTGCAATGACAATTAGAGGCAATCTGCAATAATCCACGTACGAAGCGGAATTGTTGCCCACGAAGATGCAATAATCAACCAATTCAGGATGACACACGTATCCAATGTCAGTAGATAATTGAACAGTTAGCAAGAAAGAAAAAAAGGGGAAACAAGCACGGGATTAGGTGAAAGCACCTGATTGAAACACAGGGACCGTATCAAAAGAACATGCGGACCGCTTACCAGCCTTCCGGCAACAACAGTATCCAAGGGAGAGCGCGCGTGCATAGTGCAGCTCGTGTAGTTAAAAAGGAAAACTAGATCGCGAAAGCATCAACGTGACAGAACATCCAGCGGCGGCCATATTAGGTGAGGGAAAGGAACGGCTACAGTCAAGTGACATGCTCCTGAGCCTTAATTTAACGCTTGGATCAACAAATTAATTGTGAGATTAAAGCGAATCTGCTGGCGCTATTACATACATAATTTAGGTGTTAATACGGAATAAAAATAAAATTAGCGCACTGAAAGTAGTGCATCCTGGTTATGTAATCAACCACACACGCCCATTGGTGCTACTAAGCCTGAATTACCACTTGAGCCTACAATTTGATTGAATAAATGATCCGAATCATCTGGCGCAATTATACATATTATTACTGTGGTAAGAAGGATAAAATTTAGCGCTCTGAAAAGATATGTCATCCCAGGTTGTGTAATCTACCGCACACACCCATTGATTCATCACGGGGCATAATCACAGTAAAGTTAGCTCCCATTAAGATCAAAAAATAAAAATACAAATAAATAGCATAAAGAACACGATAGTCGAGTGTAGCTACCTACAATGTCAATGGCACAAGCAACCAAACTTACTAGTTGCACTCAATAACAAAAATCTGATAGGAAATTTATATAAGATCCAGTTATACATAAGGCAACACATGAGTCAGCAACTATATGCAACCTATATAAGTCAGAATCAATATGATTAAAGCTGATTAAAACCATACATTAATACAAAATTATCTGAAATAAAGGGTAAATCATAAGAAAACATGAAATTCATGATCGGAATTAAGTCCACAATTGACCAATCTATGTTTACAAATAAGTCTTGCTTCCAATTGTCTGAGTCTGAGTTCCATATTGCCACCTCTTTTTGAAGGACGTATTTGAGCCAACCCAATAAATTTTAAGTCCTTCAAGTCATCCAACTGGTGTAGAGTCTGCCAATGTAATGCCAATGGATATTTAGCATCCTGTTTGTTCAAAGAAGCCAAATGCTCACGGATCCGAATTTTGAGTGGCCTGATGGTGCTCCCAACATAGAATAAGCCACAAACACATATGATGCAGTACACTACAAACTTTGTGTTACAATTAATAAATGAGTTAATTACATGCTTGCCTGTTGTGGCAAAATCTAGAGCCTCAGATTCAAATGTGTGTAAACACATGTTGCAACTCCCACATTTATGAAAACCATTCAAGCGCCCTTGATCTAACCATGTTTTGGCAGTGGGTGCTGGTGCCATAAAGGACGGACATAAGAGATTTTTAAGAGTAGGAGCTCTACTAAATACTATTGATGGGTGTGGTTCCAATAGTTTGTTAAGATCCTTGTCAAGATGGAGCAAGTGCCAATGACGTTTGAGTATAGCATACACCTCATTACTATCACTGTTGTATCGAGTAATCAGTCTGATTTTATTAAAAGGCGTATTAGTTAAATTTGTTCTAGTTTTAGGTTTAAGTAAATCAGCCCTCTTCATACTAGACACTTCACGTTCAACCTTAGCGAGATGATTTGGTTGGTACCCACGTTGTACAAATTGGTCATGTATAAACAGTTTTTCTGCATCAAAATCAGCATTGAGGGAACAATTCCGTTTAGCTCTAATGTATTCACCTTTCCGAATATTGTTGATAACATAATGTTTGTGAGAACTGGATGAGTGTAAAACTGCATTAACCGAGGTAGGTTTACGAAAAGTTTTAGTGATAAAACCCGTAGGGGACACTGAGATATTCAAGTCAAGAAAGTCCACAGAATCATTGGAATAATGATGTACAAATTGCAAACCCCAATTATTAGCATTAAGAAAGTTTACAAACTCACTTAGTTCCGCTACATTGCCAGTCCAAATCATAAAAACATCATCAATGTATCTTTTCCAAAGATATATCAAGTGAGAAAAAACTTTGTTCTGAAACACATATTGTTCTTCAAATTGGTGCATAAATATATTTGCCACAGAAGGAGCAAAACTAGCTCCCATTGCAATCCCAATCAATTGTTGGTAATAAGTCTCATTGAAAAGGAAAACATTATTTTGCAAAGCACAAAAAAGAAATTCTTTGATCATTTCAATATGAAGATGATATGATGCTGATTTGTGTCGGAAAATGTAGGTAATGCTGGCAATTGCTTTTTGATGATCAATAGAAGTATATATTGATTTAACATCAAGTGTGACCAATAATACTTCAGAAATACAAGGCAACTGTGCAAGAATATCAAGAATATGCATAGTATCTCGTATGTATGTGGGTGTGGAGTGGACCAGTGGTGCAATGCATTCATTAACATAAACTGATATTGGTTCCAAGATTCCACCCTGGCCACTGATGATGGATCTGCCTTCAGGTATCTTATCAAATGGCTTGTGAATCTTAGGCAAAAAATAGGCAGTTGGCGTTGTAGGTTTGTCAGAGAACAGAAAACATTTTTCCACATCTGTAATAATGCCTAGTTTGTACCATTTGTCGATTAAAGAGTGAACTTTATTACGTATATGTGCGATAGGATTATTTTTCAAAATGGCATAACAACCAGGAGAGTTCAAATGGTCAAGCGCCATAGAGATGTAATCTACTTTATCCATAATTACAACGTTTCCACCTTTATCAGCCTCCTTAATCACCAGTGAGTCATTAGATGCTAATTTGTGAAGGGCGAAACGCTGTGCTGATGATAGATTGGAATATGTATGATGAGAACGAGAAGAACAACGATCAAACAATGTGTGAATATCATTAGTCACAACCCGATGAAAAGTATCTATGACATTATCATCTAAAAAAATAGGAGTACATTTCGATTTATTTGCAAATTCCTTAATTGTCAAATTATGATGCTGAATATCTAATTCTTTCATGGTATCAACAAGATTGGACTCACTGTCAGACATTGACTCATCGATAGACATAAGTATGTGTGTACTCATCATTGTTTGCAGTGTAAGTTCTGATAGTTCGGTGACAGGCGTCATAGGGGAGTATTGTTGGACCTGTGTGGCAAAGAACTTTTTTAACTTGAGCTTTCTGATAAATTTAAATAGATCGATCTGTACCTGCACACAGTCATTCATGCATGATGGAACAAATGATAACCCTTTGTTTAACAGTGAGTGTTCTTCTGGAGAGAGCTGATATTGACTTAAATTATGAATTAAATTTATCTGAACTGATTCGGATAGGTTTGATTCTGCATCGATTTCTGGTAAGAGGCTCTGGTTAGCCGTTGGCCTAGTGGAGCGGCGTTGGCGCCGCCTATGTTGGCCACCCCTTGAGCTCCTTGGTTGGGACCGAGCGTTGCGATATTGGCAGCGGGTGGTAAGCGGAACCTGACCTGTTTTCAGATAGCCTCTTGTCTGTTGCCCTTTTTTAATCTTCTCATCTGTTCTAAAAAAGGTGCCGGAGCCAAAATGGGTTATTCAGGCAATTCAACAGAGTCAACATCCTCTTCATCCGGCGCCTCATCTTCAAGGGGTGCATTCCCTGAGGCATTTTTATTCCTAGGTCTGTCTGAATCACTTTCTACATCAGAACTGACAGGGGATGAGGCATTACTACTATTACGCGATCTAGACACTTCATCAAACTTGGGTTGATAAGTGTAGACCCAAATTTTCTACATTTTCTCATTTTGACCTCATCCTGATGCCTTCTCAATATATTGTACATTGTTTTAAAATTTTTATCAATAGTTGCAGCAGGTGCATCAAACAATTGAATTTCTTGTTTAAGTTCATCAATCTGTTTAACAATACGAGAATGTGCTCTTTCTGCATGTTCGATGAGTAATAATAACATTTTATTAGAGCTACTGATCAGGTTGGTTTCCCATTCCACTGCCAGATCATTATCCTGAGGATCTTCAAAGTCCGGCAAAATAAGTATACGAAGACCTCTTGGTATTTTGCGTTCTTGAATATAATGCTTAAGCGTGGTCATCTCCCAAAATTTCTTGATTTCTCTGATACTCAACCTCTCAAGCTTAATGAATTTTGATTTGAGATCCTCAGTAATGTTAGGTAACTGCTTGAATGGGTTCAAAGTAGAACCACGAGGTGCAAATAATGCTTTAATATCCGCATCTCTAGTGAGGATATATTCGGCTGCTTCAGCCATTAGATAGAGAGAAGTACAGTGCAACAGCTGCTGGGTTCAAGACCAGAAAGTTAGCAATAGAACAGTGTGGTCCAAAGGCCAATGTGAACAACCAGCGCTAATACTGAATATTAGGAGTGTGAAAAAGGCAGCGTTCAACTTGAAAATTTGAGGGTGCCTGGACCAAGAACCCTCAGTGAGAGACAAGTTAAGTGTAATCAGTGAACTGCACCAATTAACAATAGTACAACAACAGTTGAGTTATATTTTTAATTCCATTCCACAGCCTGACACGTGTTTCGAGCAAAGCTCTTTTTCAAAGGCTGTACATAGTTTCAAATATAAAGTCAATAGCATATTCATTATTGTATACACATCATATCAACTGGGAAAACACCAAGGGGTTGAAAAGGGAAAGTGGCCAAAAATGAATGTGTAATACATAACAACATAGTTAACATCATGACAATATTGCACAGCCATTATGATTAAATAACATTAGATGATAGTGAAAAAATTACAAATTCGTACATTCAATTACCGTTTTACAAGGGGCATCCATCCGGTTCCAAAACCAATAAAAAGGATGACAAAACAACATGGTAAGAAAATAAGTGCGTGCGGTGATCAAACAACCATAGATGAATTCTTCATAAATTCTCTAGTTTTGTTGGAGTGATCGTACACAATTTAGAGTAATATTCTGTCATGCCCAAGAAGCTCCTTAATTGGTCTTTGTTTTTTGGTTCAGTGATGCTCAAAATAGTATTCATCAATTCTTTTTTTGGACTGATGCCTTCAGCATTAATTGAATTACCTAAATACGACACTTTGTCACACTTAATCTAGCACTTGTCAAGTTTTAAGGTAAGACCACTCTTTTGAATTACTTGCAGAACTCTCATCAATTTTGCATTGTGCTCCTCTTCTGTGTTGGCAGATATTAAAATGTCATCCTGGACAGTATATGCCTTCAAGACCACCAAATAAGAATGACATCTGTCTTTGAAATACCGCTGCACTGAGGCAAGGCCAAACGGCATCCTCTTAAACATGAATGCACCAAGTGGAGTGACAAATTAAGTTAAATTCTTAGATTCATTTTCTAACGCTATCTGGTGGTAAGCCGAGGACAGATCTAGAGTGCTGTAAAACTTAGCTAGTTTCATAGTTGTTAGTAGTTCTCCTATATTCAGAAGAGGATGTCTGTCTATCCATATATTTTTGTTAAGGTCTCTGAGGTCCACGCAGATTCTTATGGATCCATCCGGTTTCTTAACCAACACTTTAGGAGCCAACCATTCCGGGCTCTCAATGGGTTCAATTATATTTTGTTCACACAATCGGGAAAGTTCCTTTTTTAGTGCTTCCTTTGTGCCGATGGGAACCCCTCATACCCTATGTGCAATAGGTATTGCTCCTTTCTTAAGAATTATCTTGTGTTGGAATCCCCCTAGAAATCCAATTTTTTCACTAAACACCTTGGGGAATTGCTTCGCCAACGTAGCTTTGATGTCATTATTGCCCTTGAAAACACTCAAAATGGGAACTTCTTCTCCTGGATGGATCCTGACACGTAGGACAGCTTGTTCTTCCCATCCGACCACTGAAGAGCCATTTTTAGCTACATAAAGTCTGCAATACGTTTCCCTTTCACAGAAACACAACTTCAGCCAGGTACAACCAATGATCTCAATGGGGGTTTTATCATGACCTGTTGCTCTTACCCCTGTGTATTGTAATTTCTGCATGTCACCAGATAGTACTTCAACAAAAGTGTTGATATCGACCATGGTATAAGGAGACCCAGTATCAACCATTATAAGTAAGGATATTCCATTTATCTTCATGTCAACCCACAGTCCCCTATTTCCTCCTACTGCAGTGACTGTGAGTATTTGTACTTGTTGTGTGTTCTCACTTCTGATTGTCAGCATGTTGTCAGGCCCAATATTCTCTTCAACCACCCCTACTGTGTTTCTTGGTGGTCTGTTGAATGGGTATCTGTTAAATCTTCCATGGACATTCTTGCACACCTTTGCAAAATGACCTGTGTGGTCACATTTGTAACATTCCACAGCTGCAGCAGGGCATTCTTTTTCAGTGTCATTGTGTTTATACAAGCCACATTTTTGACAACGGTTTTGGGTCTGATTCCTTTATCCAGTGTCTCTACCCCTCTTTGAGTTAGCCCTGGAATTATTAGTTGACATTCTCCTTACCGTAGCCACAAGGGGTTCCTCACAGCCTTCTCTCATTTCTTCTTGGACCATCCTGATTTCTTTGTCTTCTGGTTTATCAACCCTCTCCCTCATACAGCGATCACCCAGTTCCATAGTTCTGGCAATTTCCACAGCCTGCTCCAGTGATGGATCTATACTTTGCCACAATCTCTGTTGTATGCGTGGATCCACCACATTCAACACCATTGGTCTCTTAAATATTTGTCACCGACCCCAGTAAACTTGCATGTGGACATGAGACTTCTCAGGGACGCAATGTAAGCATCTATTGATTCTGCCTTCAATTGGCGTCTCGAGAAGAACTTGTATCTTTCCAATACACTATTGGTTTTGTTTCCAAAATGTTTTGCCAATTTCCCCAATGCACTTTCAAATTTGCAATTGTTATCGCCAGCCCCACTCTCTGTCCCTTCTAAGCCAGGAAGCGCCCTGAAGATTCTTAATGCTTCTGTCCCGATGCAGTTCAGTAGAGTGGCTTCTTTGAGGTCATCATTATAGTTACTGCACCCCACAGCCCTCAAGTATACCTGAAATCCGTCCACCTACTTTTCCCATGGACATGTGGAGTTGCCAAGCAATGGGAGGAACTGTACTGGAGCTGTGACGTGTTGCATCATGTAAGCCAGATGAGTTTATTCACTAAATGACCTTGGGGTGATTGACCTTGCTTGACTGTTCTGTAGATGCCTTTTTTTTTCTTTGTGTCACCAGAAAGTCAAATATTAACTAGACTAGTTTCTTCCAATTCTCTCTTGGGGCATTGTCTTATTTGGCAGATAAGTGCACCTTTGGCAATTGTTGGTGGCTATCAGGGTTGTATTTCTTTTATATGTGGTTTCTAATTTCCTCACAAAGCACAAATCGACATGCTACGTGTGCTTTTTACTGCATTCATTCCTTCGTTTCACTGTGTTCACCGTTCCGTATTTCGGTTACCATGGCTACCTGTATACATTTACTTTGTCTCCAAAATGGCCGCCACGTTGAGGCACGCTGTGAGGTCCTTTCCTCTAACAAGTTTGCCGTTGGCCGATCGCCTGGAGGTTCATAAAATGCACTCGCTCTCACGGGCGTCTGGGTTTATGAAGTCGGCTTTTTACATTTATTATTCCGACTTACGGTGACTGCGGGCCCTTCCTGCACACACTCGATGCAGGTCGCAAGGATCACGGACCGCCGCCTCAGTAGTAGCAGTCTCTGAGCCTCAGCACCGTGTCAGGACCTTCCTCTCGTCTACGGCTGAGCAGCTTTTCACGCACAGCTGCAGCGGCAAACAGAACTCCGGGGGCTTCCTTTCAGATCAGGTACCTCGTTGCCAATTGTTATAAATTGAGCACACGCGTATATATATACATATATATATATATATATATATATATATATATATATATATATATATATATGAGAATAGATTTATTACCAAAGACCCCGGAGTCTAACCATCCGGAGCAGAGGTACAAATCACAATGGTTCTGGAATGACTACATTCCAGAACCATGACAGCATGGAGTTCCACACACTACGTGGAGATGGCTCATGTATGTGGAACTACATAACAGCTGTTTCTTTCTTCCTTACTTTAGTTTCCCTGTATGTGCCTCTGATTTATATGCATTGTGGTTATTCATGTGTATTGTTTGTACCAGCGCAAGTCTTGTAAATCTTGAATTGTTAGCTCATTATTACATGTTTAACATTACTCAACATTCTTATATGGTAGCATTCATTATTGTACTATCCAAAATGACAAGATTATAAATAGTGTACTTCTATGGTGCATGCTGCAGTCATTGCTTATGTTTAAATATGTTTAGGTTTCTGTATTAACAACACTCCAATACAATGATTTTAGATGAGTACATTCTTTAATAGATTAAGACCTTCATAATAGGTCTCCCGATCACCCCTGACATCTTGTTTCCAACAATATAAACACAACTCCTTGTAGGGACTTTTAATCAAAATTTATTTCACATGTGATGTCATCAGTAATGTCATCAATGACATTTGTGATGTCATCTTTGATGTCCTCTGTGTTAGTTTTAGCAGTGCATGGTGGTGGGGCGAGTTATGGTTGCTTAGCTTACCATAACTGGCGAATTTCGAGGGTTTTTTTGTTTTACTTGTAACCATAACGTCCCTTTTAACAAAGGTTTTTCATTGAATTTCGTAGGTTTGTATTAGTGCAACTTAACCATGACATCCCTTTAACAAAGTTTTTTCATTGAATTTCATGAGTTTTTACCAGTGCATGCTATTTTCCTACAACTTACTAATATCATACTTACTCAATATAGCAATATTTGTGTCCAATTTACAAAGTGTCACCTTAAAACTCTGCCATTTCCCACCTTCCAGAATAATTTTTAGCACTTCTATACACTATTTGCAACTATTTCAACTAGTTTTGCATCCGTGGACGTCTACGAACATCTGACTTCATTGAGGACCTTCCGGAAAGTGCCAGATGACCATACGCTGGCGCGCGGCATGACGTGTCCGAGAACCCAACTGCACTTCACGATAAGATCCATGCTTCGCGGACAGTTCGGAACTGCATTTTCTACTGATGTAGGAACTTTCAACTTCAAAATTTCCCTTGCACAGCTCCAACACCTATTCCTACTCATTATCCATTAACAATCTAGTACACAGTACATATTTTTAGCAAAACTGCTATTTATCTTAAAATGTCATCAGCTAATGCCGTCTCTCCTCCCCAAGAGCCACCACCTCTGCTGTAATAAAGGAGCATGAGAAACACTGCCCCCTACCTTACTTAATAACACACGTGCAACATTTTCCCCTGTCCACCTACCCCTCCATATTAGTGTTTGGTGCCTCTTCCCTCATTTCCTCCCCACATTTCGTTCTTAGCTCTCGTGCCCAAAAAAAAAAACACATCCAAAAACAACAAAAGAAATGTTCCTTTAGGAACCACCTTTCACAGTTAAAAAATAGAACAAAAAAAAAACTCATAGACTCCATCTACTTTATATTTCTCAGTAAAGTACATAGACTCAATAAGATTTTCCAACATTTCCATTTGCATTTTGTGGTATGCTAAGGGGAATATTGTGACGTTCATCCTCCGTTCCAGGGACCGGATACCGGCCCGGCAGTCCAAGTTATCAGCCCAAGCGAAGCAACCATTATCCCCCCATCCCAGCCCTTGTAATGGGGGATGAAGGCCATTAGCACCCTAGGTTCCCAATGCGGGACCCGCGGTGCTGAAAAAAGGACTTTTCTTCCTACACCCGGATGCCTGCGGCGTCACGGTGTAGGAAGGAAAATCCTTTTCCAAGATGGCCACCATGGAAAGGGAAGGCGGGGTTCCATACAGGGCCCCTCTTCGCTTTCAATGGAAGCCTGTAGAAGGCGAAGAGAGCCCGATGACCTTATTACCACAAGCACATTTTTCTTCCCTTTCAAATCTATCCCAATTTCAAATACCTTCACCACAAAGCCAGTCCCAGGTGGACATGGCCACTTTAACCCCATGTGTTGTCCCTCCCTCGTGGTCATGGCCAGTAGCCAGATATTCCGGATCATGACCTTATTCCATGACCTGGACAATCTGGCCACTGCCCATGGCCACAGGCTACACCTCAGTCACCAAAGATATATCACTATTTTTTGTACCTACATTATGACACTTGTCAAAAAATAAAACACAGGCACATTTGCAAAACCATGCTTTCAGGTCCTTGCCAATGCTCCTTACAAAAGCTTGCTGGAAATCCACCCATGTTTTATTTTTTCAAAAGTGTCAAATGTATGCACATACAATCGTCATATAACCTAGCCCCCATAAAATCCATTCAGACTTTCCGAAAACATGTATATCTAGATCTGTTTTTTGTCAAATGGCACCACATTTATAAGCCTTTACAATATTTTGGGACCTCCCCCTCTAATTCTGCTCCCTCTTGACAAAATCCCACCAAACTTCACAAACACATTTATATCTATATGTATTATCAGTTTGCCACATTAAGTAGAGATTCAAATGGTACCTCATTTATAAGCCTCTACATAATTTTGGGACCCCCTCTAGTTTTGCCCCCCACCCCTTGACAGAATCCCACCCACTTTGCAGACTCATTCGGGATCAGGTCAGGAATATACCTGCGAAATTTATGCATTTTTATTAAGTAGCACCAAAGTTATAAGCAATCCAAAAACTGCCCCCAAACATCTGAAGTGTCCCCAAACTTCACAGGACTTTCGCAGAGGAAAACGCCAGTTTTTTTGCTTCTTGCAGGCATATCCCATCACATCCTCATCACCCCTCACCTCCCCAGAGATTATTTGATAAGTTTGACAAGTGAAAAGTTGTGTTATTTTATATGTTTTTACCGCGATGTCTGCGGACAGTGACCGCCATCCATGAATCCAAGATGGTGAGCACATCGAGAAAATGTGACGCACCTCACGCTTCACTTCAACCAATCAGCGAGCATGTCGTCTGTCCACGGACATGACGTAAGCCAATTGGCCAATCAGTGTCCTGTCCGCGCAGCGAACAGGGAAGTGTGTCTGCGGAGCAGACATAGATATCACTAATTTTTTTGACTTACATTTTGGTCGTTTTAAAAAGAACTACTGGACGGATTTACACCAAATTAGCAAAAGCACGCTTTCGGGACCAAGCCGCCGCTCTGGCCGCAAATATGGTGAAAATCCATCCAGCGGATTGGGCTAAATGCGTGAGCAAAGTTTTTTCCCATTATGTCTACGGGAAAAAAAGACATTTTGGGACCCACCTTATAACTTTGCCCCCCCTTGACCAAACCTCACCAAACTTTACAAAACAATTCAGAGTGGGCATATACTTTTTTTGCAAAGTTTGGTGAGGATTCATCCAGGGAGAGCGAAGTTATAAGCCGCCCAAAAAGTGCTCTTGCTATGAGATGAGCAACCCAGGCCATGTTATATCTATCTATATCAAACTATGTTCCGCCAAAAAAGACATTTTGTAGGAATTTTGAGCCGCACTTCACAGGGTTGGAGTAAACAAATTCCAATGCAGGGTTTCCTTGAAAAGAGGGGTGCAAACCAACTGCTCAGTGTTTAAAACGTAGTCTTTATTTAGAAAAATGAATTCATTTAGAAAAATAATTTTAAAACCATGGGTTTGCAACCCAAGCCTGGCAACTATTTGCGGGAGGCCATCCACGGGACGACCCGTTTCGCTACTTCCCGTAGCTTGATCACATGGTTTCCCCCTGGTCTAGTCACGTATTTAAGCTCTATGATTTTGTACGTTCATAGTCATAGAAAGAGGACTGCGACATTTAATCATTTTCAGTGCATTACTACTACATTTGGGAGTACGGAACACTGATGGCAACATTAATAATATTTTTGCCATGTATTACCACAGTTTTTATAGCTTGATTCAATAGACAGATCTTTACCATTTTTTGGCACTGACTATCATCGAATCGATTGAATAAAAAGTCAATATGCAAGGTATAATACCTGATATGATGTTCTAGATAGAATCGTAGCGAACATTGCCCTCTTAGTACTCTGTTAGGAGGATGCCAGAGTTCTGTGCCAAGTGCCCTGCCATGAATAGTTCAATCCTTGTTAATAATTCTAATCGGACCGTACCTTATGCCGGTAAGTATAAAGTGCATAATGTCAAAGATTCCCTTCCGGTAATGTCAAGTCAGGGGCATACCTCCTAATTTTACCGAGTACAGATGGCAATGTTAGCAATATTCTAGATGCAATGTATAATACAGTTGTGGACTAGTGCCATTCTGCTGAAGCATCAATTACAAACTGCCATACAGTAATAGATACAAAGTTGATCACATTTTGTCCATTATTCATGCTAGCTTAGTTCACCATTATAAAGTGAATATGGTTATATTGGAATCAATACGACGGCTTTGCCATCTACTGTCCATACAATGTGTGCCCAAGTGGTCCACTCAAGGTCAATGATAATTTGCTTGATAAAATCTTGCAAGATGCCGAAACAAAGTACCTTAAAGGACCTATCATGTTCTAGGCCCCTATTTTTACAATTGACAAAAAAAACACTTTCAAACAATTGTAAAATGGATTAAACTCCATAGTAATGCATCTATCATTTGATTATTCTGCCTAACATATGTAGCCAAATCTATGCAGATACAGACAATATTCACCATAGACCAGGAACTTTTAAAAACCTTCCTGCAAACATACCGATTAAAGGAAGATATTAAAATCTTATAATATTGCATTCTACCCAGCTGGAAAGAATGGTTGAAACCAGTCATATCTTAAGGGGTTTCACATAATCTCATGTTCATCACATCTAACTCTTATGTCAACACCGAAAGGTCAAAATCACACGCTCAATTTCATAAATCAGATAAAATTATTGCACAAAAAATCATATTATTTATATGTAACCCCACTTGATTTGTTGGACTATGAAGATCTTCAATATTAAATAGATGAGGTATAGGAGTATCAACCCTAACTGGCTGACATTAAGGTCCTCACATGGGCACAACCTGTCATCATTCTCCCAAAAAAGGTGTAAAGTTCTTCTCTCGAAGTCTATAATACACCGAGTCTCATGCTGTTTTAGCAATTTTTCTCTATTTCCTCCTCTCGGACCAATGTTGATTTGCTTGAGTCCAAAAAACGAGAAGTCACATAGTTTTCCTTCATGTGTTTCCCAAAATGTTTGGCTCTAGGATATGAATGGTCTCTGTTTTTATATATATATTTCTGAGACTTGTGGATCTGCTTAGATCACATGCTATGCATAGGCCGACATCTAGTGGTAGTTGCAAAGTATTACAGTTTTTGTTTTCAAAACTCAAAAAGGGACCTCGACGAGGCGTGCCAGTAATATTATCCCTAGTGTGACATCTACTGTACCCATGGTGCTTCACGCGTCGAGGTCCCTCATATTGTTTATTTCCGCCATCATAGTCGGATGCATATGTTATGTTATGTTATTTTGCATTTATATAGCGCCTTATATACCATTGGTATGGTCTGAAGGCTCTGGTAGGTTGAACGCCCTTGGGAACCGAAGTTCAGATCAGTAGAGAGAGTAGAGGGAGTGCAAAAGTGCGTGTGCGCACCGGGTATGTGTGCAGCTGGTGTGGAAATCGAGTGGTAGCTGCTTCTTAGCTGTAGGTGTGGTGGTTGAGAGGTCAGGAGTATGTGTTCGCTCTGGTCGGTTTTACCCAGAACGAGTGTGGCTGCGTTAGGCCTGAGGAGAACGCCTGGCTGGGGGGTGTGCAACCAGCAATGATTACTGAGTGATGTGGAGTGAGCGGGAGATGTCGATATGAGAACAGTTATACCGAATGGTGTCATAGTATCTCTGTGTTCTAGATGAGTGGTGGTGTAAGGGAGAGAATAAGCGTGGGGTGTGGTATGATGTATGTTTTCAAGTGTTTCCATCATTCCAAAGCATGTTAGGTATCGTCCGTTGCACATATTCGTCCGTTCCTCATACTCGTCCACTTCACAGATTCGTCGGTCATTATCATCGTCTAGTTCACACCCTCATCCAGTCCGCACACTCATCCAGTACACATACTCGTCCAGTCCACACACTCGTCCAGTCCACACACTTGTCCAGTCCACACACTCTTGTAGTTTATACTCGTCTAGTCTGGATACCGGCTCCAGATAGGGCACTCGTTCAGTCTACAATGGTCGTCCGGTCCATCCACTCGTCGGAAAAGCCAACTACTCGTCTGCTCTGTCTGTTCATCCATTACATACACTCATATGCTCTGTTTTTTGTCCGCTCCATGGATTCATCTGTTAGGCACACTCGTCCGCACTACACATTTATCCGCTTCACCCAATCGTCCGCTCCATATATACATCCGCATCGGACACTCGTTCGTTCCATATACACACCCGTTCCTTACACCCATCCACGCTACACATTTACTTTTTCGCTCTCCTTATTGATCCGCTCTCTACAATCATTCGCTTCGCACTAGTCTGCTCTCCACACTTGTCCCTTCTCCACGCTCCTCATCTCTCTTCTGGTCCCCACGCTCGGCTGCACTCCGCACTAAAACCGCTCTCCACACTCATCCGCTCTCCACACTAATCCGCTCTCCAGACTCATCCGCTCTCCACACTCATCCGCTCGCCACAGTTGTCCGCCATCCGCTCTCCGCACTCATCCGCTCTCCGCACTCATCCGCTCTCCACACTCATCCGCTCTCCACCACTCATCCGCTCTCCACCACTCATCCGCTCTCCCCACTCATCCGCTCTCTGCACTCATCCGCTCTCCACATTCATCCGCTCTCTTTTCTCATCCGCCATCCGCTCTCTTTTCTCATCTGCCATCCGCTCTCTTTTCTCATCCGCCCTCTTTTCTCATCCGTCATCTGCTCTCTTTTCTCATCCGCCATCCACTCTCCACACTCACCCGCTCTCCATACTCATCCACTCTCACTTTCATCCGCTCTCCATTCTTATCCGCCATCCGCTCTCTTTTCTCATCCGCTCTCCGCACTCGGCCGCCCTCCGCACTCGGCCACCCTCCGCACTCGGCCACCCTCCGCACTCGGCCACCCTCCGCACTCGGCCACTCTCCACACTCGGCCACTCTCCACACTCGGCCGCCCTCCGCACTCGCCCACTCTCCACTCTCATCCGCTCTCCGCTCTCATCCGCTCTCCGCTCTCATCCGCTCTCCACTCTCATCCGCTCTCTCCTCTCATCCGATCTCCACTCTCCTCCGCATTCCACAACTCCTCCGCATTCCACAACTCCTCCACACTCCTCCGCGCTCCACAACTCCTCCACGCTCCACAACTCCTCCGCGCTCCACACTCATCCGAGCTCCACACTCATCCGAGCTCCACACTCATCCGCGCTCCACAACTCATCCTTGCCTCACAACTCATTCTGCGCTCCACAACTCATCCTTGCTCCACCACTCATCCGCTCTCCACACTCGTCCGCTCTCCACACTCGTCCGCTCTCCACACTCGTCCGCTCTCCACACTCGTCCGCTCTCCACACTCGTCCGCACTCCAAACTCGTCCGCACTCCAAACTCGTCCGCACTCCACACTCGTCCGCACTCCACACTCATCCGCTCTCCACCCTCATCTGCTCTCCAACCTCAGCCGCTATCCGCTTTCTACAACTCATCTGCTCTCCGGTGTTAACCGCACGCTTCCGTTTAGTGTATTTGTCTGTTCTGTGCGCTTCATCCATTCTAACTATTTCATTTATGTCAATCACTGTATTCCTTTCTCATTCAATATGTCCCTTTCATCGGTTCAGATCTCCAAGTTTCTCAATGATTTATTCCTATTTTCTGTTTCACTGTTTTGATCTACTTTAATCGTTTAGGCCTGTTTTGTGTTTCTAGTTTACATTCGAGTTTATTTAGCTGTCATTTCTCGCTTCATGTAGTTTGGTGGGTCGGTATTATTGTGATGATGCTAGATTTGTTTTATGGGAAGAGCCAGGTTTTCAGTAATTTGCGGAAGGACGTTATGTCCTCAGTTAGGTGGATGTGGGGTGGGAGTGAGTTCCACAGGGCTGGTGCCAGGGCAGAGAATGATGATCTGCCTAGCCTGACTGAGTTTGTCTTGGGAATTACTAGGAGGCCGGCTGAGCTCGAGCTTAGTGTGCGAGTGGAATGATAAGGTATTAGTTTGTCTTGAAGATATTGCGGACCAGTTTTATGCACTGCTCGATGGGAGAGGCATAAGGTTTTGAAAGCTACCCTACAGGCTACTGGAAGCCAGTGCAGTGTTTTAAGGGCTGGGGATATGTGGTCTCTTGGATTGAGCGCAAGTAGCATTTTGGCCGCCGCGTTTTGTGCTCTTTGGAGTTTATTCAGTTGGTAGGCATGGATTCCGAGGTATAGGGGGTTTCCGTAGTCCAGTCTGGATATAACGATTGATTGGACAGCGGAGACTCTGTTGGGAAATGAGAGGTATGGAAAGACGCGCCTAAGGTTTTTGAGGTGGTAGTGGCAGGACTTTGAGACATTGTTGACTTGGCGCAAGAGTGTTAGGTCGGAGTCTAGGGTGCATCAGAGATTCTTTACTGTTTTGGAGGGTGTAGGTGAGCTGCCCATGGCGGGTGGCCAGGGTAGTGTGTGCGGAAGAAGGTCGGAGTTGCCGCAAACCATGATTTCTGTTTTGGAGGGGTTTAATAAGAGGTGGCTTTGGGTCATCCAGCGCTCTGTTTACAAGGCAGGATGCCAGGTCGGGTAGGGAGTTGGGTTTCGAGTTCAGGAATTTTAGAATTAGTTGAGTGTCGTCGGCGTAGTTGTAACATAGGATGTTGTGTGAACGAATTATTGGTGGGAGGGTGGTCAGGTAGAGGTTGAGGGGAAAGGGTGCAGTCGGGGGGAAGGTGGCAGGGGTATGATGGCAAGGCGGGGGGTGGGTGACTGCAGGGTGGGGTGTGGTAGTGGGGGGAGCGGGCGTGGGCAGTGCTGGTGGGTCGGCAGTGGGTTTCAGGAGATGAGCGGTCTTGGGGTGGGTGGCATGCCATCATGCCCCCCTGGCTTGGTGTTAGGTGAGGGTGCTGGCAGGGATTGCAGAGGATGGTGGGTTTACTTGGGGGGGGGGGGGTGGAAGGAGGGCAGATCGGAGAGTGGAGGGGGTCGATGGGAGTCGTTTCTAACGGACACTGGTGGAGTTGGTGTGTTCATGATTTGTGTGAGCTTTGGGTTGATTTAGGAGGGATTTTTGATTGTGGTTCTAGGGTCGGTGATTCACACTTATAGGAACACTTCTGGGCACAACTAGTCAAGGACTAATTGGTGCTTCTAAGCAATTGGGTATACTTCTAAGTGCAACTTGGTACGGTTCTAAATGCAATTGGGTATAGTTTCTAAATGCAGTTGGGTATACTACTGAGTTGAGCAACATTTCAGAGAGGCTAATGGGCGCAACTTCAAATGTACTTGGGTATACTTCTAAATGCAGGTGGGAACAGTCCTAAATTCAACTTTCTCAGAGAGGCTATTGGGTGCAATTTTTAAATGCAATTGGGTACACTTCTAAATGTTGGTGGGAACAATTCTAAATTCAACTTTCTCAGAGAGGGTGCAGGGTACAGTTCTAGAATGCAGGTGGGGACAGTTCTTCATTCGACTTTCTCAGCGAGGCAATTGGGCGGAGCTTCTAACTAAAATGGAATATTTCTAATGCAGGTGGGAACAATTCTGAATTTCTCCAGCATGGGGTCTGGCATGGATTCACATGCTCATGAATATTCCCCGTCGTCAGGCTGGGAATCCTCGGTAAAGAAAAAACCAGTATCAGTTTCGTTTCTGATCTGTCTTTCGTAGTAATAACCAATCACTGGTCTCTGCGTCATACTGACCACAGCCAATGACTGCCCTCTACCTAAGCACCGCCTCCGGCAGCCATCTTCAGATTTTTACCGCACGTTCATGTGTTGGGATCCTCGTGCTATTGCTCTCGAGAGTTAGTGCTATTTTTTCACGTTTTTTTCTCAAAAACTTCGTTTTTCGGTCAAAAGAGCCTCAAGCTCCACCGACTCACCATCCGATCAACGGGGACCCGTTTCGGATTCGTCTGCGCCCCTCAAGGGTGAAGATTTCGTCGAGCTACGATTTTGGAGGACTCCAGAAGTTTCTCAGGCCCGGCCATGGCCCAGGAGAAGGGAAGCTCGACGCCCGGAAAGCTGTTCAGGGTCTGCCCTGGATGCCAGCTGCAGAACGTCTTCAAGGAGGACGAACACTCTTTTTGTCTTTACTGCCTACATGAGGACAAGACGCACGTGGAGAAGGACTGTGCGTTTTGCGGCAACATGTCGGAGCGGACCATGAAGGACCGCCATCAACGTCTCGCCAACTGGCTAGAAGGGAAGAGCCCGTCCGGCGAGAAGAAAAGGAAGAAATCCGAGCGGTCTTCTAAGACCTTTGAGGACGCCCCGGCGACGGGGGTCCAACATAAGGCCAAGCACCGCGAGTCCGCTGGCACCGGGAGCGCCGAACGGTCGGGCTCTACGGGCGCCAGGCAGGGCGCACCCTCCCCGGCACCATCAATCACGAGCCAACGCTCTGGGTCGGGTAAGAGGAAGGCCGAGCACCCGGCGAAGCTCCTGGAGAGGCCCCGGTCGAGCTCAAAGGCGGAGGGGGAGCGAGGCAGTGTCCCCCCCCTCAAGGATAAGGCGGTGAGCGCACCTAAGGTGGTGAAGGCCTTAATCCATCCGGCCAAGCCCTCTATCGAAACTGTCGCGGCGGCCCTGGCTCAGCCTTTGGAGGCTACACCAGTGGTGGCGACCTCGGGGCTCAGAGTCTCCCTGCCACCTCGGAGGGAGTCCTCTTTTGTGCCCATCGATAGGACCCCCGTGAAATCCCCCGTGGGGAAGAAAAAGGGGGGGCAGGGCGTCGTCGTAGATTCGGCCTCAACCTCGGAGGAGGAACTGGTCGAGGTCTTAAGCCACGGCCTCGGCGTGGAAGAAGACCGGCCCGTCGGGATGGATCCCGACGCAGGTGACGACGACATCGTCGAGGGTACCGACGGGGCCCCTGATCGCCCGTCGGATTCCCCTCTGCCAGCGCCGCGAGACAACTCGGCGGCCATTTTGTTGGCTATACAGTCCTTATGCTCTGAGATAAGGACGAGACTACCGTTGCCGACGGAACCTCTCGCGTCGGGGGACCCAGAACCGGGACCTTCTGGTGTTCCCCCTACCAAGAAAAGAAGCATCCACCCTCCACCTCCTTTTCAGCCGTCGCGCCCCTTCCAGCCCTCCTCCCCGTCCACCCGAGGGGATGATACGGGGACTGCCACGGCAGCGACGGGTACGGACAACGAGGTATACGACGAGGATGTACCGTCGTCGCCTCCCACCAGGGCTTCTCCGCCCGACGAGATTGGATCGTTCCACTCAATGATCGCCAGGGCATCCGAGCTTTTCCAACTCTGCCCTGAGGAGAAGAAGAAGGAAGGTTTCCTTTATCAGCGGCGCGAGGCCAAGAGGAAGACGGTCCTCGCGGTGCCTCTATTGGACGACATTTGGGATGAGGGCCTCACCCTCCTCAAGAACCCGTCCACGACGCCAGCTAGAAGAGACCGGTGCGAGAAAAAGTACCGGGTCCCGGACACGGCCCCCCTGTGCCTCCGGGCGCAGCCTACTCCGGACTCCGTCGTCTCCGCGGCGGCCAGGAAAAAAGCGGGGGGGGGTGCGGCCTCCACATCGACTTCCCCACCGGACGGCGAGGGAAAGAAATTGGACGCTATGGGATGCAGAGTCATCTCGTCTGCAGCGACGACGATTAAAGCTGCCAACGCCTTGGCTATCGTGGCCCGATACGACAGGGAGCTCTGGTACAAACTGGCTCCCCTGCTGGACTTCTTGCCGGACGACAAGAGGGCAGAGGCCCTGGAGATCCTGCAGGAAGGTGAGATGGCTTCGGACCACGCCATTACCGTTGCGACGGATATCGCCGACACTGGGTTCCGCCAGTTGGGCAATGGCGTTTGCCTTAGGCGGCGTGGATGGCTCAAGGCTAGGGACTTCCGTCAAGACGTTCAGACCAGAGTCCTGGACATGCCCTTCGATGGGAACAACCTGTTTGGGAAGACGGTGGACGATTCCCTTCAGGCCATTAAAGCGGACACCGAGACGGCCCGGGCCCTTGGAGTTCTGCAACAGCGACGGACGCCCTTTCGGAGCAGCGGAGGCAAGGGTGCCTCCAAAGGTTCCGGCGGCGGTTTCTCCTCCTACCGTCAAGCGGCCCGCTCATCATCTCAGGAGGCCTACAGAGGACGAGGCAAGCCTGGCGGACCCTGCCGTCGTCGCCAAGGACAAGGCGCTAAAGCCTCGTCGAAGCAGGATTGAACCGGCCGGGGGGTCGGGCCCCCACCGAAGCACCCCGGTGGGAGGCCGGCTGGCGAGCTTCGTCAGCGTGTGGGAGTCCATCTCCACCGACCGTTGGGTGCTGGACGCCTTGGCCCGGGGCCACGCGCTCGAGTTTCAAAGAAAGTGTCCGCGCGTCCCCCCCCGTGGCCAGGAAAGAACTTCACGTCCCTCAACTTCTCCTGGAGGTGAAGGCGATGCTCAAGAAGGGCGCCATCGAACTCGTCCCAAAGAGGCTTCGGGGCTCCGGAGTCTACTCGAGATACTTCCTCGTGAAGAAGAAGACGGGGGGATGGCGCCCCATCCTGGACCTGCGACGTCTGAACAAGTTCATCAAGACGCAAAAGTTCTGGATGGTCACCCTCCAGCACATCCTGGGTCAGCTGGAGGAAGGAGACTTCCTGTCGTCGTTGGATTTGGAGGATGCCTACTTCCATATTCCCATCTTGAAGGGGCACCGAAAATTCCTCAGGTTTGTGGTCCAAGGGCGGCATTACCAGTTCAAAGCCCTCCCCTTCGGTCTACGGTCGGCACCCAGGGTGTTCACCAAGTGCCTTGCACCGGTGGCAGCTCAGCTGCGCCGCGAAGGGATCCACGTCCACCCCTACCTGGACGACTGGCTCATCCGGGCCAAGACAAGGGAGCTCGCCGTGGTTCACACGGCAAGGACCGTCCAACTTCTCACGGACCTGGGATTCTCCGTGAACTACGCCAAATCCCACCTGGTACCCGCGCAAGACACTCTGTTTCTGGGAGCAAGGCTCAACACAGTGTCCCTTCTGGCCTCCCCGTCGGAGGAGAGGACCAGGACCATCCTGGGCAAGGTGCAGCGGATGTTGGTGGCCGACGCGGCCAAGGTGAGGTCCATCAAGTCCCTCCTCGGAATGATGTCTTCCTGCATCTACCTCATTCCCATGTGCAAGCTCCGGATGCGCCCGTTGCAGGAGTTCCTGGACGCGCGCTGGATCCAAACGACGGGCAGCTTCGAGGAAAGGATCACACTCGACGAGAGTTTCCGACGAGCGATCCGGTGGTGGGGCACCCGCGCGCATCTGACGGCGGGCATGGACTTCCAGACCCCAGCCCACCAGGAGACAGTGACCACGGATGCCTCCCTGGAAGGGTGGGGAGCGCACACCGAAAATCTGCACGCAAGGGGCCTTTGGCTCCCGACGGAGAAATCCTTACATATCAACGTCCTGGAGCTTTTTGGGCCCTCAGGTCCTTCCTTCCGTCCCTCAAGGGCAAGGTGGTGAGGATCTTCACCGACAACACCACCACCATGTTTTACATCAGAAAACAGGGCGGAACCAGGTCCCCAGCACTGTCCAAGGAGGCGCAGGACCTGTGGCATTGGGCAGTCGCCCAAGGGATGTTTCTGGTGCCGTTTCATCTGGCAGGGATAAGAAACACCATCGCCGACTCACTCAGCAGGGAGCTGCGCTTGTGCCACGAGTGGGAACTACGGCAGGATCTAGTGGATCGCCTCTTCCGACGGTGGGGCACCCCAGATCGACCTGTTCGCGACGGCGACGAACTCCAAGTGCCGGAGGTTCGCCAGCAGGTTTCCCCAGGCGAGGAGCATGGGCGATGCTTTCTCGTTCCCCTGGGAGGGCCTGTTCCTCTACGCGTTCCCTCCTTTGCCACTGCTAATCCGGCTTGTCAACCAGCTCAAGAGGTCACGGTGCAGGATGATCCTCGTCGCACCTGCGTGGCCGAGGCAGATATGGTTCCCGGACCTTCTGGACTTGTCAGCGTCCCCGCCAATCAAGCTGCCGGTGGACGCGGATCTGCTCTCCATGGAAGGAGGCGCCATCCTCCACCACGACCCGAAATCGCTGAACTTGCAGGCCTGGCTCCTGCAGCGCTAGAGTTTGGAGGATACGACATACCGGCCGACTGCAGAGAGGTTCTTGCAAAGGCCAGGGCGTCCTCGACTCTTAAATGCTACGGACACAAATGGAAGAGGTTCTCTGTCTGGTGCCACGCACAGAAGATTAACCCTCTACGGATTACGGCTCCCCAAGTTCTGCCGTACCTTCTGACGCTGGCTAAAGCTGGACTGGCACACGCGTCCATCAAGATTCATCTTGCTGCGATCTCCCGATACACCAGAACCACGGGACGGACGTCCTTGTGGTCTCATCGTCTGGTGAAAGAGTTCATGAAGGGACTGTTCAGATCGTTCCCGCCGGTGAAGGCTCCGGCCCCGGCGTGGGAGCTCAACGTGGTGCTGACCAAACTCATGGGACCTCCGTTCGAGCCTCTGCACTCGGCCCCGTTGAAGTTTCTGTCGTGGAAAACAGCGTTTCTTGTGGCCATCACCTCCGCACGACGGGTGGGAGAGATCCAGGCCCTTTCCTGCAAAGCCCCGTACTTGACTTTTCACGACACGAGGGTAGTGCTCAGGACGCACCCCTCCTTCATGCCCAAGGTACCGTCGGACTTCCATCTCAACGAACCCTTGGTGTTGCCTGTATTCTTCCCGTCGCTTTCGTCGCCGGCTGAGAGGACTTTGCACTCGCTGGATGTGGCTAGAGCGCTGAAGTTCTACGTGGACCGCACAAAGTGTTTTCGGAAGACGTCACAACTCTTTGTGAACTTTGGACCTGTCAATCAGGGGAAGGCTCTCTCGAAGGCTTCCATTTCCAGATGGCTCTCCGGCTGTATCATGTACTGTCATCGGTTGGCAAACCGACCGCTGCCCGGCCGTCCGAGAGCCCATTCCACCAGAGCGATCGCAGCTACCACGGCGTTCCTTTCTGGTGTGCCCCCGCTGGACATATGCAGGGCTGCTACGTGGAGGTCGACGCACACCTTCACGAAGTTCTACTGCGTCGATCGGGATTCCAGGGAGGAGTCCAGGGTCGGCCAAGCAGTGCTGCGCAACCTGTTCGCCTGAGGTGAGCCTGGTGAGGAGGTAAGATGCTTAATGTTGAGTTTGATGCAATGCTTAATGTTGAGCCTTTGCCACCTCCCGTGGTTGTGCATGTGTGTACTGCTATGTATTCTTTATTCATGGGCATGTGAATCCATGCCAGACCCCATGCTGGAGAAGGAACAAGTTACTTACCTGTAACTGTTGTTCTCCAGCATGGGTCTGGCATGGATTCACATGCGAACCCTCCCGCCTACCCCTCTGCGGCTCTTCACTTGGTCATACTGCCACTTCACGTGCTTCCAAATCTGAAGATGGCTGCCGGAGGCGGTGCTTAGGTAGAGGGCAGTCATTGGCTGTGGTCAGTATGACGCAGAGACCAGTGATTGGTTATTACTACGAAAGACAGATCAGAAACGAAACTGATACTGGTTTTTTCTTTACCGAGGATTCCCAGCCTGACGACGGGGAATATTCATGAGCATGTGAATCCATGCCAGACCCATGCTGGAGAACAACAGTTACAGGTAAGTAACTTGTTCCTTATCTTTCACAGAGAGGCTATTGGGTGCAACTTTCAAGTGCAACTGGGTACACTTCTAAAACGCTGTTGAGAACAATTCTGAATTCAACTTTCACCAAGAGGCTATTGGGTGCAACTTTCAAGTGCCACTGGGTACACTTCTAAAATGCAGTTGGGTACATTTCTAATTGCAGGTGGGAACAGTTCTAAATTCAACTTTCAGAGAAACTAATGGGTGCAGCCTCTAAATGCAATTGGGTACATTTCTAAAATGCCGTTGGATACACTTCTAATTGCGAGAGGGAATAATTCTAATTTCAACTTTCTCAGAGAGGGTGCAGGGTACAGTTCTAGATGCGAGTGGGAGCAGTTCTTAGTTCAACTTTCTCAGAGAGGCTATTGGGCATAGCTTCTAAATAAGATTGGGTATACTTCTAATGCAGGTGGGAACAATTCTAAAATCAACTTTCACAGAGAGGCTATTGGGTGCAAAACTTTCAGGTGCAGCTGGGTACACTTCTAAATGCAGGTGGGAACAGTTCTAAATTCAGCTTTCACAGAGAGGCTATTGGGTGCAGCTTCTAAATGCAGTTGGGTAGACTTCTAAATGCTGTTGGGTACACTTCAACATGCAAGAGGGAACAATTCTAATTCAACTTTCTCAGAGAGGCTATCCGGCGCAACTTCCAACTGCAATTGGGTACACTTCTAAATGCTGGTGGGAACAGTTCTAATGCAGGTGGTTACAGATCTAAATTCAACTTTCACAGAGAGGCTATCCGGTGCAGCCTCCAAATGCAACTGAGTACACTTCTAACTGCAATTGGGTACACTTCTAAATGCGGATGGGAACATTTCTAATGCAGGTGGGAACACTTCTAAATGCGGGTGGGAACATTTCTAATGCAGGTGGGAAGAGATCTAAATTCAACTTTCGCAGAGAAGCTATTGGGTGCAGCTTCTAAATGCAATTGGGTACACTTCTGAAATGCCGTTGGGTACACTACTAGATGGAGGTGGGAACAATTCTAAATTCAACTTTCACAGAGAGGCTGTTGGGCGCAGCTTCTAAACTTAATTGGGTACACTTCTAAATGCAGGTGGGAACAATTATAATGCAGGTGGGGACAATTCTAAATTCAACTTTCTCAAGAAGGATATCGGGCGCAACTTCCAACTGCAATTGGGTACACTTCTAAATGCAGGTGGGCATAGTTCTAATGTGGGTGGTAACAGATCTAAATTCAACTTTCACAGAGAGGCTATCGGGCGCAGCCTCTAAAATGCAACTGAGTATACTTTTAAATGCAATTGGGTACACTTCTAGATGCAGGTGGGAACAATTCTAATGCAGGTGGGGACAATTCTAAATTCAACTTTCACAGGGAGGCTATCCGGCGCAGCCTCCAAATGCAACTGAGTACACTTCTAACTGCAATTGGGTACACTTCTAAATGCAGGTGGGCATAGTTCTAATGCGGGTGGTAACAGATCTAAATTCAACTTTCACAGAGAGGCTATCGGGCGCAGCCTCTAAGATGGAACTGAGTACACTTTTAAATGCAATTGGGTACACTTCTAAATGCAGGTAGGAACAATTCTAATGCAGATGAGACAATTCTAAATTCGACTTTCACAGAGAGGCTATCGGGCGCAGCCTCTAAATGCAACTGAGTACACTTTTAAATGCAATTGGGTACAACTCTAAATGCAGGTGGGAACAATTCTAATGCAGATGGGGACAATTCTAAATTCGACTTTCACAGAGAGGCTATCGGGCGCAGCCTCTAAATGCAACTGAGTACACTTTTAAATGCGGGTGGGAACAATTCTAATGCAGGTGGGGACAATATCACAGAGTTCCTTCTTGGCATTCGCTATTATTTAGAAAAAGTTTAACTATAGTATTTCTTTCTGTCCTTTCGATAATCCATCTACCGCGAGATCTTCGGCGATGGCTTCAAGGACAAATGACTATTGTCGATGACTACAACAACCTGTCTCGACACACCTTTGTCACGGCCTCGGAAATGCCTCAACGGGCCTCGGCCCTCACAGTAGGGAGAGTGGGCGGAGCTTCATACTTTAGTCTCGTTAAGAGAATGTATATTCCCCTTAACACCCACATATTTCGTCAGACTGCCACCCCCATACATAATGGAAAACATTAAACCCCTCCAGATAAGGAGAGTATAAATATTTACACCTTTGGAAGGAAGGTGGCTTCATCAACAACTCACTAAACTAGAATTGCTAATAACACAACACTATTAGTCAGTTACAACTGTCATAAGTGCCCCCCCTGAACAATGACCATCAGCTACAGATTCCTTCCCATGTCACTCTACTAGGAGGCCATATTTCACCCTTTACCCATGCATGGGAGGGAATCACTTCAGACAAGTGGGTACTTTCCACTATGTCATGCGGTTATTGCGGTTATTGTATAGAGCTGATCCAACAACCATCCAACCACCCAACAAGACAAAGGCACACCTCCCAGGAAGAACAATGTTTCCTGTTGGAAGAGGTGCAGGCACTGCTTCTAAAAGGATTCCATATAATTTGTCCCGGCAAACCAGCTAAACAAGGGTATTTATTCAGTGTACTTCCTTGTGCCAAGAAAAGACGTAACGATGAGCCCTGTCTTAGACCTGTGCCCGGCAAACACCTATTTCAAGTCACAAAAATTCTGCATGACAAACGCTACAGGAGGTAATCCCACTGCTGAAGTAGGGAGACTATATGGCAACCTTGAATATGAAAGATGCATTCTTTTCATATTTCAATGTTCCCAGCGCACAGAAGGTTCTTGAGTTTGAAAATAGCAAACCAACACTACCAGTTCAAGGGACTACTCTTCGGCATAGCCTCCGCTCCAAGGCTATTTACCAAGGTACTACCGGCAGTGGCAGCACACCTAAGCAGGGAATCGATCCAGTGTACCTTTATTTGGACGTCTGGCTGATAACGGGGAATCCCCCCCCCAAATTTGCAAGCAAAATGCCCAGAGAACAATCAATGTCTTGTTCAAATTGGGGTTCTCAATCAACAAAAAGAAATCAAGTCTCGTTCCAAACAAGACCAAACAGTTCTTGGGAGCTGTCATAAAAATAGAAGAGGGTCTAGTCTTTCCATCAAACGAAAGCGTGCAAAACCTACTGCTGCAAATACCTCAGTATTTAGCTGGTCGCCAAAAAAACAGTGTGCAAAGCAATGCGCTTGCTTGCTCGGGATGATGGCATCATGCATTTACCTGGTCCCACACACACGACTGTGCATGCATCCAATGCAAGAATGGTTAGCAAAACAGTGTTCTCAGGCAAGTGGGATGATCTAGTGGTAGTTTCGCTAACCCTAGTACAAGCTCTATGCTGGTGGACAAAGGAGAATATGTTAAAGGGAAAACCTTTTCACAATCCTTCAGTGCAGGCAGTTGTCACTACAGACGCATCGCTCACTGCGTGGAGAGCTCATTACCTTCACCACAAAGCACATGGCCTGTGTACGCAGATCACATCACAGAACCACATAAATCTTCTGGAACTACTAGCAGTGCTCAAAGCCCTTCAAGCTTTCCAAGTGCACCTGTCAAGCCAGACAGTTCCAGTCCTCACAGACGTCACCACTGCAATGTTTTACATAAATAAGCAGGGGGGCACACACTCTCCAAGTCTGTCCAGGTTAGCACAAACAATTTGGAAGTGGGCACTCAAGCAGGGCATGTTTCTAACATCACATGTTCCAGGGGAACTCAATTCTCTGGAAGACTGACTAAGCAGAGATCCTCTACCAGAAGAGCACAAGTGGCAGCTCGACAAAGAAGAGCAATGCCCAGACTTCATATCTAGGTTTCTCCAACACAATTCCAAGGGGAACGCCCTAAGGATGAACTGGCCAGGAAAATTTTCCTACGCTTTCCCCCAACTCCACTAATGAGCAAAGTTGTCAACAAAATACACAAGGAACAAGTAATACTAATCCTAGTTGCCCCTATGTGGACGAGACAACCTTGGTTTCCACATGTGCGCAAACTGGCGATGTGCGATCCAATCAAACTCGTGTGCCCCTAAAACATTCTCACTCAGCACGGGGGGACAATGTTACACCCTCAACCTCAGTTTATGAACTTGGCAGCTTGGCTCATGAAGTCATAGAATTTGGACATTTATAACTACCTCAAAGATGTATGGACATTCTCAAAGAGGCACGTGAAGCAAAAACTAGTCATTGTTACTTTAACAAGTGGAAGAGATTTGTAGTATGGTGCCAGTCAAAACAAATCCTATAGAATGCACTCCATCACACATTCTTCATTATATTCTCCACCTACTAGACTCGGGGCTAGTTTTCAACTCAAAGTTCACCTAGCGGCTCTATCTACATGCACCACTTCTCAGAATAAGGTGTCCTGCTGGAAAATCCCAGTCAGTAAGGCGTTCATGGAGGGAGTAAAAAGACCCCACCCTCACATTTCCAACCTGTCTCCAGGGTGGGACCTAAACATAGTACTTGCTAAGCTAATCTGACCCCCCTTTCAGCCTATAAATGCTGTTTTAAACACCTCACATACAAAACGGCTTTTCTGGTGGCTTCACCTCCATAAGAAGAGTCAGTGAACTACAAGCTTTGTCCGTGCAAAACCCTTTTTGTCATACACAAACTGGTATTAAGAACACAGCCAAGGGTTTCACCTAACTTCATCCCTAAATTCCATGTCAATCAGTCCATCGAACTACCAGCTTTCTTTCGAAATCCATCGAGCTGCGCTGAGAAAAACCTCCATACACTAGTTGTAAGGAGGGCAGTCCTTTACTACGTAAACAAGACCAGACCACTTAGGAAAACAGACCAACTGTTTGTCTCCATGACTCCTGGCAGGGAAGAGTACCACGTTTCTAAAAGCGCCATCTCCAAATGGATAGTCGGATGCATACAGCTCTGCTACTCTCTGTCAAATAAAACTCTGCCTTTAACGCCAAGAGCTCACTCTACCAGGGGTACAGGAGCTACATTGGCCTTTATCGCAAATGTCCCGCTAGATGCCATTTGCAAAGCAGCTAAATGGAGCTTTATCCATACTTTCACTCAGCACAACTACATGGACACACATTCTAAAGCAGATTCCCAGATGGGACAAGCAGTGCTGAAACATCTATATGCTGCCGTACCTTCTCACAACCCACCTCCTTCTCCAAACACTGCTCGCTAATCTATGCATAGTATGTGATCTAAGCAGATCCACAATCCTCAGAAGGGCTCAGAAGGGATGCATTACTCACCGTAATCGTATTTCTAATGCTTGTATCTGCTTAGATTCACATGCACCCACCCTTCCTTTCCTGTGGAGTAGAAGGTGCATAGATGTTTCCGTGCTTCATCTGTTATAAATCTGCTTTACTACACCTGTACTCATGTTACACTTCATGCAACCTCATGTTAGAAACAAAACAATCTGAGGGACCTTGACGCGTGAAGCACCATAGGTACAGTAGGCATCACGCCAGGGATAGTATTACTGGCACGCCCTCTTGATGTCTCTTTCGAAAACAAAAACTGTAATACTCTGCAGCTACCACTAGATGTGGGCCTATGCATAGCATGTAAATGTAAGCAGATACAAGCATCAGAAATATGATTACGGAAATATGATTACCGTGAATAATGTATCCCATATATATATAACATTATCCCAAATTAGACTATGCGACCTCTATCTGTAGGCTTTTCCAGTATGATCTAATATTGCACAACAAATTCTGAAGTACCTCCTAACATTCTTTTACTCTGTTGGATTTGCAAAAGAGATCTTAAGAGACCAAGGTAGCATTGTTATATCTAAATTGATGAGCGAGGTAAAGGAACTATTGAGAATAATAAAAAACTTCCATACCTCTCGATGTCACCCTCAGATAGAAAGACACGAAGAAAGATTTAATAAGGCCCACAAAAACTACCGGAGGAAGCTCGTATGAGAAGATGGGGAAACCTTGGAATGTGTTAATCCCATGGGCTCACTTTGCAGTCAGGAAAATGCCCCAGAATTCCACCGACCTCTCCCCAATTGAACTTGTATACGGCAGGAACTGGGAGCTGTCCATTACATGCTGAAGGAGGCTTGTGATCAGGGCATAAATCTGGCCCAATTTACACAGACCACTACAGCTCTAAAGGCCTTTATTTGTATTCAAATCTTTTATTAACAGTTTCAGGTTATAATAAAATGTTTGCACATTGTCAATTTGCTTGCTCAAATCGTGTCGAACATAAGTGTACACAAACCAAACCAAAACCTTTATGGGGAAAAAAGAAAATAAGCAGAAACTTTGCTATTCCACTTTAAGAGTTGTTGGGGTACATGTACGATGGACCCGTTGGAGTAGTTATACAGGGCTGAAATCTTGGTGCTCCTAGTGCATTGCATACCATAGGAACCCGAGAAGGGATTGCAACCGCTTGAAATTTGTTGTAGACTGCATGCTGACTAGGTCTCAACACCCTCTAGGTTGTTGGAACTCTCTATGCACAATTCAATAGTCCTAAGGCTCTTTAGCTTGTTGGACAAGTGTAATCTTTGTTATGAATTTTTGCATAGTTTACAAAGGGACTCAATTTCTTAAAAAATAAAACTACATTCCCCTGGACAGTGTAAGTTATCTTCTCACTTAGAAGCAGGTTCCTAATGTGTGACCACCAATTGTCTATGGTGGGTGCCCTACTAGATTTTCAGAATGCGGATAATGCAATTCTTGCAAGTAAGAGCAACACACCCAACATAGGGCTTGCACAATGAGAACCACACATATATTCTCTTTCCAGAAGCCTCAGTAGGCAAGTAGAGGTCTCTGCAGAAAGTGTACTGTTAGCCATTCAGTTCACCAGTTCTACTATTTCCTTCCAATAGAAAGTCACCCTCGGGCACTCCACCAAATATGTAAGTATGTGACTGAGCCCCCACACCCTCTGCAGCGCAGGCCATTGTTTCCTCTCCTCGTGTTTTATTCTATAAGAGGTAAGATAAATCCTTGCCTTTAAACTAAATCCCTTCTCTGCGTGTTGCATACTAGGGGTGGCCTTCTGCACCGCTATCCAGCTACTATCAGGAAGAACCATATCTATGTCCTTATGCCTGGCTAGGGTGTAGAACGGGAGGCTTTCTCTGGACCAATCATTCACGCAATTATATAAGTATGAAATCAAGCCAGAGAACCCATTGGGATTGAATATTATCTTTCAAATGTGGTCAAGGGCTTAACTGCAGCTGCTAAGTTATGTTATGTTTCTAGTGTATGCAGTGTCTTAGTTGCCAATTGTGAAAACATTCCCTTTATTCTTTCCCAAATGTATTGTTGCATTTTTTGAAGGATACAACCTGCCCCTGGTCGAACATGTGATCTAGATATACACAGCCACCGGCTCTCCATTTTGCAAAAGAAGTTCCCTCATAAGCTGTATGGAATTCCGTGTTATAGAGTATGGGGATAGAATATGCAGGATATGATGTCAGTTGCAAGAGGGGGGGGGTAAGAGAGAGGGGGGGCATACAGAACAATAAACTACTGTACTAGGCCTGCCAACATTTCAGATTGATTGGTGGTTGGTCATCTAATGTGCCTATGCATGAGTATTTCAGGCACAACCAAGCTAGGTAGGGGGAGACAGGAGGACAGGACAGACAAACTTGCTAGGCCTACTATATTCAAGGTCGTGCAAGTGCGCAGACAGGAAGTGTGAGGGAGGGGGACAAGTGCACCCAGTCCAGCAGGGGCCTAGGTTAATTGCAGAGTTGTTGCCCCTCTCATGAAACGTATTTCAAGTGCAGTAGCACCAAGCAGAGTGTAGAGTTCCGGTAACAAGTGCAGGACTGGTGGGGTAGCCTGGGACCTGTGAGTCTCTGGAGGTGCACCAAGCGACCAGTCAGCAAACTGAGCAGGTTGGGGAAGAGAGAAGGGGGGAAGCAGGCGAGTAGGGAAAGGAGGTTATCGGGGGAGAGAGAGAGAGAGAAAGAGGAAGAAAAGAGGAAGGTCTTGAGGAGTTTCCGGAACTTAAGGAGGTCTGGCTCAAGACTGAGAGGCACCTGCAGAGGATAAGGCTCTCACTGGATAGGGTTCGAACGCATATAGCAACCTAGGTAGGATATTCTGTTTAATAGATGCAATCTGACTGAAGATTTTAGGTCTGCTTCAATTGCCTGGAAAACTCGGGAATAATTGGCCTACTAAAGAGAGGAAAAGTGAGGGTGAGATAAATACCCAGATATTTTATGGAGTCTTTAGACCATTGAAAGAGGGCGATCTCTTCCGTGTTAGTAACTGTCTCTGTGAGTGTTAATGTTTAGGGCCTTGCATAACACTATTTTTAAAACCAGATACTTCATGGATGCTTGACAAAGGTAGAGCAACCCAGGGAGAGAGATGTCTATTCTTGTAAGTAAAAGGATGATGTTGTGCGCAAACAAGGTAATTTTGTGTTCATTAGCTACATTGGCAATACCCCTAATAATGACATCTGCCCTAATTGTAGAATCCAGGGGCTCTACTGGAAGTGTAAACAACTGTTCCATGTCCCTTTGCTGACACCCTTTTTTCGAAGTAATTTTCAACTAAAACATTACTTTGAAAAACGGATCAAATGTTCTTTTTTTAATGAAATTTTCGGGGGTCCTCCCACAAGTCCCCCCTTTTCATATATATTACCTCTACCCCAACCCCAACCCCCCTGTTTAACCATTTACCCCCTATATATTTCTATTCATTTTTTTTGAAGTAATATATTTGTTGAAAATTACATTTTTTTTAAATGGGGTGGCAGCAAAACATGATACCATGAACACCACCCCTGCCATGTCCGTCTGGATAAGTGGAATCCTCACTAGAGGAACCCACAGGATGAGACCCTTGCTGTGGGAGACTTGGAGAGAGCAAACACTCCCCTAATAAATTATTATCCTAGGTTAAACTAGATGAAATGTAGCCATTTCAAATTGTAGAAATGGCCACTCGACATGATCAAAGGTTTTCTCTGTGTCGAAGGCCTCAACAATAGTCTGTGTGTTAGTCTTGTGAGCAATGTCGATCAGACTGACAGCCTTTCTCGCATTATCAAATCCCTGCCTCCCTGCTACAAATCTTGGTTGCTCTGTCCCTATTATAGAGGGGAGGCTTTTGTCCTGTTAAGGATTTCAATCAGGCGACACACACCTTAGTCTCGGCCCATTATGCAGCTCATGATTTAAATGCTTATGTTAGATTAGATTCAATATTGAGATGATACACCACTCATATCACACCCCCTTTTCAAATAACACGGGTCACAATGGACCTTGAACCAGGCTGGTTGATAAAATATATTTATTTATTTGAAAATGAAAAGAAATCATACCATTTTTTTATATGGGGCACCAATGGGGTGATAAGAACAATATGAATGTGAGCAATGCACTTATTTTAACCTTCTATTGACACAACTACAAAACACCAGGGAATAGGAGCACTTTTTAATTTTAGGTAAACTAGCACTTGAGTTAGAATTTCCCCCTGCAAGGTTCCCTCAACCCACAAATAATCAATTTTAAGTGGATAAACAGAATCACCAGGTAATCAGGAATGACAGACAAGAAACAGAATTTAAATCCGACCTTCCCTCCCCAAACAAGAGAGAAGAACAGATTTCAAACCCTGGCAATGGTACTCGGAAATGGATGAATAAATGAATGAATGTGTATAAAACTCTTGAAACAAAAACAATTCTTTACTGGAGCAAAACTGGAAAGATACTAGCAATCAGAAGCAATGGATTGAGCAAAAGCATACATTTCGAAATGGAATGGAAGATTGAAAACAGTTTATAATCAAAATGACACGTTGTAAAATTAGCAAACTTTTGCTATTCCTGCCAAAATTTACCAAAACGGTTTTTAATAAAAACGGGTGAAATATTGTGTGTTAGCTATGGATCCTAGGTAGTACAATATGGAAGTGCAATGAGGTCTCTAGCTGGTAAAGTGAGTGAGTTAGGCAAGATCAAGTGAGGTGTGTTTTTGAGAAAATGAAGGCGCGAAAAAAGCAAAGAAATCAGTTTTGACAAGATAGTTTTACTCTACACTAGGGCATTCAGACTAGGCTACCAGATTGAGACACCGTAAGCTCTGGGGTTGACTCGCGAGTTCAACCGTAGCACTTCCGCGCCCGCCCTGGCGGATCCAGTCCGATCACTCCAAACAGGATTAATAGTTTAGGATTTTACAAGACGAGATTATTAAAGATGTTGGCACTCGCACAAGGAATCAGACAGGGTGGCAAGAATGATTTTGACAATATTACAAGTTATCAGGATAAGTATAGGATGACTTGGAGATTGGGATTGACAAAGCGAGGCAAGGTATACTATGTTTTCGAGGGGATTGTGTCCTCTGACATATTCCACATCTTTGACAGTAATTACCACAGCTGTAAACTTTTTCGGCGTAGGCGTCCTGGAACGATGACGTTGATACGCTCCCTCAAGGACCTCCTTCGACGGTTGACGTCACTGGATGTTATATCTAGGACGCACAACACCGTTGTCTCAGTTCTGTTTTTTCCGTGAACGTGTTTGCTTTGGAATCTCGGCGCACTCGATTCTTCTACTTCGTTGTGAAAGTTTGCGATCATGTCTTCGTCTTCTTCTACCCCGAAGTCAGGCTTCAAAACTGTTGGGACTGCAGTTCCAAAATGTCCATCACGGCGAAAGCCACTCCACCAACAACTGCGATGACTGTCAGTCACTGACTTCGAAGGCCTTGCAGGAGCGAAAGAAGAAGCTAACGGTAGGTAGGGTTTCTAAACCCCGTAAGTCGAAATCCGCTGGGCTTTCGACCGATGACTCAAGGGGCGACTCTCCGCATCGGCATAAGTCCAGGGGGTCTCGGTCTCGGAGTGGGTCCTGCCATTCCTCTGCCTCTTCTAGGCTTTCTTGGAAGCACCGTCACCGGTCGCTTTCCCGTCCTCGTCAGAATGGGATGCGTTACGCAAGGAGATGGCGATTTTTGAATCGCAGGGCACAGTTCCGTCCGCGCCTTCAAGAGAAGCCGGCAAGGAACGAGCTAGAGCCACCGCTTGCACGCCTTTGGGCTCGGGCAGTCAGCGCGATCATGGGGAGCCGTCGAGGTCCCGATCGGACAAGGTTGATCGCCATAGCTGTGCCAGGTCCCGGTCCTCGACGCCGTCAAGACCGTTGGAGCCTGTGAGGACTTCTAAGAAGGCATCAACGCCGTCAGCACCATGTCTGTCGAGGGACTCTCTCGAGGCTTCGGCTCTGAGGAAGTCATCGACGCCATCGGCGCCGAGGCTGTCAAGGGAAACTCTCAGGGCTCTGGCCTCGAAGCTGTTGTCGAAGCCGTCAGAGCCTCGGTCGACGCCAATTCCATCGGCACCCTCGCTGCCTTTTTGCACCAGAGTTACCGGAGGTGCCCCGGAGGGCTGTGGAAACTCTGAGGAAGGCCCTCAGTAAATCAGTGAGGCCTGTGTTTGAGCCTTTCTCTGGTCATCCCCCCAGGCTTGATTTATTCCAGCCTTTGGACTATATTTCAGAGGTGGAAGAAGGGTCGGATGAGGAGGGGGTTGTTCCTCCTGAGGTTCCTGATGACCTGTTGTCTGGTCACAGCCAAATAGAAGACCTACGTCAGTCCTTACATTACGCCAGTGGTCTGGACACCTCTCCGGAGGTTGAGTTTGGCAGGCCTGAGCCTGGTACACATGCCGAATCCTCGTACAGGCGTCTCATGTAGAGGATGACCGAGTACTTGGGGTGGTCTGCTCCACCTGCGGATTTTCTGCAGGATGAACTGACAGATGTATTGAACCAAAGTCCACCCACTGACCCGGTGTTGCCATTTCATATGGCCTTACAAAGAAGGGTAGTGGTGGCGTGGACTGCTCAGGAGCGTCTCCCGCAGTGAACAAGTTGCTTCTGAAAAAATACCATCCAGCCAGTGGTGACCCCTGCTACTTGTCTACGCACTTCACTACAGAGAGTTTGGTGGTGCAGGTGGCTACGGCCCCAGAGAAGCAGGCTGCATACCCTACCATCCCTCCTGATAGGGACGACAAACGCTTTGATGGTTGGGTGAAGAAAGTATTTTCATCTGGGGGTATGGCTTTAAAGGCAGCCAACTCTGTTTGTTCCTTAGCAAGATTCACTCACACTCTGTGGAATTGTGTATCTTTGGCGGCTGAACATATTCCCTAAGGGGAGGAACGGGGGGTCTTTCTAGCCCTCTTGCAAGATGGCAAGGATGCCATGTGTGAAACCGTCCAGTCGGGTCTGGACGTGGCAGACTGTGTCAGCCGGTGCATGGCCGGCGAGCACCGTGATGCGCAGGTTTGCGTGGTTGCGAAAGTCGGGGTTTTCTCCTGATGTGCAGACCCGGCTTCTCAACATGCCCTTTGATGGTGTCCATCTTTTTGGCAGCAAGGCTGACAAGAGCCTTGAGAGGTTGCAGACCAAAGCTGCAGCGAAGTCGTTGAGCGCTGCAGTATGTCAACCTCCACCTTTTCGTCCTAGGGGACAGCAATGGAGGGAGGTTCCTTTCGATACTACTCTTCCTTTGGTAGATCAAGGGGAGCTGCCAGTCAAAGGAGCCAACGTAGGAGTACCAGAGGTGGAAAACAAGGTACTCGAGGTGCCATTGCTGCTCGGGCAGTTGCCTCCTTGCCCTCAGGCACTGCCGCAGCCGCTTCCACTCAGTCATGAGGCCATGGCTGACGGTTCGCCGGTTGGGGGAAGGCTGGCGCAGTATCTTGTAGAATGGCGTGCCATTACTTCAGATGTGTGGGTTCTGGAGATCATAGCCCACGGCTACTGTCTTCCTCTCCGGCAGAGGCCTCACGACAATCCACCGGGGAAGCTCTCTTTGAAGAGTCCGGATCCGCTCCTTGCGCAGGAAATCCTATCCCTGCTGGAGAAAGGTGCCATAGAACTGGTACCTGTAGCGGAGACGAACAAGGGATGGTATTCCCCATATTTTTTGATCCCGAAAAAAGACGGGGGATTGAGACCCATCATGGACTTGCATGGTTTGAACAAGATCCTCAGGAAGGACAAGTTCAAGATGGTTACTCGTTCTCAAGTCCTCCAGACCCTTCAACTCCAGGATTGGTTGGTGTTTCTCGACCTCAAGGATGCTTACTTTCATGTGCTGATTCATCCCAAGCACAGGAAGTACCTGAGGTTTGCGGTTTGGCGACTCACATTTTCAGTTTCAGGTCCTGCCATTCGGATTGACCTCCGCCCGAGGGTCTTCACCAAGCTAATGGTGGTGGTGGCAGCGTATCTCAGGAAAGGGGGGATTCACATCTACCCCTACCTGGACGATTGGTTGATCAGGGCGCGCTCTCCCGAGCAAGTCCTGGATCATCTGTCCGTCACCTGCCACTCCCTTCACAAGCTGGGCTTCTCCCTCAACTTAAAGAAGTCTCGTGTGACACCTACCCAGCGGCTCCAGTACATCGGAGCAGTGCTCGACACATCCCTAGGGCAGTGTTCGCCTCCACAGGTGAGGGCTCATCACATTCTGCAGATGGTGGACAAGTTTCAACGTGCCCAGAGTCTCCCGGCGTTCGAGTTCTTAAGATTGCTCCGTCTCATGGCATCCTGCATTTTACTGGTGCCGGAGGCCAGGGTGTGGATGAGATCTCTGCAGTGGGAGCTCAAGATGCAGTGGTCACAGTTCTCCGGCAGAATGTCGGATCCCGTTCAGGTTCCGCCCTCGGTCACCGAGGTCCCCCTTATGTGGTGGGCTGTCGAAGGAAATCTGTTGAAAGGGGCTCCGTATTGGCAACCATGGCCGTAGGTGACGATCGTGACGGACGCATCCCTCGTAGGTTGGGTAGCTCATGCCAACGAGCTGACCGCCAGCGGTCGTTGGTCTCCGTCAGAGTCCAGACTCCACATCAATCTGTTAGAGCTGCGGGCTGTCAGGCCTGAAGGCTTTTCTGCCATCTGTGCGGGGGAAGAATGTCCTGATTATGACGGACAATACAGTGGCCATGCACTACCTCAAAAAAAAAGGGGGGGGCAGGGTCACTCCCACTTTTCAGGTAGTCGATTGCAACTCTGGTTCTGGGCCATCCAGCAGGAAATTTTGATCTAGGCAGTTCATCTGGCCGGAGATGAAAACGCGGCGGCGGACGCTCTGAGCAGACAGAGCATGGTCTCGCACGTGTGGGAGCTGGCTCAGGAAGTTCTGTTGGAGATCTTTGCCATTTGGGGAACCCCACAAGTGGATCTCTTTGCCACCAGTGTCAACCCGGAAGTGCAAAAGATTCTGCTTGTGGGAATTTCCTCCAAGAGGAGCCTTAGGGGACACGTTTGTAGTGGAGTGTTCCTTCCCACTGCTGTATGCATTCCCTTCAGTCCCCGTCATTCCGCAGGTGTTGCGGAGGTTACGGAGGTTCAGTTCCCGGATCATCCTCATTGCTCCGGCATGGCCCAGGAGAGCGTGGTGCCCGGACCTTCTAGACATGTCCATCTGCCCTCCACGGCATCTTCCCTATCAAGACGATCTGCTCTCACAGGAGGGGGGTCAGGTTCTCCATCCAGAGTTCAAGTCTCTCAGCTTTCATGCTTGGTATCTGAAAGATTGAGGTATAAGGATTGGGACCTCCCTGAAGACGTGATGGAGGTGTTGCTTTCGGCCAGAAGGCCAGCAACGAAATCCCTGTACCGTTGCTGTTGGAGAAAGTTCTGTGACTGGTGCAGGGTACAGAATGTGGATCCTTTTCAATGTTCGATTCCTGTGGTTCTGTCTTTTTTGCTTTCATTAGCCCACAAGGGCCTGCAAGTGGGTACCATTAAGGGTTACCTGGTGGCGCTGTCAATATTTAAGCACTCGTCTGGGGAGTGTTCTTATTTTAAGATTCCTTTGATTTCTCAGTTTCTAAAAGGGCTAACTAATGTGTTTCCACCGTCACCTTTCCAGGTGCCAGGATGGGATTAGAACTTAGTTCTAAAGTTCCCAATGGGAGCTCCGTTTGAGCCCTTATTCTTGTCCATTGAGACTGTTGGCCTTTAAGACTATATTTTTAGTTGCGGTTACTTCCGCTCGCAGAGTGAGTGAGTTGCAGGCAATTTCGCCAAGCCACCTTTCACAGTGTTCCATAAGGACAGGGTTGCCCTTAGGGTTCATCCTTCTTTTCTTCCGAAGGTTGTGTCGGGATTTCATTTAAGCCAGAAGGTGATTCTTCCGGGATTCTATCCTCCTCCGCATCCTGGTAAGGAAGAGGAGAGGCTCCATATGTTGGATCCTAGGAGAGCTTTGAGTTTCTATCTCTCACGGATGTCCCGGGTCAGAGTGTACCGTCAGCTCTTTGTTGGTTACGCTGAAAGCTGTTTAGGTCAGGCTGTTTCCAAGCAGTCCTTGTATAGATGGATCATCTTGACAATCTCTGAATGTTACCAATTGGCGGGTAAGGACCCTCCAGTAGGCTTACGGGCTCTCTCTACCACTCTACCACTACCTCTGTCCATACTTTTGTGAGACACTGTTCCCTGGACTCTATCCATGGGCAAGATTTGGCGTTTGGTAAGGAAGTCCTATATTCCTCAATTTGATTGGGCATTCTAAATTGATAAATTGTAAATTCTTTTCCCAACTCCATATGTTGGATGTTTGTACTGCTTTGGGAGTCTGTCAAAGATATGGAATACGTCAGAGGACACAATCCCCTCGAAGAACAAGTTACTTTCTTACCTGGTAAAGTTCTTTCAATGGGATGTTCCTCCGATGTATTCCACATCGTACCCTCCCAGCCTGCCCCTCTACTGAATTTCTTATGCAATTGCAGCTTATGTTTCCGCAAGGCTTTCTGCGGTCATTCTGGCAGGTGGTTGGTGCCACACGCTCTGGGAAAAAACTACAACTGAGGCTACGGGCGTCGTGCGTCCTAGATATAACATCCGGTGACGTCTACCGTCGAAGGAGGTCCTCGAGGGAGTGTATCAACGTCATCGACGCAGGATGCCTACGCCGAAAAAGTTTTCTGAAGCAGCACAGCTGTGGGAATTACTGTCAAAGATGTGGAATACGTCGGAGGAACATCCCATTGAAAGAACGTTACCAGGTAAGAAAGTAACTTGTTCTTCTATGGTTCCTATTGATACTCACAGTCGACTTTTTTTAGTGTTTGGATTTTGGACAGTCAGTGCTTTTTGTTGCCACACGAATCTGGTCTAACAAAGTTCAAAATCAGCAGGGCAGGATCAGCTGGGCCGAGACCGGATACCAAAGGATAGTTCTTCTGGACTGGCAATTCTGGTAACAGGATACTATAGGTCATCAGGGTAGCAGGATGGCAGCAGCATGCAGTGTGTGGCGGCAAGTCAAGCTGGATTAGGATGCCAAAAGTACCACAGTTTCTCCTGGTTACTGGGAGATTAGTGGGTTTTAATATTGTAGGGTATGCCTTGCTAGAGCAGGATCAGCAATGCTTTGGTTTAGCAATGGGCCCTGGAATAGGATCAGCAATGCGTGGCCTTGTTGTTGGAATCTGGAGTCTTGAAGATGAAACAGGAACAGGAACGCAGCACAGGAAATCAGGAAGAGTGTGTGTCCCTGTGTGTTGTCAGGGGCTCTTATTTATAATGCCAGGTGACATCATCACAGTACGACAGGGGCAGGCTTTACTACACATGCCTTGAACAATAGGATTGGACAAGGGTAGAAGTCTCTGTCTAGCTCTTTGCTGGTTGGATCTCAGAATAATTATGTCATGTTTATGGGGTGATATTTACAGTGTCCAGAAACCGCCCAGAGTTACTGGAACTAAAATCTAATTTGTCCACACACAAATATTAACACAATTGCAACCTTTGAGTAACTCAGATACACAGGTTATATATATTTTTTCTCACATTTCAATCCAAACCCCCAGCCTGTGAGGCCTGGTTTCGCTCCTCTACCAGTTTTTCACACTTTTCACTGGGATTTACATTTCTCCAAATTCTACAACTTTACACATGAGTGGGGATTGTCATATGGAAGATATGTACAACATTTTACATTTGCAACATGGATGCTTTTCTGGTAATTCCACATATATCACCATTTCTGTCCCCTTGGTGTCATGACATTCTACCAAGTTTTAAACTAAAGGCCACAGATTTACTTTTACACTGTGAAAATTCTACATTGTTACCAGTTTTAGTTGCTGAGTTAAAAGTCTTTAAAGTTTCCTTATGGAATAGTCTTTAGAACAAATGGGAGTCACTGTCTGTCATTTTTTTTCTTTCCAGCTGACACCAACTGGCATTACCTTTCAAGCAGGATGGGGGTTCCTTCAGCCTGATTTAGGTTTTAGGGTCTTTCACACCTCTGGCTTCCTTCCCTGAGAACTGCATTGTCCTGGTTTCCAACAAAGATGAAAGTCTGCTCCACCCTATAATTATTAGTGGGTTGGCAGGATCTGCTGTGAGAGATAGCCCTTTTGGCAGAAAACCTGTTTTCCAACTTGGTAACTCAAGCCACCCTGGGTTTAAGATCTTTCACTTTAGAGCTTAAATCCAGAATTAAATAAGTGTTACGCTCACCTGTTCTCTGTGGAGGCATTGGGGCATGGTTGCAGCCCTCCCAGGAATTATATCTCCCCCTTCAGGTATCTCCCCCTTCGGATAAGCTGTGGGTGGCGACAATTGGTGGCACTGCTCCTGCGTGGATATGAGAAAACATGAGTGCGCTGATTGGTGACTGTTCTACCTCTCCAACCCTTCTACCCAAGGTGTGATTTCTGTGGGCACGTACCGGCCCACAAGGCTCACCTGGTAAGTATGGATGATGAGCTCTCCATCCTGCTACTTCTGGCACGGGCGCTTGTTGATGGGATCTAGTTCCTTCACTGATCTTTGATAAGTAATAGTCCGGTCCAGCTGCGACTATGCTTTTCCAGGTTGGTGGTGTCTATCAATGTCTCTTGCCTTTTCCCCTTTCTGTTTTCTGTCTTGATGTTATTGCTCTCGATGCTGTTGTTAATTCCTGAATAATGTTTTCTCTTCTGTTTTCTTCCCAATAGCTGGAAATGCAGCCCAAAGCAGCTGTTGAGGCGCGGAACGCGGCCGGGAGAAAGATGACTGAAACCGCAATGTCCGACAACAGGTGTGTTATGGTTTAAGGGAAAGCGCGAGGTTCAGTGGTAGCGCGACCTTAAATGTAATGTATGTTTAGTGTCTAACCTTGCCTTCCGTTTTTATTTGTAGGTGCTGCGGTTGCAAGTGAAGCGTGTCGTGCTGCAGTGTCCAGATAAGGATTTCAGTCTCCCGGATGATTTGGAGGTGAGCCGCGGTGCCAAGATGAAGATGTCTGCGCTCCGGAAGATGCGCACAGGTGAAAGCAAGATCCCCCAGGTGGTAAGTCTGGAGGCAGGAGACAAGATTTCCAAGGTAAGTTGAATCCCAAGCGGCGGTGAGCGTTACGCTGCATGGAAGTGCAGAATAACGCAAAGCTTCTGCCTCAGGGATCGGAGCAGCTTTTATAGCTGTAATCATGGGCACGCCCACTTGGCTTGGCTTGCCTGCCACACCCTGCCAATCCTAGTGAGTCAGCATGTGCCAGGAAATCCAATAGCAGTAGCCCCACCCAAGAATGCACGTGGGGCTGCTTTAAAGATGATAGTTCCATGTTAAATACACTATGCATCCGAAATGAAAGTGCCATGTCCATAATAAAAGTATTTCTTCAAGAATGTCTTGTTTATTGTTCTTTATGAGCCTGGCACCGAAGACGCAAGGCCTGTGTCCATCCGGGCCCCCTGTGTGTGTGACCCTGTAAGGTCTGCTTCCTTGGCCCGATGACCATGACAATAAGCCTGTTACATCAAATAACACATGTGATATATTCTCCCCAGTAACAAACCCCTTTATATTTCTGAAGACAAGTAAAACTTGTATTTACCAGTTTACTGTTTTAAAACACAGCCATTCGTTTTTCCTTATTTTGTAAGCAGCCTATTATCACACGTGGTGCAAGCTGACATTTCTTTCTTTAATTCGGTTTTGGGCAGCTCACTCAGATTTCCACAATGTCCTTGCAGCTAAAGTCATTTTTCTTTGAATGCATGAGTTATATCTGAACACTGGTATATGAAACTGACCAGGCTCAGATAGTTAAAGTTCTTTTGAAGACAGCTGATGCTTGTTACATTTTAAAGAAAATGAACGCATGTTGCTGTGTTAGTAAAAATAAAGATCCTTGTTGATTTCTTTCCAAGCTACTTTGACTGGGCCTTTCATTCAGGAATTATGCCCGGTTTTTCTGAGGCACAACGACTTATCCTGGGCCTGCCAGGTCCGTTTCCATCACAGTGGTTTCAGAATGTACAGATGGAAATAGCATAACTGTCATGCACTATGTCCCCATACCCGCTAGATTCCCCGCAGCATGCCCAATCCCAACACCTACCACCTCTAGTACACATGAAGGTCAGGGGCCGCGTGAGCAGCTTGGGACCCGTAACCCTCGATTATGGGATGCTACCTTACATCACAGTGGAGGTCAAATTCGGTCCCGTTTGTATCCCTTTCTGCATTGGCAACTGCCGTGGCGCATTGGGTCAGGCAGAGTCAGGCGGTCATGTTCGTTTCTGGACCACGTGACAAGGAGACCCCGATCACGTGATCTTGTTTTGGGTCACGTGACAAAGAATCAAACGGGATAAAAGCAGAGTGCCCACAATCACACATTGTTTCACAGCTATTTCTTCACGACTCTGTTTGGCGTTTGCAATTGAACCTTGATTCTTGGATAACTCGAACTACGGACTTCTTTTTGCTCTTCCTTTGGATCTGGCGCTTTCTCTTGTGGATACCTGGCTGTTTTGACCTCAGGACTGTCTTACCGGACCTCTTTTGCTTTACCCTGGATTGATCTGCTCTTCTCACGAACTAACCTGAATCCACGTCTCTTGCTTGGATCAGTCATCTGGTTGTTTATTTTTGTTTCATCAAGGATCACGCCAACAACTGCAGGTGTGCCCAGTAACTGGTGTTCCACATACATTGCGGTGACCACTCCAATTACCATTCCAAGGCACCATTATCACCAACTGAGGGTACTGCTCACGCGCCCCCACATAGCTGTATCTCAGGCCTCTGTGTGGTTAGCAGTGACCTTACTACTGCACTTAAGTAAGCCTTTTCCTTGACATTACTAGCCCATTCTGTATACCGTTATTGTGATTGTTTGTACTGATAATTGTTTGCCTTACAGTGGCCTTGGGGTTTCCAGTGTTACGTGGTTCCGCCATTCCAGCATCTCCCACCTGTGGCCTCAAGGATCGCATAGAGAGTCATTTTATCTCTCCCTGTGTGGTACTTGGGGATGGAGGCCCCTCTAATCTTCACGACAATCAAGTCTTCACAATAACACAGCATTTTGAAAGGGTGAAAAAGGGTTTCATTTTGGAGGGGAATTTTTGGCTTTTGCAGCAATGCAGTGCTACTGGTTCACTTAATTCCATATATATGTCTCAGAACACACTGGCCTACTTTTTTCAGTGTGTCCCCTTGTTCCATTGTGCCTGAAGTGTGTGAGGCAAGATGGTGCAGCTATTTTTCTGTTGCTGCCAAAACACAGTTTTGAGGTCCTGACGCCCACAGGAGCCAGCGCAGCCAGGTTGCTGTTTCTTGCACAAATGCATCTGAGTGATGTGATGCAATGCCGTTGAGTGGGTCAATATATCCCACACCCCCCCCCCCGACTTCTCCTGGGCTTCCAAGTCGAGGGGGAGTCGGTCAAGTGGGATTTTTCCATGGGCTTTCAGCCGGATAAGGCAGGTATGAGGCTCTCTTCCATCAGAGAATGGTGCACCCTGCTCCTCTTGTTGTCTCTGGACGGAACGTGGAATGACACTCCCTGCTTTCCCTGGGATCTTCCTTTCATGGCGTGGAGCGACACTCCCGGATCTCCTTTGGTTTCTCCCTTCCAGGCTGCCGGGGTGGTCTTCCTTGGTTGTTAGATAGGCGCAACCAGTATGAATCTATGACAGAGAACACAAACTGGTTACGACAATTTTCCACTAACTGCCCACCAATTGGGTTGACAGCAGTGGGATACACAGGCATTGAATAATAACAATTGATAATGGAGAAAATACTCCGTTAACTAATCAGATCTATAAATCCTATCGGCTCCCTTCTAGTTCCTTTTTTTTTCCATTCTCATGTTTCCGATGTGTCCTCTGTTTTATTCTCTCTGGGCTCCTCAATTTGTTGCAAAGTGTGCCTAGCGTGGCAGCTTTTTAGTTGATTAATAGGGACCCATTTCTCTTCTGTCAATTTGCCTTTGGGGATGCGGATTCTGTAGGCCAGGCCGGGGATGGTGACCTCTCCTCCATTTCTGAACTTCAATTTCTTACCGTAGCACTAGGGCTGACCAGAGGGCTTTCTTTAGGACTGCCAAGGCCCTGAGATTTACTCTCCAGTTGGGAACGAGCTTGGCAATAACTGAGATCCAAATTAATCTCGAGTCGGTTGAGGATGTGACTGCCCATATAAAAGGCAGAAGGAACACCGCACATGACCCAACAATTGTGTTCTAGGCTTTTGTCACCTCTAGAAAGTTTTGTCATACAACTGCTAAGCAGAAGATGTTTGGAACAGGGTGTTCCCAGGCCCCATACACATTGATACACTGACTCAGCATGCAGGGTCTGGTCTTTTGGGAGTTTCTTGAATAATACTTCGCTGATGAAGCTTTCTTCGCTGTTCAAGTCAACTCGGGCGAGGACAGACTCCTTCCCGTCATTTAACTGAATCGGGAAGAAGAGTTGTTCGCCCTTCTTCTGAATGCCAGCTACACTTGGTGCTGGTTGGTTATCAATTTTGGCTATAGAATTGGGATTTTCAGATGGTGGATTGGTATAAAATTTCAAAGTATTTCCTTCCAGTGTGGAATGCCACTTGAGACTGGAAGGAAGGTTGATTTTCAGGAATGGAGAGGAGTTCCCATCACCAGTTTGTTGTCCCACAGCAATTATTGTGGCATCGGGTATTTCATTATTTTGAAGATGAAACTTAATTTGATCAGGTTCAACCATGTGGCATGTTCCATTCAGACTAACATGGTTGACACTCTGTTTTAATTGTATTGGCCTGTGAGTCTGAGTTCAGAGTACCTTGTTCACACAGTCTATTAGGGGAGACAATCGACGGAGGATGTCATTCCCTAATAGACAGGGGGTTCCCTCTGGAGCCACGACTGTGACCAGGTGCTTCCTCTTGTGTCACCCTATTTTTATTTCCAGCTTTGCAGTCCCCTCGACAGGAATTTAATTCCCAACGAAGTTCTGGAGTTGTCCAGGAAGAGGGGTGAGAGGGATCTGGTATCTCTCCCCCCTTCCTGAATTTAGCTGCTCAAAAGCCCTTTTTGACAGAAGAGTGGCTTGGGATCCAGTCTCCACCAGTGCTGGAATTGCACATTGCCCTTGCACTTGGACAGAGTCATTGTCATGATCCCTGCCCCCAGCCCTCTGAGACACCAGGCTGGAGCCAGGCCACGATCCGCTACATGGCTCTTAAGGGCCTCTCCATCTTACCAGAGACCCACTTAGAGTCAGACCTGGCGCCTGTGGCGCCAGGCTCACACATAACTCTGAGAACAACTTGGCATTGGACTAGTAATGTATTGTGGGCAAGATGGATGCCCCCACATGACCCAGTTCCTTGAACTGAGTATGCGGTCTAGCCTTTTGGGTGTGGTGCAACCCAGGGATACCTGGAAGCTATTTAAACCACGCCCAGGCAGAGAAACATGCTTTGCGTTTCTCAGCACCTGCAGTGTGACACTCACCATGCTCGGATCGGTCTCCTGAAGGCCTTTGCCTTTCCTCCGCATTACGCGCACCTGCAAGAACAAGAACAGCATTAATATTATACTTAACTTGGGGAGTATCCAGCTTCCATCCATCGCTCCTCCGGTCCTGTGGGCAGCTTACGGCGGTGTCCCCTTCATCTCGGCACGCTGCATCTAGGGGAAGATAAACGAATGAAAGAAAAGACATTAGTAAGCATTCTTCATATCCCAGCTTACTCGAAAACTGCAAGAAGAGTCAAACTCTTACCTGAACTCGAGCCGCTCAGGGTAACTTCAGCTTCGGAGCATCCCACGGCCCTGCAAAGGAAAAAGACATTACAGGTTAGCACGGAAAGCATAAGAAGACGCCGCACATCGCGCTTAACTCACCGCACCTTATTCTCTCAGCCGGCAGCCACGCTGGGACATTGCAGCGGCTGTAAGGGACACGGAGAGAGAGACATTGGTCAATACAAGATAGTGTGAACAGCACCGCGCATCGCGCTCTCACTCACTGCTTAGTGCTTGGCTTCCCCATGCAGCACAACGCCATCTCCGACCCCTCCAACACCTAAAGGAGGAGAGACACGTTATAAAGGGAACAAGTGACAAGAAAAGGACAGTTCATTAAGAATCGTCTAACTACCGGTCGGGCTGAAGCTACAACAAGCCCAGTCCGTTGGGCCCGCGCCAGTGAAGCAACTAGGCTGCATAGAGCCCACACCAGTCGACGCACCCCTGCACCGAAGGGCAGGACGGAGAGCACACCACTCAAAAAAGCAAGGGGAGGAGAGGACATAGGGGAAGGTTTGGTCCCCAAGGGAAGAAGGGGGTCAAGCAACCAGAGACAATAGAGTTAAACTCTGGAAATCCTGTGTTTCAGGCCCAGTCTCCAGTCAAACAGATTCCAGGGAAGGGTTCGAGGTTGTAGGAGGTCCAAACAGGCTGAGTGTCGTCCCCGTGGATACCAGGTGAGCGTTAAAGTCGTAGAATCTACCTTCTTTCTCTTCCAATGGGCATTCTGGGCAAGCTGGGTGGTCAATTTCCTTATTTTTGACTCTGGCTCCTCCTCTTCTGATTCTGGGCTGCCCCCCCCCTTTTTGGAGACAGTCACCAGAATTGTTTTGGACAGTGTGGTTTCCTTCATGCTCATTCTGGGGGTTCAATGATGGGCGATTCTGACTCGGTCCCCACATTCAACCAGTCTTCATTTGGATCTCTTGGGACCCATTTTTCTTTGGGAGGAGTTCCTCCGTCCTTGAAGGACAAGATCTCTTTCCCAGAATCATCTAAGGATTATTCCCCTTCAAATTGGAGGACACGGACTTCCTCCACAAAATGGGCCTTTTGAATTCTTTATTTCTCCTACACACCCTCTGTTCCCTGGGTTGCAGACTTCTGGGGGCAGGAGATTTTTGTTCCGGTTCCTGGATGTCCAGGGGCTTTTCGTGGGTGAGGAAGGAAGCTTTCTCTAGGGCTTTACACCTCCCTTCCCCCCGTGCCTCCTCCTCTGGAACCGGTGAGTTGTCTGGGTGCTCTCCCTGTCATTGTTCTGGAGTACCAGACCCTTGGTTGGTGGGGTTCTGAGCCGACATGTACATCTGAGGGTTCTGTTGAGCCCTCAACATGCAACCCAGATCTTGGGATAGGTTCTGGACCTGGCGCTCCAGTTGTGACACCCGTTCCGGCTGGTATAGGGGTCTCTGGTCAACCCTAAGTGACTCATGGGAAGGGTAACTATCCCTTCTCCCATTGTACCCTGGGCATTGAGAATTTAGGTAACCCTCCACCCTTGGCCTCCCCTCCCCCGGATTGGGCTGTCTGGGCTCCTGAAAGCAGGGAAAGAAAGGAGAGCTGTCCTGCAGGTTGGTGTTTGTGGGTACCGGGGAAAGAAACTCAACCCGGCATTTGGGGGAGTACTGCCCTCCTGGGGAAAGTTAGGAGGGAAGTTTCCTTGGGCAGCACTTACTTGGTTGGACCTCCACCCTTGGGCTGGGGGAGTCCATACATACCCCAGGATTGGTCTTTTACCAATTTTATTGGGGGCTGATGCAATCAGGGGAGTTAGGGGTCCCATTTGTGGGATTACCTCCCTGACTACCACCTGTCTGGTATTGGGCTGAATGCCTTCTAGGTGTTTGATTGGGTTGATTTTGGTACAGGTATATGTTTAGGCCCCCCATCTCCAGATCTAAAATGGGGGCAACCTTCACTTCCGCCACCTTAGCAGCAGCAGGGGTGTTGGCTGGTTTGGGGGGTTTGTTTGGATTTTTGTTATCTGCAGGTTTCTGGACCTCATAAATGCGGGTCGCCTGCTCTATGACCTAGTCCAGCATGAAAGTCCCTCACCAGCTGGGTCATTATATATTTTGGGAGGGCATGAAAGAAGGTGGTGATGAACTCCCCCCTATCTGTGCGCATCCTCCTGGTGGTCTGTGCAAAGGCGCGTTTGAGCTCCTGCACAAATTCTTGGGGGGCCTGATCTTCCCCGCACTGCAGATTGTAGGCCGCCTTGCGGGCCTCTTGGGGGTTTCTGTGAGCAGAAAAATGTTTCAAGATGGCCACCCTGTAGGTGGACCATCTGGAGTGGTTCAGGTCCTCCAGTCCCGTAAAGAAGCTGGAGTATTCAGGGGAGAATGTCCATTTTACATACTCGATGCAATTCTGGCTGTCCTTCATATGAAAAGTGTCCATCATTTGCTCATACAGTTCTAAGTGTTCCCAAACAGAATACTTTGCATTTTTATGATATGGAGTTATAACACTCCTGATGGCCTTAATCTGCCTAATGGGATCTTTTTTCATAGCTCTCTTAAGTTTGTTTGCCTTCTTTGTTTTAATCACCCGAGTCCACTCGCCCTCAGACTCCGAGGCGCTGCTATTGGAGGTCCCTTCTTGATCTTCTAGGCACTCGTGGATTCCGCAAGCTTGCTTGGATTCCCAACTCCTGTGGTACTGAGAGGAGTCTTCTGAGTCTCCTCTGCTCCCAGGGTTGGCGGAGTATCCCCCCCACTGCCCTAACTGGGTAGAGGTCTTCAGGATACTCTTTTTGGGCTTCATTTGCTTTATTTGCTTTTATTTCCATAAAATTTAACCAACTGGTCCCTTGGAAGGCAGTATTTTAGTGGATCTAATTCCCCGACCCTTCCCTCATAGGAGTCTTCCTTGTCAGAGATATCAGCCCTAACATTTGGGTATCTGTACAGAGACGCCCGTCCATCAATTTCTGGGGGGCGCTGATCTGTCATTCCCATTTTACCAAATCTATTGAATTCTGCCAGCCCCATGCCTCCTGGCTCATGTGAGCCAGTTGACATGACGTTGGCAGTGTTCATGGTATTGAATGGGTTTGAGTCCCTGAGTACAGAGATCCTTATGCTATGATCAGGGGTTGCCCTGTCCCTCTCTACCTGTTCAGGGTTCCTCCAGTTAGGATTTAGTCTAGCACCCTCTTTCTCCAACCTTGCTAGATTTTCTTTTTCAGCCCCCATTTCTTGTTGATAAGCAAATATCTGAGCCTTTTGTTCATCTATCAAGGCCTTACTGGTCTCAATGATCCGCTCTTGCGCTGCCACATGTTGGTGGAGCCCCTCAATTTTTTCACAGAGGGCCTCATTGTCTCTCTGCGCTTTCTGCATGTTTTGGGAATACTGAGACATTTTCTGTTGCAGGAGATTCATCTCCTGGGTTTGTGTATCTTTGGCTTGGGTGTTCTCTGTCAGAGCACCTTCTACCCGTTTGGCGTACTCGAGTAGCTTCCCATGTTCTGTTTTTAGTTCATTTAGCTCCTGGAGGGCCAACTTACTTTCCTGTAAATCGGTTTTTAACTCACTTATTTCCTGGCCTAGGTTGTCTTTCTCTTGATTTAGGGTGCCCCTCGGCTCCTCCAGGTCATCCCTTTGTTTTTTGATAATATTGGATTTCTGGCGCTCCTGATCAAATTCCTCTTGAGAGTGGAGGTCTTTCACAATTAATTTATTATTTTCCTCTTTCAATTTGTGTATCTGGTCTTGTAGGATAACCGTCTGCTATGCGCAGGCTCTATTAAAATGTAATTGTTGCGTCAGCTTGTATTGACGCTCTTGCAGAGAGTCAACCCTTTCCTTACACTCCTCTTTCAATGCCTGTAATTGGGTGTCTTGATCTGCATTCTTGTGCTGCAGGAGGGCCAAATCCTCTTTTAATTTGGTGACATAATCTCTAGATTCTGCCTCCAATGTGCGGCTCTTCTGTAGCCTTTGTTCTGCTGAGTTTATAAAATAAAAAGGATGACAGAACAGGAAAGGACACTAACATCCCTAGAAACGACAGGGAAGCTCACACAATGCCAGGCAGGTGACACAGGATAGACTAAAACCCAGGTGACACCCATTGTGACAGAGTATCCCAGCCAATCCCTCCTTCACTCCACCTCAATTGCTACCATGTACCAAAATATCAATTGGATTGCAGAAACACTGGCAATCGCCACACTAGCTTGGTGGGGGGTTGGACATTGGCAGGTGCACTGGCCACAAGAGCAGGTAAGAAGGACAGGAGGGGTGTGTTGGAGGCTGGTTGAGGTGGGGGCCAGATGTGAAAGGGACCTTAGTGCAAGATGGGCCCAGTTCAAGACAGAGGAGCTTCAGGAGCGACTTCACAAGCCCATCGCCTCAATTCAGGATAGAGATGCCAACTAACCAATTCTACTAACAATTTTCACCTCTGCACACACCTCTCAAACTCCAAACCAAACACAACCACAAACCTACAGCACAACAAACTGCACAAACTTCACTACACTGCAACAACAAAACAAAAAACACACATAGACCTCCACAACAGTACACGATGACTACCGGCTCCAAACACCCCAGGCCCAGCCAACGGACCCACCGGGCTGTGACCGTGAACAGCACATCACTGCTCTCTTGCTCTTTTCCTGCTTCCTCCCACTAATTGACCCTCCCTTCCTTTTTCAGAGCCGCCAGTGCGCCAGGGGACCACTCCGGTGGTGATAGTTTGTGGTACAAATGTCCTTTAACATTAACATTATCATCAGTCTGGATTTTCTCTAATAATTCAATCTGATTCTGTGCCAGAACTGTGTCTTCAACATGCTTTTCCCGTATCAGTCCTATGTGGGGGTATAGTTAGGCCGCAATTCTGGCAATTTTGCTTTGCTCCTCTTTACATTTTTGGGGCCATGTCTAATTCACTCAGAGCTTGTTGTACTAGGCCATTGTCCTGGCATGTATCCAGGTTCATGGCTGTGACCTGTTGTGTGATTTCCTGCAGCCAGATATTTTCATCCTGTTCTGACCAAAAAGCTTGTGCAGGAGGGCTCTCTAGCCATACTGATTTCTACTGGAACAGCCATCTTGGCAATGTTCTTTCTTTATTAATTATTTCGGGGTTGATTTAATTTGACTTTTACAGAAAGGCCTGGTGCTTAGAGTATTTGTTTTGGGGGGCGCTTGTACAGTGTAACACAGTATTCACACCACACAAAGTATTACTACTCTGCAGTTTAGTCTGCTGTGTTAGACTGTCATGGGTGGTAACCAAACTCACTCCCAGGACTGAAGCCCCCAAATTTGTTAAGGATTTCAATCAGGCGACACACACCTTAGTCTCGGCCCAGCATGCAGCGGGTGATTGAAATGCCTATCTTAGATTATATTCAATATTGAGATGATACACCACTCATATCACACCCCCTTTTCAAATGCCCTGGGTCACAATGGACCATGAACGAGGCTGGTTGATAACATATAATATTTATTTATTTGAAAACTAAAAGAAATCATATTTTCTTTTTATATGGGGCAGCAATCACCAATGGGGTGATAAGAACAATATGAATGTAAGCAATGCACTTATTTTAACCTTCTATTGACACAACTACAAATCACCAGGGAATAGGAGCACTTTTTGATTTTAGGTAAAATAGCACTTGAGTTAGAATTTCCCCTGCAAGGTTCCCTCAACCCACAAATAATCAATTTTAAGTGGATAAACAGAACCAGCAGGTAATCGGGAATGACAGACAAGAAACAGAATTTAAATCCAACCTTCCCTCCCAAAACAAGAGAGAAAAACCTGGCAATGCTAAAATGACACTCAGAAATTGATGAATAAATGAATGAATGTGTATAAAACTCTTGAAACAAAAACAGTTCTTTACCGGAGCAACACTGGAAAGATACTGGCAATCACAAGCAATGGATTGAGCAAAAGCATACAATTCGATATGGAATGGAAGATTGAAAACAGTTTATAATCAAAATGACTCATCGTAAAATTAGCAAACCTTTGCCATTCACGCCTAAATTTGCCAAAACGGTTTTAATAAAAATAGGTGAAATATTGTGCGTTGGAGTGTAGCTATGGATCCTAGGTACAATATGGAAGTGAAATGAGGTCTCTAGCTGGTAAATTGAGTGAGCTAGGCAAGATCTAGTGAGGTGCGTTTTTGAGAAAATGAAAGCGCAAAAAAGGCGAAGAAATCAGTTTTGACAAGATAGTTTTACTCTACACTAGAGCATTCAGGCTAGGCTACCAGATTGGGACACAGTAAGCTCCGGGGTTGACTCGCGAGTTCAACCCTAGGATCCTGGCGGACCCAGTCCGATCACTCCAAACAGGATTAATAGTTTAGGATTTTACAAGACAAGATTATTAAAGATGTTGGCGCTCGCACAAGGAAACCTCCCAGAGTTACTGGAACTAAAATCTAATTTTGCCATAAACACATATTTACACAATTGCAACCTTTGAGTAAATCAGATACACAGGTTACATATTTTTTTCCTCACATTTCAATCCAAACCCCCAGTCTGAGAGGCCTGGTTTCGCTCCTCTACCAGTTTTTTGCACTTTTCACTGGGATTTACATTTCTCCAAATTCGACAACTTTACACATGAGTGGGGATTGTTATAAGGAAGATATGTACAACATTTTACATATGCAACATGGATGCTTTTCTTGTAATTCCACATATATCACCATTTCTGTCCCCTTCGTGTCACGACATTCTACCAAGTTTTAAACTAAAGGCCACAAATTTACTTTTACACTGTGAAAATTCTACATTGTTATCAATTTTGTTTGCTGAGTTAAGTCTTTAAAGTTTCCTTATGGAATAGTCTCTGGAACAAATGGGAGTCACTGTCTGTCATTTGTTTTCTTTCCAGCTGACACCAACTGGCATTTCCTTTCAAGCAGGAAGGTGGGGTTCCTTCAGCCTGATAGAAGCTTTAGGGTCTTTCACACCTCTGGCTTCCTTCCCTGAGAACTGCATTGTCCTGGGTTCCAAAAGAGACGAATGTCTGCTCCACCCTATAATTATCAGTGGGTTGGCAGGAACTACTGGGAGAGATAGCCCTTTTGGCAGAAAACCTGTTTTTCAACTTGGTTCAAGCCACCCTAGGTTTAACATCTTTCACTTTAGATCTTAAATCCAGAATTAAATAAGCCTGTTCCATCAAATAGCACATGTGATATATTCTCCCCAGCAACAAACCCCTTTATATTTCTAAAGACAAGTAAAACCTTTATTTACCAGTGTACTGTTTTAAAACACAGGCATTTGTTTTTCCTTAGTTTGTAAGCAGCCTATTTTCACACGTGGTGCAAGCTGACATTTCTTTCTTTAATTCGGTTTTGGGCAGCTCACTCAGATTTCCACAATGTCCTTGCAGCTAAAGTCATTTTTCTTTGAATGCATGAGTTTTATCTGAACACTGGTATATGAAACTGACCAGGCTCAGATAGTTAAAGTTCTTTTGAAAACCGCTGATGCTTGTTAATTTGTAAAGAAAAGGAACGTGCGTTGCCGCGTTAGTAAAAATAAAGATCCTTGTTGATTTCTTTCCAAGCTACTTTGACTGGGCTTTTCATTTAGGAATTATGCTCGGTTGTTCTGAGGCACAATGACTTATCCTGGGCCTGGCAGGTCCGTTTCCATCACAGTGGTTTCAGAATGTGCAGATGGAAATGGCCTAACACAGCATTTTGAAAGGGTGAAAAGGGGTTTCATTTTGGAGGGGAATTTATGGCTTTTGCAGCAATGCAGTGCTGCCGGTTTACTTGATTCCATATATATGTCTCAGAACACACTGGCATACTTTTTTTCAGTGTGTCCCCTTGTTCCATTTTGCCTGAAGTGTGTGAGGCAAGATGGTGCAGCCATTTTTCTGTTGCTGCCAAAACGCAGTTTTGAGGTCCTGGTGCACACAGGAGCCAGCGCAGCCAGGTTGCTGTTTCTTGTGCAAATGCAGCTCAGTGATATGATGCAATGCCGTTGAGTGGGTCAATATATCCCACAGTCCAAATAGTTTGCCAGGATTTTTGCGTAGATCTTTGTCAGTATTAAGTACTGCTATTGGCCGATGTGAAGGATGTTAGGGTCTTGTCCTTTATGGATCACTGATACCTTGGCTTCCCCCATAGTAATGGAAGCTGCACCCTGAAGTCAAATGTAGTTGAATAAGCTGTGCAGGGGATCTACAAGTTTATCCTTGAAAAGCTTACAGAATGTTGAGGATAATCTGCACAACCCAAGGACCTACCCTGATTTCAGGTAATGTTCTGGATCGTATAAGTGTGTCGAAGAAGGAATCTGATGCAGAGGTGGCATGGTTTTGGTTATATACTTTTATTTGTATAAGAAAGATCCATCAGTATCCCTATTTCTAAGAGGGGTTTCCCTGTCTCAAAACTAAAGGGTCCATCAAATCAAATGCCACCTTTCTGTGTCATAACCTACTTCTAGCCCTCACACTACAACTAAAGGATAATCTAATAAAAAGTTCCTTTTCCAGTAGAATGTATTCCTTCCCCAGATTCTTGGATAATGTTCAAGAGAATGTTCTCTTGTAACAGAAATATGCCAGGGTAATAACTCCCTTCCTCTGGCTTGTGTGTTTTCGCACAGTCTTTCCAAATCCAGGAGAATGGCTCCCTTCTCCTGGTATTGATCAATAGTTTCCAAATAAACCAGGGGGAATGACTCTTTTCCCCTGGCGTCTTGAACACAGCTCCTAGTTTGGGACCAGGAGAATGCCTCCCCTTCTACTGGTATTGTTTGGCACAGTTTACAACAAGGCCATGGGGAATGACTCCCTTCCCCTGGCACCTGTAGAGTATGTACCAAGAGCTTTGGCCCGTTTTCCAGGAAAATGACTCCCTTCTCCTTGTGTCTCAAAAGTTCCTTCTAACAACTCTCTGCTTGAGTTACCCTTTTCCACTTCTTTCCAATCCTTTGCTGGTTACTGGGCTCAGTGCCACCACTGCGACTAAGAAGTTCTTCTTGTTTGTTCAGTTGCCTTTTATTGGGGTCCCAGACCCTTCTCTGGTGGTTGGGGGGCTTATTACTGCCACTGTAATGAGGAAACTCTACTCGGATTCTTGGATTGTACTAGTTGGAGGTCTCTGACCCGTCTCTGGTGGTGAGTGGGCTTATTGCCACTGCTGCAACGAGGAAGCTCTCCTCGGATACCTGGTTTATGCTGTTTAGGTCTCCAACCCTTCTCTGGTGGTCAGTGGGCTCATGGTTGCCACTGCAATGAGGAAGCTCTCCTCTGATGCTTGGCATGCCAGTGTCCCCAACCTGTCTAACTTCCACCCCATCGCCCCACCGGGTCACTTGTACCTCCAATTACCTTCTAAGGGATTTTGGCACACCTCTGGGACAGTCTTCTCTCTAAAGCTTCCACAGCACTGTAATGGCCCGGCGGTCAGGTCTACTGCTCAGCTCTTCGCTTCTGCTTTATGTTTGGGTCTGTGTCAGCTGGACCCACCGAAAACTTCTTCTTTGCCTTGCTAGCGTGCTCCGCTCTTCTCTGACTCTGGTCTGCCCACAGAGTTTAAAACTCCCACTGGTTTCTGTGCCTCTTGCCTCTCCCGGCTGGGTTTGAAAGCTTGGTTAGTCCGTCGTCGCAAGATGTAAGTCTACTAATGCTATCCACACCTGTTGCTTAGACCACATTGCTTCATGTTTTAAGAGATTCAGCAAAAATAGGTTGATGTTCGTACCAACTGCGCCAACAAAGCCAGTTTGTCGAGTAGCAATACGTTTGGTTTCTGATGCCCAAGCCATTAGTAACCTTAGTAGAATAGTAGCGAAAATTTTGCCCAATGGGTCTAATAGTGCAATGGGCCTATAATTTGTTGGGTTCTCTTTATCTCCTTGCTTAAAGATAGGGATCCGAACCGCTAGTTTCCAGGTTGCAGGAATTTGGTGTAATTGGTTAATCAGTTTAATGATTTGTAATAACATGTCCGCCCATATCTCTGGATCAGCTTTGATTGTGGCGTTTGTCAGGCCATCCGGGCCGGGAGCTCTTGATTTATTCAATTTCGAGATTATCTGTAGGATTTGTTCTCTGTTAGTGGTAATTGCCCATTTATTCATTGTCTGTAAGGTTTCTGCTTCAGGGGTGTCCTTCTTCTTATATACAGCGGAAAGGTGTTCTATCCAACGTGTTTTAGTCACATTTTGTATCCTTCGGTGTTGGACAGCTTGTGTGGGATTTAACAGATTCCATAAATCGCGCGTATTGCGATTATTCAGGGTTGCTAACATTTGTTCTGAATCTTGTTGCAACATTTGACTTTTGTGGGATTTTAACCAATGCTGATATTTTTGTTTAGCAATATTGGTTGTAGCATATGATTCTTTCGTTCTTTTCTTTCTTAGTTCTCTACATAATTTTCGTAGTTCTCTTTTTTTCGTTGCAATCATAGGGTCGTATGTATGGATATGAGGCAAAGGTTTTTTCTGCTCTTTTTGGGGTCGGTAATGTGGCTCAAATAACCATTCAAAATTTATTTTCTCATCGTCTTTTTTCCCTGTTTCCCTGAATTTCTGGTTTATTCCCACAATGTCATTGGTTTTCAATCTTAGTCTTGTAGTTTTCGCGTTAAGTTCCGTCTCGGGCAGAGTGAGTCGCTCTTTGTCTAAGTTTTGCCTTTGCCATGTCATTGATATCATGCAATGATCACTGTTGTTATTCTTTGTTATCTCTATTTTTGTCACTGCATTCTCAATGTTCTCAGAGGTGTATATGTAGTCTAGAGCTGCTTCCAATGTACCTTGTGACCACGTTGGAATAAGTTGTCGATCTGCATTCTGATAGCTACTCATCAGCTTCAGATTTCTTGTTTTCATTTCTTTCATCCATGCATTTTCTCTCGAGGATAGATCATTCTTTTCTTTGTAATTTCCGATTTTATCAAAAATATGTATATTTAGGTGTCCACATATTATTATGTCAATTGATGAAAACTTTGTGACCAATTTATCAGGCGCTGTTAAGAAAGCATCAAGAAAAACCTGTTTGTCAGTCGCTATGGGATTCCAGTACATATTAAATATGACCATCCAGCGTGACTGGTTGCCGGTGGGTTTGTCTTGTTGTCGTACCACCACATATTGGATCCATGGATTCAGATTTGTTGCTTCAACCGGCGTCCAATAGGAGTTAATTTTTATCATCGTTATCTGCCCTGACAACGGTCTTCCCTTTTGTTGTGTGATGGCTGGATTAGTAAAAATATTGTATCCTTCGCACGTGGGAGGGTGCGACAGCCAAGTCTCTTGTAGACAAATTATATGCACTTGTTGTAATTTAGGGTGGGTTTGGTGGAATAAATGATCATGACCTCTGGTGTTCCATGAGGTCAGTAGGGTCTGTGCTCTCTGTTGCTCCACTCGTTGTTATGAGGAGACAGATAAGCTACTTTCATTCTCTTTTGATTGAAATGTATATTCTCTTCTAATATATCTAGCATAAGAAAGGCGTTGATTAGTTTGATTTTCATCTTCCCCGCTATCTGACATGTCTGTTGATGATGCATCATTGATTGTTTGTGAAGCCAGGTATGTCTCTGCGTTTTCATAGTTTCGACTAAAAGGCCTCAGCTCGTTGTTATTGTCCTTCATGGCATCAGACCTTGGTCTTTTGTTCGTCTCCTTCATTTTGCTACATTTAAAGCCAATATATTGTAATTGCGTGTCGGCTTGCAGGATTTCTTGCATAGTTGTTTGAGTCATTAGCTGTATTTCAACTGTATCAAGTTTCTGGTAATCAATGAATTTGACTAGAGCTAAGTCTTTCCTGTTGATGTGCTTCAGTTCTGGAATGGCCTGGAGAACACATAGAGTATTAGTGCGGTTTAGTATCACCGCAGGCTTTGCTGGTCGTATATGTGTCATTGTAATTACGTATTTCTCTTGTCGTTTTAAGGGATCGACAAATATGGGTGTTTTTAACAAAGGGTAAGCAAAACTCTTGTCGTCATGAATCGACTGCCAGTGGGTAGCTGGTGTCGATTCAATTGATTGTTCTCTTAATTGTTTTTGGTCCACAGTACGACTTTTTTTTCTTATTTCCTTTGTTTTCGATTTTTCCATAGTATGGAAACTTTCAAAATCTTCCTCCGATATGTCACTACAAGTAAGTTCTAGACGGCGGTTAGCCGTCGAGTTGGAATTAGGATATTGATCTAAGAGGATCATGTCTTTGATGTTCTGTTCTTGGCTTATTGATGAAATATCTATAGAGTTGCCATCCGGGTAAGTGGATAGATCTAGTAGCTCAACTTCATCTTTTGCTTCCTCTTGTTGTAATTCTCTTCGTGTCAATGGAGGCATCTCTATCTTTTTTGTTTGTCTTTTTCTTTGGGGCTTACCATGTATGGTTAGGTTATCTACATTCTTCATATGAGTTTGCGGTATCAATAGTCCTTCCTTGGGCGTTGTTATGGTCAAATTTCTTAAGAACGCACAGGATCCTGTTTGTCGTTTCTTGTGTTTCCCTGCGTTAGAGACCTTTCCTTTTATATTTCTTCTGCCATCCGGCTTCAGGAACATGTCGAAAGGTAAGGGCTCTGCTCTTTGATCAGATGGTATTTCAGTTATGGAATGATTTATCTCTCGCCAAGGTGATATCTTGGCATTTGTATTCTCTAAATGTACTTCTTGTTGTCTCTGTACATATTGTTCTATTCTTCTCTGCGGGCCGCATAGTTCTGTTAATTTAGCCATCATCTTTGTCATCTCATTCATAAGTAACATGATTGCAGAGTTCCCTTGTATTCTTTCCATTCGATCTGCACTGGCAATTTCGGCCAGTCTATTTTGCCATGCATAGCTTGTCTCGGCTTCGGTGTTCAGACGTTGTTGTATTTGGCAGATGAAATTCTCAATGTGAATCTGCTTAGTGTGCATCAGCGCGATCAAAGTGGCTTGGTCTTTTATTGCATCAACGTTTGACTCATGCAATTTTAGGAACGGGATCAGTGACTGTGATGTTGTTGTAACCAAGAGATTTTGTAGTTCCATCATTGTAGTTGGTAGACGGGCCATATTCAGGGTCTCTGTCTGTTGTTCTGCCATTCTATCATCTGGTGGACCGAGGTCTGTAAGTGTCAGGAGTGGCACTCTATTAGGAGTGGCACAGGACACCCAGAAAGGGTTTGGGTGGTTGTGCCAAATAAAGTGGACAGATCAGAACACACACAGCGGAAAGGAAAGAGAACGAAGAGTAAGCAAGAGTAGCAAGGGAAAAGATACAGAATGAATACCCTCTTGGGGTGTATGCAGATATAGGAAAAGAGTATTCCACGAACCTTGGAAATACTCTAGCCTTCTGCACAGTTTGCTATAACAGAGGCCCACGCTGATTGCTCATGACTTGGAACAGCTGCTCTGGGTGTCTGTAATGTAGAAACAGGACAAGGGAATGGGCAGAGGTTGACTGATGGGAACCAACAGACAAGCTCTGTACAAAAGGGTCTACAAACAGTACAAGAGAAGATACTACAGACAAATCCAGTAAATGAGGTGATAGCAAACTAGCAGAAGGAAATGAAAGGAAAGTCGTGTAACAGGATAGGATAGCAGAGGACAGTAAGGAACAAGGTTGAGAGCTCAGAGGAGCAGGAAAGCAATGAGTAAGCCCACAGGGGTAGGACTGTAAGGTAGAACGCCCAGAGGAAAAGGGCTTAGGGCAGCAGAGTAAAGCAGACTGCACGGCAAGGATCCCGTAAGGGCCGGGCAGTAAGGAGTGAACCCTGAGGAACAGGGCCGATGAACGTAGAAGGTAGCAGAGGACTGTAGAAAACTGCTAGGCCGAGAACCCAGCGGAAAAGGTAGGTAGTAGGCAGCGAAGCGGGATAAGCTGCAAAGTAGGAAGGCCCAGAGGACAAGGGCTGAAGGTAGCCGGAGAGAGGTAGACTGCACAGCAGGGAGCCCCAGAGGACAAGGGCTGAAGGCAGCCGGAGTGAGGCAGGCTGCAGGGCAGGGAGCCCAGAGGACAAGGGCTGAGGCAGGAAAGCAGCAGAGCGTGATCAGCTGCAATGTAGAGGGTACGCAGGGCAATGGCGGAGGCTGGAAGGCAGCAGAGCGTGATCGGCTGCAATGTGGAGAGCCCGGCAGGGCAAGGGCGGAGACTGGAAGGCAGCCGAGCGTGATCGGCTGCAATGTGGAGAGCCTGGCAGGGCAAGGGCGAAGGCTGGAAGGCAGCAGAGCATGATCCGCTGCAATGTGGAGAGCCCGGCAGGGCAAGGGCGGAGACTGGAAGGCAGCAGAGCGTGATCGGCTGCAATGTGGAGAGCCCGGCAGGGCAAGGGCGAAGGCTGGAAGGCAGCAGAGCGTGATCCGCTGTAATGTGGAGAGCCCGGCAGGGCAAGGGCGGAGACTGGAAGACAGCAGAGCGTGATCCGCTGTAATGTGGAGAGCCCGGCAGGGCAAGGGCGAAGGCTGGAAGGCAGCAGAGCGTGATCCGCTGCAATGTGGAGAGCCCGGCAGGGCAAGGGCGGAGACTGGAAGGCAGCAGAGCGTGATCAGCTGCAGTGTGGAGAGCCCAGAGGAGCGGGCTGTGAGGCAGGGAGCCTGGAAGGCTATGGCTGGAGGCAGCAGGGTGGAGCAAGCTACAAGGCAGGGTCCAAGCAGGAGTGAAGGTAAGCAGCATACAAGATCCGTAGAAAGAAGCAAAAGGTGGAGGAAGAACTCTCAGATGCAAGAGGCTGAGCCACTGCAGGCAGCAGCCTTTATACTGCCTAGCCCAGCACAGAGGCAGGCTAATTGGTTGCACCTGGCTAAACACACCTGCAGGCAATCGGCCACCTCCCTTTCTGTTCCTGGGCTGGTGGAAGCAGGGCAAGTCTCTAGGGCTTCTGGGGGGTGTAGTTCCATTGATAACCAATAGGAACAGCCAGGAATCAATGCTTGCAGCCAGGTGCATTATGGTATGCGTAGTTTGTTGGAAATAATAATTAAGCAGCAAAGTCTCGCAAATGGGAAATAAAGTTTCCAAAGTAAATATAGATAGATCCAAGAGTCTGTTGTAAATAAATGATAAACATATAGTCCAAATTGAGCGTAAATGGATGCGTCCATGGCGCAGGCATGACAGTAAGTGGTTGCTGTTCTATCTTTAATGGCCGCAGACTATCCTTTGTTACCTCATGACATTCTAAAGGCTTGTCTTTCCATGGAAAGAACAAGTGCTCCTCTGTCTGTTTTTGCACCGGGGTTGATGTGTGACATGTTCTTTTCATCGTTGCATTTTTATAAATTGGGTCTTGTTCAGCTGATAAGTCATGTAATGTCATTATTGAATTTAATTCCATCATGTCCATTGACAGGCGCGCTGCTCTGAAAGGTTTTTGTGGGTCAATTTCCTGTGTGTGTGAAGGATTTCCCATATTTTTCTCCTGTACCAGAACCCATAGTGCTCTTGCACGGGCTGCCTTCACTTTCCTTTGTGTTGATATTTCGTTTGAGGACAGCTGTGTTAAAGATTTCGCAGTTGTGTCGTGGTTTCTCATTCCATTGGAGGATTCCAGGCGGGCCTTTACACTAGATTTCGCTTTCTCAACTTGAGGAAGCAGCTGCAGATCTTGATCCTGTTTTGACAAAGCAGCAAGCGTGCACCTTTCCGCAGCGGCACCACCAGGGGGCAGTGTCGGCAGAGCATCCACGCTCAAACGATCGTTCGGCACAGGGGTCTGAGCTTCACAGCTCGGGGGGGCGACTCCACGGCACCCGGAGGCAGCCAGTCCCTCCCGTCCCCGCCATTCCTCACCCCCCCCCTCCTCCCCAACAGAGAGCCCAGCGGCCAAGTCAGGTCGAGCAGCCAGAGGCGCAGCCACCACCTCCCAGCCTCCACCGCTCTCCCTGCCGGCTCCCCGCGAGGCCCACGACCCGTCCCCCGCCTCGGGAGCCAGGGCCACGGCAGGCCCGCCGAGCGCCACAGCCAGACAGGGGGATCCACGGCAGCAGCCAGGTAGGGGCACACTCAGACGGGGAGTTGCTGGCACTGCGCAGGGGAGGAGGGGCGGGGAGGGGGGAGCGGAGTCAGTTCTGGTCTGCTGTTGGCTGGGAGTGGTGTGGTATTTGTGTTTTCCGCCACAAGCCTACTGTGTGGGGGAGGATCAAACACAGCAAAAGTGGCATTCAGGTTTCTTACCTTTTTTTCTCGCGTCGTCATGTCTACATTACTCTTCGTACGTTGTGTTTGTTGGCTCGAGTTTTGTCCTTTAGATATTGTGGCAAATGCTTGGGCGATAGATGGTTGATTCTTACTGAGAGGTAAGCCCGGGTGCATGTTCATTTCTGTTTTCCCTCTCAATCGTGTTCTGGGCCTGGGTGCGATAGGTGACATCTTCAAATCGCCGCCATTTTCCTTCTTACTCATAATGTTGGGCAGGGAGCACAGGTGGTGCCTCTATCCAGTAAGCTATCAGTGCTCGAGCACGCGTGAGTGGGCACTTCTGACACTGTGCCCGTTCAGGAAACAGTGGGCCAGCAAGGGTCGCAAGGTCGCCCCAAGAGCCCAAAGACCCTAAGACTCTGCGACCTGACTCCGCGGCCGCTCCGCGGTTAGTGGGAGCTTTTAACTTCCTCTCCCTCTCCGAGGAAACAAGGTAGAAAGAGGACTGAATCTGGATCAGCAATGGAAATCTTCGGAGTCTCTCTCCCTAAGACTCTGCGACCTGACTCAGTTGTGCTTGGGTCAGTTCATCCCCGGATAATGTCAGGTTCAGGATATATGATTTAGCTAGGTTCACTCTCAGCCCAGCCACCCTCCCAAATCTCCGGATTTCTGTGATCACTGCTGGGACGGATGAGTCCGGCTTCCCAAGGGTCAGAAGCTTATAGTCGGCAAATGCTCTTACTTTATGTTCTTCCCTCTTGAAGGGTATGCCTGTGATGTCCCTGTTCATATGGCTTGTGGTGAGGAAAGATTCCAAATAAATGATGAAAAGCAGGGGCAATCGGGGCAACCCTGTTTGGTGCCTCTGGCTAGTTTTATCTGGGTCGAGAGTCCATTCACCAGGAGTCGGACCGTCAGGTTTCTATAGTTTGCTCTAACCATGGCCACCATTTTCCCCATAGTGTTAAACAGGAATGTCCACTCCACCCTGTTGAACGCTTTCTCGGCTTCTAGTGAGAGGAGAACCGCCGGAGTTCCCCGCTTCTGTGTCTTTTCCAGGATGTGGCAGAATCTCCTGATATTGTCATGGGCTTGTCTTTGGCTAATGAACCCTGATTGATCGGGGTGGATTAATTGTGGAAGTAGGACTTGCAGCCTATAGACCAGAATCCTGGTGTAAATGTTGGCGTCTATATTAATCGGTGCAATGGGTCTGTACGTGCCACACTGCAAAGGGTTCTTATCTGGTTTAGGAAAGAGGAGAATTTGTGCCCCATCCATCGTAGGGGTGATGCCTCCCGAGGAGGCAAAGGTGTTGAAGAGCGCTGCTAATCTGGGAGCCAGGATGTGGCGATAGGCCTTATAAAACCCTGGAGTGTACCTGTCTGGGCAAGGGGCTTTGCAGGACAGGAGCCTTTTATTTTTAACCCGGAGTACCTCCTCTTGGGTAAGTTCTGCCTCAAGAGCCTTGCTCTCTGCTATGGGTGTTTTTGGAAGTTTGTGAGTGTTTTTGGGAGTGTGAGTGGCCTGGGGAACTCTAGTTGAGTCTCCTCTTCGGGGTTGTCTGAACTATATATCTGAATGATAGCATCTGGCACACTTAGATGGAATCGTCAACATTAATCTTAGTAACATCTAGATGGAAATGTGAATGTTGGTATATGCCACACTTGCATGGAATCGTGAACGTTGGCCTGAGTCGCATCTAGTTAGGATTGTCAATGTGAGCAAGTGCCACACTTGGATGGAATTGTGAATGATGGCAGGTGCAACACTTGGATGGAATTGTGAATGATAGCCAAACTTGGATGGAATTGTGAACATTGGCCTGAGCCGCATCTGGGTAGTATTGTGAATGTTAGCAAGTGCCACACTTACATGGAGTTTTGAATGTCAGCATATGCCACACTTAGAATCGTAAATGTTCCTTACCTATGTCTTAGATCATAACTCAACCCAAACGCTCACCCACCTAACACTATGCTTACTCTCTTCTCTACACCATCAGTCATTTAGAGTACAGCTATACCCCTCGATCAAATTCAGCCTAAATGCTCACATACGAACATTACCCCATAAAAACCTCATCATTCTAATAAAACGCTGCTATATGCCATGACAAACCGGCCTAGCGGCACACGTAAGCGTCCTACAGGCCTGACGCAGCCAAAATCTATTCTTGGTGTCCACCTGCCAGACTGCACACATTCAATTGATACCAATAACACCATACCTAAATGCTAGGATGCAGCTACCATCAGGCAATTACACCAGCTGCACACATAACTGGTGTACCCAAGCACCCTATGACACCTTATTCTCTTAACTGACCTGGACTAGGGTCCACGAGGGCGTTCAACCTACCAGCGCTTTGAGGTCACACCAATGATATATAGAGCGTTATATAAATGCCAAATAACATAACATATAGGTTCTCATAGAAGTTTACAAATTGGGCCATAATGTGGGGAGTAGAGTGTACTTCCTCCCTTTGGGGGGTGGTAATACCCTTAATCGTTTGGGCGGCTCCCTTTTGCTTGAGCTGTCTAGCCAGCATTCTGTTTGCCTTATTGGCCTGTATGTAGTATTTGTGTTTTAAGGCTAGTAGCCCCCATTCAGCTTTTTTCGTCTGGATCATGTTCAGCTGCCCTCTGATATGGAGATATCCTTTTCGCAGTTTTCTCGAGGGATTTCGGGTCATTCTCCCCATTGTGTCCTGAAGATCACTTTCTAATTGGGTCTCCATGTCGTGCTGTTGATTTCGCCACTGTGCCGGGAGAACTATGAGTTCCCCTTTCAGGGCTGCATTGAAGGTGTCCCAGATTGTCGACTCTGGCAAACCTGATCCCTCGTTTTGTTCGAAGTACTCCCTAATTTTAGATTATATATCCGTGCATATGGCAACGTTGGATAGGGCTTCTTTTGGGAATGACCAGCACCAGAGTCCCTGCCGGGGGCACAATGTGTTACTTGTCACTACCATTGGTGCGTGGTCCGAGAGGGGTGTTGCTGACCCCCACATGTAATCAATGCAGATAGGAGAAAGTGTGGTGTATGTGGGAGTAGAAGGTTATTGCCAGATCCGTTCCCCTCAGAGAAACCCAAAAGTCTAATAGTGCAAGGTGTCCCACCTTCCTTTGGAGAGCTGGAGTCGGTGGGGTTTGTGGGCATTGTGTTGGAGCGGTCCTATCCCTTAGGGGGTCCCACGCTAGATTAAAATCTCCCATGAGGATGATCTCCCCTTGTGCGAACCCCTCTAGTTAATCGAGTACTGCTCGGAGAAACCTGTCCTGCCCAGAGTTGGAGGTGTAAACCGTGGCTAACGTATTATGGGTTGTATCGATTTCTAACGTGACGAAGGCGTATCTGCCTTCCTTGTCTGCTTTGGTGGAGATGATTCAAGTCGTTAGCCCCGATCTAATTGCAATCAGCACCCCTCCTACCTTGCTTGCTGCATTTGCTTGTGTGATTGATTGGAAACATCTCAGCTTAAGGCAATGTGAGTTGTGCCTTCCTGATGTGGGTTTCATTAGGAGCTAAGACATCCGGTGCGTGGTGTACCAGTAACCTCTCTAACTTTCTCAGTTTTACCGGGGTGTTTAAGCCCCGTATATTCATCAATAGTATTTTAAGCATCTAAACGGGTGTGACCGCCTTGGGTTCTCGTATTGCTCCTAGATCGGTGTTCCTTCCGGTGGGAGGGGGGGGGGACAGAGGGGGAGTGAGAGGGAGAAAGGGAGAGAGGGAAGGAGGGGGGAGGGGATATATATATATATATATATATATTGCATGCTCCCAAACCCCTGAAACTGGTGAGCTCATCCCGGACATTGGCACCCTTAAGGGCTTATCAAGCCCCAAAGGAGTACCCTATAATCTCCTGGACTCAGTCTTGGTGCCAGGCTCAAAGTATGTGTTGAACTTCATGGGACTATATTCTCAGCTTAGTGAGGCTGAGCCTTTCTGTACAGGGTGTGGCTGTGGGACTACTTTACCTGAAGTGACAGGGTACGGGTAAGGGACTACTTGCCTGGAACTACTTGCAAGGCTATTTAAACCGCACCCTGCAAACAGAACACGCTTTGCGTTATTCTGCACTCCTGCAGTGTAACGCTCACTGTGTCTTCTCAGCTCTTGAACTTCTTCAGCCACGCCTGTCCAGAGTTTTCAATCCATTGGCACCTGTAAAAGGAAAAGAGGAAAACAGGAGTTATTAAAGCAACGAAGGCCTTACCTGCAGTCTAACATTCCGGCCTTGCCTTCAGCTTATTCCCGGACCGCCGCATCTGCAGAGAAGAAGCAGAGAAGAAGGTACCCGCACAGGCATCTTACAGTCACCCGGGGTCGGCATCCTCCAGGAACTTCATTGAGCGGTTCTTCCATCACCTTCCTGGAATCACGCCGCACCTGCAGAATCGAAAAGACACAGCAGGTTAGTCACGCACAGAAAAGAAAAGCTATTCAAACATTCAGCGCGCCTCGCATAGCGCTATACTCACCTGCAAGAAACCTGCTCAACATCGTAAGGAGAGTCAATCCTTCATCCGAAAACCGCTCGACACCGCGCCTGAAAGAAAAGGACAAACACTAGTTAAAACTTGGGCGACAAGGACTTTAAGCATCTATTCCAAGCAGCCTTTGGTATAGAGACTTACCAGCTTACTCCGGCTCTTCCAAAATCAGCAACCCCCATAGGATCAGTGAAGTAACTTGATCTTGGGAAATACTGTGCATACCTCGCCCCTGCTAGAGATTGCAGGACGGAGAGCCCACCTCTTAAAAACCCAAAGTGAGCCAGAGGAAGAGAAGGGAATCGGAAGGTGGTGAAGCCAATCCGGCTCCATTCAGTTGGCTAATATCTTATTTCGACATTGCAGGCAAACACCTCCTGAGGTGAGAACGAAGGGAAGACGCGGGCTAGCACCATCATTTAAGCAGCGCAACACCAGTGCAGACGTCATCTTTCGGCCACGAGCTACGCCCCGTGGAGACCAGGTGAGCGAGAGAGAGAGAGAGAGAGAGACCGAGACCGCCGGAAGACGTACTAGAGATTTTGCTTACAGCCAGCAACAAAGTCTTTGTACCTCTGCTGTTGGAACACATTTTGTTTGCAGCTGGTGCAGGGATAAGAATGAGAATCCATTTACGTGCGAAACACCTATAGCGTTATCATTTTCATTACACTTAACCAACTTGGAGCTCCAGGTTGGTACAATTAAGGGGTATCTGGTAGCGCTCTCCATTTTTATGCGCCCCCGCTGAAGAGGGATCTTTCGTCAAGATTCCTCTTGTTATACAATTCTTAAAAGGACTGACAAATACATTTCCCCTAGCCCCTTTTTATGTCCCAACCTGGGACCTCAACTTGGTGTTGAGATTTCTAGTGTGCTCCTTTTGAGCCCATCCATACATGCCCTTTAAGGTTATTAACTTTGAAGACCATCTTTTTAGTGGCCTGAAGAGTGAGTGAACGTCAGACCTTGTCCTGCAAACCTCCTACAATCTTCTATAAGGAAAAGGTGGTTCTTAAGGTTAAGCCAACCTTCTTACCTAAGATTGTGTCCGAGTTCCATTTAACTCAGAAAATAATTGTACCTTCATTGTATCCTCTCCTCATCCTGGAGAGGTTACACAGGCTTGATCCAAGGCGTGCACTGACATTTTACATTTCCAGGGTGTCTAAAATAAGAGACGATTACCAATTTCTTGTAGGTTGCACGGGCCACAAGTTTGGTATGGCAATTTCTAAACAAACTTTGCCAAGATGGATCATTTTAGGAATATCTGAATGCTACAAATTAGTGGGAAAGGATCCCCCGGAGGGTCTTAGAGCTCATTCGACCAGGGGCAGGGCTACCTCTACTGCATTACAGAGCGGTGCCCCAATTAAATATATTTGTGCTGCAGTCACATAAGCATCAGTACACACTTTTACCAAACACTATAATCTGGACTCTTCCTCAAGCCAGGAAGGTTTATTTGGAAAGGCAGTGCTACATTTGGTGCACAAAGACCTATGAAGAAACTCCTGTATTATTATGAGTCTGAACATTCTGACTCCGTCCTCCAGGAATACATTCACTGCTTTGGGAGTTTATCATAAGATGAGAATATGTGGGAGGACACAATCCATTCGAAGAACAAGTTACTTATCCATGGTAATATTCTTTCGACTGGATATTCCTCCCACGTATTCCTCCTCGCCCCTTCCAGCCTGCCCCGCAGTAGAATTTTCCATGTGATTGCAGGAGGTGTAACTGTCGGATATCCTATACATGCTTTAAAAACAGAACTGAAGCCAACGGTTGCTGCGCGCATTTTATACCATCAATGACATCGAGATGGAGGCCTCCGAGGGACATTGAGTTGACAGGCATCGACGTACAGTGCCCTCTGCTGGAAAAAATTGCCGAAGCTGGATATGGAAATATCATAAGATGAGGAATACGTGGGAGGAGCATCCAGTCGAAAGATAGTTACTATGGGTAAGTAAATTGCTCATCTCTTCCGCTCTGGGGGTCTGAGGTGTAGAAAGATTTATATAACTGGTTAAATTCTAGTAATTTTCTAGTTCAGACTATACCATTCCTTAGCCTTCTCTATGAAGCTCTATTCGCCCAGTCCTACTCTTACCTGGGCTATATAAACCACACCCTGACTGCGGAACACGCTTCGTGTTATTCTGCAACCAGCAGCGTGACGCTCACCGTGTCCAGCTCCTGGTCTTCAGCATCTTCCTGTAATCCTGCAAGAACAAGAACAAGATTATTCTGTCTTGCCTGAGAAAACGCCATCCAGCATTCAGCATCTCAACTGGGCTGCAATCTGTGGAAACCGAGAGAAGAAGAAACATCACTCACCTGAGAGTGCTAGCTTAAGGACTTCCGGCGAACCGCTACCACAGCTGCTGTTCGAACATTGCGACCTGCAATAATGAGAAAGGGAACAACAATATTAGAATGTGTGCTTCCAAAACATCGAATTCCATCAGTCTTACCTGAATTCCATTGCGCTACGCCACGTTTCCATCCGGAGCACCACAGCAACATCTGCAAAGGAAAAGAGACATATTCAGGTTCACTTTCAATATTAAACAACCGCACAGTGCTGTACTTACCTTAACGGATTCCGGGGGCCTGTTTTTCGTCGCGCTCTCATCCACTCGCAGCACCACAGTGGCCTGTAAGGAGAAGAAGAAAACACAGGTTAGCTTTAAAAGACAATAAGGGCGCTGTGCTTCGCGCTTTCTCTTACCTAGAAAACGTGCCTCTCCATCCAGCACGCCAGCGTCAAGACCTTCGCACCTGAAAAGAAGGAGATAGACATTAATGAATTCCCACCATAAACAGAACAAAGACTTACAATTAACAAACCTACCTGCCTACCAGCAGATTCGGGGTCACAGCAGGCCTGGGCCCAAGAAAGGCGTACTGCACCAGTGAAGAAACTCGGGCAGCTCGCCAACAAATGTCAAGCTCCCCTGCACAAGAAACGCAGGACGAATAGCTCACCCTACAAATAACTAAGGTGAGAAAAGAACCCAGTGGGAAGGGAATCGATCAGAGGGAGGTGGGAGATTCACCCATTAGAGACAGTTATCACAAATCCTCCCTTCTGTAATTGCAGATTCATTATTCAGCACTGGGCAACTATGCATCCAGGGTTCCAGATCTCAGAACCTCCAGACGCCCCTGGGTATATCAGGTGAGCGTAACAGTAAGTCAAAAACAAACTTTCTTCACTTAAAATAACTTCTGATATACAATCAGATTTCTTTTAACTTCAAGAACCCCTATTGCTCCAATTCTCATTTGCACAAGAAACCCACAATGGATCATTTGCCATACATATTCAGACGACATGTCTCGATATGCTTTCATAACATGGTTCAAATATCTTGTTCTCATATCAGTCAAGGCAGTGCAGTCAACCAATAAGTGCCTTAACGTTTCTTTCTTTGAAGATAACTTGCAGAATCTGCAAATGTTCTCTATTTGAGTGATTATTTTACGTTTTGCCAAACGTCTTTAGTAGGCCATAAGTTGAATCGTAATCGCATGAATTCGACTCTTTGTGGTTGATGGATATTTTAGAATGTATGACTCAGGAGTGCTATATTTCTTAGGTTGAAATGGATTTTCATCAAAGTCCCGATAGGTCTTGCATTTGGCAATAGTTCTAATCCAGTCCCACTGAAAAAGCTTTGTTTTTACTCTGATTGGATTTTGTATTAAGTCAACCAAAGAGAGCTCTAAAGTCGCTCTAAAGTATGCAAGACTACTCGGCGCCAATTGGAAATGCTTGCAGAAAATATGTAGTTAGCCAACATCCCTATTATCATGGTTGACTGGAGAGCCAAAATGCACTTCCTAAATAGGGCTATTATCTGCCACAAGTACCGTGCGTGTAAGGAAATTAAACCAAGCTCATGCCTTATCCAGGCTATAGGAGTGCAGTTAGGCAACAGCAAAACGTGCCGCCAATATTTGCCTTCTAGCAACACCCATGCTCTCTCTGGTATTACAGGTTTGGTTTCTGAAGCATATAAGAGGATGGGTGTCACTTTTTGCGGGTAGTATGTTATTGCCGGTGCAGCTGTAAATTTGCCATATTTGGCTTGGGTGATCGTGGCTTGTGAAATTGTATTGGTTAATTTAGTTTTTAAAGTTTCCATGTATACATCCGCATCTCCATGGTCAGCAATGACTATTCCTAGATAAGTATAGCGGCTAACACACTCTAGTTCTATGCCCTCCAAAGACCATCTGTATTTTTTGTTTATTTGATTCTTGTGCCTAACCCTGCGAGAAAACCTGTTTGGAACGGATCTCATTGGAAGTATTCAGACATCCAGTAGTTAAAACAATATAAATCTCGAGAAGATTTTTCCCACAGCATCCAAGAGGGCGATCGGTCTGTAGTTGTTTGCACATGACCTATTCCCCCCTCTTGAATATGGGAACAATAATCGAACGCCGCCAAGAGTCCAGTATGACATTGGATTTTATAATTTGTCTAAAGATGCTATGAAGAATCTTCGCCCATATAGTCAGATGTTGTTTAAAGATAATATTGTTTAGACCATCAGGGCCAGGTGCCCTAGAACTACTAGACCTATTGATATAAAGTAAAACATCCTCTTCAAGAATTTGCAGCCCTTCATAGATCTATCTAAGACAAAATTTTGTTCACTAGCAATTGGAAGAGCATACAACCATGTGAAGTGATCAACCCATTCATTCTCATTCACACCATTTAACTGAACTGGCATTTGACCAGAGGGATTTGCTGTGTTAATTAGTGACCAAATTTGGGCTGTATTTTTAGTGGCAATGGTTTTAAGCATTGTCTCTCCATCAGATTGATGCAGTTGAATTTGATAAGATCTTGTCCAATTCGTGTATGTGCAGTTTGCAGCACTGATCAGCTTACTTTTATCACTAAATTATGATTTTATTATTGCTCTTTTCTGCCTTCGCAATAGAACGTTTCTCTTTTGCACTTCTGCATCGTGTTCATGTTTTGGTTTGAAGTAAACATGTGTCAATGTGCTTGAATACATTTGATATATATGTAGCAAAGCCCTATATGGTTGTGTCTTGCATGTGACTGCAGTATGGCTTGCTTCAATATTCTCATTTAATGATGTTAGTGCTTGCTCATTCCAGCGAAATCTCGTTCTCGCATTATTTGCAATCATGCGAAGAGGAAAAATGTGAGTGTTCATGTTTACCGATATGGATTCAAGCGACCACTGTAAAGTCAGAAGTTTGTGGTCGCTATGCAACTGTTTAACCACCTTAAAGTCTATGGCTCGATTGAATGTATTTGTATCAACAAAGATATAATCAATGATAGATGAACTCTGTGCTCTCTGCCAAGTGCTCTGAGGGGGAATGTCTCCCGCTAGGGATCCATTGCACATGACAAAGTTCCTTTCGGTCGTCAATTTCTGCCATTTCATGCATGATAAATTCCTATTATAGTTTTGCGGTGTTAACAGTTGCATGTTCAGATCTCCTATCAGTATGGCGTTTGAGATTTCTGCTGCTTGTAGTGCATTATTAAACAACTGCTCTAGATCATTGAAAAATATGTTGTCTGTTATGCCTAAAGGATTGCGATAAATGTTTATTATTGCAATAACTCCCCCTGGATAGATAACCTTAACCATTTGAAGGTATGGATTTGGTGCCTCCAAGGGTAGTATTTGCAAACCCTCGTTTTTTTTAATTGCGACCAATAGCCTACAAGATGGTTTACCTCTTAAGGAGGTTTTAGCAGGATGCAAAATAATAGTATGATCATCCCATATGGGTTTTTCGGTCACCCAAGTCTCCTGCATTGCTACAATATCAAATGTGGTGAGGAATTAATTACTTGTACCAAGCAAGTGTGAGTACCCGCACGTATGCCAGCTTGCTAAAGACAGGACAAGCTGGTGGATGTCAAAGATGGTTATGATTGATAATTCTGCGCCAGTCCATGAGACCCATTATTGTAGCTTGTTCCCATCTTCTTGGATACTCTTTATCTTGAGGTTTTTGTACTCTGCTAGCCAGAAAAGGGTTGGAATTCCTTACAGGTTTCTGTTCATTTTTAGGGTTAATCACTGCGCCAACACGAAGCCTAAAGTGAATAATTCCATAAATGCTTGTCGCAATAATTTCTAACCACATTTGACATTAGCCACAAACTGACTATAGACAAGTCACCCTCATTGAGAAATTCTACTTGGTCAATGTCCAAAGAGCTAACCTCCTGCAGACTTCCAATTTCCTCGAAAATGGCTAGAACACTTGTTCTGTTTAGGTCATAAGTAGGATAGGGAGCAGGTCGACACTTCAGAGTTAGCCGATGGTGTTTGCTCCACTTATCTACCTGTTTAGGAGTATACAGAGCTGGAATATTAGATCCTCGTGTGTTCAGTCTTGATGTAGCATTTGCACACTGGTCATCATAACCTGTTGAATGTGAAGATGTCAAATTAAAGTTTACATGTTTCATATGGGTATGTGGACCTATTTGTGGCCCAGGTTCAAAATGGCCAATGTTTGGTTGAGTTGACTTAATGTATGTCAAAACCAGACAATCTTTATCACAGCCCCCTCTTTGCCTGAAGCCAATTTGCAGCCAAACTTTCCACACAAGAGCACAGTCTGTAGGAGTATGAGAAAGCACCTAACAGACTAGGGGCTTGAGTGAAAAGGCAGGAGCAGCAGCAACAGAGCTAGAGGAAACAACAATAACAGCTGTTTACTACTTTGATCAAAAGTACCAACCATATCCGACACCACCCCCTATTTCCCACTCTTACCTGCTCCGTGAAGAACAAGACCCGAATGGGATGTGGCGATAGGCCTTATAAAACCCTGGAGTGTACCTGTCTGGGCAAGGGGCTTTGCAGGACAGGAGCCTTTTATTTTTAACCCGGAGTACCTCCTCTTGGGTAAGTTCTGCCTCAAGAGCCTTGCTCTCTGCTATGGGTGTTTTTGGAAGTTTGTGAGTGTTTTTGGGAGTGTGAGTGGCCTGGGGAACTCTAGTTGAGTCTCCTCTTCGGGGTTGTCTGAACTATATATCTGAATGATAGCATCTGGCACACTTAGATGGAATCGTCAACATTAATCTTAGTAACATCTAGATGGAAATGTGAATGTTGGTATATGCCACACTTGCATGGAATCGTGAACGTTGGCCTGAGTCGCATCTAGTTAGGATTGTCAATGTGAGCAAGTGCCACACTTGGATGGAATTGTGAATGATGGCAGGTGCAACACTTGGATGGAATTGTGAATGATAGCCAAACTTGGATGGAATTGTGAACATTGGCCTGAGCCGCATCTGGGTAGTATTGTGAATGTTAGCAAGTGCCACACTTACATGGAGTTTTGAATGTCAGCATATGCCACACTTAGAATCGTAAATGTTCCTTACCTATGTCTTAGATCATAACTCAACCCAAACGCTCACCCACCTAACACTATGCTTACTCTCTTCTCTACACCATCAGTCATTTAGAGTACAGCTATACCCCTCGATCAAATTCAGCCTAAATGCTCACATACGAACATTACCCCATAAAAACCTCATCATTCTAATAAAACGCTGCTATATGCCATGACAAACCGGCCTAGCGGCACACATAAGCGTCCTACAGGCCTGACGCAGCCAAAATCTATTCTTGGTGTCCACCTGCCAGACTGCACACATTCAATTGATACCAATAACACCATACCTAAATGCTAGGATGCAGCTACCATCAGGCAATTACACCAGCTGCACACATAACTGGTGTACCCAAGCACCCTATGACACCTTATTCTCTTAACTGACCTGGACTAGGGTCCACGAGGGCGTTCAACCTACCAGCGCTTTGAGGTCACACCAATGATATATAGAGCGTTATATAAATGCCAAATAACATAACATATAGGTTCTCATAGAAGTTTACAAATTGGGCCATAATGTGGGGAGTAGAGTGTACTTCCTCCCTTTGGGGGGTGGTAATACCCTTAATCGTTTGGGCGGCTCCCTTTTGCTTGAGCTGTCTAGCCAGCATTCTGTTTGCCTTATTGGCCTGTATGTAGTATTTGTGTTTTAAGGCTAGTAGCCCCCATTCAGCTTTTTTCGTCTGGATCATGTTCAGCTGCCCTCTGATATGGAGATATCCTTTTCGCAGTTTTCTCGAGGGATTTCGGGTCATTCTCCCCATTGTGTCCTGAAGATCACTTTCTAATTGGGTCTCCATGTCGTGCTGTTGATTTCGCCACTGTGCCGGGAGAACTATGAGTTCCCCTTTCAGGGCTGCATTGAAGGTGTCCCAGATTGTCGACTCTGGCAAACCTGATCCCTCGTTTTGTTCGAAGTACTCCCTAATTTTAGATTATATATCCGCGCATATGGCAACGTTGGATAGGGCTTCTTTTGGGAATGACCAGCACCAGAGTCCCTGCCGGGGGCACAATGTGTTACTTGTCACTACCATTGGTGCGTGGTCCGAGAGGGGTGTTGCTGACCCCCACATGTAATCAATGCAGATAGGAGAAAGTGTGGTGTATGTGGGAGTAGAAGGTTATTGCCAGATCCGTTCCCCTCAGAGAAACCCAAAAGTCTAATAGTGCAAGGTGTCCCACCTTCCTTTGGAGAGCTGGAGTCGGTGGGGTTTGTGGGCATTGTGTTGGAGCGGTCCTATCCCTTAGGGGGTCCCACGCTAGATTAAAATCTCCCATGAGGATGATCTCCCCTTGTGCGAACCCCTCTAGTTAATCGAGTACTGCTCGGAGAAACCTGTCCTGCCCAGAGTTGGAGGTGTAAACCGTGGCTAACGTATTATGGGTTGTATCGATTTCTAACGTGACGAAGGCGTATCTGCCTTCCTTGTCTGCTTTGGTGGAGATGATTCAAGTCGTTAGCCCCGATCTAATTGCAATCAGCACCCCTCCTACCTTGCTTGCTGCATTTGCTTGTGTGATTGATTGGAAACATCTCAGCTTAAGGCAATGTGAGTTGTGCCTTCCTGATGTGGGTTTCATTAGGAGCTAAGACATCCGGTGCGTGGTGTACCAGTAACCTCTCTAACTTTCTCAGTTTTACCGGGGTGTTTAAGCCCCGTATATTCATCAATAGTATTTTAAGCATCTAAACGGGTGTGACCGCCTTGGGTTCTCGTATTGCTCCTAGATCGGTGTTCCTTCCGGTGGGAGGGGGGGGGACAGAGGGGGAGTGAGAGGGAGAAAGGGAGAGAGGGAAGGAGGGGGGAGGGGATATATATATATATATATATATATATATATATATATATATATATATATATATATATATATATATATATATATATATATATATATATATATATTGCATGCTCCCAAACCCCTGAAACTGGTGAGCTCATCCCGGACATTGGCACCCTTAAGGGCTTATCAAGCCCCAAAGGAGTACCCTATAATCTCCTGGACTCAGTCTTGGTGCCAGGCTCAAAGTATGTGTTGAACTTCATGGGACTATATTCTCAGCTTAGTGAGGCTGAGCCTTTCTGTACAGGGTGTGGCTGTGGGACTACTTTACCTGAAGTGACAGGGTACGGGTAAGGGACTACTTGCCTGGAACTACTTGCAAGGCTATTTAAACCGCACCCTGCAAACAGAACACGCTTTGCGTTATTCTGCACTCCTGCAGTGTAACGCTCACTGTGTCTTCTCAGCTCTTGAACTTCTTCAGCCACGCCTGTCCAGAGTTTTCAATCCATTGGCACCTGTAAAAGGAAAAGAGGAAAACAGGAGTTATTAAAGCAACGAAGGCCTTACCTGCAGTCTAACATTCCGGCCTTGCCTTCAGCTTATTCCCGGACCGCCGCATCTGCAGAGAAGAAGCAGAGAAGAAGGTACCCGCACAGGCATCTTACAGTCACCCGGGGTCGGCATCCTCCAGGAACTTCATTGAGCGGTTCTTCCATCACCTTCCTGGAATCACGCCGCACCTGCAGAATCGAAAAGACACAGCAGGTTAGTCACGCACAGAAAAGAAAAGCTATTCAAACATTCAGCGCGCCTCGCATAGCGCTATACTCACCTGCAAGAAACCTGCTCAACATCGTAAGGAGAGTCAATCCTTCATCCGAAAACCCCTCGACACCGCGCCTGAAAGAAAAGGACAAACACTAGTTAAAACTTGGGCGACAAGGACTTTAAGCATCTATTCCAAGCAGCCTTTGGTATAGAGACTTACCGGCTTACTCCGGCTCTTCCAAAATCAGCAACCCCCATAGGATCAGTGAAGTAACTTGATCTTGGGAAATACTGTGCATACCTCGCCCCTGCTAGAGATTGCAGGACGGAGAGCCCACCTCTTAAAAACCCAAAGTGAGCCAGAGGAAGAGAAGGGAATCGGAAGGTGGTGAAGCCAATCCGGCTCCATTCAGTTGGCTAATATCTTATTTCGACATTGCAGGCAAACACCTCCTGAGGTGAGAACGAAGGGAAGACGCGGGCTAGCACCATCATTTAAGCAGCGCAACACCAGTGCAGACGTCATCTTTCGGCCACGAGCTACGCCCCGTGGAGACCAGGTGAGCGAGAGAGAGAGAGAGAGAGACCGAGACCGCCGGAAGACGTACTAGAGATTTTGCTTACAGCCAGCAACAAAGTCTTTGTACCTCTGCTGTTGGAACACATTTTGTTTGCAGCTGGTGCAGGGATAAGAATGAGAATCCATTTACGTGCGAAACACCTATAGCGTTATCATTTTCATTACACTTAACCAACTTGGAGCTCCAGGTTGGTACAATTAAGGGGTATCTGGTAGCGCTCTCCATTTGTATGCGCCCCCGCTGAAGAGGGATCTTTCGTCAAGATTCCTCTTGTTATACAATTCTTAAAAGGACTGACAAATACATTTCCCCTAGCCCCTTTTTATGTCCCAACCTGGGACCTCAACTTGGTGTTGAGATTTCTAGTGTGCTCCTTTTGAGCCCATCCATACATGCCCTTTAAGGTTATTAACTTTGAAGACCATCTTTTTAGTGGCCTGAAGAGTGAGTGAACGTCAGACCTTGTCCTGCAAACCTCCTACAATCTTCTATAAGGAAAAGGTGGTTCTTAAGGTTAAGCCAACCTTCTTACCTAAGATTGTGTCCGAGTTCCATTTAACTCAGAAAATAATTGTACCTTCATTGTATCCTCTCCTCATCCTGGAGAGGTTACACAGGCTTGATCCAAGGCGTGCACTGACATTTTACATTTCCAGGGTGTCTAAAATAAGAGACGATTACCAATTTCTTGTAGGTTGCACGGGCCACAAGTTTGGTATGGCAATTTCTAAACAAACTTTGCCAAGATGGATCATTTTAGGAATATCTGAATGCTACAAATTAGTGGGAAAGGATCCCCCGGAGGGTCTTAGAGCTCATTCGACCAGGGGCAGGGCTACCTCTACTGCATTACAGAGCGGTGCCCCAATTAAATATATTTGTGCTGCAGTCACATAAGCATCAGTACACACTTTTACCAAACACTATAATCTGGACTCTTCCTCAAGCCAGGAAGGTTTATTTGGAAAGGCAGTGCTACATTTGGTGCACAAAGACCTATGAAGAAACTCCTGTATTATTATGAGTCTGAACATTCTGACTCCGTCCTCCAGGAATACATTCACTGCTTTGGGAGTTTATCATAAGATGAGAATATGTGGGAGGACACAATCCATTCGAAGAACAAGTTACTTATCCATGGTAATATTCTTTCGACTGGATATTCCTCCCACGTATTCCTCCTCGCCCCTTCCAGCCTGCCCCACAGTAGAATTTTCCATGTGATTGCAGGAGGTGTAACTGTCGGATATCCTATACATGCTTTAAAAACAGAACTGAAGCCAACGGTTGCTGCGCGCATTTTATACCATCAATGACATCGAGATGGAGGCCTCCGAGGGACATTGAGTTGACAGGCATCGACGTACAGTGCCCTCTGCTGGAAAAAATTGCCGAAGCTGGATATGGAAATATCATAAGATGAGGAATACGTGGGAGGAGCATCCAGTCGAAAGATAGTTACTATGGGTAAGTAAATTGCTCATCTCTTCCGCTCTGGGGGTCTGAGGTGTAGAAAGATTTATATAACTGGTTAAATTCTAGTAATTTTCTAGTTCAGACTATACCATTCCTTAGCCTTCTCTATGAAGCTCTATTCGCCCAGTCCTACTCTTACCTGGGCTATATAAACCACACCCTGACTGCGGAACACGCTTCGTGTTATTCTGCAACCAGCAGCGTGACGCTCACCGTGTCCAGCTCCTGGTCTTCAGCATCTTCCTGTAATCCTGCAAGAACAAGAACAAGATTATTCTGTCTTGCCTGAGAAAACGCCATCCAGCATTCAGCATCTCAACTGGGCTGCAATCTGTGGAAACCGAGAGAAGAAGAAACATCACTCACCTGAGAGTGCTAGCTTAAGGACTTCCGGCGAACCGCTACCACAGCTGCTGTTCGAACATTGCGACCTGCAATAATGAGAAAGGGAACAACAATATTAGAATGTGTGCTTCCAAAACATCGAATTCCATCAGTCTTACCTGAATTCCATTGCGCTACGCCACGTTTCCATCCGGAGCACCACAGCAACATCTGCAAAGGAAAAGAGACATATTCAGGTTCACTTTCAATATTAAACAACCGCACAGTGCTGTACTTACCTTAACGGATTCCGGGGGCCTGTTTTTCGTCGCGCTCTCATCCACTCGCAGCACCACAGTGGCCTGTCAGGAGAAGAAGAAAACACAGGTTAGCTTTAAAAGACAATAAGGGCGCTGTGCTTCGCGCTTTCTCTTACCTAGAAAACGTGCCTCTCCATCCAGCACGCCAGCGTCAAGACCTTCGCACCTGAAAAGAAGGAGATAGACATTAATGAATTCCCACCATAAACAGAACAAAGACTTACAATTAACAAACCTACCTGCCTACCAGCAGATTCGGGGTCACAGCAGGCCTGGGCCCAAGAAAGGCGTACTGCACCAGTGAAGAAACTCGGGCAGCTCGCCAACAAATGTCAAGCTCCCCTGCACAAGAAACGCAGGACGAATAGCTCACCCTACAAATAACTAAGGTGAGAAAAGAACCCAGTGGGAAGGGAATCGATCAGAGGGAGGTGGGAGATTCACCCATTAGAGACAGTTATCACAAATCCTCCCTTCTGTAATTGCAGATTCATTATTCAGCACTGGGCAACTATGCATCCAGGGTTCCAGATCTCAGAACCTCCAGACGCCCCTGGGTATATCAGGTGAGCGTAACAGTAAGTCAAAAACAAACTTTCTTCACTTAAAATAACTTCTGATATACAATCAGATTTCTTTTAACTTCAAGAACCCCTATTGCTCCAATTCTCATTTGCACAAGAAACCCACAATGGATCATTTGCCATACATATTCAGACGACATGTCTCGATATGCTTTCATAACATGGTTCAAATATCTTGTTCTCATATCAGTCAAGGCAGTGCAGTCAACCAATAAGTGTCTTAACGTTTCTTTCTTTGAAGATAACTTGCAGAATCTGCAAATGTTCTCTATTTGAGTGATTATTTTACGTTTTGCCAAACGTCTTTAGTAGGCCATAAGTTGAATCGTAATCGCATGAATTCGACTCTTTGTGGTTGATGGATATTTTAGAATGTATGACTCAGGAGTGCTATATTTCTTAGGTTGAAATGGATTTTCATCAAAGTCCCGATAGGTCTTGCATTTGGCAATAGTTCTAATCCAGTCCCACTGAAAAAGCTTTGTTTTTACTCTGATTGGATTTTGTATTAAGTCAACCAAAGAGAGCTCTAAAGTCGCTCTAAAGTATGCAAGACTACTCGGCGCCAATTGGAAATGCTTGCAGAAAATATGTAGTTAGCCAACATCCCTATTATCATGGTTGACTGGAGAGCCAAAATGCACTTCCTAAATAGGGCTATTATCTGCCACAAGTACCGTGCGTGTAAGGAAATTAAACCAAGCTCATGCCTTATCCAGGCTATAGGAGTGCAGTTAGGCAACAGCAAAACGTGCCGCCAATATTTGCCTTCTAGCAACACCCATGCTCTCTCTGGTATTACAGGTTTGGTTTCTGAAGCATATAAGAGGATGGGTGTCACTTTTTGCGGGTAGTATGTTATTGCCGGTGCAGCTGTAAATTTGCCATATTTGGCTTGGGTGATCGTGGCTTGTGAAATTGTATTGGTTAATTTAGTTTTTAAAGTTTCCATGTATACATCCGCATCTCCATGGTCAGCAATGACTATTCCTAGATAAGTATAGCGGCTAACACACTCTAGTTCTATGCCCTCCAAAGACCATCTGTATTTTTTGTTTATTTGATTCTTGTGCCTAACCCTGCGAGAAAACCTGTTTGGAACGGATCTCATTGGAAGTATTCAGACATCCAGTAGTTAAAACAATATAAATCTCGAGAAGATTTTTCCCACAGCATCCAAGAGGGCGATCGGTCTGTAGTTGTTTGCACATGACCTATTCCCCCCTCTTGAATATGGGAACAATAATCGAACGCCGCCAAGAGTCCAGTATGACATTGGATTTTATAATTTGTCTAAAGATGCTATGAAGAATCTTCGCCCATATAGTCAGATGTTGTTTAAAGATAATATTGTTTAGACCATCAGGGCCAGGTGCCCTAGAACTACTAGACCTATTGATATAAAGTAAAACATCCTCTTCAAGAATTTGCAGCCCTTCATAGATCTATCTAAGACAAAATTTTGTTCACTAGCAATTGGAAGAGCATACAACCATGTGAAGTGATCAACCCATTCATTCTCATTCACACCATTTAACTGAACTGGCATTTGACCAGAGGGATTTGCTGTGTTAATTAGTGACCAAATTTGGGCTGTATTTTTAGTGGCAATGGTTTTAAGCATTGTCTCTCCATCAGATTGATGCAGTTGAATTTGATAAGATCTTGTCCAATTCGTGTATGTGCAGTTTGCAGCACTGATCAGCTTACTTTTATCACTAAATTATGATTTTATTATTGCTCTTTTCTGCCTTCGCAATAGAACGTTTCTCTTTTGCACTTCTGCATCGTGTTCATGTTTTGGTTTGAAGTAAACATGTGTCAATGTGCTTGAATACATTTGATATATATGTAGCAAAGCCCTATATGGTTGTGTCTTGCATGTGACTGCAGTATGGCTTGCTTCAATATTCTCATTTAATGATGTTAGTGCTTGCTCATTCCAGCGAAATCTCGTTCTCGCATTATTTGCAATCATGCGAAGAGGAAAAATGTGAGTGTTCATGTTTACCGATATGGATTCAAGCGACCACTGTAAAGTCAGAAGTTTGTGGTCGCTATGCAACTGTTTAACCACCTTAAAGTCTATGGCTCGATTGAATGTATTTGTATCAACAAAGATATAATCAATGATAGATGAACTCTGTGCTCTCTGCCAAGTGCTCTGAGGGGGAATGTCTCCCGCTAGGGATCCATTGCACATGACAAAGTTCCTTTCGGTCGTCAATTTCTGCCATTTCATGCATGATAAATTCCTATTATAGTTTTGCGGTGTTAACAGTTGCATGTTCAGATCTCCTATCAGTATGGCGTTTGAGATTTCTGCTGCTTGTAGTGCATTATTAAACAACTGCTCTAGATCATTGAAAAATATGTTGTCTGTTATGCCTAAAGGATTGCGATAAATGTTTATTATTGCAATAACTCCCCCTGGATAGATAACCTTAACCATTTGAAGGTATGGATTTGGTGCCTCCAAGGGTAGTATTTGCAAACCCTCGTTTTTTTTAATTGCGACCAATAGCCTACAAGATGGTTTACCTCTTAAGGAGGTTTTAGCAGGATGCAAAATAATAGTATGATCATCCCATATGGGTTTTTCGGTCACCCAAGTCTCCTGCATTGCTACAATATCAAATGTGGTGAGGAATTAATTACTTGTACCAAGCAAGTGTGAGTACCCGCACGTATGCCAGCTTGCTAAAGACAGGACAAGCTGGTGGATGTCAAAGATGGTTATGATTGATAATTCTGCGCCAGTCCATGAGACCCATTATTGTAGCTTGTTCCCATCTTCTTGGATACTCTTTATCTTGAGGTTTTTGTACTCTGCTAGCCAGAAAAGGGTTGGAATTCCTTACAGGTTTCTGTTCATTTTTAGGGTTAATCACTGCGCCAACACGAAGCCTAAAGTGAATAATTCCATAAATGCTTGTCGCAATAATTTCTAACCACATTTGACATTAGCCACAAACTGACTATAGACAAGTCACCCTCATTGAGAAATTCTACTTGGTCAATGTCCAAAGAGCTAACCTCCTGCAGACTTCCAATTTCCTCGAAAATGGCTAGAACACTTGTTCTGTTTAGGTCATAAGTAGGATAGGGAGCAGGTCGACACTTCAGAGTTAGCCGATGGTGTTTGCTCCACTTATCTACCTGTTTAGGAGTATACAGAGCTGGAATATTAGATCCTCGTGTGTTCAGTCTTGATGTAGCATTTGCACACTGGTCATCATAACCTGTTGAATGTGAAGATGTCAAATTAAAGTTTACATGTTTCATATGGGTATGTGGACCTATTTGTGGCCCGGGTTCAAAATGGCCAATGTTTGGTTGAGTTGACTTAATGTATGTCAAAACCAGACAATCTTTATCACAGCCCCCTCTTTGCCTGAAGCCAATTTGCAGCCAAACTTTCCACACAAGAGCACAGTCTGTAGGAGTATGAGAAAGCACCTAACAGACTAGGGGCTTGAGTGAAAAGGCAGGAGCAGCAGCAACAGAGCTAGAGGAAACAACAATAACAGCTGTTTACTACTTTGATCAAAAGTACCAACCATATCCGACACCACCCCCTATTTCCCACTCTTACCTGCTCCGTGAAGAACAAGACCCGAAACCTACTTGGCCACAACGGAGGAAATGGAATGAAGAACCAGATAAAGAAGGTCCAGGAGAAGTCCCTTAATCCCAACAGAAAAGGATTGACAACAGTTTGTGTCGTACTGCAGAGCGTCCCGGTTTTTAGTGAAAAGAGTGACCAAAGAAGAAAACAGGAGAGCGTCCACAACAGTCACTTTTGTGTCCAAATGAAACAATCCTCGTAGTTCAGCAGAGCGTCCCAGGGTGCAGGTAAATGAGTCTGTGTATGGAGGTATGGAGGAAGGGGAAAAACAAGGATAGAAGGAGTAAAGGAATGGAAAATGAAAGGGAGGAAAATACAGGTAAGCAGCGGGTCCAAGCGGGAGCGGAAGGTACTTGACCAGGTTTCGGAAGCGATAACGCTGAGTTGCAGAGTTCCGGGGTCGCGACGTACGCTGAGTTGCAGAGTTCCGGGGTTGCGACGTAACAAAATGGTAGGCAGTGGAAATCCAGGTAACGTATGCCGTGTCAGGGGTAACACGAATCAATCCGAAGGAGCCGAATACCAGAAATCAGGGACAGTTCAAAATGGGCAATCCATAATAACAGGCCAAGGAGTCAAAACAGGTTCAAGAAACAAGATTACAGAAAGCGGGTACTACAAAACTGGCTGTAGAACTCAGTTAAGGAGCACCGTTCCGTGTGCATAGCAAGAATAAATAGTACTCGCATACAGACGCAAATGATGGTCCGTACGTATCACGTGACCGTAGCGCCTGACTCGAGTACTAACACGGAATGCTGGATGCTGCAGTTCACACAGAACCGCCGTGTTTTCGGCGTTGAGCCAAACGCCAAGGAATCTTCCAAGTGATTGGAGGGGCAATCGCAAGTCTTCGTGACTTTAAATAGGGTCGATTCACGACAGTACCCCCCCCCCCGCAAAGGGCAGCGCTCCCTGGAATCTCGCAGGCGTGTTTGCCAAAAGGAGCGCAAAAGTCGAGGAGCATGTAGTTTGGGAGCCGGTTCCCAAGTCCTGTCTTCCGGACCATAGCCTTTCCAAACGATCAAATATGAGCGCCCCCCGTTCCTCACTCGGGTGTCCAAAATCGCATTAACCTCATATTCTTCTTCACCCTGAACTTTCAGTGGAGCTGGGGATACAGGGAGACGAGTGCCAGAAACATATGGACAAGTAAGGAAACATTAAACACAGGGTGTACATGCCAAGTGGAAGGGATTCGTAGATGCACTGCAGCTGGATTGATGCAATGTCAAACCTCATAGGGGCCTAGATAGCATGGCAGAAGCTTCTTCTTGCTCCGAAGGGTAAGGTATTTGGTTGATAACCATACCCGGTCACCTGGAGTGTAAACAGGGGCTGGAGAGCGATGTTTATCCGCTTGTTCCTTAGTGCAATGCTGGGCGGCTTGGAGATGGCAAAGAACAGAGGTACGTATAGAGAGCAGTGAACCCCTCATTTTCTTAGCAGCAGGAACATGGTCTAAAGAAGGAAGGATGGCAGGAAGAGTCCTCGAGTGCAGGCCATACAAGGCGTAAAACGGAGAACACCCCACCGATGAATGTCGGGAATTGTTGTAGGCGAATTCAGCGATCCCCAACACAGACAACCAATCTGACTGATGTTGTAGACAGAGACAGCAGAGGTACTGTTCCATGCTAGCATTAGTACGCTCCGTTTGACCGTCTGTGGATGATATTCTGAAGACAGACGAGCATCGATGCCCAGAGCAGTGGTTAATGCATGCCAGAATTGTGACGTAAATTGCGATCCCCAATCGGACATCACCACTGTGGGAAGTCCAAAAAAGCGGACTATATTGTCGAAGAACAGAGAGGCCAATAGGGAGGCAGATGGGATACCTGGACACGGAATAAATCGAGCCATCTTGGTAAACTTGTCCACCACTACTAGGATTGCTGTCTTACCCTGAACCATAGGAAGATCCACTACAAAATCAAGAGTAACCATGTACCATGGGTGCGGAGGCAATGGCATATTCATCAGAAGACCGACTGGTTTACCTGGTTGGCGCTTGCATTGGGTACAGACGGCACACGTGGCAACATATAGATCGACTTCTTTTTTTATTCTGGGCCACCAACACCATCGGCTTAATAACTCATGAGTTTTGGTCCGGCCTGGATATGCTACGCGTTTGGAATCATGGGACCATTCAAGAGCCATTCTCCTTGTCTTGTTGTCTGGCAAATACAAGAGGCCATGAACATAGTGAAGACCCGACACCAGTGTAGCCCCCAATTCTTCAAGAGAGGAGACATGATCCTTGGCCCATCGCCGGACCAGATCCAACAGTGATGAAGAGGCTGCACAAACACAGACTACCGATCCAGTAGGCAAAATCTGTGTTACCGGTTTGTTGGGAGTACAATCGGTGCCAATCCGGGACAAGGCGTCTACCTTCCCATGTAGGGGGCCAGGACGATAGGTCACAGTGAAATCGAACATTGTGAAGAAAAGGTGCCAGCGTATTTGTCGAGCATTGGTACACTTGGCCTGTGACAGACCTTTCAAGTTCCTATGATCGGTATAAACGGTGACCGGATGTCGGACACCCAAGAGATGATGCCTCCATTCCTTAAACGCAGCCCGTATGGCGAAAAACACTCTGTCCATTATTGTATAATTGCGTTCAGCAGGGGACAACGTCCGGGAGAAAAATGCCACAGGGTGCAACTGTTGCATAGAAGGGCAGATTTGCGAAAGGATAGCTCCTACAGCAACAGCAGAGGCATCAGCTTCTACAATAAACGGGAGAGATGGGTTTGGATGTTGTAGAACAGGCGCTGTTGTAAAGGCCTCTTTCAAAGCTTGAAAGGCAAACTGTGCATCAGAGTCCCATATAAAAGGAACGGTTGGGCTGGTAAGGCGTGTAAGGAGAGCTACGATTTCTGAAAAAGAAACAATGAATCTGCGATAAAAGTTTGCAAAGCCCAAGAAGGATTGTAAGGCTTTTACAGAAGTAGGGACAGGCCACTCGAGCACTGCCTGGACTTTGGAAGCACACATATGGACTCCTTCTGCTGATATTTGGAACCCTAAGAATTCAACTGAGGATGCATGAAAAACGCACTTTTCCAGTTTTGCGTATACAGAGTTTTCTCGTAAACGTTGCAAAACAGAGCAAACATGCTGAACGTGTTGAGGCAAATTATCAGAGAAAATCAAGATATCGTCCAGGTATACCACTACATAACAATCCAGCATGTCCCTGAAAATATCGTTGACAAAATGCTGGAAGATGGCTGGGGCGTTACAAAGGCCGAAGGGCATTACACAGTATTCATATAGACCGAACTTGGTTTTAAACACGGTTTTCCACTTGTCCCCCTTTCGCATCCTGACCAAATTGTAAGCCCCTCTTAAATCCAACTTGGTAAAAATTGTGGAGGAGGTCATTTTGTCGAGTAGTTTGGATATCAAAGGCAGTGGATACTGATTTTTTACAGTGATTTTCTTTAGAGCTCTATAGTCCACACAAGGATGTAAATCCCCCTCTTTTTTGGGCACAAAAAAGATGGGGGACGCTGCAGGAGAGCGAGATGGCCGGATAGGCCCCAGCCATAGGGCATTGTATGCGTATTCTCGTAGATGGTCCTCCTCCTTTTGTGTCAGGGAGTAAACCCTGCCATGTGGAATCACTGCCCCAGGGACCAAATCAATTGGGCCATCATAACTTCGGTGCAGAGGAAGTTTTTCAGATAACTTCTTGTCAAAGACATCGACATACTGCCTGTATATTGCAGGTAACTCCGGGGTAGGTGTTTGCGACGTGGCATTAACCGAGGACACATTTGCGCCCATGGCCAAGCAAGGCGAGAGCTCTGGAACAACCGGAGAGTCCAGACATCGCTTGCGGCAATGTTCGGAAGAGAATTGCACTGTTTGCTCGAAACAATCAATAACAGGAGTATGTGTTTGCAACCAAGAAAGGCAGAGAATAATCCTGAATTGTGGAGCTGAAATAAGGTCAAACATAATGTACTCCGAGTGACCTTCAGCAGTTGACATTCGAAGAGGCCCCGTCTGTTCCGTTATCTGACCTGATATCAGATGGGAACCATCAACGTCATGTACTTCTTCCGGGATCTCTTTGATTATAATGGATAATCCATGGCGATTAGCCAGCTGGACGTCAATGTAATTCCCACTTGCGCCGGAATTGATCATGACAAGGCTGGAAAATGCCTCCAAACCAGGAGCAGAAAAGGACATATGAAGATATTTGTGAGAGGGAGAACAACTGACCCCTGAGCCTTATATCTGCTGACTCGTCCTGCAGGCTCGAGTTAAGGACAAGTCTTGGCATTTCCCACCAATTTAGCTGGTCTTTTGGGACAGACACGAATGTAGTGACTTGCCTGGCTACAATAAAAACAAAGGTTGTGAGGTACGCCTCTTTCCCGTTCCGTCTTGGACAAAGGCCCTCTGATAGCCCTTATTTGCATGGGCTCTGCTTCACTCGAAGCGCTGGCAGTACCCGTGTCTGGTTTGCCGGAGGTGCGGAGTTTCGGGTGTCTGCGTTCTCCCCGTCTCTGCCGCTGTCTGGCATCAACTTGTAAGACTAGGTCAACCAGTTCTGAAAAAACAGATGGTACTGCTGGTACTACTGCTAGGGCATCTTTAAGTTCATCGGAAAGGCCCTTATAAAAGACAGCAGCTTTCTTTTGTTCTGGCCACGAGGTTTCAACCGCTAGCTGGTTAAAGCGAGCAAGATAGGTCACAAGGTCTGTTTTTCCCTGAGTGATAGCCAGAAATTCAAGATCAGAGCCTTGTGTCTCATGTCAAACACTGCATCCATAGCTTGGATGAGAGTGTCAAAGTTATACAACACCGGGTTGTCCCCCTCTAAAGGAGGGTTAGCCCAGGCAGCTGCCGTCCCACCCAAATGGGACAGAACAAAGGCAGCTTTCGTTGTGGCATCTGGAAACGCCAGGGGTCGGCAAAGAAAATGCAACGGCACTGGTTATGAAAGTGCAATACGTTTTAGGGTCTCCCATAAAACGTTCTGGTGGAGCAAGAGGAAAAGGCCCGGGCAATACCACTGGGGTCGGAACAGGAGGGACAACTGGGGTTGTCGGGGGGCCTGCAACTGCTGCAGCCTCACCAAATTCCTCATCAGGAGGTAACAGTTGTACAAAGCTCTGTAACACGTCCATACGTTGGTTTAAAGTCGTATGGGCGATGCCATATCTGCACGCAAGGCTGACAAGGCTTGCATGAGCGCCTGTACTGGATCTGGCCCCAGATCCATTTCACAGGATGATAATAGAGGCTCCTTAATCTGTCAAAACCAGACAATCTTTATCACAACCCCTCTTTGCCTGAAGCCAATTTGCAGCCAAACTTTTCTCACAAGAGCACAGTCTGTAGGAGAATGAGAAAGCACCTAACAGAGTAAGGGCTTGAGTGAAAAGGCAGGAGCAGCAGCAACAGAGCTAGAGGAAACAACAATAACAGCTGTTTACTACTTTGATCAAAAGTACCAACCGTATCCGACACCACCCCCTATTTCCCACTCTTACCTGCTCCGTGAAGAACAAGACCCGAAACCTACTTGGCCACAACGGAGGAAATGGAATGAAGAACCAGATAAAGGTGGTCTAGGAGAAGTCCCGTAATCCCAACAGAAAAGGATTGACAACAGTTTGTGTCGTACTGCAGAGCGTTCCGGTTTTTAGTGAAAAGAGTGACCAAAGAAGAAAACAGGAGAGCGTCCACAACAATCACTCTTGTGTCCAAATGAAACAATCCTCGTAGTTCAGCAGAGCGTCCCAGGGTGCAGGTAAATGAGTCCGTGTATGGTGGTATGGAGGAGGGGGCAAAACAAGGATAGAAGGAGTAAAGGAATGGAAAATGAAAGAGAGGAAAATACAGGTAAGCAGCCAGTCCAAGCGGGAGCGGAAGATACTTGACCAGGTTTCAGAAGCGATAACGCTGAGTTGCAGAGTTCCGGGGTTGCGACGTAACAAAACAGTAGGCGGTGGAAATCCAGATAAATGATGTCTTGTCAGCGGTAACAGGAATCAATCCGATTGAGCCGAATACCAGAAATCAGGGACAGTTCAAAATGGGCAATCCGTAATAACAGGCCAAGGAGTCAAAATAGGTTCAAGAAACAAGATTGCAGAAAGTGGGTACTACAAAACTGGCTGTAGAACTCAGTTAAGGAGCACCGTTCCGTGTGCGCAGCAAGAATAAATAGTACTCGCATACAGACGCGAATGATGGTCCGTTCGTATCACATGACCGTAGCGCCTGACTCGAGTACTAACACGGAATGCTGGATGCTGCAGTCCACACAGAACCGCCGTGTTTTCAGCGTTGAGCCAAACGCCAAGGAATCTTCCAAGTGATTGGAGGGGCAATCGCAAGTTTTCGTGACTTTAAATAGGGTCGATTCACGACAATGTAGTTCTCTAAGGCTTTAGCAATGTGACTTTGTAAATCACCTGGTGCACCTAAATTCATCATCTGTGTTGTTGAGTGTAATGATGTAAGATCTGGGGGCATTAGTCTTGTTTGTGATGCCTTGCCCTCCTGACAAATCCTTGATCGAGACACATTGTTGCTCCCATCGATAATTTTATCACCACTGGATAATTGTACCGATGGGTGGGTGTCATCAGAAGGACTTGTGGTAAAAAAAGTCGTAAATGGGTTGTTTCGTACAATATTATTAAGTTGAACTCTAATGTTTCCCACCTCATTATTATAAGACATTTGGTCTCTGGATTGATGGAGTTATTTTCCAATCCCATTAATTGTTCACAGTGAACCCCAAGGAAGTGTTGATTCTTCAGTAGCTTTTTTTAGAGGTACTATTGTCTTAGAATTACACTCTACAGTAGATGCACAAGTTTTCTTATGGACAGCTGCTACATCAGAGTCAGCATTCATTTTTGGCAAAGCGTGTGTCAACATAGACGATGGTACGTGCAATTGATGTAATTGCACGTATTTCTCAATTGATCTATCAATTTGAGCTCTGATTTTTGATAAGATGATATTGTGTGCTGTCAGATCTTTGTCAGGTAAGGGTAGAGAATTCTTAGTCAAATCGATTGTCTTATGGACAGGTGCATTGACCGCAAGAACATTTTCAGATTTAGGGATTATATTTTCTTGCAAGACCATTATTGCAGACATCACATCGTTCAATGAGGGATAGTCACTTATGCAAGTTATCTGGGGATCAATTTTGTCACTCTGATTGGCCGCAATGCTTTTATATTTGGAGACTGATGTACACGTTGAGCTTGGGGGCAAGTTCTTGGGTATTATATGCTTAACAAATTGATTGATGCTTGCTCTCGATCGTGGCAAGGGCCCCTTTTGGTTCTTAGATATTTTGCCCCTACAAGACATCTCACGGTTTTTCTTTTTGGGCTTAAACAAGTTGTATGTAGTTGGGCATAGTGGATCTTCAGCTTTTACACCACTTGTCTGTGTTGATGTTACAGTAGCCGAGGGTATGATGGTTTCGACTTTGTTGTGGACAGTTGGACCAATGATAGCAGTAAATGTAGGTACCACGCTTACGCCATTGGAGGAATTAGGGGCACCTTCGTTTAGCAACACTCCTTCAACTTTGTGTGTTCTGTTGAGTAATTTTACAATCCAAAGTTTCAAACAATTTTGTCAATGACACAATCGTCGTATGTTTAGCATTCAAAGTAATCTCTAATAATGTTAAATGACTCCAATCAAGCAATCCCACTAAGTCAGTGCCTGGTCTGGTATGCCCAAGGGAAGCCCTTATTTATATATTTTTATGTCCAGTTCGTGTACCTTGGATGACAACCCTTATATAACACCCCTCTCTTAGAATCCCCCTGACCCCACTGAGCCAAGAAGTAAGTTTGTTTTGCAAATTTAAAAGGTTTATTTGAGAATTAAACAATATATATATATATATATATATATCACACTTTTATAATAAATTAATAATTGATATCACACTTGTGAATATGAGCAGTGATCAGCAATAGGTAATCCTACAATAGCACAGTTCTGGTGAATTATGACTAGGAACAGGGGAATAAGGTATCAGAGAATGCTTTATGGTTTCAAGGAGATGCAAAGATGAATAAAAGGCAGTACAGAAATAAACTTGATATGATTTCAGCAAAAGATAATGTGATCACCTTTTTCTTTAACAATTCACCCCCCCCCTATGCAATGTAAGGAGATGGAAGTAACACACACAATCCTCAGGAATACACACAAATGCAATACAAAGTTCCAGTTCCCCCCAGCGAGTTTAGAGGAAAACAGGTATGATTTTAAACACAGGCAAAATCCTTTTAAATGTGGTGGCAATGAAGTGAAAAATATACTCGAATTGCTTTTAATTCCCTATAGGAGGTTTAGGGTGAGTGAGAGATACTTTAAATCAGTTCAGGCCAGCCCTATCAATGATTCAGGGATGGTTATCAAGTTGAAAACAGAATTCCGTGATGGAAGCAAAAGACAAATGTTTTTACACGTGGCTGGAATGAAGCAAAATACCAAATCGCTGCAATTTAGTCGCGTGCGTCGAGCGCAATTACGGAGGAAGTATAAGGAGTAGAAAGAAGGTTCGCTGGAAAGGTTAGAATCTTAGCTTTAAGATGAAAGTTAAATTTAATTCCTAGGACAAACGGTTCCGGAGATACGGACGATTTTGTGAAGGTAGATTCTCGAAATTAAAATAAAGCTCAGAACGACAAATGACAGTCTTGCAGCTTTAGAATGACAGAATGACACGATTTCTAGGATGCAGTTCTCAATAGGTTAAAATAGTTTGAATTAGATTATATTAAACTAAGAGATTGGGTTTTGCACAGTTCTGGCTGAGTACTCACACTATATTTTGGACAGGAATGCGACTTTGTCACGGATCGGGTCAGGATTGGCTGCGGTTCTCTCGCCACTTGGTACTGGTTCTGCGCACAGCGATCTGGGTCAGCTCTGCTCTGCTGGTCTGGCACTCAGCACTGTACGGATCTCTGGACCTCTGGTCTCTCTGGATACAGCACTGCTTTCTGGGTCTGCTACCGGTTCTGGCAAAAGTTCTTGGCAAAGAATTCAAACAGCTTGCCCGGCTGTGAATAGTTTGGTTAGGTTTTGAGGCCTGCTGAAGAGAACTCAGCTTGTGGGTTAGGCCTTTGCTTTAAGTTCTGGAGTCAGAGTTCTAAGTTCTGGTCTCTGTCTTGCTGGAGTCAGTCCGGATCTCTGGATGTGAAGTCGTCTGTCAGCGTGCTCCGCAAGGAAATGGAAATTGAATGTTCCTACCTGTCCTGCACAGTCTCCTTTTATGTGTTTAGAAAGTGGGTGGGTCAGTTCATTCGGCATGCCCAACCCTCTCAACTTATCATTGGCCAGTTTGTCCTCTCTCCCTTGATTGGGGGAACTGAGTTGTGAGTAACAGTGATGCTGCCATTTACAATCTATTGAGGAAATGCCCCTTTGCTTTTGCTTTAGAAATCATTCTCATAACTAAACATATTTCCCAAACGCACAAGTGGTTGACATTACATGTACAGATTGCAGATGACTTAAGGTACATTCTGGCCCAACTCTGATCTTCCTGGGGGCTTGCATTCAAAAATGGCAACTTATTTTCGTTTTTAGTTGGTTTACCAATGTTAAATCTTTACCAAAAATTACACAAATGTACACCCCCCTTCTACACATATTCAAGTAATTTACTAGGTCTCTAGCATAAGCACAGTGTCTGCAGTATTAATAATTAGTGGGGTACGGTCCTAGAACACCGCACAAATTGGAGTTTGGTCTCAAATCGTGAGGGCCTTTTCCAATGTGTGGACCCCCAAATTGCACATTTCTGTGAGCTTAATACAAGATTTTATAAGCAATTTAATCAAACATACATTTGCTGCAATATGAATTCACACTCCAGTCTTGCCCGCCCCTAGGAACTGAGAGAGTCAGGGATCACATGTCTCTCCTACCAGGCAGAGCTCTGTTTACAGTCAACACCCAAATCAGCATATCCTATTCAATGGAAAGAGTCTATTGCGTCGGCTGAGGTCAGCAGGCCAGGGGGCCACTCTGCATTTGGTTAGCATGTCAATGTGATCTCCTGGGCTGTTGCTGGTAAGGGCTGGTGTGAATATTCCCATGGACAGAGGCCCTTTGAACTGTTAATTGAATCAGCCTGCCTCCTGGGAACAAACCTTTGAAGTCCCAGTTAGCTCAGGATCCTCCTGCATTCCTGAGATACAGTTCTACTGTCAGAGTTTAGACCGCTAGCGCCGGCTTGTGTCCAAAGCTGGTACTGCACCCATTTTTTTAGGAGTTGTCTTGAATTTGACAACGGATTTTGGTTGACAGCTCCAATCCTTGCTGCCATTATTTTGATGGGCATCCTTACAGTAGAGTGGTGATGTGGAACCCCCCACAAGAAGGTTGAATCTTTAGAGTGGTCTTGTGCCCATGATTTTAGCAACTTTTTGAAATCAATTAAACACGGATTTTGAACAAAGGGTCTCCTGCATTAGCTATCTTGCAATGTTTGAAATGGACATTTTGAGCTTGCACTTCAGAGAAACAGAGGTGATTTGAAGGCGCTTTTGATCTAACAGGCACTGCTATTTTTCCTTTGGCACCACCTTTCACCCCTGGCGCTTCCAGTCCATCACGCTTGCACTGGTGGGTGGCAGGTTAGGCGACCATTTTGGTGTGCGCAAAACTGCGCAGTTCTCCTGGTTCTGGGATAGAATGATGGGCGGCGACAGCTCAATCCCCACATTTACCCAGTCTATTGATTCAGTTTTTGTTGTCGCCTAATAATTCAACATGGGTCAAAACCCTTGACAATAAGACATTTTGAGATTTTATCGGTGTTAAGGGTAGTACAGAGGTCACAGATGATTGCTTTAGTGATTGAGTTCTATTCAAAGTAGTACATAGGTTTGGCAATGTTAGATGCTGGTTAGGATCTTCGAACAAATCTGGAGATTGATATAGGCTATTAACCTCAGAGTCAATAAGGGAAGATGACGCTATGATGGAAATATTTTCTACAGATTGGTCCACTGTGACTGGTAAAGTGAACATGTAGGGTGATGCCACAGGAATTATTGCATCTGTGTTGGATGTCTCGAGGTCACAGGTATTAGTTGCTGAAGATGGAGATTGTTGCCACTTGATTCGGTGACCAAGTCAACCATCAAGGCAATAATATGAGGAGGTGAAGACTGCTGTCCATCCAGCAACATGTCACGCTCACCTGATTCCCACAGAGGCGCAGGTCTGGCTTCGAGTGCTGGTGCTTCTTCTATGGTGAAGCGCAGGACTCTGAAGGTGGACTCACTGGCTCGCAGGAATATTCCCCTGTGCGTGAAAAGGGAGTATTACCTACTGATGGAATAATGCTCAAGCCTCCCACTCCCTTCCAGCCCTCCACGATACCCTTCCTCGATTCCCCGTGAAGTCTCACCTTAGGGTCTGGAAGGATGAGTGTTCCATCCTGCTTCTGATGCATGGGCGCGTTGAAACCCAGTTACTTCACTGGATTGAGGTTTGATGGGAGTTCAAATAAGCTTGACTATTCAGGTAAGGCGCTGTAAGAGTTCTGTAGCAAGTTCAAAAGTTCAAGCTTAATAATAATGTTCATTGTCTTATTGCAGCAAGCGCTAACGCTTATGTCTTTTCCCCTTAGGGGCCGGGGTTCGGAATGCCGGAGATATGGCGCCGGCCCAAAGTGAAACGTGCAGTTCCAGTAAATGACAGATAAGTTCTGGATGAGCGTTCGGGTAATGTCTTTGCATTCGCTCATTCAATATTTTTGTCTTTTTTCCCCATAGGGGCCGGGGTCCGGAATGCCAGGAAGCGGCAGGACCCGAAATGAAATGGGAATGACCCAACAGGTAAGTCTTAGAAGGAAACTGAGCTTTTCCTATTCCCTTCCTTCTCTCACCTTGTGTTCTTGTCTTTTTCTCTCTAGGCTCTGGGAAGTGGCTGCGGATCCGGATGATCGCTGCTGAAGATGGAGGTGCCCAGGAAAGGTGAGTGAAATGCAGCGCTGCAGCGATCGAAGCGAAATGCTTTTAAAATGATGTCTTCCCTTTCAGGATCGTCGGTGTGAAGCCTCGTGATGCAGCTTTAGCAGGTAAGGTCTTCTTTCTCTCCAATTCTCTCTTAGCAGGTGACCCAGGATGCTGACAGGCGTGGCTGAAGTCCAGATGCAGGAGCTGACACGGTGAGCGTCCAGCTGCGAGGAGCAGAACAACGCGAAGCGTGAGTTGCTGATCGGGCGTGGTTTAAATAACTTTGGAAGAAGTTCCAGGTATGCATCCTTCCACCGATCAGGTATGTATCCTTCCCCGACCACACCCAGGGGAAAGTAGGTCCACAGGTAAAGTAGTTCCATTCAGGCCTCAAGAGGGCCTGGATGTAGCAGCATGGTCTGCATCAGATAGGTGCACCTTACAACACTTGAACACATGTCTAGCTTTATGAGCCTGGCGCCTAAGGCGCCAGGACAGGGGTCCAACATGATCCTGGCGCCTAAGGCGCCAGGATTGTGTCCAAAGGGCCCCAGCTTGGGCCCGCTGGCACTTCCCTGGGGGAAATGATGCCTGCCTCTGGGGTTGCTGGGTCGGACCTGGCTCCTTGGAGGTAGGCATCATGACAGTACCCCCCCCTCAAGGCCCCTCCCAAGGTTGTTCCCTCCGGGGGTTTTGGCTTGTTCGGAAATCTCCGGTGGAACCTTTGTATTAATCGAGGTGCGTGAACATGGTTACTAGGCTCCCACAATCTCTCCTGAGGTCCATATCCCTTCCAGTCAACAAGATAGAAGAGTTTGGACTTTAACACCTTGGAGTCTAAAATGTCTTTAACTTCGAATTCTAATTCCCCTTCAATTTGAACTGGGTCTGGAGGCTTGGACAGTTGGGTCCCTGGTTGTACTGGCTTCAAAAGTGATGCATGAAAAACTGGATGAATACACATGTTGGACGGTAAATCCAGTTTAAAGGCCACGGGATTGATTATAGCCTTGATGGGATAAGGTCCTATGAATCTGGGATTGAAGGTTTGCGGGCCCTTGAGCGGTAAATGTTTCGTTGCTAGCCATACCTGATCTCCTACTTGGTAAGGAGGAGTTTTACTTCGGTGCAAATCAGCGTTTTCTTTATACTTTTTCTTGGCTTGCTGTAAATGAGTTGCAGTTTCATTGAAGGCTTGGGTTATTGTGGAATGCGGATGATTTACTGCAGGCATTTCCAGGGTCAGAGGTGGATCTAGATCAGAGGTCTGAGGATGGTGACCATACAAAGTATAAAAAGGAGTTTGTCCGGTTCCAGAATGCACTGAATTGTTTTATGCATATTCTGCGATGCAAAGGATGTCTTTCCAATTTAACTCGGATTGGTGTAACATGCACCGAAGATATTGCTCGAGAGTCTGATTGGTTCTCTCGGTTTGTCCGCGGTCTGGGGGTGGTGGCTGGTGGATAGCTGCACATTTATTTGTGCTAGTTGGCAACATTTCTCTTTTTTTTTTTTTTTTATTGTGATATAACCTCATTTGGGTTTTTTTTTCACATACAAAAACAACATATATATACATATAAGAAAAACATCATATTTATAAAATATATCTAAATAACATTTAAAATCAATTCGTCACAATTTTATAAAATAAGTATATTAAAATTAAATTCATCACGTCAATATCTAATTAGTTTTCCCTTATTTTGACAATAAATCAACAGTATTCTGACGAGATAAAACCTGTCTTCTGCAAGACCCTTAAAATATTTAAGGTTAATTTTGTTTCATGACCCGCAATCATTCTTTCCCAGAAGGCATCGGAAGATAATCTATCCAATGACCCAACTGAATTCCCTAAATATTCCACCCTAATTTTCCAAGTGCCTTTACAGAATCTTAGCAGGTGCTCTAGCGTTTGTTTACTTGAATCTGAGCATTCCATGCATAAACTACGAGCTCCTTCAGTGACTCCCCATTTGGTTAACACTGATCCAGTTTTAATCAAATTTAACCGTACCCTCATAAAAGTTTGTCTTCCTTTTGGGTTAGGGAACTTCATCAAGTATCTTGGTACTACACCCTGTTTTTTCCCGTACTTAAAAAACCCTTCAGGAATGGAGGATGATCTCACCATGTCCCCTGTTGAGATCCAGTCTCTCAGAGATAAGGACTTCTTAACTTTCAGTGGGTTTGAACTCAGAGTTAATTTATCTGATTCACAATAAGTCAGCCGATTTTCTGCTATCTTTTGGAGTTCTGTCAAAATGAGTGAGGAATCTAAATTCATATTTTCTAGGAGATTTTCATATAATGTGTTAGTCATTGGCACAATAATTGATCTATACAAGGACAGGAGTTTCCAATCAACTGCGTATTTTAAAGATTTTAATCCAAGCTCGTATCTGAGAGTTATCGTGTGTAATCCTTTAGGCAATCCTAATACCTGTTTCCAAAAGTAACCTTCTATTTTTTGCCAGTCTATTGACCACAACAAAGGTTTAGATTCAATTCCGTACAATAGTACTGGGATTACTTTGGCCACATAGAAATTTATGACAGGCATGATTGAAAATTTGCCATAAAGGCTGGCAATCTTCTTCATCTGAGCTATTTGTTGTGTCCCTTTAGCCAGGATTTCACCGTACTGTTTCCCAACTGTAGGGGTCGCATACACAGTGATGCCCAGATACATTACTTCTTTTACAACCGGTATCTGGTTACTGCCAATTGACCACCGATATTTTGTTTCTTTGCAACCTTTCTGCTCAAATATTACGATCTTAGATTTATCTGGGTTTACAACCAGGTCATTTAGTTTCATATACTTGTCGAGAGCATTCAACAATCTTTGTAGACCGATGGGAGTCCTATCAAGGAGGACTATATCGTCTGCATACATAAGCCATCTTACGACCAAAGACCCCACCTTAGGGCTTATTAGTGATGAAGATTCTAGGGCATCTTCAAAATCGCCCAAGTAAAACTTAAAGAGAAATGGAGCAACCATACAACCCTGTCTAACCCCCCTATCTATGCTTATGTATTCTGACAAATATCCATCCATATTTAGTCTTACTCTTGCTGTATTTCTTTCATGAAGTTTTACTAGTATGTCAATTAGAGTTTTGGGTGCCCCTTGTTGTTCCAGCTTGCTCCATAATTTATCTCGATTTACCATGTCAAAAGCACTTGACAAATCGATAAATGCTCCATAAAGTCTACCTTTATTGTTTTTATCTTTCAGATTTGATAATGAAGCTAATATTATACCATTCAATGAAGTTGAATGGCCTTTTCTAAATCCAGTCTGCTGTTTAGGGATTATGTTATTTTGTTTCGCCCATGTTTCAAGTTCTTTTAATATCAGACTAGTAAACAACTTGCTTTCTACATCAAGCAGTGTAATCGGCCTGTAACTGATAGGGTTTTTGCGATCCCCCTTCTTAAAGATCGGGATTATAATTGCTGTCTTCCAAGAAGATGGAATTATTCTATTAGCGATTACTTTCTTGTACAGGGTATATAGGATTTCCGCCCACAATGTCCCATTTCCTTTGAGGACTTGGTAAGTTAGTCCATTTGGGCCCGCAGATCTCGCCGACGAGGATTTTAGGATCAAATTTAAAATATCCTCTTTGTCAAAATTTAAACCCCAATTTCCATTATCACTTCTATATTTTTGTCCTCCCATTGGTTCCTGATATTTTGTGCTGAAATAAGTTAACCAATTAGCTTCCGACACATTATTCGTCTGTGCAATGGTTTGATGTAATAGAGGAGCATTTATTAATGACCAGAAATTTCGCGAGGAATTATTTTGTAATGCACACAGCATCTCTTCCCCATCTTTCTGCCATAGTTTTCCTCTGTGTTGTCTAGTCCAACTCTTCAAATCATTTTTAATTTTCTTTTGATACTATCTCTAGATCTAGTAAACTTTTAGCCTGTTTCTTGGCGAGTCTTAATTGTTTTTGCGTCTCGCGTTTTTTTACCCAGACTGCTTCATCAAAAAAGTGTTTGTGTACTCGCTGCGAACCCTTTTGGGTGCTTGACGGGGGATCAATTGACCATAAGAATTCATGAAACCGTGACGGGTCACAGTGCTGGTGCAAAATATTTTGTTCTCCTAAGTTGGCGAATCCATTCAGGGCTTTATTTAACCGCTCCCCTTCCCTCTTGTATTTTATCAACCGATTTTTCTGTGCATTGATTTCTACTCTTTGGTCCCAAATATCTATTTTTTCCTCACTAAACCAATTTAAATGGGCGACTAATCGCTTATGATCACTTGTTCCACCATCTGCCACTGAAAAATATATACAAGTATCGAAACATTCGGTTGATAAAAGCATGTAATCCAGTGTCGATTCCGAGGAACCCCTCTCCCACGTTGTGACCGATGGAACATCACCTTCTATGGAGCCATTTAGGAATTTTAAATTCCAGTCCTCAAAGAAGTTCGACCATTTTCTCCCATTATTCGTTGCTTCTTTCATTTTCCCTGTATAGCTTTTGGATTTGATACATTGCGAATTTAAATCTCCTGCTACCAATAGATGTGCCCCAGAGTACGTTATGTTAATGTCACAAAGAGTTATTGCAATTGACTCTAGAAACTCTGAGAGTTTTTCCCTCACGGGATTCCAATACAGATTTACAATTATTATCTCCTTGCCTGGAGAACTTTTGGGGGAAGTGACCACTCTCACCACCAGTATTCCTTCCTGTTTGCAAGGTAACATTGTTATTTCTTTAAACAAAGTCTTTCTACAGGCGATCAGCAAACCTCCCGTCGGTCTTCCCTTGGCTTTGCAGTTAGCTGGTTGTGCTATCAATGCAAAGCCTTCAAGTTCCGGGGTGTTTACTAACCATGTTTCCTGTAGCAAGATCAAATCGTTCCCCCCAAATAACAACGCTCTCATTTTTATATTTTTGAATGACCTGGATCCCCGAGAGTTCCAACTAGTGATTCTCAATTTGTCACTATTAAAGAGACCTCTGTGATACACCCAACTTCTGGCAGACTTGCATAATTATCTCTGGTAGCATTGACCAAGATGTTATTTGTAACCCATCATTAATAATATTTTCGTTTTTTCCCTGATTGGTTTCATGCAGTGAGGAGGTGTTTCCCTTAGTTAACTCGTGTTCCTCAGTTTCAATCATTTCTATTACATGAGATGGCAATTGCTCATATACTTCCAAGCCCACCTCCCTTAATCTTTCTTGTAGGTTTAAAAAAGCTTTTACCCCCAATTTGGAAACAAATCCAACTTCAACTAAACTGATACATTCTGGCTCCGGGAAACGAACATATTCAATGTCTTTTGTGGAAAATAAATATAGTTCTGGAAGTTTTTTAACCAGTGATAGAATCGAGCTCCTATTCAATGGTTTACCAGACTTAAGATTTTCCTCATTTGTAAGCCACAGTCTCGGGATTGCATATGGATTCGGATCATCTTGGGGATTTGTTGTTCTTTCAGTTACCATTTCAGAGGGTGAGTTTCCCACCGGGATGTTAATAGTCTCTTCTCTTCTTACCTCTTTGGTTTGATCGTAGTCATTCGTATTCGATGTTGATGTTTGAATGCATATTGTATCCTCTGCATGACCCATCCTAGAATCCTGAGTAACCACCAAATCTCCGGTCTTTATTTTTGTTTGGTTGAATATTGGGGCGATTCTTAGGCCAGTCTGGGTCTGCATTGGTACTTTGAAAGCCTTTTTTTTTGTTTTTGAAGAAATATAGGAGCTATTTTTAACAACTTCCCTGTAGTCTCTGATCTAATCGAGTCATGTCGAGGTTGATTTCTGTCCAGGTCGGCAGTTTTCCCTTCTGTTTGAGTACTCATTGTTTTCTTTACCAGGTGTACATCTCCTTCTACTTCGGGGATTCTATCAATCTGATGTCTTTTCCTTTGTTGTTTTCTGGGTTTGTTTACCCCGGCAATTCTTTCTTGTTGTAGAGAGTCGTTACCTTTGCTTCTACCATCTTTATCCAAGATATTTTGATTCTCCTTAATTTCTGCAGGATCTGAAATCCCCTTAACGAAGCTATTTACCTTTGATTTTTTTGATCTAATATTCTTCACGTTTTTTGTTTTCTTTTCTTGTCGACCTCGTGAATTTGAGTCTGTGTTATTTTGTTTTTGGTTCTTCCGCCTTTCTCTCCTCCTTCTCTTGTAAGATTGTTGCGAACTCTTCTTCCACATATAGTTGTTTTCTGCCTCATCTTCATGGTTCTCTATAGTTTCCCGTCGATCTTCCGTCAGCTGTTTCACCGTTGACTCAGCAATCTGTGCCAATCGGCAGAATTCTTCCATTATTGATTCTGATAGGGGAATATCATCCCCGAAGATGTTCAATTCGGGGACTGAATCTTTTGTTTTAATTGCTAGGTCTTGGTTTAATGAAGAAGTCGGTACATTTCTTTCGTTAATTTGCAATAACAGATCCTTAATCTCCTTATTCTCACTCTTAAGAGAAGTCATTTGGTGATTCATTTCCATTAAATCTCCACTATGCTTTGTGTAGTTATCTTCCATCTTTATCATCAAGGGCAGAACTGAACAGTTTATTACATTATTTTGGCCTACGACTGAAAATTCGAGTTGTTTGATATCTTTTGTCATTTCCATTAAAATCCCTGTATGGGTCTGCACATCTCTTTTTAGAAGGTCAAAAACCTTCACCAAGGAATTTAAAACAAAATTTAGAGCCGAGAGAGAGGAGTCACCATCATTTGGGTCTTGGTTCTTGTTTCCCTGTATCGTACTTGGTATTTGCACTGGTAGATACAGTAAAATTCCATCAGACGCGACCGTGTCCCCTCTTGATGCCACTGTTGAGTTTAATCTTTCCTCATACAGTTGTATATTCTGCACCAAATTCAACAGATGATTTGGGGTCCTTGAGAATTCCATAACTGGGATGGGTGGTTCAGATCCACTGGTCTCCGTTTGTAAGTTGATGTTTTGATTAGAAGGTTTTAGGGAATGTGGCATAGATTCATTTAAATGTTCTTGTGCAGATTTCTGGAAGTAGTAATCAATAGTCCCTTTTATATTAGTTGATGTCAGGGTAAAATCTTTCACCTGTCTAAATGGGGTGTTCCTGGTTGAGTCCCTTAAAATTTCTCCCTCCGTTAGTTTATCCACTTGAAGTTCTTGATGGATTTGTGCCTCTATTATGTTGTTATTTCTTGTCGAGGCAATCGGAGTTTGAGAACTTACGGGGTTCACATCCTCGTGCAGGGACTTTTCAATATAGGAACCATCCCATTCTGGAGCTCTTAAATCATCAACGTGTTGTCCACTCCTTAAATTATAACGGGCCATTTCTTATGCCTTCGTTGACTGAAAATTAGGCCAAAGAAATATGGGGGATCAAAGGAGTAAAATCTCCCACAGTCTCCCCCTTTTTTGCTTTATATAGCCTAAATCCGGCCCCGGTCACTTCCTTTCCGCTATCCACTCCAAAGTTTCTGTCAGCGAGCTGCAGATTGTCTCAGAATAGTCTCTGATGCTCTCGTTTAGGGAGACTTATAAAAGGGACTTGCGGCCCGAGATCACTGCTGTCTAAAAATAAATGACAACAGCCCACCCTTTATCAATACCGGTATCAATGTTTATGTATTAGCACAAGCCCCGGTTCACTCACTGTTTCTCCAACAGACTCAGGCTCATGTAAGGGTACTGTCGGTATCAATTGAGCCAGTCAGGGTGGCTGTCACTATTTGGCAAATTGACTACGCGTTAGTACTAATACTAATACCAATACTAACGCTAATACGTGGCCCACCGGGCGTGATAATCTATGGAGATGGCGGATATGGCAGGGGTCACCACCCCGGGCTACTTCAGGCCGCTGTGAACACTCACCTCTATCTCTGTGCCTCTGTGACTCGCGGGTGCCCCGCGGGTTTGTAAATACCGTGAGTATCACAAGAGAACGCTAGGCTGAATGCTAGGCTGGGCTCGCGACCACAGGCTACTTCAGGTCGCCGCCACCGCGGACCTGCCGCGGGCACCCACCTCTGAGCTTCTGAGCCTCTGCTGCCTCCGTCTCAACCTCACAGGTGTACTCGACACACAAGAACTATCGAGGCCGCCCTGAGCTCCCTGAGCTCAATTTCCAATTTTGCTCCGTCTCCGTCGCCGCCGTCGCCGCCGTCTGCTCAGTCAAGGGCAGGTCCTGCAACCTCCTGCTAAAGGAAAGGACCCACACCCGCGCGCGCACGTTTTACTCGATCCCAGCAGTCAAGCCGCACTGAGGAACTGTACCAACGAGTACTGGTGTACAGAATGTCAGCCGCTTCCGACTACCGTTTGTCTTCTACCTCAACATGGCAACATTTCTTCCAAAAATGGGAGATAAATTGACTTCCACGATCCAAGACTAATATGGAAGGGAAACCATGTATGCGAACTATATTCTCCAGAAATTCCTTGGCCAAGGTGGAAGCTGAAGGCAAACCTTTTAAAGGGATAAAGTGGGCCATTTTGGAGAATAGATCCACAATTACAAGGATAGTGTTGTAACCAGCACAAGGAGGCAGGTCAGTTATAAAGTCCATTGACAAGGTGTGCCATGGTGCCGGTGGAATATCCAAGGGTTGAAGTAGGCCAACTGGCCTTTTCTTTTGACCCTTGTTTTGGGCGCAAATTCCGCAAGACAAAACAAAAGACTTTGTCTTTACTCCAAGAAGGCCACCAGAAGTGGCGTTTGATTTTTTCCTCCGTTTTAGCGATACCAGGGTGTCCTTCCATTAATGATTCATGATGATGGGCAATAACAAGTTCTTGCAATTCTTTACTAGGCAGAAACAACTTCTCCTGGAAGTAGGGTAAGTTATCCTTAACGGTGTAATGAGGACCCTTTTGACTCCATTCCGGTAAGGCTGAAGAGTCTAGAAGTTGTTTTACTTGCGTTTGGATGTCCTCAATAGTTTGCAATGAAGTTAGGCCTAAGATTATTTGTTCTGGTATGATTGGCACAGGTTCTAAACTCGAATTGGGTTCTTCCATGCCAATCTGGGATAAGGCGTCCGCTTTACCATTCTTGCAGCCAGGGCGATAGGTAATTACAAAATCAAATTCTGCAAAGAATAGAACCCATCGGAGTTGTCGTGAAGATTGAGCCTTGGCCGTCTTTAAATACTGTAAATTTCTGTGGTCCGTAATTACGGTGATGGTGTGTCTTGCCCCGAGAAGATAGTGACGCCAAGCCTTGAAAGCAGATTTAATAGCCAGTAACTCTTTGTCGGTAATTGCGTAGTTGATTTCAGGAGGAGAACATTTCCTGGACCAAAAGGCCACAGGGTGTAGTTGGTTAGTTTCTGGGTCTCTTTGCGACAGGACAGCTCCCATGGCCGAACTGGAGGCGTCGGTTTGCACAATGTAAGGGAGATCTGGGTGTGGGTGCTTCAATATAAGTGCAGAGGTGAATTTCGTTTTCAGGTCCTGAAAGGCTTGTTCGGCCTCAAGAGTCCATTCAAAGCGTTTGTTTTTCTTTAGGAGAGCTGTGATGGGTTGGACTGTTCGGGAAAATTCCGGGATGAATCTTCGATAGAAATTGGCGAAGCCGAGCATGCTCTGAACTCCCTTCACCGAGCTAGGAGATGGCCATTTGAGGATGGCGTCCACCTTTCGCGAGTCCATTCGGACTCCTTGAGGTGTCAGGATAAATCCGAGAAACTCCACTTCTGTGGTATGAAAAACGCATTTTTCGAGCTTTGCAAATAGTCTGTGCTGGCGCAATTTCTCAAGAACTGCCCTAACATGTTTTCTGTGATCGGATTCTGAAGAGGAGTACACCAGGATGTCGTCAATGTAAACAATGACACAGACGTCGATAAGTTCCCGAAGAACATCATTCATAAAGTACTGAAAGGCGGCAGGTGCATTGCACAAACCGAAGGGCATCACCTGATATTCGAAGAGCCCAAATTTGGTGCGGAATGCAGTCTTCCATTCGTCGCCTTCTTTTATACGCACCAGGTGATAAGCTCCTCTGAGATCTAACTTGGTGTACACACAAGCGTCTTTCACCTGGTCGATAAGCTCAGGGATCAGGGGCAGAGGATAACGATTCTTAATCGTTACTTGATTGAGGGCGCGATAGTCTATACATGTTCTAAGGTCGCCCTCTTTTTTTCGGCACGAAGAACAGAGCTGAGGAGACAGGAGACTTGGACGGGCGAATAAAACCATTGGCTAGGTACTGATCTAAATACTGACGCAATGTAGGTTCTCAGGTTCCGTAAGAGCATAAATCCTACTACAAGGTAGTTGAGCATTGGGTACCAGATCGATTTGGCAATCATAAGACCGATGGGGAGGTAACGTGTTAGCCTGTTCCTTCTGAAAAATTCTTGGTCTAGGAATTGGAATTCTTGGTATTCTGACGGTAGCTGTACAGGGGTGGAAGTTGCTGAGGCTAGACCAATAACTGGATTTCTTGGGTAACAAGTTGGTTCACAATCAGGAAAACTTATCTTCTTTGCTCGCCAGTCAATTCTGGGATTATGTGTTTCTAACCAAGGAATTCCAAGAATTACTTGAAATTTTGGGGCCTTGATCACATCAAACACGATTGCTTCCCGATGTCTATCCTGACCCACCAGTGTCATTTCAACAGTGGAATGCGTTACAGGCCCTGAGGCTATTTCGGTTCCATCTACTGTAGTAATGACATCTTGGGTCACTTTCGGGCGGAGAGGGAGCTTAATCCTGGAAGCCAATTCACGGTCTATGTAATTTCCAATAGCTCCACTGTCGATGTATGCTTTTATAGCATGCAACAGCTGAGGCTGTTTTGTGTCCACGAGCACCATTGGCATGACAAAATGCGAGGTCAAAGAGTTTGTTTTCAAGCTCGGCAAGCGGACCCCTACGCTTGTCGGGCTAGGTCGTTTCCTGAATCAGGTGTCAATAAATTGTTATCAGTGGCTCCAACCACCTTCTTAGGTGGTTTAACCGGACAATTTCGAAGAAAGTGACCGGAAGTCCCGCAATACAGGCAAAGTTGCATTTGCCGCCTTCTCTCTCGTTCCTTCTGTGTTAATGGTCCTTTAACACCGCCGATTTGCATAGGTTCGGATATGTCGGTACTCTTGGAGTTAGCGTGGGTTTTGATCGGTACTCGGGTTTCGTACTTGAACCGATCTGCTTTTCTATTTTGAAGTCTGTGATCAAGTTGAACCACCAAGTCTATGTAGTCTGCGCAGACCTGGGGTGGATCTACTATCTGAGCTAGAACATCCTTAAGCTCTCCGCGCAGGCCTCGATGAAACAATGTGATCCTTTTGTTTTCTGGCCATCCAGTTTCCACAACCAGTCTATCAAAGGTGGCAATGTAGGACAGAAGATCCTGATTACCTTGTCGTAAGGATAGCAGTTCGTTATCAAGGGCCTGTCCTTGAGAGTGTCGAGCAAACAATCTTTCCATGCTGGCCTGGAAACCCTGAAAATTCTGGAGAATGGGATCATCCTGATTTACCAATGGAATAGACCAATCGGCAGCACTGCCACTGAGGTAAGATAGTATAAAGGCTACCTTGGTCTGGTCGTTAGGGAAGGCCCCGGGTCTGCATAGAAAGTGTAAACGACATTGGTTCATAAAGACGGCATATTTCTTGGGATCCCCCGCAAAACGTTCAGGCGGGGCCAAAGGCATGTGTCCAGGTAGATTGATTTGTACCGGGTTATTCAAACCCATTGATGTGGAAGTATCTCCGGAATTAGGTAAAGGAGTGTGCCCTGCCTGGGCCTGCAATAACCTTTTGGCCAGGTCATCTGTTCTTTCCTTGGATAGGATCAGTTCTCTTTTGAGAGCGTTAGTCTCCTGGCGGGCTGAGTGCACTTCTGCCCGTAATTCCCCCAAAAGCTGGGCCAGCTGATCTGTCTCGGAAGTCTCCATAGCGCCCGGGTGGGAAATTGTGGGTAGGCTTTGCGTTCTGTCACGCTCACCTGATTCCCACGGAGGCGCAGGTCTGGCTTCGAGTGCTGGTGCTTCTTCTATGGTGAAGCGCAGGACTCTGAAGATGGACTTACTGGCTCGCAGGAATATTCCCCTGTGCGTGAAAAGGGAGTATTACCTACTGACGGAATAATGCTCAAGCCTCCCACTCCCTTCCAGCCCTCCACGATACCCTTCCTCGATTCCCTGTGAAGTCTCACCTTAGGGTCTGGAAAGATGAGTTCTCCATCCTGCTTCTGATGCAGGGGCGCGTTGAAACCCAGTTACTTCACTGGATTGAGGTTTGATGGGAGTTCAAATAAGCTTCACTATTCAGGTAAGGCGCTGTAAGAGTTCTGTAGCAAGTTCAAAAGTTCAAGCTTAATAATAATGTTTGTCTTATTGCAGCAAGCGCTAACGCTTATGTCTTTTCCCCTTAGGGGCCGGGGTTCAGAATGCCGGAGATATGGCGCCGATCCAAAGTGAAACGTGCAGTTCCAGTAAATGACAGGTAAGTTCTGGATGAGCGTTCGGGTAATGTCTTTGCATTTGCTCATTCAATATCTTTGTCTTTTTTCCCCATAGGGGCCGGGGTCCGGAATGCCAGGAAGCGGCAGGACCCGAAATGAAATGGGAATGACCCAACAGGTAAGTCTTAGAAGGAAACTGAGCTTTTTCTATTCCCTTCCTAAGGCGCCAGGACAGGGGTCCAACATGATCCTGGCGCCTAAGGCGCCAGGACTGTGTCCAAAGGGCCCCAGCTTGGGCCGGCTGGTTTTTCCCTCGGGGAAATGATGCCTGCCTCTGGGGTTGCTGGGTCGGACCTGGCTCCTTGGAGGTAGGCATCATGACACAACATCATTTGAGTATCGGAAATGCATATGTTTCGTGGTTCTCAACCATCAAAGTCTATGGCATTTCCCTGTGTTAGTTCTTAGAGCTAGATGTTTTGTTATCATCTATTGTTCGTGAGCAGTGCTCTGGGCTGTAACGAGGTAAACAAAAATCCCGAATATCACCAGCACACATCTTTTTATCGTTGAGTGAGTGTGCATGCTCAAGCAATTTTCGTTTATGCGCATTTGCTGGAGATTTCCAGGGAGTTGATTTCAGCACCACTGAAGCACGGGTTACTAGCATGTTCTTGTTGTTAGAGAGTATGGAACCTGAATCAAATGCTAAACGTATATAGGTTAGAATATCGTGCCACTTGAATGTTTACAAAGCACCAATAAACTATACAATGTCTTTATGGAATGCAAACCAAGCGATGGCTATGTTTTAATACCTTGATACAGCTGTAACCTCTTAGTTTGTTGCCAGGGCGAACTCCAGAGTTACATATACAACAAAAGGGGTACTGGTAACGCAGGGGACGGGCCCTAAAACCTCATTGGGAGTTAAGTCCTGTATGGGTCCTATTCCCGAAATAACCTCATTGGTTATGTAGAACACTACACCCATTTGTATATTTCAAAGTCATAACCTCACATAACAATTGAGTTTTGTGTAAGATAAAAAAGATATTTAATACAAGATATTTATATATACAATTAAGTCAAACATGTAATACACATACATAACAATAAGTGAAATCAATGAAATCATATATTAACTGGTTGAAGCCATAAAATTACACATGTATATAACAATAGGTGAAATCATTGAAGCCCTGTATTAACTGTCAAATCAACACTTTTAACCAAACAAGGCCAAAGGGCAAAATACAGAAGAAAAAAGAAAAGGGAAGATGCCGGACCGAAGCCGGAAATAAGTAGGAGTTCTTAAATTGTTTTCAAGCTTACACTATTACTTAACAAAAATAAGAGTTCCTAGAATACATATTCCTTTGAAAATGAAATCCCAGGTTGAAAATATTAGGAAGCTGGGATTGGGTCTGCCAACGCACCAGAGGGGAGTTTTCAGAACCCAAAGTAATAAATGCCACTGCTGTGTGTCCTAAGCAGATAAAGCACAAGGGGCAGGGTTCGAGACCCAAAATGGGTGAGGCGTGTTAGTTAAGAGCCTCCAATGTCCTCTGATCAAGAAAGTGCGTTTCGGCGGTGGTAACAGTGCGGAGAAAGTGGAATATTCACAGTTGAGAGACTGTTCCGCCTTCGTCAGGTCAATAAGTAGCAAGACAGAGTTATGACACTGTATTTTAGATGCAATTATTTATCAGCACTGATTAGCACGTAATCAGCGCCCTATTCGATATCTCTAAGTTTGAATTTAGAACAGCGCTGTTCAATGAGCTAAGATCTCTGCAGTCACAGCAGGTACGTTCCAACGCCGTTTGAAGAGCTAATTGCTCTACTGTTGCAGCAAGTGCATTCCAACGCTGTTCAAAGAGCTGTCTGCTATTAGGTACTCTTGCAAATGGCTCCAACTTCTGATAAGTTTACAAAGGTGTTCAAAGAGCCAAAGAGTGCTGCCGTCACAGCCAGATATTCAGAGTTAGTAACCATGGTTTTCAGTAAGTCATTTGTTAACACCCCCAAATATAGGTAGAAAGTAAAGGAATATTTCACTGGGAAGCAAGGTTTTTGCAATACCGGTAACCGTTAATGCTGTCAACTAGGTAAGTGTTCCAAATAGTCCCTGACTGGTTCCAAATTGTGCCTGACTAGTGCAGCGGCAGAAGGTCATGTGAGTTAATAAAGCTTGATAGCTGAGTGTAAACTACTGTTTCCAGAATATTCGACAGAAACGGTAAAAGAGAGACAGGACGAAAGTTAGAAGGAATGGAGGGGCCGAGAATGGGTTTCTTTAAAAGAGGAATAACTGTGGCATGATTGAATTCAGAAGGGAAAATACCAGATGATAAAGAAAGGTTACAGATTGCTGTGATATAAGGAATCACAATGGGTAGACTTTGGGAATAAAACCAGTTGGAAGAGGATCTGACTGAACAGCGGGGGGTTGGGCAAAAGAAAGAAAAAGGCCAGATTCTGTACGGTAAATAGAAGAAAAGGTGCAAAGGAGAAGATGAAGATTCCCTGGAGAAGGAAGGTGAAGAAGAGAGGAACGCAGTTCGTAAAGTGTCAATCATAGAAGTGAAATATAATGCAAAGTCAGAGGCTATCAGTGTACAGAGGAAGTGACAGATTGGGAGGATAGGAGATAGCATCTGATTAAGAATATGAAAAAGATGTCCAGTACAAGGAGAAAGAGAGGAAATCAATGGGCTGTTACTGTTTTTAAGCAAGAAAGAGAGTGTTGTCATCAGATGTATGTAAAGCAGACCGAGTATCGAGATCTATAAGGAGAAGAATTTTTTCCAAGTGCGCTCATGGTGTCGAAGAGTAGAACAAAGGTAGAGAATGGCTAGAGTAATCCATGGTTTTGGGTTTTTCCTAGAAGGCACAAATGTTTTTTTTTCAGAACATGCTGGGAGATGATTTTTATAAGAGAATGAAGTGATGACAAAATAAGATTGAGAGAAGAACCTGACCTATGAGAAGGTGGATAAGAAGCTTGAAAAAGGTGATAGGAGTCGAGCAAAGATAACATTTAGAAAGAACTGTATACCGATTAGAGAAGCAAATTGAAATCACCAGGCAGAAAGAAAGGGCTGACGGGTGGAAGTTAACTAAAAAGCAGAATGTCTAAATCTTTGCAGAAAGATGATGGGGCCAGGTGGGCTATAGATAACGAGGAATGAAAAAGAGGCCAAGTGAAACTCAAAACAAGGAAAAGAGGGAAGTCAAGTAGTAGAGGGGGAAAAAAGACCTAGAGAAGTGGGCGAAACTTACTGTGTCTCCACCTCTTTCTGAAAGGCAATGGGAGTGAGAGAACTGCTGAGGTGTAGCAGAATAAAAGGAAGGAATCCATGTTTCGGTAATACAAAGAAACAGACAATTGAGACAGAAAAGGGTAGCAAGCGAAAAATTGGTTTATAACATAGGTAGCGAGCATTCAAGCATGCAAATAAACTTGTGTGAGAAAGAGAGATTGGAGGAAGGTATAATAGACCGCCAGAGTTCAGCTAGTGAGATGGAAAAAGAGCAGAACAAGTAATAAGATGACAGGGATTGAGATTGGCATAATAGAAGTAGCCCAGACCAGAGAGAAACAAGATAGAGTGAAGACAGAAGTCAACTGAGATAGATGAAAATGATGAGGGAGTTTAGCACACTTAGACATTAACTGAATCAGATGTGATAGAAACAAACTTCAATGAGTGAAGAGAAGCGGCAAAATGGTGGAAATGGAATAGTGCATGGCTATAGTCCTGATCTCTGCTGTTTAAATGTGCAAACAGGAGTGGTAAATTGCCCTTAGCAGACAGTCCTTTGCAGGTGTCATGATTCCTGCCCCTCATGTCCTCAGCCCTCCAAGATGTCAGGCTGGAGCCAGGCCACAATCACCTACATGGCCCTCAAGGGCCTCTCCATCCCTCCAAAGACCCACTTGGAGTCAGACTTGGCGCTTGTTGCACCAGACTCACTCACTCCCATAGGATAACATTGGGGATTGGACTTGTAGTGCATTGATGGGGACAAGATGGATGCGCCCACATATTTCGGTTCCCAGAACTGCATGTGCAGTCTAGTCGTTTGGGTGTGGTTCAGCCCAGAGAAACCTGGGATACCCAGAGACTATTTAAGCCACGCCCAGGCTGAGAAACATGCTTTGTGTTTTCTGCACCTAGAGCGTGACACTCAGTGTTCGGATCGGTCTCCAGTAGGCCTGCATTTTTCTTCTGCGCTCAGCTCCTGCAAGAACAAGAACACCGTTAGGAACAGCCTTATCTTGTGGCGCTTCTGCCCATCATTCATCGCTCCTTCTGTTCTGCGGGCATCTTCGGCGGTGTCATTCCCATCCCGGCACGCCGCTTCCTAAGGAAAAGGGAAAAGAACAGAAAAAAGGCATTAGTAAGCATTCTGCAAATCTTTGCTTATTTTTAAAGACTACGAGCTTCAAACGCTTACCTGAATCCCAGCCGCTCTGAGGGAACTCTGTCTCTGGAACTTCTCATCCATCTGCAAGAGGGAAAAGACACTCCAGGTTAGCGTGGAAACATCTAGAGGCACCACATACCGCGCTTACTCACTGCATTTCTTCTTCATAACCGGCATCCACGCTGAAAACGTTGCGGCACCTAAAAGACACAGAAAAAGAACTCGGTTCAATACAAATACGAAAGGGTCGCATTGTGCATCACGCTCTCACTCACCTTCAGCACTACTCAGCTCAGCAGCACGTCGCCATCCCCGGACGCCGGCCATCATCTAAGGAAGGAAAGGAACGAAGTTAGAGAACTGTTCAAAAGACTCATTATACTTACCTGTCGGACTCTTGCCAGTGAAGTAACTAGGCAGCAACGAGCCGGCATCAATCAACGTGCCCCTGCGCTGAAAGCAGGACGGAGAGCACACTTTCCAAGAAAACAAAGCCCAGTCTCCAGTCGAGTAGACTCCAGGGAAGGGTTTGAGGTGGTAAGAGGTCAGAACAGGCTGAGTGACATCCCTGTGGATACCAGGTGAGCGTTACAGCAGGATGCAAGAGAAGCAAACTGAAGAAGGCCTCTGGTGGAGTAAGGAGGCATTGGAGCTGCAAGATAGCGGTTGGCGGAGCAAAGCCATGGACGCCGGAGTACTTGTCTGCAGGTAGGACTCCGCCCAGCAGCAGTCCTGGTGTGATCCCACACAGTAGGCCTAAGGTGGAGCGAAGAGGTCGGCAAGGAGACACGAGATCGCGGGCGGTGGACCGAGAGCCACGGAAGCTGTTGTTTTTGTCTGCAGATAGGTCTCCTCCCAGCAGCAGTCCTGATGTGATTCCACATACATGAGACCTCAGGTGGGGCGGGGGCAAGGAGCTACGAAATGGGGGGCGGCAGACGGAAAGCCATAGAAGCTGGAGTGCTTGTCTGCAAGTAGGACTCCTCCCAGCAGCAGTCCTGCTGTGATCCCACACACACAAGGGCTCAGGTGGAGCGAGGAGGCAGGGCCAGTAGCTGCAAGATGGCACGCAGTAGACTGAGAGCCACAGAAGCTGGAGTACTTGTCTGCAGGCAAGTCTCCTCTCAGCAGCAGTTCTGGTGTGATCCCACACACAGGTCTGCTTGCACTGCCTTATGGGTACTCATGTGCATACCAAGCAATCTTCTCCCACTTTATGCCACCTCCCTAAACATGGCTGTGGTTGCTGCATCACTGTCAAAGAAGTGGCTGCTGTTGTGTACGCCTTACGTCACCGTGTTGCGGGACGTAAGGTGTGTTGAATAAAAGCCCTGCCCCTGCCAGGAGGAGGGCAGTTCTGGGAAGACCACAAGCCACTGTGTGCGTCTCTTTTATTTATGCTCCACAGCCAGGCCTTGGCCCGTGGAGCCCCACATGCTCTCTCCCTCGCCGGCGCACTGGCAGGAGAAGCCATTAGACTGGCGACGAGGAAACGAACCATGACACACCACGTGCGTGTGCTTCAACGATAAGCCCTCGACACGGGCAGAATTTTTTCCCCACTGGAAAAAAAAAATAACACCTTTTTTTTTTCTTCAAAAAAAAAAAAAGGAGCACAACTTTCTTCTTCTCTCACAAGAACAACACCATTGCCGCATGCCTGAGGCCACTGCATGTTTGGAGCCCATGCTTGGAGCCAGCCAACAGACCTACCGGCAGTCCAGGCAACACAGCACCACCAGCTACAATCCTCCCCCCCTGAGGTGAGGAAATTTCGGTACACGCTCTCCATTACAGCCCTCACATCAGCACACCAATGGCGACAGGCCTATCTACACCCAGGCCTAGCACGCCATCGAGGATTGCGGCCAACCTAATGCCCACAGCACCGTCCCCGCGACCGCAAGGAGGTACCACGATGGCATTCGGACCGTTTGACCCATACATAGGCCCCTCATCTGTAAGCCCCCGATGGCTGCTGTGGGTCCAGAAGTTTGAAATGACCATGGACTGCAAAAACTTCACAACACCCAGGAAAATGAGGTCACACCTCCTACTCAACGTGGGTGACGAAGTCCTACACATCTTCAACTCGCTCGTCATGGGAGATGGTTTAGAAGTCTACCAGCTAGCAAAGGACACTCTCACAGCCCATTTTATGCCTCAACTAAACCCAGACTACGAGACGTTCATTTTCAGCACCACCATCCAGCTAGAAGAGGAAATGCTTGACGCATATCACACGAGACTCGCGCTCTCATGTGAGTTTGACAAGGTTGAAAAAGAGATCAGACGCCAAGTCATCAACGCCATGCACTTGTAAAAACTACGCAGGATGGTGTTGAGAGAAAAGGGCATCTCACTGGCCTGAATCCTTGAATACAGATGTCAGAGGGAACTATCACACGCAAGGGCAGCACACATGAGCACCACCCTGCAGAAGCTCCAGCTAACACCGCCGACAGCGCAAATTGCCAGCCGCCAACAGTCAAGAGAAGACTCCAGCAATGCAAACAATTCATCTTGGTGGCAATCAAGGACCCTAGGGCCCGCCGAATGTGGATGGTGTGGAGGCGTACGTCATGGAAGGCGAAACTGCTCGGCACAGGGAACCACGTACGGAGCATGTGGCTGGAAGGATCACCACGCAAGAGTCTGAAGATCATCAGGACCCACACAACACCCCCCGCTGCAACAAGAAAAAGGGGCCCAGAGGAATCCAAGGTGTATGTCGTTGATGTGGGCATCGAGTGCCTGCTGAGTGGGGATGCAGCGGAAGACCTAGAGTTGATACGCTTTGTCTGCAACATCACAGACCAATCGGACATTGCCAGCCTCCTTGACAAGCACCCAGGCCTCCTCAAAGGTATCGGATGCCTGAACGGCAAACTCCTCAAACTCCATATCGACGAATCAGTGCAGCCCCGAGCAGTGCGCCACAGACGGACACCTTTTCACATGAGAGACCTAGTTGAAAAGGAGCTGCGTGAACTCGAGAAAGCCGGTATCATAGAGGAGGTCACTGGGCCGACACTGTGGGTTTCATCCATGGTGGTGACTAAGAAGCCAAAACAACCGGGGAAGGTGAGGATCTGCATCGACATGCTCCTCCCCAATGCAGCCATCAAGCGGGAACGGCACATCACCCCCACACTGGACAAAATCATCACAGACCTCACCAGATCAAAGGTATTCTCTAAGATTGACCTCAATGCTGGGTACCATCAGCTAAAACTGCATCGGGACTCGAGGTTCATTACAACGTTCTCCACGCACCTGGGTCTGCGCCGATATAAAAGACTGAGCTTTGGCATATCATCAGCGGCCGAAGTCTTTCAGCAAGCCATCCAGGAAGTGATACAGGGCATCCTGGGAGTACTCCATGTCAGTGATGACATTCTCATCCACGCCAGCGACAAGCAAGAACACATGCTTCGCCTCGAGATGGTACTTAGCAGGCTGGAGACTGCAGGGTTAACCATTCACTGGGAAAAGTGTGAGTTCATGAAGGATGAAATAATCTTCTTCGGATATGTGTTTAACGGCACAGGAGTCTCAGCTGACCCACAAAAAGTTGCAGACATCAAGGAAACCTCACCCCCAACAACACCTACTGAAGTACGCAGCTTCTTGGGGATGGCTAAGTACTGCGGGAGATTTATCTCCAACCTGGCAACGATGTCCGAGCCACTCAGGGAACTCACGAAATCGAACATTAAATGAGTCTGGGGCCCCAACTGCAAGGAGGCTTTCGAGCAGATCAAGACGTCCTTATCGGCCGACGCCACAATGGCGTCCTACAACCCCACCTTGTCAACGGAACTATATGTTGACTCCAGCCCCGTCGGCCTCGGGGCGATCCTGGTCCAAGTGGCCCCGACAGGAGAGACCAAGCCAATTGCCTACGCGTCCAGTGCTTTAACTCCCACTGAACAAAGGTACTCGCACATTGAGATAGAGGCCATTGCGGTACTGTGGGGCTGCCGCCGCTTTCACATATACCTGTATGGACGACAATTCAAAGCATACACGGACCACAAGCCTCTCATCCCCATATTTACAGGATCCTCCTCACACCCCCGGGGGAGGATAGGGAAATGGTTGCTACACCTGCAACAGTACGCATTTGAACTGACATACCAACCTGGCACTCGCAACCCCGCAGACTTCCTATCCAGACACCTGAGAGCGGCCACGCCAAGGGAAGTGAATGTGGCAGAAGAAACCGAGGAAACATCTGCCAGGTCGTCCACATGATGAAACCCAGAGCGATCAGCATAAAGGACATCATACAAGCTACCCAAGCTGACCCCTGCTGCGACCTCGTCAAAGACTCCATCATCTCTCCGGCGAATGGAAATCGTTTCTGCGAAACGTACACAATCGCACACCTGAAGCCAGAGACTTCCTCATGGGCATATTCCTGGTACGACGAGACCTGTCTGTCACCAAGGAAGGCCTCATACTAAGAGGAGCTCACAAGGGCCTGCAGGGCTCCAAGACAGAGTCATTGCACTGGCTCACGAAGGTCACCAAGGCATGGTAAGGACCAAAGCCAAGATCAGACACCGAGTATGGTTCCCGCACATCGATACCAAGGTGGAACAACTTATAACAGCATGCCTACCGTGTCAGATCACAAGCGCACCACCGAACCCTGAACCCATACAAGCAGCAGAACGGGGGTCATCAAGATGGGACGCGATCAGCGTTGACTTCTGCACGGTCCAGGAAGGCACGTACCTGTTGGTAGCAATCGACGACTACTCAAGATATCCTGAGGTGGAAATTGTGTCATCCACCTCTGCAGACATGGTGATGCTGGCTCTGGAGAAGATTTTCACCACCCATGGCCTACCTCGTCGCATCCGGAGCGACAACAGGGCACCCTTCCAAGGGGCGGAAATCAAGAAATACCTGGATGATCTGAACATTCAATATCACCACATCACGCCGAGATGGCCCCAAGCCAATGGAGACGTGGAGAGGTTCATGCGTACCCTCAACAAGGTGCTGCGCCTGTCCCGGGCGCACTCCAGCCTCTGGAGAGTTGACCTGTATTGATACCTAAGGAACTACAGAGTGACACCCCACAGCACCAGAGGGTTACCACCGGCAGATATCATGTATGGGACAGTGATAAATTCATTCATTCCACACCACACAAGCCAAGGCGCAGATGCCTACGATAGTGAGCGCACTCACCAAAGAAGGATCACACCAAATGAGCGCATGAGCACCAAGAGACATGCAAAGGAATCCAGACAACAAGTCGGTGATCAAGTGTTGGTGAAGATGAACCCCTCAAACGAAACTGTACACCCAATATGATGTAGCCCCCTGGACCATAACTCAACAGCGAGGTAACGGCCACACGAGGGCAACGACAAATGTCGACAAATGTCGACTGATGGGGACCAGCAGCCCTCAGAGGAAGCAGGGTCACCGCTGGAAGATGAGTACCAACAACCCGAGGAGGAGTCGACAGAGGAGCATGAGACAAACGGACTGCTAGAGGAACCGAGGGAGGCGTCTCCAAGTAAGGCAGGTGAGCCGCAACAGAACACGATCGGGGGGACAGCCCCTAGATGTGGGCGCTGTACCCTAAGAACTGCACCGAGAGCCCCAGAAAAGTTAAGAGACTATGGGCCTCATTACGAGGTTGGTGGTAAGGGGTTGGTGGTAAGGGGTTAACGGCAACAGTAAGGGTGCCTTTGCCGTTAACCCCCTACCGCCGCATTCCGAGGTCCCTTAGCGGGTCCCACTATGGGTGCCTGGTTTTACCAGGTGCCCTTAGCGGGAGCCGCTAAGGGACCAGGGAGCTAATAACGGGCCCGCTGATAGCGGGCCCGTTATTAGCGCCACCCCCATTCCTATTGAGCCCTATAGGGGCTCGAATGGGAATGGGGAATGGTTCTCAGAATGGGGTCTTAGCGGGTCCTCCAAGGTTGGAATGACCTGGTAAGTCCCTATTCCAAGAACCCGGACCCGGAATGCGGTAAGGGGGTAGCCATGGTGCTAATAGAACCATAGCTACCTCCTACCTCGTAATGAGGCCTTATGAGTGGTAGGACTATAACGTGTGTTGGACTACAATGCACAGTAGAGTTAAGTTGAATCGGTTGGACATGATTGTATTAAGTGTGTTGTGATTGTATTAAGTGTGTTGGGAAAAAGGAGGAATGCTGTGTACGCCTTACGTCACCGCGTTGCGGGACGTAAGGCGCGTTGAATAAAAGCCCTGCCCCCGCCAGGAGGAGGGCAGTTCCGGGCAAACCACGAGCCACTGTGTGCATCTTTCATTTATGCTACGCAACCAGGCCTCAACCCGCGGAGCCCCACGTGCTCTCTCCCTCGCCGGCGCACTGGCGGGAGAAGCCATTACAGCTGCAGTTTTGCTCTGTTTGTGGCTTATGTGCGTCCGTGGACCAAAATAAAATTGTGCCAGCTTTGGCACTTCCCCTCATTTGCTTTATCTAGCTCAATTGCAATCTAATTTTTTTCCCCAAAACTCGTGTTTTCATACTAACTCCTTCCGGGTCGCATTTGTAGACCTAGCTGTTCAGCTTTATTTACTGTGGGGGTTGTGTGACAAACAATCATGAGGTTATGATCACCAGAAATCGATCAAGCATTATATATACTAGATCCACGAACATTTTTGATTTTCATCTGGTTTAGTATCATCTTCTTTGACATCTTCCATACGGTCTACATACTTAAGCTGTATGCTGTTTGCTATTAGTAGCATCATGTATCTGTTGCGAATGCAAGTGTACCTCTATGATAGTTCCTAAGGAAGACCCAGAAACAGAATGAAAACGCAATAACCGCAATTGCAACTTTAATGGACATAATGATCCATTTTTGGGGGCAAATTGATTTCACTCATTTGTCATATGGCGCATGGCATCAAACGTGCATAAAATTAATGTTCAGTGAGACAATTCAAAAGCATGCTTTTCCTGATTGGACATAGTTTTAATTATTATGATTATTTACTTCAGACAGTTTTTGTATTTCTGGCAATACCTGGTTAAAGGTTTCTAATTGATAGGGTTTTATGCCAATACAGTCAAAATGTATCTAATAGTTCAATCTGTCAGATATCAGATTGCCCACGTAGTGTAGCCGATGAATTCTTCTTCCCAATGTACCCCTCTGGTTTTGTTTTGAAGAAAGAGACAGAGCGATCAATTGGAGAAAAGAATTGATGCCGATGGAAATCCAGGGGTATCAATGGAGCAACACAGGTCGAGATGCCGAATGTCAAAGGAGGACTGGATGTGGGTAAACACCACAGCAGTTTGAGGCCGGACCTGCAAATGTGAGATATAACAACACACCACAGCAGCAAGGTTTGAGTTTGCGTTGTGCCAAAAGATCCAACAACCGAACAAGGCAAAGAAGCAGTCCCAGTAATCGTACCCCACAAGCATAGTTTAGCATAGGATACAAAACACACCTCCCTTCACCCCCCGGACTTAATTGAAGAGGTTTGCAGCTTACCGGTGGTTCTGTGCCAGGAGAGAGTGGGCAGCAAGCGTAGAGATAGTTCCAAGCAATCCACAAATGAATGTAGTCCAAACCTAACCCGACGGCACGAGGCGCCTAATAACACCCTGACCCGATGGCACGAGGACGATAGTACACACAGGGAGTCTCTAGTCCGTGTACTAATTCTAAACTCCAAGAGGTCCAAGTTGTCGACAGAAAACCAGAAGTTTCAGGGACAATCCGAAAGTGGAGAACCGTATGCAAACGGGGTCTGGCCTGATGTAACGTGGTATCCAAGGAGCAGGCCAGGGAAATCCAGTAACGGTCCGTGGTCAGAGTACGTGACGAGGCAAATCAAGGCAAGGCGTTAAGGAAGAGCAATCCAAATAGCAGTCTGCGTCGAGGAGCCAAAAGTAATCAGAAACTGAGGGGAAAAAACAGGAATAACAAGGACAGGATCGGATAAACAAGATGCAAGGAAATAACACTGAACAGAGTTCGTAACGCCACTAATCAGCGATCAGAAGCACCGATCTAGGTGAAGGAGGCGCTAATAAGGAGGCAAGTCACATGACAACACGGTGCGCTACTCGGGGTGGACCGTGGGAGGAGTAGAGCGGACGCCAGCGTTGCCATGCCAGTTTCCAGGCACCAGGTTTCGCGCTTCTTAAAGGGACACAAGCCCGTGGTTTGGAAAGGAACGAGTGCCCATACATGACACAATCAGTTATCATATTTTGCTACTGCAGGCCAGTTCATTGCATGATGTTCAGCCATTGAAATTAAAGACACCCTTGCATCAAATTCGAGATCATCTTTAGGGTGCACAAAACTGTCATTTAAAACAAAACACATGCAGGTACCCTTTGTTATGAATCCTTTGACAGTTCTTTCCCAAGAAACTCTGCCGGCAACTGGCATGATGTGGCCGGCTTTGACTGTTTCTACACATTGAATTTGTGTGCATTATCTCGGCGTAGAGTCCAGTCTGTTCCTAGGCCAATCCACATATCTGGCTTCAGCTCATGTACACTCAGCAAACAGGGATTGCCGTCTCCTGGGATCCGTACCTTCCAGACATCTCTATGCCACTGTGTTGTCTTTTCCTGACACATGCTCCACCGAAAAGTCCTAGGGCCTCATTACGAGTCAGGCGGTAACCTGCCGCCGGACTTGTACAATTTTAACGGCGCCTGACTTCCCGGTGCCATCGGGAGATTAAAAGTCTGGCGGCCCGGGAAGTCAGGTGCCAGTAAAATGTTAATCCCCATTCCTGGGAGTAGGGGCTCAGAAGCGCTGGCTCTGTTGCTAATGGTGCCGGTGTTTCCTTGAAGGGTTTGCCTACCGTGGCTGCTGCGCCCGGCAGGTCAGACCTGTCGGGCACAGCGGCCCCGGCAGGCAAACTCGTAGTTTGCCGGTCCAGATATAAGGGTGCCGGTATGCTTACTTGCACCCTTGTTTCCGGACCTGCAAACTTGTAATGAGGCCCATGTCACCCATCTTACTATTCTCCTCGAAACGCCATCTAACCCTTTGCTCATGAAAATTCCTACCAATGGTTTGTGGTCAGTACTGACAGTACATCTCCTTTCCCCAGAGAAAAGCCTTAAACTTCTTAATGACCCAGGTTGCACTTAAAGCCTCTTTTTTAATTACAGAATAACTCGTTTCCACTCCCCTTAGAGCCCTAGAGTCATATGCAATGATCCTCTCCATAATCCCTTGTAGCTACATGAGAACTGCCCCAATCCTTGTCACTGGCATCTGTCATGATTATGGTCTCACAATCGGTATCAAAAGTCGCCTAAGCTTAAGGACAAGATATGGCCCGTTTGATATCTTCAAACTCTTTCTGATACTTGTCATACCACACAAACGGTGTGCCCTTTTTTTTTTTTTAAAAAAAAAAGCTTTTTATTTCAATACGAGCACCAGACATGCTTAGTTGTTTTACATCCATTAGCATTAACATCATGACATGATAGTTGAAATATCAACAGTAGCTTTCGTAATGTGTCTGGGCTCCCCTCAGTTTTTAACGAACAATGAGTTCCAGTTTACATCAGCTTGTTTGGTTCTCCTGTGATGCCCAATGTAGCATAGGGGCCAGTTGCACCGCCAAAGGATAGCGGGATATGCCAGGGACCCACAAGCCCCCCAACCCTGGGGCCCGAAAAAGGACTCTACTGGGAACTCTGGCTTTATTGCCACCTCATATGAAGTGTAGGACTTCCTTCTGCATGGTTTTAAGCATAGAGACCGGGATCTGAATCGGAAGGGAGCTCACCACATATAGAAATCTCGGCAATAGGGTCATTTTAACAGCCATTATTCAAACTGACCATGAAAGTTCTTGCATGCGCCACCTCTTGAGGTCAGTTAATAAGTAATTCCAGAGACCCGCGATATTTGCTGCAAATAGTGTCTCCGATGCCGGCGTGAGGTTTACCCCCAAATATTCTATACTATCCTTTTCCCAGCTCAGGGGGAAGTCCTTGCTCCAGACCATTACTGAAGCAGGATCCTCTGAAACTTAAAGGGCCTTTGATTATGAGTAATTAATGCGGAAGCCGGATACCCCAGAAAGTTTTCCAGCAGTTTTATAACCTTAGGTATTTGTCTGTTTCTTACGCGCCGCAGCCCGCAGGCAAAGGGATAAAGCAAGGAAGAGGAAATTAACGGTGCATTGTGAAGCTTAAGAAAATAGGAGTGTTTGCAATGCTTTTTTGAAGATGGGTAGATTTTCTTCGCAGCAAAGGTTTATCAGTAATTTATTCCATGCTACAGCAGCCTTCACAGGGTAGGACTGTTCTTTCCCTTTGGCTCGAATCTAGGGCAGATCAATTTCATGGAGTCTCTAGATCTGGTGGTCCTGACAGAATTCTGGACAGTGATGCATGTTTTCAAGTATATAGGAGCATCGCCAAACAAGCACTTGTGAGACATGGTATTGATTTCAAACTCTATCCTGGCTTCCGCCTGTGCAGTTCCCTTCTGTATGATGATATATGCTCATATTTGGGAACCTTGTTACCAATTATAACTGCGTCATTCTGCAAAATCTGCAACTTGTTTACACAAGATTTACTTGCTCCACCGAATAAGGTGTTGCAGTAATCCAATCTTGGCATGGTTAAGGCTCTGATCAAGGTAGTGCAGTTTTTGTCTGAGATGTAGGGCTTAAACAAGCGCAAGAGCCTTGAATAGTGCTGTACACGTTTTGTAACAATGGTAACTTGAGCATCCACATTAAGAGTTGCCTCAATTATAACACTGACAGGGTAATTCATACAAATTCGCACAAAAGTGGCGCACGTGACTGGCGCACAGCGTGCCCGTGCGAATGTCTGCGCCAGCCGCGTGCGCTAAAATCGATTTCCGCGCACAGCGTATTCATGGATTTTCGCATCCAAAACCAGCCGTGGCGCAGCGATCCTGCAGCAGCGCCAGTTACGCCCCCAAGAACGCCCTCGCGCAAGGAAAAGCCTTCAAAATCCCCAAATAATTGCAAAGGTCTGCGCTAACCCTGGACCAGTTCACAGGGCTGGCAAAGAGCAAACGCCAAGCAGGGAACGTGTATTTCAGTGGTTTGCGGGAAGTTCCACGCGCGATTGTCCTGTGTACGCGTGCATCAGGGGTGCGCGGGAAGTATCACACGCAAAATCAGCAGGGTACGTGTATTTCAGGGGTGCGCGGGAAGTATCACAAGCGATTCCAGCAGGGTACGTGTATTTCAGGGGTGCGCGGGAAGTATCACACACGATTCCAGCAGGGTACGTGTATTCCATGGGTGCGCGAGAAGTTCCACACGCGATTTCAGCATGGTACGTGTATTGCAGGGGTGCGCGGGAAGTTCCACGCGCAATTGGCCCCATGCGAGCAGGGTACGTGTATTTCAGGGGTGCGCGGGAAGTTCCACACGCGATTTCAGCAGGGTACATGTATTTCAGCGGTGCGCGGGAAGTTCCAACCGCGATTCCATCAGGGTACGTGTATTCCAGGGGTGCACGAGAAGTTCCACACGCGATTGGCCCCGTGCGAGCAAGGTACGTGTATTCCAGGGGTGCGCGGGAAGTTCCACATGTGATTCCAGCAGGGTACGTGTATTACCAGGGTGCGCGGGAAGTTCCACACGTGATTTCAGCAGGGTACGTGTATTTCAGGGGTGCGCGGGAAGTTCCACACGCAATTTCAGCAGGGTACGTGTATTTCAGGGGTGCGCGGGAAGTTCCACACGCGATTTCAGCAGGGTACGTGTATTTCAGGGGTGCGCGGGAAGTTCCACACGCGATTGGCCCCTTGCGAGCAGGGTACTTGTATTTCAGGGGTGCGTGGGAAGTTCCACACGCGATTGGCACCGTGCGAGCAGGGTACGTGTATTCCAGGGGTGCGCGGGAAGTTCCACACGCGATTTCAGCAGGGTATGTGTATTTCAGGGGTGTGCGGGAAGTTCCACACGCAATTTCAGCAGGGTACGTGTATTTCAGGGGTTCTGGGGAGTACTACACGTGAATTGGCCGTGTGGGTCCTCCCAGGTGTTCGCTCTACAACCTCCACGGCCCCTGCAGGCAGCCCACACCACGGGGGACTTCCCTGCACCCCTGCTCATGTCCCGCAGGCAGCCCATCCACCATGGGCATGCCCCCCAGCCAACCCACATGTCACCTTGCACTACTGATCAACAATGCATGTCTCCCAGCACCCCCACCCCCCAGCAGTCAGGGGCACCCTCCACCAGGCCCCCACTCCTGTCTCCCTGCACCCCCTACCCCCCAGCAGTCAGGGGCACCCTCCACCAGGCTCCCACTCCTGTCTCCCAGCACCCCCACCGCCCAGCCACCAGGGGCAGCCTCCACCAGGCCCCCACTCATGTCCCCTATTACCCCCACCCCCCAGCAGTGCAGGGGCAGCCTCCACCAGGCCCCCACTCATGTCTCCCACCACCCGCACCCCCCAGCCACCAGGGGCAGCCTCCACCAGGCCCCCACTCCTGTCTCCCTGCACCCCTACCCCCCAGCAGTCAGGGGCACCCTCCACCAGGCTCCCACTCCTGTCTCCCAGCACCCCCACCCCCCAGCCACCAGGGGCAGCCTCCACCAGGCCCCAACTCATGTCTCACACCACCCCCACCCTCCAGCCACCAGGGGCAGCCTCCACCAGGCCCCCACTCATGTCTCCCACCACCCCCAGCCACCAGGGGCAGCCTCCACCAGGCCCCCACTCATGTCCCATATTACCCCCACCCCCAGCAGTGCAGGGGCAGCCTCCACCAGGCCCCTACTCATGTCTCCCACCACCCCCACCGCCCAGCCACCAGGGGCAGCCTCCACCAGGCCCCCACTCATGTCCCCTATTACCCTCACCCCCCAGCAGTGCAGGGGCAGCCTCCACCAGGCCCCCACTCATGTCTCCCACCACCCCCACCCCCCAGCCACCAGGGGTAGCCTCCACCAGGCCCCCACTCATGTCTCCCACCACCCCCACCGCCCAGCCACCAGGGGCAGCCTTCACCAGGCCCCCACTCATGTCCCCTATTACCCCCACCCCCCAGCAGTGCAGGGGGAGCCTCCACCAAGCCCCCATTCATGTCCCCTATTACCCCCACCCCCCAGCAGTGCAGGGGCAGCCTCCACCAGGCCCCCACTCATGTCTAACACCACCCCCTACCCCCCAGCAGTCAGGGGCACCCTCCACCAGGCCCCCACTCCTGTCTCCCTGCACCCCCTACCCCCCAGCAGTCAGGGGCACCCTCCACCAGGCTCCCACTCCTGTCTCCCAGCACCACCACCCCCCAGCCACCAGGGGCAGCCTCCACCAGGCCCCCACTCCTGTCCCCTATTACCCCCACCCCCCAGCAGTGCAGAGGCAGCCTCCACCAGGCCCCCACTCATGTCTACCACCACCCCACCCCCCAGCCACCAGGGGCAGCCTCCACCAGGCCCCCACTCATGTCCAACTCATGTCTCCCATCACCCCCACCCCCCAGCAGTGCAGGGGCAGCCTCCACCAGGCCCCCACCCATGTCTCCCACCACCCCCTACCCCCCAGCAGTCAGGGGCACCCTCCACCAGGCCCCCACTCCTGTCTCCCTGCACCCCCTACCCCCCAGCAGTCAGGGGCACCCTCCACCAGGCTCCCACTCCTGTCTCCCAGCACCCCCACCCCCCAGCCACCAGGGGCAGACTCCACCAGGCCCCCACTCATGTCTACCACCACCGCCACCCCCCAGCCACCAGGGGCAGCCTCCACCAGGCCCCCACTCATGTCCAACACATGTCTCCCACCACCCTCACCCCCCAGCCACCAGGGGCAGCCTCCACCACGCCCCCACTCATGTCTCCCACCACCCCCACCCCCCAGCCACCAGGGGCAGCCTCCACCAGGCCCCCACTGATGTCTCCCACCACCCCCACCCCCCAGCCACCAGGGGCACCCTCCACCAGGCCCCCACTCATGTCTCCCACCACCCCCACCCCCCAGCAGTGCGGGGGCACCTTCCACCAGGCTCCCACTCCTGTCTCCCACCACCCTCACCCCCCAGCCACCAGGGGCAGCCTCCACCAGGCCCCCACTCATGTCTCCCACCACCCCCACCCCCCAGCCACCAGGGGCAGCCTCCACCAGGCCCCCACTCATGTCTCCCACCACCCCCACCCCCCAGCCACCAGGGGCACCCTCCACCAGGCCCCCACTCATGTCTCCCACCACCCCCACCCCCCAGCAGTGCAGGTGCACCTTCCACCAGGCTCCCACTCCTGTCTCCCACCACCCTCACCCCCCAGCCACCAGGGGCAGCCTCCACCAGGCCCCCACGCATGTCTCCCACCACCCCCACCCCCCCAGTGCAGGGGCACCCTCCACCAGGCTCCCACTCCTGTCTCCCAGCACCCCCACCCCCCAGCCACCAGGGGCAGCCTCCACCAGGCCCCCACTCATGTCCCCTATTACCCCCACCCCCCAGCAGTGCAGGGGCAGCCTCCACCAAGCCCCCACTCATGTCCCCTATTACCCCCACCCCCCGCAGTGCAGGGGCAGCCTCCACCAGGCCCCCACTCATGTCTAACACCACCCCCTACCCCCCAGCAGTCAGGGGCACCCTCCACCAGGCCCCCACTCCTGTCTCCCTGCACCCCCTACCCCCCAGCAGTCAGGGGCACCCTCCACCAGGCTCCCACTCCTGTCTCCCAGCACCACCACCCCCCAGCCACCAGGGGCAGCCTCCACCAGGCCCCCACTCCTGTCCCCTATTACCCCCACCCCCCAGCAGTGCAGGGGCAGCCTCCACCAGGCCCCCACTCATGTCTACCACCACCCCACCCCCCAGCCACCAGGGGCAGCCTCCACCAGGCCCCCACTCATGTCCAAGTCATGCCTCCCATGACCCCCACCCCCCAGCAGTGCAGGGGCAGCCTCCACCAGGCCCCCACTCATGTCTCCCACCACCCCCTACCCCCCAGCAGTCAGGGGCACCCTCCACCAGGCCCCCACTCCTGTCTCCCTGCACCCCTACCCCCCAGCAGTCAGGGGCACCCTCCACCAGGCTCCCACTCCTGTCTCCCAGCACCTCCACCCCCCAGCCACCAGGGGCAGCCTCCACCAGGCCCCCACTTATGTCCCCTATTACCCCCACCCCCCAGCAGTGCAGGGGCAGCCTCCACCAGGCCCCCACTCATGTCTACCACCACCCCCACCCCCCAGCCACCAGGGGCAGCCTCCACCAGGCCCCCACTCATGTCCAACACATGTCTCCCATCACCCCCACACCACAGCAGTGCAGGGGCAGCCTCCACCAGGCCCCCACTCATGTCTAACACATGTCTCCCACCACCCTCACCCCCCAGCCACCAGGGGCAGCCTCCACCACGCCCCCACTCATGTCTCCCACCACCCCCACCCCCCAGCCACCAGGGGCAGCCTCCACCAGGCCCCCACTGATGTCTCCCACCACCCCCACCCCCCAGCCACCAGGGGCACCCTCCACCAGGCCCCCACTCATGTCTCCCACCACCCCCACCCCCCAGCAGTGCGGGGGCACCTTCCACCAGGCTCCCACTCCTCTCTCCCACCACCCTCACCCCCCAGCCACCAGGGGCAGCCTCCACCAGGCCCCCACTCAAGTCTCCCACCACCCCCACCCCCCAGCCACCAGGGGCAGCCTCCACCAGGCCCCCACTCATGTCTCCCACCACCCCCACCCCCCAGCCACCAGGGGCACCCTCCACCAGGCCCCCACTCATGTCTCCCACCACCCCCACCCCCCAGCAGTGCAGGGGCAACTTCCACCAGGCTCCCACTCCTGTCTCCCACCACCCTCACCCCCCAGCCACCAGGGGCAGCCTCCACCAGGCCCCCACGCATGTCTCCCACCACCCCCACCCCCCAGCAGTGCAGGGGCACCCTCCACCAGGCTCCCACTCCTGTCTCCCAGCACCCCCACCCCCCAGCCACCAGGGGCAGCCTCCACCAGGCCCCCACTCATGTCCCCTATTACCCCCACCCCCCAGCAGTGCAGGGGCAGCCGCCACCAGGCCCCCACTCATGTCTACCACCATCCCCACCCCCCAGCCACCAGGGGCAGCCTCCACCAGGCCCCCACTCATGTCTCCCACCACCCCCACCCCCCAGCCACCAGGGGCAGCCTCCACCAGGCCCCCACTCCTGTCTCCCTGCACCCCCTACCCCCCAGCAGTCAGGGGCACCCTCCACCAGGGCCCCACCCATGTCTACCACCACCCCCACCAGTCAGGGGCACCCTCCACCAGGGCCCCACCGATGTCTACCACCACCCCCACCAGTCAGGGGCACCCTCCACCAGGGCCCCACCCATGTCTACCACCACCCCCACCTCCCAGCCACCAGGGGCAGCCTCCACCAGGTCCCCACTCATGTGCCCCACCACCCCCACTCCCCAGCAGTGCAGGGGCAGCCTCCACCAGGCCTCCACTCCTGTCTCCCTGCACCCCCTACCCCCAGCAGTCAGGGGCACCCTCCACCAGGGCCCCACCCATGTCTACCACCACCCCCACCCCCCAGCAGTCAGGGGCACCCTCCACCAGGGACCCACCCATGTCTACCACCACCCCCACCCCCCAGCCACCAGGGGCAGCCTCCACCAGGCCCCCACTCATGTCTCCCACCACCCCCACCCCCAGCAGTGCAGGGGCAGCCTCCACCAGGGCCCCACCCATGTCTACCACCACCCCACCCCCCAGAAGGGCAGGGGCAGCCTCCACCAGGCCCCCACTCATGTCTCCCACCCCACCCACCCCCCAGCAGTCAGGGGCACCCTCCACCAGGCCCCCACTCCTGTCTCCCTGCACCCCCTACCCCCCAGCAGTCAGGGGCACCCTCCACCAGGCTCCCACTCATGTCCCCTATTACCCCCACCAGGCCCCACTCATGTCTACCACCACCCCCACCCCCCAGCCACCAGGGGCAGCCTCCACCAGGCCCCCACTCATGTCCAACTCATGTCTCCCATCACCCCCACCCCCAGCAGTGCAGGGGCAGCCTCCACCAGGCCCCCACTCCTGTCTCCCTGCACCCCCCGCCCCCAGCAGTGCAGGGGCAGCCTCCACCAGGCCCCCACTCATGTCTACCACCACCCCACCCCCAGCCACCAGGGGCAGCCTCCACCAGGCCCCCACTCATGTTCCCCTGCACCCCCACCCCCAGCACTGTGGGGCACTTGCCAGCAGGCCCCCACTCATGTCCAACTCATGTTCCCCTGCACCCCCACCCCCAGCACTGTGGGTTACCTGCCAGCAGGCCCCCACTCATGTCCAACTCATGTTCCCCTGCACCCCCACCCCCCAGCACTGTGGGGCACCTGCCAGCAGGCCCCCACTCATGTCCAACTCATGTTCCCCTGCACCCCCACCCCCCAGCACTGTGGGGCACCTGCCAGCAGGCCCCCACTCATGTCCAACTCATGTTCCCCTGCACCCCCACCCCCAGCACTGTGGGGCACCTGCCAGCAGGCCCCCACTCATGTCCAACTCATGTTCTCCTGCACCCCCACCCCCCAGCACTGTGGGGCACCTGCCAGCAGGCCCCCACTCATGTCCAACTCATGTTCCCCAGCCAACATGTCATCACAATCTAGATCCCCGGTCCCTATGGTCAGCCTCCAAATGCAAAACACCCACCCGAGTATTGCATCCACCCACTCAGAAATGGCAATAGCATGATAGAACAGCAATTGCAAGTTTGGAAACGAACACTTGTCCCTCACATACACCCAAAGTGTCAGTGAATCTCAAAACCCATATCATGATATGCATGAAACCAATGAGATGATACTACACATTGAAGTTTGATCAAAAAATATGTATTGAAGAAAACATGAATTGAATCAAAAATAAACTAACAGAAATGGGATTGTAAAAAAAGTAAAAAGAAGCATGTCCATGAAAAAATGCAAAACCAAAAATCAGAATCCAAAGGAATGATGTCCAAAGTCACAGTCCAGAAAAGAAAATCCAATGGGAAATTATAATTGAAAGCCATTGCTCCATGGGTAAATTGTAAAAAGAAAAGAAAATCCAACAGTGAACTGTGTACAGGTGAACAAGCCAGGGTCCATGATCCCAAGAAAAGAAATTAAACCTATCTAACAACACTACCTAATAAAAAATAACTATATACAAAAATGTGGCCCATTGTCCAAAAGGTCCAAAGAAAATGCAAAAACAAAGGAAACCTAACACTAACTACATAACTATTTACATGGGCAGCGGGCTAGTCCAACGGCTCACTGGATGTTGTCATGGGCCAGGGCATCATCGAACTCCTGTTCAATGGCTTGGAGGCGGGCATGTTCCCTGGCCCCGAGGTCTCGCAGGGATAAAGCAGTGTCCAGCTCCAACTCCCTGCAAAGACCCTCGAGGCACTCAGCCCGCCTCAGCGCCCTCCGCATGGAGTTCTCCGCCCGGACCATTGTGAGCCGTTCCTCCTCTGCCCGCTGCCGCTCCACACCTATCTGCTGGCCCAACCGCTCCCACACAGAAGCCACTCCCATTCCAGGGTTCTCCTGCCCTCCGGCCGATGCCTGCACCCCTGATGTTGATGGCCCCGAGCCATGATGCCTCCCACGTCGAGCCTGCCGCTGCCTCTGATGCAACTGCCTGTGCCAGCACGACGGCATCCAGGCTGATGGTATCCACCGACGCCGTTGTGCATGTGCCCTGCCCGATGATGCCGTCACATCCTCCATCTGCTGGGGTCCAGTTGCTGGTGTGTCCACCCCTGCTGGACCTCCGACTCCCGACTGTGGCAGGGATGGGATCCCCACCAAGCCGGCTGCATTGGTCGGGCAGGTCCATAGGGGGCCCTGGTGGCATCTGGGCCGGAAGACGGCATGGAGAACGACTGGTGCATAGTCTCCACAGAGGAGGAGAGGGTCGCCAGATTGGCCGACACATGTAGGAAACCCCCGACCATGGCCGTTCCCAACTGGGCCACGTCGGCACGGTGCTCTCCGTGATGACATGCATGCTCCTCCCGGGAAGCACGCACCTCATCACGAATTGCACATGTGCGCAACGTGACACCAATCAGGACCTTCTCCATATGGCCAGGGGTCCCCTCGTCCGCAGGTGGAGGGGAGTCAGATGACATGGACATCCCCCCTACCTGCGGACGGGCCTGGCATGGGGCATCCCTGCTGGTGCATGGTGGTGCAGTCACAGTGTCAGGGACAGTGACATGCACAGGCCCCTCTACGCGACCTGTGCTGCCTCCTGCCCCTGGACTGCAACACTTGCACCAGCAGGGATGCCCCACCAGGCCCCATGTGCGCCTCAGTAGCGGCCTCCTCCTCCTCTGTGGAAACCACCAACCTGGATGGCTCCACCCCGTCTTCCGCCGTTGCAAGCCCCTGTGGGGGCTCACCCACCCCTTCTGCTGCAGCCGTGGGGGCATCCCCACCGCTTTGCTCCACAGAGCCGTCTCCGCCCTCTTCTTCACGTGGCGCTGTGTAGAGGGAGACATAGAACACAAGCATCAGGGCACTGTACAAGGTCCCCTAGACAGGAAGCAACAGCAGATGAGTGGCACTGTCAAAGATCACTTCCATCATGTCCCTCCACAACACATGGCTCAGTGCAGGTAAAACACATGCGGTAACAGGCATGGCGCATGCTATGGACATTAGCATACATGTCCAAGTGATTCTTGAAACATACACTGTTGTTTTGGAGCTCACATGCATCATGTGCCATGCCTATCACATGCACACACTTCACCCTAGTTTCATCCATCTGGCCTCATACACCACAGACACAGTGGATACAAGGATGACTAGGCTGCATCAGTGAACCTGAACATTGCGACAGACATGTGTCATGCATCCCTGGCATTCACAAGTCACAGACACGCAGGTCAGACACACAGACATGGACAGCATACATGTACATGGCATCTGCACCCATCCCTCACCCATGTCCAGGAACAGAGACTGGCATGCTTTCATGTGGCCATTCCGCATAGGGCAACCCATGTTGCATTTGAACACATGCACCAACCGTGTGGTTCACACATTACTGGTCTCACATGCATGACGTCCCTGCACACACACACATGCATACATGGCCTATGTCACACATACAGGCAAGTATCAGACAACCAGCACACTGCGACATGCCCTGTCTCACACAGCAATGCTTGGCCACTTACCGCTCAACTCCAGACGGGTCTGCCTCTCAAGGATCTGGGCGTGGAGCGCTGGGCCTACGCGTTCCAGGACCCTCATCTGGATGGTACTCATGCGGCCCCGGCCCCCCTCCACGAGGCGCCGGGCCTTCAAGAGGGTCCTGGACCTGCAGTCATCCCAGCGCTTCTTGATATGTTGGTAGTCGCGGACTGCCACCCCCTCCGCGTTGATGGCAGTCACGATGTCCGTCCAGATCCGAGTCCGTCCTTCCTTGTTGGCGCGCTTACTTCCGAAGAGGGCATCATACTGCCCCAGGACTTGCTCCACCAGGACACCAACTTCAGTGGCAGTGAAGCTGGTGCCCCTCTGCCTCTCTGGCCGGGGGTTGCCAGTGGTGCCAGATGTTGCAGTGCCCGACATGGCAACCCCAGAGGCAGGAGTGGGTGGGCAACTGGGTCCTGGGGCTGGGCTGTGGAGCGATGGTATCCCAGTCGGGAGTCTTCTGTTCCAGCAGGGGTGGACACAGCAAATGGACCCCTGCAGATGGCTGATGTGCAGGCACCAAATGGCAGGGCACGGTGGCAGCAGGCAGGCAGGCAGCAGCAGATGGCTCGTGGGAGGCTGCTCGGGGCTCTGGGGGGCAGTAATTCGGCCTTTTGGGCAGGAGCGTGGTCTTCCGTGTCCTTACGCGTGCCAGCTTGATACGGAGTGATTTGGCACGTGAAAATCCTGCACGTCTGCGTGTAAATCGAGGAAAGGCCCTCGGGTCACACTCCGCGGCATCTGATCCTGTTCCTGGGCCAGCAGATCAGAGGGGGAATGCAGTCCTGCAGCCTCAGGCAGTGCCGGCACAGCAAGGCGCAGTTCGCCTTGCCCCAGACAGGTGTGGTGCCGTATGCCACCTAGCAATACCGCATGGGAGCAATCCATTTACGGTATGGCAACCCAACAGGCAGCATCATCAGAGATGATGGCTCAGGCCATGGATAGGGTGGCCACTTCCATAGTCCCCCCCGAAAGGCTGATGGAGCGACTACAGCAGGCAACCGACTCCATCTGCCAGTCACACAGGGAGGACATGTTGGCGTTCGACAGGGACAGGCGGGCGACACTGGCGACTCTGCAGGGAGCCATCTCCATAGAGTCCCAGGGCCACAGGGAAGCCCTGAGGCTGGAACTCCTTCACCTCAGGACGACTCTTGTTGAGCATGAGGCTTCAACAAACCGAAGGACAGAACAGCAGCTGGAGCGTCTCACCCGTACGCTCTCAGCTGAGATGCAGGCAACTAGGGCGGAGGTCCGGGCATCCCGTGAGTTGTTGCATGGGGACCTCTGCACACTTATCCTCCAGAATGAGACCTACCACACCCGCATGCCTGCAGCCATGGAGGAACAGACTAGGGCTTTGCGTGGGCTGCCTCCCATAGTGCCACCACCTCCTGATGCAGCTGCAGAGGGTGAGGATAGTGACAGCAGTGATACTCCCACAATAGGGTAGCCGTGTAGGCCATGAGCCCATGGAGGTGTTTTTTTTCGCAAGATCCACACAGGGGGTTTTGGTGTGCACCCTGTCCTCGGACCTCCTGGGTGGCCTCCCCAACCCCCCCCCCCCCCCCCCCCCGGGCCCATTAATGGCCATTTTTTTTTTTTTTTTTGGGACAGTGTTGCCTTGTGTGGCTCCCGTGGGCATACGCTGCATTGTGGCTGGGCACATGCAGGCTTGTCATGGATTTGGTTCAGATGCTTTGGTTTTTGTCACACACACCCCTCCTGCTTCCCGTTTCCATGGGCTTGCAAGGGGTGTGCCCAAGTGACATTGACGTACATGGTGACATTGGACTCCCATGAGCTGTGTGGGCAGTCTGTAGTCAATACTGTGTATACATTCATAGTGCATATTGTTGTTGTATTGTACACTGCGTGGTGTATTGATATGTGCCTCTGCATCCATCTCATCCTCCATATTTGCAGGTCCATTCCTCATGTCTTCACAATGCGGTCCACCTTGGAACTGGAGTCCATGTTGTAAGCAGTGCACCTACACTCTTGCGTGGCGCTAACACTGTATACTTGGAAGTGTTCGGAGGGCTGTCATCATCAGGTGGTGAGGCTAGCTAATTTTTAAGTCTGTAATGTCATGTTTAAGGTAGGTTGGAGGTTGTGTAGGTGATTGGTATTCTTGGTAAGTATTTGGTAATGTGGGTTGTAGGTCTTGCATTACTGTGAGCATTTCATGTGTGGACATGTTTCCATTAGGGACACTGTAGCTGGTGACACTTGGGGCATGTTGTGGGGATTAATTTCTTTCCTCTCACATTGCATGACATGCCATGATGTGTTGTGTGGCCGTGCCGGGGAGGGGGTGGGTGACATGGCACTGTTTTCATGTAGTATTTTGCAAGTGGGTATTCATTTCTGCAGCATGGAAGTGTCTTTTCATGACACTGCATTGGTGGTGTTTGTGTAGGTAGGGATGCACACATTGTGACACTTCCACATGAACAATCTCAGGCTGCTATGGTTCTGACAGTTGACAGTCCCTTTGTTCGTCTTAATTGTCAGGTCGAGTCATCATTGCTTATCAGATGGTATGTGCCAGGCCTGTGTGCACTCCACTGGGGTGTGATTTCTATGTGAAGTAATTAGCCACCAGCTGCGTACGGGCTGCCTCACCCCGTGCCCTCTCCCCTCCCATGCGCAGCGGCCGTGCATGTGGTTGGGGATGTGGGGGCACCACCATGTCCACGGCCAGGCCCCGGCGTGTTGCAACATTGTGCAGGACACATGCTGCCACTATGATCCTGCACACTACTGGGGGCGCATATAACAGCTGCCCACCAGAACGGTCAAGGGAACGAAAGCGTGACTTGAGCACTCCGAATGTGCGCTCCACTATGCCCCGGGTTGCAATATGGGCTGTGTTGTATCTTACCTCTGGAGGCGTGATGGGGTTCCGAATTGGCGTCATCATGTGGGTGCTCAGAGGGTAGGCACTGTCCCCTGGTGAGGAGGTGATGGGTATCATTAGTGGGGTAGTGACATAACTCTGCATCTGACATGCATGCATGTGCAGTGGCATTCATACTCACCAAGCAGCCATGTATCGCCATGCCGCCCAGCTTCTAGGTCCCGGCTTAGGGTAGACATTCGGTAAATGAAGCTGTCGTGGGTGGACCCTGGATAGTTGGCATATACTGAGGTGATCATTCCCTTAGCATTACATACTACCTGCACGTTGATGGAATGCCAGTGCTTGCGGTTCCTATAGATGTGCCCTGGGGGGACGTAGTGCCACATGGGTGCTGTCAATGGCACCTAGCACTTTTGGGAATTGTGCCACACCGTAGAAATCGAGGGTGGCAGCCTGCCTTTCTGCAGGTGTCCTGGGCAGGTATATGTGCCTACGGACTGATGGGCGTGCAGTGATGATGTTCAAGACCTGGTGTAGGCAGCGTGACTGCGTGGCCTGTGACACCCCACCCACTATGGCACTTGTCCGCTGAAATGATCCTGTGGCCAAGAAGTGCAGTACATTGAGGACCTTCTCCAGGGGGCTGAGTGCTTGGGAGCACAGGGTGGGTGATGTGAGGTCATCCTCCCACTCACTGACCAGGTCCAGTATTATGTGTGGGGGAAACCTGTACCTCCCATACACCTGGTCATCAGGCATCCCAAAAAGGCTGGTTCTGGGAGTGAAAATTCGGGCCCTCACTATCCTCCTCCTCCTCCTTTGGTAACCCACGGCCACTGCTGCTAGGAATGGTATATTCATCCTGGCGTATGAGCTTGTTTGTTGTTTGCGCGCACTTTTATGCTGCGCGGGTCGACGTACGCCTGCTTCATGCTGGCATACGTGTCTCAGGATTGGACCATTTATTTTTCGGCACGTCGTAGGCGAACGTGTGAATCTTCCCGCCCACCCCAGGAATACACGTAGCACGCTCTCACAGGCACAGTCGCGGGTAAATATTCCCGCACACCCCTGGAATACATGTACCCCACTCTCACAGGCCCAATCGCATGTGGAAGTTCACGCGCACCTGGCGTGTGGGACTTCCCGCGCACCCCGAAGTACATGTACCCAGGCAAATCGTGTGTGGAAGTTCACACGCACCCCGAAGTACACGTACCCAGGCCAATCGCGTGTGGAACTTCCCGCGCACCCCGAAGTATACGTACCCAGGCAAATCGCACGGCTGGGGGGTGGGGGTGCAGGGGGACATGAGTGGGGGCCTGGTGGAGGCTGCCCCTGCACTGCTGAGGGGTGGGGGTAATAGGGGACATGAGTGGGGCCTGGTGGAGGCTGCCCCTGCACTGCTGGGGGTGGGGTTAATAGGGGACATGAGTGGGGGCCTGGTGGAGGCTGCCCCTGCACTGCTGGGGAGTGGGGGTGGTGGTAGACAGGGGTGGGGCCTGGTGGAGGCTACCCCTGCACTGCTGGGGGTAGGGGGTGGTGGGAGACATGAGTGGGGGCCTTGTGGAGGGTGCCCCTGACTGCTGGGGGGTGGGGGTGGTGGGAGACATCAGTGGGGGCCTGGTGGAGGCTGCCCCTGCCCTTCTGGGGGGTGGGGGTGGTGTAGACATGGTGGGGCCCTGGTGGAGGCTGCCCCTGCACTGCTGGGGGTGGGGGTGGTGGGAGACATGAGTGGGGGCCTGGTGGAGGCTGCCCCTGCACTGCTGGGGGTGGGGGTGCATGGGGACATGAGTGGGGGCCTGGTGGAGGCTGCCCCTGCACTGCTGGGGGTGGGGGTGCATGGGGACATGAGTGGGGGCCTGGTGGAGGCTGCCCCTGCACTGCTGGGGGGTGGGGGTGCATGGGGACATGAGTGGGGGGCCTGGTGGAGGCTGCCCCTGCACTGCTGGTGGGTGGGGGTTATAGGGACATGAGTGGGGCTCTGGTGGAGCTGCCCCTGCACTGCTGGGGGTGGGGGTGGTGGTAGACATGAGTGGGGGCATGGTGAGGCTGCCCCTGGTGGCTGGGGGGCGGGGGTGGTGGGAGACATGAGTTGGACATGAGTGGAGGCCTGGTGGAGGCTGCCCCTGCACTGCTGGGGGGTGTGGGTGGTGGGAGACATGAGTGGGGGCCTGGTGGAGGCTGCCCCTGCACTGCTGGGGGTGGGGGTGCATTGGGACATGAGTGGGGGCCTGGTGGAGGCTGCCCCTGCACTGCTGGGGGGTGGGGGTAATAGGGACATGAGTGGGGGGCCTGGTGGAGGCTGCCCCTGGTGGCTGGGGGGTGGGGGTGCTGGGAGACAGGTGTGGGAGCCTGGTGGAGGGTTCCCCCTGACTGCTGGGGGGTAGGGGGTGGTGGGAGACATGAGTGGGGGCCTGGTGGAGGGTGCCCCTGACTGCTGGGGGGTAGGGGGTGGTGGGAGACATGAGTGGGGGCCTGGTGGAGGCTGCCCCTGCACTGCTGAGGGGTGGGGGTAATAGGGGACATGAGTGGGGGCCTGGTGGAGGCTGCCCCTGCACTGCTGGGGGTGGGGTTAATAGGGGACATGAGTGGGGGCCTGGTGGAGGCTGCCCCTGCACTGCTGGGGAGTGGGGGGTGGTGGTAGACATGGGTGGGGGCCTGGTGGAGGCTGCCCCTGCACTGCTGGGGGTAGGGGGTGGTGGGAGACATGAGTGGGGGCCTTGTGGAGGGTGCCCTTGACTGCTGGGGGGTGGGGGTGGTGGGAGACATGAGTGGGGCCTGGTGGAGGCTGCCCCTGCCCTTCTGGGGGGTGGGGGTGGTGGGAGACATGGGTGGGGCCTGGTGGAGGCTGCCCCTGCACTGCTGGGGGTGGGGGTGGTGGGAGACATGAGTGGGGGCCTGGTGGAGGCTGCCCCTGCACTGCTGGGGGTGGGGGTGCATGGGGACATGAGTGGGGGCCTGGTGGAGGCTGCCCCTGCACTGCTGGGGGGTGGGGGTGCATGGGGACATGAGTGGGGGCCTGGTGGAGGCTGCCCCTGCACTGCTGGGGGGTGGGGGTGCATGGGGACATGAGTGGGGGCCTGGTGGAGGCTGCCCCTGCACTGCTGGTGGGTGGGGGTAATAGGGGACATGAGTGGGGCTCTGGTGGAGGCTGCCCCTGCACTGCTGGGGGGTGGGGTGGTGGTAGACATGAGTGGGGGCATGGTGGAGGCTGCCCCTGGTGGCTGGGGGCGGGGGTGGTGGGAGACATGAGTTGGACATGAGTGGAGGCCTGGTGGAGGCTGCCCCTGCACTGCTGGGGGGTGTGGGTGGTGGGAGACATGAGTGGGGGCCTGGTGGAGGCTGCCCCTGCACTGCTGGGGGTGGGGGTGCATTGGGACATGAGTGGGGGCCTGGTGGAGGCTGCCCCTGCACTGCTGGGGGGTGGGGGTAATAGGGGACATGAGTGGGGGCCTGGTGGAGGCTGCCCCTGGTGGCTGGGGGGTGGGGGTGCTGGGAGACAGGAGTGGGAGCCTGGTGGAGGGTTCCCCTGACTGCTGGGGGGTAGGGGGTGGTGGGAGACATGAGTGGGGGCCTGGTGGAGGGTGCCCCTGACTGCTGGGGGGTAGGGGGTGGTGGGAGACATGAGTGGGGGCCTGGTGGAGGCTGCCCCTGCACTGCTGGAGGGTGGGGGTAATAGGGGACATGAGTGGGGCCCTGGTGGAGGCTGCCCCTGGTGGCTGGGGGGTGAGGGTGCTGGGAGACAGGAGTGGGAGCCTGGTGGAGGGTGCCCCTGACTGCTGGGGGTTAGGGGGTGGTGGGAGACATGAGTGGGGGCCTGGTGGAGACTGCCCCTGACTGCTGGGGGGTAGGGGGTGGTGGGAGACATGAGGGGGGGCTGGTGGAGGGTGCCCCTGACTGCTGGGGGGTAGGGGGTGGTGGGGGACATGAGGGGGGGGCTGGTGGAGGGTGCCCCTGACTGCTGGGGGGTGGGGTGGTGGGAGACATGAGTTGGACATGAGTGGGGACCTGGTGGAGGCTGCCCCTGGTGGCTGGGGGTGGGGGTGGTGGGGGACATGAGTTGGACATGAGTGGGGACCTGGTGGAGGCTGCCCCTGGTGGCTGGGGGGTGGGGGTGGTGGGGGACATGAGTTGGACATGAGTGGGGGCCTGGTGGAGGCTGCCCCTGGTGGCTGGGGGGTGGGGGTGCTGGGAGACAGGAGTGGGAGCCTGGTGGAGGGTGCCCCTGACTGCTGGGGGGTAGTGGGTGGTGGGAGACATGAGTGGGGGCCTGGTGGAGGCTGCCCCTCGTGGCTGGGGGGTGGGGGTGGTGGTAGACATGAGTGGGGGCCTGGTGGAGGCTGCCCCTGCACTGCTGGGGGGTGGGGGTGGTGGTAGACATGGGTGGGGGCCTGGTGGAGGCTGCCCCTGCACTGCTGGGGGGTGGGGTGGTGGGAGACATGAGTGGGGGCCTGGTGGAGGCTGCCCCTGGTGGCTGGGGGGTGGGGGTGGTGGGAGACATGAGTTGGACATGAGTGGGGGCCTGGTGGAGGCTGCCCCTGCACTGCTGGGGGGTGGGGGCGCATGGGGACATGAGTGGGGGCCTGGTGGAGGCTGCCCCTGGTGGCTGGGGGGTGGGGGAGGTGGTAGACATGAGTGGGGGCCTGGTGGAGGCTGCCCCTGCACTGCTGGGGGGGGTGGGGGTAATAGGGGACATGAGTGGGGGCCTGGTGGAGGCTGCCCCTGGGGGGTGGGGGTGCTGGGAGACAGGAGTGGGGCCTGGTGGAGGGTGCCCCTGACTGCTGGGAGGTAGGGGGTCATGGGAGACATGAGTGGGGGCCTGGTGGAGGGTGCCCCTGACTGCTGGGGGGTCGGGGTGGTGGGAGACATGAGTGGGGCCTGGTGGAGGCTGCCCCTGCACTGCTGGGGGGTGGGGGTGATAGGGGACATGAGTGGGGGCCTGGTGGAGGCTGCCCCTGCACTGCTGGGGGGTGGGGGTAATAGGGGACATGAGTGGGGGCCTGGTGGAGGCTGCCCCTGGGGGGTGGGGGTGCTGGGAGACAGGAGTGGGAGCCTGGTGGAGAGGGTGCCCCTGACTGCTGGGGGGTAGGGGGTGGTGGGAGACATGGAGTGGGGGCCTGGTGGAGGTGCCCCTGACTGCTGGGGGGTCGGGGTGGTGGGAGACATGAGTTGGACATGAGTGGGGGCCTGGTGGAGGCTGCCCCTGCACTGCGGGGGGTGGGGGTGGTGGGAGACATGAGTGGGGGCCTGGTGGAGGCTGCCCCTGCACTGCTGGGGGGTGGGGGCGCATGGGGACATGAGTGGGGGCCTGGTGGAGGCTGCCCCTGGTGGCTGGGGGTGGGGGTGGTGGTAGACATGAGTGGGGGCCTGGTGGAGGCTGCCCCTGCACTGCTGGGGTGGGTGGGGGTAATAGGGGACATGAGTGGGGGCCTGGTGGAGGCTGCCCCTGGGGGGTGGGGGTGCTGGGAGACAGGAGTGGGGGCCTGGTGGAGGGTGCCCCTGACTGCTGGGGGGTAGGGGGTCATGGGAGACATGAGTGGGGGCCTGGTGGAGAGTGCCCCTGACTGCTGGGGGGTCGGGGGTGGTGGGAGACATCAGTGGGGGCCTGGTGGAGGCTGCCCCTGCACTGCTGGGGGGTGGGGGTAATAGGGGACATAAGTGGGGGCCTGGTGGAGGCTGCCCCTGCACTGCTGAGGGGTGGGGGTAATAGGGGACATGAGTGGGGGCCTGGTGGAGGCTGCCCCTGGTGGCTGGGGGGTGGGGGTGCTGGGTAACAGGAGTGGGAGCCTGGTGGAGAGGGTGCCCCTGACTGCTGGGGGGTAGGGGGTGGTGGGAGACATGAGTGGGGGCCTGGTGGAGGGTGCCCCTGACTGCTGGGGGGTCGGGGTGGTGGGAGACATGAGTGGGGGCCTGGTGGAGGCTGCCCCTGCACTGCTGGGGCGTGGGGGTAATAGGGGACATGAGTGGGGGCCTGGTGGAGGCTTCCCCTGCACTGCTGGGGGTGGGGGTAATAGGGGACATGAGTGGGGGCCTGGTGGAGGCTGCCCCTGGTGGCTGGGGGGTGGGGGTGCTGGGAGACAGGAGTGGGAGCCTGGTGGAGGGTGCCCCTGACTGCTGGGGGGTAGGGGGTGGTGGGAGACATGAGTGGGGGCCTGGTGGAGGGTGCCCGTGACTGCTGGGGGGTAGGGGGTGGTGGGAGACATGAGTGGGGGCCTGGTGGAGGGTGCCCCTGACTGCTGGGGGGTGGGGTGGTGGGAGACATGAGTGGGGGCCTGGTGGAGGCTGCCCCTGCACTGCTGGGGGGTGGGGGTGATGGGAGACATGAGTGGGGGCCTGGTGGAGGCTGCCCCTGCACTGCTGGGGGGTGGGGGTGCATGGGGACATGAGTGGGGGCCTGGTGGAGGCTGCCCCTGCACTGCTGGGGGGTGGGGGTAATAGGGGACATGAGTGGGGTCCTGGTGGAGGCTGCCCCTGCACTGCTGGGGGGTGGGGGTGGTGGGAGACATGAGTGGGGGCCTGGTGGAGGCTGCCCCTGCACTGCTGGGGGGTGGGGGTGTGGGAGACATGAGTGGGGGCCTGGTGGAGGCTGCCCCTGCACTGCTGGGGGGTGGGGGTAATAGGGGACATGAGTGGGGTCCTGGTGGAGGCTGCCCCTGCACTGCTGGGGGGTGGGGTGGTGGAGACATGAGTGGGGGCCTGGTGGAGGCTGCCCCTGCACTGCTGGGGGGTGGGGGTGGTGGGAGACATGAGTGGGGGCCTGGTGGAGGCTGCCCCTGGTGGCTGGGTGGTGGGAGACATGAGTGGGGGCCTGGTGGAGGCTGCCCCTGGTGGCTGGGGGGTGGGGGTGGTGGGAGACATGAGTGTTGGCCTGGTGGAGGCTGCCCCTGCACTGCTGGGGGGTGGGGGTGATGGAGACATGAGTGGGGGCCTGGTGGAGGCTGCCCTGGTGGCTGGGGGGTGGGGGTGGTGGGAGACATGAGTGGGGGCCTGGTGGAGGCTGCCACTGCACTGCTGGGGGGTGGGGTGCATGGGGACATGAGTGGGGGCCTGGTGGAGGCTGCCCCTGCACTGCTGGGGGGTGGGGGTGCATGGGGACATGAGTGGGGGCCTGGTGGAGGCTGCCCCTGCACTGCTGGGGGGTGGGGTAATAGGGGACATGAGTGGGGTCCTGGTGGAGGCTGCCCCTGCACTGCTGGGGGTGGGGGTGGTGGGAGACATGAGTGGGGGCCTGGTGGAGGCTGCCCTGCACTGCTGGGGGGTGGGGGTGGTGGGAGACATGAGTGGGGGCCTGGTGGAGGCTGCCCCTGGTGGCTGGGTGGTGGGAGACATGAGTGGGGGCCTGGTGGAGGCTGCCCCTGGTGGCTGGGGGGTGGGGGTGGTGGTAGACATGGGTGGGGCCTGGTGGAGGCTGCCCCAGCACTGCTGGGGGGTGGTGGGAGACATGTGTTGGTGAGCAGTAGTGCAAGGTGACATGTGGGTTGGCTGGTGGGCATGGCCATGTTGGATGGGTTGCCTGTGGGACATGAGCAGGGGTGCAGGGTAGTACCCTGTGGTGTGGGCTGCCTGCAGGGGCCGTGGAGGGTGTAGAGGGAACACCTGGGGGGACCCACATGGCCAGATCACGGGTAGGATTCCCCGGCACCACTGAAATACCACGTACCCTGCAGAAATCGCGTGTGAATCTTCCGTGCACCTCGGAATACACGTACCCAGGCCAATCGCGTGTGGAACTTCCCGCGCACCCCGAAGTACACGTACCCAGGCCAATTGCGTGTGGTACTTCCCGCGCACCCCCACCTACCCAGGCCAAACGCGTGTGGAACTTCCCGCGCACCCGTAGTACACGTACCCAGGCCAATCGCGTGTGGAACTTCCCATGCACGCCCACCTACCCAGCCCAATCGCGTGTGGAACTTCCCGCGCACCCCGTAGTACACGTACCCAGGCTAATCGCGTGTGGAACTTCCCGCGCACCAAGGAACACGCGCACACACTATTTTTCACACAGCGGGTGTCCGTGTTTGTCGGTGCCCCTTTGCACCTCATTTGTTGTAGAGGGCCACTATATGGGCCATTCATCATGGCTGTATATGGGTGCTTTTTGTTAGCGCACATTTTGGCGCACATTTTTTTCAGTCGCAGGGGCGCTACCGCCTGCTTTCTTGTGGCGTACTTGTTTGGCCCTGTGCGCGTCTTTGACCGTGCGCTGGTTTGCCCTATTCGATTCCATGAATACGGGTTGTAGGCGAGCGTGTGGGCGTTCCGCGCACTTGCCTCCTGTACTTCCCCCGTGACGCCCATATTTTCACGCGTTGTTCCCCATTCCGAGTGTTACGCCCCGTGTTCCGCCTACTTTTGTGACGTGCACCGCGCTATGTGCGATTTCGCAGTGGCCGTGGCGCACGCTGTTGGATGACCTGTGCGCCGGCGTGCGCAGCGCACATTTTTAGCGCACATCCAATGTTTTTCTCGCGCACGGACTTCCATGAATCGCTGTGCGCTGGTTTTCCTGCGATGTTCGCACTTGACTCCGATTTTCGCACTTTTCCTGCGATTCGCACGTTTTGGCACCTCTGCGCGGGAATTTTCGGCGCACATTAATTCCATGAATCGACCCCTGAGTGTTTTTACCTTGCTAACTGTTTTTATGAGATGCTGATCAATAAAAAAAATAGCATAAGCGGTTCCTCGTTTTTCCCTTGCTTGAGATGAGCCAAAGATAAGAAGCTCAGTCTTCTCACTATTGAGACACATCCCATTTCCAGTCATGCAAATTCGTATTTCGTCATATACAGACATGATAAGGTCAGAATCTTTTCTGTGGTCTCCACTCAGCTTAAAGGCTAGCTGAGAGTCGTCGGCATAGTTGGTAAAATATAGCCCAGCGGAATACAAAAGATCACATAATGGACAACAAAAAATGTTAGAGGGCCGGGGATAAACATGCTCCATGAGGGACTCCACATGTGATAGGTTCTGAGTGTGAAGAGGAATTTTCCCAGACAATCTTCGATGTTCTATTACTAAGAAACGCCTGGAACCATTCAACTGTGTTAGTGGAGCAGTTGCCTATTTCCTGGATTCACTGTAGGAGTTTAGTATGATCTACAAGATCGAAGGCTGCTGAGAGGTCCAAAAGCATCCACAGCCCTGATCTCCTTTCATCAATAATATTTAGCATTTCTTTTTGCAAGTCCAGCATCGCAGTTTCTGTCCCATGAGAACTTCTAAAACCTGATTGACGTTGATGAAGTATATTTGACTCTTCCAAATGCTCCAAGAGCAGCTACTTTATCCACTAGTTTCAACATAAGTGGAACATTAGTTATAGGTTGTGATGTTCTGTATCCCGGAGGAACAGTAAGATGTCATCTGCATATAATACAACCTTATGCGTGTCCCCTTTAATTCTGATTCCATGGATCTCTGGTTCAGTCCTAATTGCCTGTGCCAACAGTTCCATGGCCATCGCAAAAACCAGTGGTGACATGTGACAACCCTGTTGGGAGCCCCTCCACACTGGGATTGCACTTGAGAGTTGTCCATTGACAAGCAACTTCATGAGGGTATCTGGAAGTTGGCTAGGAGCATGCGGCTAAAGATCGGCCCACACAAAAACTTATTCAGAAAGCCCCAGCTCAAGCTATCAAACACTCTGGTGGCATCAAACACAAGCATGGACATGTTCTGTGTCGTCCTGCATCCCCATATCGCCACATTGATGGCCCTTCACGTTATCTTGGGTATGCCGCTCCAAAATTAACCCTGCTTGGTCAAGGTTTATGATCCTTGGCAGTACTCCCATTATTCCCTGGGCCAGTACCTTAGCATAAAGCTTTGCATTCCGGTTGGGTAGAGAAATAGGTTGATAACTGCAGCAGTCAGTTGGATCTTTACCTGGTTTCAGTATCAGAGTGGTCGTGGAGGGTCCCATATCCCCAGACACGGCCCCACCTCCCACATTCGGTTAAACAATCTTCTTAGTGGGGCCAGCAGGATATTTCGGAAAGGTCTTGTAGTATGCACTACCCAACCCAACCGGTCCCGGAGCCTTATTCCCCGGAAGAGAGGCAATAGCTTGGCCTACCTACTCCTCTGTGAATGGGGCTTCTAATAGCTGCCTGTCTTCTTCGGAGATTCAGGGTAGTTCTATTTTCTCCAGGAATGCCTGCTGGGATCCCGGGTTTAAGTACTCCTCTTTCAGGGCCTGAGAGTAGAATGCTTGTAAAATGTCCTTTCTCCCCTTTTCCCCCTAAACAGCTCGCCCGCGTGAGTTTTTAGTTGGGTAATGTGGTTTCCAGCCCTCTGATGCCTCGGCTTTGCTGCCAGGAACCGGTTAGCTTTATCCCCTGTTGCATAATATGATTGCTTAGTTCGAATTAGGAGTTGCGCTTGACCTGTCCGCCAGATGGGCTTCCAGTTTCGGCATAGCCTTCCTCAGGGCTCTCAAAGCTCTCTGTGATCCTTGGGATTTATGCAAGCCACCTGCCACCTTGATTTCCCGTTATAACCTCCCCTGGAGGAGCTCCTTCTACCCCAGGAAGGCTGCCGATTGTGCTATAAATTCCCCTCTCATCACTGCTTTGCTAGCATCCCACACTGTAAGCTAATCCACTGTTCCAGTGTCATTGTCCTGAAAAGAACTGCTCGGAGAATAACTGGGGCATGGTCAGTTAGGTACTGCACCCCTATTTCTATTGCTGTTACCTGTGGGATGAAAGTATCCAAGACCATTACCATGTCTATCCAGGAGAAACCCTTGTGTACTGCAGAATAATGTGTGTACTCTGTCTTGTGGGCGAAAGGAACGCCAAGTCTCCATGAGGTGCATGTCTCTGAGAAAACGTGCCAACGCCAGTCTATGTCTACCATCGTTGCGTGCATGTGGGAGTGTTTTGTCCATTGCTGCATCCATTACACAATTAACGCCCCCCCCACTAAAACTGTTCCCATACACCATCCCACTACCTTACTCAGAAGATCAGACAATAATTGTTCTTGCTTGTTGTTCGGCACATATATAGCTACCAGCGTGACCATCTGATTCTGCATCAGCACCCCAAGACCAGGCAACCAAACTCTGGGTCCTTGTGTATGAATCTTTTCTGGAATCCGATACCCTTTACTAGCAAAATTGCTTCCCCGCTTTTTTTTGTGCCACTGGATGCAAAGTATTGCAATTGGAACTCTCTGTCTCAACCGGGATTCATCGGTCGGGAGCAAGTGCGTCTCTGTAACCAGACCACAGATGCCCGCAGTTCTGACCACCTCTGCAGGATCAAGCGTCTTTTAACCAGACAGTTGAATCCCTGGACATTCAGGGAAATCATTTGCATCTCTGTCATCATCCTAGTTCAGCCCTTTGGTTGGTGCCCATGAATTTCATCACCAACCTTCATCCCCCATTTGTGACATGGATTTCCATACACCACTATTTAAACTTAAAATGTATAGAAACATGCTCCCCCCACACCCAACCACCCGATCCCCCCCTCAAACTTTGGGGAACTATCATGAACTTGTCTCTTTTCACTGTGTGCGCTGGGATCACCCGGGACAAGTGGGACCTGTTTCCATAATCGGCCCGCTCCCTCCCCAACCCCTCCACCCCCTCCACCAATTGTCTTCATTACTTTAACTAGAACCTCCCCTCCCTGAGAAACCTTCCTTTGCCAAACAATATCGATCAAACTTGAAGCATAGAATATGCTATCCTCTCTGCCCCAATCACATATGCCTGTCCGGCCCCGTTCTGGGCCCTTGTCGCCTTGGCCAGGTAGTACCCGTGCCCTGGCCACTTCTGCTTCTCCCTTTTGGCTATGGGTGCCCCAACTTCCATTTTTCCCTCTTGGTGGGTGGTGTAGCACCAGGATTGTCAGTGACCACCTCTGGGCTCCTCGTGGGCTGGACTCCTACCTCGTCCATCAGTTCCGCAGCTTGTTCTTCCATGGAAATGGTGTAGAACTGACCTTTCCATGCAAAGTGCAAACCACATGGAAATGTCCATCGGTAGCGAATGTCCTTGGACTTGAGCCAGCCTGTGACAATCTGCAACCTTTTCCCCTTGAAGAGAGTTACTTGCGCCAAATCCTGGTATAGTGTCAAAGGGGTATCTCAGAAGTTTACCAGTTCCTAGTTCCGTGCTGCCCTCATGATTTCCTGTTATCGGTAGCGAATGTCCTTGGACTTGAGCCAGCCTGTGACAATCTGCAACCTTTTCCCCTTGAAGAGAGTTACTTGCGCCAAATCCTGGTATAGTGTCAAAGGGGTATCTCAGAAGTTTACCAGTTCCTAGTTCCGTGCTGCCCTCATGATTTCCTCTTTCACCTGAAACATGTGGGATCTGGTTAGCACATCCGAGGACAGACTCTTACTGATTTGGTACGATGAATAAACCTGATGAGTCCGATCTAAGACTATCTCCCTTTCCGTGGAGGAGCCCATGAGGTGTCGAAAGAGGGCTGCCACATAGTCTTGCAACTCTGCGTCCGGAATAGATTTGGAGATACCTCCCGATGCTGATGTTATTTGGGCAGGATCTGTTTTCTGCATCCTCCTGCTTATTGAGCATTGGCTCCATTTGCTGCTCCAAGGTGCCCACCCTTCGTGCCAGTTCATCATGTTCATGCTCACAAAGGACTGTTTCGATTTCATCCACCCTCCTCTCCACCACCAGGACATTCTTGTTGAGATCCGCTATGGCTTTGGTGAGGTCCGCTGCACTATCTTTAATATCCTTTTTGAGTTCCAACAACATTGCCATCAGGTCGGATCTCCTTATTGGTGGGTCATCAGTGTCCAGATGGATAGGGGGAGGGGGCGAATGCACCTGGGCTGTCGTTGATTTTTGTTGCGAGCGCTTTTGCCCCTCAGGTCCTTGCATGAGTGCCTTAGTGTCTCCAGATATGGGGTGCTTTTGTTTCGATGTGTTGAAACCCCTGAGACCACTCCAAAGTAATTTGACAGTCCACTTTTCCCCTACACCAGTTGGTCCAGGACAGGGGCTTGCCAACAGCTTCCCTGGGGGTGCACTATTGCAGATTCCAGCCACGCATTCTCCTGAGGCAATTAGTGCTACTAGTAATCTGTGAGCTCACAAGGGAGTGGTGCCACGTTAGTTCCAAGGGTAATCTCTCACCAGCCTTCCTCCAATAGATTCCCCACCCCACCTATGGAAACCCAAGTCTACAAATCTATTCAACAGTTGGCTCCCCCCAGCTCCAATGTCAGTTTCTCTGGGGCTTTTGTTTCCAAAGTTTGTTTCTTATTTAGTGCTGTCGGTGAGTGATTCTTCCTCCCAGCTGCCAGCTATCTTCTGTTGTGGTCCTTGCCAGGTTGTATGGTTGTATGCGGCCTGGCTGCCTGGGATCAAGCCGGTTCCTCACCACCGAGCATAACGGGATATTTTCTTAGTGCTCTGCTGCATTTACGCCTCGAGGCAGTACCAGAAAATCGCAGTCTCCCACTGTGGGGAGGATGGGTCCCACTCACTGCCACCACCGGGAGGACAGGCTGTTGTCTCGGTCCCTCCTTGGACTCCTCAGTGGGGAAGCGCCGTCCCTCGTCCACAACACCAAGATACTCCTCACAGCTCCCAGATCAGCCTAGGCAGCCTGTGCCGACTTGCCGTTTGACCCTGGCGAGGTCTTCACACTCGCCTCTGGGGTACCAGGGCGCTCTGACCCCCGCTCACTACCTCGGCGCCTTTTGCTCGGGACTCGCACTCCGAGACACCACACCAACTAGGCCATCTGAACTTCACCAACGAGTCCCAGCAAGCGAGACCAAGCTGCCATCTTTCACGCGGGATTCAAGTTCCGGTCTATGATCGTGACAGTATTAGGACAGCATATCAGCTGTAAGTTCCAGGAAGGATTGTCCATAACTTCCGATGCCTCCTCTATGAAGCTCAGGGGGATACCAGCATTTTCGGAGGGATGGGGGCTCGCGGAGCGGGCTCGATCATAGGAGCTCATAGCAGAGGCATCCTCCGGCGGCATCCTCCGGCTTCAGTGGCTAACCACGCCCCCCACGGTGTGCCCTTCTTACAGAGTTCTCTTATGGTAGAACATCTATCTGTAAACACCATCATAAATTTGGAATAATATTCCACAAGGCCTAAAAACGACATGACTTGCTGTTTGTTAGCTGGTGCTTGTACATTCACTATAGCCTTTACCAAATCCTCTCTCATCTGCACTCCTTTCTCACTTAGCCTATGTCTAGGCATTAAATTGAGGTTTTTCGAAACGTGCACTTCTCCTTTGAAATGTCAACTCAGCCTCTCCCAGAATGGCTAAAACTCTAGTAAGTCTTTGACCATGTTCCTTCAAATCTCTACCCATGACTAAGATGTCATCTTGGAAGTAGGTTACACCTTTTATCCCTCGGAGCAAACGCTGCAAGATCCTTTGAAAGAAAGCAGCCATTGAACAGTCTAAATGGCATCCTCCGAGAGCGAAATGTCCCCTCTTGGCATTATACAAGTGGTCAAATCTCTACAATCTGAGTGCAACTTCACCTGATGATACGCGGAAGCTAAGCGGAGGCGTAGACCGGGTAGGGCCTGAGTGGGCAAGGCCCCACCCAGAATGTGTAAATGCCTACTCAGTTGCGCTGTTTGGGCATTTACAGATGTTAATGACACTGCGGTGGGCCAAACTACATTAGCTTCAGGCCCCACTTGTTAGACAGTCCTGGCTACGCCTCTGAAGCTAAGCCCAGCATACTGTTGGCGCCATGCTTGCAATTTCTCCAATATTGGGTACTGGAAAATGATCCACAACCACCTACTGTTTAGAGCCCTGAAGTCTATGTATACATGCATTTTACCATTGTGCTTACGGACTACAAAACAGAAGTGACCCACTCGGAGGCCTCTACGGCTCAATAACACCTTCTTGCTGCATTCTCCTAATTTCTTCGGCCACGACCTTCCTCATGGAAATTGGGACTGTCACAACCCTTGCCACTACTGGTTTGGCACCTTCCTTCAACTTGCCTGATGCAAAGGTGATGCCCCATTTAGACACTCCAATCCTTTTCTGAAGACATCCTTGCACACCTCCTCTGGCAGGCATTTCCCCTTCTCTGCCACCTAGACATGTCCCAGGACACTGGAGATCTACTATAATACCCATTTTGCTTTGCTCATACCAGCCCATCAGACTTCGTCCCTCTCTTAACACGTAACAAAACTGTGAAAGTTAAGAAAACCAATTTTGTTATTCGGGACTTCAAGTCCCACAATTCCCTCAGTACTGAGACGAGGAAGAGGGGTGCAAAGGAACAAACATGTAGTGGTCAGCCAATTAACCAAAAGGACCCTCACCTGAGGGAGACTGAGAGGCTTAAATAGCCCTCTCAGGTGCAGGCTGTAGAGAAGTTTGAGATGCCGGAGAAGCCAGAGAAGCGGAAGCAGCATTGTATGCTGTGCGAACCGTTGCAGTTTGAGGCCAGGCTGGAGAAGCAAGAAGATGCCAGAAGCACCGTGGGCCCTGAGATGGTCTGTGCCTCTTGATATTCCCCTTGCAGAGCTTGCACAGTGGGAAGCGTGCAAGAAAAATGCTTCACCCCAGAAAGCACGTTGTGCAGAGCTTGCGCAGCGGAAAGCAGGAGTGGTAAGAGCAGCCAAGACGCCCCCGTTGACTGAATTGCACCAGGGATGCTCAGAGTTGAAGCCAGCTCTATTCTGGCATGGTGGAAGCGATAGCGACCCAAGAGAGTTCTGGTGCCTGGTCAGGAGAAACCATGAGTATCCAGGTTCTGCAAACACCAATCGGAGAACGGACAAGCGACTTACCCAGTGAGTTTCAGGCAAGCAAGCTAATCTGGGGCACTCCGTTGATGTCCTCATGTGTCACGCAGAACAGTTTCACTCACGTATAAGTGAAAGAAGTGCAAACAATCTGTATGAGTGCTGAACTGTCAAAAACCAGTGCAAGTGGCATGCTATGCATTGAAAAGGATCCAACCATGGGACTGTAAAGTTTTGGAAACTCCAACCACCCAGTGGAGAAACCTCTTTGAACGCTGAAAGGCACAACCAATACCCAACCCAAAAGAGTTAGAACAGGCAATATCAGTCTATCAAGTACTGCCAGAGGCACGAGAAGAACAGCACAAGGCCCAAAGGTTCTAAAGTTGGTTGCTCATGCTATGGGAGATTTATAAATGTGGTTGATACAAACACACATTGCCAAAGCCAAGAGAAAGTCAAAGTGAAACCTTATACATGTCTCTGTTTGTTGAAGTATAAGGGGAAGGAAGGTGGCAAACAGGCTGCCTTCCTGGAAGAAGTTATCCAGAGAGAGAGGAGTGTTGTTTGTAGAAAAGTCCTGATATGGACCAATGTGAATGTTCTATTCCCTGAAAGCTACTAACATTTTGATATCAAAGAAGAATATTACAGTTGTTGACCGTCTGATTTGAAAGTTACCATGAAGCACTCTTCTGTTCTGGTGTTGAAGAAGTAGACGGACAGGCGGGTTGACCCGTAGACCCGTAGGGTAAGAAGTGGTTGCCCAGAAGAAACCTGGTAAAAGAATAAGCCAGGGTAGTGGAAGGTGCAAATGCTAAAGAGTGGTACTAATAGAAAATAACCTGTTGCTTGTGACATTTGGGGATAAATTGTGGATACATTGTGGCAGCTCTTTGGAGAAAAAAATACAATACTTTCCGCAGTTGAAATTGTGGAGAACCATCCTGACCAAACTATTTTTTGTTACTATAATACAAGACTGTTCTAATTCCAGGAAGAGTGAGAGCTTCTTTTTCAAGGTACTTTATTAAAGCAACAGAACTTTGTGTTGAATTGGATTTCCTTGTGTTTCTTTTTTGTGGAGAAAACCCTTGTTTGTATCTGGGGAAGGGAAGTTTGCCCAGACCACAAGTGACATTGATCAGACTGTGAAGCAAGTCATATGTTATATATTGGTGTTGATTTGATTAGCCATATGTTTCCTTTTTGCTTTGATTGTTGTATACGTGTGAGGGTTAGATGTCCTTTGGTTAGAGTGTTCCCTTTAGTTCGTTAGGCAGGGAAATCCTTTTTGGGGTAGGGATATCAGGGTGTTTATTCAACATGTCTTGTTTAAATAAACGGCAAAAGATTAATACTTTCAACTAAGTTGTCCGCCTCACATTTCTGACCCCTCACATAATCCAATAGCATGTGATGAGACACAGCAAGCCCCTGCAGATACAACATAGCCTGAACCTGTGCATGCCTCATGGGACACCACAACTGAACCCTGGCAATTCTCCAAAACGCAAAAAGGTTCTCACTAGCCGGGTGAATGGGGGTGGGAAAGAAAGCCGTACATAAGCCATCAATGAAGTATGTGCTGTGCGGGGTATATATTATACACTGTATAGTATTATTGCCAGATTAGGGACAAATGGGAATGATAGTACAATTAATACACTGGCTGCCCTTTAATCGTGTACAGATCTAGTAACCTGTCTTCCATGTTTCTTTATTTATAATTATTTTTTGTATTTATTAGTGCAGTGGGCTAATAATAACTTTAGGCATGTACATAAGAATACAAAAATAACATGTTATAGAAATAACTTCCATTTACATTAAATTCCATAAAAGAGCAACAGTACAGAAAAGAAAGTACATCATCAAAATTAATGTAATTCCACATTACGCTGTTAAAATTCAATTCAGTAAACATTACAAATGTAATAATACTGAAGATCAATAATCATCAATTAAGTTAAAAAAAAACTTCCGCCAGATATAAATTGCGACGACAGAGGTGACCAAAGAACTAGCCGAGTAAAGAAAACTCCAAAATTGGTCTGTCTTAATAAAAGCCATGTTATCTAACACATCACGGTAGCCTTTCAAGTAAGCAGTTTGCAACGCAGAGCCACCTGTTAAGACATGGCAGGGCCCGGGGGCGGGGGGGTTCTACTGTAGGGTAACAAAGCCTGCAACATCCTTCATCAAGAGGTAGATTCAACCAACTTCCCCTGTACTCCAAAGTCGGTAGGATGTTGAGGCGAAGGTAAATTATAAACCTTCATTTCCCATCACACAGCTTAGTAAGATAGGAGTTGGAAATTTCAAATGAGAGGTTCTGCTGAATGTACTCACAATAACGTTTCTTCCTAATGCACGTTGCCAATAGTCCCATTAAGGTCTGATCTTCAGGAGAACGAGCTGCTAACTTGTAACGCTCACCTGGTATCCTCGGGGACGTCACTCAGCCTGTTCTGACCTCTTACGACCTCGAACCCTCCCCTGGAGGCTATTCGACTGGAGACTGGACCTGAAACACAGGATTGGTAGAGTTTAACTCCCTATTGTCTCTGTGTGCTTGAACCCCTTCTTCCCCGGGGTCCAACCCTTCCCTTTGATCCCCAGCTCACCTTGTTTTCTTGGATAGTGTGCTCTCCGTCCTGCTTTCAGCGCAGGGGCACGTTGATTGATGCGGTCTCGTTGCTGCCTAGTTAATTCACTGGCAAGAGTCTGACAGGAAAGTATAATGAGTCTTTTGAACAGTTCTCTAACTTTGTTCCTTTCCTTCCTTAGATGATGGCTGGCGTCTGGCGATGGCGGCGTGCTGCTGAGATGAGTAGCACTGAAGGTGAGAGAGAGCGCGATGCGCAATGCACCCCTTTCGAATTTGTATTGAACTGAGTTATTTTTCTGTGTCTTACGCTAACCTGGAGTGTCTTTTCCCTCTTGCAGATGGATGAGAAATTCCGGATACTTAGTTCCCCCAGAGCGGCTGGGATTCAGGTAAGCGTTTGAAGCTCGTACAGTATTTAAAAATAAGCGAAGATTTGCAGAATGCTTACTAATGCCTTTTTTCTGTTCTTTTCCCTTTTCCTTAGGAAGCGGCGTGCCGGGATGGGAATGACACCGCCGAAGATGCCCGCAGAACAGAAGGAGCGATGAATGATGGGCAGAAGCGCCACAAGGTAAGGCTGTTCATAACGGTGTTCTTGTTCTTGCAGGAGCTGAGCGCAGAAGAAAAATGCAGGCCTACTGGAGACCGATCCGAACACGGTGAGTGTCACGCTGCAGGTGCAGAAAATGCAAAGCATGTTTCTCAGCCTGGGTGTGGCTTAAATAGTCTCTGGGTATCCCAGGTGTCTCTGGGCTGAACCACACCCAAAAGACTAGACCGCACATGCAGTTCTGGGAACCGAAATATATGGAGGCATCCATCTTGTCCCCATCAATGCACTGCAAGTCCAATCCCCAATATTATCATATGGGAGTGAGTGAGTCTGGAGCCACAAGCGCCAAGTCTGACCCCAAGTCGGTCTTTGGAGGGATGGAGAGGCCCTTGAGGGCCATGTAGGTGATTGTGGCCTGGCTCCAGCCTGACATCTTGGAGGGCTGGAGAAATGAGGGGCAGGAATTGTGACATAACTGGTTGTATAACCAGCACCATTGGATTACCCAGCGGGATCTAATCGAGTAGATACCTAACTCACTTCTAACAGCCTCTACAGGGACTGATTGAAGGACCCCTAGGATAGAGTGCAGGAGTTTTCCTTCCGCCCGTTCTAATCAAGCCACATATCTTTCTGGCAACAATTCTAGGCCATACAATAGTCCAGGCACTATGCTGGTAAAATAAATGGTCAACATCCCTTCGATATTGTTACCACCCTTCGAAGTAATACATATTTTAATTATAACCCACTTCTTCAAAATTTTGGAGAAAATGTGGTCTTTGTAAATAAAAGATTTAGCAGGGGAAGATTGTATAGGGACACCTAAGTACTCATAACTGTCATCAGTTTCCAAAACATGCTGATCCAAAGTCCACATGAATATACCTCACTTGAAATGTTTGTTGCCCAATATCAACATTTTTGTTTTGGTTTTATGGTAAGTTAGTTCAACGTTGAATAACCAGAATTCAAGATTTGCCTTCAGGATGACATTCGCCAGGGAATCGGGGCCAGGGGCCCTGGAAGACTTCAATTTAAGAATCAACATAAGGATGTCGTCAGTATCCCAATTAAATGTAGAGTCTGCATGGTAACCTTTAGGGGGTGTCTTGAAAGGGGGTATTTCTTCCCAGGGACCAGCCCTTACTAGCTTAAATCACCCAATTCAGCCCAAATTACAGGTCCTATCGTGCCAAGCAATGAACTCATGCTAGTGAAATGACACCTTCAGTATAAATTTAGCATTTATTAGACATATAGCATAATATAACATAACAGTAAATTTAGCAGCACTTTGGATTTCAAGTTAGAGAAGATTAGAAAGCTCATTAGAGATATCACAAAACTTAGAGAAACCACAAAACTTAGAGAAACACAGTCTTACGCCCTTTGAGATGGTATCATTAATCAGCTCTAGGAGGCCCGTGTCATCTTAAGCTAACTGCTGCCAGCCCCGCTCACAGATAACAATGCTGCAAGGTGCCGCAGCTCAAAGCCAGTCCACCCATGGATTTCCCGCCCAGTTCTGGGTGTGTGCACCTTTTGTGCTCTCGTGCCATCAGTCAACATGACGCACAGTTCCCAAACCTTCGTCGTGGAAAAATAGGTTTGCCCATGGAAAAACCCAGCCCTCTCTCAGATGCTCCACGCTTGTACCCCTCCCTTGGAGCCCTGTCTGCAAAAGCACTGGAATGTCTTATCAGCATGGGGAAGGCAGTACCAGGCCTTCTCAGAGAGAGAGAAGGTATGTTTACAAAGCCTGGCAGAGCCATGATGGCAAAGGCAGAATATTCTAGGAGAAGCTGAAATCAATTAACCCCTAGTGAGCAAGCTCTACCAGACCTGCACTCATAGCTTAGTGTCTATAGCGCTTCAAAGATTGCCTGTCTAAGTGCTATATAGGTGCCATAATGCTCCAAACACTCAAATACAGGTCTCTGTTAGCTACCAAACTGGGGCCTCTGCCCTGAAGGACTATGCACAATGCAAAATGTGACCTACCACCCCTACTAGGCCTGCATATTCCTTGTAGCTCACTACTGCGTAATGGAGGCACTACAACACATTACTCTCAGCATTTAGCACATACTTTGAATAAGATATTGGTTTTTAGCTGCTAATGCAGCCATATAAGGCCCTAATATGGAAATATGGCGCTTTGTATCTCATGACAGGGGGGAGATTAGATTGCTGCAAAGTTATCCCAGCATAATGCAGAGAGATGTTCTAACGATACACACTCAGATACAATGTTCGTCTCCAAACCACTAGCATTAGAAGAATATTGTCTGTAATTGGTGCAACATTTCCTGTTGTCATTAGTTTTTAAAAGTCCAAAAATGAACTTCCAATGGGCGTTGTGCTTTTCTTGCCTATGCCACCTCAACCAATTGTTATAGTTGGCGCTAAGGGCAGCAAGAGATGTGACCTTTACACACTCAGATAAAGTAACAGCTTTCCTAATTTTGCTCTTTCAATGTTATAGAGCTTTTTACGCTGGTGTAAAGCTACATCAAAAATACCATCTCAATGATGGTGTGGCGTTCTTCCTTGCAAATTTAAGTTGAGGCGACGGCCAAGGAATTTAATAAATGCTTTCAAGACCCAATTATCTTTGAGCCAAGATTCCACAGAACCTAGATCATTATTTGTACATGCAGCAATCTTACCAACATTAATATCGGACCAAATTAAATGATTCCCTTGTAGATTCACACTCAAGTTGGTAGCAATCTATATAAAGACACGAGAAACTCTAAGATATAGGGAAATGGTCACTAATCTGTACTTCAGTCACTATTACAGGACTAGAAAATGCACAAAGGGTTAAGTCTAAGAATACATAATCGACAACAGAAGAATATTTGCCAGTAGACCATGTCCAGTTCAAGGTTTGACCTCTTAATGCTTTTTTGTTAAGGCACACCAATGTATTACATAGTTTACCCCAACAGTGGTCATTGTTAGTTACCTGCGGTGTCATGTAAGATGGAGGTGCTGCAGCATCATCAGAATCACTCCAGTTTTGATTTTTGGAGGAAAAGTGTACATTAAAATCCCCAGAGATTAAAACGTTACCACCAGGGAACCGATCAAACCATTCCGCCACCAGTGTGTCCAGATTATCCGGAATCATTTTGGATGCCCGGGTGTCGGAAGGATCATAGACGACCACAATCAGCAAAACCACTGCTAGTTAACATGGCACAAGTGGTGTACTCTGGAAGCAGGTAAGGAGAATAGAAATCGGAAATGTATGGTTTAACATTAAAAAAGGTTTTGGCACCCACTACAAGGCTGCCAGTAGGACGGCCTCTGCTGTTAGAAATAGCAGATCTGCAGTAGATGTTCTAGCCATCGATATTAAAAATGTAGAGGAGCAGCTGCATGCCTCTGCAGGAAATCCTGCCCCCCTACTTCCTGTATGTTGGAAGCCTAAGATTGTGCCATGCTTGACACCAGCAGTTGTGACCATACCACGGCGAATATTCGAAAGAAGGTACCCTCTGAGAAAACCTTAGAGGAACTCCCTGATGAAATATGAAAATGAGAGAAAAGGGAGCTGTAGACGTCATGAGAGATGAACATGACGGCCGGAGAAGACTGGCTGAAGAGGATGCATGTGCCTTAAAGAAACTGATGACGAAGTAAAGAATCTAGTAAACCTTTGTATGTAAAAAGAATATTGCACATGTGTGATGCACTGCAGAAAATGCAACCCGTTCAATAACTGTACAGATGCAGCAACGCAAGTAGATTAAGTAATCTTAGAAGCTGGCTATATGTAGTGAATAGACTTCAGGCGGAGCCGCCATTGTATAGAAGCTGGACATCGGTGTCATAGATTTAGTTAGCACAGACCCATGGAGAAGAAAAGCAGAGATGTCGCAGCAAGAATAAGCTGAGATTGTGTATACGAATGGCAAGGCTGTTTGGCCTGGTATGATTTTTCCCCCTAGGTTTTTTACCCGATTTTTAACCTCTTTTTGCATTTACCAGCACTGTCTTAAATTAAATTACATTATTTTGGCTTTCACACAGTCCATGAAGAAACGCCAACCTGTCTTCTTACCTATCGTTCGTGTGCAGACCACGGTTCGACAGAAGGAAGTCAGGTACTCCTGTATACTTCTTAGCTATGCTTGCCGTACTTTGGGCATCATAGCACCAACAGAGGAATCCTGTGCCCATCACAAGATAACCCAATAGAGACACCAGGCAGGAAAGGTACATACAACATTTGTTTGCATACAGCTATGCAGAAATGGATTAGAAAAATTGAAAAGAATCCCCTGTCCCAAAGTTGAGGTCCCCAAACAGCAAAACCTCAAGGTTTTCATCTTAGTTTTACACAATGAGCCTCAATCAGAAGAGTCAGAATTCTACATTTATATACGATTGACCGTGGCAGAATTCTACATTTGTATATGATTTGACCGTGGCAGAATTCTTCATGGCCGAATTGACCATAGTCAATTTTGACACAAAGACAATTTTGACACACCCAAATCCGGCAAAACCTTAATCACACACTCCCCCCAATACATCCCTCCCACCCCCTACTTACCTTTTTTTTTAAGTCTGCTTTTCTTCTGACCCTGCAGCGTCAGTTCCATCCCTCCTACGCAGGTTGGATCAGACGTCGCAGGGTCCACTTCTTTTATTCTTCTTTTTTTTTTCCTGTCTCCCGCCTCCAAACCATCAGAAGTGGGGTACACCCCGCAACCCCCAGTGCCCATGTTTGGTAGTGATTACCCAATTTGACTGTTTCAAATGGATCAAATGGTGCTAGCCGAATTCAGCCAGATGTACCATACGATCAATTTGAAACGAGCAGATTGGGTAATACCGAAAATGTTTCCATCTAACGGTATATCATCTGACCTTAGAGGGCATGACTTTACAGGACCTGTAGAGACTTCTATAATTCTGTTCACCCTACCCACATGACACAAATCATCGCCTCTAGCCCCATCTTTCCATTGCACCCAACAAAACCTGACCATACACTGAGTGCCCACCACATGATCCTTATTCCAGTTCTCAGGCAGATAAAGATGCCTGCATGTGACACTGAGGAGCGTGTAGCTGGGCATACCTGCAGCTCGGTAACAGAGGCTTACATCATGCTGCAATGCACCTTTGTGCATGCCAATCAGTCATATCTCATTCTGCGCCACCTCCTTAAACATGGCTGTGGTTACCACATAACGGCCAAATAAATGGCTGTGGTTTTTTTCTGTCTGTGGCTCATGTACAACCGTAGACAAAAGTAAGATACTACAAGCTTCAACACAGGTTTATCACCTTGCTTTCTATCCAACTTTTAGCAATTGTATGCATGCAAGCCTAGGGGTTAAAAATACACTTCACCATCTTCAGGACCCAGACCTGCACTTCTGCTCCGATGGTGACTGTATTTGCTCTCTAGCATCTTCATTGCTTAGTGTGTATCTACTCTTCATCTCTTTGTTTGTTAACACCCCCTTTCAGCAGGGTTCCTCCATGTCCTTCTCTGGTGGAGTGTTGCACACAGAGTTTGGGGAACGACCACAAGCATAGGGACGGACTGGCCCAGGGCATTGTGTTCCTTATAACTATTCTCTAACCTTTGTGTGCCAGTGGTTCGTTACCCTAACAGCCGCATAACACACTTTAGAAGACCACTCAGGTGGTGATAGTGTGCAGTATAAATATCCTTTAAAATAATGTAACATATACTAACCCTATTATTAATGATTTTGCTTGGGAAAAGTTTACAGAGAATTAACAAAATATAGGTTGTTCGAGGCTATGTCTTTCGTGGGTTAATATCACCCTGAGGCCTAACTTGGACATGTCTGTTTGCAAAGGAAAGGGTTTGGAAAAACAGACATGATTAGTAATGAGGATTGCATAGGGTAGTCTTTAAGGTTTCCCTCGCCTCAGTATCCCAGGTGTCAGTCTAGAAGGATCATTTGATTTTAACCTGTCATTGAGGGACCTCAATGGTTCGATAGAACCCAACTAACCCAAGATATGCCTGCAGATGTCTTCTGATGGATGGGAGGGGAACCAGTTGCATGACTGCCACCTTCACAGGAAAAATAAATGGGTAAGTCCCAGGGTTTTTTGTTTAAGGGGGATTGAGCAGAAAAGGGGACTATTCATATAGTGTAAACAGAAAGAACATTGCTCAATTACCTCTCTCTTAGTCCACCTTATAGGCTAGTCAGATAGAAACTAGATCAATTGGGGTAAGTTATCTATTTCATTTACCCACAGTACATATGTGTTGACAAAAAGATTTGTCGTGCCAGAGAAATACAGGTGTTAAAAACACATTTTAATCAGCAATTAAATCCAATACATAGTGTGGTATATGCTTTCCACAAGACATTACCACCTTTCAAATATATAAAAAAGCGTTGTACGTTTAAGAAAGACAATTTAGAAAAAACAAATCCAGAGTAATGGCACGATGGTGCCAATTGTGGCTGAGGTTAGTAAGTGACAAACACAATTATGCATAGACATAAGATGTTATTACCAATATCTATTTTAGCAGAGGAGCAAACTATCAGTGTTCAAACAGAAATTACACAAATGTTTTGTGTAAAAAGACAACGTTGTTTAAAGTGTCTTGGGGATGTCTACATATGTTTCGGCTGAACAGAATTTCGTGACACCTTCCCTGGTGTTCCGCTGTTATTGTTTAAAGCCCTCTTCAGGACAGTGCGTTGTTTTAGAAAATTGACAGTACGTTCAATGCTCCCGTCTCCGTTTGGTTGGAATCGAAAAGGAGACTCTAAAGAAAGAAAAGAAATTGGAGTCTTTTTTTAATGAATTGTCCCGGATTGTGCAAAATTTAAAAAACAGAGTGATTTTGACATACTATCTTAGGCGAAATGTATATGTGATCGGGCTGTTTGCATGCCCTATGTGAGCAGTTTCACTGACCTTTTGATCTTGAATTGGTTGGACTAAAGTATTTAATGGTTTTTTTAGGCCGTAACTTCCTGTTTCGTGATTTGTGAATTTGGACAATTTATCCACTTAGTAACTTCAAATCTGTTTCTCAATAATTCGGGTAACAGATGTGTTTTTGCATTTTTCAATTTCAGGCTCTGGGCCTATAGTGACATAGACAGAGGGGAGAAGGAGGAAGATTCATAGTTGTCCGATATATTTTTGAAAACTTTTTGTTTAGTTTTTTCAGAACTGGTTTCTCTTGCAGAGATATGTTAGTTAACATACCTCCTTGCCGAGGCTTCTTCACGGCTTTTTTATGCTGCTTTTTGTTTTAGAAGGAGATTCAAAAGGCCCACATACATCGACTTCAACTTTATGAACTCATCTGCCTGAAAAAAACACAAAACAAACGGGCGGGCTTGAATTATATTCGTCCGCGACGGAAGAGAGTTACCATTATTATGCATGTTTCTCTGGCCAACTATGTTTCTTGCTCAGTATTCGCTGACTGAATTCTATATTGGCAATGCAGGCGGCCATGGTGCTGCAGCGTTTGTTCACCTGCTAGTTGCTCTAGTTTTCAATTTTCATGCGTGGGTGTCTTTCAGGTCTTCGTTCGCGTATACCTTCGTGGTCAAATGCTTCGTAAAAGCCGCGGGTTGTTTCTTGCCGTGTTTATACGGTCATGTGATCATGTGTATGCGTGATGATGCATAATTTTGCAACGTGGTCTAGTGCGTCGTCAAGCTTGTGTAATTAAGAGGCGTTGGAAGCGCCGTATTTTGAATGCATCTCAGGGCCGCCATCTTGAAGTGGTGTGCGCGGGCATGAGTGCATATTAGAATGATACTTCACTTCATAGTTGGTGGATGATGCAATCATCAGATTGTTAATTACTGGATTGTTAATTCTCAGTGTGTTATTTTGAGACATTTGGATTGGTTATCGGATTTCGCAATTACGGACAATTTTGCCGCAGTGAGATGTATTCTAAGCCTGGCATATTTCTCTGAGTTATTTAATATGCGTTGTGTTTGACGCCCCATACTTAGTTGCTTGAATTTTTAATGCAAGCACTGGTTAATTCAATAATGCAATCCAGTGAGCCTATTCCAGGTGTTATATGCATCAGCTGGATTAGTGAGGGAGATCTAGGCGTTAGAAAAAGATGCCCCATTCCACTGCAGAGTTTAGACCGTTCTTGACAGTGTCTAAGTCGAAAATCCACTTTTGTTCGCTCTTACGCAGGGCCAAGTCTCTGTTTCCCCCTCTCTTAGGTGCTTGAGATGTTTGGATGATAAACCAGAACATTTCACTTGGTTTATGTTTTAACTTCATATAGTGAGCCACTAGAGGTTTATTAGATGTTTGATTTCTGACGTTACATCTGTGTTCTCCGATCCTGGTTTTAATTTGTCTTTTCGTTTTGCCAATATACAGACATTGGCACGGGCATTGGATGGCATAAATGACCCATTGTGAACAACAGTTTGTGAAAGTTTTAAACACCCAGGGTTTTCCCTTCAGTTGAATACTCTTCATATTTTTGGTTAGAGAGCAGACTGAACAGTTGCCGCATCTAAAATGTCCTGTAACAGCTGGAAGGTCCCACAATGTTCTTTGCATGTTGTTTTCTTTGTTTTCTTTGGGATATGTATGTACGAGATTATCTCGTAGATTGTTTTGTCTTTTAAAGGCAAACCTCGCTGGTGCTGGTGAAAAATCCTCTGTTTTAATGATGTGCCAATTTTTCAAAATTAATTTTCATAAATTGTGGCTTATCGGACTGAAGGTTGTAACGCAGGTCATTTTTTCTGTGGTAGTTCCTTTTATTGGCGGACCTGAGATGCATTCAAAATACGGCGCTTCCAACGCCCCTTAATTACACAAGCTTGACGACGCACTAGACCATGTTGCAAAATTGTGCATCATAACGCATACACATGACCACATGACCGTATAAACACGGCAAGAAACAACCCGCGGCTTTTACAAAGCATTTGACCACGAAGGTATACGCGAACGAAGACCTGAAAGACGCCCACGCATGAAAATTGAAAACGAGAGCAACTAGCAGGTAAACAAACGCTGCAGCACCATGGCCGCCTGCATTGCCAATATAGAATTCAGTCAGCGAATACTGAGCAACAAACATAGTTGGCCAGAGAAACATGCATAATAATGGTAACTCTCTTCCGTCGGGGACGAATATAATTACAAGCCCGCCCGTTTGTTTTGTGTTTTTTTCAGGCAGATGAGTTCATAAAGTTGAAGCCGATGTATGTGGGCCTTTTGAATCTCCTTCTAAAACAAAAAACAGCATAAAAAAGCCGTGAAGAAGCCTCGGCAAGGACGTATGTTAACTAACATATCTCTGCAAGAGAAACCAGTTCTGAAAAAACTAAACAAAAAGTTTTCAAAAATATATCGGACAACTATGTGTCTTCTTCCTTCTCCCCTCTGTCTATGTCACAATAGGTCCAGAGCCTGAAATTGAAAAATGCAAAAACACGTCTGTTACCCGAATTACTGAGAAACAGATTCGAAGTTACTAAGTGGATAAATTGTCCAAATTCACAAATCACGAAACAGGGTGTTACGGCCTGAAAAAACCATTAAATACTTTAGTCCAACCAATTCAAGATCAAAAGGTCAGTGAAACTGCTCACATAGGGCATGCAAACAGCCCAATCACATATACATTTCGCCTAAGATAGTGTGTCAAAATCACTCTGTTTTTTAAATTTTGCACAATCCGGGACAATTCATTAAAAAAAGACTCCAATTTCGGCTGAACAGAAAACAAAAACTACAACATGCAAAGAACATTGTGGGACCTTCCAGCTGTTACAGGACATTTTAGATGCGGCAACTGTTCAGTCTGCTCTCTAACCAAAAATATGAAGAGTATTCAACTGAAGGGAAAACCCTGGGTCTTTAAAACTTTCACAAACTGTTGTTCACAATGGGTCATTTATGCCATCCAATGCCCGTGCCAATTACTGTATATTGGCAAAACAAAAAGACAAATTAAAACCAGGATCGGAGAACACAGATGTAACATCAGAAATCAAACACCTAATAAACCTCTAGTGGCTCACTATATAAAGTTAAAACATAAACCAAGTGAAATGTTCTGGTTTATCATCCAAACATCTCAAGCACCTAAGAGAGGGGGAAACAGAGACTTGGCCCTGCGTAAGAGCGAACAAAAGTGGATTTTCGACTTAGACACTGTCAAGAACGGTCTAAACTCTGCAGTCGAATGGGGCATCTTTTTCTAACGCCTAGATCTCCCTCACTAATCCAGCTGATGCATGTAACACCTGGAATAGGCTCACTGGATTGCATTATTGAATTAACCAGTGCTTACATTAAAAATTCAAGCAACTAAGTATGGGGCGTCAAACACGACGCACATTAAATAACTCGGAGAAATATGCCAGGCTTAGAATACATCTCACTGCAGCAAAACTTTCCGTAATTGCGAAATCCGATAACCAATCCAAATGTCTCAAAATAACACACTGAGAATTAACAATCCAGTAATTAACAATCTGATGATTGCATCATCCACCAACTATGAAGTGAAGTATCATTCTAATATGCACTCATCTCCACGCACACCACTTCAAGATGGCGGCCCTGAGATGCATTCAAAATATGGCGCTTCCAACGCCTCTTAATTACACAAGCTTGACGACGCACTAGACCATGTTGCAAAATTGTGCATCATCACGCATACACATGATCACATGACCGTATAAACACGGCAAGAAACAACCCGCGGCTTTTACGAAGCATTGGACCACGAAGGTATACGCGAACGAAGACCTGAAACACGCCCACGCATGAAAATTGAAAACGAGAGCAAATAGCAGGTAAACAAACACTGCAGCACCATGGCCGCCTGCATTGCCAATATAGAATTCAGTCAGCGAATACTGAGCAACAAACATAGTTGGCCAGAGAAACATGCATAATAATGGTAACTCTCTTCCGTCGTGGACAAATATAATTACAAGCCCGCCCGTTTGTTTTGTGTTTTTTTCAGGCAGATGAGTTCATAAAATTGAAGTCGATGTATGTGGGCCTTTTGAATCTCCTTCTAAAACAAAAAGCAGCATAAAAAAGCCGTGAAGAAGCCTCGGCAAGGAGGTATGTTAACTAACATATCTCTGCAAGAGAAACCAGTTCTGAAAAAACTAAACAAAAAGTTTTCAAAAATATATCGGACAACTATGTGTCTTCTTCCTTCTCCCCTCTGTCTATTTCACAATAGGTCCAGAGCCTGAAATTGAAAAATGCAAAAACACGTCTGTTACCCGAATTATTGAGAAACAGTTTTGAAGTTACTAAGTGGATAAATTGTCCAAATTCACAAATCACGAACAGGAAGTTACGGCCTGAAAAAAACATTAAATACTTTAGTCCAACCAATTCAAGATCAAAAGGTCAGTGAAACTGCTCACATAGGGCATGCAAACAGCCTGATCACATATACATTTCACCTAAGATAGTGTTTCAAAATCACTCTGTTTTTTCAATTTTGCACAATCTGGGACAATTCATTAAAAAAAGACTCCAATTTCTTTTCTTTCTTTAGAGTCTCCTTTTCGATTCCAACCAAACGGAGACGGGAGCATTGAACGTACTGTCAATTTTCTAAAACAACGCACTGTCCTGAAGAGGGCTTTAAACAATAACAGCAGAACACCAGGGAAGGTGTTCACAAAATTCTGTTCAGCTGAAACATATGTAGACATCCCCAAGACACTTTAAACAACGTTGTCTTTTTACACAAAACATTTGTGTAATTTCTGTTTGAACACTGATAGTTTGCTCCTCTGCTAAAATAGATATTGGTAATAACATCTTGTGTCTATGCATAATTGTGTTTGTCACTTACTAACCTCAGCCACAATTGGCACCATCGTGCCATTACTCTGGATTTGTTTTTTCTAAATTGTCTTTCTTAAACGTACAACGCTTTTTTATATATTTGAAAGGTGGTAATGTCTTGTGGAAAGCATATACCACACTATGTATTGGATTTAATTGCTGATTAAAATGTGTTTTTAACACCTGTATTTCTCTGGCACGACAAATCTTTTTGTCAACACATATGTACTGTGGGTAAATGAAATAGATAACTTACCCAAATTGATCTAGTTTCTATCTGACTAGCCTATAAGGTGGACTAAGAGAGAGGTAATTGAGCAATGTTCTTTCTGTTGCCACCTTCACAGCCTGAGGTTTCACACGACAATTGTCCAAGCAAATCCCTAGGGATTTAACTATAGATTGGGTAAAACTACATTTTGCATTATTCTCTAATAGCCCAGCTTTCCATAAAGCTTGACGAACCAAATATGTGTGTGATCGTCCCATGTCTTACTAGGATTTAAAATGTCATCAATGTAGGTACGTTCAATTTCCTGTTACAACATTCAACTAAATCTATCAGTCGTTGGAAAATGGTGGCTCGCCATGTAACATGAAGGGCAGGAAGGTAAACAGAAATAACCCTTTTGGGGGACAAGAACACTTTTTTCTTTTTAACTCCATGAAACAGGAAAACATGGTAGGATCCATTTGTTTTCCCAGATTTTTTTCATACTGAATGTTCCAATTTGGAATTTTCATTGTTTTTAAATTCAATGCAGAAGCAAAATGCGGCTCCACAGCCCCACATTTTGGCCCAACCCAAGCCCATGCCCCTAACAACCAATGTCCCTTTTCCCAAACCTACTATATATTGTTTCTTTTATTAATATACCATAGGTGAATTTCTTTGCCTTCAATATTCGGCAGTGAATATTCTGCAATTAAATCACTGGGTACCTCCACTTGTGAGGTCTAGCCTGGAGATAACAGTGGAAGCTACCACTATTTATATTAATTCAACCAATCGGGGCATTGGATAGGCAGTGTACTGTGAAAGATCGAAGACCTTCCTAAAGTCCATCAACAATCTCTAGCTGCCATCAAGTTTCTCCACCAACGCCATATTGGAAGTCTACAGAGTAAGGGACAGGTCCATGATCTGGAGGTCTAACATATTTTTACTCTCAGTATGATGGACCTACGGGCTTGTGGTAGGCTATGCGGTCTGAGACAAACTGAGTTTCCTAGGTTTTTAGGGATGTGGTGTAAAAATCTATGGACCCTACAAGTTAATTTTGAAGACTTCTTGCCACATTTCGCTCCCTTCTTCTTGTTCCCGACACTTGAGGGCGTGTTTTGGGGTTATTCCCTATTGGACTTTCCTTACAAACCTTACAAGACAGTGCTGTGGTGTTTTCAGAGCTCTGAATCCATATTTCCGATTTCACTTCCCTTTTGGATCCATTCCAGGGTTTTGGTAGCCAGTATGGTTCTTTAATCAAAAGACTATGTTTCCCAGAATGCCTGGCCCACTGCTTCATCTCCATCCTTGTAGGACAAGTTGGGTGGAGAATAAGCAGCACCTGTGACTGGTAGGTGCTAACAAACACTTCCTACATGAGTGAGAAAATCCTCAACCCTTCTTGTAGAGCATCTCTTTTTTTATTTCTCAAATTTCAACATAAAATTATATAATCAAACAATAATTCATTGTGGTATCAAAAATATCTCCACCTCATAATAGGGGTGTTGACTCTTCATAAACATAATATCAAAGTGTAAAACACAGTGCAAGGGATAGTAAGAAAGATACCTTCACCACATGTCTCCTATAGTGAATATATAAAACGGCGAAATGAGGTGCAGTGAAACACAAATGTGTTAGAAACAGCAGTTATGGAGATGTACATCGTATTTTCATGTCCTTGCATATCGAAAATGTTTCTGCCTTTGTGCTTAGTATGCTGATATTCTTCAGGAACCATTAATTAGTGAAACAAAGTGACTATGACAGCACTTTATTTTAATACTTATACATAATGTTCCCCAGGAATGTTTATTTGGGCAGTTCAGTTCTTTTTTTATGAATCTGGACATTTAGAGGTTGCTGTTGGTACTCTTGTTCAGAAGAGAATTCCCTGGCATTTCGGTGCTGGACTGCCCAAAGACTGATATGTAGTGGAAATTTCTCTTCTGTGAAAGGATGGTGAGCTAAAGACTCTGGTTGAGACTCAAATTCAGGATATAGGCCGGTAGAGAGAAACCCCCAGAAACCCCCCTTACTTATACACATTTAGAGGTGGACATCTCTAAATTCATTGGTTTCCCACTGTTCAAAGTCTGACTCTTGGTTAGCATCTCCACATATGTTGTTTCTACAAGAAAGGTATGTAGGTCTGATTACTTAAACCTGCACCAGTACGTTTGTGCATTATACATATGTAGCACCAACCCTCACCACAATGAAGACATACCTCATGTCTTCTTCCCCATATGCTAGACTTTTTCATAAGTTTGAGACTACCCGGGCCAGCTCTCGATCCTCTATTTACCTGCCCAAAGTTCAAAAAACATTATTGTCCATAATGCGTGATCCAAACTCCATAGTATTTAAAAATCATGACAACCGAGTTAAGAGCACATCTTCTATAATGAATATAGAAAATATTTAGAAGCATCTTACCTTTTAGAGGGCAACTGTCCCTCACTCTGGCAATTTACTGAATATTTTTGTAGTGTTTAGAGACTGGTCACCCAGCATGGCTTTGGAAACCTACAATGTAAAGACTCTACAGCTTTGTTATACAAACACCCATTCATAAAGCTCTGAGGCATGTTTCTCTCTTCCCTAACTAGGAACTCTTGTGCCCCACCAGTGCCTTACGTACATAAATCTTTGTACACAACCAGCGACCAAAGCGGGACTGTAGGTTCGATTCCCTCACCCTGCTGATGTCCCATAGACATGAATAGAGACTGCGCTGCTTGCTTCTCGAATTTATTTACTCTGTACTCTTCCATGGTTATGTGTTCATTATGCTTCGGCCACTTGATCGAGACTATACAAACTTAAAGGCCTAGGTATCTGCTAATCCGGGGGCCATCTTGGCATATCAAATAAAGTCCAAAATATCACACATCCGAAATACCTGTTCAGGGATATTGGGAAGATGGCGGGGATAAATAGAAGGTTGTTTAATGTGACCTGTGTGGTAGCAAAGAAATGTATACTTCAGAATTGCAAAAGTTCCCATGCGCCACGCATAAACCACTTTCTTAAAGAACTCACATACGTGAATGAATGCGAGGAACAATATGTAATGACGTTACCTATAACAAACCGGCCTAAAGACAAAATGGACTTCGTTCAGGATCTACCTGTGTGATATGATCTCGGAGGAGGATAGTCCTGAAAGACCTTAATCTAGATTTACAATGTGCAAGGGACGAAATGTGTATTGCGAGTGTCTATCTTTATTGTATGTCTCCCTGCTGTTCTTTATTGTATTGCTGCAGCGATGTGACCCACAGATGATAAATAAAGGTTTAAAAAAAAAGTCCAAAATATTTGAGGCGTGTGCTCATTAGCCAGCTTTAAAAGCCCCCGGCTCCGATTAGGGAAATCTAATTGAAAGAAAAGATGCAGATCAATGTGCTATTTTAAAAACAAGCATGTAAGCTGCGCCTGCACACAGCATTTGGAAAACATATGGGCACTATTTTCAAGTCCCCTCACATCAAAATATAGTGAGAAGTCCTGAGATAAATATTTCATGTACAAGAAAATATCTTGCAATATTGGTCAAAAGTGAGAACTGTTCAATTCTAAGAAAAAAAATCATACCAATTTAAAGTGACTGCAAAAATGGATTTGTGCTTGTATTTTCTGCTTGTGTTTGTGTTTTCCCTTACAGAAATCTAGGGCCAGGGTTATGAAACCTACAGATGCTGAAAATGTGGACCTTTGATAAGTGTGTGAGAAGCCAATACATTGGATAAACTGCCATGTGGTTTGAAAAGGGAAAATCAAGTGGAACAGGAACATCAACATTTAAAAGTGGCAATCGTGAATGAGACCAAATTCAAATGCAGCCAGGGCTGAACTCTGACAGCTAATATTCTGTTCAATTCAGCAGCCCCCTTGCAATATAAGAGAACTGACCTGTGATTGTTGCTGCTTATGCTGCCCTGTTACTTGCCCAGTTGTTTTGGTTTTTTTTGTGTTTGTTTACTTTGTTGACCTGCCTTATCCTGTGTCAAGGATTTGAAATGTGTCTGTAAATCAGCTATAAAGATAATGAGGGTCTCTGGGACTAGTTCAGAGGGATGTCAAATGTGCAATTAATTGTAATGGGGCATTATTATGGGCTGTATCTGGGTAGTGGGTTTAACCTCTTAAACTAAAGAATAGGGGTGCAACTTGACCACAGGATCTGTTTTCGCCAATCTGTTATTTCAATCTCCTAGGCCCTCCTGAAGGAAGGCATAAAAATACCTGGAAAAACAAAGTGTTTATCTAGAATCTTAGACTGGTCCAAGAGGGGAAGGAATGAGAGTCAGAAAACCCAAGACTTTCAAACTTCAAAAGACCTTATCAACCACCGCGCACTGGGTCGTACATCCTATATTTCCAGCTCCAGATCAAACGTAATAATACCAGATGTTCTGTAGTGGGCAGAAAAACAAATGTCTTCATTTAATAAGTGTAAAGTGAGAAAAGCAAATGTGTCTTTTAAATAATACATTGGGATGCACTATTTCGCTCATAATTCTTAGAGAATATATAAAGTAAATTTTTCTTTTGAAATGCTCAGTTTGAAAATGTCTATTAGATGGAGCAAAAGCATTTTTTTGAATGTGATATTTAATCATGCAAATTAGGTGAATTTGCATTTTGTTGTACAGAAATGGCACACGCCAGTGAGTCATGTGTCCTAGCGACGAGCCTGTTGTGTTGAGATGGAAAAGTCATTTGTATATGAATATAGAAGTAAGTTATACTCCCAAAACCGTATGTCACTAACAATTTGTCCTATTATGATAAAAATGCTGTTGTTACACATAGGCAGCAAGGTTCTCCCTTTACTCCGCCGCCTACACCTTCGGTTTGTTGGAATCAGAGTGCCAGGGCGTCTCTTTGGCAAAGGTACGCGTTGCCATGGAGATTGTTTTCACGAAGGACACATCCGTGACATGTCACATACGTGCAACAAACCCACACGGACACGGAAGCCACTCCTCCCAGCTGTTTAAATCCAGCATTTGATTTTGGGTCGGTGCTGCTAATTGTGGCATTAACAAACACACCGTCCTTGTGCTCTTACTGTCCTTGCTTCTTTCAGATTACTCTCCGTAGCAGCCCTTCTGTCTAAACGGTTACCGAATCCTGAATACGTCCTTGGACTGCCTTTGCCTTCCGTTCATCTTACTTGACCTCCTGTTGCCCAGATGCGGAACGTCACTGGACTGCCTTTACCATCAGCTTGCTTTGTTGGATCACCTGTTGCCATCGCGCAACGTTACCCGGATTGCCTCATCTTCCGTTGCTCGCCCAGGATTGTACCACACCACGGGTGTTCTGCCCTACGATCCTGGACTGCCTTTCCACAAGTGTGAGTGTTTTTGCTTCATTGCATGCAGTTGTTCTGTATTCCGCTACGCGCACACTCACTTCAAAAGTGGGTTTTCTTCCTGCCTAGTTTTCCTAGTAATCCAATCCAGATATCACTATAGACCCACACTTCCCTAAATAAACTCTTGGAAGTGCTAATGGGAACTTATAATCCAATCATTTCCTGAACCCTGACCTTATCACTTGTTGTTTCTTATTATCAGCTACTAGTGCATCTTGAACGCTTTGCTGTATATGCAGCAACCCGTAACTAGTGCGTCCCTCGTGGTGCCCGGGTTACTCTCCCTATACTAACCTCCCTGTTTGTTATTTTCTCCTTCTGTTGTTTTCTGTCTGGAACTAGAACTTACCTCAGCACCCATCCTCCTTTCAGGTCAGTAGCTACAACTTATATCCAACATTGGGGTAACATACTGTTCCTTCTTCCCAGATTTATAGTGTGGGGTTTTCTTTAGTAGGTTTCAGGATCCACACGCATTAACATCATAGTCAACCTTATATCAGGTATACAGTTTGTGGGGTCTTGTCTTTTGACTGATACATTACACTCTCCATCATTAATCCTTTCTGTTGTTTCTTGCAGCATTGTTTTGGTGGTACGTGTGTTCCCCGCTCTTTTGTGCGATCAACACCTCTGTCTGTCTTTAGCTGAAAAGCAGAGAGATATATCGTAGAGAAGAGTCCCTCTTCTTGAGGAAGCCTGAATCCTTTGGATTCAGGGGAGCTGGAGTTCTGGAGATTGATTGGTCATTCTACTCGTTATACCACTCCTTTCATTCGAGGACGTCTAACCAACGCCCTGAGCTATTTACGGTGTGGTGAGTAACAGAATTAGCAGCCTCGTAAAATGTTGACCGAGACAACAGATGCATTGGTGCAAATAGTGCAGATGGTCACTGATCTACAGACTGACCTGACCAACGCGCAAGAAGCCTTACGTCATGGAATGGATGCAATCCAGTCATTGGTGACTACTTCAACCCCACAGGTAGCAGATGCAGGAGCCACGGCCTCAGGGTCAGGTTTTCCTGCACCTAGTCAGGAACCTGCTCCCTTATTACTCACAACCCAATTTACATTGGCCCCTCCGGAACATTTTCTGGCCGCTCCTAAACAATACAGGACTTTCATTAATCAATGCAAGTTGCATTTTTTGTGTCGTCCTACCTCTTTTCCCACGTCTACCACTAAGGCAGCTTTTGTCCTATCCCACATGGGTGGTACTGCCGCAGCATGGGCAAACCCATTGCTCGAATGCAACAGCCACGTACTCTATAACTGTGATGCCCTTCTTACTATGATGAGTAAAGTGTTTGACACTCAGTATACTACTCAGGCCACTGACTTGGTGCTCCTGAAGCATAGACAAGGAAACTATTCACTACTTGTTTACTTGGCTCCTTTTAACCAGTTGGCCAGAAACAGATTGGCCTGAGGAGAAGAAGACTGTTGTCTTCTATCAGGGTCTGTCCAACGAACTAAAGGACACTTTGTCCACCATACCCGTTGTTCCCACAGAATTTGGGGAGTTGTAGTGAAAAGGGGAACCCGCACTTCCCTGGGGCCAGCCCTTAGTGCAATAAAATCACTCCTAATTACCCTACCACACAAGTAAGAATCTATGCGAAGCACAGTGAACTCAGTCTGGAAGAAAGCCAATCACACAGAAATTTTGATGCTTGCATTTATTACTACAGTGTCTAATGAGAATTAAGCAGCATTTTACAATAATATGGGGATGAAAGTGCAAGCTGAATAATACCAATTATCAGTCACAGATAAATATGCAATTATGGATCTTACGCTCCTAGGAATCGTGGATGGAGATACAATTGAATCACACCCAGGACCCACGCCACTCAGTGTGCCCGGCACCCCTCGGGAAGGGGGGGGACTGACCTAGCCCCCAAAGGCCTGCACCAGAGCGGGGATGTGATGCTAGGAGTCTCGGCCCTCTACTGCACGGCTGGTAATCCAGGCGCTGTTTCTCTCTGTGCACGCGTCTCACGAACAGCCCAGGAAGAGTCACTCCTTAGCTGGCCCAGGTAAAGTTCTCTTATTAGGGGCTGCATGTCAATCACTATAACCTATTAGCTCTTCGAGAATCTGCTGGGCCCAACCTTTATGCAGCAAAACATGTTTTCGCCTGGAAAGTTACAACTAGAAACAGCCAGTCTTGGCTCCCAGGCTCTGTGTATGTTGTTTCGGGAAGGCCTTACATTCCTGTGTTATCAGTGCACCTGACTCGCAGAGCGAAGAAGAGCAATGCTCTACCTGGCTCCTAAAGGCTGCGCAGAGCTTCTTGCAAAACTAGATGTTTATGTCTTCAAGAAGGGCCTTCGCAGTTAACCCCTCACAAGCATGTGGGCTCACCCAATTCGAGAGGCCTAGCTGGTTCAGCATTTTTCTCCACGCTTCGAATAAGCTCTAAATACACGCAAGATAGCTGAAGAAAAACACAAACTCCACTATTGCGCTCCAAATTGTTTATATTTCAATTCGATTGGTTCAGAAACAAGAAATGCATTCCATTGTTTGCTATTTGAGTAAACTTTCCATTCATTCCAATGTTGGACAATTGAGTTTCATTGTCATTCACATTGATTAAACAGTCTTTGTAGTTGCACAGTTCATCATTCACATTTTCCCATGTGGATTTTTAATAGATGCCCCTCTACATGTGTTTCCTCATACTTTTGTTAGTAGGCTTCTTCAGAAGGGATTCGCTATTTTCTAATTGCAAAAGTATCTTATATTGTTTGTTTTAGTTGATCTGGTTAAAGGGAACAAAAAGGTAAGACTAAATTATTCACATGTCCAGAAAGATGTAGGTATATATAGACCAGTACCACTAAGTTATCTAACTTACTTACATCATCTATGCTTGGCCAAAAAGATTCACTTCCTTAATGTTCAGACAGTTTTCGATTTTGCTTTTGTTTAGCCCACATATCTAAACATGTGTTTATCTACAATATAATGATACTTGCCTCATTAGCAATTTTGTTTTATCAAGTGCGCTTGCTTAATAGAAATCAGTAGGGCACTAGCTATTCTTTCACTTACCTGAATCTGTTTCTGGTGTATCTCTTCCTTTGTTTCCTGGCTCGATTTCAAATGCAGTGATCGGATACGATTGTCCGATATGCATTTCAAAATGGCCGCTTATTATGCTGCGTCCGGAACGACAAAACGTAACGCAATGACGTCACCACTTTCTGGACGTAATGTGTGCATGCCGATTGCCATTTTGGATCGGGATAAGCACACTGCTGTACCTTTTGGGAGAATTCTAATGTAGACACACGATGTGTCATTATCTTTGTATCGTGATGAGAAAGGTGCGAAGGGGTAATACATTAGCTACATGTGGTTATTAGCGTTAATTGTACTTATCGCTGCTCAACATTTACAATGCTGGGCTGGATGATTCTTAAGGAGCCCTAGTTCAGTTGTTGTTGTTCCAATGTTAGACAATTAAATTGCATTGTTATTCACATTGCTTGCATAGTCTATGTGGTTAAGTAGTTCATCATTCACATTTTTCCATGTGGTTTTTCGATTTGTGTCCCTCAAATGAAGTGCCCCATTTCTGTGTCAAAATTGAGTCCAATGTTTCAACAAACTAGGATACAAATCCATCTTGCTTCTCTCTGTGGTATTCTCTTTTCTCTATTTCCTCCTCTTTGATGCATCTTAACAAGTTCTAGTCCATAATATCTTATTCCTTCAATATTATCATTCGGGTGTTCCAAAGCAAAATGCTTGCCTAAAGGGTATCTTGTGTCTTTATTTTTGATGGTTCGCAAGTGTTCAGAGATTCTGGTCTTCAATGGTCTTACCGTACTGCCTACATAGATTTTTGTACATAGGCATGTTACCACATAGACTACATAGGTTGTGTTGCAGTTTATAAAGTCCATGAGTATGTGTGGTTTGCCATTTGGTAAAGTGATTTCCTTTTTGCCATTGTCAGCATATTTGCAATAGTTGCATTGTCCACATTTAAAGAACCCCTTCAATCTTTCTTGTGACCACAGTTGACTACTTCCCTGGGTTGACATGTCTTTTATGAAATGTGATGGACACAGAATTTGTTTCAGATTTTTTGCTTTACAATAAGTAATGAGAGGATGTTCTTCAACATATTCACTTAGGTCAATGTCCAACCTGAGTAGATTCCAATATTTTTGTAAAATTTTTCTCAGAATTCTGTTGTCTGTACTATGTTGTTACAAATCTCATCTTCTCTTTTGATTTGCCAATTCTATCTTCTTTGGTTTGTTTTGTAATAGGTCATTCCGATTGCGTGATTGCGTGACTTTTTCTAAAGCTTCATTTAGTTGTCCTATTACATATCCTCTGTTTTAAAATTTGATGATTGCCGCATCCATGTGTTTGTTCATTTCGTTGTTCTGTGTGCAGTTGCGTTGTATTCTTAGGAATTCTCCGTAAGGTATGTTTTTGATGGTGTCTTGTGGATGGTTGCTGTTGGCATGTAAAATGCTATTGCCTGAAGTTGGTTTAGTATAAAGTGTGGATTGTATTTTATTGTATTTTATTGTTTTCAGTATAAAGTTCTAAATCTAGAAAATGGATCCAGTTCTAGCTTTCTTCAATTGTCAGTTTTAAATTGTAGTGGCTATTGTTGAGATACCTGTGATATTCTTGTAATGATGACTTGCTTCCATTCCAGATAACTAGAATATCATCAATGTATCTGCCCCAAAATACAATATTGTTATCCTGAATAAATGCTTGATGTTGCCATGCATGCTTAAGTTCAAGTTGCCATGTATAGATTTTCATAGGACGGTGCAAGTTTTGCCCCCAAGGTTGCGCAGAGCTTCTTGCAAAACTAGATGTTTATGTCTTCAAGAAGGGCCTTTGCAGTTAACCCCTCACAAGCATGTGGGCTCCCCCAATTCGAGAGGCCTAGATGGTTCAGCATTTTCCTCCACGCTTCGAATAAGCTCTAAATACACGGAAGGTAGCTCAGTAAGTTAATGCAAATGCAGGTTATTGCAAGCGCCTAGAGGGTTTTCATGACATTCCACCCCTTTCGAAGTGAGGCCTGAAAATGCTGACTCAGTGCTATGATTTAGAAGCATGTACGGTGTGCTGTAGGCCGATCAAACGTTTTTTCAGCGCAGTCATTCTATTATAGAGAAATGTCATTGTGCGCAAGAGCCCAATAAAAACTATAGCAATTAGTATTAGGGAGATCAGCAGCCACAGCAAGGGATGCAACATTATATTAAGCAGCCTTGTGGAGGAGGGAGACCATCCAGTCAATACATCCCTCCAGTGGTGAATAGTAACCGATTGCAGATGGTCAGCAGTTTTGATTAATTGATTCTTCAATTCTTCTATCATCAACTTGCACTCTGCAGAGATAACTGAGGTAGCTAGCGTCTGGAAATCTTTCCAAGTAGTTTGAGCAAATTGTCTAATAGCTTGAAGCCGGGCAGTAATCACCCCATAGGGTAGAGTCCAGTTAAGCAGATGTGTGAGCTCGGCATGCAGAGTTGTGTGAGACCACTGGGTCAATGAATATAAGGTGTGAGTAACAATGTCTAAGATAGTCACAACCTAATCTACGCAAAATACTTGAGGATTCCCTAATAACTTATAATTGTTAATAAGCAAGGAATGATTAGTAACTACGCAGGCTTTATGTTGGTCTATCTGGAAAATGTCAGTCCCATTAATGTGGTATTGCATTCAGGTGCACTCCCCGGCTATGGGATGTATGCATGGGTCCGGAATCCTACCAGTTTGGGGACACACCCACCCCTGATCCCAGGGCATGCAGGTGTGACTGTGGATGGTGTAGTTTTGGCTGTCTAACCATTCCCCTCGTATCTGCGGAACTGTCACGATCCGGACCAATCCCAAGGCTCAAGGAAGAACCTGGACTGAGAAGGTAGCTGCCTGGTACAACTCCAGGCTGTTGCCTGTGTAGCCCCTTCCAAAATGGCCCCCGGGACTGGATCCGTTAACAGGATTCAACATGGCCGCTAGGGGGCCATAATTCAAGCTTCCCTGATGGCCTAGTGGTTCTGGATGGGCCCAGGGCTATTTAAACCCCACCCTGGGCCACACCCAGTGCTTAGCATTTTCTCCGGTTGCCAGGGTGACGCTTGCCTGTCCCAGAGCTCCTCGTGATAACCAGCTCTGCACCATGTGTCAAGACATCCTGAAGCCAGCTCTGCACTACGTGTCAAGACATCTTGAAGCCAGCTCTGCAGTATGTGTCAAGACCTCCTGAAACCAGTCCTGCACTGCGTGTCAAGACCAGAGCAGCACGGACTTGCACGGCGTGAGGCAAGATCTATAGAAATACTCACTGGAACGCATGCAGACCGCACACTTCTTCCGGCTCCGTTTCTTCATCATCCGCTGGATTCTTCTTGCGCCTATGCTTCCCACGCACTGCAACATCTGAAAAAGACACAAAAAGACATAAGGGTAAGCGGAGATCGTTGTAACCATTCTCATCCCGCCCGCGCGTTACTTACCAAGTCAGCTGGGCTCAGGAAACAGCACTGCAACCTCTGTGCCAACCCCCGAAACCGTGCCTGAGGGAGAAAAAAGCAGAAAGACATTAGCACATTGGAACATTTCAAATTCCATACCGGAAGGGTGGATAGTGGGTATCGCAGCTAGACTGGGCAATCCACTGACCTAGTGGACCAACTAGTTATCCACCTTGCTTCAGTGAAGGAACTGGGGTGAAATAGAACTGAACTGGTAGAAGCCTCAGTGAAGGAAACTGGGCAACAGCACAATCACGACTGGAAAGGTATTGGTGAAGACGCCTGAAGGTGCAACGCAAACCAGAACCAAGCCTTCCAGATCACTCCTGCCACTCTGACCACTGGGTGTTTGGAACCTACAGTGAGCAGAGGGGAGGGTGTAACGCTCACCTGATTCCCACGGAGGTGCTGGTCTTGGCAGGAAGGTGTCTGTGACTCGAAAAGTGATGTGCAGGACTTGATTGGCTTCTGGGGTCGAACCTCTTCTCACTGTGTGTCGAACTCGTAGGGTGAGGTTTCTGCAGGTGAAAGAATATGGGGGTTAATGGTCTGGGTTGTTGAATGTCCCTCTCTCTCTCTCTCTTCCTAGCTTCTCCGTAGAGCCCCCAGGTCAACGTGCTCACCTTAGATAGGTGAATGCTGGACTCTCCATCTGCGTCTGGTGCAGGGTGCCGTTGCCAGTTCCTTCACTGGTGAAACATAGGCCTCTTGAACTCAGAGGATCGTTACCGTCGTTAACTGCACGAGCGGTGAGTTTCCAGACACCTTTTTAGTCTTTATAGTCTTTAGGGGAGTGGCACGTTAACATTGAACAGGACTCTGTATTATGCTTTGCCCTTTTTGTCTTGCAGGACTCTTGAGATGGAAGATGGAGTGAAGCGCCTGGAAATGCGTAAGTAAATGCAAGCGCTCTAACTGTCTTTTTCCCTTGCAGCTTAGTTCGTGCTGAAGAGACGCCGAAGTATTTGCAGGCGTTCTATTGCGACGAGCGCGATGGGCGTAAGTAAATACCTGTCTAATGTCTCTTCTTTTGTCTTTCAGAAGTTGGGTTGCAGCGCCGGAGTCCGCGGAATGCCCGTAAGTAATAACAATGCTTTTGTTTTCACAGGCGGCGATGCAGCGTGAAGAAATCCGGAATTCGCGGAGTGCCGGTAAGTAATAACAATGCTTTTGTCTTCACAGGCGGAGGTGCAGCGTGATGAAATGGCCGCAGCCGATGGATCAGGTGAGTAAGCACTGCGAGTAAAGGTTGCCTTGCTAACCTGCTGTTTCTTGTCTTTGCAGGTGCTGCTGTTGACTGGATACAGGAATGGTAAGTATAATTCTTGCAGGTTCAGGATCGAAAGAAGAAAGGCTGGAACAGACTCGGTGAGCGTTCTGCTGCAAATGCAGAATAACGCGAAGCATGTTTCATCTATCGGGTGTGGTTTAAATAGCCTTGGAGTGATGAGGCGTCTTCCAGTTCCAGTGCTGTATCCAGGGAGTGGAGCTTGCCCCACCAAGGTAAGAAATTAGTTCCTGTTCACAGAGGACTTTTAAGTGGCTGGTAAGTAAGCAGCATGGTCTGCTGCAGGTAAGTCCACCCAAGCATCTTCACACATATTATGAGCCCGGCGCTTCCAGTGCCGGGACCGATGGTTTTGATGAGCCTGGTGCCACTGGCGCCAGGACAAGGTCCAAAAGGTCCCAGTGGGGACCGGCTGGTGCCTAGGATTAGGGTTAGGGGCCTGCTTCCAAGGACGTTGGGCTGGTCCTGGCTCCTTGGAAGCAGTGATCATGACAGAGGTAGAGTTTTGGGCAACATCAGGAGGTGTGCACAGACCGGACCAGCACTCGTCGACAGACCAGACCAGGCACTCCTGCAGGGCCCCAGAAGTAAGCGTTACAGAATGCTAAACCCACGTTCTTGCTTTGCCCAAGTGCCATGGCTTCAGAGGTCAAGCAGTTGGCCTTTTTGCAGGGCAAATTAAGAGCCAAGGTGCATGCAGCACGCTCAGAGACCAGTGCTGTAAGGAAACAGTTGGTGGTGAACGGGAGAGAACTGAAGCACTGGCAAGACGCCTCACCAGAACACGGCCAAGTTCAGCAGAAGGAGCAACAGCAGCCTCCCCTTTACAGGTAACTACTCCAGTTACTGTCCCTTTGGCTCCACCGGAAAGGTTCTTGGGTGACCCACTGAAACATGGAGTGTTCATGACGCAGTGTCGGCTCCATTTCTTATGCCGACAAGAAGCATTCCTGACGGACCAAACAAAGGTAGCCTTTGTTCTATCATACCTAGGAGGACATGCCGCTAGTTGCTCGGTACCGTTGGTTGATCGAGATGATCCCGTTCTACATAACTTTGCACAGTTTCAGCAAGAAATGGATAAGCTCTTCTCCCGCTGCACTTGGGGTCATGCTCTGGATGCGGAGCTACTAGGTCTCCGGCAAGGATCACAAGATCTATTAGTATACATCACAACGTTTAATCGTTTGGTGGCTGAAACTAATTGGACGGAAGACAAGAGGACCACCCTGTTCTATTGAGGTTTACGAAACGAGTTGAAAGATGTTCTTGCTCAGGTCGTGAATCCGCCTGATTGATGTGCTAAGTATATATACTTGGTGGTCCAGCTTGATCATAGATTACAGGAAAGAAGGTCCGACCGGGCCCATTTTGAAAGCCGTCCCTTGTATGTCCGTCCTCGGGACACGCCACGGGTCACTGACAACACACCAGAACCGATGCAGTTCGGGAGTATTCGTGGGCCACTGACCAAGGAGGAAAGAGAGCGACGTAGAAAACAACAACTATGTTTGTACTGCGGCAAAGCAGGACATTTCTTGAAAGACTGCCCAAACAAAACAACTCGGAAACCTTTAGGGACAATGGAAGCCACAACAGAGCCACCAGAGCCATAGGAAAAAACTTGGCTCGACAAGAGTAGAGACCGGCTTGTCGGGACAGGGAGGGACGTCAGCAATCTCGCATATTACAACACCAGTCATCCTACTATGCCCCGAGCAGCCACAACAGATGCACGCCTTGGAAGCGTATATCGACTGCGGAGCTGTAGGCAATTACGTGGACATCAGTATGGCTCAACGGATAGGGGTGCCTATTCAAAGAAGGGAAAAGGCTGACACCATACTGTCCGTAGATGGGACTCAGTTGACCTCTGTGCCAGTGACCCAAAGTACTGGAACTGTTGTGATGCTATGCCATGACGGTCATCGGGAAAATATCATCTTCGACCTGATCAATGCTCCTCAATTCCAATTGATTCTGGGAATGCCCTGGTTAGCAAATCATAAACCCCTTATAGACTGGTGTAAGCATACAGTGAGGTTTTTGCCCGAATGTGCTCAGGTCTGTTATCCAGCTTCAGAAGAAGCCCAAGGAAAACCCAAGTCAGCAATACAGACAGCAGGAACTGTCCTAGGAATCGTAGGCCAATTGCCCCCAGAGTACAGTGATTTCCAGGATGTTTTTTGCAAAGAACAGGCCAATGTGTTACCACCTCACAGGCCCTACGACTGTCAGATAGACTTGATCCCAGGAGCACAGTTGCCTTGCAGCCGCATTTACGCCCTCACTGAAAAGGAAAACCAACACCTGCGTGAATATTTGGACCAATACCTTGCCAATGGATTCATTCGACCTTCCAAATCTCCAGTTTCCTCAGCTCTCTTCTTCGTCCCTAAAAAGGAGGGAGACCTGAGAACATGTATGGACTATAGGGGGCCCAACAAAATCACCGGAAAAAGACAGTATCCATTGCCCCTGATCCCTGTGCTCTTAGACCAAGTAAAAAGGGCAAAGATCTATACAAAATTGGACCTCAGGGGGGCCTACCATTTGGTTTGCGTGAAGGCTGGGGACGAGAGGAAGATGGCCTTCTGCACCAAATTCGGGCTGTTCAAGTATACTGTCATGCCCTTTGGGCTCTGCAATGCCCTGGCAGCCTTTCAGTATTTCATGACAGATATACTCCGAGAGTTACTGGACATTTGCGCTATGGTGTACATTGATGATATCCTGATTTATTCCGAAACCATCGAACAACATGTACATCACGTAAGGGCATTGCTCGCTAAATTGCGTCACTACCGCCTGTTTGCAAAACTTGAAAAATGTGCCTTTCACGTCACGACGGTGGAGTTCCTCGGATATATACTCAGCCCACAGGGCATCCAGATGGACAGACGCAAGGTTGAAGCAATTCTGCAATGGCCATCTCCCTCTTCCATCAAAACTGTCCAGAGCTTCTTAGGCTTCGCAAACTTCTACAGGAGGTTAATTGCCGATTTCTCAGAGGTAGTCCATCCAATCACATCATTGCTCAGGAAGAACTGCATTTTTCACTGGACCACTGAAGCTGAGAAAGCTTTTCAAGAACTGAAAACACAATTTACTACTGCACCAATACTCCGTCACCCAAAGCCAGCCCTTCCATTTTTGGTTGAAACTGACGCTTCCAGTGTGGCGATGGGGGCGGTGTTGTCCCAAAGGGATCCTGGTACCAACCAACTACATCCTCTAAGATGGGCTCAGTTTTTCTTGGAATATGATTTCACAGTCAGCTACCATCCCGGGGTGAAAAACGGAAAAGCAGGTGCACTATCCCGGATCGGCTGGAACACTGAGAAAATGGATGCATACGCATCTCCACCTTCTCCACCAATTATATCCGAAGAAAAACTGATTGGATTAATCAGGAATCATCAGACGACACTGGAAAAGCTTCATGAAGAAATCAAAACAATCATGACCCCCATGGACTTGCAAACATAGGTTTCACAGGGACCACAATGCTTGGCATTGAACGACCTATTGTATTACCAAAAACACCTTTACTTACCACATCAGGAAATGAGAGACTTAATCATGAAAACTTATCACAACGCCCTTACAGCAGGGCACCCTGGCATAGCAAAAACCATGGCAAAAATCCAACAACATTTCTGGTGGCCTACTTGGCGGAAGGACATTGTACAACACGTGAAGTCTTGCAATGTCTGTGCTAGCAATAAGGCATCCAGGACCAAGCCTCAAGGATTACTTCATCCTTTGTCGATTCCACCAACTCCCTGGCATACCATACAATTTCCTTAGACTTTATTACAGAGCTACCTCCCTGCAGGGGCTTTAACACCATATTGGTAGTAGTGGACCTCCTAACCAAAATGGCGCACTTCATTGCTCTAAAAGGGATACCGAATGCAGGGGAGTTAGCTCAAATCTTTCTAACCAATATTGTCAGACTACATGGGTTACCTTCAGTGGTGATTTCAGACCGGGGAGCCAGTTTGTGTCCAGATTTTGGAAGGCTTGTTGTGCCAAGGCTCAGATCGAGGTCTGTCTGTCTACTAGCCACCATCCACAGACTGATGGACAGACTGAGAGAACAAATCAATCACTCGAACAATATCTTCGGTGCATGCTAGGCCAAACAGATCAGGACTGGAAGGAAATACTATGGGCAGCTGAATATTCATACAACAACACAGTGCATAGCTCCACCGGAATTTCACCTTTTTTCTTCCTATATGGACGGGATCCACAGACTTCAACTTTAGACCCACCAGTGGCTTTGGACATGCTGGCCGTGAGCGCCTTGCACACCAGCATTAAAGAAACCCTAAAAAGGGCTACGCAAACCCTCCAAAAAACTAAGGCAAACCAAAAGCGCTTTGCAGACAGGAAAAGAACACCAGAACCCCATTATCAGATTGGAGACAAGGTATGGCTGTCCACAAGGCACATACAGCTAAAGGGACCTAAGAAATTCCATCCCAAGTACATCGGTCCATACCCGATACGAAGCATCATCAATCCTGTGGCCATGGAACTAGAGTTACCACCAGTGCTCCGTGTACATCCCGTATTCCATGTTTCGTTACTGAAACCAGTGCATCCTGGCACTCGAGACACTTTCAAGATGCCTCCACCTATAATGGTACAGGGAGAAGCCGAATATGAGGTCAAAAAAATCTTGGACTCCAAGATAGTCCAAAAGAAACTTTATTATTTAGTGGACTAGAAGGGCTACAGAGTTTTAGACCGGACCTGGGAACCAGTGGAGCACCTCCACGCACCTCGCCTAGTGGCCCAATACTATAGGGCACATCCAGAACGACCAGGACTGGGAGTGGTTCTCCTTGGGGGGCTTTGGAGGTGAGTGCTGTCACGATCCGGACCAATCCCAAGGCTCAAGGAAGAACCTGGTCTGAGAAAGTAGCTGCCTGGCACAACTCCAGGCTGTTGCCTGTGTAACCCCTTCCAAAATGGCCCCCAGAACTGGATCCCTTAACAGGATTCAACATGGCCGCTAGGGGGCCATAATTCAAGCTTCCCTGATGGTCTAGTGGTTCTGGGTGGGCCCAGGGCTATTTAAAACCCGCCCTGGGCCACACACAGTGCTTAGCGTTTTCTCCGGCTGACAGCGTGACGCTTGCCTGTCCCGGAGCTCCTCGTGAGAACCAGATCTGCACTACGTGTCAAGACATCCTGAAGCCAGCTCTGCACTACGTGTCAAGACCAGAGCAGCACAGACTTACATGGCGTGAGGCAAGATCTATAGAAATACTCACCAGAACGCGTGCAGACCGCAGACTTCTTCCGGCTCCTTTTCTTCATCATCTGCTGGATTATTCTTGCGCTCTGCTTCCCGTGCACAGCAACATCTGAAAAAGACACAAAAAGACGTAAGGGTAAGCGGAGAACGTTGTAACCTTTCTCATCCCGCCCACCACCCGCGCGTTACTTACCAAGTCAGCTGGGCTCAGGAAACGGCGCTGCAACCTCTGTGCGAACCCCTGAATACCGTGCCTGAGGGGAAAAAAGCAGAAAGACATTAGTACATTGGAACATTTACCATACCGGAAGGGTGGATAGTGGGTGTCGCAGCTGGACTGGGCAATCCACTGACCTAGTGGAGCAACTAGTTATCCACCTTGCTTCAGTGAAGGAACTGTGGCGAAATAGAACTGAACTGCTAGAAGCCTCAGTGAAGGAAACTGGGCAACAGCATAATCACGACTGGAAAGACATTGGTGAAGACGCCTGGAGGCGCAACGCAAACCAGAACCAAGCCTTCCAGATCACTTCTGCCTCTCTGACCACTGGGTGTTTGGAACCTACAGTGAGCAGAGGGGAGGGAGAGTTTTGGGCAACATCAGGAGATGTGCACAGACCGGACCAGGCACTCCTGCAGGGCCCCAGAGGTAAGCGTCACAGGAACCAACCAGGAACCATTTATTTTAATAGGCAATACTATAAAAGGACACCATATTTCTAAAGCATAAGCGGTTCTATTAACTTGCATTAAAGCGTGGCATGTGTTATTCATGCAATCAAAAGCAAGCGGTTTAATCCATAAGTTTGCTGGTAACTGTAGCTCTGTATGCCAGTGGGTTGAGGATAATCGCCCCCACTCGGAGCGAAAAGCCAACACCTGCTGATTTAATAAGGTTTGCCATAAAATGCATCATGTGTCTTTAGCAGTCTTGTTGACCTGCCCTATGGCAGAAAAAAATGTCTTCATAGCTAAAATTCTGCCATCTCCAGTGGTTGCCAATACTTGTAGCAGTATTTCGCAGGGTAGGGCTTATCAACAGGCCCCATTGGGCCAGAAGTTTTATAGCAGTGCTGGCATCAGAACCCATAGTAGCTAACGTATTGCGCACAGGTTCTATGTCAAAAGCGTTTCAAGCTCCCGTTCCCACCCCCGCTGCTCCCGCAATCAATGAATCTAGTCCTCTAGCTACGTGGAATTTGGTGATGGGCCATAGAAATTGACTCCATTTGTAGCAGCTTGGTAGTAATAAGGAAAAATTGCCTCATGCTAAATCTATGTCTAAGTGTACTTCTGTAATGATAGAGGCGTGCATTACGTGTTTGCAATTTAAATGTTGTCTTACTACTAGAAAATCTAGCATGTTCACAGTTTCTACTTTGTGTGATTTAAAGAATACCATTCTCCAAGTGGGATGCCTGCCATATGCAATATAAGTTTTAGATACAAACACCATACTACCATCCGGTAGTGGCTGTTTCAACGCACAATTGTATGAAATGCATTTAGTAAAGTTATAGTCCAAAAAATATTGGCGAGTACACTCGCTGCAGTTCTTGGGGCAGAAAAAACATGAAACATCAAACAAATTATTGGATCCATTCACTGAAACGTTTGGGCCTAATATTTCATAAGCGCCAGTCATATGAGTCAGTGACAAAAGATGCCCGACAATCTGCCAAGCCAGTACTTTAGCAGTTCCATGTGGATACTCATTTGTAGCGCTTTTCTCACAGGTTACGGTGCGGTTGCTGTCATCACGCAGGACTGGAGCATCAGGTGTAGTGCATGCGATTCTCAGAGTCCATGTAGCTTCTTGCATCAACCCATTCTTTACAGAGAAAGCGTTTGCTTGGCAGGGCAGGAGCACCCATAGCAAGGCAAGTCCTATCCCCTTCATACTGCTCTACATTTGTGGTGTGATCCTAGTAGCGGGAATATAAACAGGGATGTCAGATTTCTCCAAGAGTACAACATAAGTACTTCCAACACCTTGACTTAACACCTCCCCAGCCTCAGGCTTTTTGTTTGGATGGTGAACCCACACCTTTTTTCCCGTGCTACCGAAGCCTCCTTCCCCCCTCAGTGTAGTGTCGGGGGCTTGCTTACTTTCAACCACTAGGGGAACAACTGCTTGTTCACAAATCAATTGTGCAATTCGGTCATATTTGGTTAATGGTACTGTAGATGCACCAGCATTATGTAAAAGTACCAAAACGGTTCCTCTATAATCAGGATCAATCGCACCTCCCAAAATGTCAATGCCTTTTTTCGCCAGGCTGGATCGTGCAGCAATGCGTCCATAAGTGCCAGCCGGCAATTTGATGCCAATACCCAGAGATATGGATTTAGTTTGCCCCGCTGGTATATCAAGTCCAATACTGCCTGCCGTGGCTTGCACAGGTAGCTTTGCTTCTTTGTCAGTTTTCCACACAATAAGAGTCTTTGTGGATTCCACTTTCTCACTTGTCAGTCTCACAAAGGATGTCTGCCGGTTTCCCAATGGACGATTGTTCAGTTCAAACCGTGCTTGTGCCAGGTGTTTGGACCACCCGTTGAGAGTGTGAGTCTTAGTCAGTTTCTTTATTTGTTGCTTGAGCAGCCCATTGCTGCGCTCCACCAGAGCAAAGGATTCTGGGTAACGACTGATGTGCAGTGTCCATTTGATGCCTTGTTCTAGTGCCCAGTTCTGCACATTATGTCCAGCAAAATGGCTGCCTTGATCTGATTGGATTTCGTCCAGAATGCCATAGTGCCTGATGAGGTATTCCATTCCTTGCAAGGTAGCCCGTTGATCTGCATAGGCAACTGGATAGGCTAACAGCAGTCCAGAATATGTGTCTACCATGGTCAACACATAATGCTTTCCATTCAAGGGCCAATGTAGTCAACTTGCCATACTCTTTCACCTCTTCTCAAAGGGCCTTGAGGCTTCCTCTCCAGTGGGTAGTGCTTCACTTCGCAGTAAACGGATCATTGGGAGGCAGCTTGCTTGGCATGATCCGTGGAAATGGGCAATTGTCTCCTCTTAGCTCATTCATAGGTTCCTGCGTGCCCTAGATGCCCTGAGGTTTGGTATGCCCAGTCTGCCATGCCTTGCAATACCTCAGCTTCTTCAGGTGTTGTCACTGGGCGAATCTTTGCCAATTGATCCACTTCCTTGTTGAACAGGGCAGCCAGTGAGGTGTCACGGGGCATGTGTGCATCGACATGACCAATGCAGATTTTGCACCTCCCACCTTTCCACCACATCTCTTCCTAGATGTCCGGCCCTCCCCAGATTGGAGTGTTCATGATCTGCCAGCCGTCTCTTCTCCATGCCGGTGCCCAATGTGTCAGGCCTTGATATGTGGCCCAACTGTCTGTGTATATGTATGCAGTCTCTGTCTCTTTCACCTGTTCAATCACGGAGGCCACCGCCTGCAGTTCAGCATATTGACTGGATCCTCCCACACCTTCTCTCATCAGCAGTGTTTCTCGGTGGGGCTGGAATGCAACAGCTTGCCAGTGTCTTTGCCCTTTATCATACTTTGCTGTGCCGTCCGTGAACCATGCAAACTTTTGTTCTTCCTCTGTCAATGTATCATAGGCGGGTGCGACTTTGAAGGGAGATTCTGGCAACGCCACGGGGGTGCTTGGTTCAGGCATTGCTTCCAGAACCACTGCCTCCAGCATTTGTTCCTGCAGTCTGGAAACCCCTGTGCGGCCAGATTTCGCACGTTGCTGTAAATACCATTCCCATTTGACATGAGTAGCGTCTTGCGCTCTGCCACTTTTTCCGCTTGCAACAGTGTTGCGCACCCAGCCCATGATCGGAATTTCTGTGCAAATTGTCACTGGTTGCTCGCCTGTGATTCTTTCAGTCTCAACTAGGGCCCAGTAAACTGCAGCAACTTGTTTCTGAAACGGAGTGTATCTTGTCATAGGATCTGTGAGTTTTCTTGACCAGAAACCTTGCAGCACTCTTTTCTGTCCTTGCTTTTGCCACAAGCTCCACACAGCAACTTCATTGTGGACAAGAATTTCCAGTTCAAAAGGATCAGTTTTCGTCATGGGGCCCAGTGTGATGTGATTCTGCAAAGTGTCCTTAGCCTGCTGAAAGGCAGACTGTTGCTCTAGGCCCCATGTAAAATCATGTTTCTTTCTGGTGACTTTGTAGATGGGTTTCAGTATCAGGCTTAAATGAGGTATGTGATTGCTCCAAAAACCCATTAACCCAATGAACCTTTGTGCCTCTTTTTTATTTGCTGGTGGAGCCATCTGCTGAACCATGTCAATTACAGGGTCAGGAATTTTCTTAACTGGCCCACACCAGATTGCACCTTAAAATTTCACCTCTTGTGCGGGCCCTTGTACCTTTTTGGGATTTATGGCCCACCTCCAGTTTTGCATGTGTGTGATAAAATTTTCAGCAGCTTTTTCTACATGTTCTTTCTCAACACTGGTCAGCATGATGTCATCAATACAGTGAGCAACATACACATCATCCAACTGTACCATCTTCAAGTCTCTGGCAATCAATCCATGACACAGAGTGCGACTATGCAAATACCCCTGGGGCAATTTAGTAAATGTAAATTGTCTGTCTCCTCAAGTGATAGCAGATTGGTCTTGTGATTCAGTGCCAATATCAATGGAGAGAAATGCATTGGCCAAGTCAAGGACCACATGCCATTCACCCACTTCTTTCATAAGGTTTTCAATCAGAGTAATGATTTCTGGCACCACCAGAGCTAAGGGTGGCACCTTCTGGTTCAAAGCGCGAAAATCAATTGTCAGATGCCACGCCCCATCTGGGCGGCGAACAGGCCAGATCGGCGAGTTGAATGGACTGACTGCTGGCCTCATTATGCCAGTTTTCACCAATGACTCAATAGTTTCACCAATCTCTTTGTGCCCTCCTGGCAACCTGTGCTGTTTCACACTCACTGGCTCAGTAGGAGGAGGTAAATGCAAGGGGGACCATTTTGCGTGCCCAACCACCACGGGGTTAACAACTCTCGCATGGATTTTCCGATTGCCAAAATCAAATTCACCTAAATCTGTAGTCACACTTTTGCCCAAAAACACATCCATGCCCAGTATATACTCCGGTATGTCTGCAATCAAGACATTTGCAAATTGAGAAGCAATCCCTCGCCAAATTGAAAAGCAATCCCTCACCAATTCAGATCTTTACATTAAAGGCTTTTGCAACAGTTTCTGCTCTCCCATAACCATTGACTAAAACTCTGTGACCAGATAATTTACTGGGATTGCCGTTCAAAATGGTTACCTTAGCTCCCATGACTAATAGAGCCAAGACATGTTTTACTTTCTCATCCAAATACAATGTAAGTGGCACAAAAGAGCATCTGTCTCTGGGACTGGTTCTCTTTATTAACCATACCTCAAAGACAGAGCCAGCCCTTCAATCAAAATTGGGGTGTGGGACCTCCCACTTTTCCTTTGCAAATCAGGGTAACCTTTTGCTCGCACTTTGGGTTTCAACACCTCTTCTTCAGAGGGTGCAGAAGGCCTAGTTTTGCCTTTTAATAACCACTGAACAGGTTATCAAGCCTTGTTCTATCGAGAGAGGGGCGCCCGCTACCTTTGCAAACCAAATTTCAAGGAATCTGGGATTGGTAACCCTAGGTCTCCTGGGGGCAACCAGACGTGGTCTCCCTCTCACTGTGCTTAGAGAGGCATCAGCTTCACCTCACTGATGATCCCCAACAAGGGTGAAACACGTGTATGGGGTTGCTGGTGGTACTCTCATTCAGGTTGGAATTGCCATTCTATTTCGGTGCTGGACTGCCCATGGGCAGGACAAAGACTGATATGCAAATGGATATTTCCCATCTGTGAAAGGCACAGTGAGAAAAAGCTGTGGCTGCGAACTCTCAAGTGGTTAATAACCACTGAACAGGTTATCAAGCCTTGTTCTATCGAGAGAGAGGCGCCCGCTACCTTTGCAAACCTAGCTTTGCCTGACAACTGTTTCTGCAATTTCTTCCATTTCTCAAGCAGCACAGATGTAGGTTTACCGTCTATCTCTTCCTTTGGAATTCCCGCTTTAAGCAGGTCCACCCACATTTGCCTGCGCGTGATTTCAATTGTGTCAGTTTTCGCTTTAGACTTTGCATTCTTGCCAAGCTTTTTTTCTGAATCGTTACTCGACATGCTGCTTTGCGCACATCCAGCCCTTCTAATTGCCCTAGCAGCAGTGCAACCTCACTGGACCCAGCAATGAAAGCAACGCTCCCTTCATATGGCCTGGGGCATTCCTCACCAAGCGCGCGCATTCCAGCTGTAAACATCTCCATGTCAGGCCCTGCAAAATTAGCACTGTACATTGCGCACTGTAACCCCATCTCTCTAAGCTGATCTGTCGCTTCCGTTAGTGACCCCCAAGGACCCATGCTTCTTCCATGTCCATTGGACTTGCATACAGATTTATGAGGGCAGTCTGAAGCCAATTAATCAAGGAATGCGAGCCTTGCTGCCCAAGCGCACCACCTGCCCCATTAGTAGTGATTGAACCCATTTTTAACAATTCTTCTGGGGTTAAGAAGATCCCATCGGCACCTGTATCCCACAATCTAAGATACCACTTCAAAAGCGCTTCACCTGCTCGCTGTCTAAACAACTTGGCAATGTCTAAAAGCTTTGTCTGTGTATAATCGCAGACAATCCTAGTATTCTGAATGTTTCCACCGCCAGCTTGGCCTTTTGACTTGTTAGTGATTAACGGCCGTGCTGGATAAACACATTTCTTTGGAGTACATTCCAGCTTCTCTTCCTCAGAACAGTCTAACTCCGCAAGTCTGACTTCAACGGATTCATCCCAGTCAAATGTCTGTTCAGTTTCGCTATCACTAACCTCACTAGACCATAAATTTGGGTCCCAATTATCTTTCCTAATTAATGCGCGAATCCTTATCTTTGACGGATTGCCCCGCCGATGTCTGCGCTTGTGTGTGGCTACACGCACAACTAAAGAGGCACACCTGTCCTCCATCTGATCAGCCCGCTTAACGGACGATTCAAGGGTCTCTCTCATAATGATTTGTTGCTCCTGGAACAGGGAAATCTCATCGTTCAGCAAGCGAATCTGCGCATCTTTAGGCAATTCATTCTCATGCAACTTCCTGAGCACCTGCAGGAATAACCAGCCCACGTTTCCTGCTGCTTTTTGTTCCCGTCTGCATTTCCCAAGCGGTAAACTCTCCAAACACTCACTAATTACTGCCGGGGAAACATCATTTTCAAGCATGTCCCATGCCCTGAGTGCCGAATACCGAAGCAAAATGTCTGCCACACCCGACGAGGCATTTGTTGCCGGCCATCCTGGAATGTGACAGAGTGCACTATCCCCCTCATTGCATACATCCTTCGCCTGTTTCTTCCAGAATGGCTTTGTGCTCGCAGCACCAAATGTAGTGAAAAGGGGAACCCGCACTTCCCTGGGGCCAGCCCTTAGTGCAATAAAATCACTCCTAATCACCCTCCCACACAAGTAAGAATCTATGCGAAGCACAGTGAACTTAGTCTGGAAGAAAGCCAATCACACAGAAATTTTCATGCTTGCATTTATCACTACAGTGTCTAATGAGAATTAAGTAGCATTTTACAATAATATGGGAATGAAAGTGCAAGCTGAATAATACCAATTATCAGTCACAGATGAATATGCAATTATGGATCCTACGCTCCTAGGAATCGTGGATGGAGATACGATTGAATCACACCGAGGACGCATGCCACTCAGTGTGCCCAGCACCCCTCGGGAAGTGGGGGGACTGGCCTAGCCCAAAAAGGCCTGCACCAGAGCGGGGATGTGATGCTAGGAGTCTAGGCCCTCTAGTGCATGGCTGGTAGTCCAGGCGCTGTTTCTCTCTGTGCGCGCGTCTCACAAACAGCCCAGGAAGAGTCTCTCCCTAGCTGGCCCAGGTAAAGTTCTCTTATTAGGGGCTGCATGTCAATCACTATGACGTATTAGCTCTTCGAGAATCTTCTGGGCTCAACCTTTATGCAGCAAAACATGTTTTCGCCTGGAAAGTTACAACTAGAAACAGCCAGTCTTGGCTCCCAGGCTCTGTGTATGTTGTTTTGGGAAGGCCTTACATTCCTGTGTTATCAATGCACCTGACTCGCAGAGCGAAGAAGAGCAAGGCTGTGCCTGGCTCCTAAAGGCTGCGCAGAGATTCTTGCAAAACTAGATTTTTATGCCTTCAAGAAGGGCCTTTGCAGTTAACCCCTCGTAAGCTTGTGGGCTCACCCAATTCGAGAGGCATGGCTGGTTCAGCATTTTCCTCCACGCTTCGAATAAGCTCTAAATACACGCAAGATAGCTCAGTAGGTTAATGCAAGTGCAGGTTACTGCAAGCGCCTAGAGGCTTTTCATGACAGGAGTTGCTCGACTTGGTTTTACAAATCGATGCTCGCAGGGCAGAAAGGCGTGGTGAGAAGAGGCCGGCTCTTTTGTCTCCTTCAACTACAGCGTCTACTACATCGCAGTTGCCGGCCCCTGATCTTATGCAGATCAGTGTGGTGAGAGGCCCATTAAAACCAGCCCAGCGAGAGTATTGCAGATATCATAATTTGTGTATGTATTGTGGCGCCTTAGACCATTTACTACCTGACTGCCCCAAAAAACCCAAAAGAAAGGCGAGAAACGCCAAATCCCGACAGTAGATGGAATCCCTACGTCAGGAAGTTCAGATTTGACTCGCCTTTGCCTGGTCCAACACAGTTGTTTTGTCTCCCTGTCACATTAACCGAGGCCCACGGGGAGTCCGTTAAGACAACGGTTATCATTCATTCAGGGGCCACCGTCAACTATATTGAACGCTGTTTTGCTTCTTTGTTGGAGATACCATTGACACGTAAAAAAAATCCAGAGACCGTCAATGCAGTGGATGGATCGGTCCTTGTCTCCGGTATGGTTACACATCAGACCGTGCCTCTAGTCATGTGCACTGATGACGGACATTCCAAGGAGATCTCATTCAACATTATCAAAGCCCCGGCATACCACACTCCTGCCATTGATTGGGCATCGCAACAGATCCAATTCCCTTCTGCGATGTGTAACACACAATGTATGTCATTGCACAGCATTACCCAAGGTAGGACCTCTGAAGCTCTTGTGGCTACATCCTTCCATATCGGGGCCATGTCAAGTACTCCTACATCCTCTGTCCCTACTGAGTACGATGATTATTCGGATGTGTTTGATAAAGGAATGGCAGAGACATTGCCTCCACACCGGGTCTATGATTGCCCAATAGATCTGGTCCCAGGGGCAAAGATTCCTGTGGGAAGAGTATACTCCTTAACGATGAAAGAAGACACAGAACTAAAAGAGTACATTGACAAAGCACTAGCTATGGGGTTTATCTGCTCCTGGAAGTCCCGTGCTGCGTCCCCTCTCTTTTTTATCCCCAAGAGAGAGGGTGATCTGCGCCCCTGTATCGACTATCAAGCTTTGAACGCAGTGACCATTAAAAACCAGCACCCTCTTCCTCTGATCTCAGTCCTTCTTGATCAATTGGGGTCATCGGAGGTGTTCACAAAGTTAGATCTGAGGGGTGCCTACAATTTGGTGCGCATAAGAGAAGGGGACGAGTGGAAGACTGTGTTCAAGAAACGTTATGGTCTGTACGAATATCTGGTGATGCCCTTTGGGCTCTGTAATGCCCCCGCCACCTTTCAGGCCTTTATGAATGACCTGTTCCATGACATTCTAGATCAATTCGTCGTGGTCTATTTAGACGACATTCTGATCTATGCACAAACACTACTGGAACATATACAGCACGTCAGAACAGTACTCCAGCGGTTGTGGGAAAACAAACTGTTTGTAATGGCCAAAAAATGTGTGTTTCACGCTCCTGAAGTGGAGTTTTTGGGGTATGACCTAACAAACCATGGTGTTCGTATGAGCTCTGCTAAAGTGAAAGCGGTGTTGGATTGCCCGGTACCGAAGACGGTGAAAGCACTCCAATCGTTCTTAGGGTTTGCCAATTTTCATAGGCGTTTCATCCATGGTTTCTCAGCACTCTCTGCACTTCTCACTACATTGACCAGTGCTAAGGTACCGTATGTATGGACTCTGGAAGCCCGATCTGCCTTCGAACTTTTGAAATCTGCATTCACTTCTGCACCTGTTCTTAAGCATCCGGATCTGTATCTTCCCTTTTTTGTGGAAGCCGACACCTCTGGGTTTGCTATAGGAGCCGTCTTGTCCCAAAAGTGCCTACACTCTGGTGATATGCATCCTATCGCCGCCTTTTTCCAAAAGCTGGCTGTTTATGAAAGAAACTATACGATCAAGGATCGGGAATTATTAGCCATTAGAGATGCTTTTTCTGAATGGAGGCATCATTTACTGGGTGCCCGGCATATAGTCACCGTCTACTCAGATCATAGGAGTTTACTGGCATTCAAATCAATGAAATGTCTCATGGCCAGACAAGCATGTTGGCATTTGTTTTTTTCCCAATATCGTTTTACCATCACATATCGTCCAGCCAGGGCTGAAGTACCAGCTGATGCTCTCTCCCACCTCCATACAGAGGAGCGATCCCTATGGAAGGAACCATCCTCGCTTCTTCCGAACGGAGTGATTTGCGGTTGTACAGTGCAACCTTCTTTACAGTCGGTTATAGAAGTGTGGGTGTCTACTCATCCGACAGAAGTAACGGAACTCAATCTGGATCGTGTTCAGGGCTTACCATTTATCCAGGGGCGTATATTTATACCGCCTGGTCAGGCCCATACCTTAGCCCTCCAGTGGGTTCATGACTCTGTCGTCGTGGCACATACTGGTCATCAAAAGACTCAGGAGGCCTTGCAGCGTTGGGCTTGGTGGTCTAACATGGGATGTGACGTGAAGGATTACATTGCTTCCTGTGCGATATGTGCCCAGTGTCAAAACCGGTGGGTCTGTTGCAACCGTTACCGGTCCCTTACAAACCTTGGCAGATGGTGTTAATGGACTTTGTTGTCGAGTTACCAGAGATTCAGGGCTTCAATACCATCAGGGTGGTCGTCGACTACTTTACTAAATATGACATTTTTGTGCTATGTTCAGGTTGGCCTGCTGCACCCAAGCTACCCAGACTCTTTCTGGCTAATGTCTTCAGGTGCTTTGGGTTTCCGTCCATCATTAAGTCTGATCGTGGACTGCAATTCAGTTCTCGATTTTGGAAAGCGCTCACGGCTTCTCTCTGCATCGATGACTGGTAGTTGTCGTCCTATCATCCTCAGACCAATGGTCAAATGGAAAGGGCCAACGCTACTCTTGAACAGTACCTACGATGCCTGTGTCTTCAGTTCACACAGACCTGGTTCACAGCTTTATCACAAGCTGAATTTGCATACAACAATTGATTGCATTCTTCCACGGGGATCTCACCATGGTTTGCATTGCACAGGTATCATCTTCGGTCTTTACTGCTTGAGCCTACCTTACCAGAGACCAATCCGGCTGCACTGGCCTGTGTACGTGACTTAGATCAGGTACACCGGGATGTGCAATGTCATCTGCTTCGGGTGAGGAGCGTGCTAAGAAGTATGCTGATGCACATCGAGTGCCAGGTCCCATTTACAGAGTCAGCATGAAAGTGTGGTTGTCTTCACGTAACCTAAAGATTGCTGGCAAGAAGTCCTTGCTGCCGCTTCTATTGTGAACCATGTTGCTGTCTGACTGGCTCTCCCGGTGTCTTGGCGGGTTCACCCTGTGTTCCATGTGTCCCTTGTTAAGCTTTTTGTGTCGTCCACCCATTTGCTTTCCTGTCCGGCGCCGGTTATGGTGGATGGCGAGGAGGAGTACGAGGTGTCCCGCATACTGGATTGTAGAATTTCCCAGGGTGCTGCTCTTTATTTGGTTGACTCGAAGAGTTTCGGCCCTGAGGACCGGACGTGGGAGCCCTTGGCCAACCTGCATTGCCCTGACCTTTTGCAGGCCTTCCATTCTGCCAGGTGGTTGCCGGTGTCTTTGGGGGCGGATGCTGTTACACATAGGCATCAGGGTTCTCCCTTTACTCCGCTGCCTACACCTTCAGTTCGTTGGAATCGGAGTGCCAGGGCGTCTCTTTGGCAAAGGTACATGTTGCCATGGAGATTGTTATCACGAAGGACGCGTCTGTGTCTTGTGACGCGTCACGTACGTGCAACCATTACACGGACATGGAAGCCACTCCTCCTGGCTGTTTAAATACAGCGTTTGGTTTTGGGTCGGTGCTGCTAATTGTGGCATTAACCAACACACCGTCCTTGTTCTCTTACTGTCCTTGCTTCTTTCGGATTACTCTCCGTAGGAGCCCTTCTGTCTACAGGGTTACCGAATCCTGATTACGTCCTTGGACTGCCTTTGCCTTCCGTTCATCTTACTTGACCTCCTGTTGCCCAGATGCGGAACATCCCCGTACTGCCTTTACCTTCCGCTTGCTTCGTTGGATCACTTGTTGCCATCGCGCAACGTTACTCGGATTGCCTCGTCTTCCGTTGCTCGCCTAGGATTGTACCACATCACAGATTTTCTGCCCAACACTCCTGGACTGCCTTTACACAAGCGTGAGTGTTTTTGCTTCATTGCATGCGGTTGTGCTGTATCCCGCTACGCGCAAACACACTTCAAAAGTGGGTTTTCTTCCTACCTAGTTTTCCTAGTAATCCAATCCAGATATCACCACAGAGCCACACTTTCTTAAATCAACTCTTGGAAGTGTTAATGGGAACTTAGAATCCAATAATTTCCTGAACCCTGACCTTATCATTGAACTTGTTGTTTCTTATCATCAGCTTTAGTGCATCTCAAACGCTTTGCTGTATATGCACCAACCCGTAACTAGTGCGTCCCTCGTGCCGCCCAGGTTACTCTCCCTATACTAACCAACCCCACCGTGTGTCATCTTTGACCCTGACAGAACTTTCTATTTTGTCTCAGTGACTGGGAATCAGGGAATAGAGACACCCTTGCACTGTGCCTGCCACACACAGGTCACAGAGCTGCTCAGAACGTGTAGCTCTCCTCCGCATGCTCACAGCGTGTGTTCCTGAAAGTCGCTCCAGGAATCTTGTGACTGCACCGGCACACATGGTGCACTCAGGGCTTCGTCCGGGATGGTGACACGTTTGCCACGCCGCTGATGGTATGTTAAAGATGGCGTCACTAGGGCGCAGCGTACCTGTTCGTCCGGAAGTCGGTTTAGTGGACGATGCCAGAATGCCAGAAGTTCTGTGGTGATGTGAGAGTGACACAAGGAACCAGCCCAACTCCCATCCAAATGGATACTGGACTGGAGGTGAACCAGCTCCCGATGCCACAGGTTAGCTCACCCCTGATTAATGTGGCATCAGGACAGTGCAAGCACTGACAGGGGGAGCCTGATAGTCTTTGGCTAGAAGTTCTCTGCAGACAACTGGAGCAAGAAGAGTTGCGAGTCGAATCCAGGAGCAGGAATCCAGGAGGCAGCAGAATGCAAGGGAAGGCGGGAAGGCAAGGGAACCAAGGAGGACCAAGAACCCAGAGCAAGAACAGAGAACAACTGAGAAGGGGGGAACCACCCCAGCAGGAAGGGAGCAAGGAGAAGGGAACCAGGGAGACCCCCTACCCGGGCAAGGAAGGGCAGGTCTATACAGAAGGGACTGGAAAGACCAGGCAGGACAGAGCGGAACTCAGGTCAAGGCAGGAGCAGAACAACAATCCGGTCAGACCACGTTGAGACGCGGTTTGATCAAACCGCCGGGCTCCTTAAGTAGGGCCTCCCACACCCGGGAGGCTTGGAACGCAAGCCGTGCTGTTTCCCAGGTGCTGGGAGGCCCAAAGCGAGGCTTGGGCCGCAAACCGGCCGGGAGCCAAGAGCATCGTGTACCGCGCATGCGCGGAAAGCGGGAAGGGGTCGGCCGCGCATGCGCGGAACGGCACACCCCGGGAACCCGGAAGAGCGCGGGAACCGGAGCGGCCGACCGCGTACGCGCGAGACCAAGCGTCCCGAAGATCCAGGAGCAACCGGTACCCAGGACTGCCCCGTAACCCCCAGGCGAAAGCGGGGGTAAACCCTCCAAGGCGTGGCACGTCGCATCAGGTAAGTGGGCTGGAACAAGCCCGGGTTGGGCGGCGTGACGCCATGCCCCCTCCCAGAAAGACCCGGGGCCCCAGGCTTCCAAGGAAACCGGAGAAAAAAGTCACGGACAAGGCGAGGTGCATGCACGAAACCGTGCGGTTCCCAGGTACGGTCACAAGCAGGATAACCCTTCCAATCTACCAGAAACTGGAGCACACCTCGACGAATCCGGGAGTCACATATTTCCTGCACTTCGAATTCCGGAACCCCCTGAACCTGGATTGAGGCTGGACGTGGGCTGGAACGTCCAAACGTGTCTTTCACAAAGGGTTTTTAACAGGGAAACGTGAAAGACTGGGTGTACCCACCAAGATTGGGGCAATACCAATCGAAAAGCTACTGCAGATATGCACTTGGAAATCTTGAAAGGCCCAAAAAACCGAGGTGCCAGTTTAGTGGGCAGATTACGTACAGTTAAGTTCTTGGACGACAACCAAACCTGATCTCCCACCTGAAATCTGGGTTCAATGGTCCTTCCCCGGTTAGCCTGCTCCCTCATGCGCTGTTGAGCATCTGCCAGGGCACTCCGAGCCAAATCATGCTGCTTCTGGATAACGCGGACCATCTGGTCAGCCGATGGGACGGCACTGGGTGGCACAGGACAAAAGGGAAACAGCTTAGGATGCTGTCCGGTAGAGCAAATATAAGGACTGACACCAGTGGCCGCGTGGGTTGCATTGTTGTAGGAAACTTCCGCCAAATCCAGGTACTTTATCCAGTTGGATTGGGTGGCGTTAGCGTAGCAACGTAAGTATTGCTCCAAGGTCTGATTCGTTCTTTCAGTCTGCCCATTAGTTTGCGGGTGATAACCCGAACTCAGAGCTCTGCGTATTCCAAGGTGGCTGCACAACTGACGCCAAAAGGAGGAGAGAAACTGAGACCCACGATCCGAAATGATCTTCTCTGGTAACCCATGTAAACAGTAGATGTGATGCAGAAAAGCCAAAGCCATTTGAGAGGAAGTAGGAATCCTGGAAAAGGGAATGAAATGCGCAGACTTAGTGAAACAATCCACCACTACCATGATGCAGGTGTGTCCCTCTGATGGTGGAAGCTCGACGATGAAATCAGTGGCTATGGTATGCCAGGGATAGGGTGGTAGTTCAGTGGGTCTGAGCAACCCCAAAGGTGGTCTCCTGGGCATGTTGGTCTGGGCGCAAACTGGGCAGCTCTCCACATATAGTTTGGTTTCCTTAGCCCAACCCGGCCACCAGAACTGCCTGGCAATCAACTCCTGGGTCGCCTTGATGCCACGATGACCTCCTACTTGCGAATCATGGAACCCATGGAGAATGTCCAAGCGAAGAGATCTCGATGCTATGTACAACCGGTGTAGGAAGAAAAGAAAATCTTCACGTTCCGTGATTTGTGGACGTTTCAGTAGATTGGTGCGGTCTGGGTCTGTCTGAGTCTCTTGGAAGATCGTCTGCAAATGAGAGAGATTGTGAGAAGAAAGTGCTTGGGGGAAATCAATGGAATGGGTTGGTTGACCTCCTCCACCTCTCTTTCCAAGGAGCGGGATAAAGCATCGGCTTTTAAGTTCCGGGCACTAGGAATGTACGTGATGTTGAAATCGTAGTGGGAGAAAAAAAAGGCCCATCGAGCTTGACTGGCGGTATGACACTGCAAAGATCGCAAGTACTGCAGGTTGCGGTGGTCGGTGCGGACTTCTACTGAAAAGCGACCACCAAGCAAATGATGCCTCCATTCCTCAAACGCTGTCTTGATTGCCAATAGCTCTCTTTCTATGACTGAGTAGTTCTGTTCGCAAGGAGAGAGTTTGCGTGAGTAATAGGCCACAGGATGTTCGTCACCCGTAGAGGGATTTTTCTGCAACAGGACTGCGCCAACAGCAAAGCTGGAAGCATCGGCTTCGACGATGTAAGGCATCTCATCATTGGGGTGACAAAGTACAGGTGCAGTACAGAATGCAGACTTCAAGGCATCGAACGCCACTGATGCCTCAGTATCCCAGAGGTAGGGTATCTTCACACTGGTCAGACGCGTCAATGGAGCTGTGAGACGTGAAAATTGCGGAATGAAACGCCGATAAAAGTTTGCGAATCCCAGAAATCGCTGAAGCCAAGGTAGCCCCAAGACCACTTGATATGAAGGTGTCCTTATAACATCCAGCGCGATTCTCTCTTCATGTCCTTTGATGCGTAACAACATACCCACAATATGTAGTTGTATGGGGCCAGAAGCCAATGGGGTTCCATCAATGACTTCTACTGGAATTGCTTCTTCTTTGGTAAGCAATGGTATGCCGTTGTTGATGGCAAAGCGCTCATCGATGTAGTTCCCAGAGGCCCCACAATCCAAAAACCCATGGATCTCGACTGTCTTATTCAGCCACTTGAGACTGACCTTCAGAATCATTAGGACTGCAGGCAACATGGGTGGAAACACAGATTCAGGGCAGGAAAGGACTGGTGGTTTAATCAGACCTGTCGGGGCCTTTCCGGAGCACGACAGGGCACCTAGTTTCCCCCTTTCTTGATTGGTCGTAGAGGACAAGTACCCAGAAAATGACCTGCGGCTCTGCAGTACAAACATAGGCGTTGGCTTCTCCTCCGCTTCTTTTCTTCCTCAGACAAAGAGCCCCTTATGGCGCCTAGCTGCATAGGTTCCTGAGTGGTGTTCGAGGACACTGGTGTCCCAGCAGGCGGAATTGGAGGTCTGAGGTCCGATTTCTCAAAACGGCGCCTTTCGCCTCTTCTCTCAGCCAATCTCTGATCAATCTTTAGCACCTGTTCAATGAGCTTCTGTAGATCTTCGGGTTCAGGAATGTGTAACAGCTCGTCCTTGTACTCTTCTCTTAACCCACGGTGAAACAAGGTCTTCTGTGTTATCTCAGGCCATTGGGAATCAGTTGCTAGTTGGCGAAAACGGCCTATATAAGAGATTATGTCTGTGTTGGCTTGTTTTAAATCCATTAACTGGTTCTGTGCTGCTGAAGCCAGATTGGGGGACTGAAACACTTCCAGAAATGCCTTTTCAAAGGCCACAAAATCGCCGAGAATGGGACTGTTAGAAACCACAAGCGGTGTCACCCAAGCAAGAGCGTTGCCAGACAAATTGCCCAAAATATATCCAATCTTGGCTTTATCGTTATTGAAGTGGGCTGAACGATACAGGAAATGTATCCGGCAATGGTTGCAGAATTCCCCCACACGTCTGGGGTCTCCATCGAACTTGATGGGAGTGGTGTGTGCCATAGCGCTCTCAGGTGGAGGAACAACATTTGAGCTCTGGGTTACCATCTGGCGTAGGGTTTGGTTCTCCTGGTGGAGTGCAATCATCTCAGCACGTAAGGCCTGCATCTCATCACGAAGACTGGTGTCCTCATCCATCTTCGATTCCGAAGAGCCTGAAGCCTGGCGTCTCAATCTGTTAAAGATGGCGTCACTAGGGCGCAGCGTACCTGTTCGTCCGGAAGTCGACTTAGTAGACGATGCCAGAATGCCAGAAGTTCTGTGGTGATGTGAGAGTGACACAAGGAACCAGACCAACTCCCGTCCAAATGGATACTGGACTGGAGGTGAACCAGCTCCCGATGCCACAGGTTAGCTCACCCCTGATTAATGTGGCATCAGGACAGTGCAAGCACTGACAGGGGGAGCCTGATAGTCTTTGGCTAGAAGTTCTCTGCAGACAACTGGAGCAAGAAGAGTTGCGAGTCGAATCCAGGAGCAGGAATCCAGGAGGCAGCAGAATGCAAGGGAAGGCGGGAAGGCAAGGGAACCAAGGAGGACCAAGAACCCAGAGGAAGAACAGAGAACAACTGAGAAGGGGGGAACCACCCCAGCAGGAAGGGAGCAAGGAGAAGGGAACCAGGGAGACCCCCTACCCGGGCAAGGAAGGGCAGGTCTATACAGAAGGGACTGGAAAGACCAGGCAGGACAGAGCGGAACTCAGGTCAAGGCAGGAGCAGAACAACGATCCGGTCAGACCACGTTGAGACGCGGTTTGATCAAACCGCCGGGCTCCTTAAGTAGGGCCTCCCACACCCGGGAGGCTTGGAACGCAAGCCGTGCTGTTTCCCAGGTGCTGGGAGGCCCAAAGCGAGGCTTGGGGCGCAAACCGGCCGGGAGCCAAGAGCATCGTGTACCGCGCATGCGCGGAAAGCGGGAAGGGGTCGGCCGCGCATGCGCGGAACGGCACACCCCGGGAACCCGGAAGAGCGCGGGAACCGGAGCGGCCGACCGCGTACGCGCGAGACCAAGCGTCCCGAAGATCCAGGAGCAACCGGTACCCAGGACTGCCCCGTAACCCCCAGGCGAAAGCGGGGGTAAACCCTCCAAGGCGTGGCACGTCGCATCAGGTAAGTGGGCTGGAACAAGCCCGGGTTGGGCGGCGTGACATGGTACAGCCTCATTGCCTGTAGGGAGTGTTTGTGCTTCTTATCCAACATTCTGGTATTTCTTGGATTGAGGATCATCGCCTGAGGGCCAACATCCCTTGCCAGTACTGCAGCAAACCTATCTCAAGTGCTGATAGGGAGGAGATACAGTGTTTGGTGTTGAGCCTGAGCCCTGAGTAGCCAGCAGCACACGTGTGTGCACACTGCTAGACTTGGACTATTCCACAGGAGTGCACTCCAGGTGCAGACCCTCTTTGGGTCCTTGTCTACAATCCATACCCTGCGTTCATCTACCCAAATGGCCGACGAAGCTGCACAAGGGCAAGTGAGTGGTGGCATTCCTCGCCAACAGGGCTCTCTAGCCCCGCTAGTTGATTTTGACATTTCTGGGTCTGTTCCAAGCTTAGGGCCACGTTGGAGCCTCTGGATAGAAAGGCTTGAAATGTACTTCAATGCTGTGGGTGAGACGAATCACTATGCAAAAAAGTCCACGCTTTTATATTCTGCAGGCCTAGCTGTTCATAAACAGTTCAAAACTCTCCGCCCTATGGACAATTCTTATGCTGCGCCCAAGGCAGTTCTTATGGAATAGTTCACACCTATGGTGAACATTGATTGTGAGAGATTAGTCATGCGGTTAGCAAAACAAAAAGAAGGCAAATCGATGGATGCCTTTCATGGAAGGCTAATGCACCTAGCGCTAAGAGACGAAGATGAAGAGGTGCGCCAAAAATTCTCCAGGGATGCAGTTCAGCCAAGATGCGACAGCAAATATTGAGAGAGCCGGGGATAACTATGTACAGGATCCCAGAACTGGGCCGGTCCCAAGAACTTGCCAACATGAGGGAGTCAGCCATGGACGCCACCGTGAAAACAGTCAAACTTGAGGACATCTGTGTGGTGGGAAAATAGCAGGTGAACACGTTCGCAAAAGAAACCTGTGGCCGGAGGGAGAAAACTGTGCAGAACGGCAGCCAAGTTGTCCCCAGTGTGGGTATGGCATGCCTCATGTTGGTAGCTGCCCAGCAAAAGGCCACACGTGTGGAAGGTGAGGTATTGCAAACCATTTTGCGAGGGAGTGCAGAGCAGCTGCACCCTTTTCTACGCCAAGTGGGTAGATGAAGCCAAAGCCCCATGGAGAGAGACCTACCTAATCTGTGGCACAAAGAGAACCATTGCCTCCAGGAAGTCCAAAGACTGATGAGCTTACCGACGACAATGACGAAGATGTCTTTTTTGTGTCCTGCCTATTTAATGTGGGGAATAGGTGCAGTGTCCGCATCCTTGACCGTGACATCCCAGTGCTGAAGTGCCCGAAAATAACAGAAACAAAATGCCAAATTCGCATTTAGTGTGTATGTGCATGGATGAAAATCATGAATCCCATAATGGCGAACAAGGGCAGCAGGGGTTGCGGGGTGTCCCCCGCTCTCTTCGTTCTGCATTATAGGATTCAGGAGTTGCAGTGGTGTCCTTCGCTTCCATTACATGGACAGCGGGGACAATTGACAGTTGAATGCTTCGCCGTATCATACACGTTGTGGTCAGCTTTGGTATTTCAACGTAGAACCCCGAGTTCTGATAGACACAGGAGAATCTGTGAACATTATGGCATCGACCCGTTATGACAGCCTGCTGTACTCTCCTGCTCTGTCCAAGGCAGCGCCACGCATATTCACTTTTGGTGGGAAAATGCCACTACCGTTGCAGGGTGTTTTCATGACCAGTGCGGCACACGACGAGAACTGCATCAAAGCAAGATTTCTTGTCATGAATGTCTGCTCCTTGGCTGCGTAGCTGCAGAGGCCCTGTGCATCACGCAGTTTGCATTCTGCGTATACGATGAAGAGCTGCAACTACTTCTGGAACCTTTTTTAGGAGGTGTTTTAGGGCATTGGCAAAAGGAAAAAGGAGCCAGTATGCCTCCACATTGATGACACAGTGCAACCTATGGGTCTGAAACACTCTGTGTCCCTTTCCACATCAGAAGCCAGGTAGAGCGAGGACTGGACAAGCTCATGGAATTTGACATTATTGAGCCTGTGGATGGACCCACCCCGTGGTTTCCCGCATCGTTGTGACTCGGAAGACTAAACAACCGGAAGCCGTGTGCATTTGCGTGGACATGCACTTGCCGGTACACCCCGTTTCGGCGCTCCCGGTTCGGTGTGGGCCGATTCGCTACGGCCAGTTCGGCGACGGGATGTTTTGGCGCTGGGATGTTTTGCCGTGCCAGTACTGGTGGCTGAGTCGGGGGAAGCTAGCACACAGAAGCCTGATGTCAGGGCTGAAAGCGCTTTGGCCAGGCCAGGGCGAGCTCCAGGTAGCGCACAGAAGCCTGATGTCAGGGCTGAAAGCGCTTTGGCCAGGCCAGGGCGAGCTCCAGCTAGCACACAGAAGCCTGATCTCAGGACTGAAAGGGCTGTGGTCAGGCCAGGGTGAAGCACATGCGTGGCTTTGGCTTCCGCAGGGGGTGTCTACAGAACTTGGGGCAAAGCCCATGCATACGGGGCGGCGCCCCACCCCCCTGTGGAAAGTGATGTGTGATGGAATACACTCGAGTGGTGAGACATTAAACCTATACATCCTTGCATAGGGTCTATAGGCGCGGTTCTCTGTGCACATGCGATCCTTGCATAGGGTCTATAGGCGAGGTGCTCTGTGCACATGCGATCATTACATAGGGTCTATAGGCACGGTGCTCTGTGCACATGCGATCTTTGCATAGGCTCTATAGGCGCGGTGCTCTGTGCAGAGGCAGCAACGCCTTCCACCAGCCCCAGAGGCAATGATTCACCAGACCGTTTCTGTTACATTGCTGTAAACAAAATGTTGGAATTATCCTTGCGTAAATTATGGTTGCATTTGGGTATTTTTTTCCAATATATCCGCTACCATGACATAGGTTAACCTGTTTCCCCTTTCCTTGCACTTTTAACCTACATTCCCCTGTTTTACTTTTCTGGATCGTTGGTCCAATATTGCACTTGGCTGCAAATTCAGTTCGACATTTCTGTGAGGACAGTTCGGCGTGGGCTGCCGCACCGAACCGGCCGCGCCAAACCTTTCCGCGCCGAACCAGCTGCGCCAAAATGTCCTGCTCCGTGCACTTGCCAAACAAGGCCATTAAGCGTGAACACCATTTAACTCCAATGATAGACCATATCGTACCAGACTTGCATGGTGCCGCTTTTTTCTCAAAGTTCGGCCTGAGGGCGGGCTATCACCAATTGGCTGGATCATCTGCCAAAGCCCCGGCACGCATTAAAAGGTGGATGTTGGGGCTACAAGATTACAATATAGCCCTGACCTACAGGCCCGGCATTGACAATGCCATGGACTATCTCTCCCGGCATCCTAACTTGCGAAGGAAACAGGGTGCGACCGAAGATCTTCTAATGGAAGACTATGTTAGGACGGTGTGTGTTTCTGCATCATGCAAGAAGCAATCACCCAGAGAGAATGGAGACGGGTGTTGTCGAAATTAGACATTAACACGGAATCTGCAAATAAGTCACTAGAACAACTCTGGGTGGTAAGGAGAGAGTTGTCATTCACTGAAGAACGACTGTTGCTGAGAGGGACCCGAACAGTCATTCTGCCCAAATTGGTGCCGAAAGTCATTGAATTAGCACACCATGTCCATCAATGCACTGCAAAGGCAAAGGTTTGCCTGCAGTTGAAAGTCTGGTTCCAGGGTTTGGAAGAGAAAGTAGATGCTTTTGTCAAGGAGTGCTGTTAGGGAGAATTATCATAAATGTGCTAATTCCCTTCACCTTAGAGACCCCCAGCAACTTTGCTGGATTTTGAGGACTTGATTTTTTTTTACCTGGAAAGAGTGTGAGCCTTTTTTCCCATGCTTTTATGTATTCTGATGTATGTTTTACTCTTGTGTTCTTTGATTATGGAGTTTTAAGATAACTCCTTGGCATCTTTTCATGTCTGTTACACAGCACCCTCTGTGCAGTGACACAGGGATGTCTTGTTAGACTTCCCAAAGTTTTAAAAACTTCTCTGGGATAAACTACTGTTTCCCAGAGAATGTAAAGTTAAATTGACTTTACTAGTCTTTTTAAATTCCTAGACCCAGCACACACTATCTTCCTATAGAGTTCTTGAGGGGTTAGCTAGTATCCCCTGTGTCTAGAAACTCATGTAGCAGTCAAATGCTACCCATTCCTATTGAAATGGCTGGTGGCAGTGGTTTTACAACGAATTATCATGATTTTTCCTGACCGTGAACACCGGTAGCTAGAAATCGGGGAGCCATGTTTTTCAAGATGGCGCCTTAAGCCCCTTTATTTAAACAGGTACCGGTCTTCTTTTTTTGCCATTTCTTTTTGGAAAGGTCCTTCTAGTGTTTCTCTCTGAGAATCAAACTAGGTTTGGTCCCTTTGTTCGTGTGCCTTTGGCGGGCTTCAGGACTGAAGACCGCCTTTGGCGTCTTGAGTGTCTGGGGTGGACAGTAAGTGAGGGAGGTGCCCGAAACTCCCTGTGCTTAGTCTCCTAGGAGACCCAAATGCACTCGGGCGTGATTGGCTGGCTGACTGTCCGGCAAGGATAGCCACCCTGCTGGGTGAGTGGCAGCTAGGCTGGAATGAAAGGGAAAAGACTGTTTAAAAGGCGAGTCTCTTGAACTGCAAAGCAGAGTCGACCACTGGAACGAAAGAACCGAAGACGAGCTGGAAGAGGACGGCTGCTGCAACCACTGGACCATTGGTTTGCCCGATGAAGCTATTTGCACTATGTAATCAATATTTGTAATCTATTTCTATTAACTTGGGCCTTTTTGCTTGCTCCTAAGTAAATTAACTGCTATTTGGCTCCTATTTCAGGGTAGCTCAAACTGTCTCAACAGCTTGGAGTTTTGTATTGTAGTGTATTGGGGTATAACATTAAGTTGCCTCCTTTTAGTGAATGTTTTCTAAATGACTGTGTACTAAATCTAAACGTGTTTTACCAAGAAAACATATTAGTATGTGTCTATTTGAACCACTGTGATTGTAAGTCCTCTGTGTAACTTGAATTACTGCTCACATTCCCTCTTGAGATAAGCCTGACTGCTCAGCTCGCTACCACAAAACTGTGTAGTACAGACTTATACCAAAGGTTGTTTTTTTCTGACTTACATCAAAGGTTGGTTTTTTTTTTACACCTGTAGTCCTAATTGTATGTGGTGGTCCCAGGGGGTACTGCATGCAATTCTGCCTAATATTGGTGTACAGCGGTAAGGATAAATTATAGTTGTTACATTGGGAGTACTGATTTTACCTTTGCTCAAATAATAGCCTTCACAAGACTAAGCACCACTAGAAAAGCAATTGTTTTATAATGCCGAATATGGATAACTACAAACAGGAAGCCCTGATCATTTTAACAGTAGATCAACTGAAGGGAATGTGTAAAGTCAGGTCTCTCTCTGTTAAAGGCAAGAAAAATGAATTGATTGAGAAATTGTTGAATCATCAAAGACTGGGAGATAGAGCTATAACCCCTACGCCCTCAGCAAATGTAGATGTTGTTGATGAGGATGATAATGATTCAGAGTCTAACTCTAATGTTATTGATGAGCTGGAAGAGTCAGAGGAGTCTCAGGATGTGAGCCCCACTGCTCCTCTACATGCTCTTGGGCCTCAACCTATAGCCACTGGGACCCTACCAGGTCCAGTACTGAGTCCAGAATGTGTCTCTCTTGAAAAGTTGAGACTTGAGTTCGAAAGGAAAAGGCTCCAAATGTAAACTGAAAGTAAACATCAAGAACTCAGGCTAAGAGAAATGGAATTGAATCATGAACTTGAAATGAAGAAATTGTCTCTTGAAAATGGTTCTCTCCCAGAGTCTTCTAGGTCTTCCAGTACTAAGAGGCCTTGCATGCCTAAAGAAGCTGAGAGTATGTATAAGGTGAGACTTGATATTTTGGATTGCTTGGCTGATCTCCTGAGTTGAGAGAGCACTTGGCGGACTCTAAGGAAATTGATCCAAAGAAGCTAGCAAAGGATGCTGACTTATGGTTTGCCAACAGGGCTACTCACAAGGATTCTGGGGCAACTCAGAAGAAGGATGATGGGAAGCAGCAAAAGAAAGATAGTAAAGAGATTTCTTTTTTTTTAAACCTTTAATTATTAAACAGTAAAGGACATTCAGTGCAATAAATCAAAGCATATCTGAGCATCACTCTTCCATTTTGCCATTGTAACAAAAATAATGTCCATCAAATGCCATTTGTCTTGATAAAATAAAACAGATACAGTTATTCAGTGTTAGACAAGTGACTTCACAAATAAGCTTGAAATGGTCCCCAGATGTGTTTGGGTCTGCAAGTCAGCGCAACCAATGAGATATATGTTTCTTCACATTCACATACATGAGTCATTTCTCTCAAACACAAATCAATCCCTGGTACAGTCCCAGACTTCCATTTAAGCAAAATACATTTCAGACAACCAAGATTGATTAGCCGTCTCTTTTTAACTGCTGCCTTCCCGATGTCGCCCAATAGATATTTGGGAAATAACAGTAACGGGGAAACATTGGTGCAGACATTGAGAATCGCAACCACCTCCTCCCAAAACCGAACAGGAGGGCAAGACCAGAACATATGATGCGTATCAGCCACATCAGCGCCATATTTGGTTCAGTTGGGAGGAGTTGAGGGGGCAAATCTAGCGACCTTCTCATGGGTGTAGTGCAGGCCATTAAGCAATTTGAATTGGATGAGGCATTGTCTCGCATTCAACGAGACATCCTTGGTAAGCCTACACCAGCGTACCCATCTAGTATCATCAAGTGGGATGCCTAAATGTTTCTCCCAACACAGTCTGGCAGTGCCAGGCGGCCCCTTCATGTCCTGACATTTCTTATATATTGTGGAGATCAGACCTCGAGTATGTCCAGTGGTAACTACCAATTCCAGGGGCTGGCATACAATAGGTTCTTTAGGGAATGATGACCACTTTAATCTGACTGCAGCCCTGATTCTATAGTTTTGCAGTGTACAAGTGGGGCCTCCCCCAAGCTTTTCCACAAAGTCTGGTAGGGTAACGTAAGTGCCACCTGGGAAGAGGTCCCTTAGAGTCATTTCACCCCCAGGATCCCAATCCTCCCTAATAGTTCTATCATAGGTGGGTAGAAGGCCAGGGCACCACCATAGGGGAATGGAGCCTGCATGTGGCTCAGGGAGCTGCAACCTCTTGAATACCCTCGCCCAGGCGTTTACAGTGGTGCGGACCGGGTCAAAAGTACAGGTGTCTAGATGCTTGTTAGCAAGGACAACAGTGCGTAAGCAGGTGGGGCAGCGCTGTATCTTTCTAGTCCTGTATGTACAGGGTGGGAGTGCAGAGCATACCAATGGTTCACGAAGTTTGCCTGGGCTACCTCGTAATACAGTTCAAAGTCAGGCGCCTGTAGTCCGCCTTGTTCATAGGGCTTACTCATAGCCTCCCACTTCATGCGAGGTGTATCCGAGCCCCAACAAAAGCCTATTGCCAATGATCTAAGCTTATCAAAAAATGTCCTTCCAGGCCACAAAGGTATATTAACAAAATAGTAGAGTAACTTGGGAACCTCAACCATTTTCAGAAGGGAGAGTCGCCCATACAGCGATAGAGGCAGTCTGGACCATAAATTCAGTTCGTCATTGAGGGTAGAAATATATTTCCAATGATTTTCAAGGAGCAATGTTTGGTGTTGCCGCGAGACAATAATTCTCACATACTTCAACCTATCCTGTGCCCACTTGAAGCCCAGAAGATCTGCCGGCGGAACCGTAGATTCGTTCAATAGGAATAGTTCTGAGTTGTCCTCATTTATGCAGTACCCAGAGAATATAGTGAATGCACGCACTTCTTCAAGTATCTGGGGGAGGTTGACTGACAGATTTCTGATAAATAATAGGGAGTCGTCCGCGTATCAAGAAATTATATGAGTAGGCCGGTCATGCGAAGTCCGCGATGTAGATGTCTGGAGTGCATGATACAAGCAAGAGGCTCTTTGGAGAGAGCGAAAAGGAGCAGGAAGAGGGGGTATCCTTGTTGCGTGCCCCTGGCGAGTATAAATATAGGGGATATTGTAGACCCGATCCTGACCCTCGCCATCGGCGAGGGGTAAAGCAGTTTTACACATTGGATAAAAAATGTGCCCAAGCTCATACGCCTGAGAACCGAGAACAGAAATTGCCAAGACACGGAATCAAAAGCCTTTTCGGCATCTAATGAGGCGGCCACAGCCTGTGCGTCTGGGTTGATTTGTGAAAGCACACCAAAGAGCCTGCGCAGGTTATATGCTGTTGTACGTCCGGGGATGAAACCCGACTGGTCTGGGTGGACCAGCTCAGGCATGTGTGGGAGTAGCCTTGTCGCTAATAATTTAGCTAGGACCTTAGTGTCTGAGCTAATCAGAGATAGCGGATGATGAGAACCCATATTTTCGGGGGATCTATTAGGTTTCAGTAGCACCGTTATCAGTGCTTCTGACATCGAGGGGGGAAGAGTTCAGTGTTGCAAAGATTCCTCCCAGGTGCTGAGCAGTAGAGGGGCCAGAAACAAGCTCAGTTCATTGTATAATTCAATCCCGAGGCCATCGGGGCCAGGGGCCTTTCCGGAGGGAAGAGATTTGATAGACTCTACAATCTCATCAGTGGTAAGGGGGAGATCTAACTCCTGACATGCCTCCTTCGTGAGTTTGGGAAGCGGAATAGAGTCGAGTTAATGTTCCAATTCCGCCGTAGAACATTGGTCTGAGTTGGAGTAAAGCGACTTATAGAACTCAAAGAATTCTGTATTTACAGCCTCAAGGGAGCTAAGGATATCACCCGACACCCCCTGAATTCCTCATATGTGATGCGAGCCAATGCCCCCACGAACCGCCTGAGCCAGATGCCTCCCTGGTCTATCTGCCTCCCCATACCTCCTAGTCTGAATAGGGCGGTATAGCAAATGGACTTCTTGGTCCGCCAGAATTTGAACTTCAAGAGATTACCCTTAAGGCAACCAAGTAGCGCCCGATCACACGTAAGTGCATATTTGTCTTTTTTCGGTCTTGCACAACATCCCGGAGGCCTTGGAGATTATCTCACCCCTGACCCATACCTTATAGGACTCCCACACTGTACCCACCCGGTGAACCGATGCGTTCCTTTGGAAGAATTCCGCCGATTCAGTGTGCAATCTTTTTAACAGTACCGCGTCCGATAAGCATCCCGGAGGCACACGCCATAGGGGCTGCGGTTGCACAGCGTCAGCCCAGACAAGCGTCAATGTGATGGGAGAGTGGTCAGATAGGGTACGAGGGCAAATTGTGGAGTCAACGACCCATGGCATGAGAGAAATCGGAATTAACCATAGATCACTTCTAGAGTGTTCATCATGCACAGTGGAGTAATACCTATACTCACGCTTGGACGGGTTACGACTGCGCCAGGGGTCAATCAGTCCTAGATGAGTCATAACATTTTCCACCATACGGCCCGCTGCACAAAGCTCCCTCTGTGTGTCCCTTGAACGATCCAGGGTACAATCAAGGATAAGATTGAAATCATCCCCCCAAATGACATGTGGGAGTGGGTCCCTATCTGCAGGTCAAGGATATGAGAGTAAAATTAAGGGTCGTCGACATTAGGGCCATATGTGTTAACAAGCACAACGTTGACCCCAAACAATAAGCCTCAAACCACCACATATCTTCCCAAAGGGTCTTTGTCGTGTCTCTGTTCTTGAAATTGAATGGAGTGATGCATCAAGGTGAGCACACCACGCGCCTGGGATGAGTAGCTGGTATAAAAACGATGAGTGCCCCAGGCTTTGGCAAATATTTCATTACTTGGCCCAAGAACATGTGTCTCCTGAAGCATAACTAATTTGGGTGAGCAGCGGTTTATATATGCAGACACCTTCCGGGCTTTAATGGGGTGATTGAGGCCACGCACATTCCAGGAAATGAAAGTTAGGTTAGCATTCACATTATTCATGAACAGAGCAGTATGAGTACCATAGATGATTGGCTTTTAGCAGAGATGAGTCATATATATTGCAAATGGAGAGGCCTTCACTTGTTTTCCAAACATAATAGAACAACCATAACATCGGACAGTATCGGCCCGTTAAAACCACACTCCCAGTTTTATCAAATTCCAAAGAAAAATAAACACCAACTTCCCCCTACACCGCCCCCACCCTCATCATCTCCCAAAAGTTGACGCTGTATACCCAAGCACAAAAGAACATAAGAAACTCCATGGGGTGCACTGTGAGGTCGCCTGAGAACCCAAAGTGTGACCAGCAACCTAAGTACAGTCCTCGTGCCAGGTAAGGTTACACCCCCTCTAAGAGTGTGGACGGGGAAGTATGGCCGGCGGAGTGGCACCTGGTTTAGGAACCGGGACCAGGACTCGATGCACCCTTTCTGCAAGAATGCAGAGGGGTCAAACAGGGTCTTCAGTAGATTTTCTGTGAATTTCTCCATCGAGCCCTTACAGGCCGCCTCGGGAATTCTGACAATTCTAATGTTATTGTGGCGCGACCGCGATTCAAGGTCGTCGCATTTATTGCGGACTCTGTTGAACTCCTGCTGGAGATGTGCTATGTCGCGGCCATGCTTTGCAATTTGATCTTCCGTTTCACCAACTCTGGATTCGACCTCAGTGATATGAGCTCCTTCCTTTTCTAATTTTGACTTCAGGGAGCCTATAGTGGAGGCAATATCATCCAGCTTGACATTTACGGCGAGAAAGCCATTCTGCACAGTCGCCAGCAGGTGGTCCTCCCTCGATGTCGTGGAGGAGGGGGACTGTTCACCCTTCGGAGGGTCGACCATAGGGACAGGGGATTTGGCATGAGTGCTGGTATAAGTGTCCATTGGGCCCTTCTTCTTGGATGCGGCCCCCTTGGTCATGACTCAGGAGCATTGTCACCAGGCCAGCAGTGGGAGGGCAAATGGTGGAGTGTCACCCCAAAGCACACACACCCGAGGGCACGAGCACCCCGAGTACAAGAGTGGGAGAGCCAGCAAGCTAGCGCAGATGCAGAGGAATGCCAAGCAGATGTCACGCAGGCCTAGCACCGGTACAAGCAGCAACTCAAATGGCACTGGGCACAGAGGGGGCCAGCAGAGAAGGGCGGCCAGGCCAGGTGCAGGATTCAGTCAGTTGACCACGGGTATATGCAGCACAGGCACACATATGGACAAGGCTAACACGGCAGGGATGACCAGCACAGGCAATACAATGGAGTGATATAGTGATAATCTCAGCCAAGCATCTCAAGCATCCTAGGGACCAATGGTATCACGGCCCCAACAAGCCTCAAAGAGCAGCCAAAGCAATATCTCCACCAACACCTAAACAGCGCAGCACGAGCTCCCAACTGGTGCCTGCAGACATAGTATTTCCTGTGCTCAATCAACTCCTCAACGTAGGGCTCCTCTAGTGAAACTGCTATGGATGTACTGTCCAGTAAGTGTAAGTGCCAGTCTCCAGAAGCTCGCACAAATTCCAGTACCAGGAGCAAAGATATTCTAGCAAGGACAACAGGGTCACTGCCATACACTCCGGCAGCCACAAGGTGCAGTAGCAAGGTGCAGGGCCAAAGAATATACACACAGGGAGAGGACCGCTGTGCGTAGGATGGCGGGCCGTGCAGCAATCACCACAACCCAAGCACAAGTGAGGGGTTAGTCCACCCCATCGCAGAGGTCCACATGCAGGCTAATCACAGCACGCCCCAGAGGCAGCTGCGCACGGCTCCTGGATGGAGGCCACAGCCTCAAATCAGTTGCATGAGCCCGCCGCACCCGCACCACTCCTCACCTCGGGTGGGCAGGCCGCTCAGGAGCTTCCCAGCGTCGCTGTCGGGGCGCAGAGCAACAGCCCCCAGCCGTTCCACAAACAAGGTGCCAGGCCCAGGATCTCAGGAGCCACACCTCCTCTCACTCAACTGACACAGGAGGGCAGAGCGTGAAGCCGGATGCATATACGGGGCGCCTTGCGGCTCTCTCATTCACCGGGACTACGCCGCACCCTTGCCGACTGCACCCTCCGCCGGCGTCGCTCCAGGGGTCCGCTCCTGCGACCAAGAGCCCAACGAGCACACACAGCAGAACCACAGAGTAAAAGCCTGCAGAGCGCCCGCCCGCTACGGGCAGCGCCAGAATCCTATACGGCGGGGATCCAGCCCAGCGCTGGAAGAGATTTGCGCTTCCCGCCTTTCCCAACAGTCCTCCGCCTCGTATCAGTTCCAGGGGCATAAAGCGCGGAGTCTAGCCGCCGATTCTGTACGGATTTCAGCTCTCAGAAACAGCAAACATACCCACGTCCATTAGTATTAAAGAGTTGTTGCAACAAAGGGTATAATTGGATTTATTGCAAAAAAATGATTCTGCTCGGCTGGAGATTTTCACTCAGGCGGCCATCTTGTTTGGTGGCTCAACAGTGCCCCCAGCAAAGAGAATTCTAATGCCTCCAATCCAAAAAAGGCACATGGGAGACCGAATCAGGCTAGTGAAACCTCTGGTGCCAAACCAGAGGGAGGTCAGCAGAAGCCCTAATTTGTCAAAACATTTGGAAAATGTTATGCTTGTGGGTCTACTGACCATGTGAAAGGGGATCCCAGATGCAAGGGTAAACCTTCAGGGATCCACACTGCCTCCTTATCCTTCTCCCCAGAGGAAGAAGTACATATGGCAAGTGGAAACTTTGAAGTACTGGCTGAAGACCCCATTGGAGTCTCTGCCAGTGTTTCTTTAGTGTCCCTGGGTCTGTGGCAACAGCAGAATTTAGATGTCTATAATTCAATCGCAGATAACACAAAAGAATATTACAACAACAGTGTACTTGTAAATGGTCAGGAGACCCCTGCCATTAGAGACACTGGGACCAGCATTACAGTAGTGGATGAAACTTTTTTCAAGGCTGAGGATGTTGCTAAGGCACCCAAAAGCCTCACTAAGCTTGCTGGAGGCCCTGTCCAAATGCTTCCTAGACTACCAGCTCTCATCCAGTGCTACAACATGACTGTCAAGATGCCTGTTAGTGTGCAGATTGAGGTGCCTGGGAGAGTCATGTTGGGGAATGACTTAAAAACTCTTGAAGTTGTATCAAGCACCCCCAGGCCTCCCAGGAAAGGTAACAGGAGCAGACAAGGAGGGCCAGAGTGTACCTTATATGTCTCTCCAGAGGATGTTACAGAAGACTCTATAACACCTAGCCCACAGGAGATACTGACTGCCATTTCAAAGAAAAATGAGGCAAAGGGGAACCCCAAGACCTCAGGGAAAAAAACAGAAAGCACTCCTGTGCTACCAACATGGACATCCCAGAGAGGACTGTCCAAAGTCACACCTGTGACTGCTCCACCAGCTGAAGCTGAGTGTGAGGAACAACCAGGAAAGGCTTAATCGCTGCTGAGGATTCAGAGCTGGAAGAAGACCTTCCCCCTGTTGGAGATCTGGATCCTAAAGACCATCCTGAGTTGCAGTCTTTACTGGCAGAAGGTGGCAGCTGGAGGTCAGACTTCAGCAGAGGTCAAATAGAGTGTCCTATTCTTGAAGGATTTTGCCAACAGGCAGCTTCCCAGCTGGATGGGCAAGAGCCAGGGAAGCACGGGTTGTATTGGGAAGATGGCCTCTTCTACAGTGAACCAAGTGAGTTTATCCTGGGGGACTACAGAAGGCTTGTAGTGCCTCTAGAGCTCAGACAACAGTTCCTACAGTTAGCCCACAAGATCCCTTTGGCTGGTCACTTGAGTTTCATGAAGACCAAGGAAAGGCTTTCTCTGTATTTCTACTGGCCTAAATGAGGGCCTGATGTAGATAAATTCTATAGGAGCTGTCACACTTGTCAGACATCTGGCAAGAGTGGAGCCAAGAATGTGGCACCTTTCGTGCCCCTCCCAGTGGTAGGAGTCCCTTTTGAGAGGGTAGGAATCGACATTGTTGGTCCCTTAGACCCTTCAACTTCTTCAGGCAATCGATTTATATTGGTTGTAGTAGACCATGCTACTAGGTATCCTGAAGCAATACCTATGAGGACTGTTACAGCTCAGGCTGTTGCTAAGGCCCTACTTGGTATTTTTACCAGGGTAGGTTTTCCTAAGGAAGTCATCTCTGACAGGGGATCACATTTTATGTCCCACTACATGCAGGCCATGTGGAAGAACTCTGGAGTGACTTACACGTTCTCAACTGCCTACCATCCCCAGACAAATGGCTTGGTAGAGAGGTTTAACAGAACTATTAAGAGCATGATAAGTGCCTTAGAAGAACCCCTTAGAAGAAAGTGGGACCTTCTACTGCCATGCCTTCTATTTGCTTATAGAGAAGTCCCTCAGGAGGGAGTTGGATTTAGTCCTTTTGAGCTTCTCTATGGTCATCCAGTTAGAGGTCTGTTGGCCCTAATTAAGGAGGGGTTGGATAGTGCTCCTTCTCCCAAGCCAGCGAGAGTCACTGACAATGTGTTAGGTCTCCGGAGGAGAATGACACACATGATGACAGAAGCATCTGATAACTTAAAAGCAGGTCAGGCTTTGTTGAAGCATTGGCACGACCAGAAGGCCAACATGGTTGAGTTTACTCAAGACCAGAAAGTTTCAGTTATGGTACCTACAAGGCAGAGGGTCTTACAGGAAAAATGGATAGGACCCTTCAAGGTTGTGAGAAAACTTGGAGAGGTCAACTATCCGGTGGACTTAGGCAAACCTCAGGAGGTCCCCAGGGTCTTTCACACCAACCGTCTAAAAGCCTATGTCTCAAGACCAGAAGTGGGAGCTTTGCTTCTAGCTTCAGCTCAAGAGGAGGAAGAGAGTGAACCTCTACCTGATCTCCTCAGGCGACAACCTTTAGGTGAGGAAATAGAACAAGTTAATCTCTCTTCTAATCTGACACTGGAACAGCAGGAGGAGTGCAAGTTTCTGTAAATCAGTTTGCCTCCCTGTTTTCACTATCACCAGGCTTGACCCCTTTGGGGCAGCTTGATTTTTGTCATTTGTGACTGTTTACCTGTTAAAAGCAGAGGTTACAGGATGTCAGACCATGTAAGAACCCACATAAAGGAAGAGGTAAACAAGATGCTTGATCTCGGGGTAATTCGGCCATTTACCAGTCCATGGTCTAGTCCAGTTGTACTAGTGCCAAAAGCAGGATCAAGGAGTTGAGATTTGGTACGGACTATAGAGCTCTAAATGTAGTCACTAAGACTGATGCCCATCCTTTACCTAGGACAGATGATCTGGTGGACAAACTTGGTTCAGCCAAGTACCTCAGTACATTTGACCTAACATCAGGCTATTGGCAAATAGCCCTGACAGACCATGCCAAGGAGAAAACTGCATTTTCAACGCCAGCAAGCCTCTACCAGTTTGAGGTAATGCCGTGTGGATTAAAAAATGCACCTGCAACATTCCAAAGGATGGTGAATCAGGTTCTGAATGGGATGGAGGACTTCTGCATGGCATACTTGGATGACATCGCAGTGTTCCGCCCTTCTTGGAAAGAACAGGTTGACCACTTAGGATATGTTTTGCAGGCTCTTGAGCAGGCCCATCTGACCATAAAGGCAAATAAATGTCAGATTGGTCAGAGCAAAGTGGTTTACCTTGGACATGAGGTAGGAGGAGGTGAAATAAGGCCATTGCCTAGCAAAGTACAAGCTGTACAAGAATGGGCCACCCCTACTACTCAAACCCAAGCGAGAGTCTTCTTAGGTCTCACTGGTTGTTATAGGAACTTCATAGAGAGCTATGGGTCCATAGCTTCTCCCTTAAATGTGGTCTCCTCACCCAAATTTCCTAGAAATGTCAGGGTGAACGAGGAGTGCACTAAGGCATTTAAAGGACTTGAGAAAGCCCTTTGTCAAGTTCCAGTCATAAGAGCTCCCGACTACAACCAAACCTTCATTGGGCAAACAGATGCTTCCAATATAGGTACAGGTGAAGTTCTGAGTCACCTGGATGAGAAAAGTAGGGAGCACCCCATCTGCTTCAATGCTATTGTGTGGTCACTGAAGAAGTTTAGGCCATACTTGTATGGATCTACTTTTGTGATTCAGACTGACCACCAACCCTTGAGATGGTTAATGCAGATGAAGGGGGAACATCCTAAATTGTTAAGAAGGTCATTCAGTCTACAAGGGTTTGATTTTACCATTGAACACAGGTCAGGGTGTAATCACCAAAATGCTGGTGGTCTCTCCAAAATGTTTGACCGACTGGAGTAAGGAGATTCATCCAGGGGTGTATTCAATCCTCCTGTCCCTTAGTCTGGTGGGGACGAGTGTTAGGGAGAATTCTCATACATGTTCTAATTCCCTTCACCTTCGAGACCCCCAGCAACTTTGCTGGATTTTGAGGACTTGTTTTTTTTTTTTACCTGGAAAGAGTGTGAGCCTTTTTTCCCACTCTTTCATGTATTTTGATGATTGTTTTACTCTTGTGTTCTTTGATTATGGAGTTTTAAGATAACTATATAGGTATCTTTTTTATGTGTGTTACACAACACCCTCTGTGGAGTGACGCAGGGATGTCTTGTTAGACTTCCCAAAGGTTTAAATACCTTTTCTGGGATAAACTACTGTTTCCCAGGGAATGTAAAGTTAAATTGACTTTACTAGTATTTTTAAATTTCTAGACTCAGCACACACTATCTTCCTATAGAGTTCTTGAGGGGTTACCTAGTATCCCCTGTGTCTAGAAACTCATGTAGCAGTCAAGTGCTACCCTTTCCTATTGAAATGGCTGATGGCAGTGGTTTTACAATGAACTGCAATGATGTTTCCCGACCTCGAACACCAGTAGCTAAAAACTGCAGGAGCCATGTTTTTCAAGATGGCGCCTTAAGCCCCTTTGTTTAAACAGGACCCGGTCTTCTTTTTTCGCCATTTATTTTTGGAAAGGTCCTTCTAGTGTTTCTCTCTGCACGCCAAACTATGTTTGGTCCCTTTGTCCGTGTGCCTTTGGTGGGCTTCAGGACTGAAGACCGCCTCTGGCGTCTGAGGTTCTAGGGTGGGCAGGAAGTGAGGGAGGTGCCCGAAACTCCCTGTGCTTAGTCTCTTAGGAGACCCAAATACACTCTGACGTTATTGGCTGGCTGACTGTCCGGCAAGGACAGCCACCCTGCTGGGTGAGTGTCAGCTAGGCTGGAATGAAAGGGAGAAGACTGTTTGAAAGGCGAGTCTCTTGGATTGGAAAGCAGAGTCGACCACTGGAACGAAAGAACCGAAGACGAGCTGGAAGAAACGGCTGCTGCAACCACTGGACCGTTGGTTTGCCCGTTGAAGCCCTGCTGCAGGTCTGAATTGCCATACTCACCTCGACAGAGAAGCCCCTTCAAGGACGACTTCTACTGTGGGTAGGTGGGACCAATCAACTCAGAAGCCACCTGGACACCAGGGAGAGGGACACCAGCATGTGTGCTTGAATAACAGCTACTCAAACTGAAGTGACTCCATTTTGTTTGCTTCAACGACGATCCCGTGCAGTGTAGGAGTCCCCCGACGTCCTCCCTCTTGTCCCCATGACTGAGGCCCAGGAACAGTGAGATCCTCTAGTTAGTGCCAGGAACCAACGTCTTCAGCTGTATCTTTTTGCTTTGTACTAAGGTACTGTGCCATCCGGTTGAGAGATCCTAACTCTCACAGTGAAAGTTCGCGGAACTTCCCCAACTTGCAGGCCTAATCAGCTAGTGACCCAACAAATGATTCTTTTTCATACAAACTACTCCTGAGAACTTTTGCAAAGACTACCATTTAAAACCAGAACTGCTCTTTCCTATCCAGAACACAAGCCTGTTAACTTTGGCCTAGGCCTATTGACTGGAATCAAATTCTTCTGGTGAACTGAAACTATTTGCACTATCTAATCAGTATTTGTAATCTATTTCTATTAACTTGTTCATTTTTGCTTGCTTCTAATTAACTGAACTGCTATTTGGCTCCTATTTCAGGGGAGCTCAAACTGTCTCGAAAGCTTGGAGTTTTGTATTGTAGTGTATTGGGGTATAATATTAAGTTTCCTCCTTCTAGTGAATGTTTTCTAAATGACTGTGTAATAAATCTAAACGTGTTTTACCAAGAAAACTTGATAGTAAGTGTCGATTTGAACCACTGTGATTGTAAGTCCTCTGTGTAACTTGAATTACTTCTCACATTCCCTATTAAGATAAGCCTGACTGCTCAGCTCACTACCACAAAACTGTGTAGTACAGACTTATACCAAAGGTTGTTTTTTGCTTACACCTGCAGTCCTAATTGTATGTGGTGGTCCCAGAAGGCACTGCATGCAATTCTGCCTAACAAGTGCAAGTGGTGCCAAGCAGCTAGCCCTGCACAGAGATAACTGTGCATCCAGTCCATGCCAAGGGGTGGGGCCCCATGGCAAGTGGTTCACATTGACTTTGGCCCTACATCCCGAGATGAACACTTTCTAGTCATGGCGGACCAATGGTCCCAATACCGTGAGGTCGAATTTGTGCCCTCCATGGCATTCTCAGATGTTGTGGTGGCTGTTGAAAAGATTTTTGTGATCCATGGCCTCCCCGATGTAATCTGTTCTCACAATGGCTCATCTTTTCAGATGGAGAATTTCACAGAACTAATGGGAATTTATGAGATCCAACACAGAAGGATCATGCCTGTATGGCCATGGGCTAATGGGGATGCTGAAAGACTGATGCCAACACTAAATAAAGTATTGCGGATCGTACACGCCCAGGGCACATGCCTTAGAAGAGCCTTGTATCAATTCTTGATCAGTGGTCCAAGTTTACGAAAATAAGTAGTTGAACTATGTTCACTAATGGCCTGTCCCGCTCTCTACAAACCCCATCACCACGCCCCCTCCCACACACAATACAAACTCCCAAACACATGTGCCTGCTGTTTAAGGGAATGTTCCGTGCAGTGCATTGAAAGTGCAAGTTTCAACTTCTTCCTACACTTTTTTTTTTTAAACAAAACCATTCCAGAATGGTTTTATTTTTAAAATAAAAGTATAGGAACAGTAAAACTTAATTTTAAAAAGTAGAGGAGCACCACTCCCACCCACTTCGACCACTGTTCCTGATGGAATACAGAGCAACACCGCATCGCTCTACAGAAGTGCCCCCAGAGGAGGCACTGTTCTAGACGTGCCCCCGAGGACTGAAACCTGAGGGTCTCGACCGCAGCCCAGGGGTAACTGACAATGAACAAGTAAGCAGTAACAGGAGGAGAGTGAACGAGTATGAGAACACAAGGAGAAGGCTAAGCAACCTCCGGTTGGAGGTTGGAGGTGAGGTGCTAGTGAGTAAAGAACTCATTGAGCAAGCTGGCCCTTACATATGACCCTCAGCCGCTACAGATGGTGGCCATCAAAGGGTCAATGGTGACCGCATTGGATGGGTGGAATGTCACAACTTGAAATTCGTGTTTCTTCAAGAAGTGCCTCACGCTTGCAGGAAACGCTGAAGATGAGCCGGGGGAAGATCTCCAGATTGGGGAATGGAGTGACGTGATAGGAGCAGATCTCAGCGATGATCCTGAATCAGAAGAAGCAGAAGAACATCCCAGTGATCCAAGAGTGAAGGAGGTGGAGACTCCAGAGAGTAAACACAGGTACCCTATTCGTGGATATTGTGGGTGCCACAAATACCTCCAAAACTATGTACTAGACAGTTAGTTCAGTGGTCACTGTGAGAAACCTAAGGGTGTCTCACTGTCTGAACCCCGGGGAGCCCTTGCTCAGGTGGTCAGGGCATGACCATCGCCCTTGGATACAGAACCTTTGGGTGGACAAGTGCGGGAGGATCACCTGGGTGAGGGGTCCTGTGGGAATGACAGTGAGACATCCGCAGTATTCCCCCATATCAGACGTAATCCTCCTGACATTCCCTCCACCTTCATAGGGTGTTGTGAGTCCTATCTTGTTTACCCCTCCTCAATTCCAACCTATATCAAGACAAAAGGGAGATACAAGAGAACAAGAAAAAGGGAATTACGCATAGCACCCTGTTATTTACAATAAGGTGATTGTCCCCCTTTTTCTGACAGCAAGTTACCCATTTTTTTCACGATTGCTAGAAAAGACTACGACTTCCATAATTCCTCCCCAGTGCATTTTCCAGAAACCACTGGGACGAGGAAGAAGAGAACAAGGGCTGTAAAGATTACCCATAGGAATTAATGCACCAGGGATTCTTAGGGACAGTCCCCATTTTGTCCCAATAAGGAGGCCATGCAAGGTCAGGCCTCCCACTACAACTATTTCCACCTGAAATCTATCAAGAATCCCAGTCATTATTAAAAGCAGAACACACAAGCACACTTTGAGCGAGCTGGGGATGCTGGATGGAGCACAGAGGCCAGGAGGAGAATTCGAGCTGAAGAGACCCTGGAAGGCCTGGAGGACCAAGGACTGCCTAATTGCTGGGCCTGTGAGTTGGGGAGGCAAGGCCAAACCAGTGGCACTAACCTTGAACTTTGAGTCGAAGTGGTCCTGCGGAGATCTGTAAAGAAAGTCATGCACATTCGAAAGTCTTGGAAATCCGAAAGTGGTCTATGCCCGACTGAGAGAGACCCCAAGGAAATAAGCTTGGGGAAGTGAGCCCTTGCAAGCCTGTTGAACTGTGTTGTGAAAGGTCTGAGCCCGACAGAGGGGGCCCGGCATGAGGTCTGAGCCCGACAGAGGGGGATCCACATGAACTGTGTTTGTGAAAGGTCTGAGCCCGACAGAGGGGGAATGGCGTGAGGTCTGAACCCGACAGAGGGGGATCCACCTGAACTGAGTCTGTAAAAAGTCTGAGCCCGACAGAGGGGGACCGGCGTGAGATCTGAACCCGACAGAGGGGGATCCACGTGAACTGTGCTTGTGAAAGATCTGAGCCCGACAGGGCGTGTGGGGGGATCCATGTGAACTATGAATCTTCAGTTTTGTGAACTGTGAATCCTAAAATAGATGGTGAATATTGTGAATCCTGAAGAAAAGGAACACGGTTGAACTTTCAAAGGAACTTTGTTTTTGTACACTTCCAAGGTACTCTGCGAGAAAGAGACTTTGTTTGGGAAGAGACTTTATCGTGGAAAGGCCTAGAGTGTGTCCTGAGTTGCATCCTCGTGCCGAAGAAGCCCATGTGTTCTAAAGCCTTAATGTGTCACCTTGTTCCGTGTTCAACACATGAGGAAGGGACCCTTGTTGCTTAGCTATCCTGATATATCTTTTCTGAACACTATTTTCTTTACATGTACATCTTGCCTGCACACATTTGTTATTATAGCGTAAGGGCAGGCAATAGGTTTTGTTAGTATAGGCCATTTTCTGTTGACAGACACTACTAGGACTGCGTTATTTATTATTTGATGGTTGAGCGTGGTCCCATCCCATTAGAGATAGGGTCAGATAAGCATGTATGCAATCCTTATTGTTGGATAAACACCCTTGAACGTGACTGTCTTCACTTGTGATGCCATGCCTCCCTTACATCACAGACTGGAATGTACCCACTACTGTATTTTCACAGTCTGTTGTTGTTGGTTATTACTGTTCCCTGTTTTCGTTATGAAAAAGGAGGAGTGTGGGAATGTGTCCTTAAGAACCCTCGTCATGACAAGGTCTAAATAAAAGAGGCTTTACACCGCACATGCGTTTAGTGCAACTGCAGATACCCAGTTAACCAGAACACTGTGTTTGTGTCTTTCCATCCTCAGGTGAGCTCTGTGTGACCACAGTGGCTGCCTCCAACAAAACAGGGTAGCAAGCGCTCCATAAATGGGCCTCATTACAAGTATGGCAGAGCGGGAAAAATTGGCAGTAATGGAATTACGGCTACTTTGTGCGTTCCGCAATATTAGAGGTCTGGTCCTGGAGTTGAGGATTCATCTCCAGCAAAAAGCTGGAGGTAAATCCTCCAACTGTTCACCCAAAAATCAGCAAAATCAGCAGAATTACCATGGCAGAATTACTGCCACAGTGATTCTGCCAAAAAAACTCCATAGAGCCCTATAGTCTTAAAAAAAAATTGGATTTACATTGCCACCGCCACTTGTAATCCGGCGGTAATTCCGGCGGACCAATTGGCAGTAACAGTAATTCAGTTTGGTGGTATGTGGGCGGGTTGACCACCCAGATACCACCAAACTCGTAATGAGGCCCATAGACTTTTATCAGTTATGTTTACTTTTTACCCTGCCTGATGCACAGTGCTTTTATATGCAGTCTGATTAAGAGCAAAGTATTTGAGAGAGCACATTCATCTATTACTAGGTGGGAGAGCCATTTTAGTAGAGGTGTAGCCTTATATTTATAAAGTGTGATATACTGTCACAATTCCCTGATGGCATCCAAATGTGCTCCGTGTTCATGTGTTGCTGCAGTAATGCAGTGACCTAGATAGGCTGCTGTGTTTTGTCATACCTTTTTCAGGGACGTAATTTTATCAAAATGCGAGAGGTAGCGGAAGTGACATCACATGTCCCTTGACCTCTGATTACATCACAGGAAGGGATGCCATTTGACCCAACCCCGAAGTGACATCACAGGAAGCGATGGAACACAACCTTTCACCCCTTGACAAAACAGGAAGTGGCCTCACATTGCATTGTTCCTAAGTACACTATGAAAAATATGGTGACGATATCACTGTAATGTGATATACATTTCATACAAGAATGTATCACCATATGTATCGCTTTACTACCAGTAGTTGTAGTGATGTATGAGTATGTTTGTATTATCATCAGGGTCATTGTAATGTGCGGTTGGAGTTTTGTTCCAGGATAGGCTCATGCCCACTTTTTCCTGGCTATTATGATGTACTATTTGTAGTCATATAAGAGTGCATGCAGAATTGTGGGGGAATGTTAGGTTGATTGTTGGTTACTGTACACAGAGACTGAACAGTCAACCTCTTTATAAAACTACTTGTGGAAGCCCCGGGGTATTTTTTAAGAGTCCTGAACAAGAAAGCCAGCCACTCCAGAAACAAAGAGCCACATGGCTCTGGCCACAGCCCAGGAGCTTCCATTGTTTTAAAAAATATTTTTTTTAGGGGTAGCAAGGGAGATAACAGGGGTCGGAGGACTGACCCCTGCTGACCCCTGAATGACGTGCCTGACCTTTTTGACCACTGGACTACGAGACCGTGTGGATCTTGAAGACCTTACTGGAGGGAATGGACTTGATTGTTCCTGGTCTGTGTGGCGCTGCCCGATGACGGGCTTACGCGGCGGCGTGACGTGTCACGCCGCCGCGCTGGGTATAAATAAAGGGGGCGTTCCCGGCCGCATCAGAGCGACCGGGAAGCCCGAACACGAGGGACTGGTGTCGGAGTGAATCCTTCATGTGGTGGGGGCTTACGGGACCGCGTGGGGGCTCCGACCCGCCCCCAACAGTGGCGACGAGTGGTGAGGAAGACCCGGGCCCGGCGGTGTAAGCTGTGGAAGATAATTTTTTTGAACGAAGCGGAACGGACCTTCGTTTCGTTTCATGCCGGGTCGCGGGATGCACACGCGGCCGGCGGCCATTTTGTCTTGGAGGCCGTGAAACTTCACGAGCCTAATTTTTGGACACATTCATAGCAGGAGGTCTACCCTGCACGCCCATGTCTGATTTGTGGGTTTTAACCTGATTTTGGGACTCTTACGTCGTGTGAAAGCTAGGAGAGGACTTATATGACAGGGCCTGTCTAGGCCAATCCATCGCCTCGGCTCAATTTTTGGAACTTCCAAGTCCATTTGGATTGCGGCAAGGTGGATCCACAGTGTTCTCTTTGTCCCCTTCATCATCAGAGTGCCGTGGGTTTTTCTTTGTCTTCTTCATCATCAAGCTTGGCTGCTCTGGGTACCTGAGTCTTTTGTACATCCACTGGTGCCTTGTCCGGAAGCCTCCCCGTGTTTGAACTGTTCGTGTACCCGGGAAGGAGGGGTGAGTCGCACTATGATGGTGGGTGTCTGAGTTGTGGCCCTCAGGACAGTAGGTGGGGGTGCCTGTGCGCTCAAGCCCATGGGTGAATCTGAGGATTCAGACAGTGGTGGTGCAGCAGCGTCACTTCCCCGCGATCGTGGCCAGGTAGCGGCTCAACAACAGGCCGCCCTACCTCCGGTGATTCAAGTCCCTGCAGGACCGCCACCTGGACAACTAGGGTTTCCCATCATGGCTCAAGCACGAGCACCCGCGGCCCATGCCGCCTTGCAGCCCATCCCGGAATTCGATGCGTCGGGCCCACCCTCGAGCATGGGGCCCCGATGGAGAAGATGGGTGAGTCGCCTCGACATGTATTTCAGGGCTGCTCAGGTGACGGATGATGACAGCAGAATTGCCACCATGCTGTACTCGGCAGGGCCGACAGTCCAGGAGATATTTGAATCGCTTACTCCTATTAACAACTCTTATTATGCGGCCAAGGCGGCCCTCCTCGCACATTTCCTTCCCCTTGCAAACGTGGACTATGAGAGGTTCGTCATGCTCTCGGCTAAGCAGAAGGAAGAGGGGACACTGGACACTTTTTATGGTCGCCTACGCCGCCTCTCCCTCGGTTGTGCATGGGGGGATGCAGACGACATGATACGCACAATGCTAATCCAGGCATGCTCCTCCGGCAAGCTCAGGAGGCAAGTCCTGAGAGAGGCGGGCATCACGCTGCCCCGCATACTGGAGCTGGGCAGGTGCCACGAGGTAGCAGAAGCACGAGCCAACAAGATGGAAGCTGGGTCTCGGTCGGTGAGGTCGGAGGAGGTGTGTGTCGTGTGGCGGGGTGGCCGAGGAGTGAGACGCCCAGGTGGAGGACCCCGAGACAGGGCAGGAAGAGCCGGGGAGTCGTGCCAGAAGTGCGGGTACGACCTCCCTCACATGGCAGAATGCCCGGCGGTTGGAAAAACCTGTGGGAGGTGTGGACTGGCCGATCACTTCTCGAGAGTATGTCGTGCAGCCATGCCGGTGATGGTGCCGAGAGGTCAGGCACGGACATGGACTCCGCGCCAGAGCCAACAGCCCAGTATTGCCCAGGTAGAACAGGGTGAAGTTGAGTCCCATCCGGAAGGAGCCGAAGAGGAAGACGAGGAGAACATCTTTTTCGTCTCAAGCGTGGGAATACTCAAAGGAAAAAGCAGGAGACAGCCGAGATGTGTGGTCGAGATCAACCACTCCCCAGTCCCAGTGCTCGTTGACACAGGCGCCTCTGTCAATGTGATGGCCAGAGGGCATTATGACTCTCTCAAACCCCTCCCAGGTCTGGTCGCACCGAAGGCCCGCATATTTGCTTTTGGGGGTCAGGAACCGCTACCGCTCGACGGTGCCTTCGTGGCAGATGTGGAGCATGATGGCTCACAAATCAAGGCTCGATTCTATGTGACCCTGGTGAGCAGCAATACCCTGCTCAGTTGCGCAGCTGCGGAGGCCTTAGGTATCGTCAGCTTTGCATACTCCGTCCACCTGAAGGACATTAATGATCTCCTCGACAGATATGCTGCACTCTTCAGTGGGATCGGAAAGATGACGGGGGAACCAGTTTGATTACACATCGATGAGTCAGTGCAGCCCATCGCATTGAAACACCGCCGAGTACCATTCCATTTAAGGGAGCAGGTCGATAAGGAGCTGGACAACTTGGTGAGCCTGGATATCATCGAAAAGGTTGAGGGCCCAACCCCTTGGGTGTCTCCGATCGTGGTGGCCAGAAAGCCCAAGCAACCCGACTCGGTACGCATTTGCGTGGACATGAGGCTCCCCAACAAGGCAATCAAAAGGGAGCGCCATCTTACTCCAACGATCGATGATATCATTGCTGATGTTCAGGGGGCTCGAGTGTTCTCGAAACTGGACCTCCGAGCCGGGTATCACCAGGTCGTTCTTCATCCAGAGTCCCGGTACATAACAACGTTTACCACCCATCGGGGACTATATCGATACAAGCGGTTGAGTTTTGGAGTATCGTCTGCCGCTGAAGTGTTCCAAAACATCATCAGGGGCGCCCTATCAGATCTGGAGGGCGTCCTACATATCAGCGATGATATTCTGGTGTTTGCCAAAACCGAAGTGGATCACATGAAGAGGCTCGATAATACTCTGAAACGACTTCAATCGTTGGGCCTCACCCTGCACAGGGAGAAGTGTGAGTTCATGCGCCCCTCCATTGAATTCTTTGGCTTCAAATTCAAGGAGGGGGGGGTGTCGCCAGACCCGAAGAAGGTTCAGGACATCAAAGCGGCGAAAGCCCCCGAGTCTGTGACGGACGTGAGGAGCTTCCTGGGGATGGTGACGTATTGTGGGTGGTTCATCCCGAACTTAGCCTCGAGATCTGAACCACTCCGGGCGCTGACCAAGAAGGAGTCACCTTGGCACTGGGGCCCTCTTGAACAGGCCGCCTTTGAGGACATTAAGGGTGCCCTCACGACGGGAGATACCATGGCGTTTTTCGACCCCGCCTTGGAATCGGAGATTGTGGTCGATGCAAGTCCTTTCGGGTTGGGGGCAGTGCTGACTCAAGTGGATCACAACGGGACTGTTCGACCTGTGGCATATGCGAGCAAAGCGCTCACCGAAACGGAACAGAGGTACTCCCAGATCGAGCGGGAGGCCTTGGCAGTGCTGTGGGGCTGCAAACATTTCCGGCTCTATGTCTTGGGACGTCCAGTGACGGTGGTAACTGACCACAAACCACTGCTTCCGATTCTAGTGGGCTCATCGTCAAAACCACCAGCTAGAATTGAGAGGTGGATGCTCGCCCTCCTCGAGTATTCCGTCACCCTGGTGTATAGGCCAGGGGCCAACAATGCCGCAGACTACCTGTCTCGTCATCCGGGAGTAGGTGGGGGAGATGGACATGACACCTGCGGAGAAGAAGCGGACAGTTATGTACGAATGGTGGTGGAGGCGGCAACGCCAAATGCGATGTCCCTAGAGGAGTTGGAGACTGCTGCGGCTGAGGACGAGTGTTTTCGAATCTTGAAGGACACAATGCATAATCGGTCTTGGAAGTCCATCCTCGGAGCTGTGTCCGGGCGCACGCCGGAAGCCAAAACAGCTCTGGAGCAGTTGTGGAAGGTGAAGGAGGAGTTGTCGTTCTCTGACTCAGGGCTGCTACTCCGGGGTGACCGGATCGTTATTCCACGGTCAAAGGTGAGCGATGTGATCAGGCTCGCCCACCATGGACATCAGGGCGCCGCCAAGACCAAGGCGCGGCTCCGCTCGAAAGTCTGGTTTCCGGAGTTGGAGAAAAGGGTGGACGACTTCGTGGCGGCATGCGTATGGTGTCAGGCGGCCTCTCCTCTGCAACGAGAACCTGCAATTGAGGCAATGCCCCGAGGCACGAGGCCCTGGGAGATCGTCCACGCCGACTTTGGCTCAACATCAGTGGGCACTCACTTCCTGGTAATAGTCGATGAACACTCGAGATACCCGGAGGTTGAGTTTGTCGAATCTGTGGCCTTTGAGCATGTGGTGGTGGCGATGGAGAAGATATTTGCGGCCCATGGCTTCCCCCACACTCTATGCTCTGACAACGGATCGCCCTTCCAAAGTGAGCGGTTCTCCGAGTTGATGGAGAGCTGTGGAATACAGCACAGGAAGATCTCCCCCCCTGTGGCCCCGAGCAAACGGGGACGCTGAGAGACTGATGCGGACTCTGAACAAAACCTTCCTAATTGCTCAGGGGCAATCCTTACAACGTGCCCTCTATCAGTTTCTGCGGGTGTACCGCACCGCCCCACATGCCGCCACGGGAGTGGCGCCGGCAGAAGTGTTATTCAAGAGGTGCCCCAGGGGACTGCTGCCGGAAGTTGGGGAGAAAGAACCAGGGGTCATCGATAGTCCGTGGGTGGAGGCTGAAAGGCGAGTCCGAACGGAACAAGAAAACCTGCGCAGGGGTCTCCGACCTCAAAGACTTGAACCGGGAGATGAGGTCCTTATCCGCAACCGACACCACCACGGGAAGCTCTCACTCCCCTATGAACCGGAGCCATTGGATGTAGTGGCAGTGAAAGGATCCATGGTGACGGCCTCGGATGGACGATCTGCTGTCACCCGAAATGTGAGTTTCTTTAAGAAGCTGGGGGATCCACGAACTGAAACCCCACCCAAACCTGATCCACCAGACATGCCTGCTGACGGAGGTCTCTGAGGCGAAGGACCCGAATCCCCAGTCCGGGGAGACGCGGCGGAAGGACGTCACGTGCCGGAGGTAGGCCGGAGGTACCCCCAGAGGGCTGGGCGAGGGAAACCTGCCTACCTCAGCGAATATGTTGTGGGACGCTTGATTAGTGAACTGAGGTGAGAAGATCTGGGTGGATGACATTAAAGGGGTTTTTGGGTGTGCAGTAGTGTTTATGATAGATGTGTGGTTTTCTGGTTAATAAAGTTACGGTTAATCTATGTTCTTGTTCCTCCTGGAAAAGGAGGAGTGTGGCGCTGCCCGATGACGGGCTTACGCGGCGGCGTGACGTGTCACGCCGCCGCGCTGGGTATAAATAAAGGGGGCGTTCCCGGCCGCATCAGAGCGACTGGGAAGCCCGAACGCGAAGGACTGGTGTCGGAGTGAATCCTTCATGTGGTGGGGGCTTACGGGACCGCGTGGGGGCTCCGACCCGCCCCCAACAGTCTGCAGCAATGCTGTAATTGCTTTGCCTGTCAGTTGGTCTTCAACGCCCTTGCTGTTTGTCATTAAGCTTTTATTTCTTCTGTGCTACTCGCAAATATATTGCACAAAATTACTATCATCCATAACTGTGCGTGAATAGTCTATTGTTGGTATAGTGACATATACATAGATGCTAAACACAGTTCATAGCGAGTACAAACTAACTTTGTCAATGCAGTCGCGAAAACATTGACTAACGCCATGGCTGCTTCCTTGCATAGCAAACTTATCATGAGTACAGCAGGTGACTTGATACTTGACTACAGCGACCCTGCCTTGCCCACTGCGAACATTACAACGCAGGGTGCTGGGCTGACAGAGGGCAGAACTACATTAAAACCAAAACAAAATAAGCAGTCGATAATTACTTCATTTTGTAAAAACACAGAGGTCACACCTTACAGCGTGGAACCAACAATGTTGTCAAACTTGACAGTAAATATGGATGTTTTTGTCGCGCTGTGCTGCAAAGCGAGCGCGCTGCGTATGAAACAGAGGCGGGACACGGAGCGTGCAACACAAACGTCTTCTTTATTCCCCAGCCTTCTCCAACTCCCTGATCCCGCCCCCGTTACATCACTTCCCCCTGCAACTTCCCGTCCCGCCCCTGCGTAACACTGGAGCGTCAACGTGACATCTCCCCCCTTTTTAAACAGTTACCAATCTCTTCGCAACGAGCGAGGGTCTGGTGGGCTTCTAGTCCATCTCCTCGATCCATCGGCGAGGTCTGTTCCGAGCCCTCTGTGGGCGAGTCTGACTTGGTCCGGGCGAAGGCCCGCATTCCACATTGGCACTTCCGATTTCCGACTCAGCGTCCTCCGAGTCCCATTGATCCGCTTGGTATGCGTCATCGGACTCGTGGTCCATGGGTATCTGCACCCTGCCGCTTAGTCTCCGGGCCCCGCTGGGTGGGAGTTCTTTGAAGTGAGACGAGTTCCTCGTGATGGACCCCTCTGACCTCTGGGCCGTGATCATGGACCCCTTCTTTTGAGAGACGAGCAAGGGTTCTTCTCGAAAAGGGGCCGTGTGCTTGTACGTCACTGGTTGTCTGACCGCTACCACATCACCCACCCCGATGGCGGATGGCTGGGCTCGCCGGCGAGTGTCTGCATACTCTTTCATGCGAGTCTTTGCCGCTTCATCCTTGTCTCGTACCTCTTGATCCAGAGCAGGCGATGGTGTAGTGTCCTCTGCTTGGGGGATGCGGGTCTGGGTGTCTCGTGCGAACATGAGTTCGGCTGGTGTCCTTCCGGTGGTACTGTGAGGGGTTCCTCTATAATCTCTCATCAACTGGTTCAGTACCTGCTCATAGGGCTGGCCAGTGAGCTGGGCAATTTGAAAGCCTCTCTTCAGGTTGGCCATACATCTCTCTATCATCCCATTGGCTTGGGGCCACAGAGGAGTGACTTTCCTGTGGTGAAACCCCAGGTATTCTGCAAACTGAGCAAACTGATGTCCGCTGAATGGGGCCCCATTGTCAGTCTTGAGCACCTTCGGTATCCCGTATGCTCAGAATATGTGGTCCAGGACGAGGATGACGTGATGCGCTGCTGTGGAGGGTATGAGTCACACCTCAGGATACCTGGAGTACTCATCCATCACTGCCAGAACGTACTTCCCGTCCAAAGAAGTCCGCTGCCACCGCCTCCCATAATTTCTGAGGGAGCTCCGACATGATCAGAGGTTCCGGGTGTTGGTTTGGCGTGATTAGACAGCAGGTGGGGCAGGCCCTCAGGGCGGCCTCCACTAGCTCATCCATGTGTGGAAACCACACCTTTTATTGGAGCATGCGTTTCGTGGACGCCATGCCTCGGTGTGTCTCGTGTGCAAGTTCGATGACCTTTGCTCTCATTGCCTCTGGGATGACAAGTTTGCAATCTTTCAGGATCATGTGGTCCTCTGATACTGGGAGTTTGTCTTTCACTTGCAGTAGCCGCTCCACGTCTTCCTGCACCTTGCCACCTGCCGCCCTCCCCCTTTCCTTTGCCCTTCGCCACTGTCCTGACTTCAGACCTTCACAGATGATGCGACAGTTTTCTGTTTCTCTTGCCAGTGTCTCCAGGTGGACCCCCTCGGGGGCGGCCTGGTGAACCAGATAACGAAGATATCTTTTGGCCACTGACGGTTCTGGCGTGATGTCCCCTCTCGGCCTTCTGGACAGGAAGTCCACCGGGTTTTCTCCTTTCCCTGGCCGGTGGACAATCTCAAATGCATAGTCCTGAAGACGCAGGCCCCACCGGGCGATTCTCGGGGGCATTTTTGCTCTCGGATTCCCATACAGGAACAACAGTGCTTGATGGTCCGTGACCACTTGAAATGGTTTCCCATATAAGAATAGATGGAAATGTTCGCACGCCCATACGACGGCAAGTCCCTCCTTTTCTGCCTGGGAGTATGCAGTCTCGGCGGATGACAAGCTACGGCTGGCATAAGCCACGATGTGTTTCCGTGACGGGTCTCTCGGATCCTTTTGCGCCAGAATAGCCCCCAGGCCAACATGGCTTGCATCAACCATGAGCTCGGTCTGTCTGTTTGGGTCATAGTAGGACATGTTTTCCGCCTGGGCCACTCTTTCCCTTATCAGTTCAAATGCCTTCTGGCACTCTTGTGTCCATTCGAACTTGGTGTCCTGGTGCGTCAGTTGTCTGAGTGGTTCACTGACTGATGCAAAATCCCGAATGTATCGGCTACAGTAGCTGGCGAGGCCCAGGAATGACCGGAGCTCGGACACGTTTGCTGGAGCCGCCGTGTCGTTCAGTGCCGCCACTTTGTCTGGGTCCGGGGTCATCCCTGCTTCGGAGAAGATATGTCCAAAGAATTTCAGTGTGGGTTTCCGAAACTCACATTTTTCTCTGTTGAGCGTGAGGTTTGCATCATGTAGTGCTTTGCATACCAACATTAAAGTTTCATCGTGTTTATTGGCATACGTTCCGAAGACCAAAATGTCATCTGAATAATTTAAACAGTTCGGGATGTGCTTTATAACGTTGTGTACCTCAGCTTGAAATGTCTCAGCGGCCGACGACACCCCGAAACTGAGCCTCTTATATCTGAAAAGGCCGACATGTGTGACAAATATCGTGATGTTCCTGCTGCCCGGGTGTAGAACTAGCTGATGGGAACCCTGTTGTAGATCTAGTTTGGAAAACACCTTTGCACCATTCAGCAGGTGTATAATGTCAGTAATTGTTGGTGCGGGGTGCCTTTCTCTCTTGATGGCCTGATTAGGGCGTCGCATGTCTACGCATAGCCTTATGGCTTCAGAGCCTTTCTTGGGGACTGGGACAATCGGGGAGACCCATGTGGTGGGTCCGGTGGCTCTCTCGATGATATCTTACTCAAGCAGCTTTTGGAGTTCATCTTCCACCTTTTTTTGAATGTTAACCAGAATTCCCCGGTATGGCTGGGCGATGGGGCGGATTGATTCGTCCACGTGGAGCCGTATTTGTCTGTTGCGGAGCTTGCCTATTCCTTTGAAGATCTTGGGATAGAGGTTGTTCACCATTTCCACTGGGTCTATATATTTGTGCACCATGATGTTGTATAAAATGTGAATTAGCCCCATGTCTGCCGCTGACCTAAAACTCAGGACGCACCCACTATCTGTCTCGGTGGCTAGCACGTGAATTGGCACTTTCATTTCATGGCCCTTGTATCTGCACAGACCATTAAACTGTCCCAGGCATTTCAATGGTGTCTTGGCTCCATATGCATATTTGTTCACGGTTGCCGGGTGCAGTTTGGGTTTTTGTGGGAGATCGTTATAGACTTTCTCACTTACCACATTGACAGTGGCGCCCGTATCTATGAGAAATTCCGTGGGTCTTTCTTGTAGTTTGATGATGAGCGTTGGGCTGTGGGCGGTCACGGTGGGGTTTCCCAGGGCGTACACGTAGGCTTTCCTCTTTTGGTCACTCTCTGATGAGCTATGGTCAGATTCTGTGGGGGATAGTTCCACTAGGTATCGCACGTGGCGCCGTTCCATTCTCGGGCGCATGGTGAGTTTTCGTCTTTCTCTCCTCCTCTGCCGATCTTCTCCCGACTCTCGGTCTTTCTGGTCACCTGCGGTTTGGTGTTGAGCCGCCACTGTGTTGGGGCTTGGGTTGTTGCCCATCGACCCTCCGTGCCTACGTCGAAGGGCGAGAGGAGATTTCCTTGGGCCTTTCTCTGCCACGGTCCCGAAATAGCCTGCAGACGGCTTTGAAGTGAGCCTCTTTGCTGCACGAGGTGCATCGTTGGCCTATGGCTGGGCAGGTCCCTACGTGCGGGTACTCGAACCCGCACTTGTAGCAGAAGAGTTCTTCAGGTTTCCTCTCTAGTTGCAATTTGTTGACACTCTCCCCTATGATGGTGTTGCCGAAGCTTTCGACCTGGGAGTCATTGGTCTTTCTACACGTGCCAGTGCCAGAATTTCTTCTAGAGTGTGGGATTTCTGTAATAGTTTCCGTCTGAAAGTCTGTGATTCGCACCCCGAGATGATCTGCGATCGTAGTGCTTCTGTGTTTGAATAGTTGGCAAAGTCACAGTGCTTTAGCTTGGTGCGTAGTCGCATGACGTAGGCGTCCATGGACTCCCCTTTGATCTGCTTGGTGCTATGAAACAGGTGTCTCTCATAATCAACATTTGTATGGGGCAAAGTATGCCGCTAATGCTTCCTTGAGGTCTTTGATCAAATCTATGGAGTCTTGGGGCGTCTCGTCACTGATGTCTCGGGTTGCCGGGCCCACCGCTAGCTTTAAGAGACATACCTGGCGTGCGTCGGCGACTGGGCCTGTGGCTCCCATATATAAGTCGAATTCTCGGATCCATTTGGTCCACCGAGGACCCATGTTGCTGGTGTCCGTCACGTCAAATGCTCCTGGCATCTGGGCGCCAGGGTATCTGGGAGATGATAGGGCACGTGGTCTGGTGCAGGTGTTCCTGGGGCTGGGAGTGCATTCCCTTGTGCCTGCCCCCCTTGGCCATCATCTTGTCCTGACATGGTGGCGTTACAAACTTCTTCACCACGTGGCCTGCCTGGAAGGCTAGTTCCTGCCACGGGGCACGAGCACCATCAAAAAGAGGGGGGGTACCCTGCTTACTCCTTTCCAGGGCTCCTTGGCGCTCAGCCTGGCGCACTGTGGCCTCCGTGCTCGCCTGCCGAGCTATGGGCGTGGCTCACGTGCCTCCGGCCCTCTGCAGGCCTGTAGAGCAGGCGTGGTCTCCCTGCTGCGTAGGCCCGATGTTCGCAGCTGCGAACCGGCGGTCTGCGCGAGGTCCGGGCTTCTCCTCTAGCACTGCGGCGTCCTTTGATGGTGGGCAGGCCTCTCCCGAGGCACCAGAGCGTTGTCTCAACGTGGCACCACCGTCGCGGCCCGGGCCGCGTATGATTTCTCCCGCCGGCTAGGCTCGCGGCTGCGAGCGTTTCTGTGTTCGAGCGGGGGTGGGCTGCTGGATTCCTACCAGCACGGCCCTGCCCCCGATCCCATCCTCGTCGCCATTGTCGTGCTGTGCTTCAAAGTGGGTGCGCTGCATATGAAACAGAGGCGGGACACTGAGCGTGCAACACAAACTTCTTCTTTATTCCCCAGCCTTCTCCAACTCCCTGATCCCGCCCCCCGTTACATCACTTCCCCGTGCAACTTCCCGTCCCGCCCCCGCGTAACACTGGAGTGTCAACGTGACAGTTTTTAGTTTTCCAACACAACACTTGCCGGTTCCTACGACCATCCAAAAAGGAACTTATGTCACAACTGATGTCGATTTGGAGAGCAGATTGATGTCCCTGCCGTTTCAAAGCATATATGTTTCAGTTATGTTTGGGGTGACAATGTGAGTCAAAACAGGATGGAATCGAGTACCACCAAAAATATTCACAACTCGATCATTCTAGACGAGTTTTTTCTTCTATGCAGAGACATGGGCTTACATGAACATGATGGGTCAGCGAGCATTTTTATTACTTAAGCATCATTAACTACAAACGAAGAAGGACTGCTAGAGGGAAAACGTTTACCATATAAGAAGAAATCCCCCCTAAAGAGGGAATGCAATGCTGATTATTGCACGCCTAGAAATATGCAAATCATAAATTTGGACGCACTAGGGCCGTCGTCTACCTCGGCTTTGCATTTTGTCCTTGAGTCCCTATTGAGGCTATACAACAACATTAAAGATGTGGTCCAGGATAACTCTACCAGACTTACAATAGTGGACACAAAGACAGAGGTGAAGACATGGTAGGGCCTGAGCCGGATGGCCCACCCACAATTTGTAAATGCCCACTCAGCAACGCTTCGTGGGCATTTACAGATGTTAATGTCACTGCAGTGGGCTCAACTACATTAGCTTCAGGCCCCACTTGTTAGACAATCCTGGCCTCGCCTCTGCACAAAGATACACGATTTGTTAAATGTGATGCACAGAACAAGGGTTACTTATCAGAGTGGCCAGCTACGTCCTATGACTCTTAACTTGGATACCAACAATTCAGCCATTTATGAGGTGGCGTCGGAACAGCATGCTGTGGCTAGTCAAACACCCCTGTCGCTTGTATATTGCCATTCTGATTTAAGTGCATCTCCATTCCTGTTTTATACTCCTAGAGTGGGGCTAAGTTTGACAAAGGCAGAGACAAAGGCACTGTACAATACTTCTGAGCCATCTTATCCACGTACACAAATCCATAAGAAATGTTAAGTAAAAAAAGAGAAATTGTCATCCTAACAAAAGAACAAAAAATTACAATATGCCCAATCGTAATAAAAGGAAATCCTCCCGTACATTTTTAAGATCTGTATCTTTGGCTGGGGAGGTTATTGATTTAAATACTCAGGAAAATGCCCAACCAGCTATTCAATCTACCACACGGGTTCCTTGACTTGCAGTACCCGTCTGACAAATCAAAACAGTGTAAAATTACAAATTCCCTACTCCAAGTAGGCCCAATGGAAGAGACCCAAGACATTTTAGAATCCGAAGATTCACTTTCGGGAGAAAGGCTGATCAAAATTTATTTGCCAGGAACATCAAATAGATTGACATCTATGCTTGCCATGCTTCAACAAGCCTCAACTTCCAAAGGAGCTGGATCTGCATGGAATTATACGCCGCCTCCACAATTTCGGATGAACCACTCTCTCGAGCTACTCAACGTAAATCGCCTCACCACAAAGTGTATTGGATGAGATAATATAACCCACATGAATGGAACTATAACAATGGGCCTCATTACGAGCATGGCGGTAGCCGTGCCTGTATGGCAGGCACGGCGACCGCCATGCTTGCTACCGGCACCTCCTCCTGCGATTGGGCAATAACCGGCCCATTACGAGATGAGTGGGCCGTGAATTGCCATTCGCGGGTGGCGGTAATGCCGGGCTCCCGATCCCCATTCTGCCCCATAGGGCAGAATGGGGGTGGGGAGTATGGTTGTACCGTCACCAGCACCGTTGTTAACGGTGCCGATGCAATCACGAGTTCTGCTTGCGAGTGCCACACAGCCCGCCAGGTAAAACCTGGCGGGCTGTCAGGAACCCGCGAGCAGAACTCGTAATGTGGCGGCCCGGTATGAATGGTGCCGATGCCTTACCGGCACCGTTCATACCGTGGCTGCCAGCCTTATAATGAGGCCCAATGAAAAGAGGTAAACTGCTAGAAATCTTTCAAGAAATTCCTTCTCTGCGGGCCATTTGTATGGGTGATATCGACTATGTGGCATTCCCTTATAAGGGCTGCAATCGCTTGGTGTGTTACCTTTACTCGAGTATAGTTGTGAAACTGGTTTTAGATGAGAAGATCACACTTAGAACATTAGGATTTGACCTTTTCGAATTTGATAATCCAGATGAAGTGCCATCCTTTTTGTCAGCCCTGCCCCCACAACGATTATTGGAATTGCTGTTTGGCATCCAACAGTTACAAGCAGAGAGACCTGGAGGACACTTCAAACTGAACAACATGGGATCAGTTAGAACGAAAACCGCTGAGCATACGCAAGATTGGTCCAGGCTGGAGGGAGCCATACAAATATTTGCAAGCTCTAGGCTGGACAACTTTAACCAAGGGTACCTCTCAATTATTTCATGGAATGTGTGTGGGTATAATAACGTAGGCAAGGTCTTGCAGTCGACTACTTTTCTATATGACAAACATGTCATCATGATGCAGAAGACCATGGCTACCCGCCACTTTGATTTGGAGGGGTTTATAACATTCTCCAAACCAACAAACAGAGGGGAATTTAGGCATCCCACTGGTGGGTTGATAATTGCCTTCGATTTAAATCTTAAAGCCAAATCATATCAAATTGATACCCGGCATGATGGTTTTTCAACTATGGAAATGACAGGTATGGGAATATTGTTCATTAACCTGTACTGGAACCCCTCTAGTGTAACATGCTCAGTCTTTCAATTAGCTTTGACTGAAACTATTGCCAACTGGCTTGAACAGGGTTACTCCCACCATAGCATCGTGGGACGTGACTTTAATTCAGATTGTGTGGAGGGTGCAAGACTTAATAAATACATTGGTTTACCCACTTTGTGGTCTTTCTAACTGTACAAAGCAGGGCATTCAGTGGGATAACCTTTTGCAAAGTTGGGATTTTCTTCTTTGTTTACCACATGGTGGTTCATACGATGGGAAGAGCTTCACATGGAATAGAGGGAATGCCTTTTCTGGGAATTATCACGTGTATGTGTCACAAGGCCTTATTAGCTTCCACAGTCCTCTGACTAGTTGTGATTTAGGGATGAGTGACCAATTGTTCGAGACACCTGAACATAAGCCTCCCTATCAAGCAGCGCATTTTTGTTCCAAGCTTGACAATGCTTACCCCAGCTACGGGTGGTCTCACCGTTAAGTGGAACATTAAATCATGTTTTGTTTTCTTGGATCTATTCAGGAAAACTGTTAGGGGCGCACTTAACGCAGGGTTGTCCTTAGCTTGTTTTTCCTCTCTAGATCCATTTAACACTACCATGCTCAAATGTTTAAACTAATTAACTAATAAGGGCAGAACTAGGGGCCTCAAGAGCCTGGGCCATACCTATGGTGTTAAGGTTACAGAAGACAAGAAAATTAAGTGGAAATGGCTAAGAAATTTAGCTCAAGAACGTCTTCCACCGGAGGCCTTCACACATATGAAAAAAAAAGAAAAGAAAATTCTCCAGGGTTATAAGAACTTTATTAAATCTCTGAAGGTACAGATGTACATTTCCGATAACCAATCCATGCTTGAAAAATTGAAACAAAGTAAGACCTAAGATTTTTGGGCCCTGACAAATGACAAGTTGGATGGGGCTAGGGCCTCTATAATCTGTCCAATTCTGGAACAGCAGTAGATAGACTATTATCACAAGTTTGGCAAACCTGTCCAACTTTCAAGAGGACTATAAGCTGAGTGGGCTTCCTGCTATGGGTGAGTGCCCATGGGATAAATAGGATTTTCTATGGGCCATTTCCTAAGCCAAGCCGTCAAGAGCTCCTGGCCCAGATGGTTTGGCCCCTGGTGTGATAAAGAGCGATTCATTAGCATAGCTAGGTCCATTAGAGATGCTCTTTGGGTCCATCTTCCTTACTCATCATTTTCCACAAACATGGCATGAGTCTATAATCATCCCTATTTACAGAAAAGGTGATTTAAGTGATCCAAGCAACTACAGGCCGATAGCCCTCCTGCATGCAACAAGTCAAATGTTCTCATCACGTTTACTAAGAGACTTCAATAATTCCTTTAGCCATCTAGGTGTTGACCTCTCACTTCCAGGTAAGGTTTCAACCAGGCATGGGCACAGCCCTAAATGGCACCATTATGCCCCATCCTCAGGTGGCTGTCAAAAGGGGTTCCATTGGGACTCGCTATATGGCCTCTATTGGCATGAGCAGCGAGATCCATTTTGTGGAACATATTACTGGCCTGGTCTGTACCTTTAAAACGCATACAACTGCTGGCCAGCATGCATACTGAGTCTATAGTAAAGATCAGGCTCAATGGGGAGGGCAGCATATCGGGCCAATAAAACCTTTGTGAGATTAAGACAGGGTTGTGTCCTGGCCCCTGCCCTCTTTCATGCATATATCTCTGATATAGACAACATATGGCCACAAGGTACCACTTTCCCTGTAAAGCTGGCTCATTTAAAATTGAATTGGCTACCCTTCGCGTACAATTTGGTGTTCTTTGATAAGACCCTATTCAGTCTACAGCAAAAGCTAGACCTATTCCTTAACTAAGCCACAGCAAACAACTTGCTGGTAAACAGTCACAAATCAAACATTGTAGGCTTTACCACTAAAACTAGGCCGTAAACTGTGTCCTGGAAGGTGGGAGAACAGAGATTGGAAAGAGTATCATCTATCAGATACTTAATGGAAGAACAATATAAGAGATCAATCTCGACCTCTAATCTTGCAGCTTAAAAGATTGCATAACAATTAATGCAAATTCTCTCTCCTTCCTTTATTATGGTTCTACCTAACTAAAATGGAAACAGTTATTATATATGCCCTAGATATGTCAATAGCGGATCTGGGCCCCTAGCTGAACACTTTGGAGAGAGTGATCTGGAAGGAGACGCTTGGCTTATCCAAATCAATCCACAAAGCTGTAATTGGACAAGAACTAGGGTTGATTTCTCTTCTATCGAGTATACACTGGAAACAACTAACCAGTTATGTCAAGAGGATTTCTCCTCCGGCTAACTCACTGTACCTTGATTTGGTGAAAATCCTAGCTCCACATTTTTTACACTTGCTTACCACTTTCAAAGCTAATATGAGAAAACTTCTCAACGCAATACAATCTTCAGAGGAGGAACTAATCTTGAGAACAGCTAAGACTAAATGGATGCTCTTCCTGACTGATTGGTCTAATACGATTGGCCTCTTGAACTCTTTATAGCATTCAAAGAATACGCCAAATTTCAGAGGAAGAGAGAGGATATACCTAAATATCTCTGCCTTTTGCCTTGTGATAAGTTGCGTAACATATATGTGCACTTTCGTCTTAACCAGCTGCCCACTTTACAACGTGTAGGCAACTGGAAACCTGAAGAGTCCCGATTATGACACTGCACATTGTATGGGAGCCTGTCTAACCCAGAGACACTGAAACATCTTGTTCTTTCCTGTCAGAACCTTATTAACATCAGAAACCATTACTTTAAAGCAATGGGTCGGAAAACACTATTCGTTGGGGAGAAATGTTTTGGACTAGTCTACCGTAGGGACATTGTCTCGTTAATCATAGCTTTATGTGGGTTCCTCTTAGAAACATTTACGATATTTGGTGAAAGCATCTGACAAGTGTAAAACTGGGAACAGGGTGAAGTATTCGATTTATGGTTCTTAATTCAACCCAATTCGATATTATGGAATAGGGTTGATAAACACATAGGTTTTCAAATTGTTTTCTTTTGATTGTCTATGACTTGTTTATTTGTTGATTACTTTGGCTATGAAAATGTAAACACCCCTAGTACATATTCTGTGCAGTGAAGCCAACTGCATTGGGTCAAGGAACTGAACTGTGAGTACTACCCTTCTGTCCTGGACCGATACCCCCCTGCCCTGTTTATACAAGGTGTCAGAATCAACACCCCTTTCAGTGTCCTGTGTTCATTGAAGCCCACTACATAATTGGCGACGAGGACCAGAAACCACCCACACTGCAACCATGCAGGGCACCATGCCACCTCCTGCTTTCCTCCAGTCCCCCGGCATGCCTACCATCCCCTGGCAACAATGGGAGCCACTGTTTTCAACTTATCTGGAGGCATTTAGAGGAATGGGCTATTCACTGGCCAGAAAGAAGGCCATGCTATTAAACACCATGGGGGTCGATGGACAGCACATTTTTACAGCCTTGAAGGCTGTGCCCAGCGCAGATGAAGGCAATGATGTCTACAAAGAAGCAATTCTCAGCATAATTAAGAGGTTTTCCAACCAAGAAAATCTGGTCCTCCACAGACTCAAGTTTTACACGAGGAAACAAGAAGGTACCGAACCGGTCGATGATTACATTAACAGAATGAGAGAACTGGCAGCCTTGTGTGGATTTGGGCACAATGTGGAGCAAGTCATTTGTGACATGTTGGTGGTCCACACCAATTCCCACAAAGTCCAGGACAAGGTAATCCAAGAGAAAGAACTGGACCTAGATAAGGCCATATAAATAGCGAGGGCCGAATACGAGACCTCGAGCAGATGGAGAGAAGTAGGCGGACCGTTGTCCGCACTGAAATGGCAGCTGTGCAATGGAAGGGGCCTAGAGACAGACAGCCGCGAGAAGCTGCTAGAGAGAAAGGACCCAAGTAGAGAGATTCCAAAAGTGTTACAGATGTGCCAGCACTAAGCATCTGGATAACAATCAAGACTGTCCCGCAAGGAACAAAAGTGTTCCAAGTGCAGGCGATTTGGTCACAGTGCTGTAGCCTGCACATGGCGGGTGTCAAGAATTCGGTATCCACGTAGACTGTGTATACCTCCCCCCCCCCAAGCACCGGTAAGCCAGATATGGGTATACTAGCCGACCAGTTAGTGAGGCCACAGATGACAGGAACAAGAGCACCGGGATCCCAGGTAGCTGCAATGGAAATAGGCAGGGTAAGGGTTAAACAGTACAATGCAGAATAACCAGAAATGGAAAGAACAAATAACACCTACCTGTGTTCTACGTGGGAGATGAATACCTTGGGAGTACTGGACCTGGTCCCCCCCTGTGTGGGTGTGTTTCTTGTTCCTATGGAGTGCAGGGTTACCAGAAGAGATCAGGAGTTTTAGAGTTCCAAAGGCAATGGCAGGGAAAATTGCCCACTCGTAAAGTTCCAGGAGGGCAACCCCAAACTTGGAATAAGACAACCTCTGTGGAAAAAAAAGCCACTGAGATTCAAGATTGAAATCCAAACAAAGTACAAAAGTTTTCCGTGACAAAATCAGAATGTAAAGCAGTCCGCGTAGCAGTCCAAGTTAGAGCAGTTCAGGGCAGCCCGCGTAGCAGTCCAAGTTAGAGCAGTTCAGGGCAATCCACAAGAGACCAGACGTCGTAACTGAAGGATGAGGCAGAAAGAGAAAACCGTGACAGAGTTCCAATGGTCAAAATCCGAGAAAACATGTAATTTCAGAAGCGCCACTTGCCGAGGTAAAGCACAGCTAAGAAGCACTGTGTTCGGCAACCCGCGTAGCTTTATACTGTAGTCATGGATGCACGGCGACGTGCGCGGGTTCTCTAGGCTAATGGATCACGTGAGCGGTCATTTCAGCGGAACCGTGTCATGTGTGCATCTTTCCGGAATCCTTGATTGCCGAACCGCTTCCATGATAGTTTCCATCGCGACCAAAGCTGCCACGGTAAATGATACCATGCCAGGAAGGGACCGCCACCCCAGACAGCAATGGGGCGTGTCACCATCCCCTGTGTCGAGTCGGGTACCACGTAACCTGCATCAGTGATCTGCTGTGGACAGTGTGCAGTGGTATGGTGTGGTGTATTCCATGTGGGCATGACAGAACCCCCCCCAAAGGCCCACGACCCCGTGGGCTAAAGGGATTAGATCTATGAAAGCGGGCAACCAGGACTGGGGCATGGACATTAGCAGCAGGTTCCCGGGTCCTCTCCTCAGGGCCAAAACCCAACCAATCCACTAGGTATTGCAACCTACCCCTGACAAAACGGGAACCGAGGATCTCATTAACCTCATACTCAGTGAAGGAACCTGGAAAGACAGGTGTAGGAGGCTGGATGATACGTGTGGAGGGCGGGCAGGGTTTCAGAAGGGAGGTATGGAAGACAGGATGGATGCGCCAAGCAGCAGGCACAGAGACATACGGGGTAGGCAACAGGGTTGATTACCCGGGTGACCCTGTAGGGTCCGATGTAGCGAGGAAGGAGTTTCCTACAACCAGGAATACAAAGGTGTCTAGTAGATAACCAGACCCTGTCGCCCATTATGTAAGAGGGAGCTGGAGCGCATCTCTTGTCAGCTGCGTGCCGCATAACTGATTGAGCCTCTTGAAGATGCAAGATGACCTGGGCATGGACAGTAGTATAGTCTCTAATACATGCATCAGCTGCAGGAGTAAGGGAAGCTGGAAGATCAGGGAATGGAAAAATACGTGGGTGTTGACCGTATAACACATAAAAGGGTAAAAAGTCCATGGCAGAGTGTGGGGCGTTGTAGACAAATTCGGCTATAAACAATAGATGGAACCATGATTGTTGGTGCTGCAGGGTAAGACAACGAAGATATTGTTCCAGCGTCTGATTGACACGTTCTGTCTGGCCGTCAGTCTCTGGGTGATATGAGGAGGAGAACCGGGCATCGATACCTAGGAGTTTCGTGAGGGAACGCCAGAACCTGGAGGTGAACTGGGTCCCACCATCAGTGATGATGATAGTGGGAAGACCAAAGAGGCAGAACACTGAACGGAAAAACAGCTTGGATAGCATAGGAGCAGACGGGATGCCAGAGCAAAGAATAAAACGGGCCATTTTGGTGAACAAGTCCACTACCACCCAGATGCTATCATAGCCCTGTACCCGTGGCATGTCAGTGATGAAATCCATGGTTATTGTATGCCAAGGTTTGGGTGATATGGGTAAAGGCTGTAAAAGGCCAAGTGGGCACCCCTTGCGGTGTTTGCACTGGGCACAGACAGAACAGTTACCAACGTAATCATTCACATCCTTACGCATAGTTGGCAACCAGCACCATCGTTGTAATAGTGTTAGTGTGCGTCCCTGACCTGGGTGCCCATGTTATGATGCTTACCTCCAAGGAGCCAGACCAGGCCCAGCTACCCCAGAGGCAGACATCATGTCCCCGAGGGAAGTCTCAGCAGCCCCAAATAGGGGCCCTTTGGACTCAGTCCTGGCGCCTTTGGCGCCAGGCTCATATTGGACAACAGTCCTGGCGCCATAGGCGCCAGGCTCATAAAAGATGACTTTGTGTAGAAAGGTGCTTGGTGTAAACTTACCTGATGCAGACCATGTTGCAACATCCAGGCCATCTAGAGGCCTGAATGGGACTACTTTATCTTTGGGGACTACTTAACCACACGGGTGTGGCCGGAGGAAGAATACATACCTGAGAGGAAGGATACATACCTGGAACTACTTTGAAGGCTATTTAAGCCACGCCCAAGCAGCAACTCACGCTTCGCGTTGTTCTGCATCTAGCAGCTGGACGCTCACCGTGTCTGCTCCTGACTTCTGCCACGCCGGCCAGCATCCTGGAACACCTGCAAAGGGAGAAGAGAAGAGAATAGAAGAAAGAAGAGTCCTTACCTGCTAAAACCGCATCCCGGAGACATTTCGCCGACGATCCTGAAAAGGAAGACATTCATTTTAAAAGCATATCGCATCGATCACTGCAGCGCCGCATTCCACTCACCTTTACTGGGCGCCTCCATGTTCATCAGCGACCATCTGGATCCGCAGCCACATTTCAGCGCCTAGGGAGAAAAAGACAAGAACAAAGGTGAGCTAGGGAAGAGAATAAGAAAACCTTAATTTTCCATCATAAGACTTACCTGTTGGGTCATTCCCACTTAATTTCGGGTCGGTGCAGCATCCTGGCATTTCCGGACCCCGGCCCCTAAGGGAAAAAAAGAGACATCAGCGTTAGTGAGCGAATGCTAAGACATTACCTGAACGCTCATTAAAGACTTACCTGATATCTACTGGAACTGCACCTCCCACTACGGGTTGGTGCCATATCTCCGGCATTTCCGAACACCGGCCCCTATGGGGAAAAAAGACACAAGGATTAGTGCATTAATGCAAGGACACTAAAGGAACCTCTCATCAAACAACTCACCTGAGTTTCCTTCGTCGGTTCCATTGCTCATCTCGGAATCTTTGTTCTGCACCTGAAATAGAGACAACGGACAATTATTATTTTGGGCTCATACTTATAAACAGAATTCTCACAGTATTTTACCGGGAAGGTCAAGCAAACTTGAACTCTCTACAATCCAAGATCCAGTGAAGTAACTGGATTACAACGCGCCCCTGCATCAGAAGCAGGATGGAGAGCTCGTCCTTTCAGACCCTAAGGTGAGACTTCACGGGGAATCGCAGAAGGGTTTCGTGGAGGGTGAGAAGGGAGTGGGAGGCTTACACATTATCCCGCAGATTGTTAATACTCCCTTTTCACACACAGAAGGATATTTCTGCGAGCCAGACAAGCCAGATTTGAGGGTCCGGTCATGTCCATCTTCCGAGTCCTGCGCTTCACCATAGAAGAGGCAACAGCACTCCAAACCAGGCCTGCGCCTCCGTGGGAGTCAGGTGAGCGTAACAGCCCATTAATAGGGGAGTTGTGCGACTACTCTAGGGCAAGACGGCAGACATCATGGTTTGGTAGGAATAGCCTGTTTTGCACGAAGGGTAAACCGTCCACAATGACTGGATCCCACTCTCGTACTTGTTCAGGATGAAGTGAAACCCACTGACAGATTGTTGTTAACATACAAGCAGGAGGGGTACAGAGGCATATAACGCGTTTCTTGTCAATTACTGTCTCGGGAAAGCCGGGAAGCGATTCACCTCCCGGTAGACGCGAGAGGGCGTCTGCTTTGCCATGGGTAGAGCCGGGACGATGCTTAATGATGAAATCATAGGAGGAGAAGAAGAGGTGCCATCGGACCTGATGCTATTGGCACATTTTAGGGCCGCTAGATCCTGCAGATTACGGTGGTCTGTAAACACTGTAATCTGATGTTTGGCTCCCAACAAATGGTGTCTCCAGGTTTGGAATGCGTCTTTAACCGCCAGGAGCTCTTTCTCAGTTACTGTATAATGGGCTTCGGTGGTCGTGAACTTGCGGGAGTGATAGGCCACAGGATGAAGGAGACTGGTGGCAGGTCAGGTCTGTGACAGGACGGCACCCAAGGCATAACAGGATGTGTCTGCTTCTACCACAAATGGCAGCTCCTCGTTTGGGTGCTGTAGTATAGGGGCTGTGGTGAAGGCGGTCTTTAATGCCATAAAAGCATCTTGTTGTGCATGGGACCAGACAAAGGGTATACGAGGGCTGGTAAGTCTGGTTAATGGTGCGGTGATGGTTGAGAAACCTGCTATAAAACGGCAATAAAAGTTTGCAAAGCCTAGAAAAGATTGCAGTGTTTTAACCGTAGTGGGAGCGGGCCAATCGAGCAGTGTGCGAACATTGGTGGTATTCATAGAAAGCCCCTCAGAAGTGATAGCCCAGGAAGTCTACAGCCGTAGTGTGGAACAAACATTTCTCAGGTTTTGCGAAAAAGAGCGTTCTTTTTCAGCTGTGACAACACTTCTCGGACATGTACTATGTGTTCTTGCATGGAAGGGGAGAATGTCATCCAGGTATACGACAAATAAAAACATCTATAATGTTGTGAAACAAGTCATTTATGTATCTTTGGAACATTGCTGGGGCGTTGCACAGGCCGAAAAGCATAGCTGTGTATTCATATAAATAACAAGGGGGGTCCTGGGAGACTCTCTGCCAGACATTAGTCCTCGTTACAAGACCCTTACCCAGAGTGTTTAGCTCACTATCTTTCACAGAGGAGAAATATCCCAAACATATCAGTCTTTATCCTTCCCTGGGGCAGTCCAGCACCAAAATGCTAGGCTATTCTCCTCTGAACAAGAGTACCAACAGCAAACCCAGACACGTGTTTCGGTCTGGTTGAACCTCATCAGTAGGGTATAGCTGTGCCTCTCTAAGAATAGTGAGCAAGGGGTCCACGTCTGGATTCCCCTAGTAACTTAGGGTGAGACCCAAAGTTACTTAAAATATGCAAATAACAAGGGGGGTCCTGGGAGACTCTCTGCCAGACATTAGTCCTGGCTACAAGAGCCTTACTCAGAGTCTTTAGCTCACTATCTTTCACAGAGGAGAAATATCCCAAACATATCAGTCTTTGTCCTGCCCTGGGGCAGTCCAGCACCAAAATGCTAGGCAATTCTCCTCTGAACAAGAGTACCAACAGCAACCCCAGACACGTGTTTCAGTCTGGTTGAACCTCATCAGTAGGGTGTAGCTGTGCCTCTCTAATACTAGTGAGCAAGGGGTCCACGTCTGGATTCCCCTAGTAACTTAGGGTGAGACCCAAAGTTACTTAAAATATGCAAATAACAAGGGGGGTCTTGGGAGACTCTCTGCCAGACATTAGTCCTGGTTACAAGAGCCTTACCCAGAGTCTTTAGCTCACTATCTTTCACAGAGGAGAAATATCCCAAACATATCAGTCTTTGTCCTGCCCTGGGGCAGTCCAGCACCGAAATGCTAGGCAATTCTCCTCTGAACAAGAGTACCAACAGCAACCTGAAAGTGAACGTCTCCCAAAAAGGCATTTAAAACTCCACAATGAGAGTCAATAATGGACTCACCCCAGCAGGAAATGAGACCAAGACCAAGTGCGGGTGAGAGTTGAAAGGCTTCATCTAAATCAATATAGGGCATGCAAAGGAATCTGCAAACTCTGAGAGCGCTCTGTCTGACAATAGCAAAGACAGTCATATTTATTACAGAAACACGTAATGGATTAGGTAAGCTATAGGGGGCACATAGTCATGGGGATTGGGTGGTGAAGACTAGCTTTTATGTACAATGTAGGTGCGGCGATCCATGATTGGTGGAAATCCACGTGGTGGCATCGTTGGGTGTTTGGGTCAGCTGGGCTCATCGGGGTGGAGTATCAGGTCACAAGCTTTCCATGTGGATACATTGCTGATGCACTAACATTTTGCCCTTGTGGCCACGCACTCACATTCATCACTACTTTCTGTGTCAGTTTAGCCTATAAATCCTACAAATCATTAATCTAATACCATAAAAGAGACAGAGAGAAACAGTCTATAACTCTGGGCATCCTCAATACATCATTATAAAATTGCTGGTACAAAGGACCCAGTATCATGAGTCCAGGTGTCTTATCAGGGGGAACGGGTTAGGGTACCTTCATCACTTTGGTTTGTTAGATGTAGTAAGAGACAGCTTTATGATATGTTAGTACAAGGGTGAATGACTACCTCTGTGGTCAGTCGAGGGTGGGGTGAACCGGGGTACCATTGGGTCAGAGGGGCACACGGCTGGCACTTCAAAAGGCGGTGGGCTGCGGGGCTGTGTTGTTCCAGGGCATGGCGGTACGGGGTGATTTTATGGTGGCATCAGGTGTCAGGGGGCATGGGGGAAGGGGAATACCCGGTGTGGATTAAACAGGAATGCGGGGAGGTGTAGCTGTATTATTCTAACATCAGTGAAACAAGGACCTTCAAACCTCAACCGGGCCTTGGAGGAAGGGAGGCGGGAGTTGAATACGCGGCTCGCTAGCAGGAGGGGGAGATGGCCTTGTAGTTTCTCGTGGGTTTACATTTATTAAGTAGCATGCACATCATTATAGAGACGGAAAACTGAGGCATGTCAATACAATTGCATGTTTACATATATGCATTCATCTATGGATATTTTGTGGGCACTATCTATTCTACACTTCCTCGTGGTTCATAAGTACTGTGTTTACAGAATCAATAGAAGTGCCTTTCATTAACATCACATGATTCGCAGTTCTTCATTCCGTTGCGGGGACACATGGGGGAAGTTAGCATAGGACGTGAGGTAGAACGAAGTTGGTGTATACGTACAAATTACAATGTTACCTTTGTAATTGGACTGATGTATATTCTTAAGGGTGAAAAACAATTACTACAAACAACATCTCATTTGTCAACAGGTGGGGCGTGTTATGGCTGGTATATGTTTTTAACACTTAAAAACATATCATAGATAGGGATTTTGTACATTGCCTTGTGAATATCGTGCAGTAACAATAACCTTCGGTCGGTGACAATAGGTTCGAATAGGCATATGTTGGACAACTTTTGCATGTAGGTATCTGGGGTGGGCAAGGGTCGTCCCTTTTAATTATAACACCCATTTTAATATGAACAATCAACATTATGAGTTTTGAGCCTTCTTGCAAATGGCTTAGCAGCATGGGTAAGACTGGGTGGCACACCAGTTCAACATTCAGGTTTAACACTTCAAAAAACGGCGAGCAGGGTAGGGGATTAGGCACAACATATATCGTGAGTGTGGGGGTCTGCAAGGGGTCAAGGCATGTTTGATAGGGACAGCTTTGTTTTCGCCCAGACCTCTACTTGTGCTCCGTTCACCATCAGGGCAATCATGTACTGCGGAAGATAAATGATACAGTGTTTGTTCTGTTACTTGTTCGCGCCTAGTTGCTTGTGAGAGCAGGCCTTCAGTGGAGCCGCCATGGGGAGGAGGCTTGGGGGAAGTGTGGGGTCGCTGTGTGCGATCAAATGGAGGAGAGCTGCAGTTCTGCAGGCTTTTTATTCTGCAAAGGCCTGAGTTAGTGTATTCAAAATGGAGTCTAAGTGCATTACAAAATGGATTCTATATCATGCTACAAGGTGAGCAGTGCAGTCTCATGCGTCGGCCAGCAGCCATCCTGTATCCCGGGCCCAGGCGCATGGGTGGCTGTCAACAAGTCATAAGTCTCACGTAGGAGAGGGATGTAGGGGAGGGGGGTCTAAAAGACCTTTCCTCCCATACATTTCCCCCCTTTCGTTACTTAAGTAACGAATATTGTAACTCACCCAACCTTCTTTGTTCCTTTTCATCAGCTACAGCTTCGTCCCATGCTGGCGTTCCTTCTATTGGCATCCAGGCTCTACATCCTCCCCGGAGACTTTGTCCCGCTCTGGCATATTCATCAGGGGTGCAGGTCATATATATACATACCCGTCCCCCTCCAAGTCTACCCATACCTCCTTATACCATTGTCGTTCCAGGGGCTTTCTTACTGTGGTGTGGTACAATCGATCCACTATATCCCCGTCATAGTACAATGCTACCATTCTATATTTGGGTTCAGGCTCCTCACCTTTTTGTACCTGTGCTTCCTGTGTACCTTGTGCTGCTCCTCTAGCATTGCCTATTGTCACCATCATCATTGCACCATTAGGTACTGCGTTTGCGCAGCATCGAAGACCTAGCTGGCACACACAAATAATCAAGAGAAAAAATGATGGGTATCAGCATTTTAACAGCCAGTCCAAGCCAAGAGGGTACCCATGAAAAAATGTTGTCAAACCAAGAGCTCGGCTCCGCACCTCCTTCCTTCTTCATCCGGTTGGCCAGGTTGTGCACTACTGTGATAACGTGAGACAGTGGTCCATTGTCCGCGTTCACAGAAGACATGAACGTGCAACAGGCACTCCCGATTTTTCGTCAAACACCTCCATCCATTGCCATTAACAGGTCTAGGACATACCTGTTCTGCATTGTCAATAGCCGCATGGCCCTTAGCTCCACCTTCATTACGTTGAATCCTTCTTCAGTGTCTTTGGCCAGTTGGATCAGCTCCCAGCGCGTGATTTGAAGCCATTTTGCGTTGGCTCGCTCTTGGATGCTGGGGACGAGGGAAGCAAAGAATGTTTCAGCGGAGTTAAAGAGCCGGAACCTGTTTGGAATTTGCACCAAAAGTTCTGTGGAGGCCTTGGATATGTAATTGGATGACCTCCATTTTCTGGATAACGGGCTTTGCACATTGTCCTCGGATAGGGCATATATTGGCGTCTCGTCTGTTGGTTGTGGGTGTTCTGGGGCCCGGACGGCTTGCAGTCCCTTTCCCCCTTCGATATGACTTTCCGGAACCGCCATCAGGGCAGAGTGCAGCGTTGCCAACGAACACGTGCCCTTCCAGGATTGTGTAAGGTGCAAGTATGCCTGTTTATCACAGACCCAGTAAGTATCCATCAGGACGGCTGTCCCTTTCTTCATATCTGGAATGATGAGTGTTTTGTTACAGTTCTTGTTTGTGCCCATGTTACTTTTCCCTTCACTGAGGAAGCACAGTTCATATGTAATTTCTTTTTGCAGTTTGAAGGGTTTTTTCAGGGCTGTGACCCAGGTGAGCTTTGTGATGTGCTCGGCCCATACTGGTGCGCATGTTTTCTCGACCCATTGCAGTTTTTCTGTCGCCAACGCTCGTAGTGCTTCTGCTTTGCATGTCACTTGTTCTTCCTTCCATTTGTTCTCTGAAAACAGTGTACCTTTAATTACCAAAAAAGGTTCTTTCAAGCATATCACTCCTTTAGGTCTTGAGTAGCACATTTTTTCATTCTGCAGCATTTTTAAAAGAGACTGTGTGTGCCTGAAAGGTGTTCTTTATTCTACATAGGGTGAGATGAAGGAGACACTAGGCGTCAGCAAGAGGCAGTTCTTGGGGCAGGAGCACCTTAGGGGTACCTGAGGCATGGGGTATCAGAGAGCATACGTAACAGCTCTCGTTGGTTGTTTGTTTGTCAGTGGACTCATGTCTACATACCATTTCTTTGATTGATGCAGGTGCCTGGGGTCTTCCATTGTGTCTAGCCCTAGCCCGGAGTACTCGTCATAATTTCTCCTCCCAACCTCCCTCCTTCTCCTATTGCTTCAGGGGTGTACTCTCACATGTTCTACTGTACATTGTATTGGAGTGGCTTCTCCCGCCCCCCTCTTTTCCCACTCGTTATACAGGGCAAGGAACCTTTCGGTTATTTCCGCATTACCTCCTTTTATGCTTGTGGGGGAATCATATCCTATGGATGTTTCAAACGTTGGTGTGACAGTGGTGGTTGTGACATCATATAACCAGGATAAAACAGAAGGATTTCGATCATTTAACTAAAAAAAACTGAATTCAGAGGTGTTGTGTGTGAGAGAGTAACATTTCAATAATCCATTATCAACATTATGTACATCACAGTAGTAATTCATTTGATAATTCTCATTCTTTTTACATCTGTACTGGCAGGAAAATGTTTTTTTTTTAATCACGTCTGTGTTTCCTCCTCTCCTACATCTCCCTCTTGTCCTTGCGTAACACTATCGTAAGCCTTTCGTATGTCTGTTAAATGTATCCAATATCTCAGGCCCTTTACCTTAACTGCTGTCGGTGTACAATACACTACCTCGTATGGGCCATGAAATCTTGGAGCATTGCACCTACGAATGAAACTACTCACGTCTACAATCTCCCCTGGCATCAACTGACCTGTTGGGTTGTCTACTGCAGGTGTTGTTTCATTACATTCCTCGCGTGTGAATGGGGGTGCTAGTTGTTTTGCTATCATATGGGCTGCCTTTGTCAGCTTTGTCAAGTATTCATTGAATTCTTCTCCTAACACTGTAGCGCTTCTGTGGGCGTCTGAACGTCTGCGGAGTGGAGAATTTGCAGTGTGCATGCGCCTTCCTGTCACTATTTCATGGGGGACACGTGGTGGTCCTTGCTGGGTTGATTTCTCAACTCAAACAAGGCCAGAGGCAAGCAGTACACCCAATTTTTCTTGAGTGTAAAACACAACTTTGACAACCTCCTCTTAAGGAGGCTGTTGATCTTCTCAACCATGCCATTACTTTGCGGGTGATAAATAGTGCACAGTTTATGCTTAATTCCCAGCAGGGCAGTAATTTCTTTGAACAGATCATTCACAAAATGTGTGCCATTATCAGATCGAATTACGTCACAAATTTCCCAGCGCGGGAACACATTCCGCACTAAAAACTTTGCAGCACACTTTGCATCCGGGTGGGCACACAGGCCTGCCTCTACCCATCTTGAAAATGGCCAAACCCAAACCACCACTATCATGTAACGTGACCCATTGCACCTTTCTCCCATGTCTGCATAATCAATATGCAGCTCCCTAAAGGGGCCTGTTGGCTTGGGCAATGTTTCTTGCAATGTTCTCAATGTCATTCCTGAATTGAATATTTGGCAGGTTGTACATTCCATTGCAAGTTTTAAAAGTTGTTCCTGCAACCCTGGGATAAACCAACTCTCTTGTATCTCTGCAGCAATGTGCTGTTTTGCATTGTGAGCTGGAAAGTGAAGCTGTTGGAACACTATATCTAGTAGCTTGCGGGGCATGACTACTTTACCAATATTGTTCTGGCGCCAAAGGAGGTCCGTGGACGACTGACTGCACCCTCATTTCTCCCATAGCTCCTTCTCCTCATCTAACGCCCCATTTTGTAGTTCTAAAATTTGAGATATGGGCATTGAGGAATACCCATCTGGGCGAACCTCTTCCATACTTTTCTGTATCAAGTACTCACCTGTTCTCTCTTTTGTCAAGTCTGACGCTTCCTTTGCAGCAGCGTCTGCTGCCGCGTTTCCCAAAGAGATGACGTCAGTATTGTTTGTATGGGCCCGGCATTTGACTATAGCCACAACGGTGGGTTCCTTCAGCGCCTCTATCAATTCTTTAAGTAACTCCACGTGTTGTACAGGGGACCCATCAGCTCTGTTAAATCCTCTTCACCCCGATCTGTCCAACCCCCCGTGTACTGTAGTAGTCATGTAGGCTGAGTCTGTATAGATTGTAACCGCACATCCCTTGGCTGCATGTAAGGCTTCAATGAGTGCCACTAGCTCTGCTGCTTGTGCTGAGTAATGGGCCGGTAATCTTTGCTGGACGAGCACTTCATACTCATCTTTCTCTAATCTCATGACAGCTATTCCCACATGCTTTTCTCCTGTTTCTGAGTTTAGTGATGCTGACTCGTCTATGAAGTAAACTTCTCCTTCGACTAATGCATTTTCATTTACTGTGGGCATGTCCCCGTCCTCTCTTCTGTATGTTGCACAATCATGAGCTTGCATGTCTTCCACTGTGCATGCTTCTGTGATGAATGTGGCAGGTTTAACTGTTTTGCATCTCACTATGTGTTTGTTGGTACTGGACAGAATGATTTCATATGCGGTGGCTCTCTGGGTTGTTAATGTGCTTTTTGATCTTCCTAATATGGCGAATAATGAATGTTCCACAAACAGTGTCACAGAACACCCCATCACAATTGTTGCACTTTTTTCAATCGCGAACGCTGCGGCTGCGAGAGATTGCTCGCAGGCGAAGTGTCCTTGCATCACTGCATCCAGCGTTCCACTGTAATAGGCCAATGGTTTGTGCCCCAGAGATGTTTTTTGTGTCAAGACTGCCACCATGAGTGTCCCGTTGCAATGTGAAAATAAATAAAACTTGCGTTCATAATCAGGGTTCGCGAGTACTGGTGCTGTTGATATTAGCTCTTTGAGTGTGGTGAATGCTTCATCTATTTCTGCTGTCCATTGTTTATGTTTATGTTTATTAATTTTATACAGCGCTTTATACCAAAGCGCTTTACAATAAAACAACAAGATACAATAATGGAGAAGCAAGTTAACAAACATGAGACAAACCAGCGTAACAATATGTAGAACAATTTCCTTGGATATAGGAGATGAGGGAAAGTGAGAAGGAAGGGAGAGAAGGGAAGGGGATAAGTTCAGTTATGTGATATAAGTCAAGTGGCAGTGAGAGGAAGGGAAGGGGAGGTATAGGGGTGGGGGAGAAGGGAGGAGAAAGATAGGAGGTCAAGGGGGGGAGTGGAGAAGAAGGGCTTTCAAGGATGTGCGGAAGGAGGTGTAAGTGGGAGTGGAGCGGATAGAGAGAGGTAAGGCGTTCCAATGTAAGGGGGCCAGAAGCTGGAAGGAGCGGAAGCGGGAAGCATCACAAGGAGACGGGGGTACAGTAAGTAGAAAGTGGTCAGCGGAGCAGAGAGGGCGAGAGGGAGTGTAAAAGGAGAGGAGAGAAGAGAGATAAGGGGGGGCAAGGTCATGGAGAGATTTGAAGACCAAGCAGAGAAATTGATATTTAAGTTGGGAGGGGAAGGGAAGCCAGCCGAGTTGAGAAAGTGAGGAGGAAATAGAGTTGCGGGGGTCTAGGAGGCAGAGAGTACGAATAGAGGAGTGGTAGATGGACTTGAGGGGGGTCAGATGAGAGGTAGGGAGTCCAAAGAGAAGAGAGGAACAGTAGAAGAGTCGGGAGAAGATGAGTGAAGAGACTAAGAGTTTAGAAGCGTGGAAAGTGAGAGAGGACCTGATCTTGCGGATGTTGTAGATGTCACTGTTAGGGAGAATTCTCTGTTTAGGCTGAATTTCCTAACCTAGTGAGTCCCCCAGCAGCTTTGCTGGATTTCTGGAGTTTGTTTTTTTCCATCCTGCCAAGAGAGAGACTCTTTTCCTCCCAATCTTGGACATGAATGTGTGTAATTCCTTTTGACTGTCAATGTGTTCTATGGGCTATGGGGTCTTTTACTCCATAGGGTCTCATGCATTTTGCTATGTGTGTTACAATGCACCCTCCGTGCCGTAACACTGGGGCGTCCTAGCGGACCCCCACCATAGACTCCATACCCGGGGACTGACTACTGTCTCCCAGGGCATGTAAAGTCACCATTGGCTTTACTAGACCTAAATTTACTAACAGAACTAGTACAAACCATCCTATTGTGGACGTACTAGTAGGAGTAATTCGATTACTCCTGGGTCTGTTATTCGAGGGGGCACTGTCCCGTCCCCCCTCGTCGAGTTTTGGCTGGTGGCAGTGGAAACTACTTGTTATATTCGGCCCCGAATATAACCCTATGGGATTCGTCCCATTGTTGGAGGTTAATACTTTTTTTCGTTAATCACTAACATACCACTGGTTTATTTATCTTAAATAAATCTATCGGTTGGTATTTTCTGCCAGAACTCGGTTTTTAAAATGGCGTCTGAATTTGTCTCTGTGACTCCTAAACCAAAGGTTGAGCCCTTTGTTCCACTTTTGGCGGGCCTCTACACAGAGGCCCTCCAAAGTGGTGCCATTCTGTCTGGGTTACCACAGGGATGTTGGAGGGGGTTTAGGCACCCTGGACTGAGTTGCCTTGCCAACTCCAGTCGCACTCTGGTGTGATTGGCCCAAGTGGTGAGCCACACCGCTCACCACTTAGCGTGTTTTGTTTGACAGCTAGGCTGAATGAATGGGGGTTTTCTGCATAAAAGCAGGGCTTTTGGGACTGGATCTTCAGAAGTCGCCACAGGACCTAAGAATCCGACGAGGGTAAAGCTGAGCCGACCTGCAACGACGACACCTCCGGTGGAGCCCTGTGGAACCGACTCACCACTTCCTGACGACAGAGGAGATCTCCCCGCCGGAGAGTCTCTTCCCCTGACTGGTGGGAACAACCAGTCCCCTTTGCTTTTTCTTCGCTTCAGGACGCAGTGGTCGAATTGCCCGTGCAGAGCACAGCGGCAACCGGATAGCCACTACCCCTGCACCGCGACCAAAAGGTGGTGCCTTGTGACGGAGCACTCTGCGGCTGGTCTCTTCCCTGGTGGTGCACCGATCTTCACTTTCCTTTGACGACAAGATCATCTCTTCTCTTGGCAAAGACCCGACGTGCATCCACCACCAGGAACAACTGCCCCTGCCGGAGCTGTCTCTCCACAAACAAGGTACTGTGTCCGCCTGGCTTCCCTTGTTGCCGGATAGAGTGAGGTGTCTTAATCCTCGCCTCTCCATTGGGTCGCCTCCAAGCGTCTGTAACGTTTTGTTCTGAACTGGTCCAATGTGTCTATAACAATTTGCGACAAAGACTCGAAGCGCATTTCCACTGAGATACTTTTTGGGACATATCGCCTTGCCTCTCTCCGAGTGGGCCTGGCCTCTGAACTTTGGGATCTACAGTAGTCCCTGCCTTCTTGCCTTGCATTTGTTCTTAAAAGTATTGGTATCGAGTTGATTTCTTAACCCGCCTTTTCTCTCCCCCCCTAACGAATACTAGAGTGCCATCTAGGTTAAAGCATACACCTCTGTCTGCAAATAAGTGATGCCGTTGAACCTAGACTTGTCGAACTATTGTTAGGGGGATTGATATTTTTCATTATAGTAATTGTGATTGAAATCGTTTGCCGTATTGAGTGCCAGAGTGTTTTCTATGGATGTGTTCTTATGAATAAATAACTATATATCTTTACATCGAAGCCTTGTTGCGTGTTTGCTTGTCTTACTGTGTAAATTGCCCTATTTTGTATACTCCACATACTGGCTAACTCTTCTTGAGGGAACTCTGACTGCTCAGCCACAGCTACCAAGTGAATCTGTGTGGTACACACTGCTACCAAGTGGGTTTACTGCCAAACACCTGTAGTCCTAAATCTTTTGCAGTGATCCCAGAGGGAACTGCACAGGTTTCTGCCTAACACTGGTGTACAGCGGTGGGATTTGTATCGAGTATACAGTCTAGAGTGCTTTTCGACACTTTAGGATAACTAACCACAAAGCTTAGCACTAAAAAGCAACTTTCAAAAACATGTCTACTATGGAAGTTTACAGTCAAGAATCCTTGTCAGGTGAAAATACTGAGAGTTTACGAGCCCTCTGTAGACAAGAGAATCTTTCTGTAAGAGGCAAGAAGTTAGAACTGATAGCGAGATTGCTGGCGAACCAAAGTCTGGGTACTGGTTCAGAGGAACCAACTTCTCCAGCAAATGTAGATAACAGTAATGGTGTTGATCTAAATCAAAGTGATGATCGTGATGAAGAGGAAGGAGAGGCTAACAGAACTGTCTCCCCTGCTCCTCTACCTGCCTTACCAGCTGTACCTACGGGGCCCATACCAGGTCCCACATGTATTTTGAACTTGAAAAAATGAAGCTCGAATTAGAATACAAACGGTTTTTGGCTCAATCTGAAAGAAACCAAGAGCTCGAGTTCAGACGGATGAATGCCCAGGCTGAGCAGAAGCAAGCTGAGTTAGGGCTCAGAGAAATAGAACTTAATCACGAGTTAGAGATGAAAAAGTTGTCTGTGGAAAATGCTTCTCTCTCCTCTGGTTCCTCTAGAAGCTCCAGTCCCAAAAGACCATGGATGCCGAAGGAATTAGTGGGTATGTATGAACCGAGATTGGATGTTTTGGATTGGTTGAAGCTGTTTGAGTACAATCATGGGCTCCAGGACATCACCGGGAATGATTTACTTCCCTGGTTGTTCTCTAGGCTCCCCCCCTGTTGCGACTGATGTGGTAATGGAGTTGGCGGAGGCGGATAAAACGGATTACGAAAGTGTAAAACTAGCTTTGATAGCTAGATTCGGGAAGACCCCTTCCCAGTATCTTAAGAGGTTTAGAACCCTCAAAAAGCATGATGGTACCCCTTGGGCTACCTGGGTGAGTGAAGGGTTGAAAAACTTAAAGGGATGGATTAAGGGTTACAAAGTGAACACTTACGAGGGTATGAAGAATCTTTTTATGTTGGAGTCTATTTATGATGCCTGTTCTCCTGAGCTCAGACAGCACTTGGCTGATTCGAAGGAATTGGATTCCAGGAAGCTAGCTAAGGCTGCTGACTTGTGGGTTGCCAACAGGGCTACTCATAAGGATTCTGGGGCAACTCAGAAAAAGGACGAGGGAAAACAGCCTAAGAAAGACTCAAAAGAGAATTTGAATAACTCAAATTCCAAAGAGGGCCCCAAACAAAACCAGAAGGGTAAGCCACAAGGAAAACCGCAGCAGAATAGTGTGTCTTCTGGTGCCAAACCGGAAGGAGGCCAGATCAAGCCACCATTCCAGAAAGCATTCGGGAAATGCTTTGTTTGTGGCTGGAAAGACCACGTGAAAGGAGATCCCAGATGTAAGGGTAAACCTTCAGGGGTCCAGCTTGTCTCCTTAGCCTTCGCTCCAGATGAGGAAGTCCAAATGGCAAGTGGAAACTTTCTACTGCTAGCTGATGAACCCATTGGCGTCTCAGCCAGCGTTTCTTTAGTATCTCTGGGGTTGCGGGAACAACATAATTTAGACGTCTATAATTCTATCCCCGATAATACTAAAGAGTATTATAAGGACAGTGTCCAGGTGAATGGTCAGGAGACTCCTGCCATTAGGGACACTGGGGCCAGCATAACTGTGGTGGATAAATCGTTTTTTCAAGCTGACGATGTTGCTAAGGCACCCAAACGCCTCACCAAGTTAGATGGAGGGCCTGTGCAGATGCTTCCCCAATTACCAGTTCTCATCCGGTGTAACGACATGACTGTGAAGATACCTGTCAGCATACAGAGTGAGGTGCCAGGACGCGTTCTGTTGGGTAACGATTTAAAAACTCTCGGAGTTGTATCGCACACCCCCAGACCTCCTAGTAAACGGTTACAGGAGCTAACCAGACCTGCAAGAGAGACCATGCGTGGTACTCTCACGGAGATGATGAAGAAAGAAATCACTCCTGCTCCACTGGAATTGTCGGCCGCTGTCTCAAAGAAATCAGAAGTAAAAGGGAAACCTAAGACTTCTACCCCGAAACCAGCAGCCAGCATTCCAGCGCAGCCAACAAGGACTTCCCTGTGGTTGTCCAAAGTTACACCCGTAACTCCACCTCCAGCTGAGGCTGAGGAAGAGCTAATGGAAGGCCCGGAACTCATTGGAGATCTGGATCCTGTTGACCATCCTGAGCTGCAGTCTTTACTGGCAGAAGGTGGACCCAGCAGGGCAGACTTCAGTAAGGGACAGAGAGAATGTCCAACTCTGGAAGGTCTTCGCCACCAGGCAGAAGCTCAGGCTGAAGGGCAAGAGCCTGGGAAATACAGGTTGCACAGGGAGGATGGCCTCTTCTACAGTGAACCGACCGAGTCTGCACCTGGAGACTACAAACGACTTGTAGTACCCCAAGAGACCAGACCACAGTTCTTGCAGTTAGCCCACGAGATTCCTTTGGCTGGTCACTTGAGTTTCAAGAAGACTAAGCAAAGGCTCTCTCTCTACTTTTATTGGCCAAAGATGGGGGCCGAAGTAGAAAAACACTGCAGGAGCTGCCACACCTGCCAGACCTCTGGTAAGGTTGGCTCCAAGAATGTGGCACCTTTTAGTGCCTCTCCCAGTTGTGGGAGTCCCATTTGAGAGAGCAGGGATTGACATCGTTGGTCCCCTTGATCCTCCAACCTCCACAGGCAACAGGTTTATACTTGTTGTAGTAGACCATGCTACTAGGTATCCTGAGGCAATTCCTATGAGGACTGTTACAGCTCCGGCTGTGGCTAAGGCCCTCCTTGGTATTTTTACCAGGGTCGGGTTTCCTAAGGAAGTAATCTCTGACAGGGGGTCGAACTTTATGTCCCACTACATGAAAGCCATGTGGAAAACCTGTGGAGGTACTTACAAGTTCTCAACGGCTTACCACCCACAAACCAATGGGTTGGTAGAACGGTTCAACCGAACCATGAAGAGCATGATAGGTGCTTTAGAGGAACCCCTTAAGCGTAAGTGGGACCTTCTACTGCCGTGCCTTCTATTTGCTTATAGAGAAGTCCCTCAGGAGGGAGTAGGTTATTCTCCCTTTGAGCTTCTCTATGGTCATCCCGTCAGAGGTCCATTGGCCCTGATTAAGGAGGGGTTGGAGAGTGCTCCTTCCCCCAAGCCAGTCAGAGTGACTGACTACGTGATAGGTCTCGGAGGAGAATGTCGCACATGATGACAGAAGCAAGCGATAACTTGAAAGCTGGACAAGCATTGGTCAAGCACTGGCACGATCAAAAGGCTAACATGGTTGAGTTTGCTCAAGACCAGCTCGTTCTCGTTATGATCCCAACAAGGCAGAGGGCCTTGCAAGATAAATGGATGGGACCCTTCAGAGTTGTGGGTAAACTCGGAGAGGTCAACTATCTGGTGGACTTGGGCAATCCCAAGGAGGCTCCGACAGTCTTCCACACCAACCGACTTAAAGCGTATGTCTCAAGACCTGATGTAGGAGCGTTGCTTCTCGCATCATCCGAGGAAGAAGAAGAGAGTGAAGCTCTTCCGGATCTCCTCAGAGGCTTACCTTTAGACGAAAACATTGAAGGAGTAAATCTCTCTTCAAATCTGATACCCGAGCAACAAGAAGAGTGCAAATCTATGTTGAATCAGTTTGCCTCTCTGTTCTCGCTTGCACCAGGCTTGACCCCTTGGGGCCAGCACGATATACTCACTGGTGACTGTCTGCCTGTCAAAAGAAGAGGATACCGAATGTCAGAAAACGTACGAACCCACATCAAAGGAGAGTTCAACAAGATGCTTGATCTCGGGGTAATAGAGCCCTCTACTAGTCCATGTTCTAGCCCAGTTGTGTTAGTACCAAAGGCCGGATCTAAAGAACTTAGATTCTGCATGGATTATAGAGCTCTTAATGCAGTCACCAAGACTGATGCCCACCCTTTGCCAAGAACAGATGAGTTGGTGGACAAACTTGGCGCAGCCAAGTTCTTCAGCACATTTGACTTGATGTCAGGCTATTGGCCAATAGCCCTGACAGACCATGCCAAGGAGAAAACTGCATTTTCTACCCCCGTTGGCTTATACCAGTTTAAGGTAATGCCTTCCGGATTGAAGAATGCACCTGCTACATTTCAACGGATGGTAAACCAGGTTCTGAATGGGATGGAGGACTTCTGCATGGCATACTTGGATGACATCGCAGTGTTCAGCAATTCCTGGGAAGAACATGTAACCCACCTGAGAGATGTTTTGCAGGCTCTTGGACGAGCCAATCTGACCATAAAGGCGAGTAAATGCCAAATTGGACAGAGTAAGGTAGTCTATCTTGGACATGAGGTAGGAGGTGGAGAAATAAGGCCTTTGCTTAGTAAAATTGAAGCTGTGCAAAATTGGACAACACCTACTACTCAGACCCAAGTGAGAGCCTTCCTAGGCCTCACTGGGTATTACAGGAATTTCATCGAGAACTATGGGACCATAGCTTCTCCACTGAATGTCATCTCCTCGCCCAAATTTCCTAAAAAGGTTAGATGGAACGAGGAGTGCAATCAGGCCTTTGAAAACCTGAAAAAGGCTCTTTGCCAAGCCCCAGTCCTCAGAGCTCCTGATTACCGCCAAACTTTCATTGTGCAGACAGATGCTTCAAATGTAGGAATAGGTGCCGTACTCAGTCAACTGGATGGGAAAGGTAGGGAGCACCCCGTTTGCTTCATCAGCTGCAAGCTGAAGGATCCTGAAACAAGGTGGGCAACAATCGAAAGAGAGTGCTTTGCTATCGTGTGGGCCCAGAAGAAGTTTAGGCCATACTTGTATGGTTCTACTTTCGTCATTCAGACTGACCACCAACCCTTGAGATGGTTAATGCAAATGAAAGGGGAAAACCCAAAACTACTGAGATGGTCGATCTGCCTGCAAGGGTTTGATTTCACCATTGAGCACAGGTCAGGGTGTCACCACCAAAATGCTGATGGTCTCTCTAGGATGTATGTCATCGACTAGAGGTATGAGATTCATCCAGGCGTGGATTAAATCCTCCTGTTCCTTAGCCTGGGGGGGGCGAGTGTTAGGGAGAATTCTCTGTTTAGGCTGAATTTCCTAACCTAGTGAGTCCCCCAGCAGCTTTGCTGGATTTCTGGTGTTTGTTTTTTTCCATCCTGCCAAGAGTGAGACCCTTTTCCTCCCACTCTTGGACATGAATGTGTGTAATTCCTTTTGACTGTCAATGTGTTCTATGGGCTATGGGGTCTTTTACTCCATAGGGTCTCATACGTTTTGCTATGTGTGTTACAACGCACTCTCCGTGCCGTAACACTGGGGCATCCTAGCGGACCCCCACCATAGACTCCATAGCTGGGGACTGACTACTGTCTCCCCGGGCATGTAAAGTCACCATTGGCTTTACTAGACCTAAGTTTACTAACAGAACTAGTACAAACCATTCTATTGTGGACGTACTAGTAGGAGTAATTCGATTACTCCTGGGTCTGTTATTCGAGGGGGCACTGTCCCGTCCCCCCTCGTAGAGTTTTGACTGGTGGCAGTGGAAACTACTTGTTATATTCGACCCCGAATATAACCCTATGGGATTCTTCCCATTGTTGGAGGTTAATACTTTTTTTCGTTAATCTCTAACATACCACCGGTTTATTTATCTTAAATAAATCTATTGGTTGGTATTTTCTGCCAGAACTCGGTTTTTAAAATGGCTTCTGTGTTCGTCTCTGTGACTCCGAAACCAAAGGTTGAGCCCTTTGTTCCACTTTTGGCGGGCCTCTACACAGAGGCCCTCCAAAGTGGTGCCATTCTGCCTGGGTTACCACAGGGGTGTGGGAGGGGGTTTAGGCACCCTGGAACAAGTTGCCTTGCCAACTCCAGTCGCACTCTGGTGTGATTGGCCCAAGTGGTGAGCCACCCCGCTCACCACTTAGCGTGTTTTGATTGACAGCTAGGCTGAATGAATGGGGGTTTTCTGCATAAAACAGGGCTTTTGGGACTGGATCTTCAGAAGTCGCCACAGGACCTAAGAATCCGACGAGGGTAAAGCTGAGCCGACCTGCAACGACAACACCTCTGGTGGAGCCCTGCGGAACCGACTCACCACTTCCCGACGACAGAGGAGATCTCCCCGCCTGAGAGTCTCTTCCCCTGACTGGTGGGAACAACCAGTCCCCTTTGCTTTTTCTTCGCTTCAGGACGCAGTGGTCGAATTGCTCGTGCAGAGCACAGTGGCAACCGGATAGCCACTACCGCTGCTCCGCGACCAAAAAGTGGTGCCTTGTGACGGATCACTCTGCGGCTGGTCTCTTCCCTGGTGGTGCACCGATCTTCACTTTCCTTTGACGACAAGATCATCTCTTCTCTTGGCAAAGACCCGACGTGCATCCACCACCAGGAATAACTGCCCCTGCCGGAGCTGTCTCTCCACAAACAAGGTACTGTGTCCGCCTGGCTTCCCTTGTTGCCGGATAGAGTGAGGTGTCTTAATCCTCGCCTCTCCATTGGGTCGCCTCCAAGCGTCTGTAACGTTTTGTTCTGAACTGGTCCAATCTGTCTATAACAATTTGCGACAAAGACTCGAAGCGCATTTCCACTGAGATACTTTTTGGGACATATCGCTTTGCCTCTCTCCGAGTGGGCCTGGCCTCTGAACTTTGGGATCTACAGTAGTCCCTGCCTTCTTGCCTTGCATTTGTTCTTAAAAGTATTGGTATCGAGTTGATTTCTTAACCTGCCTTTTCTCTCCCCTCCTAACGAATACTAGAGTGCCATCGAGGTTAAAGCATACACCTCTGTCTGCAAATAAGTGATGCCGTTGAACCTAGACTTGTCGAACTATTGTTAGGGGGATTGATATTTTTCATTATAGTAATTGTGATTGAAATCGTTTGCCGTATTGAGTGCCAGAGTGTTTTCTATAGATGTGTTCTTATAAATAAATAACTATATATCTTTACACCGAAGCCTTGTTGCGTGTTTGCTTGTCTTACTGTGTAAATTGCCCTATTTTGTATACTCCACATACTGCCTAACTCTTCTTGAGGGAAGTCTGACTGCTCAGCCACAGCTACCAAGTGAATCCGTGTGGTACAGACTGCTACCAAGTGGGTTTACTGCCAAACACCTGTAGTCCTAAATCTTTTGCAGTGATCCCAGAGGGAACTGCACAGGTTTCCGCCTAACAGTCACAATAGAACTAAGGGAGGAGGATATCAATCCCCTCTCCCGAACCACAGAAGCCGAATGGATCGACCCTCCCACCGTGGTTGGCATGGGCGCCTGGATTTTTTGAAGTACAGGTAGCCACGTGGCAGCCAATGGAGGGAAGAAGGAGTTAGGGGAAAGGGATGGACTAATAAAGGAAAGGAAGGGAAAACAACAATACATAAACAGCAAAAGCACCCTAGTAACTCCTGACTCTACCCACATAAGGTAGAAGAACATAACATAATTCTCACGAAACACATTGAGCACAATACATGACCTATGAATGTTAGTGAGCATGACTTACAAAGCATGACTTAAAAGTGACACAAAACATCATAAGCCAGCCTTGGAGACACGTAACATCATTGTGTGGTAGCATATACAACATACATATAGCAAGCAATGGTACTGAGACAACAAAAATTCCCCAATTTTGGGTAGGCACAAGGAACATTACATGGAACGGCGCCTTCCCCTTGTGGAGCAAGCATTGTGACTGGGGAATGCAGACTTAGCTGGTTTTTGGTAATTTCTGATTAGCAAATCTTATCCATGACCATTAATTCCGCCAAATGTTCATAGTAGCAAGTAGCACCAATAATACATTTAAGAGTGCACACTTAACTAATGGTCCGGACAACTCCTCATAACGTCCGGACATCAACGAGTGAAGCGTTGCTCAATACATATCACCGCCGCCGCCCAGGAAGAAACAGAACACACACAAAGCACTTAACTGAGTGTCTGGGCGCCTCCTGTGGCTGCCCCGGACCTGAAGAAAGAATGCAGATCACAATTCAGCCAGCGTTCACCGCCGCGGCCCAGGATATGCGTAAACCGCTGCACATGGACAGCGTTTCTATCCTTTAGCTGCGTCGCGTTACCCGTCTCCTCCTCTCACATCGCTGCTCCGCTGCTGCCGCCGCCCGTACTCTCCAACATCAATCATCAGCACCAGAGCACGGGCGGACGGCCGTTAAGAGCACGCCTTCTTAATGCAATTTGCAAGCAGCTGGGTACAGGCGCGCTTACAGGGAACTACACCCTTTCCCTATCCCTGCTGGGAAATGTAGTGTTTTCCTCTATCTAGGCATTACATGTCTTTTCCTGCACCACAACCCCTGATTCCTGACAGTAGAGGTGGTGATGACAGGAACGAGGGGTGAGAGAAATGTGATGGGAGAAGGAAAAGGAGGAGTCTAGGAGGCTGCCAAGATTACGAGCAGAGGTGGAGATAGGGAGATAGGAGGGGGGAAAGTGGATAGAGGGAGGATGAATTAGGGGAAAGAGAGGACTTCCATTGTATGTCTGTGTTTTCTCTCTGCGCTTCCTTGAGTCCCTGCAGTAATGACTTGGTATATCCTGCGCATTCTGATATCCAGGCTCTGCAGTAATTACACATGCCAAGGAATTTCTGCATCTCTTTCACTGTTTTTGGTTTGCTTACTGCTTTGATGGCAGCTACCCTGTCTGGTATGATTCGTTTACCATCCTTTGAGATTACTTGTTCCAAATACAACACTTTTTGTTGGCAGTATTGTCATTTTACTTTGTCTACTTTGTAACCTTTGTGGGCCAACAACGCCAAAAGGATAATAGAATCCTTCCTACACTCATCTTCATTTTTCCCACAAATCAGAAAATCATCCACATAGTGAATAATTGTGCTTTCCGTGGCAACATTTCCTAGATCTTCCTGTAAAATCCTGTTGAATATGCTTGAGCTTTCACAGTACCCCTGGGGCAACCTACAATGTTCGTATCTCTTTCCTCCCAATGTAAATGCTGTCAGATATCGGGACTCTTCAGCTAGTGGTACTGAGAAGAATGCGTTCTTCAAGTCGACCACTGTGAAACAAGATGCATCTTTCGGTATACTGCATAGAATTGATGCAGGGTTGGGGACCAATGGGAATTCTTTCTGTATGACGTCATTGAGTGGGCGTAAGTCTTGGATCATCCTCCAAGCCCCGCCTTTTGCTTTCTTGATGAGGTAAATGCATGTATTGCATGATGAATTTGATGGCACAATTATTCCCTGTGCTAGCAATGCAGTGATCGTTTCTTTTATTCCTTCCTCTGCTTCCCGGGACAGGAGGTACTGTTTTACTTTGGGCAGTAATGCTCCTTGTTTGAGTTTTATCTTAACTGGTGTTACTTCATGCAACAGTCCCACATCATGTGGGCCGGTTGTCCACAGGTCGACCGGCACTGATTGCATGTCACTGTCAAAAAATGAAGGTGGCGCTCCTGCCACTGCCATCAGCTGCACTGGCATCTGTCTTGTCTGTATCATGATATCACAGGGGATTGCTATCTACATTATTATTTCCCCATCACTGTCTGAATCTGTGAAGAGGTCTTTGTCGGATAAATCTTGCAGCACGATGTTTGCATTGATGCACAATACTGTGTGCCACTGGCAGCCGTTTATGTCCATTCCAATAACTGCTATCCTCTGCGCTGATGCCTGTACTGCATGCAAGTCTAATGACATCACTGTTCCTGGCACTATCTCTGGAGGTACTACAGGGCGGAAAACAAATTCTACAGGCACCCTCCACTCCTGGCGCTTCAATTCTGGGACCACTTGTGCTAGTGTTTTCAACACCTGAATAAACATGTTTGGGCCCACTGCCGCATACTTCTGGCGCTGTTGTGCGTGTGTGTATTACCAACATGACTCGTAACGGGCAGATCCCGGTGGTCGAGCAAACTATCCCCCTCTTGGTAAAAGAAATAGTCATGTTGAGCTTGCTGAGGAGGTCCATCCCCAGCAAGTTGATCAGAGATTGTTCATAATATAACAGGGGAGCTCGTACTGTTTTACCCCCCACTGTTACATCCAAGTCTATAGTATAAGGAACTTCGACCACTGCCCCAGAGAACCTCTGCGTCTCCAATTTACGATTAGATAGCGGAAACCCACCTTCCCATAGGCATGACTTTTCAGCTCCCGAATCTACCATAAAAATGAATTGTTTGTTCCCTATCTCCGCCCCTATCAATGGTTCCTCTGATGCATCGAGGGGCGTTGATAGTACTGGATATGCATGTTTTCTCTGTGGGCTCTCCTATGCCGGGTGTCTCGTGGTATCCCCTTGGCTGAAAACCTTTCCTGATACCATGGCCACTCCTCCAAAGGGTGCAGGTGCACCATTTGCTGTTGTGGCAAAAGGGTTGCCCTGTGTGTATGGCATATGCTTGCGGCATTGTGGGTGTTGCTGGACACTATGCATTTGCTCGCTATGTTCCTCTGGGCCCCTCTGAGCTTGCTGTCCTCGTCCCCTTCTGCCGCCCATCGGTAGCCCGTATGGGCTCTCCGGGTGGTGGTGGCCATACTGCTGTTCATTTTGGTAATTATTCATTGGCGTGCTCCTACACTCCCGTGAGAAATGCCACCACCTCCCACAATTCCAACAATTCCCTTGTCCCCCCCTTGGGCCCGGGCCTCCATACCCGCCATGCCCTCTGTACACACCTCTATGCCCTCTGTACACACCTCTTCCTCCCCGTGCGCTCCACACTTGCCACTGCGGTCCTCTGTACTGTTCCTGTCCGTTCCACTGTGATTGCCCATTTCCCGCCCAATTGGCTGCCATTCTCCCTTGGATTGTTACTGACCCCTCCTCCTGCCGCAACCTTCACCAGTTTCGTTTGTATTAATTTAGCCTCGTCTGCCAACCTTTTCTGTGCTATCTCCTTCTCCCTTTCCTTGATTCTTTTGCAGTGGTGTACTATTATGCTTTGTATTTCTGCCCAGCCTTTTGCTTCTATTCCTGCTATTTTGTCGAGTGCTTTCTGAACCTCTTTTGGGAGCCCTCTCTTTATTATAAAGTAAAACAAATATGTCGATTGGTCCCAGGCCATACCCGTTTCCGCTCTCCACATCTCCTGCACCCGTAAAATGAAATCCATGGCATCTTCCCCATCATTCATTGTACATTGCATTACTGACTGCAAATCTAGTGTATCTGGGAAGGTGTCTCTTAAGGCATCCCAGATTCTCGCACGTACTGTATTGAACGAGGCACCATCAAGTCGGTCACAATCTAATGTTATTCCTGGGAATCCGGCCTTTGCCCAAACCCTGTCAGCTTGATCACCTACTGCGGATACCAACAAACATTTGACGTCACCTACAGCTAACGGTACTCCTGCTGAGTGCTTCTCGAATGCATATATCCATTTACTTGCCCCTCCTGACAGCGGGGGCAAAAATGTCAACAAGTTGGCTTTATCCATCTGAGCCCATGGTATATAATTTGGCCTCCCTCCTCCTCGGTGTATCAAGGGCAGCTGTAGCCTGCTCTTTGTTCCTTTCCCAATGCTCACCTTTGATCCTTTCTTTCCCAATGCTGCCATTCTCCCCACTCTGCTCCTCAGTCTCCCAGTACATTCTTCCTCCATAGCCCTCCCCAGAGGTGTTTCAACTAACCTCACTGGCGCCCCTCTTGCCGCAAACCCTATTGTTCTTCCTTCTAACTCATCTTCCTCTATGTCACACCACAGCTCCTCCATACCTCCAGTGGCCATTCCTTCGTCCCCTGTATTCCCCTCGGGCGTGCGTTGTTCTAGCTCTATTATTCTGGTTGGCTCCTCTTGTATCCAAAATAGTATCTCCCCTTTTTCCACCCTTCTTCTATGGACCTGTCGGGTGTCTGCACACTCTGTGGTTGCTATACCCTAGAAGTGCTTTGTCCACTCTGGTCACATGCATTTCGTATCCTAACAATTCATTTCGGCCCAGTGATAATCTGGAATCTAAATCTTCTGTGAATTTCTCAATGTCTATTGTCGGGTTACTCACCTGTCCGCTTGTTCTGGGGCAATCATATGGTGGGGGTGCATTGAGTTGGGGTGCGATTATGGGAGTAGGTGTAGACACGTACACTGAGTCACTGTATCCCTCAGCGGGCACTGGTTTATTCAAAAGGGGATACAATCGTGTTACCTCTACCGGCCCTTCATTTCCTTCACCCTTCTTTTCGCTTCCTTCTGTGGCCAGGGGAGTGGCACTCTGTTATTGTGCTATCTCCTTTCTTTTGATCTGGGGTACTTCTTCGAATAGCCTCCATAAGTCTAATATTTCCTGTCTATTGTGCAATTGTTTCCCCTTGTACTTTACAAACAGGCATGTGGCCACCATGTCCAACACGCTTTTGTCAAATGACCCTCCTTGTGGCTATACCTGGGGTAGCCCTTCCCCCTTTAATTCCATGACCCATTGGTCATGGTATTTTGTTATGCGCTCCGCATAGCCTGGTAAATTTTGGCAAATATGGGCCAGGGGTGTTTCGGCCCCCATGCTGTTCCCCTGTCTTTCACCCACTTGTGTCACCTTGCGTTAATTGGGGTACCTTGTGTGCACACTTATAATGATGGCAGCTCTTAAATACTCATATATCCCTGTCTCAACCTGGGTACTTAATTTCAAAAGGTCACACTTACCATGACTACTTTTCACCAATCCTGATACAACCAATTTTTCACTTTGTCACCACATTGTAGTAAAAAAAGAAGCATAACATATTCAATACATGATGTCACTTTGACAAACGTTTTACTTACAACATATAACATATACCTCCCTCTCCTAACTTCATAGTTTTGCTTTCAAAGGATCCACTTTACTCTGACCCGTGATATGTCGGAATTTCCCCTTATAGTTTAGAAAAGATGAGAAAGAAAAAGGCGTTTCCTACCTTATACACCGAGTCTTCTACTCCTCAGAGACATGTACACTGAGTCACTGTATCCATCAGCGGGCAATGGTTTATTCAAAAGGGGATACAATCGTGTTACCTCTACCGGCCCTTCATTTCCTTCACCCTTCTTTTCGCTTCCTTCTGTGGCCAGGGGAGTGGCACTCTGTTATTGTGCTGTCTCCTTTCTTTTGATCTGGGGTACTTCTTCGAATAGCCTCCATAAGTCTAATATTTCCTGTCTATTGTGCAATTGTTTCCCCTTGTACTTTACAAACAGGCATGTGGCCACCATGTCCAACACGCTTTTGTCAAATGACCCTCCTTGTGGCTATACCTGGGGTAGCCCTTCCCCCTTTAATTCCATGACCCATTGGTCATGGTATTTTGTTATGCGCTCCGCATAGCCTGGTAAATTTTGGCAAATATGGGCCAGGGGTGTTTCGGCCCCCATGCTGTTCCCCTGTCTTTCACCCACTTGTGTCACCTTGCGTTAATTGGGGTACCTTGTGTGCACACTTATAATGATGGCAGCTCTTAAATACTCATATATCCCTGTTTCAACCTGGGTACTTAATTTCAAAAGGTCACACTTACCATGACTACTTTTCACCAATCCTGATACAACCAATGTATCACTTTGTCACCACATTGTAGTAAAAAAAGAAGCATAACATATTCAATACATGATGTCACTTTGACAAACGTTTTACTTACAACATATAACATATACCTCCCTCTCCTAACTTCATAGTTTTGCTTTCAAAGGATCCACTTTACTCTGACCCGTGATATGTCGGAATTTCCCCTTATAGTTTAGAGACTCTTACTTATATTTTCCCTTGTTTCACTTATTCCCAGTACTAGTCAAGATAGCACTATGCGGCGCCGCCGCCTTCTACCCCCTTGCAGAGCTAGGTTCCCGTCTTCTTTTTTCACCTTATAATCTCCTTAACTTATCCTAATGGCCATATGCAACAGAGAGAGAGAGAGAGAGAGAGAGAGAGAGAGAGACAGAGAGCGACAGAGACAGAGAGAGAGAGAGAGAGAGAGAGAGAGAGAGAAAGAGATTTCAAAGCAGCAATTAGTTTACCCTTAAAAAAGAGGCACTTTTTAACTTGGCCTGACCTCGTACACCCTTATTTATATCCGACTCCTTTTAATGTCACTCGCACTCAATACTCACATGCCCATCTTGATCCAAGACCCTCCGGACCCGGTCTGTCCAGGCGGCACTGCCCCACGCTCAATGGCCGCCCCCGGCGAGCGGTACTAAGGTTTTTTTGAAGTGGGACCCGTACCCTCTCGCCTTACTGCGTGCGCACGTCTAAGCATACCAGTTGCCGTAGGCGGGCAGCTCTCTTGAAGGGACGCGCCGTGCGTCTCCGCTGTGGCCGGGGTCGTCTCATGCCAAAAGGGAAAAAAAAGAATGCTATCGCATTGGGGTCACCACTGGAAAGTGAGCGTCCCCAAAAAAGACATTTAAAACTCCACAATGAGAGTCAATAATGGACACACCCCAGCAGGGAATGAGACCAAGTCCAAGTGCGGGTGAGATATAAAAGGCTTTATATAAATCAATATAGGGCATGCAAAGGACTCTGAAAACTCTGAGAGCGCTCTGTCTGACAATAGCAAAGACAGTCATATTTATTACAGAAACACGTCATGGATTAGGTAAGCTATAGGGGGCACATAATCATGGGGATTGGGTGATGAAGACTAGCTACTATGTACAATGTAGGTGCAGCGATCCATGATTGGTGGAAATCCATGTGGTGGCATCGTTGGGTGCTTGGGTCAGCTGGGCTCATCGGGGTGGAGTATCAGGTCACAAGCTTTCCATGTGGATACATTGCTGATGCACTAACATTTTGCCCTTGTGTCCACGCACTCACATTCATCACTACTTTCTGTGTCAGTTTAGCCTATAAATCCTACAACTCATTAATCTAATACCATAAAAGAGACAGAGAGAAACAGTCTATAACTCTGGGCATCCTCAATACATCATCATAAAATTGCTGGTACAAAGGACCCAGTATTATGAGTCCAGGTGTCTTATCAGGGGGCACGTGTTAGGGTATCTTCATCACTTTGGTTTGTTAGATGTAGTAAGAGACAGCTTTACGATATGTTAGTACAAGGGTGAATGACTACCTCCGTGGTCAGTCGAGGGTGGGGTGAACTGAGGTACCATTGGGTCAGAGGGACACACGGCTGGCACCTCAAAAGGTGGCGGGCTACGGGGCTGTGTTGTTCCAGGGCATGGCGGTACGGGGTGATTCTATGGTGGCATCAGGTGTCAGTGGGCATGGGGGAAGGGGAATACTCAGTGTGGACTAAACAGGAATGCGGGGAGGTGTAGCTGTATTATTCTAACATCAGTGAACCAGGGACCTTCAAGCCTCAACCAGGCCTTGGAGGAAGGGAGGTGGGAGTTAAATACGCGGCTCGCTAGCAGGAGGGGGAGATGGCCTTGTAGTTTCTTGCGGGTCTACAGTTATCAAGTAGCATGCACATCATTATAGAGACAGAAAACTGAGGCATGTCAATACAATTGCATGTTTACATATATGCATTCATCTATGGATATATCGTGGGCGCTATCTATTTTACACTTCCTCGTGGTTCATAAGTACTGTGTTTACAGAATCAATAGAAGTGCTTTCATTAACATCACATCATTTGCAGTTCTTCATTTCGTTGCGGGGACACATGGGGGAAGCTAGCATAGGACGTGAGGTAGAACGAGGTTGGTGTATACGTACAAATGACAATGTTACCTTTATAATTGGACTGATGTTTATTCTTAAGGGTGAAAAACAATTACTACAAACGACATCTCATTTGCCAACAGGTGGGGCGTGTTACTTTAAATGGCTGGTATATGTTGTTAACACTTAAAAACATATCATACATAGGGATTTTGTACATTGCCTTGTGAATATCGTGCAGTAACAATAACCTTTGGTCGGTGACAATAGGTTCGAATAGGCATATGTTGGACAACTTTTGCATGTAGGTATCTGGGGTCGGCAAGGGTTGTCCCTTTTAATTATAACACCCATTTTAATACGAACAATCAACATTATGAGTTTTGAGCCTTATTGCAAATGGCTTAGCAGCATGGGTAAGACTGGGTGGCACACAAGTTCAACATTCAGGTTGGGGATTAGGCACAACATATATCATGAGTGTGGGGTCTGCAAGGGGTCAAGGTATGTTTGATAGGGACAGCTTTGTTTTCTACAAGACCTCTACTTGGGCTCCGGTCACCGTCAGGGCAATGATGTACTGCGGAAGGTAAATGATAAGTGTTTGTTCTGTTACTTGTTCGCGCCTAGTTGCTCGTGAGAACAGGCCTTCAGTGGAGCCGCCATGGGGAGGAGGCTGGGGGGAAGTGTGGGCTCGCTGTGCACGATCAAATGGAGGAGAGCTGCAGGAGAATTGCCTATCATTTTGGTGCTGGACTGTCCCAGGGCAGGACAAAGACTGATATGTTCTGGATATTTCTTCTCTGTGAAAGATAGTGAGCTAAAGACTCTGGGTAAGTCTCTCATAACCAGGACTAATGTCTAGCACAGGGACTTCAAGGACCCCTCTTGTCAATTTGTGTATTCATATAAGCCATGTCGGGTACAGAACGCAGTCTTCCATTCGTCACCCTGTCTGATGCGTACCAGGTTATATGCTCCTCTTAAATCCAGTTTGGTAAAGATGGTAGCATGAGTAAATCTATCAAGCAATGGTGTAATAAGAGGTATAGGATATCTATTTTTCACTGTGACTTGGTTCAACCACCTGTAATCTACACAAGGACGTAGGTCGCCCTCCTTCTTAGGGACAAAAAAGATGGGACTGGCTGTCGGGCATTGCAATGGTCGGATGTGCTCTAGACGAAGAGAAGTCTGCAGATATTCCTTCAAAGCAAGATCTTCTGTCGGGGACAAAGAGTAAATCCGACCACATGGAATGACCGCCCCAGGGACCAAATCGATGAGGCAATCGTAAGGCCGGTGAGGTGGGAGATGTTCCGCGCAAACTTTGTCAAACACCTCAAGAAAATTGTGGTATTTCGAGGGTATACCAGAGGCAACGGCACCAACAAAATGGCCTGCAGAATCCACGTCCATTCCTTGGGGGTCCTCTAATGTCATTTGAGCCAAGGCTCCAAGTGCTTGTGAGGGTGCAGACATGTCCTTGGGGAATACCAGAAATACTGCTTGGCAAAGGGGAGATTCGAAAAACACCTGACCCTGAGCCCGGTTTATGACTGGGTTGTGCACCCGTAGCCAGGGTATCCCAAGGATCAAAACGAACTGTGGCATGGTGATCAGGTCGAATGCTATGGTTTCTTTGTGTTTTTCATAAATGGTCAGCGTCAGAGGGGCTGTTTGCTGTCTGACGGGTCCTGAAACCAAAGACGAACCGTCTACCACTTGAACCGGTTTGGGATGTCTTTTGTTCTGCAGAGGTAGGTTTAGAGATGCCGCCAATGAGATATCTACATAATTGCCTGTGGCACCAGAATCAATAACCAACTGGATGTGATGCCGGATTCCATCTGTGGACTGTAATTGTGCTTGTATCGACATGGGTCTAGTAAGAACAAGAGGAGGCATGGGAGAGACCGTATATAGGCTCATCCGTGCCCCCTGTGTTAGGGACGAGCCTTCGGAAAACCGTGGAGTCGGGGTTTGGGACGTCTCGGACACTCCTTCACAAAGTGGCCATTCAAGCCACAGTAAAAACAGGCATTGGAGGACCTTCGCCTCTCCCGTTCCGCGGCTGATATCGGACTATGGATACTCCTGATCTGCATAGGTTCTCCAGCAGCTTCTGCCGACGGGGGAGTCGTAAAGACTGAAGAACCGGGTGTCTTGCCTGATTCAGATTTGCGCTCGGTTCTTCGTGCATCCACCTGGAGTGACAGATCAACCAGGTCTAGGTATTGGGCAGGTAATGAAGGGACCACAGAGAGAGCGTCCTTCATGGGATCACTTAATCCCCTGTAGAATACGAGGGCTTTCTTGTTCTCTGGCCAGGCAGTTTCTACTGCCAACTGATTGAACCGAGTGAGATACTCTATCAGGGGAGTCTTCCCCTGTGTTAGATCTAGGAGTTCCAAATCCCCAGCCTGGGCCTTATGGCGAGTGTCAAATACCGGGCTCATTTCTACTACCAGTAAATCGAAATCATGCAGTACTGGATCGTCCCCCTCTAGAAATGGGTTAGCCCATGCGGCCGCTATGCCGCAAAGGTGTGAAAGAGTGAATGCTGCTTTAGTCGTTTAGTCAGGGAAAGCTTGAGGGCGACACAGAAAATGTAGTTTGCATTGGTTCAAAAAGGTATGGAACTTGTGTGGGTCACCCTGGAACCTATCAGGGGCTGCCAAGGGAAACAGACTAGGCACATATACAGGGGCCTGCGAGGGAGCGTTACCAGAAGGGGTGGGCTGTAGTTGGGGGTCGAATTCTGGGTATGCAGGTAGGGCATGGCATTCACTCTGAATGGTCTCTAAGCGCAGCTGTGGCCGCAGACATATCAGCCCTTAGCACCGTGATAGCCTGGACCAGGGCAGTAACTGGGTCCCCGGTAGCGGTATCCAGAGTCTAGGTGAAAAGTGGCTTCTTAGTCTGTCAAGAAATCAGTATCCGCGTGTACCTCTGTCTCCAAGCACCGGTAAGCCAGATATGGGTATACTAGCTGACCAGTTATTGAGGCCACAGGTGACAGGAACAAGAGCCCCGGGATCCCAGGTAGCTGCAATGGAAATAGGCAGGATAAGGGTTAAACAGTACAATGCAGGATAACCAGAAATGGAAAGAAAAAATAACACCTACCCGTGTTCTATGTGGGAGATGAATACCTGGGGAGTACTGGACCTGGTCCCCCCTGCGTGGGTGTGTATGTTGTTCCTATGGAGTGCAGGGTCACCAGAAGAGATCAGGAGTTTTAAAGTTCCAAAGGAAATGGCAGGGAAAATTGCCCACTCAAACAGTTCCAGGAGGGCAACCCCAAACTTGGAATAAGACGACCTCCGTGGAAAAAAAAAGCCACTGAGATTCAAGATTGAAATCCAAACAAAGTTCAAAAGTTTTCCGTGACAAAATCAGAACGTAAGGCAGTCTGTTTAGCAGTGCAAGTTCGAGCAGTTCAGGGCAATCCCCAAGAGTCCAGACGTCGTAACTGAAGGATGAGGCAGAAAGAGAAAACCGTGAAAGAGTTCCAATGGTCAAAATTCGAGAAAACACGTAATTTCAGAAGCGCCACTTGCCGAGGTAAAGCACAGCTAAGAAGCATTGTGTTTGGCAACCCGCGTAGCTTTATACTGTAGTCATGGATGCACATCGACATGACCGGGTTCTCCAGGCTAATGAATCATGTGAGCGGTCACATGAGGGGAACAGTGTCACGTGTGCACCTTTCCGGAATCCTTGATTGCCGTACCGCTTCCATGGCAGTTTCCATCACGACCAAAGCCGCACGGTAAATTATCCCGTGCCAGGAAGGGACTGCCACCCCAGACAGCAATGGGCCGTGTTACCGTTCCCTGTGTCGAGTCGGGTGCCATGTAACCTGCATCAGTGATCTGCTGTGGTGAGTGTGCAGTGGTATGGTGTGGTGTATTCCGTGTGGGCATGACAGCGGGAAGCGAATGTCACATACATTGACGGAGACAGTGGAACAAGCGATGAGGAAGAACCAGACAATAAGCCAATGGTAATCATGGCTAACTCATCTCGGACCAGAAGAGGGAAACCCCATTGCGTAGTGAGAGTGGATGGAAAGGAAACACGCATCATGGCCGATACAGGGTCCAACCTGACCATACTCCCCATCCAGACATACAAAAACATGATGGGACGTGACTTGGTTGAGATTAGAAGCACCAAGCAAAGACCCACAGTCTTCGGGGGAGCCACAGTAAACCTATTGGTCTACATCAAAGCCAAACTCAAATTCAAGGATAGATGCACCACAACAAAAGTCTACTTCTTGACGGAAGGTCCTGCAGTACTGGGATGAGACAACCAGCACAAAAACAGAGCATCCAGTTAGACCCCAGCACTGCTGAGCACGTGCTGTTGGTCTCCTCAGGAGGAGAGTCAGATCTAAGAAGTGCATTCCCCATGTTGTTCTCCGAAACTCCCGAGAAAATAAAAAACGACGTGTACAAAATCCGCTTAAAACCCAAATGCTGTGCCAGTCAAGCACAAGGTCAGGCCCGTTCTAGCGACAGCGAGGTTGGCACTGGAATCCCAGCTTCAAAAAATTGTCAAGGAAAGTACAATTGAGACCGCTGAGTCCTCCGAATGGCTAAGCCCGGTGGTCCTCATAAAGAAAAAATCCTCCAACGACTTGAGAGTGTGCATAGATCTATGCAGCCTCAGCCTGGAGGTGGTCACAGACAGTTTTCCCTTGCCCAGCTGTCATGATTACTAACCTCTAGCTCCCAGATAAACCTTTTCCCCCTTTAGCTCTGGCAAGTAGAGGCAGGTGGGGAAGTCAGGTAGGGGCCAAGTGGGTAAAGGCCTAGCATTCAAAACACATCAGTTACTCAGAACTAACACTCCTGTCGGGGGGAAATTCTGCCGGGGTCGGCGGGCCGTCCGCAGACCTCCGGGCAGGGAGGCCCCAACTCCTCCCGTATATCCCAGATGAGATAGAGTATGAGACACACACAAGGAGCAAGGTGACTCTGCTGTTTATTTAGACAAAACGGCAGGGATGGGTCAAGGAGCGTACGCGTTCGTCCTGACACACACACAATCGTGGGGCTCGCAGGCCCTTTTACTGCATTATGACGCGCTACTTGCGTCACTTCAGAAAGTTAACAAAAAAACCTATCGCCACTCTTAATTGGTTGCTCGAGTGGTAGGGTTAGTATAGTACACATATAGAGAATGATATTAGTGGACAAGGTGTAGTCAGGTGGTATATCTGGGTTGTCCCTACAATTAGATACATAAGAATTGTTACATGAAGACTCCTGAGGATTGGCTAATATTACTGACGTCTGAGATAAGAGCCCCATGTTCTGATTGGTGCACCCGTGAGCTTCCCAGCCTGGGACCACCGTTGTTCCCAGCTCTCGGTGTACCTGTGATTGCAACAATGTTTCAATATGGGTACGTGCAGACAATGTGAGGATTTATTCATAGGTGGAAGGCTGACCGCTCCCACTGTAGCAGATGTCCATTGAGCCTTTCAAGTGTATCTGCCTGTGTCTCGTAGCGAGGGACCCAGACGCCTTTTCTCTCCTGGGTTTGGCATCTCGTCAGGTTCGGCTTGGTCACGTGGGGAGGGACCGTGAAAGAGGCAGAATTCTGCACAATTAATATTGTTTTTCCACTGCGCATCTGGTTTAATTTGCCGGCGTGACTTTAACGTTGGTGCGCGGAGTGCGAGGTTGCAACATCGTGCCTTTGATGATTTGTTCTTGGAATGTGGGTTTGCAACATTGCGACCTTGGCTGGTTGCTCCACCGGGTTCTTTCTGCAGGATCAGCAACCTGACTCTTGCTTTGTTAATGTCCACGGGAGCTCTTGTTTGAGGCCTACTCGGGCCTGGTGCATAAGTAGTCCGTTTGGTGCATAGGTGCTTTAGGTTATAGTAGCATATATTTCCATGACCAGTATCGTGTTTCCATTATACCTCTCATGGTGGTAACGGGTTTCAAGAGAAGCGTGAGCAAGCGTTATAGATGAGTTCATGATGCGTCTTGCGTTTCTGCATTCTGAAAGCCTATGTAAAAATAATAAAGATGCACGTCCGTGAATATGCCTGTCGCCTACGTCATAGCACTGAGTATATTCTTCGTGTAGATTGGTGTGGGAATGTTCAGTGTGTATATTTGTACAGAAGTGCTTCCCGTTGTCTAGGTCGTCATGGCATCTCTAACGACGTGTAGATTTTAGTCTAGCTGATCCGTGCCGCAGGTGTCGGCATGGCCAGTGCGGGCTGCTGGGCAGGCAGATGGACACATCCGTATGTTCCTGTACCAGGGTACCTGGTCGTCTGGTAAATGGACAAACTCTTCTCGCGGCGGGTGTCTGGCCCGTGACCCTCTAGGCCAAGCGCGAGAGGTGAAGGACGGGAGCCTGGTCTTCCATTCTCCCACTTCAGTCCCCCCTCTGGTCGACTTGTCGACCACAAACATATCCTTCTCGTTATCTCCTCTTACTCTCCATATCTTAGTTATTCCTCCGAGATGTCCATAATGGTTTACATGATCTTCAAATGACCAATACATATATTCACATGTTCCTCCAGGAGTACAGTATACCCATCTTCCTATGTAGCTCCTGGGGTTCCTCGGGTTCTCGATCTTCACTGATGGTGGGTCTAGATGGTTGGTGATGATTTGGGTGCGCAACTTCTCCCTCTCTTGTATTATCACACCTGTATGCTGGCCGTCATCTGCTGGCATTAAGGGGTGCATTCCCACCATTTCCAGCAACTCGTCAGTCGTGCGTGCCTTCCGGGCCTTCCAAAATCTAATTATGATCAGAGTAGCTCCAGCCAAAATAGTACAACCCACTATTATTTTCAGTCCATCTGACAGCCAGGATGGCATCCATGACCATAATAGTGAAAACCAGCTCTTATCCTTGTCTACACCGTTACTTTCATCCATCATTTTGGAGTGCATCTGGACCAATTGTGAAACTGCTTCTGTCAGTGTACCATTGTCAGCATCGTTGGCAGGTATGAACGTGCAGCAAGATTGTCCTATCTTTGCACAAACTCCTCCTTCCATTGCTGTGAGAAGGTCCAATACATATCTGTTCTGGAGTGCTACCATCCTTACAGCTCGCAGCTCCTCTTTAATTGCGTTGAACCCATTTACTGTTGAATTGATGGTCATCATTAGTTCCCATCTGGTTATTTGGAGCCATTTTGCGTTTGCGTAAGCCTGCAGTCCCGGATGTATTATTGAGGAGAAGAACATTGCTGCTCTGCTGAATAGTCTGTGTTCCGGCGGTATTGATGTTAGTTCCGTTTCCGACCTTCCCCACAGGTAATTTCCTGTCAGTGGCTCTCCTTGTCTTTTTCTCCTATTTAGGACAGTATCATTGCTGTTGGTCCTGTTCCCTTGCTCCTTCTGAAGTGGTGCAGATCTCTTTCTTCTCTTATCCCCTTCATCCATTTTAGGAAATTTCGCCACATTGACATGCTTCTTAGGTACCACTAGTGATGGTACATTGACGTGTACCATTGTGCACACACCATTCCACAGGGGAGGCAGTGTATGGTATGCCTTTTCTCCACAGGCCCAATAATGGTCCATTATTACTGCTGTTCCCGCTCCCCCCTCAGGTAACTCCATCACGCTTGCACAATTGGTGTTATATCCTACGTCCACCTCTCCTTTATGCTGGTAGCATACCTTGGGCGCAGTCAATGGTAGTATTGTTATTGGGTCTTCATCTTCTTCTACCCACGTGAGCATTGGTACATACTTGATCCACGTCGTCCAACATCGATGATTGTGTGTCTCGATGGTTGAGATAGTTTCTTTTGTTACCATGTTGCTGCCAATCACTCCTATCTCCCAGCTGTTGTCCAGATACACCTTTCCTGTTATCGTCAGTAGCGGCCTCTCCCAGCATCCTTGTTTACCCGGAACTTCAGTGGCGTACCAATCACATGGTAGATACTGCAGTGTTACCTTCTTTGTTTCTCCTTTTGCAGGGCCACTTGTTATGTATTTGAATGCTTCAGCATGTAAACTGGTCTTGTGATAACTCAGATAGGTCTTGAGGAAGTTGTTTTCATATGGGTATGAGTCTCGTGTTTTCCATGTCATGTGCACTACTGTTCCTTGAAATCTTCCTTTCGTTTGGAACAGGGCCAAATATATTATGCACTGTGCTGTCTTTTCATCTATTTCTGTGGCAACAAATGTTCGTGAAGCGCTCATGGCGTATGGTATTAATGAGCAAACGTAGCAGCTATCCTCAGTTGTCTGCTTACCAATGCGGGTCATGTGCTGGTACCATATGTTGTTTGTGACGTGTGCTGAATCTTGTACATAATTATCAATACCTTTATTGTCTGAGTATGTGCTGCGTTTAACTCTATTTTGCTTGGGTGCAATGTTACTATTACCACCTGACGTAACACCTGTTGCAGCAGGGAACGGGGGTATATTAGGTTTGGGTGCAGCAATAAAATTGATAGCATAGCTGTACTGCCAGACAGAGGCAGCCAAGAACCCGGTGATCATAAAAATCCCTATTATTTTTATTACATATGCTAATCTCACCGGCATTTTGCTCTTACCTTGCTGCAGTCCTGGCAGCGTATTCTTGCGACGTTAAAGTTGCTCGCCTAAAAATTCTCAAAAGTGCTCGTTATTAAATGTTAGTTTTGTTTCCTTTAAGCTCTCCCTATCAAGTAGTCATTCAGTGCCCAGGCGAAGAGCTGCTCCCACGCTACTCTAAGTGATCGGTCTCTTAGGACCGGCAAGTATGGGCGGAGGTGGGGCATGGAATATTCTATGGCCAGGAGGAAGGCTGTGTAGTAGACACGTACCCTTCTCCTTTTTAGGTATGTTGGCCTTTTTATTTCGTATACAAATTGGTGTGACAATTCTTCTGGGTAGTTGTCGTCTGGGAGTACCATCTACGCCTGTACACTGATCTTGTTAATTAGCTTTTTCTTAACAATACAATATTACGCAGTTCCTGTATGTGCGAGAGAAAAAAGAGAACATTCACGTGTTTACATGTGTATTGGTGCAAGCAATGTCCTTCAGTTTTAGTTACAACTGTACTTGGGAGTCAATGGGCGGGGGGGGGGTTTGCGCTCAGATGGCGGAAGTATTTTTACTCTTTGAGCGTGTGACCATGGGGTGGGCAGTATGGGGATCACCCCTTTCTTCGTCAGTTATCGTCTCCGAGGGAACAATTGGGTCGTTGTCTGTGGTGGAACTTTCTTCCGCTGTCGGGGATGTTGTTGCTGTTCTTCCAATGGACCTGTCGTTGGCGCTGGGGCGGGTCTGCAGTTTGTAGATCTTTACGTCATGTAGGTGGTTCCAGGCACGCTTATCCTTTAGTTTTACTGCTCTTGTTGATACGTCCTCTACCAGATGGGGGCCAGTGAACCTCTTCTCGTTCCAATTTCTATTGAAATTGCGAAGTAGCACGTGGTCACCTTTGGCAAGTTTGCACAAGTTCTCCTTTCCCAATTCTGTACTTGCGCCTTTTTCTTGATTGCTGATAGACCCGCCCCGTGTGCGCTCGAGCTGTTGAGACACAAACACGACACTAGTAATCAAAGAAGACACATATTGATACATTTCATCACCTAACACACTCGCTGAACTTTCGTGGTCGGTGAATGCCCTTGACGTTGGGGTTAGGGGAAGGCGCATTTGACGTCCAGTAACCACCTCGTGAGGGGTGAGGTGGTGGTCGGACCCTGGCCTATTCCTTAGTTCGAATAAGGCTAACGGAAGGCAATACAACCAACTTTTCTTTGTTGTTTGTTGTATTTTTGCAATTGCCTCCTTCAATAAGCCATTCAGGCGTTCACATACACCATTAGCCTGTGGGTGGTATGCACATGCAAATTTGTGTTTAATGTTCAGCAGGGATGTGATATGCTGGAACATTTCGTTTGCGAAATGTGGGCCGTTGTCTGATCTTAACACCTCGCACACTCCCCATCTGGGGAAGACCTCCCTTACTATGAATTTGGCTGCTCTAAACGCATCAGGGTGTGAACAGGGCCCTGCTTCAATCCACCTAGAAAATGGGCATACTACTACAATCATATACCTATTACCTTGACATATGTTGATCATATCAACATAGTCAATGTAAAGGTGCCGAAAAGGTCCTTCTGGCCGGGGTATGGTACCTCTTATCACTTTTAGAGTATGACCGGCCGTAAACTGTTGACATGTGAGGCAATTGCTGATAAAATTTGACACATGAGAATTTAACTCAGGACAAAACCAATCTTCTCTAATTCGTGCTGCAATTATTTCCTTGCCTGTATGGGCAGGGTGATGTAATTGGCTCAGGGCGGTATTTAACAGTGCCAACGGTATTACAACTTTCCCAGTGCCACCCTGGCGCCATAGTGCGTCGGTTGGTGACATTGTACATCCTCTTTTTACCCATATTTCTTTTTCGGCCATTGGTGCAGCCGCTTGTAGCTCCATAATCTGTGTGGCTGGGAGATGGGTGTACCCTTCTCTTATTAACATCTCCCTAGCTATTCCCCTCCCTCTCCCTCTCTGTGAGTCTGTGGGGTTCCATATCTCACCAAAGTATGCAGCATATTTCGCATGTGCGTCTGCTGCTGCATTCCCTTTTGAGACGTAGTCTTCACCATTGGTGTGTGCGGTGCATTTGACTAGGGCTAGTTCTTGGGGGTCGTTTATTACTTCAATTAGTTCAGCCAACAAGAGGGCATGTTGCACTGGAGTGCCATCAGCTCTCCTAAACCCTCTTCTTCTCCATTTTGATAACCCTGAGTGGACAGTGGATGTAACATATGCACTGTCGGAATATATGGTTACTCGTTTATTAAAACTTTCCTTTAATGCCAATATTAGTGCAACCAGTTCCGCGGCTTGAGCAGAGTAATGCTGTGGTAATTGTACACACTTCATAGCCACACACACACCGGCGCCTCCATCATTTTTACTACTGCTGCCCCAGTCCTTCGTATCCCATCTCCTTGATCAATAGTTGATGACCCATCAATAAACAAAAGCTCACCTCCCTCTAGTGCGTTTTCTTCAACTTTTCTAGTACATGAGTACATTTCAGTTATTTGGGTGCAGTCGTGGGCGTAATCTCCCTCCTCAATTACTTCTGCTAGGAACCTTGCAGGGTTAACCGTGCTACATCTAACAATTGCTAGTTCAGCTCTAGACAAAATAATCTCATAACCTGATGCCCTCTGTGTCGTTAGTGTGGACTTAGATTTATTCAATATCGCAAATAGTGAATGTTCCACAAACAGTGTAGTTGGACACCCCATGGTTATTGCTGATGCTTTTTCTACTGCAAAAGCAGCTGCAGCAAGACCTTGTTCACAAGGGAAGTGGCCTAACATCACAGGGTCTAAGTGACCGCTGTAAAATGCTACTGGTTTATAGCCCATGCTCGTTTTTTGGGCCAATACTGCTTTCATCACTGCTGAGTCGCAATGTGAAAATATAAAAAAGGGTCGCTCATAGTCTGGGGATGCCAGTACTGGAGCAGTTGATATCGCGTCTTTCAATTCGTCAAATGCCTCCCTCATTTCCATAGTCCACCCCAACTTTTTCTCCCCTTTATTTGCTTCCTTCAAACCCTCAAGCAGGGGTCCTATGTATGAGCTGTAATCAAATACCCATGCTCTACAGTAGTTGCACAGCCCCAGAAATTGCTGCAGTTCTCTCACAGTCTGTGGCACGGGAGTGCTTGAGATGGCCTGTGCTCTTTGTGGTGCAATCTTTCTTCCATGTTGGGATATCAGTTGGCCAATGTAAAGTACCTGTTCCTGACAGTATTGTATCTTTTCCATGTCTACCTTGTACCCCTTTTCAGCCAATATTGTCAACATTTTTAAGGAGTCCTCTCTACATTTACTTTCGTTTGTACTGCAAATTATTATGTCATCCACATACTGTAACACTGTGCTTTCCACCTCAACGTTACCCAAATCCATCTGTATTACTCTATTGAAAATTGAGGGTGATTCACAATACCCCTGTGGTAATCTGGTATGTTTCCACTTTGTATTTCGGTAAGTGAAGCTTGTCAAATCTTGTGAGTCTGGGTGTAATGGTATTGAGAAAAAAGCATTTTTAAGGTCAATCACTGTAAATCGTGATGCTTCTGCTGGAATGCCACACAATATTGTGGCCGGGTTTGCTGTTACTGGATACTCTGCTTCTACTATGTTGTTCAAGGGTCTGAGGTCCTGTATGAAGCGCCAAGACCCCCCTTTAGCCTTGCGCACCGGGTACACAGCTGTGTTACATGGTGATTCTGAGGGGACCAATATGCCATTGTTTATAAGGGCCGTTATGGTTTCATATATGCCCTCATCTGCCTCTTTTGACAATGGGTACTGTTTCACTCTTGGTAGTATTGCACCTTTTTTCAATTGTATCCTTACACCCCCTATGCTTTTTATGCATCCCACGTCATAAGGGCTAATAGTCCATAATGATTTGGGCACCTTTGACATATCCTCCTTAAAAAATGGGAATGGGGTGCCTGCGGGTGCCTCAAGTGCCATTGCAATTTTCTGTGCTACTTGTTTGTGAGCCACTCTTAGCCATATTTCTACACTCATCATGAACACCATTTCACCTTCCTCCTTTTCTTCTGAGAACAGCTCTTCATCTGACACCTGGGTCAGCCTACATCCTTCTGCTAGTGCTATCACTGCCCTCCATGCTCTCCCTTCTTTATCTTGGGCGTGCACAGCAACATAATCAGCTGTTGCAATAATGCTCTCGATGTCCATTACAAACACCTTTCCTTCTAGTTCATTAACTGGTGTTTCTGGTCGGAACAGATAGGCTGCTGGCCTCCTCCATATTTTCCCTTCTATCCCTGGCATCCATGCAAATGCCATGTCTGTGCCATACTGGAATAGCTCGCCATCTACTGGCTCCGCCCTAATCGCTGTCTGTCCACAGTATGCTTGCATAATCTGTCGTGCTGCGAGCATGTTAATCCCTGGAGTAGAGCAAATTATGCCATCCTCTGTAAAGGAGATCGTCATATTCAACCTGTTCATTATGTCCCTTCCCAGTATATTTACTGGTGAGGCACTATAATACAAAAGTGGGACTGACAGATCATAATCTCCAATAGATAAGGGAACGTTATCAGTAAATGGAACCAACCCTTTAGCCCCAGAAAATCCTTGGGTGTTCATGGCTTCGCCTGACATCTTAAATTTACCTTCCCTTATGCAAGACCGGGTTGCCCCGGTGTCAACAAGGAATGATAATTTTTTGTCACCTATCGTTACCTCTATGCGTGGCTCCTCCGCACTATTAGGTGTTACTGACAGGATGGGACACACCAAGGCCGTCTGTGGGCTGACCTATTGGGGGTACAATGATTGGCCATTCCCTGTGTAAGGGTTGTGCCCCAACACCGTCACCCTACCCAATTGCGTTTGTTGAGTTTGGGGTGGTGGTTGTATTAACGCTACTTGTTGTTGTGGCAGTGGCAGTTGCTGTGTTATTTGTTGTTGTGGCAGTGAATATGTTTGTGGCTGCTGTTGTGTTGTTTGTTGTTGTGGGTCACTCCCTTGTTGTGACATCTGCTGTTGTTGTATGCCCTGCTGTTCTTGTGAGGTCCTAGGTTGTGCTTGTTCATTCCATGCTGGTGTTCCTGGCCTGACCCTACATGTACGTGACATGTGTCCTAATAGTCCGCAGTTCCAACACACGGGTGGTTCCCTGCTTTGCCATGGGAAGCTCCCTGTGTTGTCCTGGTATACGGGTTGCCCTGTGGGGTAGTAATTTCTAAGTCCCCCAGCCTGTTGTTGGGTATTATATCCGTATCCTCTCCCTCTCATAAATCCTCCTCTCCCTCTGTTATAACTATAATACCCAGTTCCTTGCATTGGGTACCCTCCTCCCATGTTTGGTGCGTGTAATTGCAGAGGCGGCACTTGCTGTATTACACTTTGTGGAGGTGCTATTTGAGCGGGATCTTGTGCAGCCACTACTTGCGTGGGGCTTTGGGCCATTGGTGTGGGCGTAGTTATTAGTGCCCCTTCCATTGTGTATTTGGTAAGTTTTTTCTGTACTAGTTTGGCCTCTTCTGTTTTCCTGTCCTCTTCCTTTTGTTTCATTTTTCCTTGCCATGTCCTGCAGTGATGTACTATAGTCAGTTGTATTTCTGGCCATGGTTTTGCTTCCATCCCCACTACTTTCTTTAGTTGTTTCTGAACTCCTTCTGGGAGCCCTTGTACTAGTATATGATAAAATATGGCTGGTGTTTTGTCCCATTGTTCTCTAGTTTCCATGCGCCACTTCTCTTGAATATCCTGGATATAATCAACAGGATCCTCATTCTCACCCATCTTACGGGAAGTAATGGCTCCTATGTCTGATGTGTCTGGGTACTGCACTCTCAGTGCCTGCCATAGCGCATGTCTGCAGTTTGTAAATGGTGCCCCATCATGCGATGTGTTCGTTATTGTTACCCCATGGAATCCCGCTCTCTTCCAAATGTCATCCGCTCTATCCCCTAATATTGATATTAACAGGCCCTTCACATCTCCTACTGCTAGTTTCTGTCCTGCGGTGTGTTTTTCCATTTCATATATCCACTTACCCGCACCTCCACTTAGTGATGGGAGCCTACATTTTATATTTTCTTTATCCGTATGTTTCCAAGGTACATACTGTGGTCTAACCCCTCCTCTCTCCAACAGTGGCATTAAGTTCTGTCTTGTGTCACCCTTTACGCTCCATAATATTGAGTCTTCACACCCCTCCTCTTCCCCCGTTTCCTTTACCACTTCAAATTCTTCCTTACTACCCCTGCTCCTACCTCCCTCTTCTTCCTTTCCCCTTTTTTCGTCATTTCCTGTGTTTAATATGGGTATGTTTATTTGTCTGTCTTGCCTGCGGCTAGGGAGGTCTCTAAGCCGACATGCATAGGGAGTCAATTCGTCCATGAAGGGCGCAAGCTTTATTGTGCGCAGCGAGCGTGTGGCGGTTGAGCATGTAGGGTGCGATGATAGTGTGGCTTCATGGGTTTGTTTTTCCACTAGTTCGTGCACCCTCTCCTCGCTTCGTTCTAGCTCCTCCCTTCTCTTACTGATCCATGGCGAGTCTATGTTTGTTCTAGTGAGGTACAGCTTATCTAAGCTTTCCCTTTCACTCTTTCTTCCCCCCCTCTCTACTCCTTCTTCCTCCTCACTGCAAAAATCAGTCATAAATGGTATCCCCCACTCTGCCCTTTTCCCTTTTACTGTTACTGTTTCTAAGTCTATTAGCTCCATTTCTCCTCTTCCTTTGTTACCAACTGCTCCCCCTGGTGTCGATGTTGTTGCTACTTCTCTACTTCTATATACATCCCCCATTTTTCACTCTCCCTATTACTCCCTTCTCTTTCCCCTTCACTCCTCTCCTCCATCTCCCTACTATTTTCCTCTCTTTTCCTTTTTAGTTCCTCCATTACTTCGTTGCTCATCTGTTCCAATATTCTTTCATCCTCTTTCTTCCTTTCCCATTTCACCCTTTCTCTTTCTAGTTCTTTCCCCTCTTCATATTTCTTAGCTGCCTCTGATACTACCCTCCTCCTCCATATTTCCATTTCCCTTTCTTTATCTTCTTCTTCCTTCTTTTTTTCTCTCAACACTACTCTTGACACCCTGTCTGCTGCTGCTTTTACCCTTTCAGCTTCTATCCTTCGCTCCTCATTTCGTTCCCTTAATTTTTCCAATTCATCTTTACCCTCTTTTTTTCTCCTCACTCTCTCCTTTTCCTCCTTCTCAAGCTGTTTTATTAATTCGTTCTGCTCATCCCTTAGCTTTGCCAGTTTTTCCTCCAAAATCTCTTCTCTTTGTCGTAATAGCTCCTCCCCCTTCCTCTCACTCTCCCTTGTACTATCCTCGTCTGTTCTCTTTATTGCCTCCCTCTCTTCTCCCGTTAGTGAGCCCCGTAATTTTAATAATATCTGTGCAGCTACCCACTCATCATGTCCTATCTCTACAATCTGCTCTTCTCCAATCCTCCCCTCCCCCATTGGTATCTTCCTATGAGCCACATATGGTGGAGGGCTGTATGCCGGGTTCGAGTATCCTTCAGCCGCCCTTAACTGTCCTTCTATTTCTCCTAATTCTCTTAAAGGGTACAACCCTCCTCCCTCTGTTTTCACTCCCGGTGTTATGGGTATCTCATTGCTCGGTTCCTTTTTTATGTCGTCTGATTTATCAATCTTTTCTCCTCCCTGTCCTCCGTTCCCCGTATTCTTTGTGCTTTCACACCCCTTTTCCCCATCCGTTCCTTCTTTCTTAATCTCCTTTTCTTCCGGTGTTTCCCCCATAGTGAACATTCCATTTTGTCCTGGTCTGGACCCCTGGAACATCCTCCATAAGTTAAACACCTCCACATGATTTGCCAACTTCTTCCCCTTGTATGTATTGTGCAGATGGTTTAGCAGTGAATGTTGGGCATATGGATCGAAACTACCATTAGGCGGCCATGGTGTTAACATTTTGTTGTCCGTCCCCTGGGTCCACTCTATGCTGTACTTAATTAATTTCTCCCTATGTGGTGGCAGTGTGGTGCATATGTGTTGTAGTGGGGTAGTGAGGGTGTTCCCCCTCCCGACCCTCTCCCGTATGACATAGTGGCACTCCCCTTGTTACCCTTCCCTTTACTAGCAGTTTACAATATACAACCTTGTATTGCTTACCTTGCCCCGCAAGTGTGGGGATTTACGACAATCCTTTGACAAATTATGCAATAATAATAGATAAAAAAAAAAATAATAATAATAATAATAAAATCAAATATATGTATATATGTATGATGTTATATTATTTCCTTCTCCTACGGCCCCCTGCGGCCGAAGCGCACGCAGCCCCCCGCGGCTGCGTACCCCTTACGACGATCTTATACAGTCGTCCTGTTTCCCCGTTCTCCTCCCCCTTTTACACTTGCCGTGGCCGGCGTTCTCCGTGCGCAGCCACGGCCCTTTCCCCTTCTCCTCTTTCGATCCACTCGTTTATCGTTTATCTTCGTATCCGCTCCTTTATCATGTTTCTCTTCCCCACCACTCTCAAACCCAAAGTTCCTTGTGCTCGCGATATCCTATTAAATTCCTACTGGTGACGTCACCGATTTCTTCGAGCTACTGGTACATTCTTATTATGTTCTTTAAGTTCAAAATACACTTGCAATCTACCCCGCTAACCCTACAGCTGTCTTCCTGTCTCTCCTGGAACAAGGTAATCTCATCAATAATATAACCGGACTGCGCACGCTGCGTCGCCTCGCGTGTGATACGCCCCTCAACAGGAGGGCTTAACCAGCCAATTATCTTCCGTTTTGGGCAACTATGTAACTAGCTACCGCCTACAGGGAAACGTCATCTACCTATCGAGTTTCTTGCTCGAACAATAGGGAACCTCATCTACTCATTGATCAATAAATGTCAAATCGTAGGAAACCACACACACCCACCCTCACACGTAGTCGCAATTTAGGCCAATCAGTGTCTTACGAGCGGCTGCACGTGATGTTTTCGTGCCCCGCCCCCCTCTTTCGCGTAACGTAGCCGACTGCTCTCGCACTCGTTTCGCTACCATTCATTCCATTGGCAACACTCAGTTAAACCTTCGCCGCACATCTGTACAATACCTCCCTCCTCCCTTATTTACTTCCTCCCCCTCCCTCACAATTTCGCATTGCTTGTTGTGCGTGTCATGCTCACCAAGTTCTCTCGATGCAGGGCCGCTCGACTGCGTGCACCCCTCCAAGCGGCTCGCCACCTCCCCTCGTCTGGACCACGTCTGGACACTCGCCGACCGCGGGCGGGATACTTCTCAACCGGCTCCCGAGGGCCAATATCCGGATTGCGCTGTCCGGTCTTCTCGCAGCTCCGCGATGGTCCTGTAGTCCTCAGAAGGGGGCAACGGCAGAGGGGGCCGCGCCGCCGGGCCTCCTCGCAACGGGAGTGCCTGGAAAAAGTAAAAATAAAAGTCGATCTTAAACAGATCTCAGCAGTGCCTCCAACTTGTCGGGGGGAAATTCTGCCGGGGTCGGCCGGGCCGTCCGCAGACCTCCGGGCAGGGAGGCCCCAACTCCTCCCGTATATCCCAGATGAGATAGAGTATGAGACACACACAAGGAGCAAGGTGACTCTGCTGTTTATTTAGACAAAACGGCAGGGATGGGTCAAGGAGCGTACGCGTTCGTCCTGACACACACACAATCGTGGGGCTCGCAGGCCCTTTTACTGCATTATGACGCGCTACTTGCGTCACTTCAGAAAGTTAACAAAAAAACCTATCGCCACTCTTAATTGGTTGCTCGAGTGGTAGGGTTAGTATAGTACACATATAGAGAATGATATTAGTGGACAAGGTGTAGTCAGGTGGTATATCTGGGTTGTCCCTACAATTAGATACATAAGAATTGTTACATGAAGACTCCTGAGGATTGGCTAATATTACTGACGTCTGAGATAAGAGCCCCATGTTCTGATTGGTGCACCCGTGAGCTTCCCAGCCTGGGACCACCGTTGTTCCCAGCTCTCGGTGTACCTGTGATTGCAACAATGTTTCAATATGGGTACGTGCAGACAATGTGAGGATTTATTCATAGGTGGAAGGCTGACCGCTCCCACTGTAGCAGATGTCCATTGAGCCTTTCAAGTGTATCTGCCTGTGTCTCGTAGCGAGGGACCCAGACGCCTTTTCTCTCCTGGGTTTGGCATCTCGTCAGGTTCGGCTTGGTCACGTGGGGAGGGACCGTGAAAGAGGCAGAATTCTGCACAATTAATATTGTTTTTCCACTGCGCGTCTGGTTTAATTTGCCGGCGTGACTTTAACGTTGGTGCGCGGAGAGCGAGGTTGCAACATCGTGCCTTTGATGATTTGTTCTTGGAATGTGGGTTTGCAACATTGCGACCTTGGCTGGTTGCTCCACCGGGTTCTTTCTGCAGGATCAGCAACCTGACTCTTGCTTTGTTAATGTCCACGGGAGCTCTTGTTTGAGGCCTACTCGGGCCTGGTGCATAAGTAGTCCGTTTGGTGCATAGGTGCTTTAGGTTATAGTAGCATATATTTCCATGACCAGTATCGTGTTTCCATTATACCTCTCATGGTGGTAACGGGTTTCAAGAGAAGCGTGAGCAAGCGTTATAGATGAGTTCATGATGCGTCTTGCGTTTCTGCATTCTGAAAGCCTATGTAAAAATAATAAAGATGCACGTCCGTGAATATGCCTGTCGCCTACGTCATAGCACTGAGTATATTCTTCGTGTAGATTGGTGTGGGAATGTTCAGTGTGTATATTTGTACAGAAGTGCTTCCATTTGTCTAGGTCGTCATGGCATCTCTAACGACGTGTAGATTTTAGTCTAGCTGATCCGTGCCGCAGGTGTCGGCATGGCCAGTGCGGGCTGCTGGGCAGGCAGATGGACACATCCGTATGTTCCTGTACCAGGGTACCTGGTCGTCTGGTAAATGGACAAACTCTTCTCGCGGCGGGTGTCTGGGCCGTGACCCTCTAGGCCAAGCGCGAGAGGTGAAGGACGGGAGCCTGGTCTTCCATTCTCCCACTTCACTCCCATCACATAGGAAGTTGAACACTTGTTTCCTGGTTTTACATCACCTCCTGCCACTCTAATATGGACGTGTGGAACATCCTGGCAGCTACAGTGCATTCTAGTGTTTGGGCGTGGCTGCCTTTAAAAGCCACGCCCATAAATCAGCCCGTGCTTCGTGTGCTTCCTGTAAGCTTGAGAGCACATGCTTACCGCTGCTTGGTCTTCAGTCTTCAGTTTCCCGATCCGGCTTCTTCCCGCGGCCGGAGCCAGCGCTCGCATCATCGTATCCAGTCCTGCGACGAGAAGAAGAGAGAGAAAGCAGTTAATTGACAGTGAGTTTCACGTGCCTGCAAATCTCTGTGCAGCGCGCTTTAAGGCAGAACTGTAAAACTTACCTTGCGCACCACTTGGAGCAGCAACCAGCTTTCCATCATTTCTTGCGCACCTTTCACCCGAATCAGGTACCCTGCAAGGAAAGAGAAAATCTATTAGAACTCTTCCACCATCTCCGCTCATTGCTATTGCTGCAGTCAAGTGCTGTAAACTGGCAAGCAAATCAGCAAGCACTACAGCAGATCAGAAATACTATATTTTGAATAGCCCCAGTGAGGTAACTGCACGAGCAGGATGGAGTGCGCACCAAACTAAACACACAGGTGAGACACGCACTGTAGTGAATTAGGTACCTAAGTGGGTTGGGGGAGAAGGAGGGTAGGCTATCCCTTTAATTCAATCCTAACCATTCACCCTTTTGGCAGGCCAGACTTCCCGCTAACTGAGGGGTGGTGTAGAGTCAGAGAAGGAACTGGAGGACTCCATTGCTCCTGCAGAGACTCAGGTAAGTGTGACAGAACACGAAGCCACCCTTAAACTACTCTGCCTGAGCAATGGAGACTTCGGAGGTGGATCAGTTATCCTAGTTACTGGGGGATTTGAGAGCAGAGGTCAATGAGGCCTGCGCTGATACTAATGCATTGTGGCGTGAGCTGATAGTTAACAAGGACAAAACTGATGAAATAACCCAGCAGCTACTGCAAACACAAGTAGGTTTGGCCCCCTTACCTAGTGGAGTTACCACAGCACCGACACCACAGTCTCCACCCGTTGCTCCAGTACAGGTGATGATCCCGGGGAATATCCCATTAGCGTCACCAGAGAGGTTTTTAGGAGACCCTAAAAGGTTTGGGACCTTTATGAATCAATGTTGTTTGCACTTGTTGTGCAAACCTGGTTTGTTCCCTACAGACCAGTCAAAGGTGGCCTTTGTGTTATTGTACCAGGGGGGACATACAGCAGACTGGTCGGTCCCCTTAGTGAATAGGGACGACAGGTTACTTTGTAACTTTGCAGGCTTCCAACACGAAATTAGAAAAACTCTTTGCTCGTCTCACACAGGGACAGGCTTTAGACGACGAGCTCTTATCTCTAAGACAAGGCAGTCAAGATCTCCTGACTTATGTAGCTACATTTGATCGTCTAGTGGCAGAGGGGAATTGGCCAGAAGAAAAACAAACCACGTCGTTTTATTGAGGCCTACGAGGGGAGCTTAAGGACATGCTGACACAGGTAGTAAATCCTCCAGATAACTGCGCAGATTATAAAGATTTAGCCATTCAGCTTGACCATCGGCTGCAAAACTGAAAAACTGAAAACAGAGCATTTTACCTGCGACCTAAGGAAACGCCTGCACGTCAATCCACTGAAACACATGCCGAGCCCATGCAGTTGGGCGTAGTTTGGGGTCCACTCACAAAGGCGGAGCGAGACAGAAGGTGTCAAGAACAGCTATGTTTATCCTGTGGGCAATCTGGTCACTTCCTTCGTAGTTGTCCTGCCAAACCCCCGCGAAAGACAGTACGAGCAATGGATGGGAGTAAAGAAACAGCCGAGTCGGAAAACTTCAACGCCCAGCAGATTTAGAGGTCGGCCAGTCAAGCGTGGAAAAACCTCATTTGACCTCACATTTTGCTATCTCAGTCATTAGCGGTTCACAAGATCCTTCCAGGATGCATGCAGTTGAAGCCTTCATTGATAGTGGGGCTGTAGGTAACTACATGGACGTGGGAATTGCTGGTAGGATGGGGTTACAAGTGTGCTCCAAGACCACTGCGGATAATGTAACCACAGTGGATGGCACGCAGCTACTCTCCGGTCCAGTTACTCAACGCATGGCAGAAGTTACGTTGATCTGCCAAGATGGTCATAGAGAAGAAATCTCGTTTGATCTCATCATAGCTCCACAGTTCCAATTGATACTTGGCATGCCTTGGTTGGAAACACATAACCCACTGATAAACTGGTGTACTAGAACCTTGACCTTCTCGAGTGAATGCAATCGCTGTCATGCCAAAGACTGAGTTTCACTACACCCTCTACTCGCATCCCTGAAGTCAGTACCAACGTCAAATGCAATAGGAATTTTGCCCACCGAATATCAAGAATTTCATGATGTATTTGCTAAAGAACAAGCTAACGCACTTCCACCGCATCGCTCATATGACTGCCAAATTGATCTAATACCTGGGGCGCAAGTACCATCTAGTCGTATCTACGCTTTAACGGAAGGGGAAAACGCTCATCTAAAAAAATACCTGGAACAATATCTTGCAAACGGCTTCATCCGTCCCTCAAAGTCACCCGCCGCCCCTCCTCTCTTCTTTGTACCCAACAAGGAGGGCAGTCTCAGAACATGTATCGATTACAGAGCCTTAAATCAGATTACTGTGAAAAACAAATATCCACTACCGTTAATCCCAGTACTGCTGGATCAGGTATGACAAGCACAAGTCTTCACGAAGTTAGACCTCCGAGGGGCCTATCACCTAGTGTGCGTCAAAGAGGGTGACAAATGGAAGACGCCGTTCCGCACCACATACGGCCTTTACGAATATCAGATAATGCCGTTCAGGCTTTGCAATGCTCCGGCGCCATTTCAACACTTCATGAATGACGTACTACGGGAATTACTTGACGTATGCCCCATCGTTTAGATTGATGACATCCTTATTTACTCTACAAATATCCAAGAACATGTATCACACATGCAGGCAGTACTCCACAAGCTACCTGAGAACCACCTATACACTATGCTAGAAAAAAGTTTCTTCCATGTTACCGAAGTGGAGATTTTATGGTACATATTGTCGTCGCAAGGCATAAGAATGGACAATCGAAAAGTAGCTATTCTCACCTGGCCATCTCCCTCATCACTTAAGGGAGTACAAAGCTTTCTCAGTTTTGCAAACTTTTATCGGCGTTTTATACCTGGCTTTTCGCATCTGGTGCACACGATTCCATCTTTATTATTCAAAAACTGGAAATTTGAATGGACACCTGTTAAGTTGTGCATCACGTAACTTGGATGTACCTCTGATCCCGGATGATGTCCGTGTTGGGGAAGCCAGTCTGCAATTCGGGTAAACCAGTAGAGATTATGGCACCAGGAAGCAGCCTCAATCCAGTCCTGAGGGCACAGGAATGGACGGGGCCCACCCCCCCCCCACGCCACAGGCCTTCTTCCTGAAGTAGATTGAGGTTCGAAGTAGCAGGCACAGGCAAGACAGTCAACAAGGAGGTCTTGAAGTCCAATGAGGCGAGAGCTCTGGTGTATAGCCCAGAAGGAGAGCTCAGAAAGTCGCTGAGATGAACCAGGCACTCTCTCAGTTCAATGGGATTCCAAGGAACAGTCAAAAATACAGGCTGAGGAATGATGGGTAGCCGAGGAGACAGAGAGTCCAGGCCCAGGCGAGTCCAAAAGATGCAGTGGTACAATAGGGGCAAGCAAGAAGACTGGAACCACAGCAAGGCAGCAAAATAGGGAATCCAAGAAGGCTGACAGAAAGACCTCAGGGAACCCCAGAGGAGAGAATCCAGGGAGGGTGAACCACGGGATTAGAAGGGAGGCCTGGCAGAGAGTAGGGGAACCAGACAGGGAAGCAGGAAGGCCAGGCAAGAATGCTGGAGACCAGGCAGGGAAACCAGGCAGGGCAGGACAAGTAGGCCAGGTAGGTAAACAGGGGGACCAGGCAGGGAAGCTGGAAAGCCTGGCTGGTAAGCAGGGAACCAGGCAGGAAGTCTGGAAGGCCTGACAGGAAAGCAGAGGGACCAGGCAGGGGAGCTGGAAGGCCAGGCAGGTAAGCTGAGCGAAAGGCAACAGGATCCAACTGGAGCCGGGCGGCGAAACAACGGTGGGTCAGGAACGAACCGCGTTAAGACGCAATTCGTTCCTGCACCCGACCGCTATTTACAGCCGCGGCATGAAGCCGAGGATTGGAGCGTGGACGGTTCCGCGCATGCGGCGCGGTCCTTCCAGGGCGAGAACGAGGCTTGGAGCATAAGCCATTGATCGCCTTGGTCCGCGGCACACGCGTGCACCCGTAGCCGGAACCAAGCAACAGGTTCGGACGTCGGGAAATCTCCCTCCCGACGATCCGATACCTGGAATAGAGCTGCCAAGGGAAGTGGCGACCCGCAGCCTTCCAGGTACGTGTCCTAACACCATAACCCCCTCCAGAAAGGCCAGGAGCACCAGGTTTCCAGGGATGAAGGCGATAAAACTCCCTCACTAAACGAGGTGCATGGACATTACCCACAGGTTCCCAAGTGCGATCACAGACAGGGGAACCCTTCCAGTCGACCAAAAATTGCAACCTTCCCCTAAGGTAACGGGAATCACATATTTCCTGGACCTCAAATTCGGGCATACCCTCAACCTCAATGGGCACCGGACGTGAAGGGGAACGACCATAAAGGTCGGGGCGATAGGCTTTCAACAAGGAAATGTGAAATACTGGATGAACACGCCAGGACACAGGTATGGCTAACCTAAAGGCCACTGGGGAAACCCGTCTGATTATTCGGAAGAGACCAAGAAATCTGGGAGCCAATTTCAACGGTAGATTACGGGCTGGCAAGTTTTTAGAAGAAAGCCACACCCAATCTCCCAGTTGAAACTGAGGCTCAGGACTCCGATGTTTATCGGCAGTCTTTTTCATGCATTCTTGTGCCTGAGCCAGGGTACCAGCTGCCCGAAGATGAAGGGTCGGTAACCAACTGATCCGCGGACGGAACTGGGCTGGGTTGAACAGGAGAAAGAGGCAGCAGCTTGGGATGAAGCCCAGATGAACAGTAGAAGGGGCTGAATCCGGTTGCCGAATGGACTGAATTGTTATAGGCCACTTCGGCCAAAGCAAGATGTGAGGTCCAATTAGACTGAGATGCGTTTGTGAAACATCGCAGGTACTGTTCCAAAGTCTGATTTGTCCTCTCAGTCTGCCCATTAGTCTGAGGATGGTGACCAGAACTAAGGGCTCGATGAATTCCCAGATGTCGACACAATTGACCCCAAAAAGCTGAGATAAACTGAGAGCCCCGGTCCGAAATAATTTTCTCTGGCAACCCATGCAGACGAAAGATGTTTCGTAAAAAGAAAAGAGCCATCTGAGTTGCTGTTGGTATCTTCTCAAAGGGAATGAAATGAGCCGTCTTGGTGAAACAGTCGACCACCACTATGATACATGTGTTGCCTTCGGAACTTGATAAAATCCACAATAAAATCTAGGGCAGGTGTATGCCACGGATAAGGTGGTCTTTCAGTAGGATGCAATAAGCCCAAAGGTTTCCGGCGGGGAGTCTTTTTTTTTTTTTTTAAACTTATTTTTTATTGGTGCACACAAGCCAATCACATACATTTCACCATTCCGGCTTAATTACACGTCAATAATGATACACAATCAGGTATTCTCCAATTCTGATTCTTCCGCTGTAGCCTTGTCCGCAAGGTATTGCTTGTACCGGTCCCATATATTTCTGGGTCTGGCTATGGGTAGTACAGAGTCTATATACATTTCTTCAGTGTCATTAGTCCACAACATGTCTTTCTCCCAATCTGCCTTAGTTGGGGGGGTTACACTTTTCCATTTCAACAATATTGCCCTTTTGGCAATTGGTAAGCTCAAATTTAATAGTTTACGCCACATCGGGTTCATCTTCCCCACCACCCCCAGCAAACATAGCTTTGGTGTCTACTGGACAGGTAGATCCGCCATTTCATCAAGCGCAGCACAGACCTCCCTCCAGTACTCTTTCAATTTTATACATTCCCAAAGCATATGGTAGATATGTGCGCCCTCGGCATGGCATCTCGGGCACAATCCCAAGGTAGAGGGGTAGATTCGCTGAAGCTTTGCAGGTGTGTAGTGCAGCCTATGTATTATTTTATAGTGTATTAGCTTATATCTGGAGTTGCACGAAATACTTTTGGTCAGCATACATATTTGCGTCCATTCGTGGTCCTCTATTTGTTGCCCCAAGTCTAGTTCCCAGTTGGCCCTGGACTGGTGGACCCCTTCTGGGCGTGTTTGAGTTATGATTTTATAGAGTGCAGCGGCTGTGACTTTTTGGGTCCCACTCGGGAACATATAGCCCAGCCCCATATTTATTTCTGGTTCTTCCGGGAAGGAGGGGTAAGCCCTTTGCATGGTGTCTTTAATTTGGTGGTACTGCCATTTGTGTCTATTCGTGTTCCCCACTACTTCCTTTAGGTCGTCCCATGTGGCAAATAGCCCATCCCGAAACAGTTGGCCATACTGCGCAATCCCTCTGGAATTCCAGTGCATAGCCACCTCCCCATCGAGGGAAAATGGTGAACGCGGGTCCCCCCATATCGGCATACTCGGATGATACAGCTTGCCCTTGCCAAATATATCTGCTATCTTAGCCCATGCTGTGGTTGTCACTTTCGTGGGGTCTAAGGAATTATGGTGTTTAGGGGCTGGTTCCAGCATCTTATGTAGAGCCAGTATTGATTTTCTAGCTTGTTGGCCATGTGGGGGCGGCCCCGGGTCAATAAAGTTAGCGGCCCAGTATGCAGCATAGTAAGCCTGCGCCGAGAGGTAATATAGCACCAAGTCCGGAGCCGCCAGTCCCCCCCGTTGGTATGTGTTAGTTAATGTATTCCAGTTAAGCCTGGGGTGCCCGCCCCAGACGAACAATGTGCAGGCACTCTTTATCTTGGAAAACAGTGTGCGCCCCGGCCAGACCGGGACTGTGTGGAACAGGTAGAAAAGTTTTGGCAGTATGATCATTTTAACAAGGGCTATTCTCCCCATTAGTGATATAGGAAGGGCGCTCCAGCGTTTCATTTTTCCACACAGGGAGTCAGACAATGCATTATAGTTTAGCACTCGTGTGAGCTGAGCCGTCCTCGCTATGTATGCTCCCAGATAGAGTATATGTGTGGGGCTCCATATGAGACCGCATAGGTCCCTGGGTTTCGTTGTATTTTTCGTGAGTGGGAATACCTCCGATTTACTAGGGTTGAGTCTCAATCCGGAATACCCGCCAAACCTATTCACCTCCGCCAATACCTTGCCCAGCATGCGGTCCGGGTTCCTAAGATATAGTAAGATATCATCGGCATATAAGGTGATGATCTGTCTCCTGCCTTCCAACCATATTCCGTATGCGCTATAGCGCGCCCTGAGAATGTCAGCCAGCGGTTCTATCACTAGGGCGAACAGTAATGGCGACAGGGGGCAACCCTGTCGAGTGCCTCCCAACAGTTCCAGGACTTCCGTTAAATCGCCATTGATTCTCTCCTGCGGGGAGTCTTGACTTGGGCACAGGTTGGACAGGATTCTACATAATGCTTGACCTGAGTAGCCCAACCAGGCCACCAGAATTGGCGCGCTATCACTTCCTGTGTAGATCGGACTCCTCAGTGTCCCCCAATCCTGGAATCATGTAAACCATGCATTATGGCTTTACATAGAGCTTAGGTGGGTAAGTATAATCTATTTCGAAAGAGCAGCAAGCCATTTCTCTCACGCACTTGTGGGTGTGTTAGTAAAGCAGACCGTCTAGAATCCACTGACGTCTCCTGGGCAACTTTCTGTAAGAATGGTACCAAGGCCAGAAGGAAATGTTTCGGGGCCAGCACTGGCTGATCTCTGCCTTCATGTTTGATGTCATCCTCAAGGGATCGAGACAGTGCATCTGCTTTCACATTCCGAGGGTTCGGTACATAGGTGATGTTGAAATCAAAATGTCAAAAGAAGAAAGCCCAACGAGCCTGCCAAGAAGTCCTACATTGAAGAGATCTAAAAATTGTAGGTTGCGGTGGTCAGTGCGCACCTCCACCGGAAAACGGCCCCCTAGGAGGTGGTGACGCCACTCTTCAAAAGCGGTCTTAATGGCCAGGAGTTCCTTTTCTATAACCGGATAATTCCGTTCACTGGCCGTGAGTTTCCTGGAATAATATGCCAATGGAAATTGCATGTCCAGTTTGGGATCATGTTGTAGCAGAACAGCCCCAATCGCAAAGTCGGAAGCATCAGTTTCTACTATGAACGGTCTATCCTCTCGAGGATGACAAAGTATCGGGGAAGTGCTGAAAACCTCCTTCAACTGTTGAAAAGAGGCCGAGGCTTCCGGTCCCCACTCAAAATTCTTCTTGGTACTGGTCAAACTGGACAGTGGGGCAGTCACCTTGGAAAAAGCCGGTATAAAACGGCGATAGAAATTGACGAAACCGAGAAAGCGTTGGAGAGACCGTCAATCGTTGGGAGTCTTCCATTCCATGATGGCACAGACCTTTGCAGGATCCATATTTATCCCGGAGGTGCTGATCACGTATCCAAGGAATTCGATGTGATCCTGATGAAACAGGCACTTCTCCTGTTTAGCATATAGATGATTCTGTTGTAATCGCTTAAGGACCTCCTTCACCTGAGTAGTGTGTTCCTTCAGGTCTTCAGAGAAAACCAGGATATCGTCCAAGTACACCAACACAGAGATTCCGATTAAATCAGCAAATACATGATCCATCAGACGCTGGAAGATGGAAGGGGCATTGCACAGGCCAAAAGGCATTACCCAATATTCATAATGTCCCAATGGTGTCTTGAATGAGGTCTTGCATTAATCTCCAGGCTTTATGCGCACCAAATGGTAAGCCCCACGTAGGTCGAGCTTAGTAAACACTCAAGCTTTGTGTAGGGATTCCATAATAGTTCGAATCAAAGGAAGTGGGTATCTATCCTTTCTGGTGATGTCGTTCAGCTGTCTAAAGTCGACGCAAGGCCGTAAGGTACCCTCCTTCTTCTTGACAAAGAATAATGGAAACCCGGCTGGAGAATTTGAAGGTGCGATATAACTTTTCTGAAGACATTCCTGCAGATATTCTCGTAGTACCTCCCTCTCTTGGGACGTCAAGGAATACACCTTACCATGCGGTATTACTGAATCTGGTAACAGGTCTATGGTGCAGTCAAATGATCTGTGTGGAGGTAATGGAATATCCCTTGGTTCAGAGAAAACTTCTTGAAATTTGGTGTACTCAGATGGAATTGAGACGACTGAATATAGACAGGTTCTGTTCTCCCCATCGGTCTGTGTTGAAGTGGAGGCAGTTGTCTGAGAGGGACCACTAAGACAACATTCTTTGGTGCAGCGATCGGAACAGAATACCAATGTTCGAGTCTCCCAATTGATGTTTGGTTTGTGATGCAACAACCAAGGTAATCCCAAAATAATGGGGTACATTTTAATCACATCCAGGGAGATCTGTTCATTATGCCCTTCGATCTGTAGATGCAAAGTTTCAGTATGTTGGTGTGCAGGGCCTGAAGACAGAGGAGTCCCATTGATAACCTCCACCATTGAGACACGCTTCTTTTCAAGCAAGGTGATTCCATTTCTGGCCACAAAATCGACATCAATATAATTACCAGAAGCTCCGCAATCCAACAATCCTAACACCTCAACAGGTTTGTTACTCAACCAAGAGACTTTAATAGGCAGAGCCATGAGGACCACAGGCTGCATGGGCTGTCTCTCCTGCTTCCTCTCTGGAAGGACTGGAAAAGAATAAGGGCCTGACGTAGCTTTCCCTACATACGACAGGCCATTTAGTTTTCCGACTTTCAGAGTGGTCGTAGCGGACAGGTACTGAGGTAATGTCCTGAGGCCCCACAATACAGACACAACCTGAGTTCTCTTCTTCTTTTCTTCTCTGCATCCGACAAGGGACCTCTGACGGCTCCCAGTTGCATCGGTTCTGGCGCCGATTCGGTGGGACCCGACGCTTTGGGTGGAAGATTCAGGAATCGAGGAAGGGTTTTCTCCGAACGCCGTCTCTCACTTCGTCTCTCGGCCAACCTGTGGTCGATTCGTAAGACCTGTTCTTGGAGAGACTGTAAGGTATCTGGTTCAGGAATATGTAATAGCTCGTCCTTGTATTCCTTTCTTAAGCCCCTTCGAAAGAGTGTCTTCTGGGTAACCTCTGGCCATTGAGAATCGGTGGCCAATTGTCAGAATCGACTGATGTCGGTCGACCCCTGTTTTAAATCCATAAGTTGATTTTGAGCTGTGGCCGCAAGGTTAGGAGATTGAAACACTTCCAAAAATGCTTTCTCAAAAGCAACAAAGTCCTTGAGAATGGGGCTCTTGGCTACCACCAGTGGCGTTGCCCAGGCCAATGCATTTCCAACTAAATTTCCCAAGTTGTATCCAATCTTGGCCTTGTCTTGGTTGAAGTGCGCTGGGCGACACAAAAAATGGATCCTACAATGGTTACAAAATTCAGCCACTCGGCGAGGATCACCATCAAACTTAACCGGACTAGTCTGCGCCATAACAGTCTCTGCAGAGATAACTGAGCTGGCCCCATGTGCCACCGCTTGTTGCAGGGTAAGATTCTCTTGACGTAGGGCTGACATCTCAGCACGTAGGGCCCTAATTTCGTTTCCTAAATCTTCGGTTTCATCCATCTCAGAATCTGAACTGGTAATAAGGCGTCTTAATCTGTTAAGTTGTGCGTCACGTAACTTGGATGTACCTCTGATCCCGGATGATGTCTGTGTTGGGGAAGCCAGTCTGCAATTCGGGTAAACCAGTAGAGATTATGGCACCAGGAAGCAGCCTCAATCCAGTCCTGAGGGCACAGGAATGGACGGGGACCACCCCCCGATGCCACAGGCCTTCTTCCTGAAGTAGATTGAGGTTCGAAGTAGCAGGCACAGGCAAGACAGTTAACAAGGAGGTCTTGAAGTCCAATGAGGCGAGAGCTCTGGTGTATAGCCCAGAAGGAGAGCTCATAAAGTCGCTGAGATGAACCAGGCACTCTCTCAGTTCAATGGGATTCCAAGGAACAGTCAAAAATACAAGCTGAGGAATGATGGGTAGCCGAGGAGACGGAGAGTCCAGGCCCAGGCGAGTCCAAAAGATGCAGTGGTACAATAGGGGCAAGCAAGAAGACTGGTACCCCAGCAAGGCAGCAAAATAGGGAATCCAAGAAGGCTGACAGAAAGACCTCAGGGAACCCCAGAGGAGAGAATCCAGGGAGGGTGAACCATGGGATTAGCAGGGAGGCCTGGCAGAGAGTAGGGGAACCAGACAGGGAAGGAGGAAGGCCAGGCAAGAATGCTGGAGACCAGGCAGGGAAACCAGGCAGGGGAGGACAGGTAGGCCAGGTAGGTAAACAGGGGGACCAGGCAGGGAAGCTGGAAAGCCTGGCTGGTAAGCAGGGAACCAGGCAGGAAGGCCTGGCAGGAAAGCAGAGGGACCAGGCAGGGGAGCTGGAAGGCCAGGCAGGTAAGCTGAGCGAAAGGCAACAGGATCCCACTGGAGCCGGGCGGCGAAACAACGGTGGGTCAGGAACAAACCGCGTTCCGACGCGATTCGTTCCTGCACCCAACCGCTATTTACAGCAGCGGCATGAAGCCGAGGCTTGGAGCGCGGATGGTTCTGCGCATGCGCCGCGGTCTTTCTGGGGCGAGAACGAGGCTTGAAGCATAAGCCATCGATCGCCTTGGTCCGCGGCACACGCATGCGCCCGTAGCCAGAACCAAGCAACAGCTTCGGACGTCAGGGAATCTCCCTCCCGACGATCCGATACCTGGAATAGAGCTGCCAAGGGAAGTGGCGACCCGCAGCCTTCCAGGTACTTGTCCTAACAACACCTACAGCAGAAGAAGCATTCTGTGCCCTGAAGGACAGGTTCACTGCAGCTCTGGTGCTCCAACATCCACAACCAGATCTCCCTTATATCGTTAAATCAGATACCTTAAGTGTGGCCATGGGAGCAGACTTGTCCCAGAAAAATCCAAACACAGGTCATTTACATCTGGTGGCGTTTTGGTCGAGGAAATTCTCTCCAGCTGAACTAAATTACACAATAACGGAAACGGAGCTGCTGGCAATCAAAACTGCCCTCCAAGAGTGGAGGCATTACTTGCTGGGAGCCAAGCATACCATTCATAACAGACCATCGAAATCTACAATACCTAAGGTCAGCCAAGGCTCAGTCATCCCGACAGCTTTGCTGGGCTCTGTTCCTGATGGAATATGACTTTGTGGTGACCTACCGACCCGGAGTTAAAAAAGGAAAAGCCGAAGCTCTTTCCCGCATAGGCAAGGGTGAAGAAGCTTTTAAGCAACCCGATCCAGTAGACATCATCCCGGAAAAAAAATCTTAGGCCATTCACCGTTGGACGCACTCAAAGAAGAAATTAGACGAGATTTACCCACGGAAGAGTTAAGAACATGGAACATGAAAGGATCACATTATTCCATTCAAGACGGCCTTCCATTCTATCGAAAACACCTATACCTTCCAACACATGCCTTACAAGAAAGAGTACTCATCAGTTATCACAGTTCACTTGTAGAAGGCCATCCCGGCTTAGTTAAGACACTCACGAAAATCGGAAGATTATATTGGTGGCCAACCTGGCGAAAAGTCACTGCAGAGTTTGTTAATGCATGTGGTACTTGCGCTCAAAATGAAGCATAGCGGCAGAAACCAGCTGGATTACGACAACCCTTGGAAATACCACCCGCTCCCTGGCACACCATATCAATGGACTTTGTCACAGTCTTACCATCCAGTTCAGGCTATACTACCATTTTAGTGGTGGTTGACCTTTTCTCTAAAATGGCTCATTTCATTGCTTTAAAAGGAATTCCTTCCGCTCAAATACTAGCCTAGGTCTTTCTGGATCACATTGTGAAACTACATGGGTTCCCGTCCGTGATTATCTCTGACAGAGGCAGTCCATTTGTATCGCAGTTCTGGAAAAAATGTTGCTCTCTGGCTGGAGTGGAAGTTTGCCTGTCCACTAGTCACCATCCACAAACAGATGGACAAACAGACCACACAAACCAAACCATGGAACAATACATTTGTTGTCTCCTACACCAAACGGACTACAACTGGGTGGAGATCTTATGGATGACGGAATATGCATATAATAATGCAATGCACACTTACACACAACAAACTCCCTTCTACACACTATTTGGAAGAAACCCTCGGACATCTGTCTATGACCCACCAAAAACAATTGAAATGCAAGCGGTTAAAACCCTGCACGAACATATTACGCAAGCAGCTAAGGATGCAGCAGTACATCTACAGGCAGCCAAAGAGACACAGAAGAAGTATGCCGATTGCCATCGAAAAAAGGCCCTGAGTTACCAAGCAGGGGATTCAGCATGGTTGCCGTCGAAATACATCTCGTTAAAGGGCCCTAGAAAGTTTCAACCCAAATACCTGGGTCCATTCACCATAGAAGCCGTGATCTCCCCAGTGGCCATGAAATTAACTTTACAGCCACACATGTGCATTCACCCGGTATTCCATGTGTCATTACTAAAGCTGGTACACCCAGGGACTCGGTTACCAAAAGCCCCAGATCCAATAGCAATAGAAAATGATGAACCGGAATTCGAGGTTAAAAGCATCCTAGATTCCAAAGTGGTAAGAAATGTCCTATAGTATCTAGTAGACTGGAAGGGATATGGGCCCCAGGATAGATCATGGGAACCTAGTACGAATAGCCATGCTTCTCGGTTGGTACGTAAATTCCACCGAGATAATCCCACTAAACCTGGACCAGGGAATACATCATTGAGAGGGGCCTTGAGGGGGAGAACTGTCATGATTACTAACCTCAGGCTCCCATATAAACCTTTTCCCCCTTTAGCTCTGGCAAGTAGAGGCAGGTGGGGAAGTCAGGTAGGGGCCAAGTGGGTAAAGGCCTGGCATTCAAAACACTTACATCAGTTACTCAGAACTAACACTCCCATCACATAGGAAGTTGCACACTTGTTTCCTGGTTTTACCTACCGTTCCTGTCGTTCGCCAACAAAACACTTACCATCATTGCTCTGATCATGTCCAGAGTAGACTATGCCAACAGCCTATACCTGGGCATGCCCGAACGACTTTTAAAAAAACTGCAACGTATACAAAATGCAGCAGCCAGACTCTCCTCAAGCTACCCAGAAGAGAACACATCACACCCGCGCTAAAAATACTACACTGGCTACCACTAAAGCAACGAATAAAGTTCAAGTCCATGTGCATCACGCACAGAGCAATACATAAACAAGGCACAGAATTCAGAAGCCACAAACTACGCCTACATCAACCAACAAGAACACTAAGATCAAGCACTGACATACGCCTGGAACCAAAAATCTACAAAAGAAAAAAACTCATGGGGTTCTCTTTCTCCCATCAGGCACCCAAAACCTAGAATGACCTACCTAAGAATATACGGAACATAACAAACCAACTAGCATTAAGGAAACTCCTCAAATCATGGCTCTTCACAGGGTAACCACAACGGAGACGCACCAGAATGCGCAGACATTAAAACAACGATGAAAATAACTCCAATCCCGGCCACTCTCAATCTGGACAAACACTCACCCAAAGAACTTACCACCTGACAGAGCATAAGATATCATGGAAAATAGCCACAAAAGGAAGCCTCCGGAGACTGAACACATACTTAGACACAGACGAAAGCCCTCAAGTGACTCGCCCACTCGCACGTACCGGACGCACCATATCCAGACCGGCAGACGCATTTAGATAGAATTGAGAATATTAGCATGGCCACACTTGGATGGAGTTGTGGACATTGGCCTGCGTCGCATATAGATGGGACTTTGAATGCTAGCATGCCGCCCTTAGATGGAGTTGTGAATATTAGCATGTCTACATTTGGACAGAATTGAGAATGTCAACCTGCATCGCATCTAGATAGGACCATGAGTGTTGGTAGGCCCGCACCTAGGTGAAAGCTAAATGCCAACATACCCACACCTAGATAGATTTGTGAAATATTAGCATGCGTCGCATCTAGATAGGACTTCGAGCGTTAGCATGCCCGCACCTATGCGAAACCTGAACTCTAGTACAGGCCACACCTAGAATTGTGGACATTGGCCTGCGTCGCATCTAGATGGGATTGATTGAAGGATAGCAAGCCCGCGCCTAGATGAAACTTGAATATTGGCGACTGCCACACTTGGAATTGTGAACACCAGCCTGCGCAGCATCCAGATAGGGTTGCGAATGATAGCATGCCCACACCTGGACAGATTTCTAGACGCTGGCTTGCGCCGCATCTGGACGGGACTGTGAATGTTGGCTTGCCCACACCCAGAAAGAATTCTAGACATTGTCCCGCGCCGCATCCAGATAGAGTTGTGGGGGTCAACTGGTGCCACACTGGAACAGAACTGCAAATGCTAGCATGCCAAAGGTCAGGTAACCCACTAACCATAATAAGCTCAAACTCTGCATACTTATCTCACTCAAAATCACACAAGCATCTCTCGCACAACAAGCCACACGCACTTTACAACACTGCAACAACACATAAGCCGGACCAACAGCACACGCAGCCTATCACAGACCCGATACCCGCACCAAAGCTCAGCATCTGGTGTATACCGAGTTGAAGCTGCCAACAGAACACCACTCCTCTCACTATCCTACTCCCTCTTCACCTTACTAAACCACCCCACCTCACCTTATATGTAAACTGTAAAACTTACCTCGCGCACCGCTTGGAGCAGGAACCAGCTTTCCATCATTTCTCGTGCACTTTTCACCCGACTGGGGTATCCTGCAAGGAAAGAGAAAAGCAATTAGAACTCTTCCGCCATCTCCGCTCCGTGCTATTGCTGCAGTCCAGTGCTGTAAACTGGCACGCAAATCAGCAAGTGCTACAGCAGATCAGAAATACTATACTTTGAATAACCCCAGTGAGGTAACTGGGCAGTCACGGACTTGGTGACTCTACAAACCTAGCACTTACCTGAACTTACCTGAAAACTTACCTGAACTAAAAATCCCAGTGCAGTAACTGGGTAACACAAACTCGTGGAACTAAAGCAGCAAACTGCTGGAGGCAGTTCTCAAGAACAGCAACATCCGGAGCATCACCCAGAAAATAGCAGCCCTGCACGAGCAGGATGGAGTGCGCACCAAACTAAACACACAGGTGAGACACGCACTGTAGTGAATTAGGCACCTAAGTGGGTTGGGGGAGAAGGAGGGTAGGCTATCCCTTTAATTCAATCCTAACCATTCACTCTTTTGGCAGGCCAGACTTCCCGCGAACTGAGGGGTGGTGTAGAGCCAGTGAAGGGACCAGAGGACTCCATTGCTCCTGCAGAGACTCAGGTAAGAGTGACACCAGCATCAACAAAATCATACTGATGATGAAGGAAGCAAAAAAAAATTCAAAACTCGATATGCGAGATGCCTACCATCAGATAGACTACACCAGGCCTCATGCCCACTCACAGCATTATTCACGCTATTCGGCACATTGCAATACACTGCTGGGTCAGCATTCCAAAGAATGATGAACTCACTGCTGCACGCCATCTACAACATGTCATACTTCCAAGACGACATCCTTGTGTACGCCAAATACCCAGAAATCCATGAAAGACCACTAGGAGAAGTCCTTGGCAAACTACAGAGAGCAGGAGTCCACCTTCGCCACGGGAAATGTATAATTGGAGCTTGCTAAGTAGAGTACCTGGGTTACCTCAAAAGAAGGGGTGAGCCCAAAGAAAAACCTGCTCCAAGCTATAGTTGACGGCCCGGCCCGACTTCAAAAGACGAGCTACGGTCGTTCATGGGTCTCACAGAGTATTACGCGAAATTCGTTCCCAGATTTTCCGAAACCACATCTCCCTTGAGAGAGCTCCTAAGGAAAGGTGCGGAGTACACGTGGGAATCACAGCAAATCGTGGCCTTCACCAAAACCAAGAAGAGAATCCTATTTGCACTGTGTCTCAAACCGTCCAATCCTGAATGGGACACATACATAACGACAGACGCCAGTGCTTACGGCTTGGGCGCCACCCTCACCCAAAAAAAGGGGGAAACCGAAAATATTGTTGCCTTTGCGTCGAAAGCACTGTCCACTTCAGAGAAAAACTACTCTACGGTTGAGAAAGAGATGCTGGCGTGCGCCTGGTCCATGGAGTATTTCAGGTTGTACGTTTGGGGAACCAAGTTCCACCTGGTCACCGACCACAAACCCCTTGTGCACATGCTGAGCCGCAGCGGCACAAAAACAGCGACACAATGCCTAGCAAGAATTGTTGCCAAACTGCAAGGGTACATGTACGAGATTATCCATATTGCGGGCTGGAAGAACGCCCAAGTGGACTGCATGTCCAGGTTACTGGATCAAAATACACCGGGCACCACATTCCTGGAAGACAAATGCGTTGTGGCATCCATAGGAGACCTAAGAAACAAGGACTTTATGGAGCTGAGCGAGTCTCATTGGCAGGAGGAAATGTGACATGATGATGCCCTGGGCCGAGTAGCAGAATGGCCTAGCAAAGGTTTTCCTAACAAGAGAGCAATCCTGGAAGGTATGCTACTATATTGGAAAGTCATCGACGAGATCACAGAAATGGATGGTCTAGTAATGAGAGTTGACCAAGTAATTCCTCCAAGAGGCATCGCAAAGTGATATTATGTAGAGCGCATGCAGGTCATCTAGGCAGCAATATGACACGATGCAGAGTGGGCAACACGTATTGGTGGCCTGGAATGGACCAACAATAAGGGCAATGATCGAAAGATGCCATGAATGCGCAAACAGCGACAAACGGCTAAAAGTGAGGCAAGCACCCATGATACCCACATAAATCCCACCCAGTGTCTGGCATAAAATAGGGCTGGATTTTATTGGCCCGTTGGACGACATGTTGAGTGACAAGTACGGGGTAGTCATGGTGGACTATCTCTCCAAGTGGGTCGAAGTTGAGTTTGTGCCGGACATCATCACAGGCACAGTCATAGAAGTACTCAGCTCTGTTTTTCAAAGAGAAGGACTCCCTGAAGAGATTGTGATGGACAATGGAGTGCAATTAGTTTCCAGAGACATGGAAAGCTTTTTCAAGAAGCACAATATCTAGCAATTGAGAGCTAGCCTGTAGCACCCACAGGCCAACAGGCTGGTAGAAAGGGCGAACCAATTCATTAAAGGGGCCTTACAATTGTCATGCGCATCAGGCATGAATCCCTACCAAATCGTCATAGAGGCTGTGGAAGTGCATCGCTTGACGCCAAATGCCATTACAGGAGTATCTCTGTTTCAGATGGTGAGAGGGAGAAGGGCTGCATCCACACTGGTACCACTGTGGCTACAAAAAGTTAGAGAGGATTACGACATCAACATGAGCGACATCATGTTCAGATTACAGAAAAGCAAGGAGATCATGAAATCTCAGGGCGACAAGACCAGAGCAACATATTGCACACAGGTCAACGAAGAGGACTTGGTGAAGATACGCTTGCCCTTCAAAGACACCACAACGGGCTCCAAATGGAGCCAAGCCATAGAAGTCACACAGAAAGGCACCAACGATGTTTACACCAGTGATGGGAGAATGTGGAACGTGGAAAGGGTGGGCATGTACAAGAAAAGGGTGTCCACAACCCGCCCATCCATGCAAGTATGAGATGGCCATGACCCATGGAAGTTAGCCAACAGCCCCCAACAGCAAGAGACGGAGGTCAGGGAAGTAGAAAACCAAAGTGAACATGTACCCATGAGCTCCACACCCCAGTCTAGAGAACCACAACGGGAAGCAACCTCAGCAGAACAAACCCCATGCGACACATCCCACATAACCACTCATTCCCCCAAGGCAGCTACTGACCAGAACCGGCCCCAACGAGAAAGAAGGAAGCCAACCAGATTCACAGACTTTATCATGGTCTAGGAAACAGCTTTCCTACGCAAGGAGGTGTGTCGGGCCCATAACGCAAGATCTTGGGAGAGCGACATCTTGCTAGACTTTGCGCGGGAAGCGTGCAACACAGAGGGAACCTGGCAGAGTTGGAGCGAGGCACCAGGAAGACAGTCGGGCCTCTGCGCACCTCCTGAATGAGGGAAATCAGCCCTCCCACTGAAGTCTGCTCTACCAGCAGATCCCTGCAGTAGCTGAGCATAATACCATGGCTGAGGGCAGCCTCGTGGGAGCTCCAGCTGGAAGGGGATGTTAATACCCCCAGTACAAATTCACACTACGCAAGTTATGTTTTACTGTCAGTTCTTTATAAATTGTTTCTGCAAATTGTTCTTTGCTACATGATTCTAAAAATGAACTCACATTGCTTATGTTATGTATTGCATATTGTTTCCGCTATAAATAGCTCTCAACTCACACGCTTTTGGCGGCTGTCACCCGCCTTGTAAACAGCTGACTCACCAGCCAAGCCTCCTGCACGCCCATTCATTTCAATGGCCCTCTCACCCGCCAATAATCAAATCGGGTGTTTTCACCCACCTTTGCAACAGAAATGGTTGAGAGCTATGGCTATATAAAACTCAATGAATACAAATACATATTCTGTGCAGTGAAGCCAACAACTGTGAGTACTGCCCCTCCGTCTTGAACAGATCCCCCGCTACCCTGTTTATACAAGGTGTCAGAATAAACACCCCTTTCTTACACAAGTGTCCTGTGTTCATTGAGGGCCGCTAGTTTGCCTTTTCTTATTTTTATATTCGAAAATTTGAAAACAAATATGTGTACATTTTAAATATTTTAAAACTAAATCACAATTTAAAAAAGATGCGCTCCTGTGACATGATATGTTCTCTCAGTAGCAGTCTCCTTCCTGCCTGTATTCATGTTCTACTGCTAGTTGACAAACTTTAACTTTTCACTGAAATGGTTACCTTACTGAAAGGTCAGAAATTGTTAATTTCCCTTAACATCAGTTTAATACGAAGGCCCCATGAACGAGAGATACTTGGGAGTTGTGTGATCGCTCGGCCGTCAGCATCCGTGCGCTCTGCACACCTCTCAAACGAGCTGTCAGTTCTGCCAGATATAATGGCCCAGGCGGCTCTTGTCCCTCAGTCTAACCCTTCCCCTGGTTTTCTTCGGTTTGCCGGCAGGCCTGTGGTACACAGTGCGCATGAGCGACAGCCGGAAGAGGCACCGACAGGAGCCGCCGCCGCCGCTGCTGCTGCCGCCGCCGCCGCCGCCGAGAGAGAGAGCAGCGCCCGTCTCAGCAGCCAGCCGAGCCGGGGAGGAGGAGGTGGAGGAGAGGAGGCCGCAGAGCAACATGGTGAGAGCTCCGCGCTTTGCTGCCCCACGCGCAGGCAGCACTGGAGAGGCCTAGGGAGGAGGAGACCGAGCAGTAGGGGGAAGGAATTCCCCGCAGCACACATAGTCAGCTACGGCTAGGCCCTGGACGCTGGGTGCACAGAACTGGAAGGAAGAGTCGGGTCAATGTCAGCACTAGGGGGTCTAGTTTTGATCTGCGCTGGTATAAAATGGATATGAGTCCTGCAGAGAAGTGCAGTCGGGTACTGTCCCACACTGTAAAAGATTGCATGTTTTCTACTCCTACCATCCTCACTGGAGAGGTATGGCAGCATCCACCTTAATTTGCCTACGTGTTGTCCCATTTATTGAGGGAAGTTGCCGACGATATAGAGGGGTTTCCTAGTGTGTTGCCCCCACTAACACTGCACAGGATGGCGTACACTCATACATCGCAGTTAGAAACTTGCTCTCTAACCCCTCAGGTAGGTGAGTGGGGAGTATACCAACACTAAACCAGCACCAAGCAGCGTGGAGAAGGAAGGTGAACACCCCCGATCACAAAAAGAAATGCCCCATGTCGTCCTCCTTTGGCGCCTCGTTTTACTTCAAGGTACAGGAATAACCGATTCTGAGAAGACAGTGTGTATCATAATATTGGGGGCGGTTGGGCTGCCACATGTCCCATCAGCGAGGCGAAGGTGGATGTAGTTTGCCCTAGGCGTCCCATCAGCGAGGCGAAGGTGGATGTAGTTTGCCCTAGGCGCCCCATAAAAAATCTTCCTTTATTTCATAGGTTAGTGAGGGTGGGATCTTTCTCCTGTCTTTGACAGCTGACGGGGACTGCCGAATGTGACCCAATTATTTTGTAGGTAGCAATGTGATTGACCCTGCCCCAATCCTACCGTTCCTTGAGAAACCAGCATACCCGGAAATCTCTTGTTCGCCACGCATGTCATCAAGCCTATATTTTACATCAGATCTGGTCTAGTGACTACATTAGTGAAAGGCGTTCTAACCATGACTTTGCACCTTAGTAACTTGATCTGCCAAAATTGGGTACGTTTTGAAATGCGTTAAATGCAAGTATTTTATCTGGTTGAATCGTTTTTTACTTTTGTTGCATGACAAAATTTGGAGCTCTTGCATGTCCGCTAAATCTCTGTTAATAGTTGTTCCAGTAACAGGACGTTTACATATAACTTCCATTGTGTATTCTGTGTCTACATCTCTAAAATGTCAAGTGCTCCTATAGAGCGCCTTTCTGCCAATAATGTTTGCCTCGCTGCACATGGATCTGTAAGAAAGGAGAACAGTGGGCCTCATTACAAGTGTGGCGGGCCGGAAACAAGGGTGCCGGTAAGCTTGTAGTATGGCGGTCCGGAAACAAATCTGCCTGCTGGGGCTGCTGCCCCCGACAGGTCTGACCCTGCTGGGTACATCGGCCCCGGTAGGCAGAGTCTATCGGAATCACTGGCACCGTTAGCAGGGGTGCTGGTGCTTCTGCCTCCCCATGGGAATGGGTACTTACAAAATCTGGCGCCTGACTTCCCACGCCGCAGGTACTTGTAATGTCATGGTGGCACTGGGAAGTCCGGTACTGGATTTGGTGTTACAGGGTTACCGCCAACCTCATAATGAGGCCCAGTGTGTACGAGTCTGATGGCGGGAAGGCAGTTGCTGAAACCCTTGGTGATGGATGCAATTTGAAAGTACCTGTTAATTGTGTGCCAGTATGAAAATCTCTGTTTTTGTGGTTGGTACTCACCGTGCAGGTTAGCCATATACCTAAAAAAAAAAATAGGGAGACGAGTTTAAGAATACACTTTTTTAGTTTGTACAGTGTATTCCGATATATATATTTTATTCAATTTGAAAGAAAAGGATTTTTTAAAAATGTTTATCGTGGGCAACACAATCAATCCATCATCTCATTTGTATAAACCACTTTATACAAAGCAAGGCGATAGAATAGATATGAGGGTAAAGAGTGAGTGCTTATCTAAACTTCAGCCTGAGTGCCTGGAAACATCACATGACATGCTACAATCCTATGTACCAGTCAAATATATATACTTGATCGCGATTATGTGAGGGCAGCGTTCTGGACTCACATTAAAGTGATTAAATAGGAGAGTAAGTAGATGAGGAAAGCACCAGAAACAACAAAGTAAGGCAGTAGTTGATTGAGGGCCCCGCACATCAATTTGTGGCCAAAGATGGGGTCCTTCAACAATGAACATTAGAATGTATATACGAGTACAAGGAAGTGTATGACAAACACTAGCATTTACTGAAGATGGGATTGTAAAAGGAGAAGAACACCATGAGAAACTGGCGAAATCACGACCCGGGACCAGGTGGCTGTTTGCAGAAATTAGGTTTATTTAGTTCAAAACACATTAGAGTTCACTTTAGTCTGTGAGAGTTACTTCACTCCTCAAGCGGCCTTCCAGGGACGTAACTTAGCCCTCCTTAGTGTCCGGATAGGCCCACCAGTCGTTCCTTCTACCCTTGTCCTCTCCGTATGACTAGGAGAAACAACACAGAATTGATCAGTTCCCAGGCTTTTATTTTCCTTGAGTGACTTACTTCCCCACCAATTGGAGTCTTCCCTGTCTATCGGGCTCCCTATTGGCTGATTCTGCAATATCCCGCCTCCTTTAAAGGCTGCCTTCTGCATCCGGCTTATCTGTTTCTCCCGCTGGTCAGGAAGGACCTCCTCACGACCTGGCCTGTCCAGTGTGGTTACCCACCTCTGGAGAACCCCAGCGCCCGCCTCTTCCTTCCTGCAAGGGTCATCTCATCACCCTTTCAGAGCGGCCCACCTCGTTGACCAAGCGATTCTCTCTCCGTTCCTTTCCCGGCTGCGAGAGGAGCTCACCAGGTTGCGCGTGCCTTTGCCCTGCTGCCTGCGCGTCCCGTTTCCTTTCTGCCTCCAGCCCCGACCATGGGATGCCTCGGCAGCCTCAGGTAAGGACAGGTCGTTCCGGTGCGGGGTTCGCCCCTCGCGGCCATCTCCCATGTTCCCGGGGTCTCCCCTTTCCCATATTGGCCCACCCACGTCAGGTCTAGACTCGGCTACCCGCTGTCTCCCGACGTGTCCATCCTGCATTCCCCCTCCTTCTCTCACCCCGCCTTGCTCCACCTCACAGAAACTTAATACAATGATTGAAGATTTGAATATGGCAAAGTACAGGATTTTAAAGCAATTGTAATGCATATTTTTGCTTGAACCAAAGTTATGATATAAAGGCGAGCAACCAATTTGGTAAATTGAATATCTACAAAAATATTAGAAAATAAATCCTGTGACGAAACAAGAGCAAGAGTAGTCCTGATGAAGACCCTGAACTAATGTTTTAGGGTTGAACGTGCATCTAGACTTTGGATGTAGGGGTTCAATGGTCCAATAACTCGAAATACTTTTTGAATCTATATTTTTAACTGCTAAATAGGATTATAGTATGCCATGTGATGTTTCCGGGCACTTAGGGTTGATGTTTAGGTACAGCACTCACTCTACCCTCCCATCTTTCCTATCCCCTTGTTTTGTATAAAGATGTTTGTACAAATGAGATGATTTGATTTTGTTGCTCACAATGAAAATGTAAAAAAATCTGGAGGTTAGCCATGTAGGCAGCCCTCGGATTGTAGAGTGTAAAAATTGGAAGCATGGTTGTTGATGGAAGATGAATATGGTCTGAATCTATTAAGTACACTAGATCTGGAGGTCGTCTGAAGGAGTGTGCTAGGTGTAAGGCTACAAGATTTTAGTAGTGAGGAGTAAGTTGAGGGACGAGGCTGGCAGAAAGGAGGCTGTTGTTTCTTCTTGGCTGTAGTTTTGCTTGAGCTAAAGGTGCACACCATTGTAACGCAGCAGGGTTTCCATGAATCAAACTGGTTTCCTGCAGATGATGGTGTCAAATTTTAGAAAATTGCTTGTCGTAAATTAGCACACGTTTTTGGTGCACACTTTTTATTCATTTGCTATTTGTCATTTCTTTCAAAGTGATTGGTTAAAAAAACAAATCTTTTAGTTTGGGCTACTAGGTGACGCTTGCGACACCTACAAGTCGAAGCCATTGCATTAGAGCATAGATGGGGAGACGTGGCATATGAGGAGAGACCTGCAGCTTGTTGCTGTTTGGCTATTTGCCCATCCATTGACTGCTCATGGCCATGTAAGCTCCTGCCCAAAACACCTCATGGGAACTCATTGAGCTCACTTTAATCAAACCTTACCACCAAACTTTGCACTTGAAGTGCCTGCCAGTATTTTTTCAAAACGTCCGAGAGTTAAGGACTTAATTGGAGCAGTAAACCCACTACTGGTCTAATAAACATTTCTTAACCGGGTGTATACCTTCAGCCACTCGATTTAAGCACTATGTGTGTCTTTCACTGAAGTCCTGTTAAAACCAGAATTGCATTGCTAACAGTTTTGGCTTCTATATAAGTAGTAGGCATTTGCCAGGAACTGCTATTAGAAGCAGAGGTACTGGCACCTGCTGCAAACAATTGCCAGTTTGTACCACAGCTGTGCTTGGCAAGTGCCTTTCTCTTGCCTACACAAAAGCCGGGCTGTTGGTATTGCCAATGCTTGTTTAGATGGTTAGCAAGTAGAGCATACATATTGCCGGTCCGGTATGTTCAAATCGCTTCAATCTGAGAAGTGATCTTGCTGATGCATTTTAAACTCTTTGAAATGTCCTCATTAGATAATCCGAGATAGAGGCTGTTGGCATACTCTATAATTTGGATATTAATAGAGACATTCTGGCCCCTGTGGCTGAATGTTAAGTAAGGTAAGGTGCGGCTTAGTATGCACAGCTGAGAGAAACGGCTTCTGACAATGGCTTTCATAGGTAGCTCAAGAGTGAGGGTGTTGTCCATTGTTCCAAGATTCCTTACTGTGGTTGATGGGTTTGTGCAAGGGACCATATAGTTACGTCAAGGGATTGAAGTTGAGTTAGAACCTGTAGGATTACACAGCATGAGTTATGTTTTGTTTGGGCTGAGTTGTCCGTTTTGCTGTTATCCATCCGTCCACCTTTTTAACGTCTGGGCCATTGTAGCTGGAGACATGTCAATAGAGCACATGGAATATAAAGTGAAAATCCTCAAAATAAAGTAATATATAGTTTACATGTGCTAGTACTTTGAAGATCTTTCCTTCAATGTATTTGTGACCCTGGCAGGGAGTGACACAGTTTTCTTGATATGTCTGTTTTGTTTAATCGGTTCTTCAAATACGCTGTACTGAATTCTTCTTGCATTGAGCTGGGCAGGTTATTAATTACAGCTTCTATTGCCAGAGTGCCAATTGCGACCAGAGAAACATCAATTGCACACATGTTTAAGCAGATTCCAATAACTGCCTGGTGGGATTGTTCCTGCAGTAAGCAAAAATGCCTACCTCCCTGCCCCCCCTGCCCCGCACCAACATTGGCCGAAAGTGGTGGTCTGGGACTTCACTAATTGCTATGCAATACTTGTATATAGTGCTATTGTGGAGGTGAGGGTGACTCCATCCTGCCATGCCCTCCCCGCTTTGTTGTACATTTCGTCACCAAGTGAGCAGTGGATCATGCCTTCCCCCACATCACGTGGCTGTTGGACTTTGGTCTCCCAACCATTCATTCTGTTAAGTGTGTGTGTGTGTGTGTGTGTTTTTTTAATATTCTATTTACTTTTTTTTTTTTTCATTTATTTTTTTTTTCCCCTCAATTTATTTTTATTGGTTTTGTGCATACAAGCTTACACAAAAGCTTCAAAAGTGTCCTTCAAAGTTTTCTCCGGATGTTTCTTTTCAGGTGCCTTTGTAAGTATTTCCTGGAAAGAGCTATGGCTTCCCCAATTTCCTTAGCTGACCTTTCCCTTATTAAAGGGAAAAATAAATTCACTTAATACTCCTGTGTTCGTCAATCCATCCTTACCCTTAAGCTATTTTTGTTCCCACACATAGCTAAACAATCCTCATTTATATCCCCATTCATCTGGTATAATCTCCTAATTAAAATCAAAGGTAAATCTATTTTTTGGAAGCCATGGCTCTCATTTCCTGGTGGGTTTTTAGATGGCGGGACTGGAGGCACCTTTAGACCTTGGCCTGTCGGTGGCTCCCCAGTCAGCAGTTGTTGGTGGTCTTCTTGTTTGGGGGGGGGGGTGGTGTCCTCGTTTTCTATGATGGCCCCCTACCTTGGTCCAGGACCTCAGGGATTCCCGTTGTTCCCCTTCCATGTTAGGCGTGGCTTTGTCGGATTCCTCTTCCTCGGCCTCCGGGTTCATAAAGCTTTCCGCTTCTCTGTGGGAGAAAATGTGCTGGGGCTTTCCTTCCCATAAGAAGGTGAGAGCAGTGAGGAAGCTCCAGCGGTATGTAATCTTCCTTTCACTGAGCCATTCAGTCATCGGTTTTAGGCCCTTCCTTTTAGCCATGGTGAATGCTACCAGGTCTTGATACAGGGATATTGCGGCGTCTCTGAAGTGTATGCATGCAGTGCTCCTGGCCTCACACATTATTTCTTCTTTGACTCTGTAGAAGTGCACCCTTACCAGGACATCAGGCGGGGAGATGGCGTTTCGCTTCGATCTTGTTCTGTGCACTCTGTCGAGTTCAAGCAGTGCTTCATCTGAGAGGGTTATGATGAAGCGGAACAGGTCATTGACATAGGCCCCTAGTTCCTTGTCAGGGATAGCTGTAGGGATTCCCCTGAGGCAGATGTTGTTGCGCCTGTATCTGTTTTCTGCATCTTCTTTGTTTGGCCTCAAGAGCGTTGCACCTGGCCTCCAGCGCTGCAAGCCTATCCGCCCCTCCCCAATTTCAAAGTTTTGTTCATAAAGTGTGGTTTCTATTTCTTGAGTTCTAGACTCAATTTTCCCCCACTTGCTTGTCCAGGGTCGAGATCTTGCTTTTCAGTTCTTCAGTTCCCCTTTGTTATTTGTTGGTGATGGTTTATCGGCTTTTGTAACTGCCTGTGATGTCTGTTTGGAGCCGACCTCTGGGTGTGTACCTGGGCCCAAACTTTCGCTGCGCTCCACTCTCTTTGATTTCTCAGTCATTGGTGTTAGTAGGGCTGCAATGTCCGTTTGTTTGGTTGGCTTGAGGTTTCTGGACATTCTGTTGGGTGTGACTTGCCTCAGAGGGGGGTGGTGGACACTGTACTGCTGGCGTCTTATTCTTTGTTTATAGGGTTCAGGACTCGGCGTCTCTTGTGTTTGTTGCCCGTTCACCTCTGTGACCTGTTTACAGGGTAGCAGGTTGCGCCCCCATTGCAACTTCAGCTGGTGATGATCAATGCCTAGTATTTCAGGGGTTTCCCTAGGCGCTGTAGACAGTAGTGGATCTGTGAGACAAGGCCAGATTTTCTCATCCAGCTTCGATGGGTCGTTAATGGGCTTGGCGCAATGATTGGGGTCGTTTTGTGAGGCCACCCCTTTGGGTCCTATCTTGAGCGAGTGCCAATTCATGTGGCGTTGTAGCTCTATTGTCCAAATTAGAAAAGAGTGGGCACTACGTTATTAATTGTTGAAATAATCTATACTTGGTAAGATATTTAGTCCTGTCGCCAGATTCCTCCCCGTTGCTTAGGGAGGTGTGAAATGATAATATACTGTTGACTGGTTAGTTTTCACCAGTCTACTGGAAGGACCTGTGTGGGTATCCCACTAAACTTCTTTTGAAGGTATTCTGTATTTCCCAATGATTCTTGAAATAGTACTAATTGATTTAATTAATTGTAATAAAGATATTTTTATTTAACAATCTGCATCTTTCTGAGGCCTTTAGCAAACGTTAATGTTGTCCAATGCATTTCGGTCTATGCTAGACCTTCATCAGGAACTATTGGTAATGAAAAGATAAAAATAAAATTTAAATATTAACTAAAATGTTTATATAACCATACATTCACAAATAAACCAATCCTTTACGTTTTACACAGGTACTTTTTTCAATATGTTTAGTATAGCTGACTACTCGCCACTTGCCATCCGTTCGCCGCTTGGGGGAGAATCAACCTCTTCGGGAGAGGGGGGGGGGGCACACAGCACCTCCTGGTATAATAGTAACAGTCACTTCACTCCAATGGTCCGCTGCTGTCCTGTACCCCACACCATCCTGTTCTCCGGACGGACTGGGTCTGCAGCGTTCCTGCTCTGCCTCACTCGATCCTGGTTTGCTGCAACAGCTGCTCCGTTTACATTATGCGCACTGCAGCGCTGGTTGGGATCTTTAGCTTCCTCAAGATCTCCGGGCTCACTGTTCCACTCCAAAGCCCTCTGTTACGTGGGCGCTATATTGCTTTCAGTCACAGCCGACAGCCACTTCATTCCGTACTCCGTATCTGGCGTCCAGTGAACCTAAGCTCTCCACCATTCAACCGTGCACTCCAGGGAGGTTCATACAAGCTTCAGCTCACTTCCAGGCTATACTTCACTCTCACTCCCATCCTCTGCTCTACTCCCATTCTTTAGTGTTTTGTATATCTGCTTATACACACTTATACCTAGTACCTGGTCATATCCTAGGCATGTTTACCCATATATCTCCTGTTCATCAGAGACGAGAAATGTTGATGTGTTCAAACATTTCCATTACTCAAAATCCAAAGGTTTTGTGGTGCCAGATATTGCCATGCACCATATACCGACTATTTCAATCACATCGCAAAGTACTTTCAGGTTTTGCTGTCTGAAAAGCAAGGGGTTGGTTTCCATCAGTTGACAGGTAGTGGGATCCCATGGTAAGAGCTCACACTATATACCAGATTTGTCCATTGCATGTCCACGTGATCTCCCCATTTGCTAAGTATCCCCAATCAATGCCCAGGTTCTCTGACTGTTTTGTAGACCAGATATTGCCATATTTTCTTTATGTGCGTGCATCATTTGAGTATACTGTTACAGATAGGTATGCAGGGACTCTGCTGGTCATGTTCTGCTCTGCTCCACTGTCAGTGGCAAAGAATTGTGGGGTCCATGTTCCCCTTTTGTGTCCAACACCCAGCACTGCTGCCAAAAGATGAGGAACTGTGGAGCTGAGTGGGGCATGGAGAGGAGGAACATCGCGCCTCCTCTCCTGTTCGTCACCACTTGTTTGGATTCTTCAGATTGGGTAGCCAAGAGGAGAGTGAGGCATAAGGGTCAGCGGCCACCTCTGTGAGACCCACCTCTTGCCGTGGTAGTGCAATCAACAGATTGCACGTAGAAATAGTGGACAGCATACTGCCTATTGTTAGAAGTGCCGCTTCTATCATTTGTTTGTTTCACCACTTTTTAAAATTTTAATTGTATTCAGCCCCAACCCATTTTTTTTTAAAAACACTAGTGTGTTTCCCAGAACGGTCATTTTATTTTGTTTGTTGTTGTTTCAAACGAGCACCATTTCAGGATTCAGGAAAGTCCAGCGGAACCTGTCACAACTTACACTTTACAACCCATTTGGGTTCCTACAACATCTGAGGAGAGAAAATCCGAGAAATGTGTGTACGACTGTGTCTATTAAATGGGGATGTTTGGCAGATGTGTTGACCAGCCGTTTTTCTGTTTTATTATGATACACGCTCCCACTTTCTCATGATTCTCTGCTTTTCTAGGCTGTTGGCGCTTGGTACAAAGGAACGCATATTGAAACTAAGAAGCTGTTTTTGAAAACCTTGCAGTTCAATCGTGGGCATGGACCTTGGTTAAAGGACATTATAATTACGGGGTCATTTTGTATCTAAAGAGAACCAAACCTTATACTGAAATGCACTGGACTGGGTTTGTGAGAGCTATACACTACATGGGATCGAAATAGAAACTAAGTGTGCTGAAGCTAAAAATGTCTTCCGGATGTGAACGGTATTTGGTGACGGTATTATTGGCCTGCCGGAAATGTTTAAATTCCATACGAAGTGCAATACACTTACGTTCGCGTATTTCACCATACATACGAAGTTATTAATTAAAAAAAAAAAATCTACTTGATGACATCGTTTAGTTATGCACCTGTGGGGGGAATACAGTAAATTTATGATGACCTCTCAATTGTGTCTGTCAGATGTTACCTGACCTTTTTAATACTTTTGTTTGTTTTTCTATTTGGGTTAAAAAAAAAACCATATGGTTGAGGTCAATTTATCAACAGCCAATACAGGGGTAAGGAAGGTAGCTAGCACTGGTATAATATTCTGGCAAACGTTTCTGCATGGAGTCGAAAGTAGATCTGGACGCTGCCCTACGTCTCTTCTAGGGATGTGTTGATCCGTATTTCCTGAAATGTAAAAAGGTTTTACAAACATCGAAAACTAAGCATCTCTGGGTAACGATGGCCGTTGGGTATAATCGGTGACTGGCATGGAACATTATAGCTGCACATTCGGACTCTGGTTTAAAAGAAATAGAGAGTTAAACAGAGTTTGAGGGAGCGGTGGATCAAATCAGGTCAACTTTTTAGGTTCAAATTATGTTGGCAGGCTCCAACTGCAGACTTGTAAAAAAATAAAATAAAAAATAAAATTGAGATTTCCTAAAAGGCTGAAAATTGGGATCAAAAGCAAAAACTCTTTCCCTCTTAAATGATGACAATGTAAAGAATGAATCCTTGTGCATGTTTGCCTGGGCACTTACAGGTGTTTGCTTATTTTCTTTATTTTGGTTAAATAAATCACTATGCAATCAATCTTACCATATAATAGAGCATCAGAATATTAATAATGTCATTTTTCATTATTTAGCATAAAAGAAATTCATCAATTTCTAATTTTAAACCAAACGAAAGACTGAAAATTAATGGGTAACCTTCTAGCAGGCAAGAGAGAGTGACATGTGCAACTACATTTTAAAGTGCTGATTCAAATAATGCTAGTGCTACTTTCCAAGTACAGAAGGTGACCGATGTGATGACCAAAGATTCTGCACCATATACTAAACTCCATGCTCCCTTCTTAAGGTATACATTCATTTAAACTAAAAAATATTTAGCGGAGTTGGCTAATTACATTATTTTTAATTCGCAATGTTGTACTCATATTTTTAATGTCACCAGAAGTTATTTGTACCGCTTTAGTGAGACAGTAGTCGGAGGAGTCTGTAAAATGTAAAGGTTTGCTGCATGAATGGACATTGGTTTGCAATTATTTGAAAAAGAGACCCCCCCCCCTCTCTCGCGGAATGCAGGGTGAGCTGCACTATTGAACAGGGTAATTTGAATTGTTAGCTTTGCTACATAAGTGTCCATTTAATTAGCAGACCTATAGAATTGCATAGCAAATTGCTATGCGACACTGCTTATTTTATGCCTTGCTTCACGTTTAACAAAATTATTATATCCCTTAATGTATTTAATCCTCAGAACAATATAGGAAGTCAGGATGTGGCGGCTAGTTTCAATCGCTTGTTGCCAGAGGCGACATTGTCTTTCATTATATGGAATGTCTCGCCAGCCTCCAATGTAATCCAATGTATAATATTGTGTCGAAGATGGATGATAAATCTCAACTTCAGGAAGCACATTTCTGATAAATATGTACCTGGAACTTGGTATAAAACCATGAACAATATTGTGCATAATGGTTTTTTTTTTTTGGCAGAAATGTGCCATATTTTCTGAGTGATCCCATGTTTTTAAAAATATTGGCATTTGGAAGAGATGCGACTTGATATAGAGTCATTCCAATTTTTTTTCTAAATGATTCGGGACTGTTGTCTGCATGTCATCTAAAAAGAGATTTAGGTTATCGTTCAAATGAGTGTCCAGCATCCCAGGAGGTCACAGAGACCCCTATAGAACCTGCATTGCAGGATCAGCCAGTGGGCTCTGATGGATGTCAGCCCAATCTCGCATCTTAGGGCCTCAACCGGCAGTGCGCCAGGGACGCCCAACAGGGAGCGGAGCAATTGTCCCTCTATCTTATCAAACCCAGTTTTGTAGTGAGTGCTTAACGCTTCCAGGCCGTATAAAAGGCCTGGTACAATGCTCTTAATATATATGGTACGACGGCCTTCGATATTAAAGCCCCCCAAACCGGCGAATCTCTTTATGATCAGCCTTTCTTTTATTTTTATTTATTTATTTTTTTCCATTCTCTTAGGCCAGTGAAAGCCGTGTCGGTGGCTCAGTGGACTAATGCATTCACTACAGCGACCTGTGTTTTGACCGCATGGTCACAGGTTCGAATCCCGGCAGATCCACTCAGCCCTTCATCCTTCCGAGGTCGATAAAATGAGTACCATTAAGTTGGGTAACAATAAACATCTGGTATTAGCGCCAAGATGCCCCTTTGGGGGTGAACGTGTGCACTTTACAAATACGCTTGCACTGTTATGTTAGCATTATGAAGTCGCCATGGAAGATTTGTAGTGCCTCAACCAGTTCTTATATTGAGTGGCTAGGGAAGACTGCTTTGCTCAATCCACAAGTTATGGTGGATGATCTCTTGATACGCGCAGCCACCCTACGGATGTCTTTTTATTTTTATGTATCAAGACATCAAACAAAATCAAAGATTTTTAATTAAGATGCAAACAAACCAATATAAAACCAAGTGACTTCAATGTGACAATGCATTCAGTTCTTAGGTCTGAGCTTCCTGCGTCCTTGGCGGTGAACATTCTATGTATCATTTTGTTCCATGCCTTCACCCTTCTCATGAATTCCCTTTTGCAGCCCTCAATGCCCCACCGCAGTCTCTGCCAGTAACCAGCCAATTTCCAGGTTACTGCTATCCTACGCCTGGCTAGGATGCAAATTGGGTCCTTCATTTTAGATATATGGGGAGCCGCCCCCCCCCCCCACTCTTGGGAGCACGCCCAGCAGAGAAGACTCAGGTGGCCATGCTTTTATCCTGATCCCTCCTTTTTCTCCCTCTATATGTTCTGCCAGAAACTAGCTATTACGGGGCTTCTCCAAAAAGTGCATCATGTCAGCGTTACCCTGGGTGCATCTGGGGCAGGCTTGGTCAGTGCCCCTATAAATGCTTGACATTCTGTGTGGTGTTGGGTATGCCCTGTATTTTTGTATTTGTATTTATTTTATTTATAACGCGCAACCCGCAGGCCCGGAGGTATCAGGTCATGTTTAAAAGGTTACAGTGATGCATATATACAGGAATAGCAATGCATACATTTACACATTTACAAAGGAATGACATTACATGAAGTGAAACAGGACATTCAGTACGAATAAAACAGTCAGCAGGTTAGAGTAAGTAAGACAGAGGCGCTGTGCAGGACTTTAGGCTGGTCGAAAAGCCAGGATCTAGTATTGGCTTTGAAAGTGTGAAAAGACTCTTCAGCTCTGATTGTAGCAGGGAGGGAATTCCACAGCTTGGACGCTAGGACCGGAAAGCTTGATCCCCCTGTTTAAATCTAGGGATAGCTAGACAATGGGACTGGGCAGTTCTTGGAGGACGGGATGTCAGGTGTCGTGACAGTCGACTGCCGAGATAGATGGGTGCCTTGTTGGCCAGGCATTTGTGCGTAATGGTGAGTGCTTTGAGTGAGATTCTTTGCTTGACAGGTAACCACTTTAACTTTGTTCTAGTTTCTGAGATATGGTGGTTACGAGGGATGTTTAAGGCAGCACGAATGGCATTGTTTTGGGTAGTTTGGAGTTTATTTAGGTTCTCTTGACTGGTGCCTAGGTAGAGGGCACTGCAGTAGTCTATTTTAGCCATGATGAGGGTTCTCGCTAGTGTTGGAGGTGGTAAGGAAAGGTCTGCAGGCTGCAATGAGTTTGCATGTGTATGCCGACGCAGATCTGACAGCATTCGTTTGTCGGGTTAATGATAAAGTAGCGTCAAGGTAGAACCCTAATGTTTTAGTGTCTTTTGAGACTCAAATGCTATTGCCGTCTATAGTGAATGATTGATATGCCGGTTCAAGTCTGCTCAGGCGCTGTGCAGTGCCCAAGATCAGAAGCTCTGTCTTATCGCCGTTTAGGCACAGCTGGTGTTGGGCCATGCAAGCTTGGATAACCAAGTAGACATCATTGAGGGCCTTGGTGTCAGCTAGATAATCACCAGTGATGGGGATGAGTATCTGGGTGTCATCCGCATAATTGGTGTAGGAAACAACCAGATAGTCGAGCACATCAAAGAGTGGTTTTGTGAAAATGTTATAGAGTGTAGGTGACACACAAGAACCCTGAGGTACGCCACAGTGAATTGGGGAAGGGTCAGCGGCTGCGGATGGGGCAAAGACTCTCATGGATCTGTTGTTCAAAAAGGATTTGATCCATGCTGCAGCCGAGGATGAGAAGTTAGCAGCGGAGTGGAGGTGCTTGCAAAGGATTTGGTGATTGACCAAATCAAAAGCGGCCGAAAGGTCGAGAAGTATTAGTATTGCTAGCTTGCCCTGATCCTTTAAGACCTCGATTTGGGTTTTGAGGTCAATTAACACAGTCTCCGGCCCGTGTCTGAGGCGGAATCCAGATTGTCGTAGACCTAGCATGTTATTAGATTCCAGATAGTTTTGAATCTGAAGGTATGCAGCACGGTCTAAAATCTTAAGCAGAAATGGTACTGCTGTAATAGGTCGGAAATTAGTAGGAATGCTTGGGTCGAGGGATGGTTTTTTGAGCAGAGGGATCACCCAAGCGTCCGTCAGGTTATCCGGGACAATACCAGTTTTGAAGGACGAGTTAATGAAGGCAGTGATGAATGGGGCCAACTCATGCGCCGAGTCCATAATAATAGGGGCTGGGCATGGATCATCTTGGCAGTTGGAGGGTTTGAGTCTCAGAATTATGTTTTCTACCTCAACGACGGTGAGCGGTGAGAATGTAAATGGTGTGGTGTTAGCAGTGTCTGGAGTGGGGGCCTTGGCAGGGGAAAGAGCGCGGTTATCGCGCTTCAGGCTATCCTGCTTATCTTTAATTTTCGCTTGTAGTGTGGAAATTTGATTTAGTAAGGCTGCTTGGATGTTAGCACACCATTTACTATCTTTCAAGCAGGTGTCGGGGGGGGGGGGGGGGGGCGACTGGGGTTTCAAGCTCTTTAAGGATTTTGAAGAGTTCCTTGGTGTTCGAGTCAGCTTGCATAATGCGGTTGTTGAGGGATTCCTTTTTTGCAGTGATGATGGCATCTTTATAAGCGAGTGAGGCAAGAAGGAAACCATCTTTGTGCTCATCAGAGGGATGGCTTTTCCATCGATTTTCGGCACAGCGCTTCACTTTGCGGAGAGTTCTTAACTGTGGGGTGAACCATGGGTTAAGATGAGCTAGTAATTTTGCCTTCCTAAGTTTGATAGGTGCTATAGAGTCAATAGCCGTTAGCAGACACGTACAACCAAACTATGCCAAGGACGTAGGGTCAGGGCAGGTGTTGATGGCTGCATCAAAGGTTGGGAGTAGCAGTGGGACGAGTTTCTCCTTAGTTATATCTTTTTTGCTTCTAGTCGGGAGTGCTAGGGCTATTGGAGTCGGGATGCGTGGGGTAGCTTCAATGTTAAAGGTTATGACGTGGTGGTCAGACCATAAACAGGGGGTGTTGCTAAGAACCTTGATGTTGCAATTGATATGGGTAGGTTCTTGGATGTACAAGGTGAGGCCAAGATCAGTAAGTTCTCCAAGTCGGTTGCCACAGGGTCCTTTAGTCACCATTAGTATGTCTGGGTAAGTTTGAATCTCGCATTTCTAGAGACTTTCTAGGTGTACAGTAGCACTCTTTTTGCCACTCTGTGTCTGTGAGGAGTCTCTCTGTCCCGTTCCCACTGCCTTCTCACCTCCAGGTCTCTGAATCCTGTCCCTTCCAGTAGTAGGTTGTAAATCCCAGAGACCATGTGTCCCTCCCTCTGATATGTCATATAGGATGTCCAGTGTGGCGTTGTCTTCCCTCCCAGTGCCCGGTCATCTCTACTCTGCTTGTTATTCCCAGGTATGTCAGGAACTGTCCCTTGTGTATCCTATTTTCTCTCTCCAGTATCGGGAATTCCAACATCTTGCTATCCTCAATGAGGTCCCCCATCATAGCTATCCCATTTGTCTCCCAGGGGCTTCTAATCTGTGTCGGTACCCCATCCTGTGTTCCTGTGTTCCCTGCTAGGGGAATGCTCCCGGGATATGGGTCTGGGACTCCCTGCAGTCTCCAGGCTCTTTTCCACAGGTTCCAACCTAGTTTCAGTGACCCGGATGGTCTGGGCAAATACCAAATCCCCTCACTCATAGTATTGCTTTCAAGTGGTCTTTATTGTTGCACCGTAACCTATTCAGATGTAACATTGTCGCAAATCTAGCCATCATGTCTTGTACTTACCAATTATTCTGTTCCAATAATTTCTTTGGCTCTTGTTGCACCGAACCAAATGCAAGATTTAGCTTCCTAATAGTTTGGTCCAACCACATAATACGATTCCTTTGTTGGGTGACTTCTGTGTTTGCCGGCTTGTAAGTGGCCTTACTTTTTTTTTTTTATATAGGTGTAATTTTCAGACCATGTGAGCACTGCATGATCACTGAGATGAGTAACATTCATTTGTAATGTGTTAACTTGATCCCACATAGGAAGGCCAATGAAAACCTAGTCAAGATTAGATATAGATTTTCCATCAGTCCATGTTTGCTTCAATATATTGCCACTCAGTAGTTTCATGTTGCAACAAATGCTCAAAAACCTTCCCCACTGGTCATCTACTGCTTTCCCTGTTACATTCAAACTGTGGGGATCACCAATACTAGCTGCACCTTTGTCAATATCAAGGGAAGTAGGATGGCAATGAGCATTGAAATCGCCTGCAATCATTAAAATGTTGAGGCAAATGCCTTCCTTGAATCTTTGCAGAGAAACCTGAGGCGCAGGGGCAATAATGATCATGAAGGGGAGATATTGATATTTGTTGAGGTGGCTGTGAGTTGTAGCAGCCCTCATGCGAGAGAATATGACATTCACTGGTTTTGGGAAGGAAGGGGATAACTGGCATGTTGGGGTTGCTGGTGGAGGGGGTAAGGAAGAGTAATTTTTTGGAGGAGAGTGTGGTTTGGGGATTGCCTTTGCTCAAAATTGTGTTTCTCGTTTTATGGGATGGACATGTTTGGGAAAGAGGCATATGCAAGAATACTCTGTGAGTGACATAGATAACCATGGGTAGAGCACTCAAAAGTATGTCAGGGGGGTTGAACTGCCCCTGTAAGCCCCTCAAAGTGCTGCTGTATATGATCAGATCGATTGTAGCGTTCATTCAGGAGACGCATTTAACTACATGGAGTGAGGTGCGATTTGGGCAGGGATGCGGATGTCGCTGCTACTTCTCGTCTTATTCCAGAGGGGTCTGTCTGTCTGTCTGTTTGTTTGTTTAGTATTTATTATGCGCACTGGACCCTGGGGTATAAGGGCGCAGAAGGTAAGAAGATGTACAGCTTAGAGCAAGGTTACAGGTTACAAAGGTCATAGGTTACAAGTGTGTTATACATGTGACAGATAACAATTGTATCAGGCAAGTAGGTAGAGGCAGGCGGTAGCAAGTTCATGCACTCATTTAACATTTGTTGTCGTCGACCAGTTAATCACATTTTGCCTGAATTTGGTTAAAGATTGTTCTAGTCTCACCGTGATAGGTAGTTCATTCCACAATTGTGCAGCTTTGACTGGGAAACTGGCTCCGCCTATAGTGGCAAGTTTAAATTGGGGTATTTGAAGGCGATTGGTGTTGGCTAGTCTTGTTTGTCTTGTGGAATGTGTTCTAGAGAATCTGTCCTTTTAAGTATTGTGGGGCTTTATTATAAAGTGATTTGTGTGTGAGGGATGTAGTTTTGAGTCTAATTTTCCCGTGGGTTGAGAGCAATTTATGAGAGAGAGCATTGTTTTGCTGTATCTGAATTTTGTTGATGGTGGATTTAGTGGCTGCGATGTACAATGCGTTACAGTAGTCAAGTTTGGAGATAATTAGGGCTCTGGCTAGTGTTAGGCAACTGTGCTGAGATAAGAATTTGTTTTCCTGCTCTGATTAGTTTACATGTGTAAGCTGTTGATGAGGCTAGGGTATTTACCTGTTTGGAGAATGATAAGGTGGAGTCTAGGTAGATACCTAGCGTTTTTATTTCTTTGGCTACTTGTATGCGGTTCTCATCGATGATGGAGGAGTAGTTTGTACTTAGTTTATTGATGAGGGAGGTGATACCTCGGATGAGAAGCTCAGTTTTATCATCGTTCAGGCCTAAGCCATGGGTTGCAATCCATGCCTGAACTATGCTGTAGATTCTGTTCACCAGTGCTAAGTCCTTTTTGTAGTCCCCTGAGAGTGGGAGGAGGATCTGGGTATCGTCAGCGTAATTAGTATACGTGATACCCAGATCATCAAACAGGGGCTTAGTGAAAATGTTATATAGCATTGGTGAGATGCATGAGCCCTGTGGCACTCCGCAGGTGATGGGGTCTGTGGCTGCTGTCGGGGAGAAGACCCTCATAGTGCGGTCACTAAGGAATGATTGGATCCACACTATAGCCACAGTGGAGAAGTGTGCTGCACAAGACTCTGATCCACTAAGTCGAATGTGGCAGATAAATCTAATAGGAGGAGTAGTGCTGGTTTTCCAGAGTTTCGTAATTTGTCTATTTGGGCTTTTAGGTCAATTGATGCAGTTTCTGTGCTGTGCAGTGGACGGAAACCAGATTGACGGGAGCCTAGTAGTTGGTTTTCTTCCAGGAAGTTCTGTATTTGGATATATGTCACCTTATCCAGAATCTTCAAGAGGAATGGCACGGTTGTAATCGGTCTATAATTAGTGGGTATAGCCGGGTCTAAGGTTTGCTTTTTAAGGAGGGGGAGCACCCAGGATTCCTTTAGGTTACTCGGGATGGTGCCAGTGGTAAAGGAGGCGTTAATCCGCTTTGTGATGAAGGGTGCTAAATCTCACGCAGCATGTTTGATGAGTTGTGCTGGGCAAATATCTTCTTTGCAATTGGACGGTTTTAGACCAAGTATTACTTTCTCCACCTCTATTATGGAGACTTTGGAGAAGTGCAATTGGGGGGGATGGTTTCGAATTGGATGAATTGGATGGCGTTTTAGTAGTGGGCAATGTAGTGGTGGCTAATGTCACTCTTTTTAGTTCTATTTTCTTTTGGAGGTTTAGGACTTTGTTAGATAATGCATGCTGGATTTCGGGGCACCATTTTTTTATCCTTGAGGCGTTCTGGTATTTTCCAGTACTCTTAAGTATGGAGAACAGTTCTTTCGTGCTTGAGTTAGCTTGTGTAATTCTATTGTAAGTTTCTTGTTTACCTGAGATGATTTCTTTTTTATATTGAGATGAAATGTTTTTCAGTTTATTTTCCGGAGTCGGGTGAGCTTTCCAAGTATTTTCCCATTTTCTTTTTTCTAATCTAAGATTTTTTTAGGAGAGGAGTGGCTCTGTGGTTTACTGTTTCTATATCATCAAGAGTTTTGTTCATAATTTTGTTAAATTCTTCCACTAAATCGTTAGGGTTTAGGTTGTTAGGTAGAGCATTCAAAGTGGGCATAATGCCGGGGAGTAGGTTGTCTAGCGTCATATTATTTTTGTTTCTGGTAAGTGCAGGTGGTGCACAAGGTTGTTGCGGTTTAGGAGTTAAAGTGTCCAAGGAGAATGATATCAGATGGTGATCTGTCCATATTTGAGGTGAGATAAGGGTAGAGATTTTGCAGTTATGGTCAGCAACCCAAACTAGAGTTCTCCCTTTGATGTGCGTAGGCTCATACACTCGTTGGGTGTAGCCCAGCTCAGTCAGGATGTTGGATGCTGCTATGGCTTGTGGGTCATTGATATAATTGAAGCCAATACTGATTGGGTGGTGTCTTTGTGGTTTTCTGAGAGGATGGTAGATAGGGCTTCTATGAAAGTCTTGATGGGACCAGGAGGTCTGTGTATCAAGTGGAGGTTAAGTGTTTGAGAATTAGCTGTAGGTGTCTTAGACATTATCTCACAGGATTCAATGGTCGGTGAAGGAGAGAGTCTCATGCCAAGCTTAGTTTTGGCGATGATAGCTAGTCCGCCACCTCGAGCTCCACATCTATCCGATCTGAGGATAGTGTAGTTGTCAGGAACAGCTAGAGATAGTGCTGGGCCCGATGCCTCATGCAGCCATGTTTCTGTTATGGCTAGGAAGTCGTAATTTTTCGTGGAGATGACTTCAGATATTTCTATAGCATGGGCGACTAGAGATCTAGCGTTTATTAGGGCTCCTTTGAGTTTGGGTATGGAGTTAGTTGAGGGGAGTGAGATGGTTTATTGGCACTGTGGTAGTTTTTTCTCTCTATTTGAAGGTTATTATGCCTTTTATAGTTATGAGAGCTAAGTTTGGGGATGGGGATCAGTGGCCATTTTAGTTCGATGGTTATTAGTTTCATATTTGATGAGAGGATCAAAGATTCTAGGTAGTCGTGCTCGTAGTCTTGCATTTCTCTCAGCTATATTACATTGTGTCATTGTAGTTTATGCTGAAGGTTATGGAGATGTATGGGCATTGCTAGGATATTGTTAAAGTTGTCAGATGTTGTTCCTGTAAGGGGCGACATAGTGTGTAGTCCCAGTAGTATGAATAGGGTGCCCAGGTATGCTAGGTTGGATGATATAAGGTACATTATATAATGTGTAGGGTACCCTATGTCTAAGTGTACCCTATGTCTAAGTGTAGGACTAATTAATCTATAGGTGGTAGGCAGATGAAATAGCAAGTCATAGAAACTGAGTCTGTCGGCACATCTAGATTTGAAAATCAAGAATACAGCCAAAATTGCAGGTTATCTAATGCTAGTCTAGACCAGTCTGCTGGAACTTGTCTGGTTGGCACATCTAGATTTGAGAGTCAAATACAGCCAGAAGTTCAGTGCGAGTAGTCTAAACATGCACAATTGTTTGATGCTGGTCTCTGGCCAGAGGTTCAACCAAATGTTGAAATGGCAAATCTGGTACAACGTCGCAGCAAAGTATGGGGACAAGCTTTCACAATTATCATATGGTGGCACTTGTATAATAAGATAGCCGAGGCAAAGGATCAGGTCAACACTGTGTATACTAGGGGTGTGCCTACCTAGTGCTAGCATAGTATCTGGCAGGGCTCAGTGCTAGTACAGTTTAAGGTAAAGGCAGCTATGATAATGCAAACAGTGTCAATATGTTAGTCGCTTATCTCTTAACTGTAAATTGAGCTTAATGCTGCAGTGGACGCAGAGGCGCGTAGGAAGGTGCAGTACTCGTGGAACATTAGTAAATAGCTCAAACATGCACAAATGTCTATTATGCTTATGTATACATTTAGGCAGGCTGTGTCATAGACGAGGTGTACAAAATCAATAGCAGTACTGTTTGATTAGAACTGATCGGAGTCGTCTCCATTCATACATAACATTTGTAGCACGTTGCAATCATATCGCGGACGGAAGGCACTAGGCACCAGTTGTTGCACGTGGGTAGGCGCAGTAACACGTTGCAGTGTTCAAAGGGTCTGGACGCGGGCGGGAACTGTGCGCATACTATTGGCAGTTCAGGGTTCCTGGCGGACGTATGTGGGGATGGTGAAGTTCCGCTCGAGTGATCCCAATAGGATTCGGGCTAATGCTTAAGGTTAGTCAGAGATAAGATGGTGGCGTGACAGAGGGATGTATAATGCTCAGTCTCATAGTTTTAAAGGTTGTTGGGGATGACAGACCTTACCGCATCAAAGTGACAGTCGGGTAGGCAGAGTCGCAGAGGATTAACTCACCGGGTGAAGGAGTCTGCTTGTTCCCGAAAGGGGTCACTGGTCTGGTCAATGCTAAGCGCCCGTTACGCTCCGTCAGCCTTCTTCCTGGCCTTACTCCGCCGGCCGGCTTCCGCCTGACAGTGGTCGGCCAATGGAGATGAAGGAAGGGTAGCCAATCAGGTGAGCAGTGTGCCTGGTGCCTGTTTAGGCAAAGTCAGGCAGGCAAGGCATCGCGGCGGCGGCCATTTTGAAGCGTGTAGGATTTCGAACCTCGTGGGTCCGGCGTAGCTGTAGCGAGGCAGTGAAGCCCTGGATCTGGAGCAAAGACAAATGCTTTGTCTAAGGTACGTCTATGTACTGCTCTAGCAGCACATGTGGGGAATTATAGCGAAGAAATAGGGTGGCGTCAATGCTATTAAAAATAGGCTGCTGGTGTTAGTAGCATGGCTAAGGGAGAGCGTAGCTTACCTCTCCTTCATTGGAAATGGATTGGATGGTGCTGCTCATGCAACACATGCAGTTTAGGAGCTCCTGGTCTGGCGGGTGATGGGGGAATATATACATATATCTCAGTGGGGCCCTGATTGATGGAGCTTGTTCACGACCAGGAGGGGCGAGTGTCCTTGGTAACAGAGGCTCTGTATGGTCAGGTAATTACCTTGGTTAATTATTATGGTCCTAATCAGGACAAGGTTGATACATTGGAGTGGATAGCTCGGCAACTTGACCGTCCTAATGGGATGATTATATGGGCTGGTGACGTCAACGCAGTGCAAGACCATGATCTGGATAGAACGAGAGGGAGTCCTAGGTCACATTTAAAAAATCAACCCACAGATTGCAGGATCTCTGTTGGACATGGGGCGGGGGGAGCCAGGTTGACTGACATATGGAGGGTCAGGCATGAGGGTCAAAGGGGTTACGCGTTTGCCTCCATAGTCCACCAATTCACTTCTCGACTGGATTACTTTCTGGTCTCGACAAGGTTGCTGGGTGGGTAACCGAGGTCACTATTTTGGCACGTACACTATAGAACCATGCGCCAGTGGTGTTGGCTCTAGAGATACTGGGGCGTGGGGGGCACATCCAGCATGGAGTTTGGTGGTTTAAGAGTGAAGGTTTGGCAGATTAAGTGTTCTGTACTGGGATAATGCAAGTGATTGACACCTTTTTGGGGGAAAATGTGGGGTCAGTGGATTCATACTCCACGGTATGGGAAGCATTTAAATGTGTGATAAGGTAAGAATGTATCTCGAGGGAATCGGGGATACTGAAACGGATTCGGAGGGAGCTAACAGATAGCGAAGTACGTCTCTGAGATCTGAAAGCTGAAGGGGATTGTATGTTGAACCCGAATATGCTAAAGGAGATTGGGGAGGAGTTGGACAAATTCAGGGCTGGGGCCCAACAGGAAGTGAAATGTATGTGGGGGAAGGCAGCTGTTAGACAATATGGGGATGGTCAGTGGCCTGGTAGATTGCACGCTCTGTTAAAGCAGATACACCCAGGGAGCACATTTTGACAATCAGAAATGCACAAGGGGAATTGGAAGTTGGATATTCACGAATTTAATGCATTCTATACACTCCTTTACTCTGCACATGCTCAGGTCTCACGTTCTGGAATAGGCAGTTTTCTTCATCAAGCTGTGTTGTACTGGTGTAGTGACGAAGAGGGAGAGTGGTTATGTCAACCTATTACGGAACGGGAGATTCTTCAGGAGATAATCATTGTCGCCTGGGAAAGTATCAGGACCAGATGGCCTGAAAGCCACGTTGTTTATAAATGTTTTGCAGGGTAATTTGCACCACATCTCCTGGAAGTGTATCAACAAGCGCTACAAGATGGTCAGTTGTCGGATTCTATGAGGCAGACGGTAGTCACTGTACTATTGAAACCGGGTAAGTGAGCTGAAAAATGCTCTTTGTATTGCCCTATATATCTTATTAATTTGGATAACAGAAGACTGGCTAAATTATTAGCGAAGCGATTGGTTCTCCAGATGCATAAATGTGTGAAGTCCGATCAATCCGGTTTTGACCCAGGGAAATCCACCTGATATGGCTTGCAGCGAATATTTGGGTTAGTATCCGCTGTTCGATGGGAGGATTCTATAGTAGCGGAGCTGTTGGATGCTGAAAAAGCCTTTGATTCAGTGGAATGGCCCTATGGTGTTGAGAAGGATGGTGGTGGGAGAACACTATGTATCTATAGTTTGTTGCTGTACACTTTGTCTAGTGCACGGATTAAGGTGAATGGGCAGTTTACGCCGGTTATTCCACTGGAGAGCGGCACCGTGCAAGGGTGTCTGTTGTCGCTCCTGCCGTTTGCTTTAGCGATAGAACCACTAGCGGAGATATTACGAGATGGACATATACATAGAGGGATACACTTGTTCAGACATGGGGCTGTGGTCTCTGTATATGCAGATGATACGGTGTTGTATATCAATAACCCGAAAGATGATCTAGTCTCAATTATACAGGAGGTGATGGAATTTGGGGAGTTCTTGGGTCTGAAAATCAATGTAGCCAAATCAGTGCTTTTCCCCGCTCACAGAATGTACAGGGAAGTTTGCAGACCAGTTTCGATTTCATTGGCACATGAGTTATACCATCTATGTAGGGATAGATATTGTACGCTATAGATATTGTATGCTCCCTGAGGCATAAGAATTATGAAAAGGTATTAGAACACACCTGAAAGGTGCTAAGTAGATGGATGAGTCTCCCACTTAATCTGTATGGAAGAATATCGTTGGTAAAAATGGTCTTGCTCCTCCGCTTTCTTTGTGTTCTTTTTTTAACGTTCCTATAGCGGTATCGAAGTCATATTCTTGAGAAGTGCAGTCTGAAATGCCTAGGTCTATCTGGGCGGGCAAACAGGTGTGTTTATCATGGAAGAAACTAGTGGTGCCTTTTAGATAAGGGTGGGAGGGGGGTTAGCTTTGCTGTACTTCGAGTTGTAGTATGAGGTGTCTCGAGCAGGATTTCTGGCCTATTGGTTTGTGGGAGGGGTGGAAAGGAGGCATGTGGAAACGGAAAGGGCGCTGGCGGCACCATTCTTGTTAAGGGTGATCATATTACCTGCCCCTGGAAGGTTTTGTAAAGTAACGAACATGGTGGAGTTGTCTTGCAGATCGTGGGTTTGCATTGAGTAGAAGGGGAGAGGGCACATTCTTGTACTTGCAACCTTTTCTCAGGTGGGCAGTCTTGACTTTGGAGGGGCTGAGGAGTAAAAAGGGGTCATTACACCTTTTGGATTTATTTCTGTATTTCGGGTTAAATGGACTCCCTGAAGAGTTTATTTTCCACCTTTCCGGGTAAGCCAGAGGTAGCCGCTACGCTGTATGGAATGTTAGGGAGGGAACCGGTAAGATTGTATCCAGTCGCTATTGCAAAGCACAGGATGGTAAGCTGGAGTGGGCAGTCATCAAGACTTCACTGGGAGAACTCTCTGGGTGACCCTAAACCTAATCTGTGGAAATACTATTGTGAGCAGATTAGGAAGGTCGCCCTTAATAGTAGGTTCATGCTAATTCATTTTAAGTACATCCACTAATTCTCTTATACCCCAGTGTATTCACATTGTTTCCGGATACCCCAGTTGAATGAGCCTGGTGTGCTGCAACGGCAGCAGATTTTCTACACATGGTGTGGAGCTGCTCTTCAATATTTCATTTTTGGCTTGAGGTCTTTGGGACACAGAGTGAAAGATGGTGATACCCGATCCAAAGCTAGCTTGACTATTGTTGCTTTTGGCTAAAAGGAGGGTGGCAATGGTGTGGGGAACAGGAGAAGCCCCACATTGGTGCAGTGGAAGAAAGATATTCTTTACTGCAACAAAATGGAAATGGAATATGGGAGATTGGTTCACCCCTGTGCTAAGACTAAAGCTATTTGGGGTCCTTATAAGCACTATTGTGGACAGTATATCATACTGAGACCTTGGTAGAAGGTTTAATATTATTGAGGATAGCCCTGGGGTACCCTATAGGTACTGGAAGGAGTTGGAATCTAGAATAGTCTATTTTGGAAATATTGGTATCTACTTGAGAGTAAACCAGCTGAGTATCTCATGTGTTAATATGCATGAGGTGAGCATTTTAAAGGTTACAGTAAAGTCTAGAAGGCGAAGGTCACCGTGATGGAAATTCTAAAGTTGTCTTCCTCTATTTGACTGGTTGCTTTCACTGTATAGTGCTGTGATTTGGCTGCTCACTTCTCTGGATGTTAAAAAGGCAATCGATAGTTCAGAATTTTTGTGCCGGTTTAGAAATCTTTTGAAGATTCATTTACAATATGATGAAGCTGAAAAACCCTCATTTTGAACTGGTCATAGGGAATTAACAAACAAATTGAACAGAAACGGTGATGAATATGGGTAGCCACTCGCAAAGAGAAATGAGTGGGCACCACAAGGTAGAAAATCTTATAAAAAATAATTAATGCGAAAGTGGCGTCTTTACGTCTTGTTCACAATTATATTCAAAAGGAGCTGGCTGTGATACGTCTGGAGACACCCTGACTCAAAACTACATCAAAAGCTGGAGACTGAGTAAAAATACTTGGTGACACAGCCGCTCTCCATTGGACCCAACCTGGGCGAGGAATTATTTGAAGTAAAAAAAAAAAAGTTCAATCAAGTATCAAAAGGTATTACACTTATTCCAAATGAAAGGGTCCGTTGTTGTTTAGCAAAAGTAATGATTTATCAGTAGAAACTCAAAATTGGGCTATCACTAATACATTCTTATTGAGGAAGCAGTTGCCACAACTCATAAGTAGGTCAGACTTAATATGCCTATGCATTTCGGAAAGTGATTTCCTTCTTCAGGGCAAGTCTGATTAATTACAGAGAAGTAGCATATGTAAATTAGTATCAGCATAATATTTAGCAAAAGGAAAATGGAACACACATTGTCATAAAAATAAAATAGAACACATAGCAATCAGTCGAGATTTCCAAGGGTGATGTATCGATGGAAAAACAAAAAAACATAATGAGTGAACTATTCGTATACAAATCGTGTGACCAGACAGAAATCTTATGCAAATTGTAACTTAACAATAGCATTGGATACTTCCAGTTAAAGGATCCTGAAATATTAACTATAAACCAACACAGCCTTGGAAAAAGAGAGCCCAGAAGCGCTCAAAACATGTTGGCTTTTCCAAGATATATTATACTTCCGATAAATACACTTTGCACGTAATTTTGTTGATGATCTATTTGCTTATAGTATTTTAAAGTGCATTTTCAGCATTCAATATTGTATTATGAGGTGCAATAATTTTAAGTGGCAAATAAATGGGTGCTCGCACAACCGAGGTATACTAACAGTTGTTACTATTGCAGCTTGGTCAAGAACTGGAGTAAACCACGGTTGAGGTTAGTGTGATATTGGTTTGCTGTGGCCCTCTCCGAGAAAATGGAGGTGAGTAATGGGGTCGGTAGTGGTCAAAGGTGTCGGGATCTAGTTTATTTTTAAATGTATTTATTGGCATTTATAGTAAATAACAATGCATCATTGGGTCGCATCATTAGGTCACACCAGCAATTAACAGTAACAAGTTACATATGACGCAGGCACTGTCACGCAACCAGGCGATGTGTAGCATACCAATGGAATAAACAAACATGAACAAAACCAAACAATTCAAACTCTCCGGGCTTAATAACTAGGCTCTTATATAGGGTATAGTGAGGAAATCAGCTTTGTGGGGGTAGCAGTGAAGGTCCACCTATTTGGGTGATCAGGTGAGCCGAAGGGGGTCAGAGTTGGCGGTACAAATATAGGCTCCGGAGGGGGCAGAGGTAATTCACACATTGCCAGTAAAGGGTGGTGTGACATCAGGTAGGGGGTTCATGGGGAGTTTGTCATCAGAGGGGTGGCACATTGTAAAAACAAGTGCTTTCCAAGACTCATAAATTCCTGTCTGGGATTTAAGGTCTTGTAATGACCCAGCCCACGTCCTTATCTCGTCTTCGTACCAAGTCTCAAGTTCTAATTCTCCAGCATGGGGTCTGGCATGGATTCACATGCTCATGAATATTCCCCGTCGTCAGGCTGGGAATCCTCGGTAAAGAAAAAACCAGTATCAGTTTCGTTTCTGATCTGTCTTTCGTAGTAATAACCAATCACTGGTCTCTGCGTCATACTGACACCAGCCGATGACTGCCCTCTACCTAAGCACCGCCTCTGGCAGCCATCTTCAGATTTTTACCGCACGTTCATGTGTTGGGATCCTCGTGCTATTGCTCTCGAGCGTTAGTGCTATTTTTTTTCACGTTTTTTCTCAAAAACTTCGTTTTTTCGGTCAAAAGAGCCTCCAGCTCCACCGACTCTCCATCCGATCAACGGGGACCCGTTTCGGATTCGTCTGCGCCCCTCAAGGGTGAAGATTTCGTCGAGCTACGCTTTTGGAGGACTCCAGAAGTTTCTCAGGCCCGGCCATGGCCCAGGAGAAGGGAAGCTCGACGCCCGGAAAGCTGTTCAGGGTCTGCCCTGGATGTCAGCTGCAGAACGTCTTCAAGGAGGACGAACACTCTTTTTGTCTTTACTGCCTACATGAGGACAAGACGCACGTGGAGAAGAACTGTGCGTTTTGCGGCAACATGTCTGAGCGGACCATGAAGGACCGCCATCAACGTCTCGCCAACTGGCTAGAAGGGAAGAGCCCGTCCGGCGAGAAGAAGAGGAAGAAATCCGAGCGGTCTTCTAAGACCTTTGAGGACGCCCCGGCGACGGGGGTCCAACATAAGGCCAAGCACCGCGAGTCCGCTGGCACCGGGAGCGCCGAACAGTCGGGCTCTACGGGCGCCAGGCAGGGCGCACCCTCCCCGGAACCATCAACCACGAGCCAACGCTCTGGGTCGGGTAAGAGGAAGGCCGAGCACCCGGCGAAGCTCCTGGAGAGGCCCCGGTCGAGCTCGAAGGCGGAGGGGGAGCGAGGCAGTGTCCCCCCCTCAAGGATAAGGTGGTGAAGGCCTTAATCCATCCGGCCAAGCCCTCTATCGAAACTGTCGCGGCGGCCCTGGCTCAGCCTGTGGAGGCTGCACCAGTGGTGGCGACCTCGGGGCTCAGAGTCTCCCTGCCACCTCGGAGGGAGTCCTCTTTTGTGCCCATCGATAGGACCCCCGTGAATTCCCCCGTGGGGAAGAAAAAGGGGGGGCAGGGCGTCGTCGTAGATTCGGCCGCAACCTCGGAGGAGGAGCTGGTCGAGGTCTTAAGCCACGGCCTCGGCGTGGAAGAAGACCGGCCCGTCGGGATGGATCCCGACGCAGGTGACGACGGCATCGTCGAGGGTACCGACGGGGCCCCTGATCGCCCGTCGGATTCCCCTCTGCCAGCGTCGCGAGACAACTCGGCGGCCATTTTGTTGGCTATACAGTCCTTATGCTCTGAGATAAGGACGAGACTACCGTTGCCGACGGAACCTCTCCCGTCGGGGGACCCAGAACCGGGACCTTCTGGTGTTCCCCCTACCAAGAAAAGAAGGATCCACCCTCCACCTCCTTTTCAGCCGTCGCGCCCCTTCCAGCCCTCCTCCCCGTCCACCCGAGGGGATGATACGGGGACTGACACGGCAGCGACGGGTACGGACGACGAGGTATACGACGAGGATGTACCGTCGTCGCCTCCCACCAGGGCTTCTCCGCCCGACGAGATTGGATCGTTCCACTCAATGATCGCCAGGGCATCCGAGCTTTTCCAACTCTGCCCTGAGGAGAAGAAGAAGGAAGGTTTCCTTTATCAGCGGCGCGAGGCCAAGAGGAAGACGGTCCTCGCGGTGCCTCTATTGGACGACATTTGGGATGAGGGCCTCACCCTCCTCAAGAACCCGTCCACGACGCCAGCTAGAAGAGACCGGTACGAGGAAAAGTACCGGGTCCCGGACACGGCCCCCCTGTGCCTCCGGGCGCAGCCTACCCCGGACTCCGTCGTCTCCGCGGCGGCCAGGAAAAAGCGGGGAGGAGGGGGTGCGGCCTCCACATCGACTTCCCCACCGGACGGCGAGGGAAAGAAATTGGACGCTATGGGACGCAGAGTCATCTCGTCTGCAGCGACGACGATTAAAGCTGCCAACGCCTTGGCTATCGTGGCCCGATACGACAGGGAGCTCTGGTACAAACTGGCTCCCCTGCTGGACTTCTTGCCGGACGACAAGAGGGCATAGGCCCTGGAGATCCTGCAGGAAGGTGAGGTGGCTTCGGACCACGCCATTACCGTTGCGACGGACATCGCCGACACTGGGTTCCGCCAGTTGGGCAACGGCGTTTGCCTTAGGCGGCGTGGATGGCTCAAGGCTACGGACTTCCGTCAAGACGTTCAGACCAGAGTCCTGGACATGCCCTTCGATGGGAACAACCTGTTTGGGAAAACGGTGGACGATTCCCTTCAGGCCATTAAAGCGGACACCGAGACGGCCCGGGCCCTTGGAGTTCTGCAACAACGACGGACGCCCTTTCGGAGCAGCGGAGGCAAGGGCGCCTCCAAAGGTTCCGGCGGCGGTTTCTCCTCCTACCGTCAAGCGGCCCGCTCGTCATCTCAGGAGGCCTACAGAGGACGAGGCAAGCCTGGCGGACCCCGCCGTCGTCGCCAAGGACAAGGCGCTAAAGCCTCGTCGAAGCAGGATTGAACCGGCCGGGGGGTCGGGCCCCCACCGAAGCACCCCGGTGGGAGGCCGGCTGGCGAGCTTCGTCAGCGTGTGGGAGTCCATCTCCACCAACCGTTGGGTGCTGGACGCCTTGGCCCGGGGCCACGCGCTCGAGTTTCAAAGAAAGTGTCCGCGCGTCCCCCCCGTGGCCAGGAAAGAACTTCACGTCCCTCAACTTCTCCGGGAGGTGAAGGCGATGCTCAAGAAGGGCGCCATCGAACTCGTCCCAAAGAGGCTTCGGGGCTCCGGAGTCTACTCGAGATACTTCCTCGTGAAGAAGAAGACGGGGGGATGGCGCCCCATCCTGGACCTGCGACGTCTGAACAAGTTCATCAAGGCGCAAAAGTTCCGGATGGTCACCCTCCAGCACGTCCTGGGTCAGCTGGAGGAAGGAGACTTCCTGTCGTCGTTGGATTTGGAGGATGCCTACTTCCATATTCCCATCTTGAAGGGGCACCGAAAATTCCTCAGGTTTGTGGTCCAAGGGCGGCATTACCAGTTCAAAGCCCTCCCCTTCGGTTTACGGTCGGCACCCAGGGTGTTCACCAAGTGCCTCGCACCGGTGGCGGCTCAGCTGCGCCGCGAAGGGATCCACATCTACCCCTACCTGGACGACTGGCTCATCCGAGCCGAGACAAGGGAGCTCGCCGTGGTCCACACGGCAAGGACCGTCCAACTTCTCACGGACCTGGAATTCTCCGTGAACTACGCCAAATCCCACCTGGTACCCGCGCAAGACACTCTGTTTCTGGGAGCGAGGCTCAACACAGTGTCCCTTCGGGCCTCCCCGTCGGAGGAGAGGACCAGGACCATCCTGGGCAAGGTGCAGCGGATGTTGGTGGCCGACGCGGCCAAGGTGAGGTCCATCAAGTCCCTCCTCGGAATGATGTCTTCCTGCATCTACCTCATTCCCATGTGCAGGCTCCGGATGCGCCCGTTGCAGGAGTTCCTGGACGCGCGCTGGATCCAAACGACGGGCAACTTCGAGGAAAGGATCACACTCGACGAGAGTTTCCGACGAGCGATCCGGTGGTGGGGCACCCGCGCGCATCTGATGGCGGGCATGGACTTCCAGATCCCAGCCCTCCAAGAGACAGTGACCACGGATGCCTCCCTGGAAGGGTGGGGAGCGCACACCGAAAATCTGCACGCAAGGGGCCTTTGGCTCCCGACGGAGAAATCCTTACATATCAACGTCCTGGAGCTCCGTGCAGTGTTTTGGGCCCTCAGGTCCTTCCTTCCGTCCCTCAAGGGCAAGGTGGTGAGGATCTTCACAGAAAACAGGGCGGAACCAGGTCCCCAGCACTGTCCAAGGAGGCGCAGGACCTGTGGCATTGGGCAGTCGCCCAGGGGATGTTTCTGGTGCCGTTTCATCTGGCAGGGATAAAAAACACCATCGCCGACTCACTCAGCAGGGAGCTGCGCTCGTGCCACGAGTGGGAACTACGGCAGGATCTAGTGGATCGCCTCTTCCGATGGTGGGGCACACCCCAGATCGACCTGTTCGCGACGGCGACGAACTCCAAGTGCCGGAGGTTCGCCAGCAGGTTTCCCCAGGCGAGGAGCATGGGCGATGCTTTCTCGTTCCCCTGGGAGGGCCTGTTCCTCTACGCGTTCCCTCCTTTGCCACTGCTAATCCGGCTCGTCAACCAGCTCAAGAGGTCACGGTGCAGGATGATCCTCGTCGCACCTGCGTGGCCGAGGCAGATATGGTTCCCGGACCTTCTGGACTTGTCAGCGTCCCCGCCAATCAAGCTGCCGGTGGACGCGGATCTGCTCTCCAGGGAAGGAGGCGCCATCCTCCACCACGACCCGAAATCGCTGAACTTGCAGGCCTGGCTCCTGCAGCGCTAGAGTTTGGAGGATACGACATACCGGCCGACTGCAGAGAGGTTCTTGCAAAGGCCAGGGCGTCCTCGACTCTTAAATGCTACGGTCACAAATGGAAGAGGTTCTCTGTCTGGTGCCACGCACAGAAGATTAACCCTCTACGGATTACGGCTCCCCAAGTTCTGCCGTACCTGCTGACGCTGGCCAAAGCTGGACTGGCACACGCGTCCATCAAGATTCATCTTGCTGCGATCTCCCGATACACCAGAACCACGGGACGGACGTCCTTGTGGTCTCATCGTCTGGTGAAAGAGTTCATGAAGGGACTGTTCAGATCGTTCCCACCGGTGAAGGCTCCGGCCCCGGCGTGGGAGCTCAACGTGGTGCTGACCAAGCTCATGGGACCTCCGTTCGAGCCTCTGCACTCGGCCCCGTTGAAGTTTCTGTCGTGGAAAACGGCGTTTCTTGTGGCCATCACCTCCGCACGACGGGTGGGAGAGATCCAGGCCCTTTCCTGCAAGGCCCCGTACTTGACTTTTCACGACACGAGGGTAGTGCTCAGGACGCACCCCTCCTTCATGCCCAAGGTACCGTCGGACTTCCATCTCAACGAACCCTTGGTGTTGCCTGTGTTCTTCCCGTCGCCGGCTGAGAGGACTTTGCACTCGCTGGATGTGGCTAGAGCGCTGAAGTTCTACGTGGACCGCACGAAGTGTTTTCGGAAGACGTCACAACTCTTTGTGAACTTTGGACCTGTCAATCAGGGGAAGGCTCTCTCGAAGGCTTCCATTTCCAGATGGCTCTCCGGCTGTATCATGTACTGTCATCGGTTGGCAAACCGACCGCTGCCCGGCCGTCCGAGAGCCCATTCCACCAGAGCGATCGCAGCTACCACGGCGTTCCTTTCTGGTGTGCCCCTGCTGGACATATGCAGGGCTGCTACGTGGAGGTCGACGCACACCTTCACGAAGTTCTACTGTGTCGATTGGGATTCCAGGGAGGAGTCCAGGGTCGGCCAAGCAGTGCTGCGCAACCTGTTCGCCTGAGGTGAGCCTGGTGAGGAGGTAAGATGCTTAATGTTGAGTTTGATGCAATGCTTAATGTTGAGCCTTTGCCACCTTCCGTGGTTGTGCATGTGTGTACTGCTATGTATTCTTTATTCATGAGCATGTGAATCCATGCCAGACCCCATGCTGGAGAAGGAACAAGTTACTTACCTGTAACTGTTGTTCTCCAGCATGGGTCTGGCATGGATTCACATGCGAACCCTCCCGCCTACCCCTCTGCGGCTCTTCACTTGGTCATACTGCCACTTCACGTGCTTCCAAATCTGAAGATGGCTGCCAGAGGCGGTGCTTAGGTAGAGGGCAGTCATTGGCTGTGGTCAGTATGACGCAGAGACCAGTGATTGGTTATTACTACGAAAGACAGATCAGAAACGAAACTGATACTGGTTTTTTTCTTTACCGAGGATTCCCAGCCTGACGACGGGGAATATTCATGAGCATGTGAATCCATGCCAGACCCATGCTGGAGAACAACAGTTACAGGTAAGTAACTTGTTCCATCCCACAGTTTGTATTGTGGGTCCCCCGAATGTTGCCAGGACATGGCAATGCAGCGTTGAGCGAGAATACAGGCTAGGTCCATGTACCTGATGATATGTTTGATTTCCCTCCTCCTGAAGTATGCCCCAAGCAAGCACTATAGCGGGCTCCAGTCATAGCTAGCGATACCAGCTAACCTGCAGGCATGTTCGGTGTATGTGTAATGTGGGTACCCAAGTATTTAAAGGAGGGTACCTCCCACGGGAGACCGAATCCGGTTGTGAAGCCTTGCTCACCCTACAGCCAAGAGGAATATGCAGGACTTCCGCCTAAAGACAATCCCAGACGGTTCTGTGAATCTGTCCAGTACCATGGATGGATATGCGAGCCACAGCATAAGTAAAGTAAGATGTTGTCCGCATATAGGGATATTAAGTGTCTGGTTCCCCCAATCAAGATGCCCACACCCAAGTATTCCTGGTGTAAGTAAACTGCCAGAGGTTCCAGGGCCAGTATATATAGCATGGGGCGACAAAGGACACCCCTAGTGGGTCCCTCGACATATATCCCAAACTTCAGGGACCTGTCTTTTGATTCTTCCTTGCATACCATTTACACAGACCATTTATGGCAGCACTCTCCATAAATCATGGAGCTCAATGGTGACGGCCTGAACAGCAGCAGCTTGCAAATCCACTCTTTACTTTAGCAGTCCACACAGTTCCTTGAAAGAGGCAACTGGGATGAGTCCTGGCTGGTCAGTTTACTTTTAGTTTTTTTAATGCTCTCCTCTGTTAATGTGCCTATCAAGTTACTACCTTCTGAGTAATGTACAAGGGAATTTGTGTTTTGTTCACTTTGCTCAACTGCTTGCATTTCTTTACGTTAAAGTGTTATACGTTTTGAATCGTGAACATGCTTTTCACATTGCTTTAGGACACATGTAGTATTGTGTAATATGAAAATGGTCTTAAACAAAGGCTGCATTGCTGCCTGCTTTATTTTCCTGTTTTAATCGGCTTTAATAGAGGCAGTTGTATGGGCATTTCATACTTTTCTTTTCATAACTGAAGCACATCAATTGCATATAATGGCTTGGGGTTCTTGATTTCTTGAAGTTTTAGGAGAGCCTCAAACCAAGCAGTTGTTTGGCATTTGTGAGAAGGAAAAGCCTTTGATGGTATATATGAAGATGTCTTTTGTCTTAAGATTGCATGTGTTCGCGTGCATGAAAGGGCACTGTACATAGTTTTCTTAGAGAGCAAGGAATAGCTAGGCAAGTGGTCTGAATTTAACTCCCTTTCTGACCGCCCACAGCAGGCAGGTATTATGAACACCGGTAGAAGCAGTACTGTATATATTTTCGGTGGCTCAGATCGTACCGTTTTTATTTTTTAATGTTTTTTTATTGATATTAAACCTAATTTACAGACTCATGTAAATTGCATAATTGTCCAGTCAATCATGTCTGTATGTTCTACACCCCCCAAATCCCCCGACCAACTTCATCCAAGCCTATTGCACTAACAGTGTGCTAACATCTTACATCGACTTTAGATAGATACATTTGCATTTGTTACTGATTGTGCGGGTCGGTTATTACTATTGAGATATTGCTATGCTGTAAAACCCTCAGCTCCTGCACCATATGTCTCCAGGAGTAGCGGTCCACACTGGGTTCTCTTTGGCCTCAGCGGGCTGCTTCCTGCCAAACAGAGGTTTCCGCAAGCATCCATTTCTGGAGATCACTCCACCACAGGCACACTTCGGTTTTGCATGCTTTCTCTTGCTATTCTTAGTTTTGCAGGATGTATGCTAGGTCCTTCAGTGTACTGACATGTCTTGCCTGTTTTGGTCGTTCGAAAATGCCAAGCATACAGGCTACTGGTGTGCTTGTGTCCAGCGTTATACCTGCCCTGGCCTGTGCTGTTTCTTCCCAGTATTGCCTCATCTCCAAACGAGCCCAGAACATGTGCACCAGATCTGCATTAATCAATCTGCATTTTGGGCAAGTTTGTTCTGTTTTATTTAGTGAAATTGCCAATCCTCTTCTAGGTATGGTATGCTCTATGAGTTACATATGGCTGTCTTAATTTGAGCTTCGCGTTTCTAGACCCCTTTTTTATGATGGGCTAATGCACTACCCCAGACTGCGTCAATTGCTCTTGCAAGTCTGCCTCCCAGCTGCGTCTGGTCTGCCTCTGCATGTCCCCGCTCTGTGACACTAATAACTCATATAACCTAAACACTGCACGACCACCTTCCGAAATATCATAGTGTTCTGTAGTGTTATCCTCTTGCCACACCCCATCTGCCACCTGGCCACTTCTGCTTAAATCTAGTGAGGAGTTAAGCATGCGTCCTGTATTGTCCTGCATATATGCCTATTTCTGAGGTTAGTACACTAAAGTCCATTGGTTTGCAATCATGTAATAAGTCGCCTACCGTCACCACTCCTATGGGTTCCCAGTACTTCCTCACGTTCAGTCTAAGTTGTGGGTCTTCAGCCTTGAATGTCACCAATGGGAACTGGGGGGGCGGTTAATACGGCACCTGTTTCTCTAAGAAACGACAGGCCCTGAGCCAAAGCTTCAGCAGCAGCGAGGACTTTGGGCTACATGGTGTTACCATACATATCACCTCCTTCAGATAGAATAGGGCACATAAGGGCTGTAGCATCAAGGTGTCTTGGGACTTCTCATCTGATAACCAATTTGTGATGAATTGCAGCTGACTCGCCACAAAATATGCCTCGAAATTGGGCACCTTTATGCCACCTTGCTTGTACGGTCTTTGCAATTTGTTAGTGCTACTCTACATCTTGTGCTGTGCCATAGAAAGCCTCGACAAATACCGATGAGCCTGTTAAAAAAGCCTTTAGGGATGTTGTATGGAGGAATATTAATGAAAAAGTGAAGATGCCTCGGGAGCACTACCATTTTTAATAATGCTGCTCTCACCATCAGCGAGAGCGGCAATTTGATCCAGAAAGCCATGGACTTTTCTACTTTGTCTACCGCCTTAAGTGTGTTTTGTAAATGTTCCATCTTGGGGTCATGAAATATATTCACTCCCAGATATCTGAATGAGTTGACCTTCCACTTTACCGGCAGCGTAGGCAATGCACTAAGAGAAGTCCTCTTGTATGCTGCTAAAGGGAATAAGCATGATTTCTGTGCATTAATCGTAATACCTGATCTGCGTACCGCTCGGACACGTCCAGAATATACTGTAAGTTGGTTTCTGGGTGTTGTAAGTACAGGAGCATATCGTCTGCATATAGAAAGATTAAATTAGCGTTGCTCTGTTTGCCTATGCCTGCTTCATAATACTCCTTCCTCGGGTACAGTGCCAATGTTTCCAAGGCCAGTATAAACAGTATAGGAGACCACGGGTAGCCCTGTCTGGTGCCTTCAACTGCCATTGATCTGAAATGTGGGCTCCTGTCCTGACTCGCGCCCTTGTGCTGCTATGCAGCAGCCATACCCATTTTATGTACGTTGGTCCCATGCCGAAGCTACGCATTACTGCCGTCGGCCATGGCCATCTAACCGAGTCAAATGTTTTTACTGCATCCAGCCAGGCTACTGCATATCAATGCGTGCTTCCGTGGCTACAATCTATGACATGGCGTGGTCTCCTGCGGTTATACGTGATGTTCCTGCCTGGCACATAGCCCATCTGGTCCGGCTGTATAAGTTGAGATATTACTGGCTTCAGCCTGTTGGCTATCAAGGCCGTAAGGATTTTCCCATCCTGATTGAACAACGAAAGGGGTCTGTAGGAACCGCAGTGTGTTTCAGGCTTATTGGCCTTTAATAGTGGTAGTATAATAGACAGTGCACCTGTGGCCAGCCCTTCATTCAGAATAGCTAGCAACGGGTGCGCCACGTCTGCCATGAATTCCTTGTAGAATTCACCAGGGAATCTGTCCGCGCCAGCGGCTTTACCCGTCGGCAGCTCTCTTATGGTGGCTTCCAGCTCTTTTATGGTTATGGGGGCCTCGAGCCTATCGGATGTCTCTGCATCTTATTTTGGGAGATCCATCTGTAATGGGGCTTCTATCTGTGACAAATCCGTTCCTGTCATCTCTGTATATAATTCCTTGTAATAATCATAAAGCACTCATTAATACTGCGTTATGCACACCACCCCATCCCTTCCCCCCTATCTCCTGCATCAATTCTCACTTGGACTCACTTCTGTATAGCCATGCCACCAAGCGTCCCGGCTTATCGCCCTCAGTGTGTTGCCACTCTACATATTTCCTGTAATTTGGCTTGCCTAATCTTTCCCAATATACTAGACGTTCCTGCTCTCATCTCTGACTGTTGGTCTGCTATCCATGAGTGGTGTGCCGCCAATAACCTCTGCCTCAATTCCAGTAAGACTGAGATTCTCCTCATCGGCACACCCACTCCCTCCTTTCCTCCCACCATCTGGCCGGACACTCTTGCCCCCCCCCCTTTCCCCCTCCTGCTCGCGAGGCTAAAAACCTCGGGGTCATCTTCGACTCCACACACTCCCTCTCTCCTCGCATCTCACATGCACCTAAGAAGTCACACTACCGGCTGCACCTCTTCAGCGGTATTCTACCTTATTTTATTTTTGTAATTTTTTAACAATTTTTTAAATTAATTTATTTCAGCAAACGCAAACCAAACTTGTAGTACATATAGTAACATTTTGAATTTGCATCATGCCATCCGTGCCTTCTGCTTCTCCCATTCCCCCCCCCACCCCCCGTTCGCGCCTACTCTCCTTCACCTTCTAATTCTTTTTCTTGCAATAGGGGTTCCTCTTCTATGATGTCTACCGAGTCCCGATCACTTGACTGGTCTTGCGTGGGGCCAAATAACGTGGCTATCAGATGTTTCCAGGATATCAAGGTTTCAGCCTCCTCCTCCCCTCCAGAATTATTAGCTTCCTGCCATACTGTTTCGGCTTCTGCCCATTTCTGTAGGTCTTCCACCATACTTCTATTCTTGGTCTATGGGATGTCTTCCATCCCATAGCGATTCTACGCTTTGCGAGTGTGTGTGTGTGTGTGTGTGTGTGTGTGTGTGTATATGTATATGTATATATATATATATATATATATATATATATATATGCCAAGTCTTTTAGTTTAATTACATGCTTGAGTTTACGTGGTTTGGGGAACCCCTCTATAAGACATGGCCACGCTGTTTCCACCACCATCTTAATCCCTTTTTCTTCCAGCCTATGTGCTATTTCTCCCCAGAATCTCTCAATTTCAGGACATGTCCAAAATATGTGCACCGTTCCAGCGTTTTCCTCGTCGCATTTGGGGCATGCTTGTCCTGTGTTTTTAAATTTGGCTATTCGCTGGGGTGTCATACGCCCTGTGGGTTATATATAGTTGTGTCTGTTGTAACCTTGCATTCCTTGACACTTTCTTATGGTACCCTTGGGCCCGCTCCCACATCCCATCACTCATTGGGGCACCCACTTCTTCCCCCCAATCCTGTCTCAGTTGTACCATTTCCTTCCCCGCTTTGGACATCCTCCACTCGTATATTCTAGATATCTCATGTCCTCCTTATGCTATGTCATATATTGTATCTATGGTGGCATCTGGTTGATCCTCTAATACTACTTCGTACCATGTCTCTTTGATTCGCCGCACCACCCTATGTATGTAATATATTGTCCCGTATGTAACCCTGTTTCCTTCTCCAACATCTCGAAGTCTTTTATCCTCCCCTCACTCTTGCCATATGTCTCCCATTGTTGCTATCCCTACCGGTTCCCAGTGCTTCCTGATCAGCCTCCTTAGTTGCCCTACTGTCCCGGACAATGCTACTAGTGACACTTGCGGGGAACACAGGGATGGGTTCTCCATTAGTTGACAGGCCCTACGCCACATCTTCCACCCTAATGTCATCATCTTTGGGCGCCCTTCCATATCCGATCTGGGCAACCACATCATTTCTTTTAAGAAGAATGGGACACCGTCCAGTCGAAACAGCCTGGTCTCTGAAGTTGGTTCTTCTGACAGCCAATTTTGCTACATATTGTAGCTGGCTTGCTATGTAGTAAAACTCGTAGTTTGGCAATTTTATACCCCTTTTCTCGTGCGTTTTGTAGCTTCCAAAGGGCAACTCTGTTCCTCATCCCATGGCAGAGAAAACCCCTGCATATGCCATGTATTCTAGCAAAGAATTGCCTCTGTATCAGGTATGGGATGTTCCCAAAATAATGCAATAGTCTTGGCAGGACCACCATTTTCAGCATTGCCTCTCGTCCCATCATTGGCAAGGGGAGCTTTACCCAGAACTTCATACTATTTTCAATACTCTTGATCGCTTTCTCAGTGTTATGTTGGTGCTCTGCCTTCACCGTATGATAGATGTCTATCCCAAGGTATTGAAACGTGTTGACCTCCCATGGTATCTGTAAAACAGGTAATTGATCTCACGGAATCCCTTTATATCTGCCCAGTGGAAATATACAACATTTTCTAGGATTTACTGCTATGCCAGACAGCCCTGCAAATCGCTCCATCACTTCCAGGACATATTGGAGGTTTTCTTAGATACAACAGCATATCGTCTGCATACAAGGAGATTAGGTGCGGGTCCCCCTTCATGGTGATGCCTAATATGTCATACTGCTGCCTCAGGTATATCGCCAGGGGCTCTAGGGCTAAGATATACAGCATAGGGGACCACAGGCATCTCTGTCTATTGCCTCTGCTGAGTTGCCATCTTAACCCTGGCCAGCGGCACGCTTTATAATAGTTTGACCCATTTGAGATACCCAGGTCCTATGCCATAGTTGATAAAGGCCGCAATCAGCCAGGGCCATTTGACTGAGTCAAAGGCCTTTATTGCATCTAGCGATACAATTGCCCTATCGCCCGCATCCCCATCTGTGTGTTCGATAACTCGGTGAAGTCGTCTGCGATTGTTGGTTATATTCCTATTCGGGACGTATCCGGTCTGGTCAGGGTATATTCATTTATCAATGATCCCCTTCATTCTGTTTACCAGGACCGCTGTTAACATCTTGCTATTCTGATTCAGCATTGACAGCAGTCTATATGAGCCGCAGTCGTTGCCAGGCTTATTGGGTTTAGGGAGCGGTATGATAATCGCCTCCCTTAGGGACTCTGGTAGCCTTCCCACTTCGTATGCCTCATTTAACATCGCCAAGAGCGGGGGGAAGCACCTCATATCTGTACATTTTATCAAATTTGCTAGGGAGTCCATCGCCCCCGGAGTCTTGCTGGTGGGCAGTTGCACCACTACCTCTTCTAGTTCCTCTAGAGTAATCTGAGCATCCAGCGCCTCTCGCTCCTCTGCACTAATTTGTGGCAACCCAATGTCTTCAGTGTTTCTCTTATTTCCCTGCAATCGCTTCCCTCTTCATCTCCGTACAGGAGTTGGTAACAGTCTGCAAATTCCTGATTAACGCCTACTTGGGTGTCCACTATGCACCGATCTTCCTTCGTTATTGTTCTGATCGTGGGTCTATGGGGTCTCGCTTTTATATAACAATGCCAAGGCCCTCCCAGGTTTATCCCCTCCTGCATGCTGTCTCTGTGTTTTTTATAGTTGAGATTACACAACCTCTCCCAGTGCCCAGTGCTTCTTTATTTTCCTTGGTATTACTTCCCCTTTTTTGCGCTGTTTCCAGTTCCTGCTCCATATCTTGTAGTTCGGCTAATATCCCTCCTTGTAGTCCCTTGGACTTGGCTATGGCTATCCCCCTCACTACCACTTTAAAGGCTTTCCAGAGCGTACCTGCTGACTCAACACTGCCAGTATTGATCTCAAAATAGCTTATGATTTCCTCTCTCAAATCCTCCCTAAAGATTGTATCTTTCAACGCCTCTGCTCTGAGGCGCCACGTTGGTATCCTTGCTCTCGGGGGTCGGTATTGCCATACCATTACCAGTGGAGAGTGGTCTGATAGGATCCTTGCTTTATATTCTGTTTGCACTATTTCTGCCATCAGCTCCTGTGTGGCAAACCTGTAGTCCAACCTAGTGTGTAAATTTTGTGGGGCCGAGTAATGCGAATATTGTCTATCGTGCAGATGGCGCACTCTGCATGCATCCTCAAATCGGAAATCCGTTAATAGTGACTGCAACGCCCTAGCGGCAGGGGCGGGTCTATCTATTTTACCATCTGATCTATCTAATTTAGGGTTTAGTGCGCAGTTAGTCTCCTCCCCAAATCACCGCTCTTACCCCCCCCCCCACCCCCAAGCACATGCTGAGTTTGTTTTATATAGGGTCCTAAAATATGCCGCTGTATCCTGATTCGGGGCGTATGTGTTTATAATGCTTATTTCCCTATTTTCCACCAGCCCTCTTATTACCATCCTCACGTTTGCTTCGACTGTAGATTGTAGTAGCTGGAATGGGACATGCGGTGCTACCCATGTGATCACCCCTCTAGCGTAGGCAGAATATGTTGCGCCCACTACAGTCCCCCTCCACTTCTTCCGGATCACCTCCAGCTTTTCTTGTGTGAGGTGGGTCTCCTGTATCAAGGTTATGTCTATACTCTGTCTACGCAGATACATCATAACCTTTATTCCTCTTTAGATAGCTATTGAGCCCTCTAACATTCCAAGTAATTACTTTAAGGCCCCCCAGGATATGTTAGGATCCCACTACTCCCTCTGCAAGTGCAGTCCATATCTAAGCCCCCCGCCCCTATTTCGTGTAGGCTCGTTATATAAGTATAGGCTCGATCCCCCAACCAACAGTACCCCTCCCTTTTAAACACTTCCTTCCAATCCCCCCCTCACAACTTCTGCCCAGCTCCATTCCTGGATCTCGGGCACCCCCGCATCTTGCCCGTTTCTCGGCTACCACCGATACTCTGGGAATAGCAGGGAGAGATCACCCTACTGGCGTCTCTACTACTACAACTATTGGGGAGGTATTCTACCTTTCCTCTCCTTCCCCTAGAAGCTCACTGTCTCCAGAGCTCTGGTTCTATCCAGGCTGGACTACTGCAACAACCTCTTTCTAAATCTGCCTGCCCCTACTCTCTGCCCTCCGCAACTCATTCAGAACAGGACTGCAAGACTTGTCCTTGGCCTCAAGCCCTGGGATCGTATCTCTCCAGGACTGAAATCTCTGCACTGGCTCCCAGTGGCTGCGAGGATCAAGTTCAAAACCCTCTGCATTGTCCACAGGGCCTTCTGGGGCCTGGGACCTCAATACCTTCAACTCTCTTCCTAAATATCTTCCCTCTGGAGCTCTTTGCTCATTCGCCTCCAACTCCCTTGGGGTCAGTCGCTTCTCCAAGCAACGAGTTGGTGGTAGATCTTTCTTCGGCTGGGGCCTCCCTCTGGAACAGCCTCTCTGAAACTTGAGGAGAACCATCTCTGGTTCCGGAAGCACCTCAAAACTTTTCTCTGTGCCTCTGCCTTTCTCCTTCTCTCCATTGCGGACCTCCTGACTGAAACTGTATCTGCACTGGCTACCTGGCCACCCTTTGTTCTCGGGCCCAGGTCCCACCCCCTGCCATCACTCCAGCACTGCCTGCCTGGCAGCCACCACACTTGGGGACTGTTTCTGTATCCCTATGGTCCCACCACCAGCACTTGACACTTGATGTCTGCACTTACCTATGCACTTTCCACCTTGGCCTTACTTTACTAATGTCTTTATTCTATGCCCATGTACTGCACTGTCCCTTCACCCTGCACTTTCCCCTTTCCCCATCCCATGCACTTGCGCGATCTGAATGACACCTGGCCTGGTAGGATAGTTGTCTGTCCGTCCTTTGTTCCCCCTCCCTTGCCCCGTTGCACCTTGAAACACTTGTGTATAGGCGCGTTATACATATCATAGTCTGGCTGCTTCTTGGGCCCTATCGCTGGATAAGTCCCCTGAGCCTTCTATGGCTTCTAGCCTAGTCTCAGCTTTACTTAAATTGTTTTCTATTGTGGCTTGCATGCCTTTAGCCTTGGCTATCGCTGTCCCCCTAATCACTACATTGAAAGCTTCCCATAATGTGCCAGCGGAGTCAACAATTCCCATATTGTTCCTGTAGTCCTTCGCCCCCTCCCTCAACTGTTCTCGGCGCGCCCCTTCCTTGAGGGACTCGCTTCTGAGCTTCCAGGTCGGGATGTGTGCCCTAGGGCGGGCGGGATCGCCATGTTGCCACCAAGGGAGCATGATCCGACAGCACTCGAGCCTTGTGTTCCGCGGTTTGAAACTTTTCTAGTGTCTTCTCCTGTGAATAAGTAGTCTAATCTAGTGTATATAGGTCCTTAGGGAGGGTGGGGGTATGTAATGAGAATATCCACGGTCGTGCGGGTGTAGGGCTCTCCGTACTAAACGCTTGCAATAACATATTTGAGGCTTTGGCTGGGGGGCCCGGATGAATTTATCATCCAATCCGTCTAAGTTGAGGTTCAATCTACAATTAAAGTCATTTTCCCCCCCCCCCATATCACTGTTCTCTGTTCTGTCCCTGAGTTTACTGATCTGAGGGGTATAACGAGCAGAAATAGGCTGCGGTATCATGGTTCGGTGCAGAAATATTAATAATACAGAACTCTATATGTTCCACAAGCCCTTGGATAATCATCCTGCCTTCATCGTCCCCGTAAGTCTTCAGGACGTTAAATGGCACGGACAGCGCCACCCATATCAGAACCCCTCTTGCAAATGTATGGTGAGCCTCTGTTGTGCCATTCGATTTTCTAGCTAGTGCTATTTGTCTGTCCTTAGTGAGGTGTGTCTCTTGAAAGAGTGCGATGTCCATCTTCTGGAGCCTCAAATATGACCTTATTCTATTACGTTTAATATAACTATTGTGCCCTCTAACATTCCATATGTGGCTATTTTAAGGTTTCCCATTCCGTATAAGCAGTTTTGTATATCTCAACAGTCCGATGCATGCTCTTATTTGTCCTGTGCGTCGATCTATAGGTTAACCCCCTTCTAACTACCCCAACTCCCTTACCCACCCCAACAATTGCCCAGCTCAATAACTTGTGCTCGGGCATCCCTGCATTCCCCCCCCCCCCGTCCTCCTGGCCCCTCCACCCCAGTTGCTTGTCCTGGGGGCTAGGGTGCGTCGGGTGGATACTCAGCAACTAGTATCCAAAAAACAAGTCCACACCTCGGGGGAAGGTCTCTTTTCCGCAGCATGCTTCTGATGGTGTGTGCACTGCTGACCCCTGTTGTGCTTGGGTATTGATGCCTGTGTTCTGTGCACAAGGTCTTTGTCTCTTGTAATCTGACTGTCATGCCGGCTCCATCCCTGCGGCATTCCGCAGGCTTTTCACTGTGCGTCTCATTCGTCTGTTGGACCTCTTCAGATGTCAAGTTCTTGGTGTCCATCCATGTGTGAGCATCCTCCGGGTTGTCGAAAAAGATGGCTCTGCCCTTATTGAACATCTTTAGTCTTGCTGGGTACAGTAATAAGTACTTAAGGTTTGCGCATCGCATCCTTCTCTTGACAGAGGTGAAGTGCATTCTTTGTTTTTGCCCCTGCAGGGTATAATACAGGTATGCGGTTATGTTTGCTGATGCTTGTTGAATTGTGCAGCCTTTCCGGAAATGTTCAAGGATCTTTTCTCTTTCTTATAATTGAGTATCCTGGCTATTATGGGTGTGGTGGGGCACCTGGAGGTGGTTTCTTTGTCGGAGACCTGTGAGCTCTTTCCACTGTAAAGCCTTGTGTGAGTGTGCCCAGACTGATTTTCTTTGGTAGAAGCATGTTTTCAACTAGTTGGTGGGGTTCGCGCTCTTTTCCCCCTCCAGGAAGTTCAATAATTCTAACATAATTGCGTCTGGCCCGGCCTTCTGCATCTTCAACTCTGCCCTCAAGATTCCACAATTGCTGTTGGAATATAGATATGTCACTGGAGGTGTCATTCTGGCCGCTACTTCACCACTACTTCCTTTTCCAGTGCGTTCCAAGAGCACCCGAACATCTTGCCTCAGCAGGTTCACGTCCAGGCTAATTGTGTCCATTTTAGATTCCAAATCAACCTTCAGGGCCGCTATGGCATCAAGGACCTGTTGATCTTCCTTGGTGCGATTTTGTTCTCCTTGCGTTGATGGGACTTCCGATGCAGCGTTGTCCACCAATTGTGGATTTGATCAGTGTCTAATGTCGGCTACTTAGACTTATTCTTTTGTGACTTGGACGCCATAGGTGAATTGTACTGGACCTGCAAATCCGCTGCTGTTCACTGACCTGGTTGCCTGTAGCCTATTGCAGGGTGCCAGTTGTTGTTGCCCGAGGACTGACAGTAAAAATCTGGAGTAGCTGAGATGCCTCCCGGGTGCTTCGAATGGACTCCACTACTAGATGGCGTCCTTGTATTGCTGCAGTGCCCGCAACCTTGTGCTTTCCAGGGGGTAGTTAACCACCCTGCATATGTGCTCAGAAGTGATGCATTTCTTAATATGCCACTTCCAGGGTTGCCGATGTTTGCATGCTTTCGTCTATGCGTGTGCACTGTGGGGTGCGTATTAACATTCGGGCCCCTTTTTGTGGTCCGGCTCTCTACCAGCAGTCTGATTATGGTCGACCGGCTGTTTTTTTTCACAACCATTTTGGTTCCTCTTCTGGTCGTTGTTCTCGGATTGCCAGTGCCAACCTCCTGAGCGTGCATATTCTCAACCTTCCAAGGATGCTGTGGCTCCTCCTTTTCTTTTTCTATGTTGTTGAAGCAGCAAGTACGGATCTGCCTCTTTACTAGCGCTTGAGGCATATAGTCTTATTTGTTCCTGTCACTTGTTTGTCATAGGTTCTTACGTGAACCAGTGTTCCATAAACTCGGGCGCGTCCGGCACTTCCGCCCCTCTTCTGGGCTGTCTCTGTTTGGATGTAGATTGCACTGCAGTCGATGGCGCCTTCATCCGTTGCCGATCTGGTGTGCACGCCCTCTCATATATACTCCCACACCAAGGCTGCTTGTTGCCACTTTTCAGTGAAGTGGCCAACCCAAATTTGCTGCCCGGTGTGCACCTTGAGGGATACAGTCCTGCCTCGTAATGTCCTTATATGGCAACAACATTTAAACATGAATACCGTGTTCCGTTGCTCCGGTGCTTACAGCACTTCCCCCGCTTCGGTGCGGTCACTTTATGACTGTAGACTGCTCCGCAATCTGCGGTGCCTACTTAGGTTTTGTCCAGAGGGTATGTGCCCTTTCCTTTACACTCCTGTATCATGGCTGTTGTGGGATATCTAATACAAAGCTGCTGCTTGCAGTGCTCCTCACAGCTTGCAGTTTCGTCTGTTTTTATCCGGTATGTGGCATGGCTTCATCTGCAGCGATACGTTGTTCCTGTGCTCCAGCTCTTCATCCCTACTTCTGGGCTCTCGTTGTTATGAATGTGGAATGTATTTCAATCCTCATTACCTTGTTTTGTTGTGCCCACGGGGGTGCGCCGTCTCGTGTAGTTTTCGCATTAGGGCTACACAATGCCTTGTTTGGCAGCTCTGTTCGGTTACAGTTAAATGTCCCATACTGCAATCCTGCTATAATGCCCCTTCTGTGTGCAAGTGGGGATGTGGGGGTATGGGTAAGGGCCGGGCCACTTCCCGAACTTGATGCACTGGCAGTGCCCGTGAAGGCTTCAACAATACACACCATATGTTTGGCCCTGTCACCCTTTCCTCGCCGCTCACCTCATGGATTACTTTGCCGTCACCCCGCCTCACAGCAAGCAGCTGTTCCGGCCGCCTCCCCAGCTGCATCTTCCACCACCGTCACGCGTTGGCTCCCAGGTCTCTGAACGCAGTCCTCACGAGCCCCCATTGTTATCTGCCAGTTATGCACTTCTTGTGATTTTCGAGCCACTTTGCAGACCTTATCACGCCCAGCGTGGGCACCGGCTTCTGTCCACATCAACCTAGTCGTGCGGACTCGGTGGTCTCGGCGACTGCCAGGAAGAAATAGTCGAGCTCCTCGACTGCGGACAGCGAGGGGAAGAAATTGGATTCCATGGGTAGAAAGGCCATCCGACAGTCCAGGCAGCCAACGCCTTCGCGATATTTGCCAGATACGACCGGGAGCTTTGGTACAAGATGGCTCCGCTCCTGGATTTCCTCCCTGATGACAAGCGGGTCGAGGCTTTGGAGATCCTCCAGGAAGACGAGGTGGCGTCGGACCATGCCATCACGGTGGCCCTGCACATTGCGGACACTGGTTTCCTCCAGATGGGAAGTGGGGGTTTTCCTTCGCCGTTGTGGCTGGCTCAAGGCCACCAACTTTAGGCAGGAGGTCCTGGACATGCATTCGATTGAGGCAACCTTTTTGGTCGATGAATCCCTCCAGGCCATCAAGACCGGCACAGACGGTCCCTGCTCTTGGCACTCTGCAACAACACCGGCAACCCTGTCGTTCCTAAGGAGGGAAGCAGGTCTTTGAAGGGTTTCGGCGGGGGCTCATCCTCTTACCGCTAACCCTCCTGTTCTTCGACCCAGGAAGCCAACGGGGGTCGCTCCAAGGCCTTCGGAGGTGGCTGTCATCAAGGCCCCCAAGGCGGCGTGCCGACCTCCAAGCAAGACTGAACCGGCCAAGACGTTGGCCCCCACCCATGCACACCGGTGGGAGGCCACCTGGTGAACTTCATCTGCGTGTGGGAGACCATCTCCACCGATTGATGGGTGCTGGCTACTCTCGAACACTTTAGAATTTCAAAGGAAGTGTCCGCGGATACCACGGTGGCCGACAGGAACACCACATCCCTCAGCTGCTGCTAGAAGTTCGGGCCACGCATTTTGAAAAGGGGCGATAGAGCTGGTTCCACCGCGAATCTGGTCTCAGGAGTTTACTCAGGGTACTTTCTCGTAAGAAAGAAGACTGGGGGCTGTAGGCCCATTCTCAACCTACGACTCAACATGTACATGAAGTTCGCGATGGTCACGCTGCAACATGTGCTCGGCTAGCTGGAGGAGGGAGACTTTCTGTCAGTTGGATCTGGAGGACGTGTACTTCCACGTCCCCATCCACAAAGGACACCGTAATGTTCTGCGCTTTGTCGTTCAAGGGAAGCAGTACCAGTACAAGGCTGACGTCAGCGCCCAGAGTCTTCACCAAGTGGTTGGCTCCGGTGGCACCCCATCTACTGTCATGATGCCTACCTCCGGGGACCCAGACCAGGTCCAGCAACCCCGGAAGCAGGCATCAAGTTATTTTGGGCAAGCCCAAAAACCCCTGCTAGGGGCTGTTTGGGTGCGGTCCTGGCGCCATAGGCGCCAGGCTCATAGAGTAGAACTTACCTGATGCAGACCATGCTGCAAGCTTACCTGATGCAGACCATGCTGCAAGAGCTCCAAGCCAAATGATGCTTGGAAGGGACTATTTTACCTAGGGACTTTTTTTTTTTTTACTCGGGCGGGGCTGGGGACGAATACTTACCTGGGACTACTTTGGAGGCTATTTAAACCATGCCCGAAGAGCAGCACACGCTTCGTGTTATTCTGCATCCAGCAGCCTAACGCTCCCCGTGCCTGCAAGTCTGCATCCAGTCTTCTGCCACGCCCGCCTCCAGTTTGGAGCTCCTAGAGGGAGAAAGAAGGAGAAAAGGTTAGAACAAGAGCAATACCTTTTGATCCTTACCTGAATTCCCGATCCTTCGAGCTGGAAGAAAGAAGTTATTTTATGCGCATCGCCTCACCTGCTGCAGCGCCGCGCTGAACTCACCGGCCTTCGTAGCATCTTCACATTCCCACTGCATTCCGGCACCTAAGGAGTAGACAAGAACAGCAAGGTGAGTCAAGGGAATACACAGAGGAATATTAGTAAACCCCCCCCCCCCCGTAGACTTACCTGATTTTACCACCGGGGGTACTATTCCTCTTCACGAGTCAGCGCAGCTTCCACTGCATCTTTGCCGAACCCCGGCCCCTAAGGGGAAACAAAAGGACAGCAAGGTGAAACAAAGGGACTATCAAGGGGAACCCTCCTCACCACATTACTCACCTGATTTTACCACCGGAGGTATTATTCCCCGAGACTTCATACTTTCTCTCAGTGCCTGAATAAGGGAGAAAGCAACAGGTTACATATTGACATTATTTATCGAACTGTGTTGGAAATACAAATCCTTACCAGAATATTACCGGCTGCCACAAGGAACTCTTCACTAGGGTCTAGGGTCAAGCTGCATTCTGCAAGGAATCAGACAAGAGTGAAAGTTGGACATTTGAACTCTTACGAACTACATACTTTTCAGAGTCAATATTGTTCTGGAACTCACCAATTCCTTCGAGCCAGTGAAGCAACTGGTTATCAACGCGCCCCTGCGCTCCATGCAGGATGGAGAGCTCATCTTTTCAAACCATCAGGTGAGGCTATAAGAGGGGACATCAAAGGTGATCCGTGGGGAGAACAGCGGGGGTGGGGGGCGATTTACACTCAACTCCACGGGTGGTTAATTCCCTTTCTCCATTTGCAGAAAAATATTCCTACGGGCCAAGCAAACGAAGCCAGGTGGGCCAGTCCAGTCCGTCATCTCGGCCCTACGCGTCACATTGGTGGAGACCGCATCTGTCCAGTTCAGATCGACGCCTCTGTGGGAGCCAGGTGAGCATGAAACTACGACTCCAAGGGACCCATGTGTACCCTTACCTAGACGACTGGTTCATCTGGGTCAGCCCACACCGGATGTCTTCACACCAGAGACCTGTGGCTGCCGGAGGAGAAGACGCTACACATCAACGTACTGGAAATATGGGCAGTGTTTTGGGCCTTCAAGGGCAAGGTGGTGAGGGTCTTCACGGACAATACCACCACAATGTTTTACATCCGGAAACAGGGGGGCACCAGATCCCAGTGGTCTCCAAGGAGGCTGAGGACTTATGCACTGGGCCTTCACACAGTGGATGTTCCTCATCCTGTTTCACCTGGCAGGAGTAAAGAACACTGTTGCTGACTCTCAGCAGGACGCTGCGCTCTTGCCATGAGTGGGAGCTTTGGCAGGATCAAGTGGACAACCTTTTTCTCAAATGAGGCAGTCCCCAGATCAATCTATTTGCGACGGCGATGAACACCAAGTGAGGTAGGTTCGCTAGCAGGTTCCCCCAGCCAGGGAGCATGGGGGACGCATACTCATTCCTTTGGGAAGGCCTGATTCTGTATGCATTGCCGTTACTTCTTCGAGTCATCAATCAAATCGGTACCAGTGCAGGATGATCCTCATTGTACCAGCATGGCGGAGGTAGATCTGATACCCAGACCTTCTCAGCATGTCGGTGTCCCCTCATGTCAAGCTGCCAGTGGTCCCCTCCTTTCAAGCTGCCAGTGGTCGCAGACCTGGCCAGCCCAGGGTTGCTGAACCTGAAGGCTTGGCTCCTGCAGCCTTAGAATTCAGTGGCTACCATCTTCCGGCGGACTGCAAAGAGATTCTTGCCAAGGCGTCATCTACCTTACAATGCTACGGACACAAATGGAAGCACTTTAGTGTTTGGTACTGTTCACAGATGATCAACCCTCTGAGGGACACATCCCCTCAAGTATTGCCGTATTTACTGTCATTGGCTAAACCGGCGCTGCCTCACGCCTCCATCAAGGTTCATCTAGCGGCTGTCTCCCGCTACACCAGATCTCCGGGACGATCTTCACTGTGGTCACCGCCTGGTTAAGGAGTTCATCAAGGGACTGTTCTGTTCGTTCCCGGCGTGGGAACTCGACATATTGCTGACTAGGCTCCTGGGTGCCCCATTCGAACCTATGCATTCAACGCCACTCAAGTTTTTGTCGTGGAAGACCGCTTTCCTCGTGGCCAATCACCGCTGCAAGGAGATCCAGGCTCTGTCCTGCAAGCGGCCTTATTGATTTTCCACGAGATGAGGGTGGTTCTGCGGACGAGCCCCTCCTTCATGCCCAAAATTCCATCCGAATTTTCATCTGAATAACCCATTGGTGTTACCTGTGTTTTATCTTACTCCTTCGTCGCCAGCTGAAAGGACTTTGCACTTGCTGGATGTGGCTTGAGTGCTGAAGTTTTATGTGGCCCGCACCGAGTTTTTCCGGAAAACCTCTTAGCTTTTTGTGAACTTTGGTCCTGTGAACCATGGGAAGGCCCTGTCCAAGGCTTCCTTTTCCAGATGGTTCTCCAGCTGCATCAATCATTGTCACTGGTCGGCAAACTGACTGTTGCCTGGCCGCCCAGAAACCATTCTACCAGAGCGATTGCTGCTATGTCTGCGTTTCTGTCTGGTGTGCCCTGCTGGACATTTGCAGGGCTGCTACGTGTAGGTCAAAGCACACCTTCACGAAATTCTACTACGTTGACAGGGATTCCAGGGTCGGCCAAGCAGTGCTGCGCAAAACGTTTGCTTGAAGGTGAGCCTGGTGAGGAGGTAAGAGATTGCTTTTGTTGAGCCTTGCCACCTCCTGTGGTTGTGCAATTATGTACTGCTGTGTTATTTATTCATGAGCATGTGATTACATGCCAGACCCCATGCTGGAGAAGGAACAAGTTACTTACCTGTCACTGTTGTTCTCCAGCATGAGTCTGGTATGGATTCACATGTGAACCCTCCCACCTGCCCCTCTGCTGTTCTTCTCCTGGTCCTACTGCCACTTTACATTCTACCAAATCTGAACATGGCTGCCGGAGGAGGGGCTTAGGTAGGGGCGTCATCGGCTGGGGGCAGTATGACCCAGAGCTCAGAGATTGGTTTATAGGAGAAATACAGTTTAGAAACGAAACTGAAACAGGTTTTTCTTTTACCGAAAATTCACAGCCTGCCGGCAGGGAATATTAATGAGCATCCAAATCCATGCCAGACCCATGCTGGAGAACAACAGTTACAGGTAAGTAACATGTCCCTACCCTAACCCTACGTGCCTTTCAGAGTCAACAGCCTGTTGAGAAACGTAGCTCAGTGGGTCAATAACCCTGCTGCAGAGATCATTGTGTAACCTGTTCAAATCTTGATAGGTGAGTTAATGCGCCTGCATCCGAGGGAGGTGTTCAAGATGCAGAAAACATTCAATTGTAACAGAACTGACTTAGCTTTGACTTATCAAAAGGACTACTAAAAGTTCAATGATTCAGAACAAACATTTCATCAGGTATGCTATAGCAGTAATGGCTCAGACCACCACCACCTCATCAGTGAGAACTCTCACCTCTCATCAGGGCTACTATACCTGTGAAGGCTCAGAAGTTGAATACGTACTTCCCATGAGAGCTGCTATACCTGTAATGGCTCAGAACAAGCACATCCCATGAGGGCTGCTCTACTTGAAATAGCATATAGTGCTGGTAAAGCATCTGCATTACACACGTGCTGTATCTGGTGAGACAAACTGCTAACTCTGTCATTCCCAGCCTAATGGTAAAAAGGTTTGCACACTTCTAGAAGGAGCACACAATAGTAAAGCTGCACTAGGTTTGTAAATAGAAAAGGCATTTTCGGCTTTTTTAAAATATTTATTGGTGCCATGTCAAAAGACAGACAGAAAAACAGCAGAGGAAGAGGCACTCTGATCCTAAGCAATACAGGAGAACAAAGTTGGAATGGGGGGAGAGGGGCAGAGGGGTCAGGGGAGAGAGGAGGGCAGAACAAAGAACATACTGGAAAATGCAAAACAGGAATTTGGCAACAGTAAGAGAGACCAATGAGCTACAAGGGAGGGCAACAAAGAAAGTGAGACGAGAAACCGAGGTAAATAATAGGACGCACACAAAAGGAGTGAGGGATAGCAGAGCAAAGAGACATTTGGAGACAGTAAAATAAGAAAACGCAGATCAGCAGCAGCCAGGGAGAGCTGGAAATGGAGAAGTAGAGAAAGGCAGGCCAATTACCTAAGGGGCAGTGCAAGAAAGATGACTAAAAGGAGTAGCAACCACTACATAGAACATTAAAAAAAAAAGATATAGCCAGAGTAACTTCATGAGGGAGGAAGCAGAGTTATATCAACCGATACAGCAAGATATCAGAGGGAAAAAAACAATATTAGAATGCAGAGATGGGAAAGACAGTGACGGAGCAACAGACGGCAAAACGTGTCATAGCAACACTTAAGGGTGAGAGCCAGACCATTAGTAAGTGAGAGACTGGGGAAACCAAGCCGAAAAGGGAAGAAGAAATGGAGCAACAACATGGAGTGGCTGTCGAGCAGATAGTGCCAGACAGCAACAGTAGGCCTGAGAGGTAGAGAATTGTTGCTGTTAGAGTTAGTAACTTGATGTATGATGCAACTAACTGGCATCTGTAGTAGTTCTTAACAGAGTTTTGATGCAGTATAGTGAAGATGAAGCTGGGTAGTACGCACCTACAAGTTGTCTCACTAATGTTTTCGAACACAGTTTTAATTTTACGCACAAATTGGGTAGTTATCGGGCTGTTTACTCTTGGAAGGAGGAAACTTATTTTACTCTTGAAATTGGATTTACTAGCCAATTATAAAAATTGGGAGTACAATACTCGCACCAAAATCCTATCTGGAGCGCTGCCTGTCACACGATCATTTGCACTCTTGTTAGCCTCTGGTGGTTCTGTAACCAACACATCGAGGAGTGGGGATAAATGGGCCTCCTTGGCCCGTGTCAGGATTCAGTAACAACTGAGAGGACTTCTAAGCATTGGTAACACCACAGCTCTAGGGTGTTGGTATGAAAGTGTAACTTAAAAATAATCCCCATAACACTGCCACATTTCTATAATACTGCAAACCTATATTATCACTGTACATGATCATGACATACTCCATCTGCTGCATCAACTACCATCATCTGTAGCAGGTCTGGCTAATGTATTCAAAAATTGCCTCGTATTTCAACACACGTGATTGTTGCATACAAACCTGCTTTGATAGTTTATGTAGGATTTGCTCCAGTCGCATTGGCAAGCATTGAGCAAACCTTTGCTGCTCGAGTAATGAGCAAAATGAGCCTATTTAAGCTACGGCTTGTTGGGAGGGTACCCATTACTAGTGCTGCCTCATAATCCTAACTGGTAATGGCACCATGGACTCCTCCTCTATACAGTTTATTGAAGTCGATTGGCAGCCTGTCTGGTCCAGCTGTCTCACTCTTCATTAAGGACAAAATAGCCCTCATTGCTCCTTTGTGTGAAGGGTGTGTTAAGCATTCGAAGAACATCCTGGGTAACTTTCAGCAAGTCTGTACCCTCTAGAAAGCCCATTGTGTAGCTAAATAGTGCAGGTTTAAAATGTATACAGTGTACTACTTTCAGTGTACATATAATTATAGACTTAGATGCTGCATTGCATACCACTGGAAATGCCTGCTTTAATTTCCAAAATTCAAATGACGACTCAAGATGTGAATGCTTATGCACAATTTTGTCTAGAATTTAAATCATGTACTGTTATATAGTAAAATATACATTTTTCTCAAGTATTAAACTCAAATATGTGCAAAAATAGTCATAGAATATCAATTTTTAGATTTTTTTTTTAATGATTTGGTATATTGATCAATGCTTTACTTTCTTTGATTCCCTTTTTTTTTTTTTGTTTTTTTTTTTTTTTTTGTTTTTAATCAAACAAATGATTTTTACAAATACTTCTCCGTTTGTCGATGTGTCGAAGTTTTATGGGTTCACTGGGAATTTCAGCCAACTCGTGGCCCTTTGAGTTTGACATCTTATGTTGAGTTAGTTTCTATTTTGTTCAGAGCGAACTGCAGTATTTTAGTAGTCGCGATTTGCCAGGTTGATCTGTCTCCACTAATCATCCTTGACCACCAACATGGTTCGGACTCCAGCGTTAGGTCAGATGTGAAATGTTGCATGTAACTGGACCTGACTTTGCCGGTTTCTGTGCAGTTAAGGAGAAGATGCCTTACTGTTTCTTTTTCGTTTGGTATTTTGCAAAGTCTGCAGTCATTAGTAGCTGTTAAGCCTCTAATAAAATTGATCTCGTTCGTTGGAAGCAGGTTTAGCCTGGCTCGCAAAAGATAGTTTCTTGCTTGCTTGTTCGGAAATTTTTTTACGTAGCCCTGGAGGTCGTTCAATTTTTTTATGTTTGGAGGCAGATGGAGCGTTAGTTTGTTTTCTGAGGCTTTATCCAATGTCCGAATCCAATCAAGATCTTTCAATTTTCTTAGGATCCTTGATGGGTTAGACCGCAGTTCCTCTTCATTACTCTCGATTGATTCCAGTAGTGTCAGCATCCTTTTTTTCCAGCGCTGGAGCGGTTTGTTGGTGCCCTGGTCCAGCTCCCTCTTTATTAACTTAAACAAGAAGGGGCTCGTTGGCATCAGACATTTTCTGTATAGTCTTAGAGTGCTACATTCCACTGACCCTAACAGGGACAGTAAGCTCAGTTCCCTACGAATCGAGGCAACAGGCGTAGAGGAGGGCAGTCCCAGGACGGTTCTCCAGTAGTAGGCTTCGAGTTTGTGCCAGATAGTAATCGGAAGCTGTAACATAGCCTCCACTCCGTATGTAATAGAGGGCACAACTTTGGATTTATAGAAGTTCAAAGCTGGAATCATCGAGAATCGTCCAAATTTTCTATCGATTGCTTTGCCTTTTGTTGCTAGTTTTCTCATTTTTGAAAGGAGCGCTTCCTGCATAGCTAGGTCGTTTTTTGTACTATCCAGAATCACACCTAGATATTTAAAGCTCTGAACTTTTTCAATCGGGCACGAGTTGTAGTACCATTTATTGTTGTCAAATTTCTTCACTGTTCTTTCAAAAACAAGGATTTTTGTCTTTTCCTTGTTTACCTCTAAGTTATTTGTTGTCACGTAGGAGTCAAGATTATCCAGCTGACGTTGCAAGCCCACTGGAGTCTGATCTATCAAGATTAAATCATCCGCATAAAGGAGTCTGCTTATTTTTTGCGCCCCCAGTTTTGGTGGGAAGGATCTTACCATAGGTTCGGTTAGCTGAAAATCTCCAATGTAAGCCAGAAAGATTGCAGGTGCCAGGGGGCATCCTTGTTTAACTCCTCTGTTTGTCGCGATAGCTGTAGTGAGAGATCCTTTACAGTTTAAGCGAATTCTAACCTGTGTGTTCGTATGGAGGGCTTTGATGGGATCCAAGATTTCTTTTGGGCATGCCCAAGCTTCAAGTTTTTCCCATAAGAGTAGTCTATCGACCCTGTCGAAAGCTTGAGTAAAGTCAATGAACGCCAAGTATAGCCTGGAACCTCCTTCCATCATTCTACTTTTGAGAAGGCTCAGTGACAAGATGTTAACGGTTGCTCCCGTGTTCTTCTTGAATCCAGATTGGAAATGGTCGTTGCATGGGGCTTCGTTGGCCCAGGTTTGGAAACGTTTCAGAAGCAGGGAGCCATAGACCTTTCCAATAGGGTCTAATAGGGCTATTGGCCGATAGTTTGCAGGATTGTTTGGATCTCCTTTTTTGTAGATGGGGACTATGATGGCCGACGTCCATGAAGCGGGAATCGTTCTAGAATCCGAGCATCTTGCAAAGACTTCGCTGAGGAATGTTGTCCAGGCCACCGGGTGAGCTTTCAGGTCAATGTTGGTGATGCCCTCTGGTCCCGGAGCTCTTGAGTTTTTTAGCGACATTATTAATTTACAAATTTCATCTTTGTCGTCCAGTCTGGCCCACCTATACACATTTTCTGTGGAAGTGGTAGATTGTCTGTCCGATAGTGATTTAAAGGTTTTTTCTATATGGATTCTCCACGCACTTTCTCCTATTGTGTTTTGGATCTTTCTAGAAGGCATCGATGTTGTAGCGTTTAACAGGGACCAGAATTCTTTGGAGTTCTTTGAACATATAGATTTGATGATTGCCTCAGCGTCTTGTTGATGCATGTTCAGTCTATGGGTTCGAAGCCATGAGCGGTAAGTGATTTTTGCGGCACGTTTTAGACTTTCGGCTTCCACGGAGTTTTGTTTTGATGCGTTTCTCACAATTTTCCGATAGATCCTTCGCTTTTCGACTACTTGGGTGTCGTAATTGTGATTTTTTAACTTTGGTGTCAACTGGGTCTTGGTACTGGGCTTCTCGTATAGTGTAAGTAGGGGACCGTAATCGGTCTTATTGGGGCGTTTCCTAAATTTGAAAGTTTTGTAGTTATCCGTCAGCTCCTTGATGTTTTCTGCTGAAAGACGGAGTCTGTTTCCTTGTCTGTTCGTTTCCAGTTGATAGCCCAAGATCTCCACGGGTTCGGTAGAGGTTTCCCAGGTAACTGATAGCAAATTATGGTCACTGTGTTTCGTTTTAATTACCTCAAAGGTTGAGATCAGATCCAGAAAGGCTCTCGAGGTGAATATGTGATCAATTGTTGAGCTCGTTGCTCCATTTGTCCATGTTGCAGTGCGGTCCAAGTTAGGGAAGACCAGCTCAAGGTTATGCAATTTTCTAGAGTTCATTAAGTTCTGCCATAGCATTCCTCTCTGATCCGCAGGGGTGCAATTTCTTTTAAGTTTTTGCGAGGGAGTAGTTGAATTTAAGTCTCCACAGATTAGTAGATAAGAGATTTGGTAAGTAGCCAGGATATCGTCAATGGCCATTTCCATTTCCTTCATGTATGTTCCAGCTTCTATTTTATCCGGGTTCCAATAGGTGTTTACGATTGCCACCGGCGATGAGTGCGTTTCGTTACTGGTGACTGACTTGTGTGTCCATGTTAGGAGTACCGTCAGTAGAGACTGGTTTGCTGTTAGTGTTTTGTCTATCTTTAATCCATGGCCAATGCGGATTGCTGTCAATAGACCAGATGATGGGCGGCCCTTAATACTCTTTTTCGCCGGGGCTAATGTTATTTCATAGCCGTCAAGTCTCGGTGGTTTGGTGAGCCAGGTTTCTTGTAGGCACAGGATATCAAAATCGCCCAAGTTTACGTCTCCTGAAACAGTTAGATGGCTAAAGCCTCTAGTATTCCATGATCCAAGTCTTATATTTGTTACTGTTGGTTGCAGCCGTTCCTCGTCGCCCTCAGAAGGGGGTCTTTGTTGCTATGAGGATTTCTTTTCTGTGAGGGCTTTTGGCAGCCATGCCCAGAACCTCGAAATAGGCGTAGATTTAGGTTTCAACTTTTCATCCCTGGCGCCAGGTTGCCTTTCTTCTCTAATGATTTTCCCCAAACCAGAGGAGAGTGGGTTCGTTTCCACCAATCGTTGTGTGTTTGTGTTTGTGTTGTTTGTTCTTAAACCAGATTTTTCCCCTTTTGTCGTGCGGCTCTTTAAAGATGTTGGCTGATCATAGTAACTATGCCGGGGTCGTAGGATCTCAGAGGTCTGTCGTTCCACGCTCTCTGATTTGGACAGTTTTCTGCCTTCTTTCGGGATGGTGAGATCGTATCCAAGCCGGAGCAGCTCTTCAGCTTCGTTAATCAGGAGATTTTTTATGGTTTCTGAGGTGATGTAAAGATAAGTTTGTGCTCTGCCCTTTATATGGCTAGGTTCCACAATCTTCAGGTCATCAGTTGTTATTGTTCTCAGATTGCGCACATGGTGGAGCAGAGTTAGCACTGATCTCCTGTTCAGAGTTATGTCGTCAAAGTTTTCTTTAATTTGCTTCAGCTTTATTTGCCATCGCCATTTTATTTTTAGTTTTTGATCTTTATGATATTTGTCTGTCTGCGAATGGTATCGCTGGTCTGAAGAATAGGGTTTTTTTGAGTGGGAATTGGGTGACGAGTTTCTTGTTTTTTTTTGTTGTTTTGATGAATGACTGGGTGAGTCTGTGCTATTATTTGACCATCGGACTTTCTTTGCTGGGCTTTCTAGCATAGGCGATCGTTGTCTTTTCCCTACGGACTGTTGGACTTTTCGAGGCTTATTCTCCGTTCTAGCTCCTACGCTTTCTATCGTCTTTGTTCTTAGAATTTTTTTGCGTCGTTCTTCGATTGTCAAGAAAACTTCGGGACTTTGGGTTCTGTTCTTGGTGGAGGACGTCGCTTTTGGGCTGTCAGGATAAACTTCAAAAGTCACTTTTCGAACTGGTGATAGATCAGGGTCGCCTAAGGACGGTTGTCCGGAGTCTTCTAGGTGCTGAGATAGGTTCATTAGGCTTTCGTTTTCCATGAAATCAACCACCGTGTTCGGTGAGTGTGTGACTTGGTCTTGGACTTTATTTAGGAGCAGCTTGGAACAATGGCTTTCTTGCAATCCCGGTCTTAATGGTTGAAGGTCAGATAGTTTCTTCTTAGTTCCATTAGTGGGTTCTTGCATCTTTTTTTCTCCTGAGCAATTTCTCTCTATTGCTAGTACTTTTGCTGGGTCAGGAGCCTTTTTTGTGAAGATTTTAAATGGCTCGGTCGTAATGGCAGGTTGCGAAGTGTTGTTTTCGTCTATAATAAGAAGAACTTCCGTGCTTCTGCAGTTTTCTGCTGCCGTTACACATTTTTTTGCTGCTAGTGTAGTCCTTGACTTGCAATCTGAAGTTAGATGGCTTGGAGTTGTCAGATCAATTTGCGTTGATTTTTCGTGAGGTTTATCCTTTACTAGTTTGTTTGCCGGACAGCCATCGTTTAACAGAGGTGGTAGGGCTGCTGAAGAACGAGTGGATAAGTTGCTGTTCAGGATTTCTTCCAGCTGTTTTTCCCGGTCTGTTTGGGCCGTTACGTATCCTTCTAGATACGTCAGTTTTGTGAGTATCGTGGCCTGAAGTGACGTATGGTCTTTTAAGGTATCGTTCATGGACTCGTAAAGTTTTATGAAGGGAGCTAGCGCAATTGTGATGGCTGACATGATGGTTGTCATGTCGGGTTTTTTTGTCGGGGTCTCCTTTACTGCGAGTGATCCCTGGGTGGGGGTCTTCCTTGGTGTAAGAACGAAAGAGTTTGTCGTACTCGGCGGTTTTTGTTGCAAATTGTTCCAAGAGGTATCGAGTGAAAGGCCTCTATGCAGATGTCGCTGGTGCCTGACGTCCGGTCCTTCTTCTCGGCCTTCACATCTTATGTGCCCAGAGTGGTTAGAGGCTGGCATCATTATGGATAGGGAGCCAGAAGTGGAAAGGGGCTCAGTAGTCTCTCCTGCAGTTGCGCCTGCCGTCCCCCTATCCAGCAGATTTGATGGGTCCCGTCTCCTGCTGGGTGGTCTGGTCGGTAGGGAACTATTGGATGCTTGTCCAGCTGTAAAACTGGGGTCAGGTATTTTGAGGGCAGGTTCTGGAGGTGGTTTCGTTGTCGATGCCAAGGGGACATCCTCCCCAGTTTGTCTCCCGTCTCTCTCGTGTTTTGAGCTAGTCGTTAGCGTTTTGGTTTTTTTTTGGGGTTCACAAATATGTTCCCTGTTTTGAGCTTTTTCTACCACTACGGGCGAGGTTTCACTTTCCTGTTCTTGTGTGGGCGGGACTGTTTTCCCTCTATCCTGCAGTTCCTTCGGGTTTAGGCACACCACCGAAGGGATCTGCTGCTCTTTTGACCCCACGTTAATTGGCTCTTTTTGCAGAGCTTCCGGTGCTAGCGAGCTTTGGGAAGTTGATGGGGGATCAAATGCCGCTTGTCGTTCCATCCTCCTATATTTTGACAGGGGTGGGTAATCTTTAATGGCTTCTAATATTTCCAGATCAGTTATTTCAGTGTTGGAAGGAATGCGGCCAATACTAATGCCTTTAAAGAAGCTCATTAAAGTCGGCTGGGAGGGTGGGTTTTCGTTCTCTTTCCCCTTTTTCATGTTCATATCTTCGGTCTCTCTGCCGGTGCTTTCTTTGGGGGTATAGTTTGTCGCTGGGCGTCCCGGCCTTAGGCGGTACTTTTTTCCTCGAAAGATGTTAACTCCGTTCTGTATAGAGAGGCCAGATGCTCTTGGTCTTTTTTTTGCGTTACGTGCAACCGCCAGGCCAGTTTCGATTGTAGTCGGTGTTTTCGGGAGTCCAGCGTCCACACCGACTCCTTGGCCTATCTCTCTCGACTGGCCCGACTCCTTTCCTTTCATAGCTGGGGCCAGGCGTACCTCCAGCGGCTTCATCTGCTCGACTCCCGTGTGGCCATGGATCTGTGCCTGTACGGCGATCGGGGGGGACGGGTCCTCCCGCCCCTCCCCTACTTCCACTATATCTCCCTCCAACGGCCGAGCCCCTTCGTCCCCTGCGTCAGTGTCCGATGTTGCAAGCATGGCACTTCCTGAGGTTTCCCGCGGACCAGCTAAACCGGGAACCACACCACCAGGCCACGCCGACTTGGACCCCCCTCCGGGAGTGTCAGGTAAGCGGGGCAATGTGTGGGGGTTTCCCAAGTTCGTGATGATTGATGTTGGCGTCTCCGTTGTTGGGATGCACGAGTTTGTTGTTGTTCTCGAAGGAGATTCGGAGCTCTTCCTTAGCTCGTTTTCGGTCTCGGCCAAGGGCATGGCCGTTGTTGATGGAGGATTTAGGTGAGGTTCAATTGGGAAAAAACCATTTGAGGGTTTAAGCATGTCATGCTTAAGGGGTCTTCCTCGTTTCCCTTTTGGGCTTTTTGCGCCTACAGTTCTTTTGGTGACTAACGAGTCTTTAGGCAGCGGTTCGTCAGAGTCCCAGTTGGGACGTGTACTGCGCAGCCTGCGCTTCTCCTCAGTTGGGGGGGAGTTGACGGCGAACGCAGCTCCCGCAGCCTCGGCTGCCATGACTGCAGGACTGCCACTCGCCGCCACTCCGCGTCCGCTCCGCGTCCCGCGGGGGTTCTTGTAGGTAGGTTTAGGTGAGGCTCCTCCTCCAACAATGAGAGGCAGGGAGGACAGACTCTGCTTGCACAATAACCTGCAGGACTGCCACTCGCCGCCACTCCGCGTCCGCTCCGCGTCCCGCGGGGGTTCTTGTAGGTAGGTTTAGGTGAGGCTCCTCCTCCAACAATGAGAGGCAGGGAGGACAGACTCTGCTTGCACAATAACCTGCAGGACTGCCACTCGCCGCCACTCCGCGTCCGCTCCGCGTCCCGCGGGGGTTCTTGTAGGTAGGTTTAGGTGAGGCTCCTCCTCCAACAATGAGAGGCAGGGAGGACAGACTCTGCTTGCACAATAACCTGCAGGACTGCCACTCGCCGCCACTCCGCCCATTCCCTTTTTTAATTTCTTATTGTTTTGCATCCTTATAAAAAAGTTTTTAATCAGCAGTTCATTTGCTTAACAAATTCTTGATTAATGAATACTTTTTTACTGCATCATAAATTGATTTAGGGATTTTGTTATTGCACACAAAAAGACTGCCACTCCTGACCGTTGTAGGACATTTTTTGGTCATACTGGTTAAATACTGAGAACAAAGCACTGCCCATTGCCCTACATTGTATTTGGAAATGGAGACATCATTGAGGAATTAATATAAGAACATCAGTCTTGACTTAATTGCCTACTATTTAGACGTGACCATGCGCCTCTTCTCTCCACCTCGTTTGAGGCTGTGAAAATACAAGTGAGTATCAGTCGTTTCATGCCGACATTCACCCTAGGCTGTGATGCTAAAAAACAGGCTTGCCTAGGTTTGTGTACTTACCAACATGATTAAACATATACAGCCAGGAATTGTAAAGTTCTTGGACTACCACTCTGACACAACCGCTGTGTCAACTGTATAATTCAGAGTAATCATGTTAATGTATTTAATACGACACCCTACCTTCTGAGGGCTCTTATTAACATCACACAAGCTAAAGCAGATATAAGATAACATCACACCAATGAACAAGATTGCCATGTGGGCAAAGAGCATGTTTGAATAGATCAATAGAACAGGTGGTAGTTTTAGTTTAACAGAATGAGTAACCTTGGAGCTATGTTATACTATACTACACTACACGCCATCAGTCTCATTGCACTCAGCAAGTCCCCACCCGTTACTCACGTTTAGAGCAGAATGTGTTTCAAATCAAACGGCGCCTCCTGGGGTTTATGAGTTCTGCTTAGCTGGGCCTGGCTGTCTCCTTCATTCCTGCTGCTGCTCTGCTCAGGACTCCTCTGCTCTGTACTCTTCCCTGGCCCTGCTTGCCTCCGTGGAAAGGCAAGTCTGCTGATGGGATCTCCCCCTCTTTTTGCTCAGGGCTTATTTTTAAAAAGGAACATGGTTTCCTTGCTTGTGTGTGCGTTTCATATCCACTATCTGGAAGAGTTGAGGCCTAGAGCTCAGTGTCACTGTGCTCCTTGAATACGGTATGCTTTGAACAACACCATTAAGAGGGTTTTGTACTCGTTCAGTGACTGCTTCCACTGTATTCCATGGGCCTTGGCTTGGCATATAGACGGGTATGTCACTTGTTACTTCCTAGTCCTGCAGACGTTCGCCATGCTTTTATTCCTGTCTGCCTATTTCCTGTTCTTGACTGCTTATCAGATGTAACACTCAGTGATGTGAAGTCAACGCTCGCAAAAATGGGCAGCTACTGTTAGCAGTTTTGCTCAACTGCTAGAACAGGAAAGCACCACTTCCTGGACTTTGGTTCGGCCAAGACCTATTCGTCCAGCAAGCGTGCACACTAGCTTTCTGTCTAAAACGTGTGCTGTATGTTTGACAACCATTATATTCGATAAACATTTAACAGCTGTCATTAACATTCTCCATTGTTTCACTGGCTACAGGCCGCATGGGCTATGAAGAACTGTTTTAACTTGGGTTTCTTTTTATGTCACCCCCTGAAGGCGGTTGTTATAGATAAAAGATTTGTAGCACTGTGAAGCCGTCATTAAACCTTCTAGAAGCTATATTTGCAAAAACGGGCGCCTATATTGGTGGCAAAAGTAAAGCATTCACATCCTGCACTGGTGAATATTAATTACTGCATGCAAAAGTAAATGAGTTGCTTGATAAATCTGAGTGCCTAGAAACATACTGTAGCTGCTACACAATTAAAATAAACAACTGCATCACAGTTCGCAGTAATTGCCAACACAAGCATAATGAATACATGTATTTAACAGTGAGGTATTCACGATGAGTCCAATATATTGTAACTGGACCTAGCTAAAGATGCATGAATGAATGCATGTATTTAATGTGAGGTATTTAGGTTAATTCAAACTCCTTACTGGCAATAGTTTCAAGGGAAGACAACAGATCCTTTGAGAATCTATTAGCAATGAACAACCAGAATAGCTTGGCTCCTGACTTTGAGACCCAATGTGCCTTAGACTGTGTGATCTTGAGCATGTGATCATATTTGTAAACCGTCCACAGTTTAAATTGATGTTCTTTTAAGTAGACCAATATGTGACTGTCTTTGTTACCCACAGTGATTTACAAGTGGAGGTCATCCAATACATACATATGCTGTGTGCACAAACTTGTACCTTGAGGTATAATGCGGTATATTTTCAGTTCTGTGGACCCCGACACTGATGCCAGCAGTGGTGGGTTTTGCAGAATTTTAGGCTTTCTGAATTCAGGGTTTGCTGCTAACCTTCTTTTGATGTGCGTTAGGAAGCAGAGTGGGGAAGGACACACAATCTGCATGTCATCTTCCTGCAAGGACATGGGCATCAGCTCCTTATGCCATACACTCTTGGAACCCGAGGTATCCATCACTTGTCTTGCCTGTGTAAGTTCCCTGGGATTCAGGGTTTGAGAGTAGGCTTTTTTTCATCTTGTGTCTGGCTTGAATCATGCCTTTCGACTGGAGGCACAACTGTTTCCTTTGCTGGATTGTTGGTCTCGGTGAAAGACATCAGGACATAGTTATCGTTCTCTGAGCGGTTTCCTTTTCCTTGGCACGTCCCCATGGCGAGGTGTGGCTTCCGTGGGTTTTCATTGAAATCGCAGTTGAACATTTGAGGGACGAATCTCTGGATGCCACACACGTCTCTGCGCACGGACAACGTTTTATGCCAGTCTAATGTGCCACAATGCACGTCTGGATGATGAGACTTTGACCCCCACATTCTTAGCAAAAAGTGATTCCTTGACACACCCTGCATCTGACAATAGCCGATACCGTAGCTTTTTTCTGATCAATGAGAAAATTAAATGTTTTTGAAATTGAGCACATTGCTGGTACCCAAGGAGTCTGCATAGCTCAGCTCTGAACCGAAAATGAGTTGCTTCAAGGCTCTTCATGTGTCAACCATTCATGATTCAGTTTCTACAGCAACACAAAAGACCGGCTCCGAATATTAGCAGTCCACAACCCCAAGCACTTGGCGAATAAGTCAGTGTTCCAATAAACGTGTTCAGTGTGGTGAGCCCTTTTCGAAGAGCTTTTGTGGCTGCCGTTGTAACCACTGAAAAACCAGTATTGAGCCCAGTCAACTGTGAGCTGGCAACTAAGAGTGCATGGCCTCTTCCATTGCATCTCTACTAGCCTCCAAAGATACAATCTGCTCGACCACTGCGGAGTGTGCCTCAAGATGAGACTTCACTGCTGCACAGACTCATGTTTTGCAGTCGTACCATATGCAAGCTCAATTTTGGATATTTTAATTGTCGTGGCTTGAAACTTGGCCAGAGTAGGCATCTCAATTGGGATGATTCAGTATAAACCCACACCACTAAACTGGTGTACTCCCAGTAACCAAGGTCAGAACCCCCATTGAAACATGACAACAGGACTCATTGAATTGCACCAGATATGAGCCATTAGATGAGCTGTGTACTTGACTTTGAAAAAAATGCAATTGGTGCAACATGATGTATGCATTTAGTGTTACTGTCACAAGAATTTACTGGCGCAGCATGCGTGCAAACTATGCGCATATAGCCTTTGCATTCACATGAGTACAGTGTAATTTTGGGACTTGAAGGTGACCCGCATGAATGTGAATACGGCACAGCGTAGTCTTCCCTGATCCAAGTGCACATTACCCCAGGAATGTAATTCCTGACATACCATGGAAGGTGTCGGATGAATGGGAATATTTAACACACTATGCGAAATCCAATTAGTCAAGCCTGGTGCCCAGGCAAATGCTGCTGCAAAACTTGTAAGTACACCAAGCAACAAGAACGCAGAGCTTGACATCGCCTGGCGTACTGCAACCTTGGACAAGTTAAGTGCATTTATTTGTTCTGGCCATGAAATTACATTTCAATCTGGGACTCCTCTGCTAAGAGTGTTGTAGGGTATTTTGTGGAGATTTGGGGCCTGACGGTATTTTATTACCGCCGAAAAATAACTTAGCAATAATCACTCTTTGTATTCAGATTTGGCCATGTGCAACAATAATACAATGGACATGCATTATTTCAGCACCCAGACCTGCATATTTGGTATACGTGGTTGGTGGTATTTTGGTGAGCATAATTCCCTTGTTTTATTTGTGGCCCCAATGTCCAGAATCCCTTATCTTTGCTTAGATTTTTCGTGTGATCACTAGAGAGACCTCAGACCTGCATTCTAGGAATACCACATTTTCCAGTGATAGTGTTGGTGTGCCACCATGGGCGAACTCACTGACTTATTTACGACAGAGAGCTATATGTGGTAGTCTTGTGGTAATTTCCACTACCTTATATACGGTAGGGAGCTATGTTCAGAGAGTCTCTCTTCCCGTTGGCTCATGTACCTCCAACAAGCTATGCTACAGTCACTCACAATTATTCATACTGATTTTGACATGCACACATCTGTCTTAAAATGACCATTGCACTGTTTAAAAATCTCCCCACATCATCAGCATTGTAATGGTAAACAATAAACATCACCCGTCTGTTTTCAAATATTTTTCTGTATTATAAAAGTTGTATTTAAAAACGATCTCATTCTTTACAGAAATAAAATGGTACAGTCAAAGCATTGTCTGTGACACTCTGCAAAGAGTGGCGGAGAACAGAACTCAAATTGCAACATTAGCACTTGATTAAGACACGCACAGGAATCCTACACTGACTGCATATTACCGTACACACTCAGCTCCCACACTTCTCATTACCTTATCTTTTTAGTTGTTCTCTTTGTGAATGTGGCTCTCTTGGATTAACTCCAGCAAAAAGGAACGCTTGCCTTCTCAAACCGGGGTCATTGCCTGGAATTCTCAGCTTTTGCAGATAGGAATGCCTCAGCCAGTGGAAAGGTCCTTCTTTCAGCTCTCCCCAATCTCGACTGCAGCAGGACACAGGAATCTGCATTCAGTCAGGAGCCCCACAGCCAGGTCTTCTCCCCAATAGTGCAGAAAGATGTCTGCCTGTCTTTTTCCCTGATACTGCCCACTAAAACTTTCCTCTCAGCCCTCTGTATGACGTGTCCCAATGAAATCCATCATCTCTCATCCTCCTACTCTTCAACAATAGCTTCGCTTATACATTTGCAATTGTTGCAAATCTGACTTCCTTCTTCCTGCAGTTACTGTGCACAAAAACACGGAGAATCAGGCAGAGAAGAGAAGAAAAAATCTCTGCACACGCATTTAAATGGTTTTCAGAGTATGCCTAATTCTGCAGTGGAGAACACATTTTATTAGTGGGTTATGTTAAATAAGGTTTTATTAGTCAGGTTAATTGTTAATAGGTTAGCTGTTAATTTTCAAATGTGTCTCTAGCAATATAGGCATTTCAGGTGAAAAATAGTGTGCATTTTTAAATGAGCACGTGTGCTTTTAACTGTAAAAATAGATTTGCATCTTATATGTTAAAATCGTTTTTGACTGAATAGCCTGTCTTTCCTTGTTAATCTGGTAACCCATATAGCAATGCACCGCACCCTTGTGGTGGTGCTGCAAAAAAATGTGCTACTTGTGAAGTAGTGCTGTACTCTGTACTGTAACACGCCAAATATCCTTACAGTGTCCAGAAAATCTGTCACTACAGAAAGACTTACTGCGGCTTCTTGGTTGCTTCTGATCATAGACAAGTTATTTTGGACCAATCCCACTTCATCTGTAATGACCTATCTTGGCGCATAGAAGCCCTGCTCTAGCGCTTGTTCATAAGAATCTGATGCATGAACTCATAGCCACACTGCCTCACTTTCAGTCTGCAGGATTTGCATTATTGCTTGCAATCAAGTGTAAGATCTACCTGTTTGGGCGCTTGTTCCACCTCACAAGGTACACTAGGGTTGGAGGTGGTGCAGGTAGCTGCTCTCCTGACACGCCCACTTTGTGAGCCCCAGGTCAGTAGCTGACTGCATCATAGCTGTCCAATTCTCTTCTTTTATGATGTTATCTAAGATTGTATCACCTCACTCAGGTGATGCTTCAAAAGCATTCCTTGGCATAGCTTACCTATTGATGGAGCTTGTGACAGGGAAGTGTTATGGGAATTCCAAGCCCTATATGGCCCCACACTGGTTCCTGCTTTTCTTTATTGCATTCATTTGCTTGAACTGCCCATAATATAGGCCTCCCTGATGCATAAGTAATATGCTTGGTGCCATTGCGTTATTTTTCTTCTCTATAAAACACACTCCAGAACGCACCTTCTTCCCTTTTCCATCCTGGGTAGAAGCTCAAGTTCCTATTACTGCAAGTGGTCTGGAACTGTGTATAATTAAAAAAAAAAAAACATCAAATGTGGGAATCTACATGCCATGTCTAACTTGTGAACACCTTTGATTTGCCATATTGGTTGACCTCAAGTAGACCATACAGGGAAAGTTTCCCACTATGTTTGCTCAGTCATGTTTGAAAAGTATTCTCTGTCAAAAACAACTGAATCTGCAACATACATGTGTTGTGCATTAAATGGCTCTTGGGGGAATTTATGCTAATTTCCAAATATGTAATCCCCTGCTTGGTATGTATGGTCTCGGTGAGATATATAAGAACTGTGCTTGGAATTCAGAACTATCAGTTTGAAAAGGCACTGTACAGTGTTCCCAGAAAGTGTATTTGGGTCACAGGATGGGCTCACGCTTGACGAGTAGAAAGGCATTGTAATATCGCACATAACACACATGGGACCCCCATCTCAATCCATTAGCAATTAACAGCCAGCATAGCTCGGCTCCTGACGTTCTGACCCAATGCGCCTTAGACTGTGTAATCTTGTGCATGTGATCACATGTGTAAACCGTACACAGTTTAAATCGGTGTACTTTGAAGAAGACCAATATGTGAGTGCCTTTGTTACCCACAGTGATTTGCAAGTGGAGGTCATCCAATACGTACATATGCTGTGTGCACAAACTTGTACTTGAGGTATAATGCAGTATATTTTTAGTTCTGGGGACCCTGACTGTGATGCCAGCATTGGCAGATTTTACTGAATTTCAGGCTTTCTGAATTCAGGATTTGCTGCTAACCTTCTTTTGATGGGTGTTCGGAAGCAAAGTCTTAGCAGTTCTCCATCTGTTCTGGACACAGGATTTCTGGGTTTCAAACAGTCTGGATTCATCAATCACAGAAAAAGTGTGAACTTGCAGCTGCTTGTCTGAGTCTTAAATGATGGCATCCACACATGGCCCATGATTAGAGGAAACATTTGTATTGAGGCTGAAGTGTCTGGCTCCTGGAGCTCTCTTTTCTCTAACATGTGTGAAGAACTTAAAGGCTTTAGAACAACTTCTTTGCTTGCAGGTGGAGTGGAAACTTTGCTTAAAAAAAAAAATGCCCTGAAGTCAATGAGATGGAAAAGAAAGTGACACTCGGCCACAGTAGAAGGGAATATAATGGCAGCATTATGTAATATCGTTTCAGAAAGTCTGTCCAAAATAATTATTTAATTACTTTAGAGACTAGAAAGGCTTTCTGTTGCCAAATTGGCACACCTGCAGTACTTCACTGAATTGTGGAGTTTTAGTCTAGAGTGGCATCTTGAACGCTAATCATCATTTGTCCGATCTCCATCTCTTCTTCTGCAGGCTCCTCAACTGAAAGAGGAGGATTGCATGGAAATATTGTGGTAACCATCTGGAGTGGGTTTCAGGTGATCCACAGAAACTTGCCTGGTACCTCTCTGGGTTGGTATTGCGAGCAGGACAGCAGTTCCTGTAACCTTTCACTCTTGATTACTTGCACTGCTAGTCTGTAGGACGGGCCAAACAGAGTCTTATCTTCGATCTTCTCCAGGACCCAATTTCCTGCTTTGAGAGTGGTCTCAGAACTTGCCTCAGCAGCTTCCACCTGGAGGGATTCCCTGAGCAGCGTTGTGGCCAGCCGTTGCTTTTGCCTAGAAAGGGGGCTGGGGAAAGTGTAAACAGCAGGTATAAACGTTTTTCTCCCAAATAAGAGAGCAAGTAAAGTCATACTTTCGCATAGACTGGCGTGGTAAATTAGCTAAACCTCTGCTAACTAGATGCTCATGGTCTACCCACTTACCCCCCACTGAAAGGATGCATTTAGTCAGGCACAACATTAAGTGGTTTGCCCTTCCTTTCCGCCCATTTAATCTCTGGATAATACGGGTTTAGAAAAGTGCATCTCTGATCCCCAAGCCTCCTATGCCTTTCTCGGTTCTCGCCCTGCAAAAGCTGTATCATTATCGGCATGTATCGTTTGAGTTGCTGACATGGCTAATGCACCCTGGAGTGCCAATATGACTGATTTGCAGTCTGATTTCATTTGTGGGATCATCCTGTTGAACCTAGTGCAAGAATCCACTTTTACTTGAATATCCTTGTACTTATTTATTGCTGGTAGTGGGCCTATATGATCCAGATACTGAATCTCAAAAGGTGAGGTTGCCTTTCTCAAAGGAACCTCTTTAGGTTTTTTGCTGTGGTCCACAGTTGTCTTCAGACATGTGTCACAGTTCGTTATGCATACTTTAACCTGTTGCCTTAGTCCTGGCCACCAATACCGGTCAAGGAGTAGCTGTGAAGTTGCATTAAGCCCAAAATGGGTAGATGCAAGTCCAGCATGTGTGACTGCAATCAGCATTCCCCCCTCTCCGTCTGCTCTATTAGGATTCATCTTTGAGTAGGATCCTCTTTTCTCATAGAAATTGTGACTACTGCTTTATAATTCTCAATGTCATAAATGTAATTACTTGGGAAAACCTTTCGCCTTGGGTACAATAACTAAACAAGCTTCTTTTATTTCCTCACCCAATGCAGTTGCTGAGCGAGTTATGGCCATTGTTTTTCTCATTGTGAGCTTTGGCATATCTGCCAATGCATTGCCAGTGCTATGAATGTGCCCTTTAGTATGTGCTCTTGTGTGCATCACCCATAGCAAAGGGGAAGTCTGTTTAAGGTCCCAAACCTGTTTCCAGATTTGCCTGGAAGCAATAGTTTTATGCCTAATATCTCTGAAGTAATTTTAAATCCACCAATGCAAATCGGTGTTATAAGCCCTGGCAATGTTCTCTGAATCTGAGACTACCAGTGTGGGATTCCCTGAGTCTGCTTGGCGCAATCCAGCAATCTCTCAAATGCTTTGTTGCAATATCGTTGTGTATAAATGCTTCTTCATGTGTAAAATGTCCTACCACTGCTGCACATGCAGCAGCATATTTGGAACACATCAAACAATGGTATGTCAGGCAGTGAGGTGTCTGGCTCTGTATCCCTTGTCCAAGTTAATCCGCTCATTCTTTGCAATTCTGCCGTAGAATGATACTTTACATCTGGAGCATGCTGAGATGCTGACCATTGAATCCATCTAGAATCTAATGCCTCTGCATTGGGTACGCTATGCCAGCAACAATTTATGCAATTGTTTTAGTCTCAAAGCCTCATCTCCCACCAACAGGTTTATTTCTAAGTCTTTTTCTGTATCTCCGTCTTGCAAAGGACCAGTTTGAGTCATTGATGAATACACATGGTGCAGACTGTGAGTGTGCTCTGGCAACCAGTGAGCTGCTTTGAAATTCGGTTTTATTAAAGCATACAATGGTTTCACTAGCTTGGCAAAACATCTGCTAAAGGGTCTCTGCCCTCAGCTGTAAGAGAAACCTAAGAAGGTAACCTCACGATGAGCTATTCTTGTGAATGACTTGCTGAGTGCGTGGGCTCTGTATTCTGTAAAACCCGTAGGGCTGCAGTGTGTTTTTTTCTCACCTTTTACATCCTTCCCCCTCAGTTTTCGAATGGTCTGGCGTCTTTGCCTGTGAGGAATGAACCCTCACCCGTTCCATATTTTTGTGGACTTTTCATGTGTTTTCTGTCTCTGAAATCATAGTCTGTTGGTCTAAAATGGGACTGCTCCCCTTCCCGCCCCCCCTCCCCCCCCAGGCTCACCCCAAGATCGTCTACCCCTGGGAGTGCCTTGCCACTGTGGGGCATCCCTATCTCCTGTAGCTTTCCCATTCTTTGGCTCATTCTCTGGGTATTTTTCTTCCTCTATTGGCGAAAGCTGTCGTCTGTGGTTTACCACCCTTATTACCTTGAAACGATCCCCTTCTCCTTTTGAGGGTTTCACTTCGTGGTGTCTCCTTGTCTGGTTTACCATCTTTGTTCGCTTTTTTCTGTGCCTCTGCAGGTCTCCTGCCTAGGAATTGATAGTGGATAGGACTATTTCCCACAAATTGCTCCCTTTTGTCTTGCTCATTTAACTGGGACAATTTTCTGTGAACCTCCTAACCTTGAAAGCTCTCCTTAGAATTATGCTCTCAACCATTTTGATAATTATTGGATGCTATGGACCAGCCTAAGTTCATGGAGGCAGCAGCGCCCTGTGTTCCCATAATGTCTGCCAGTATTAATGCTAGTGATGTGCTGCCTATCGGCTGTAAATAAAGCCAGCTATAAATTGAGATCCAGCTGTCTCAGATCGGTAAATGCAGTGTGCAGTCAGAGGGAAGGAACATGTTTTATGCCCTATGCCTATGCTGTGGTGTAACCTGTGGATAGGCGGCTTGCAGCTGTCCTAGCCTTTCTGAATAACACTTGGCTATGTCCTCAATTCTGGAAGGGCCTGACCCTAATATAATTCTCAATGTCTGTAGCTGCGCTCCTCCTGCGTCTATCTGACCTTGTGGCTGCTGGGCAGGCGCTAAGCCTTGCTGCGCAGCATATTGCAATGCAAGGTTACACAAAGTGTCAAAATGTGTAGCCAGTAATTGATAATCTGTTTGTAAAAAGGGGCCTCTGCGGGTTTGGTTGAAACTAGGCTAAAAGGTCTAGTGACTGGTTGGGTGTGGCTACGGTCCATGCCTAGCATTTGTTTGTGGATAAACCAGATTACCTCCAAACCAGTTGACATGATTTGTATGTGTTAAAGCCAATTCCGGAAACTGGTAGGGGTGATATAGGATGGTGTTTAAATCTCTCCTTATCGGGAGCATTACATACACATTATTTACCTTGTTAGCTGGGGTTTTTAAGTAAGAAAAGAGCGATTCGGCAGGTAACCCACCTAGCTGGCCTATCGCTACTTTGAAGTTAGTATTAATGCCCCGACTGTGAGATGCTCTTAGCCACTTGAACAACGCTGTTCGACAATGGATGGGAATATTGATTTCCCGATGGGCAATCCTCTGTACCCACCTAACCTCTTTTGATTAAAAAGCAATTTATAGAAAACATTTTGCCCGGTCCATTTATCGTAACTGGGGCATGAGGTTATTTTACTATTAGCAATGTTATGATCCTCTCTCTAAGACGTCCCATCTGGGGTGTCACCTGATTTAATTAGGTGTGACCCTGAGCCTCTAATCTCCACCTAGTTTGAGGCTGTGAAAATAGACCTGTGATCATCGGTCGTTTCATGCCGCCATTCACCCTAGGCTGTGTCTCGGCACTAAAAAGACAGGCCTGCCTAGGTTTGTGTGCTTACCAACATGATTAAACATATACAGCCAGGAATTGTACAGTTCTTGGACTCAGCAACACCAATGAAAAATATTGCCATGTGGGCAAAGAGCATGTTTGAATAGATAAACTAAAACTACCATTGTTCTATTATTTAACAGCATGAGTAACCTTGGAACTATGTTCTACTATACTACACTCCACGCCATCAGTCTCAATGCACTCAGCAAGTCCCCACCCTTCGCTTGCGTTTCGAGCCAAATGTGCTTCAAATGAAATGGCATCTTCTGGGGTTTACAAGTTCTGCTTAGCTGGGACTAGCTGTTTCCTTCCTGCTGCTACTCTGCTCAGGACTCCTCTGCTCTGTATTCTTCCTCAGCCCCGCTGGCCTTGACAGACGGGCAAGTCTGCTGATGGGATGTCCCCCTCTTTTTGCTCGGGGCTTGAATGTAAGAAGGAACATGGTTTCCCTGCCCGTGTGCATGTGTCATATCCGCTATCTGGAAGAGTAAAGCCTAAAGCTCAGTGTGCCACTGTGTGCTCGTTGAATACTGTCTCCTATGTACAACTCCATTAAGTGGGTTTTGTACTTGTTCAGTGACTGCTTCCACTGTATTCCATGAGCCTTGGCTTAGTGTAGAGAGAGGTATGTCACTTGTTACTTCCTAGTCCTGCAGACGTGCACCATGCTTCTATTCATGCCTGCCTATTTCCTGTTCTTGACTCCTTATCAGATGTAACACTCGATGTTGTGAAGTCAACACTCGCAAAAATAGGCAGCCACCGTTTGTGGTTTTTGCTCATCTGCAAGAACAGGAAAGCACCACTTCCTGGACTTTGGTTCGGCCAAGACCTATTTGTCCAGCAAGCGTGCACACTAGCTTTCTGTCTAAAACGTGTGCTGTATGTTTGACGACCATTATATTTGATGAGCATTTAACAGCTGTCATTAACGTTCGCCATTGTTTCACTGGCTACAGGCCACATGGGCTATGAAAAACTGTCTTAACTTGGGTTTCTTTTTATGTCAGTCTAACCACAGAAATGACTTGTGATATTACACATTTTTGAGAGTTCGCAACTTGGGGATATTTTCCACCTCACTTTATTTTTTATTCTACCCTATTATTCTTATTTAGTGTATTTGAAATGATAAATATTTGCTGATATTGCATAGATTGTATATATTCCTCAGAATTTTTAGAAATTGTAGAAAGGGTGAGTAAATTGAAGTACAATTTAAAGTTGTTGGGGACTCTACTTTGCTTTTCATTTAATTATGTTTTGTACTGCCAGTAGCTGCTTAGTGTGCTTATAATGATGAAATTAAATGTTTGTTTTTGTGGTTTAAAAAATATATATATTTATAAAGTTTCAATTATGAAACTGATCACATAAATACTAATGTTCTTGACACAACTGAAATATTGAAAAATTATTTTCAGTTTTTTGTTCTCAACTCAGTCCATGTAACCACTTCTAGGTCATTGTCCGTTCTTAATTGATCCTCAATGTGTATTTTAATTTTTTATTTATTGTGAATTTGCTCAAAAATATGATCTTACACACATAATGACCTCAGACAAAATCACAGCACATCTTAAAAAATGAACGTCCCTAAAATATGCTAAGATACATGCCTACCCACTAAGTAATCCTAACTCATATAGAATTTGTAAAATTGCATACGTTAAAAATATTTCGGATCCCGCCGACATGCAATGCGGCTCCGCAAATCATCCAAATTTACAAATTCATTCATAGTGCAAAAGAATCGACCCAGATATTTTGTTCTACTTGGTGCCAGCGTTGGACATTCCACCATAATATGCCAGAATATTTCTGGTATTCCTACAGAATTACACTGTGGGCAAATGTTATAGCCCTCTCCCTTTTGTTCTCTAAGAGCGCATGATACTTCCCCACTCGGTAAAAGGTTCATTCCATCTTAATAACTGGATTCTTGTGACAGGGCATAGATATTGCAAGAGATAATTTGGCAAATGTCCAAGAGGTTTATCAATTATTGAAAAGGTTGAATGCAGTTTATATCCTCTTGTACGAGTGATGCTGACAATCCAGTCCTTCTCCTTCTGAAGCTTCTTTACACTCCTTGGGTTGACCACCAAATCTGAGCGGTATTTATCTGCATCATCTAAAATTCTATCGGCCTAAGATCACCTCATATTCAGAAATGGTTATGCATTTTCCTTCAAACAGTTTTAAAAATTCATGTATAGGGAGTTTTGTGTAGGCAATAAACATTTGTCAACGAAAGACAGTACCCGCCAATTAAACCAATACTGTAACGATAATGATCCCAATTCACAGCGTAATGGGGCCATGGGAAGAGAGGATGGCAGTCCGAAGTCCCTCATCGATAGTCTGCCCGCCAATCCTTCCTGTGAAATGTTATATGCAGCACAATCTAGCTCCATACCAATCTTTTGTATAACCGTAGCTATGTAAAAGAGAACCAGAGGTTTAATTGAGGATTTAGTTTCCTTTGTAACCACCACATCTGGAGGGCCAGTTGGTCAACTTTCTTTTCAATGTTATTAATGACAAGTGATTTATTCGAGATTTTGTTTAGATTGAAACCCAAATATGTTACTCTCTTCTTGGTCTCAATCCTTGCTTCATTAATGGACCAGGTGAGCCTTCTAAATTTCTTTTTGATGTTACCAAACATAATGTATTTTTTTCTGGTTAATAATCTAGTCATTAACCTTTGCATATTCATTTAAGGCTCCCAACAGCCTCTGTAGCCCTATGGGTGAGCCGTCTGAGTGCATATGTCAGCGAGCTAATGGGATATTCTCCCACCTTGGAACTCATCAGGGCAGCCTTTTCCAAGGCATTGTTCAGGATCGCCAAGTACAAATTATATAGGCATGGGGCCAGTGCATAGCCCTGGTGGAGTCCTTTCGAGGGAAGCTGCCTGTGAGGGATCCCCCGGCATAAAGTCTCACCCTCATGGATGTTCCCTCATGAATGTGCTCCAAAATAGCCAGCAAGGATGCCCCATTTTCTTAAGTTCCCCAGAGCAGATCGCAGTTCACAAGATCAAATGTCCTGGAGAAATCTATTAATGCTACATCCATTTTATTTGGCAATCCTTTCACCACACTCCCTGTTCCAGCTTTAATGACATACTTTCTGAAACCACATTGGTTCCTGGTTAAGATTATTTTCCTTAATCCATAGCTCCAACTTTTCAAGAATTAATGCTGAAAGATTTTACTATCTCAATCCAAAAGGGCAATCGGCCGATAATTATTAGGATCAGACCGATTGCCCTTCTTGAAAATCGGTTATGGATTCCTTCCATGAACTGGGTGTAGAGCATGATCTGAGAATATCCTTAAACAAATACATCAGGACCAGACACCAGCGTTCTGCATTGGTCTTAAGTATTGTATTCGTAGGTCTATTAGGCCCTGCTGCATTAGAATTCGAAGATTTTATGATTAACTGTCTAATATCTTCCCGATCAAAGTCTACATTCCAAGGACAGTAGTTACTCCCCTGTCCCCCTTCTCAACTGTATTTTTGCCCTATCACACATTTCGGCCCAATGCAGCGGCCACTCAGATTTCCCCTACTGAGTTACTTTGTAATTCGATTTGATCAGTTGTATCTGTATTGATTATGGACCAAAAATTACTGCTGACATCTTTTCACTGTTGTAATGGATCATTAGAAATTCCTGTTTACGCATCCAGTTTTGGGGGCTTCTTATTCATTGCTTTTTCCTTTTACAATAGATTTCACTATCAAGTGGCTGCGCCGCAGCAGTGCAAGATCTACCCCGTGCTTTTTCTTTCGATCCTATACCAATGGGTGAAATACATGGGCATGAGTAGTCTGTCGTTTTACTGAATGTTTCAGACTTTCACTTTCCCAAATGAACGCATTGAAAGCTTCAATGGTGCACTTTCCAAGGATAAGTTCTTTGTGTCCGTTGTTAACAAAGGCCTCAAATTTCCTTGTTGGGTTCGCCCGATTTATAGCAACATTTTCTGAGTCTGTTGCCCCCACTACTGAACACAAATCGCTGCAATTGCTCCCTGGGTTGGGGATTGGTATATAAATCAAATGTGGATACCAATATATTATGGTCGATCAAATGCGTGGCATTGATCTCAAACCTCTTGCACCACTTATACATCAATCAGGATAGTATCAAATAGTCTATATTAGATGTTTGACTTCCTCTTTTCCAAGTTGCTGTTTTTGATAAATCACCCCTCGCATTCCCATTAGCTACCAGCAGATCCCAATCCTCCATTTCACGCTATGCGCATGGGTGCTACTAGTTTCCACCTCATTCACCTACATGATTCATATTAAAGTCATCAGCCTTCATTACATGCCGCTCTCCGTTAGACCTCCAGTCCATCACACTCTTCATTGTGGTTTACAAACTCACTTATCCCCACCTGCTTCTCATTCCAATATACATTTACAATCAATCTTCAAATAGTTTTCACCCACTTTATAATTCGCTGTAATCGCGCATAAAGGGCTTCCCGCTGGTCTACCCACATCCTGATTTTATTTAGAAGTGATCCATCCAAATTCGGTTTAACAGCAGTCGCTTGAAGAATAATGATGTCCCCCTTTGAGAATATCTTATTCTGTTTTTTGTGTTTCAAGAAACTGTTCTATCCTCTCGTATTATGTTATGTTATTTTGCATTTATATAGCGCCTTATATACCATTGGTATGGTCTGAAGGCACTGGTAGGTTGAACGCCCTTGGGAACCGAAGTTCGGGTCAGCAGAGAGAGTATAGAGAGTCCAAAGGTGCGTGTGCGCACCAGGTATGTGTGCAGCTGGTGCGGAATTCGTGTGGTAGCTGCTTCTTAGCGGTAGGTGTGGTGGTTGAGAGATCAGGAGAATGTGTTCGCTCTGGCAGGATTTATCCAGACCGAGTGTGGCTGCGTTAGGCCTGAGGAGAACGCCTGGCTGGGGGGGGTGAAACCGAGTGATGGGTAGTGAGCAGGAGATGTTGATATGAGAACAGTTATACCGAATGGTGTCATAGTATCTCTGTGTTCTAGTTGAGTGGTGGTGTAAAGAAGAGAGTAAGCGTGGGGTGGGGTGGGGTGTGGTATGATATATGCTCTTACAAATGTTCCCTGCATTCCATTTTGTACAGAGAGGCTATTGTGGTCACTTCAAATGTAACTTTCCTCAGAAAGCACTGGGAGCACTTTCTAAGTTCACAGGGATGCGATTGGGTACACTTCTAAATGCAATTGTGCACACTTCTAAATGCAACTTTTCGGAGAGGCTGTTAGGAACAACTTCTAAATGCGCTTGGGTACACTTCTAAATGCAATTGGGCACATTTCTAAATTCAACTTTTCTCAGAGGGACTATTGGGCACAACTTCTAGATGTAATTGGGCACATTCTAATGTAGCTTTCTCAGGGAGGCTATTGGTCACAACTTCTAAATGCATTTGGGGATACTTCTAAATGCAGCTTTCTCAGAAAGGCTATTGGTCAAACTTCTAAATGCAATTGGCGATACCTCTAAATGCAATTGGGCACACTTCTAGATGCAACTTTCTCAGAGAGGCTATTGGGCACAACTTCTAATGCAATTGGTGATACTTCTAAATGCAATTGGGCATACTTCTAGATGCAACTTTTCACAGAGAGGCTATTGGGCACAACTTCTAAATGCAACTTTCTCAGAGAGGCTATTGGGCACAACTTCTAAATGCAATTGGGGATACTTCCAAATGCAACTTTTCTCAGAGAGGCTATTGGGCACAACTTCTAAATGCAATTGGGCACACTTCTAGATGCAACTTTTTCACAGAGAGGCTATTGGGCACAACTTCTAAATGCAATTGGGCACACTTCTAAATGCAATTGGGCACACTTCCAAATGCAACTTTTCTCAGAGAGGCTATTGGGCACAACTTCTAAATGCAATTGGGCACACTTCTAGATGCAACTTTTTCACAGAGAGGCTATTGGGCACTTCTAAATGCAACTTTTCTCAGAGGCTATTGGGCACAACTTCTAAATGCAATTGGGCATACTTCTAAATGCAACTTTTCAGGGAGGCTATTGGGCACCACTTCTAAATGCAATTGGGCACACTTCTAAATGCAATTGGGCACACTTCTAAATGCAACTTTTCTCAGAGAGGCTATTGGGTACAACTTCTAAATGCAATTGGGCACACTTTTAAATGCAACTTTTCTCAGAGAGGCTATTGGGCACAACTTCTAAATGTAATTGGGCACACTTCTAAATGCAATTGGGCACACTTCTAAATGCAACCTTTCTCAGAGGGTCTATTGGGCACAACTTCTAAATGCAATTGGGCACACTTCTAAATGCAACTTTTCTCAGAGAGGCTATTGGGCACAACTTCTAAATGCAATTGGGCACAACTTCTAAATGCAATTGGGCACACTTCTAAATGCAACTTTTCTCAGAGAGGCTATTGGGCACAACTTCTAAATGCAATTGGGCACACTTCTAAATGCAACTTTTCTCAGAGAGGCTATTGGGCACAACTTCTAAATGCAATTGGGCACACCTCTAAATGCAACTTTTCTCAGAGAGTCTATTGGGCACAACTTTTAAATGCAATTGGGTACAACTTTCACATGCAAGGGACAGGGTTTCTGAATGCAATTATAATGAATTTACGGTGGTGATGCTTTGTTAGATGAGTGGTAGGGTAGTATGGCCTGAAATCGTTGCTTCTGGCCCCGCCCTTGCCACACTTACTTGTTGTTGGCTTCTTGCTTCTCCTGCGGATACCTGCAGATACGATCTGGGGTTGTCCATGAAGGAGTTGTCCTTTGCCTCGGGTCCTTAGCCGCAGGGGCTGCCGGGCAGAGGGCTGCCCTAGGAGAACTGGTAATGGCGGGGGGTCCTCTCAGCTTGACCAATCAGAGCGGGGGGGCGGTCCGGGAGGCAGGAGGGAGGGAACCAGGAAGCGGGTGCAGGGATGAGGCAAGGAGCGCGGCAAGGGGGATTAGGACCTGGGGCACACACATTTTCCCAATTCAAACAAAATGCGCCCAATTTCAGGCAAAACGCCTTACCAGTACCTACTCCTCGGCCGCGATGGAAGTGGCACTCGAGGAGGCACGCAGGTCGCTAGACCTCACGCACAGGGAGACACAGACCAATCAGAGAGGGGGGGGCGGTCCAGGAGGCAGGAGGGAGGGAACCAGGAAGCGGGCGCGGGGATGGGGCAAGGAGCGCGGCAAGGGGGATTAGGGCCTGGGGGCACACAGATTTTCCCAATTCCAACAAAATGCGCCCAATTTCAGGCAAAACGCCTTACCAGTACCTACTCCTCGGCCGCGATGGAAGTGGCACTCGAGGAGGCACCCAGGTCGCTAGACCTCACGCACAGGGAGACACAGACCAATCAGAGCGGGGGGGGGGGCGGTTCGGGAGGCGGTTCGGGAGGGAACCAGGAAGCGGGTGCGGGGATGGGGCAAGGAGCGCGGCAAGGGGGATTAGGGCCTGGGGGCACACAGATTTTCCCAATTCAAACAAAAGGCGCCCAATTTCAGGCAAAACGCCTTACCAGTACCTAATCCTCAGCCGCGATGGAAGTGGCACTCGAGGAGGCACCCAGGTTGCTAGACCTCACGCACAGGGAGACACAGACCAATCAGAGGGGCGGGGAGGGGGGGGGGGCGGTCCGGGAGGCGGTAGGGAGGGAACCAGGAAGCGGGTGCGGGGATGGGGCAAGGAGCGCGGCAAGGGGGATTAGGGCCTGGGGGCACACATTTTCCCAATTCAAACAAAAGGCACCCAATTTCAGGCAAAACGCCTTACCAGTACCTACTCCTCGGCCGCGATGGAAGTGGCACTCTAGGAGGCACGCAGGTCGCTAGACCTCGCGCACAGGGAGACACAGGCCAATCAGAGCGGGGGGGGGGCGGTTCGGGAGGCAGGAGGGAGGGAAGCGGGTGCGGGGATGGGGCAAGGAGCGCAGCAAGGGGGATTAGGGCCTGGGGGCACACAGATTTTCCCAATTCAAACAAAATGCACCCAATTTCAGGCAAAACGCCTTACCAGTACCTACTCCTCAGCTGCGATGGAAGTGGCACTCGAGGAGGCACCCAGGTCGCTAGACCTCGCGCACAGGGAGACACAGGCCAATCAGAGCGGGGGGGGGCGGTTCGGGAGGCAGGAGGGAGGGAACCAGGAAGCGGGTGCGGGGATGGGGCAAGGAGCGCAGCAAGGGGGATTAGGGCCTGGGGGCACACAGATTTTCCCAATTCCAACAAAATGCACCCAATTTTAGGCAAAACGCCTTACCAGTACCTACTCCTCAGCCGCGATGGCCGCGTATTCCAAACTACTATTCCGAGAGGCTCCTCTGTCCGAGTTCTTCTTCCCCAACTCACTCTTCAGAGATTCTAAAACCAAAGCCCAATTCCCATGCATCTCTCATAGGGACAGATTCCGCAATTCAGCATGCAATGCCTCCCCTACTTCTTTTCTGACGGTGCACTAGACTTCCTATCTTTTTATGTCCACCATATGTTCTTTCTCTTTTAGGTAATGTTTGAATTCCTTTCTTTCCTGATAGACCATGCACCCCAGATCTAATAGGGCTTCTCTATCTTCCAATATTGTTTTTGCCACAAACATTGATTTTTAAATGGATCTCTACTAGATCTGTCCCCTTTTTGGACAGGAAGCTTACAAACGTAATGTCCTCCGAGTAAATTCTTTCTAGTTCCGGGCAGGACGTGTAGCATTTTGAATACCTAGCTACGATCAAATATTATATCTAAGTTTTTGTTGGGTCGAAGTTCGTATAACTTAAATAGTTCAAGATTATGCTTCATTCACCACCACTGCCTGTTTTATCAACCCGATTGTTTGCCCTGTCATTCCTTGTGTCTCTTTTGACAGGCACCATGGGAACACATTCTTTTATACTGAAAAGCTCCATTAATCTCTACCGATGTTCCCTCATTGTGCCGTTATTTCGTATTTGTGTGGGGCAACCACTAACTATTTCCCCTTCCCTAACCGACATCCTTCCCAATTCACCTATAGTCCGATTGCTTTGTCCATTTTTACTCACATTTAGGGGTACCTTCGGCAGTTGGATGGTAGGCGGATTCACTTTCATCGTTTTTTTAAATATTGCATCCCATCGCCCAATCTGCTTTCCTTTTTTTTTTTCCAACATCTTTAACCCACCCATTAATTGGTTTAGCTTTGGTCATTACTTCTGGGTGCTTCACCTGGGTGCTTCACGTTGTCTAACTGTCCTGGAGATTGGGCTTTTTCCTCCTGCAGCCCCATCACCGTCATGTAAGACTACATTTTTGCCCAGCTCACTCACTTCTTTCCTGGGCATCGTTGGGCAGGACATATGACCAATACTATGTTTTTTTTTATTTTTTATACCAGTTTGTGGGTTGATCTTATCCAGTTTTTCTGTCAAGTCTACATATATCCCTGGCTAAGCCCCTTTTACATATCACTATCCTCTTCCTTGACTCCACCAGAATCTTGTTCCACCAAATCTAACTGTGATGAGGCACTAAGTGCAGTATCATTTACAATTGCATTTCTTCGGTATTTTCTTGAGTCCAATCGCAACTGGTTCTTACTCCCATTCTTTGATTATTACGTTTTGGGGACCTTTTTTAGATATTTTTTTTCCCCCAACCAGTTTCCTTCTATTTGTTTTGCTAACTGTTGCTCATTGTTTTCTTTCACTTATTACTGTGCTTTCAAATCAATCTTGTTGCTGCACCTTATCATGTGGGGCCTTATTTATCTGTTCAGGGGCTATCTCATCTCTAGCTGTTTGTCATGCATGCTTTTAGATTGCCTTTTCATGTGTTTTAGCATTGGGTTAGACCATGTCAATTTTTACATTTAACTCGCATAGGATCGATCAGTGTATATACTTTGACCTCATCTTTTGTTTTTGTACAGTTCAACTGAGGACTGCATTAAGTGCTGAGATTGATGGTGAAGTCAACTTAATGTGTTCTTCTGCCATCCTTAGAGCATGGTGCAAAATCCTAGTACCCCTGCTTGTCTGTTTCATACTCTTCTCACTATGGGACATTACATCCAATAATTGTAATGGGGAGACTATTAACAGATCAGATTCTTCCTGGATGGATACTTCCGCTGGTTGGCTGTGTCTCAATCCCGGAGTATCACCATATTCAATCAACAGTGGGTCTTGGTCAACCTCTCCTTTGTTGACCACCAAATTACCAACACACGTGCTATCATCCTCCAGTAAGCTGATGTCAGTGATATCACCTGGAAAGGCTGGCTTGTCAGTATTGTAGTAAGCTCAGTGCTAGTACTCATTTGTTTATAATAATCAGTGATTTTTGCATCCATTCCTGCTGTTTTATTTAATTGGCTTTGAGACTTGGAATTTTAGTGCAGTGTAAATCACCCCCTCCCATGATCCAGTAAATTATCAGCACACATATTGCTACTGGTATCAGTACATGCACCTTGTTTATCCAAATGTTCAGTCATTGTTTGTTTGGTCATTCTTAAATTACAACAAATTGAATCAACCAACTCATCCTTTGTGATCTTAATGCGGAGGGTTGATTGCATTTTAGCATTATGTTCAAAGGTACATATTTGACCCTCCGCTTCTTTACTCAACGTGCAACCTCTTACATCCTTAGAAGCCACTTGAGTTGTTTGTGAGTCTTCCCAAGTGGCTGGGTGTAGTTGTTTACTTGTAATCGGGGGCATAATTTCACATTTTTACAAATTAAATTCAGCTCTGTGTGGGAGTACAATGTTACACTCAATAGGATACTCAAAATCCTCCAAGGGTAATTTGCTAGATGCCAATCTCCAGACCCCACTCACGCGACCAACTTCAAAAATTTAGTAATTTTCTAACAGCTCCACCAATGCGAGTTCAAAGGCTCTCGGCCCGCAGTCGCTCGCTCAGTGATCCAAGCATGAGCTCCAAAATGATTAAGTATATACGTTTGCTCCAATCGGTCAGATAATTGTGCTCGAAATTTGTATCAGTTTATTTTCGAAAATTCTAGAATTTATAGAAAAGTCACCAAGGTGAGTTCTATGGCTATTCGCTCACGGTCACTCGCTCAGTACAACCAGGAATTCAGAAGTGATTACGTGTATTTTGCCTTTGTTGGAACAGTTTTACCTCCAAAAATGCATATGCAGTTACAATGAAGGCCGCTAGCCCCGAACTACATGGCCTGTGATTACTTTAGGCTTCTTCCAGGCTTTTTGCCAGTTCCAATATACTGCAAAGTGGTTCTGCACCAATTTGAGGTCAAAGGACGTTTGGCCGCATTCCCTAGCGCAATTGGAACAGTTGCCACAAGCGTTTTACACATTATGGATTCATAGCCATCACGGCTCCTCTTCATAAATCCTTCCCACGCTTATACTAATTTGTGGGTACAGGTGTCTTCGGCCTTCCAGAGCACATGCACCTCTGATAATAAAAACACATTCTTAATTTTAGATCTTCTGTAACCTGAATCCTAGACACGGCTCACTATATTATAGCCCTCAGGAGCACATGAGCCTTTTCTCATCCTTCTCTTCGTATCGGATTTTAAACTATCCCTCAAAGACTTGTGTTTGTGTATACATTAGATTTCTGAGGCTTGTGGATTTGCTTAGATCACATGCTCTGCATAGTCCGACATCTAGTGGTAGTCGTAGAGTATTTTTGTTTCTTTTTTTTTATTGGTGAAACACAAAAAATGCAACCTTTTAACAAACATACAAAAATTCCAATTTCCAATTTCTTTGGCCACTTAAACCTCTTTAAAAGTCCTCCTAATTGGCTAGGTCCTTACAGGACATTTCTGGCAATGTCTAATGACGGTTGTTAAACTTGGGCAGACATCGAACACCCTAAAATTGGTGGAGCGGATTAGCTCATCTCTAATGGAGAACTAATCCGATCCACCATTCCCCCTCAACTGCACCGTCCAATGGCGCGGAGGCATTCTTAAATACATACTCCTTAATTTGTGAAATCTCGGGCAAGAGAGAGTCAGATGCCTTAGAGTTTCCAGGATTTCGGGAGTTCTACAGAAGCGACAGCATGCATCTTGGATTGTGATCTGCTTTCTAAGATACTGCACTTCTCTTGATGGCAATACATTTAATCTGCAAAGCATCAAGAAGTTCCTGTAGTGGGATGATGGAAATCTTGTAAGGTATGGGGGGCTAGGGGGAGAATCTATTTTTTTTCCTTTCCCAAATGATGTTCTGACAGTAGAGATTTTGTGTCTTATGCAAGTCCGTTTCGGTCCAGTCCTTCTACCGAAACAGTTTAATTATTCTTTTCCGAATTATCTTTCAATGTCTCCCTTAGGATGCTATTTTGTTGTAATAAGTCTTTACATTTCTGTTTCCAATTACGAAAGATTTTCTCGCCCTTGTTGTTCTAAGTTTACCAGTATCTCAAAAGGAATGGGGGGGGTGAATATCCAGTAAATATTTGCGGTAGAGGCAGATGGTTTTCCATAGGACTATCGAGGCCATAGATTGTAGCCTTAATTCATGTCTAATTATTTCTACTTTTAGGCAGTTTGGAAGGCTAAGAATTTTCTCCCGAAAATAGGCCTCAAACTTCCCCCATTCTGCCCACAACAGATTTTGGCAGGTTTCAGAACCATGGGTCAGTATAGGTACCACCTTTTGCTTGTAAAAGGAGATCATCAACATCATAGAATAGATGCTGTATCTCCGATGTAGCGCTCTCCCCTGGTTTGTTAATTTTTCTAGTCGTTCCCTGATGAAATTGATTTGAGCACGTTCATTGATGTTTTTATTAATTTTGACCCCAAGATATGTTATTATGTCCACTACTTTCTGCTCTCCTTTTCTTGCTTGCCCCTAGGGCAGATTGCATTACCAAGACTTATCAACATTTATTTTCATTTGTTTCACATTAAGATACACGTTGAATTCTACTATTCGGCGCTGGAGCCCTATTGCTGTTTGGTCAATAAAGACGATATCGTCTGCGTAGAGAATCTAGGGGAGTTCGGTCCCTTCGAGCTTTGGTGGAAACGCTCGGATTTTATCCTGGGATGCTTTGAAATCCACCTGGTACAAGACAAATAGGAAGGGAGCTAGCGCACCGCCCTGTTCGATGCCCTTGAACGTCAAGATTCCCTCCGTTTGTCCCCTCTCCCATTGAGACAATTATTTTGATGGCTGTATCTGTATAAAGCACCTTTATTGCTTACAAGAGGTCTTCAGGGCATTGCCATGACTCAGGTTTGGCCCATAGATGTTCTCTGCTAACTGCATCGAAGGCCTGTTCGAGATCCATGAAACCCAAGTAGATGGTTTCTTTTGTTTCGAGCGCTTGTAGTTTTAGCAAATTTAATAGAAATAGGTTCAGCGAGGTACCCACTCCGGTCATAAATGCCGTCTGGCGTTCGTCCAGGATTTCTGCCTTAATTAGTAGGTAGTCGCAGAGTATTACAAGAATTTGTTTTTGTAACTAACAGACGTCGACAGGGCGTGTTAGTAATACTATCCCTAGTGTGACGTGTACTGTACCCATGGTCCTTCATGCGTCTAGGTCCCTCGGGCTGTTTATTTTCCGCCATTGTAGTCTGTCGCAAGCTGCAGAGTTCCTTTCCAAGCTAATGACTAGTTAAAGTTTATTCATAGACTTCTTTCTTTTACTGTCCGCTTATTGCTGCAGCATTGTCCAACTGCTCGATGGCCCTCGGCGAACAGCTTCATCGAAGACACCCGACTGACTCGACAACCAGACACTGCATTTACTGGCCTTTTTGGGCCTAGGCCCTTACAGTAGGGAGAGCAGGGGGAGGTCTCATACAGCTACTCCTTTTAGAGAATGCATATTCTACCAACCCTTTTTCCCTTTTGTTGCCAAACTGCCCTTTTCATTTATTGAGGAAAAACACTTTTAATGTTGCCCTACCTGCCATAGGAAGTTCCTGTGTAAGGACGTGCACTGAGTGTGCAATTACTGTCTCCCTAGGGACCACCCAGAAAAGCTTTGCAAGTCCCGTCAGCTTTTCCACTCAAACTTTTAAAGGCCACCAGACCAAGCGCTGGGCAGTGCATGCAATGCAGGCCAAAGCCTCAATTGACGTGACTGGGGAATCCAGCAGGGCAGTATCGTTGTCCCTGGTTTTCCTAAGCGGGCCCACGGCTCTGTGACGGCAATGACACCCGGCAGCCATAGCGCACACACTTCCAAACACACCAAGCAGATAGCCCATGGCCGACCTTCGACAAAATCGTCAACCTTCGAAACCCACGCGGTGTCCGCAGAGAGCCTCTAAATCCTCCCTTTTCAGACCTCAGAAACTGTCCTCAATAGTCTGTTCAAACACCACGCACAAAAAAGCCCTCCTTTTGCTCAAACATGTTTTTTAATAAAGACAAGGCCTGTTAAGCTCACCTGATATCCACGGGGACGCCACTCAGCCCTGGCTGGAATATTAGCACTCTCGAACCCTCTCCCTTGATAGTGTGTTGGACGAGGATAGCGCCTGCAATACAGGCAAACTGGATATGTCTTAAATGTCTCTCTTGTATTGATTCCCACCTCCCTCAGCCTGGAATTCGTCCCTTAAGTCTAGTCCCTCTCCTCACCTTAATATTAGGTGTGGTGTGCTGTCCGCCCTGCGTCTCTGAGCGGGGGGGGGGGGGGGTGTGTGTGTGTGTGTGTGTGTGTGTGTGTGTGTGTGTGTGTGTGTTTTCTGCGACCTAGTTGCTTCACTGGTGCATTGGAGGTAGGTACTACTGTTTTACAGTCTTTTATCTTATTAATGTCTCCAGTTTCTTTCCCTCAGATGAGTTGGAGAGTTTTGGCGTTGCCGTGCTGTATAGGATGAGAATCCCAGCAAGGTAAGTGAATGCGCGGTGCGTGGCGCTTTCTTGCCTTTTCTTTTGCTAAGCTGTGTCTGCGCCGCTTTCTTTGCAGATAGTTATGATGTTCCGGGCCGCTTTGATGTTCCGAGATCAAGGAGAGACTTCACCTGGTAAGTGGTTTTTGTTGTCCTTGCGTGGACGTGAGCGAGCGCTCACTAATAATCCCTCTTTGTCTTTTTCAGGTTGCTGCAGCATTCTGAAGATGGATGCGGCGTTGTGATGAAGAATCCCCAGATCGTTTGTATTCATGTGAGCAGCTGGTGGTAGTTTGAAGATGGAAGATTCAAGACCAAAGCCAGGGTGCTACTTACAGGTAAGCGATGAATAATGGTCTTCTTCTTCCATATACAGGATTCAGCACACTGGAAATACTGGAGATCGGAAATACTGGAGATCAGAACTGGACACGGTGAGCGTTACGCTGCTAACTGCACAATAACGCGAAGCATGTGCTGCGGTTGGGGTGTGGCTTATATAGCTGAAGTAAAGTAGTCCCAGGCCCGGCCACACCCGAAACACTAGACCGCATAGCTCAGTTCTTTGGAACTGTGCTATGTGGGTGCCTCAATGTTAACTGAAGTCCCAATCCAAAGGACTGGCTCCAAGTGAGTCCCTGATGGTGTTTTGTGGCCCTTGAGGCCACAATGGAAGCCTGTAACCTGGCCCGCGCTGAAAGGCTGGTTTGGCCATAATGACCAGGGGCATGAATCATGACAGGCCACCGAAAAAAGCAAAATCCTCGATGCCTTTGTCTCTCCAGACCTTGGACTCCCAGGATATGGGTTTCTTCTCCCCTGCAGGTACACTCACAAGGGCAATGCATCACAAGAAGCAAACACCCTCTCAAACCTCCTTTACCCCTTCAGGTTTCCCACCCTTCTACGAGTGAACCCCTGAACAATTCAACAAAATTATAAAAAGGATGTCGTGCTTTGTCGACTTCATGGATAGGTATCCAGAAGAACTCGAGTCCCTTGGAGACGCTTCCCAGTCGGGGGCTGCAAAACATCAACCCCCACTTCTGTTTTAGGCCCCTCAGCCTCCATTTATCAAGACCCCTCTCAGGACATATGCTACCGATCCCTCGGGTTCGCAAGACCCCGGCTCTCGGGGAGACCCAATATAGTCAGGACCAGTACTACGATGATGATGATGATGATGATGATGATGACAACGACATAGGTCATCCAGTCGCCTGACCACCAAGATCAGCCTGTAACAGATTCACCTGTAGATAATCGACTTCAATGCAATGAACTGCTGCTGAAGGCTGCCCAACATTTCAGTATTGACATCCAAGAGGCACAAGGAAACGGACTTTGTGGAGGACATTCTTGGCGACAAAAAAAATCTGCCACTTCGTTTATTCCACTGTTACAGTCCATACATAGATGTATACAGTCCTCCTCACAAGGGCGGTTAACCCTAGAATCAAAACATTATTTAGGTCAACCCCCACCCCCTGTACATTAGGGGTCATCTCAAACCTGACTCACTTGTCGTCTAGGGATGTAACGGTATAACGGTATACCGTTAAAGATACCGTGAACCACTCAATTGAACAATAATAACCGTCACATTGTTTATACCGATATACCGTTAAGTGTGCTTTTTAATCTGATTTGGAAAGGCTGCAGTAAGCAAGTGCTGCGCAGTCTTGGTCTTGTACTGTTGGATGTGCCATCTGCGAAGTAGTTTCAGTTGGTGCAGTTTTTAATTACATTCCACGTGCCTGACACAAAATCAATATGTTAGCAATAGGAAGAATAAATACAGTGCCAAGAAGGAAAAGGGTTTACTTTGGGTTGGCGGCTTTGGGTTTATATATTTATAATGGATAATGTTTGCTAAACATATGACAATGGGGGGGATTTCCCTGGTTCTATCATTGAATTTACATATAATAAGTCTCACTGCAAGGGAGAGAGAGAGAGAGAGAGAGAGAGAAAAAAAAAAAAATGAATGAATGAATACTACCATCAGCCTCCATTGATCTGTGGCATGCAGGTTATAAAGATGTTCATCTTCACCAGCAGCCAGTGGGGGACCTAAAAGCCTAAATTACCACTTAAGAAAAGCTATTAAGTTTGCTTTGCCAGTCGCAGCAGGCCCCTCCCCCCCACCCCTAGTCCTTTCCACACATGTGTTTGTGTTGTTTGGTGGAAGCAAGGGGTGGCATTTCAGTGGAAAGTATGTTGAAAAGCCCAATTCTGGCCCTGGGTGCCTGGTTTTGTTTCTGATGATAAATCTGACAATTTATGACCTTTTAGAAAATATTTAAGATTAGTTAACTCCACCTGCTATACCACGATAACCATGATATACCGTCATTTGGCAAGAAGGTTATCATACCGTCATAAAACTAATACCGTGACACCCCTATTGTCGTCACCACTACTAGGAAGAGTGCTGGCACTCCTCTGGTGTCGCCTGAAGCCCCGCCAGACAAAGTAAAGCAAATCTACACTTTTGGAAGGAAGGTGACATCCTCCGCGGCATACAAGGCTAGATTTGCAAATAATTCTACACTAGTTATAGCTGTCATAAGTGGGATGAGTTAAAACACCAGGTTGAAGCGGTTCCAGAATCCCTAAAATCACAACTACTAAGCACTATCTCAGAAGGCAAGCCGTTATCTAATTGCTTCCTTAAAAGCAACCTTGATGCAGCAGACAATACGGGCAGCACCATTGATTAGACAGTCTGGATTTAAGTTCGAGACAAGGGCTCCCTCGTCCTCTTCGGCAAGGCCGTAGAAGATGCCCTCAAAAGCGTGAAGGAAGAGTATGATACTCTTAAATCCCTTGCCCAACTAACCAATAAACCCAGGTCCAACATGGTTGCTCAAACTCCAGGAGGTTTCGGAGACAGGGCACTCGACGCTCTTCCAAATACAATCGGAGCGGCCAGTCTTCAACATGGGAGCCCCTCACAAGGACAATCTCCCTCTACTAATTTTCAAAGAGGACATAAAAGATCCAGAGGAAGAGGCAGAACCTCGCCTGGGAGAGGCTCCACCGCTCCCAAGCAATGACTCGCGGCCACAGGTCCCCTCCCATGACACTCCAGGAGGAGGTTGCATCTCTCGCATCTCCCACGCATGGGAGGGGATAACGTCAGACAGGTGGGCGTTGTCCACTGTAACAGACGGGTATTGCATCGAACATTTAAAGACCACCCACCCAACTGCCCGCCAAGACAAAAAGATGCCAGAAGAGCAGCTTGTTCTATTGGTGGAAGTCAAGACCCTGCTGGAAAAAGACTGAGATTTCCCAGCCAAAGAAACACCTAACCATGCGTGCCAGTACTAGATCTGCGCCCTGCGAACAAATGTCAAACCTCAAAAGTTTAGCATGACTGTGCTTCAAGAGGTAATCCGCCCCCCTCTTAAAACAGGGGGATTACATGGCAACATTGGATAAGAAGGATGCATACTTTCATATTTCAATGCTCCTAGCGCAAAGCAAATGCCTGTGATTCAAAATAGCGGGAGTTCACTACCATTTCAAAATGCTTTCCTTCTGCATCGCCTCAGCCCCAAGAGTATTCACAAAGGTGCTTGCAGTAGTAGCAGCACACCGCTGCAGAGTCAATCCCTGTGTACTGTTATCTTGACTACTGGCTAATCACCGGAGAGTCTCCTCAAATTTGCAGATAAAACACCCAAAGAATGATAACCTTCTTTTCCATTTGGGTTTCTCCATCAATGAGAAAAAAACAAGTCTAGTTCCCAGCCAAATAAAACAGTTTCTGGGAGCCATTTTAAAGACACAGGAGGAGCTGGCTTTCCCGTGAAACGAGAGAGTACAAAACATGTTGTTGCAAGTACTTCATTACAATGCCGGTCTCCAGATAACTGTACACAAAGCAATGCACTGGCTCGGGATGATGGCCTCATGCATTCACTTTGTTCCACGTGTGCGCATGCACCCAATGCAGGACTAGTTATCGAAACAATGGTCTCGGGCAAACGGCCAGTGGGACGATCTAGTGGTTTTTTCACTAGCCCTATTACAGGCTCTTCGCTGCTGGTCTAGGTACAACCTCCTAAAAGGAAAACCCTTTCTCATTCCACCACCACAAGCAGTCCCAACTACAGACTCCTCACTCGCCGGATGGGTAGGGCTCACTTCCTCCACCACACATCCCACGGCGAGTGGACAAGCGCTACAGCCCAAATTTCCTAGAACTTCTGGCAATTCTCAAGGCTCTACAAGCCTTTCAGAAGAAACAGTGCAAGACCTCACAGATGGCACCACTGCCATGCCCTACATAAACAAACAGCGAGGCACACACTCTCTAAGTCTGTCCAGGCTATCCCCAGAAATATGGCAGTGGGCGCTCAAGCGGAACATGTTCCTAACCTCTCAACACGTTCCAGGGGAACTCCATTCTCTGGCAGACACTTTAAGCAGATACTCTCAACCAGAATAACGAGTGGCAACTCAACAGAGATATTCTAGATGGAATCTTCTCCCAATGGGGTCATCCCACATTAGACTTGTTCGCCACAAACCTAAACACATAATGCCAGACTTTGCTTCCAAGTTTCCCCAAACGGGGTGCAAGGGGAACGCCCTGTGGATGAACTGGTCAGGGAAATGTGCTTGCGCTTTTCCTGCAACACAACTTCTCAGTAGGATAGTGCACAAGTTGCACCAGGAACAAGCTACTCTAATCCTGGTTGCTCCTGTGTGGGCAAGACAACCTTGGTTCCCACATCTGCTCAAACTGATGATGTGCAACCCAATCAAGTTCCCATGCCCTTACAACATAACACAGCACAAGGGAGCATCTCTCAACCCTCCTCCTCCATCTATGAACTTGGTAGCCTGGCTCCTGAAGTCATAGAGTTTGGCCACTTACATTTTTCACAACAGTATATGGATCTTCTAAAGGAGGCACGGAAACCCAACACCAGACACTGCTATTTCAACAAGTGGAGGCGATTTCTGATATGGTGCCGGGCACAATCCATAAATCCAATCGAATGTTCCCCAGCTAACATTCTACATTGCATGCTTTACCTACTAGACTCCGGCCTAGTATTCAACTCCATGAAAGTACACCTGGTAGTTCTGTCACCTTATACCACTTCACAGAACAAAGTGTTCTGGTGGAAAGTTCCTGTCATTAAAGCATTCATGGAAGGGGTAAAGAGGCTATTCTCCAGCATGGGGTCTGGCATGGATTCACATGCTCATGAATATTCCCTGTCGTCAGGCCGGGAATCCTCGGTATAGAAAAAATCAGTATCAATTTAGTTTCTGATCTGTCTTTCTCAGTAGTAACCAATCACTGGTCTCTGGGTCATACTGCCCTCGGCCAATGACTGCCCTCTCCCTAAGCCCCGCCCCCGGCAGCCATTCTCAGATTTTTACTGCACGTTCAAATGTTGGGAGTCCTCGTGCTGTAGCTCTCGAGCTTTTGCTGCGTTTTCGCGCTTTTTTTCAGATTTTCTCATTTCTTTGGTTAAATAGAGCCTCAAGCTCCACTGTTTTTACTTCCGATCAACGGGGATCCGTTTCAGAGTTTTACACCCCTCAAGGGTGAAGATTTAGTCGAGTTACGCTTTTGGAGGATTCCAGAAGTTCCGAGGCCTACCCCGGACATGGCCCAGGAGAAAGGGAGCTCGACGCCCGGGAAGCTGTTCAGGACCTGCCCTGGATGCCAGCTTCAGAACGTTTTCAAGGAGGACGAGCATTCGTTATACCTCTATTGTCTCCATGAGGACAAGACGCACAAGGAAAACGACTGCGCGTTTTGTGGGAACATGTCGGAGCGGACCATGAAGGATCGCCACCTCCGTCTCGCCAACTGGTTGGAAGGTAAGAGCCCGCGAGGCGAGAAGAAGTTCGAGCGGTCTTCTAAGTCCTGTGAGGGTGCTCCGGCGACGGGGGCACAACAAAAGGCTAAGCACCGCGAGTCTGCGGGCACCGGGAGCGCCAAACGGTCAGGCTCCTTGGCTGGCAGGCAGGGCACATCCTCCCCGGCGCCATCGACCACGAGCCAACGCTCTGGCTCGGGTAAGAGGAAGTCCGAGAACCCGGCGAAGCTTCTGGAGAGGAAGTCCGAGAACCCGGCGAAGCTTCTGGAGAGGCATCTCGAACATGCCGGCAGAGGGGGAGCGAGGCTCGGTTCCCTCCCCTCCCCCCCCCCCCCCCCCCCCCCCAAGGTGAAGGCCCCAGGCGTACAGAAGGTGACGTTGGCCTTAATTCACCCTGCTAAATTCTCGATTGAGGATGTCGCCGCGGCCCTGGCTCAGCCTGTGGAGGCTACACCAGTGGAGGCGCCCTCAGGTACCAGAGTCTCCCTGCCAGTGCGGAGGGAGTCGTCTTTCAGGCCCATCGAGAAGACCCCCACAAAGTCCTCGTTGGAAAGGGTGGGGAAGGGGTTGGTGGCCGTCGTGGATACGGACACGACCTCTGAAGAGGAGCTCATACAAGTCGTGGAGGAGGCCCAGCCCATCGGGAGGGCTCCCAACGAGGGCAGTGACGACGGCGACGCACACGAGGCTCCTCAAGAGCCCTCGCTCCCGTCGTTCCCGGCGCAGCAGGACACCTTGGCGGCCATTTTGTCAGCCATCCAGTACTTCTGCTCGGAGATAAGGACTAGGTTGCCCCTTCCCCCGATGGAGGTACCTGAGCCAGACCCGACGGGGGAACCGGAGCCAGGACCTTCGGAGAGCCCACCACTTAAGAGGAGGACGCCGCATCCTAGGCCTCCTCTCCCGCCTCTGCGGCCTTCTCTGCCTTCCCCCCCCGGTCCACTACCCACAGGGATGATACAGGCATGGACACGACTACGACGGGTAGGATGACGACGTAGGCGACGACGGGACGTGTCCCCCGTCACCCCCTGCCCGACGAGATTTGAGCCTTCCATGCTATGATTTCCAGGGCATCCGAGCTCTTCCAGCTCTGCCCCGAAGTAAAGAAGAAGGAAGGGTTCCTTTACCAACGGCGCGAGGCTAAAAGGAAGACGGTCCTCGCCGTACCGCTTCTTGATGACATCTGGGATGAGGGGCTCCCCCTCCTCAAGAACCCTGCCACGGTGCCTGTGAAGAGGGACCGGTACGAGAAGAAGTACCGGGTCCCCGACACTGCCCCATTGTGCCTTAGGGTGCAACCTACCCCGGATCCGTTCGTTTTGGCGGCGGCCAAGAAGAAAGTGGGGGGAGGGGGCATCGGCCTCGACTTCAACCTCCCCGCCGGACAGCGAGGGTAGGAAGCTGGATGCGATAGGACGACGGGTCATCTCATCTGCAGCGACGACCATCAAGGCAGCCAATGCCCTGGCCATCGTAGCCCGCTACGACAGGGAGTTATGGTTCAAGATCGCCCCTCTGTTGGATTTCCTTCCAGACGCCAAGAGGACTGAGGCCCTGGAAATCTTACAGGAAGGTGAGATTGCCTCGGACCACGCCATTACGGTGGCTACGGACATCGCCGACACCGGTTTCCGTCAGTTGGGCAACAGCGTTTGCCTGAGATGACGAGGATGGCTCAAGGCGACGGATTTCCGCCAGGACGTACAGACCAAGGTTTTGGACATGCCCTTCAATGGGAACAACCTTTTTGGCAAGGCGGTTGATGAGTCCCTTCAGGCGATGAAGACAGACAGTCAGGTGGATCCCGCCGTCGTCGCCAAGGTGGTCAAGGAGGCAAAGCGGCCTCCAAGCAAGATTGAACTGACCGTCGGGTCGGGCCCCCGCCGAAGCACCCCGGTGGGAGGCCGGCTTACAAAGTTCATCGGCGTGTGGGAGTCCATCTCCACCGGCCGTTGGGTGCTGGATGCCCTGGCCCTGGGGCACGCCCTCGAGTTCCACAAGAGGTGCCCCCGCATTCCTCCGGTGGCCAGGAAGGAAAATCAAGTCCCTCAACTGCTGTTGGAAGTAAGGGCGATGCTCAGGAAAGGTGCCATTGAGCTCGTTGCAAAGAGGCTTCGGGGCTCCGGAGTTTACTCAAGATACTTCCCCGTAAAGAAGAAGACTGGAGGATGGCGTCCCATCCTGGACCTGCGACGATTGAACAAATGCATCAAGGCACAGAAGTTCTGGATGGTCACCCTCCAGCTCGTGCTGGGACAGCTGGAGGAGGGCGATTTCCTGTTGTCGTTGGACTTGGAGGATGGATGCATACTTCCACATCCCTATTCTAAAGAGACAACAAAAGTTCCTCAGGTTCGTGGTCAAAGGGCGGCACTACCAGTTCAAGGCCCTCCCGTTCAGATTAAAATCGGCACCCAGGGTGTTCACCAAGTGCCTAGCACCGGTGGCGGCACGGCTGCGCCTGCAGGGGATCCACGTCTACCCCTACCTGGACGACTGGCTCATACGGGCAAGGACAAGGGAGCTCGCCGTGGAACACACTGCGAAGACCGTCCAGCTGCTCACGGACCTGGGGTTCTCCATCAACTTTCCAAAATCCCACCTTGTCCCGTCGCAAGTCGCCCTGTTTCTGGGAGCACAGCTCGACACAGTGGCGCGGCGGGCCTCACCGACGGAGGAAAGGATAAGGACCATCCTGGGAAAGGTGCAACGTCTGCTGGCCACGGACGTGGCCAGAGTGAGGTCTATCAAGTCCCTCCTCAGAATGATGTCCTCCTGCATTTATCTGGTGCGCCACTGCAGACTTCGGATGCGGCCCTTGCAAGAATTCCTCGACGCCCACTGTATCCAGACGACGGGCAGCTTCGAGGACAGGATCCCGCTCGACGAAGCGGTGGGGTGTTCGCTTTCATCTGGCGGCGGGAACAGGTTTCCTAGCCCCGTAGCCCCGGCCCACCAGGTGACGGTGACGACGGATGCCTCCCTGGAAGGTTGGGGAGCGCACACCGGGGGTCTTCACGCGAGAGGCCTTTGGCTCCCAGAAGAGAAGTCTCTCCATATCAACTTCTTGAAGCTCCGTGCAGTGTTCTGGGCCCTCAGGTCCTTCCTTCCGTCCCTCAAGGGCAAGGTGGTGAGGATCTTCACCAACAACACCACCACGATGTTTTACATTCGGAAGCAGGGCAGAACCAGATCCCCTGCCCTATCCAAGGAAGCCCAGGATCTGTGGCATTGGGCCATCGCCCAAGGGATTTTTCTGGTACCCTTTCATCTGGCAGGGATAAAAAACACCATCGTCAACTCACTCAGCAGGGAACTGCGCCAGGTTCAAGTGGACCGACTCTTCCGACGATGGGGCGAACCCCAGATCGATCTCTTCGCGACGGCGGCGAACTCCAAGTGCCGGAGGTTCGCCAGCAGGTTTCCCCAACCGAGGAGCCTGGGCGATGCTTTCTCGTTCCCTTGGGACGGCCTGTTCCTTTATGCGTTCCCGCCGTTGTCGTTGCTATTCAGGCTCGTCAACCAGCTCAAGAGGTCCCGGTGCAGGATGATCCTCGTCGCACCGGCGTGGCCGAGGCAAATCTGGTTTCCGGACCTTCTGGACTTGTCAGCGTCCCCACCAGTCAAGCTGCCGACAGACGCAGATCTTCTCGCCAGAGAATTAGGCGCCATTCTTCATCACAAACCGGAGTCGCTGAACTTGCAGGCCTGGCTCCTGCAGCACTAGAGTTTGGAGGATACGACATCCCGGCCGACTGCAGAGAGGTTCTTGCGAAGGCCAGGGCATCCTCAACTCTCAAGTGCTACGGACACAAATGGAAGAGGTTCTCTGTCTGGTGCCGTGCACAGAAGATTAACCCTCTGCGGATTACGGCCCCTCAAGTATTGCCGTACCTATTGTCCTTGGCCAAGACTGGCCTCTCTCACACTTCCATCAAGGTTCATCTGGCTGCCGTCTCACGTTACACCAGAACTACAGGACGGGCGTCCTTGTGGTCTGATCGACTGGTGAAGGAATTTATGAAAGGACTGTTCCGATCATTCCCGCCGGTGAAGGCCCCTTCCCCGGCATGGGAGCTCAACGTGGTGCTGACTAGGCTCATGGGGGGGGGCCCCATTCGAGCCTATGCATTCAGTGCCGTTGAAGTGTCTGTCGTGGAAGACAGCATTCCTCGTAGCCATCACCGCTGCACGACGAGTGGGAGAGATCCAGGCCCTGTCTTGCAAGCCTCCATACTTGACTTTTCACGACACGAGGGTGGTGCTAAGGACGCACCCCTCCTTCATGCCCAAGGTGCCGTCGGACTTCCACCTCAACGAGCCCTTGGTGTTGCCAGTTTCTCCAGCATGGGGTCTGGCATGGATTCACATGCTCATGAATATTCCCCGTCGTCAGGCTGGGAATCCTCTGTAAAGAAAAAACCAGTATCAGTTTCGTTTCTGATCTGTCTTTCGTAGTAATAACCAATCACTGGTCTCTGCGTCATACTGACCACAGCCAATGACTGCCCTCTACCTAAGCACCGCCTCTGGCAGCCATCTTCAGATTTTTACCGCACGTTCATGTGTTGGGATCCTCGTGCGTTAGTGCTATTTTTCGCGCTTTTTCACAAAAAACTTCAATTCTTTCGGTCAAAAGAGCCTCAAGCTCCACCGATCCTACATCCGATTAACGGGGACCCGTGTCGGATTCGTCTGTGCCCCTCAAGGGTGAAGATTTCGTCGAGCTACACTTCGGAGGACTCCAGAAGCTTCTCAGGCCCGGTCTCGGAGATGGCCCAGGAGAAGGGAAGCTCGACGCCCGGAAAGCTGTTCAGGGTCTGCCCTGGATGCCAGCTGCAGAACGTCTTTAAGGAAGACGAACACTCTTTCTGCCTTTACTGCCTTCATGAGGACAAAACGCACGTGGAGAAGGATTGTGCGTTTTGCGGCAACATGTCGGAACGGACCATGAAGGACCGTCATCAACGTCTCGCCAACTGGCTGGAGGGTAAGAGCCCGTCTGGCGAGAAGAAGAAGAAATCCGAGCGGTCTTCTAAGACCTTTGAGGGCGCCCCGGCGACGGGGGCCCAACATAAGGCCAAGCACCGCGAGTCCGCTGGCACCGGGAGCGCCGAACGGTCGGGCTCTACGGGCGCCAGGCAGGGCGCACCCTCCCCGGCACCATCAACCACGAGCCAACGCTCTGGGTCGGGTAAGAGGAAGGCCGAGCACCCGGCGAAGCTCCTGGAGAGGCCCCGGTCGAGCTCTAAGGCAGAGGAGGAGCGTGGCAGTGCCCCCTCCCTCAAGGATAAGGCGGTGAGCGCACCTAAGGTGGTGAAGGCCTTGATCCATCCGACCAAGCCCTCTATCGAAACGGTCGCGGCGGCCCTGGCTCAGCCTGTGGAGGCTGCGCCAGTGGTGGCGACATCAGGGCCCAGAATCTCCCTGCCTCCTCGGAGGGAGTCGTCTTTTGTGCCCATCGATAGGACCCCCGTGAAACCCTCCGTGGGGAAGAAGGGGGGGCAGGGCGTCGTCGTAGATTCGGCCTCAACCTCAGAAGAGGAGCTGATCGAGGTCTTAAGCCACGGCCTAGGCGTGGAACAAGGCCAGCCCGTCGGAATGGACCCCGACGCGGGTGACGACGACGATATCGTCGAGGATACCGACGGGGCCCCTGCTCGCCCGTCGGATTCCCCTCTGCCAGCGCCGCGAGACAACTCGGCGGCCATTTTGTTGGCCATACAGTCCTTATGCACCGAGATAAGGACGAGGCTACCGTTACCGACGGAGGAACCTCTCCCGTCGGGGGATCCAGAACCGGGACCTTCTGGTGTTCCCCCTACCAAGAAAAGAAGGATCCACCCTCCACCTCCTTTTCAACCGTCGCGCCCCGTCCAGCCCTCCTCCCCGTCCACCCGAGGGGATGATACGGGGACTGACACGGCAGCGACGGGTACGGACGACGAGGCATACGACGAGGATTTTCCGTCGTCGCCCCCCACCAGGGCTTCTCCGCCCGACGAGATCGGATCTTTCCACTCCATGATCTCCAGGGCTTCCGAGCTTTTCCAACTCTGCCCTGAGGAGAAGAAAAAGGAAGGCTTCCTTTATCAGCGGCGCGAGGCCAAGAGGAAGACGGTCCTCGCAGTGCCTCTGTTGGACGACATTTGGGATGAGGGCCTTTCCCTCCTCAAGAACCCTTCCACTACGCCAGCTAGAAGAGACCGGTACGAGAAAAAGTACCGGGTCCCGGACACGGCCCCCCTATGCCTCCGGGCGCAGCCTACCCTGGACTCCGTCGTCTCCGCGGCAGCCAGGAAGAAAGCGGGGGGGGGGTGCGGCCTCCACATCGACTTCCCCGCCGGGCGGCGAGGGAAAGAAATTGGACGCTATGGGACGTAGAGTCATCTCGTCGGCAGCGACGACGATTAAAGCGGCCAACGCCTTGGCTATCGTGGCCCGCTACGACAGGGAGCTCTGGTACAAGATAGCCCCCCTGCTGGATTTTCTGCCGGACGACAAGAGGGCGGAGGCCCTTGAGATCCTCCAGGAAGGTGAAGTGGCTTCGGACCACGCCATCACCGTGGCGACGGACATCGCCGACACTGGGTTCCGCCAGCTGGGCAACGGCGTTTGCCTTCGACGTCGTGGATGGCTCAAAGCTACGGACTTTCGGCAGGACGTCCAGACCAGAGTCCTGGACATGCCCTTCGACGGGAACAACCTGTTTGGGAAGACAGTGGACGATTCCCTTCAGGCCATCAAGGCGGATACTGAGACGGCCCGGGCCCTTGGAGTCCTGCAGCAACGACGGACGCCCTTTCGGAGCGGCGGAGGCAAGGGCGCCTCCAAAGGTTCCGGCGGCGGTTTCGCTTCCTACCGTCAAGCGGCCCGCTCGTCGTCGCAAGAGGCCTACAGAGGACGAGGCAAGTCTAGCGGACCCCGCCGTCGTCGCCAAGGAGGTCAAGGCGGCAAGGCCGCGTCCAAGCAGGATTGAACCGGCCGTGGGGTCGGGCCCCCACCGAAGCACCCCGGTGGGAGGCCGGCTGGCGGGCTTCGTCAGCGTGTGGGAGTCCATCTCCACCGACCGTTGGGTGCTGGACGCCCTGGCCCGGGGCCACGCGCTCGAGTTTCAAAGAAGGTGCCCGCGCGTCCCCCCCCGTGGCCAGGAAAGAACTTCACGTCCCTCAACTTCTCCTGGAGGTAAAGGCGATGCTCAGAAAGGGCGCCATCGAACTCGTCCCAAAGAGGCTTCGGGGCTCCGGAGTCTACTCGCGATACTTCCTCGTGAAGAAGAAGACGGGAGGATGGCGCCCCATCCTGGACCTGCGACGGCTGAACAAGTTCATCAAGGCGCAGAAGTTCCGGATGGTCACCCTCCAGCACGTCCTGGGTCAACTGGAGGAAGGAGACTTCCTATCGTCGTTGGATTTGGAGGATGCCTACTTCCACATTCCCATCCTAAAGGGGCACCGAAAATTCCTCAGGTTCGTGGTCCAAGGGCGTCATTACCAGTTCAAAGCCCTTCCCTTCGGACTACGGTCGGCACCCAGGGTATTCACCAAGTGCCTCGCACCGGTGGCGGCGCAGCTGCGCCGCGAGGGGATTCACGTCTACCCCTACCTGGACGACTGGCTCATCCGCGCCAAGACGAAGGAGCTCGCCGTGGTCCACACGGCAAGGACCGTCCAACTCCTCACGGACCTGGGATTCTCCGTGAACTACGCCAAATCCCACCTGGTGCCCGCGCAAGTCGCACTGTTTCTGGGAGCGAGGCTCGACACAGTGTCCCTTCTGGCCTCCCCGTCGGAGGAGAGGACCAGGACCATCTTGGGCAAGGTGCAACGGATGTTGGTGGCCGACGCGGCCAAAGTGAGATCCATCAAGTCCCTCCTCGGGATGATGTCTTCCTGCATCTACCTCATTCCCATGTGCAGGCTCCGGATGCGCCCGTTGCAAGAATTCCTGGATGCGCGCTGGATCCAGACGACGGGCAGCTTCGAGGAAAGGATCAAGCTCGACGAGAGTTTCCGACGAGCGATACGGTGGTGGGGCACCCGCGCGCATCTGACGGCGGGCATGGACTTCCAGACCCCAGCCCACCAGGAGACTGTGACCACGGATGCCTCCCTGGAAGGGTGGGGAGCGCACACCGAAAATCTGCACGCGAGGGGACTCTGGCTCCCGACGGAGAAGTCCCTGCATATCAACGTTCTGGAGCTCCGTGCAGTGTTTTGGGCCCTCAGGTCCTTCCTTCCGTCCCTCAAGGGCAAGGTGGTGAGGATCTTCACCGACAACACCACCACCATGTTTTACATCAGGAAACAGGGCGGAACCAGGTCCCCAGCGCTGTCCAAGGAGGCGCAGGACCTGTGGCATTGGGCCGTCGCCCAAGGGATTTTTCTGGTGCCGTTTCATCTGGCAGGGATAAAAAACACCATCGCCGACTCACTCAGCAGGGAGCTGCGCTCGTGCCACGAGTGGGAACTACGGCAGGATCTGGTGGATCGCCTCTTCCGACGGTGGGGCACACCCCAGATCGACCTGTTCGCGACGGCGACGAACACCAAGTGCCGGAGGTTCGCCAGCAGGTTTCCCCAGACGAGGAGCATGGGCGATGCTTTCTCGTTCCCCTGGGAGGGCCTGTTCCTCTACGCGTTCCCTCCCTTGCCTCTGCTAATCCGGCTCGTCAACCAGCTCAAGAGGTCACGGTGCAGGATGATCCTCGTCGCACCTGCGTGGCCGAGGCAGATATGGTTCCCGGACCTTCTGGACTTGTCAGCGTCCCCGCCGATCAAGCTGCCGGCGGACGCGGATCTACTCTCCAGGGAAGGAGGCGCCATCCTCCACCACGACCCGAAGTCGCTGAACTTGCAGGCCTGGCTCCTGCAGCGCTAGAGTTTGGAGGATACGACATACCGGCCGATTGCAGAGAGGTTCTTGCAAAGGCCAGGGCGTCCTTGACTCTTAAATGCTACGGACACAAATGGAAGAGGTTCTCTGTCTGGTGCCACGCACAGAAGATTAACCCTCTACGGATTACGGCTCCCCAAGTACTGCCGTACCTGCTGACGCTGGCCAAAGCTGGTTTGGCACACGCGTCCATCAAGATTCATCTTGCTGCGATCTCCCGATACACCAGAACCACGGGGCGGACGTCCTTGTGGTCTCATCGTCTGGTGAAAGAGTTCATGAAGGGACTGTTCAGATCGTTCCCGCCGGTGAAGGCTCCGGCCCCGGCGTGGGAGCTCAACGTGGTGCTGACCAAGCTCATGGGACCTCCGTTCGAGCCTCTGCACTCGGCCCCGTTGAAGTTTCTATCGTGGAAAACAGCTTTTCTTGTGGCCATCACCTCCGCACGACGAGTGGGAGAGATCCAGGCCCTTTCCTGCAAGGCCCCGTACTTGACTTTCCACGACACGAGGGTAGTGCTCAGGACGCACCCCTCCTTCATGCCCAAGGTACCGTCGGACTTCCATCTCAACGAACCCTTGGTGTTACCTGTGTTCTTCCCGTCGCCTTCGTCGCCGGCTGAGAGGACTTTGCACTCGCTGGACGTAGCTAGAGCGCTGAAGTTCTACGTGGACCGCACGAAGGGGTTTCGGAAGACGTCACAACTCTTTGTGAACTTTGGACCTGTCAATCAGGGGAAGGCTCTCTCGAAGGCTTCCATTTCCAGATGGCTCTCCGGCTGTATCATGTACTGTCACCGGTTGGCAAACCGACCGCTGCCTGGCCGTCCGAGAGCCCATTCCACCAGAGCGATCGCAGCTACCACGGCGTTCCTATCTGGTGTGCCCCTGCTGGACATATGCAGGGCTGCTACGTGGAGGTCGACGCACACCTTCACGAAATTCTACTGCGTCGACCGGGATTCCAGGGAGGAGTCCAGGGTCGGCCAAGCAGTGCTGCGCAACCTGTTCGCCTGAGGTGAGCCTGGTGAGGAGGTAAGATGCTTAATGTTGAGTTGATGTGATGCTTAATGTTGAGCCTTTGCCACCTCCCGTGGTTGTGCATGTGTGTACTGCTATGTATTCTTTATTCATGAGCATGTGAATCCATGCCAGACCCCATGCTGGAGAAGGAACAAGTTACTTACCTGTAACTGTTGTTCTCCAGCATGGGTCTGGCATGGATTCACATGCGAACCCTCCCGCCTACCCCTCTGCGGCTCTTCACTTGGTCATACTGCCACTTCACGTGCTTCCAAATCTGAAGATGGCTGCCAGAGGCGGTGCTTAGGTAGAGGGCAGTCATTGGCTGTGGTCAGTATGACGCAGAGACCAGTGATTGGTTATTACTACGAAAGACAGATCAGAAACGAAACTGATACTGGTTTTTTCTTTACCGAGGATTCCCAGCCTGACGACGGGGAATATTCATGAGCATGTGAATCCATGCCAGACCCATGCTGGAGAACAACAGTTACAGGTAAGTAACTTGTTCCTTTCTTCCCGTCGCCTTCGTCGCCGGCTGATAGGACTCTGCACTCACTGGATGTAGCTAGAGCGCTGAAGTTCTACGTGGACCGCACGAAGAGTTTTCGGAAGACATCACAGCTGTTTGTGAACTTTGGACCTGTGAATCAAGGGAAGGCTCTCTCGAAGACTTCCATTTCCAGATGGCTCTCCGGCTGCATCATGCACTGTCACCGGTTGGCAAACCGACCTTTGCCAGGCCGTCCGAGAGCCCATTCGACCAGAGCGATCGCTGCTACTATGGCGTTCCTGTCTGGTGTGCCCCTGCTCGACATCTGCAGGGCTGCGACGTGGAGGTCGACGCACACCTTCACAAGATTCTACTGCGTCGACCAGGATTCCAGGGAGGAGTCCAGAGTCGGCCAGGCAGTGCTGCGCAACCTGTTCGCCTAAGGTGAGCCTGATGAGGAGGTAAGAGTTGCTTAATGTTGAGTTGTTCCCTTTTGCCACCTCCCGTGGTTGTGCATGTGTATACTGCTATGTATTCTTATATTCATGAGCATGTCAATCCATGCCAGACCCCATGCTGGAGAAGGAACAAGTTACCTGTAACTGTTGTTCTCCAGCATGGGTCTGGCATGAATTCACATGCGAACCCTCCAGCCTACCCCTCTGCGGCTCTTCACTTGGTCATAATGCCACTTCACGTGCTACCAAATCTGTGGATGGCTGCCGGGGGCGGGGCTTAGGGAGAGAGCAGTCATTGGCTGGGGGCAGTATGACCCAGAGACCAGTGATTGGTTACTACTGAGAAAGACAGATCAGAAACGAAACTGATACTGATTTTTTTCTATACCGAGGATTCCCGGCCTGACGACGGGGAATATTCATGAGCATGTGAATCCATGCCAGACCCATGCTGGAGAACAACAGTTACAGGTAAGTAACTTGTTCCTACCCTCCCATCTCGAACCCTCCACCGATTTGGGATCTTAATATCGTGCTCTCCAAACACATGGGCCTGCCCTTTGAGCCTATGTACAAGGCCAGCCTAAAACATTTGAAAACTACATTCCTAGGAGCCATCGCATCTATAAGACGAGTCAGTGAGGTACAAGCTTTGTCCATACAAGACCCTTTCTTCATAATCCAAAAAAGAAAGAAGTTGTCCTCCGAACACACCCTAAGTTTTCACCTAAGTTGACTTAATAGAACTTCCTACCTTCTTTCAAAATCCATCTAACTCGGCTGAAAGAAGCCTCCATACACTTGATATAAAGAGGGCGGTCTTGTACTATATAAACAAAACTAAACCCCTAAGGAAAACAAACTCTTAGTTTCCATTGCATTTGGAAGAGAAGGCGATCATATATCGAAAAACACCACCTCCAGATGGATAGTGAAATGCATACAGCTCTGCTATTCCATATCCAAAAGAGTTTTTTTACTTTTTTCTCCCAGGGCTCACTCTGTCAGAATGTTTTTTTTTTCTTCAAAAAATGCTGATAAAATGATGTACAAAGAAGCCTGTGGTTTTTTTCCTTGTAAGAGCTAGGAACACATGGTTTGCTGTGCTGAATTCCCCATTTTCCTGACTTTCAGGAACAGATTGAGTGGAAACGGAAAAAAACGTATTTTGATATGTTAACCGTTTGGTGAGAGGGGATTTTGGCCTTTGAATGGGAGGACTAAAAGGCATACATTTCTGAAAAGTAGACAAAATTCCAAGTTTAGGAAGGGGTGATTTGCGCAGGTCAGGCAACAACTATGAAGGGAAAAATTCCATAGTTTGGGGAAAAATCAGGAAAATTGCAGGACATTTTTTTTTTTTTTTGTGGTTGACCTGGTTGGCCCATTACAGCAATGGCTTCTGTGAATTTTGAGAAAAACCATGCTCTGCTACATTCTCCTGACCCTTCCTGTTAGAAAATAAAACATTTTTTGTAATGTTTCACAAAACGAGCAATACCACAAGCCAAAAACAGAGCCATGGTACACAGGAGTTTTATGCTTACGGCCTAAACAGACGTATTTAGCATGTGCAAATAAGGAAAACAAATGTGGTCAGGAAGGGCAAGCGTACCTTTTTTGAAAGAGCACAGGTAGACCTTTTGAAGGGTAGGTGACTTTTGCAGGTTACAAAAGTGTATAGTGCCTAAAGCAGTGACAAAATGTAGGTCACATTTGGGAAATTAAAGGGTTGTGTGACAAAGGGCAGCAGCAAATGTGCCGAAACTTTATGAAAACCACACCAACACAAGAAATGTTGTACCTTCTCGCGTTACCACAGGTGTCCTGACTAAAACGGTACCTCACATGTGTGGGTGCACCTACCTGGGCGCAAAGGGAAAAGCCTAAAACGCGGGTAACCCCAAGCCTTTTGGCACAGCAGATTTGCAGGAAATCTTGCTCATGCGGACAACCTACAGATTTGGGCCTGGGGTATCGAAGCCACCAAGGAAAAGGGGGAATCCTATGCATTTCCGAAAAGAGGACACCCGTGGGAATCCATAGAGGTCTGACTGGCACGAATCGGGCCAGAATGTATTACCCAGAACCCCTGGCAAAGTGAAACCTTTTTTTTTTTCTCAACTTAATCTCGAACTTTGTCGGGGATTGTGGGTAATACATTCTGGGGCAATTAGTGCAAGTCAGACCTCTGTGGATTTCAACGGGTATCTTCTTTTTGGAATTGCAACTGTGCCTCTGCCAATATCTTTCACATCATTTTCCAGCAATTGCATATCAACTGTGTCTGCATTCAAACGTCATGTGTCTGCAATCGTATCTGCACACTGATAGCAAGTGCACATTGGGTCACTTGGCCACCTGGCCTACAGGCTCTGTCTTTCACACCAAATTCGAGTATGCGCATATCAAGTATGTTGAAACATTCATATGTGCAACCTTACCCACACTAAACACAGACCCTCTAAGATGCTAATCATTTCTGCAGTGCTGGGAAAGTGCATTTACAGAAATGACATCTGCATGTTCTACGTAGCTTAACCTCAGTCGCACACCAATCGTATCCAAGTAATTCCTACAGAAGATATTTCAGTTACACCACACATTAGTTAAGGTAAAACAATAAAGAAGGCATGGTGGTGCGAGGTATGCAAGACACCGCTGCTATTCAGATGTTATCCAAGTACCACTTGCATGACACTTAGACCTCAAGGGAGGGAGCCCAAATGGCGTGTCTTTTTTTTCAAAAGACACCCCTTGAGGGGAGGGAACCTGAATGGTGTTCCCGTCTTCTCCAACGCACCCCTCGAGTAGAGCGAGCGGGACTGGCGTTTCTTAGCATGGCAAGCCTTAGGTGGAAGGGGCTGCCAATGCATTCCTTTCCAATGTTCGCCTGAAGCGGAGGGAGCTTCACTAACGTTTCTTTCTAAGGCAGGCCAGAAGTGGAGCGAGCTGCACTAGCATGCCTTGCCAAGACACCCCAAAGGGGAGTGAACCAGAGTGGTGTTCCCTTCTTCCCATGGTACGCCTCAAGTGGAGGGAGCTGGAGTGGCATTCCTTTCCAAGATGCGCCTGAAGTGGCAGAAACCTGAATGTTGTTTCTTTGCAAGTCACACCTCATGCAGAGGGAGCTAAAGTGACATTTCCTTCTGAGGCGGGCCTGTTGTGAAGGGTACCGGAGTGGTGTCCCTTTCCAAGGCAGGCCTCAAGTGGAGGGAGTAGGAGTAGCATTGCTTTCCGAAGCACGCCAAAGGGCAGTTAACTACAATGCAGTTCCTTTCTTGTACATGGCACCTCGAGTGGAGGGATCTGTAATGAATTTTCTTTTGCAGGCACCTCCAGTGCAGGGAGCAGGAGTGCCATTCCTTTGTAAGACATGCACAAATTCAGAGCCTAAGGGTCCCTTTCAAGGAACGATGGGCATTTTCGCAAATTTCCCAATACTTTTCCTTTGTATGATACAAAAGGAAACAAGGCTGTAGGGGGAGTGCTTGCTTGGAAGGACTTTGGGGACAGTGCACCGAGTATCCTTCCTTGTTTTCTACACACCTTACATTTTCTGTAAGGTTGTGTCTTCATGGCTGTGGCAGGAACATAATCGGCAAAGTGTCGATCCCTTTTGTCGCAGAATTTTACTGCCAACCGTTCATCCTGCTGCAATGCCGTACATGCTCCCTTGTCCAACTTCTTACACACAAGTTGTCTGGGGAAGCCTTTGCGGTTACTGCGGATTGTACCGCATGCCAGTGTGCCCACATTGTACAATTCCTTGCACAGTGGAATTCCTGTGTGGAAATTGTCCACATACAAATGGTGAACCTTGTGGAGCAATGGTGTGAGTAGACACCAAACTATATTCTCACTTAGGGGCTGGGCAGCCTGGAGGGTTGAGGGTAGAGTCTTTCCCAGTGTAGACTCTTGTGCTGTGGGCATACCCAGTGGTACTTGCACACAACATGTACAACTTGAGCCGTATCATGCTCTTTCTAGGAATGAATTGCAAAGGTCGGCTAGTGTTCAAGCAACACCAATGATTCATCAATGGATATGTTCTGGGTAGGAACATACACCTCCGTAAATCGCTGAGTGAAGTGCTTCAGAAATGGCTGAAGTTTGAATCAAAATTTGGGTCAGTTCTGGGTAATGCTGCCGAGTTGTCATTGAAATGCAACACACGTTGCAGTGCTTGAAAGTGATTTCTACTCATTATTGCTGGAAAAAAGGGGCTGAAAATACAGTAGACCAGTACATTGAGATAGATGGCTTTAGCGATATTCCCATGAGCAAAATGAGACCCCAACATTTTCTCATCTCAAAATTGGTTGTTGGAACCCATGAATGGGCTCTGGAATGGGGTTTGAACCCATCATCAACAAAAAGTTTAAAGTCAATAGGCTGAAACCCACCTGTATTCACTGTGCACCCCGATATACCAGTGAAAGGGGGCACAACAGGCTGACCCATTGCTGGAGGCACCCACTGACACTCAGCAGCCAAGTCAGGAACTGTCACATTTCCTTGCACATCCTGCAGGTCCCCTCACCCTTAAAGGTCCCCTGTGTGTGGGAACAGTGGGAAAACATGCATGTCCTCTTTCATCCTCTTAGCATCCATTGAAAAGTCACTTCCCCATTCACTTTCTTGCTCACCCTCAGAAGCAGTAGCTGTTTCAGATTGCACATCCGGCTCTGTGCCTTGCTCCGAGCTGGAATCCATCAACACAGCGAAAGCCTCTGCACCAGACATTATTCGACAAGAAGCCATCACTACTGTCGCTATGGAACCCTTCACTGCTCAAAGAACAGATAAAGACTGAAACAATACGTATGTCTGCTTCCCAAAGTATGGAACCTAGTAGAGTAAGTGGTATTCAATGCCATAGACCTACACCACACAAGTACGCCAAAATGTCAAGAGACTGCTCACAAACTGTAGCAGCCCTCTGCAATATGATGTACACTCAGCACACTACAAAAAACGGAGTACTATTTTGCAAACACTCAAGTGAAATGCTAAGGACCAGCTCACTGCTTTCTTACAAGTGGGTAGACAGCTACAACACACCTGCACCTACAACAAAGACAACAGAAAATCTAAGTAAGCTGTCCTCTTCCGCTATAACTTACACAAATACAAGTGTGACGACGAGGCTTGAACCCACAGTACCAATTCAGAGACAGCCAACATGCATTGCACCCTACCCTCCTGCATAGGGTGCTGGTGGATGGGAAATGGAGCAGAGAAGCAACCATGTAATGTACTAGTGATTGGGTGAGTTGAAAAGGCACAGGTGATCAAGACAGTCAGTGAAGAAAAGGAAAGTATATGGCAGGCCCTTCCAGACAATTGCTGGCACACTTTCAATAAAACCCCCCTGCTCATTCACATAGGGTTCTGTGTTGCAAGGGGGATGGTCAGAAGGATGAAACTACTGCAAGGGCCAGCAAGTGGAATTAGGCTGCTGACAGTGGTGATGGTTTGCAAACAAATGAGCAGCACTGACATAGTGAATACATTGACAGTCTCACTGTCAACATTTTTACTCATAATTTTATTACCGTGACACACAATGCAGTAAGTCCATCAGTTACTGGGCTGCCCCAGCAACATAGCGTTTGGGCAAACGTCATAATGTCAGCAATGAACATGTCGTGCCTCTTTTTGAAAGGTGCACCCTGTCTCGGTGAAACATCAGTTCACCTTTGATGAACCAATGGTGAATTGTCCGAATCCTATCATTGCCCTTTGTCATTCTTGCCAACTCCCCATTTAAGTTTCCTCATAGAGGCATTGATGGCCCTTTCCTTCCCTGGATTTCTCCAATCCCTCCTGGGAATCATCTGGGACCAGGCCATCACAGTGTTGGGAAAGCTGTGCATTTCTCTTTTAAACTTTTTCTTTCTTTCTTTTTTTTTCTCCATGGTTAAAGGACAGAACTTTTTCTTCAAAACGAAACTTGAGTTGACAAGCGTGGGGAAAGATTTAATTTTATTATTTTAAAGAGGTTGTTTTATTGAAAGTTGTGTAATGATGAATTGTGGTGAAGTGTTCTATAGTGATTCTTCATTTGAATATTTCTTTTTTGTAAAAGGTTAAGTTTTAACCAAAGTGAAACTGAAGGCGCACTGCCCCCCGACACCAAACCAGTGCACTGAGAAAGCATCTCTTCGAGACCCAGATGTGGTTGGCCCTCTGAAATGTCCTACAGCCCTCTGGATGAAAGAGGGGGCGATAATGCACACAACCTTCATCCTCACTAAGAAATGGAAACGGGGAAAACCCCCATGATTATGGCCCGCCATACAGTTTATCAATTAGCACAACTATTGCTTAAACACATGTCTTGCAACAATCCCAGACACACTTTCCCCATCTCTCAGGCATTTCACATGTGAGCGAACAGTAGATCACTAAATTGCCACATACTTTTTTGGGAAAGAGGTGAAGGACACACTGTCGCCACTATACCAATGGCACAGTTGTGCTGGCCCAATTGTAATCAGTTAAGGTTTCTGTGGCCCAAGCATTGTACTGCACAGTGGTAAGGTGACTTGCACATACTGCACTGTGATACTTTGGCACAGTGACTATTTTGACAGAGGAAATTACCTCCACAGCAAGTGTGCATTGTATGCCCTCTGAATATAGGAACCCTGACAGAATGTGGGCCAATCATCACAAATGGATACATTTTTGGACCGTTTCATTGTCAGAGCTTCGGCCAAAGCTCCAGGACCACTGGTGAACTTGGGGGCAGTCGACCAACAAGGCAGAGAGGCAGCCAAGGTCACACTCCTCAACCCCAACCATCCTAGATCTCTGGCTGGCCAGCGCTACAGCTTTCCCCTCTGGAAGGCATGCATTGCAGTTTTGCCCCCTGCGAAAGGAAGGGGACACTGGCAGGGCTCACTGGGACTGCTGTTAGACTTGGATGACACAAATGGTGACTGTTCCAATAAAAGGAAAGCGCTCCATACCAAGTGCGCATTGCATGCTCAGAAGAATTGACCATTTACATTATTAGCGCAAACATATTCCCACCCCCCCCTTTACAAAGCAGCGAGCTTCCTCTATTTAGGGCACACACATCATTGCTGACATGACCTCCCCACTACCCATTCCCACCCCTAACCCTGACACTACAGCCACAGTCCCTCCCCCACATTACAGTGCATACTAACAAAAGGACATTTTTTACTACTTGCATAAGTCAGCAGAAGCTTTCGAATAGCCACAACTGCAAAGGAAACAAAAAGAATTACAATCTGTACTCAGCCCACCAATACTACATGCAAACTTTGAGGCTGCTATCTGCAAACTTACTGATTATTTCCAGCAGATACATGGCACATCCCAGTCATCTGCCACCAGGGAAGGCTGAACTGCACGCTGATAGGAAATGGGAATAAGAACAATGGGCGTATGAAAACCCCCACCACAAAGTAAACCTTGTACAGATGGCTTAGTGGTAAACTGCCCTCCGAGGGGATCAGCACTGTTCAGCTGGTCTGGGGGGCAAATCGTGGCCTACACCTGCAAGTGTGTCCCTTCCCCCCGCAATACCTCCCTCAAGCACCCCTTCCCGCTCACACCACCAACACTCCTGCCCCAGTTCCCACCCACCCCACTAGCAATCAGCCCCCAATGTAATATTGAATGTTGAAATAACCCAAATTCCATACTTACATATCAAAGGACATGCGTGAACTGCACAAGACCTGTAAAGGGGAAAAAGACATATATTATCTGTCAGCCCAGCCAAAAACCAATCCACACTGCCATGCTTCCATCATCATCAACGTCCGCTACTGAGCACCGGGGATTATCCACAGAATTCATTCTCTCAAAACACCCAATGCCCACTTACTATGGTGCTCACTTCCCCTGTCCGAATTACTGTGCACAAGAAATAAGCACCACACCAATGTGCTGTGCCATAGCAAGGCGCAAATCCAGCGATCCACACCCAGCATTGCACTTGCTTTCCTTGCAAGGCAGCCAGCCCCCTTGCATGCATCATAATCCCTGGTGTCTAGTGCGCCCCCAAACGACTAACGGACAACAAGAATGTTATTTTTGTTTGTGCCTTTGCCATGGGGCATATGGGCACATTTGGGCACCCCAGGGTGCCCAAAACCTACTGCCACATCCATTGGGGGGCCTGTCCCACTTTTTGTAGTGGTCCACTCCCTCTCCCCCCAAAATGGAGGGGGAGCATCTCATGCAGCCCTCCATGGGGCTCCTAGGACAGGCTGGACAAGGTGCCCCCCTCCATTGAAAATGGTAAAATGCATTTTTGGGGCAGCTGAGGGGCGCCCTAAACCACCAGGGAATTATGTAATGTAAAGGGGGGGGGTGCCCCTCCCCCGTCCCCAAATGGAGGAGGGGCATCTCATGCAGCCAGCCCTTCCTAGGAGCAGATATCTGCCCCCAGGGAGGGCTACATGAAATGGCCCCCACTCCATTTTGGGTGGGGGGAGAGGGCCACCCCCATTTCATCTTATTTTTTTATTTTAGAGTTTGGGCACTTCCCTTGGGGCAGATGGGTACCCATCTGGCCCCAGGGGGGGAACCAAACCTACAGCCCCACCCTTAGGGCCGGGGGGCCCTCCCCGCACATGTCTGGTGCCCCCCACCCAAAATGGATAGGGGGATGTCATGTACTCCATGGCGGCAGATTTTCCCCCTCCTAGGGGCAGAAATCTGCCCCAGGGAGGGCTACATTATGTGCCCCCCATCGACTTGGGCTGGGGGGGCAGATGGTCACCCCCCCCTTTCTTTTACCAAAATTGCCTGGTGGGCCAATGGACCCCCCCCCCCTCCCCCGATTGTATCCTACCTTTTTTTTTTGTTTTTGTTTTCTTTATAGGGCTTTGGGCCCTTCCTTATGGGTACATATCTGCCCCTAGGGGGGCCCAAACCTACAGCCCCATGCTTTGGGGGATCGGGGGGGATCCTGGTGGTCTAGTGGCATTGCTGGCCGTGGATCGAGCGCTCAGTGCCCGATCCATGACCAGCAATACTTTCACAAAAGGTGTCCAACGACCTCCCTCGATCTCCGGCTTTCAATTAAGCAAGAGATCGAGGGAGAGGGAGAAGGGCTCTTACCTTCTCTCTTCACCACGCAGCTGAAATTGGCTGCTGCAGTCAATTTACTTTGTTTCATGTTGGCGTGATCTCACAAAACAGAGTGCCTAAAAGGACGAGCTATCTCGTCCTTGGCACTTAATTGATTAAACAATCCTCACTGTATAAAAACAAAACAAACGCATAATAGAAATTGATACAAAGATAGATTAAGCGATACATTAACCCCCCCCACATTAGCCAAGACCAGTAAAGGGCAGTAGAAAAGTCATATTCAGTTGAACATTTTGTTTGAGACATCTTGGTCTACTCTCCAGAAAGTATGGACAAGCTAGAACCCAGTGTTTCAGGGTTTCCAGGTCAACTGTACTATCGCAGAGCCTACAATAGACCTTACCAAATTGAGCGTTTTCTTTCCAATGAAGAATAAAGATTGCCCAAGCGACTGGCGCAGGAAGTCTTGATTCTATTAAAGACACATAGGCGAGCATTATGCTTCAACTTCTTTATTTACTGCTAACCACAGCTTTTTAAATCTTTTATATTTCTTTTCTTTTTTCATTTTTTCAAACTTGTGAAAATGCAAAGAAAAACATTGCATTCTCCAAGCCTGGGCGTACTACATCCCCCATGAGGCTCTTCTGCTTGGTAGTCCTTAGCCTCCATCTCACTGTCCAATCTGGGTCCCCATCCACTATAAGCTTCCACTACACAGGGTCCCTTGCTCTTCTTTTTTGGCCTCCTTCATAACTGTGAACCAAAGTCTTAAACCTTAACTCAAACTCTCGAACTTTCAAAATGGGGTCCTGTCTTTCTTCCCGACCTCCGCTGACTCGCGTTCAATCTGTTGTCTGCCTGAATTCAGAGACCTTTTTCCAACAGTCTCCGATTCTTTACTCTCGATTATTCTTTTGGTCTTCTCCTATGCAAAGAAAGATTTACAAGTTGGGGATGGGGAATACACATCTCAATTTATCTTAAACATTCAATCTCATTAGTACATGTCACATATAATTGTACAATGGTCATGCCAGGTGTATTCTCGCTGGGCGGAAAAATGCTTGCCTCTGTGTCTTTAATAGAATCAAGACTTCCTGCGCTACTTGCTTGGGCAATCTTTATTCTATGACAAGACCGGAGGCGAGCATTATGCTTGTTCAAAGCTTTCCGCTACTATATCAGAGACTGGTTTAAAATAAAAGGTCCTAAACACTGAGTCGGTCGACCAGTCCGCTGCCTTCATGATCTCCTGCAGCGGATCTCCGGCTGCAAAAGCTTGTGAGGCCATTGCACCTCTGGTGGAATGTGCTCCAAATTTCGTAATATCTATGCCTAACTTAATCACTTCTTTCACCCACCTAGCTGTGGTGGCTGTCGCAATCGCTTTATATGGCTCCTGCGTGCAATAAGCAATTGAGTAACTCCTGCAGGTCTTATCGCTGCTGTTGCTGCTTCATAGCATTTTATGCATTGCGCTACACATCATTTATCATTGTTCGGGAAGTATGGGCATGATATTACTTTAGAATTGGTCTTCGTTGCGCTATATTAAACACTATTCCTTCCAGGTTGAATATTTTTCTACCCATCTCCAATGTCTTCACTTCTGAGACTCTTCTGCAGGACACTAAGCAGAGCAGGGTTGCAAACTTTCTTGAAAGCTGATTATCTGACAGAGAAATGCTTCTCTGCCATTGCTCGAATGGCCTTAAAATTTTATGAACATCCCACAGTGACAAATATCTCGGCATTGGTAGTTTGCTAACCTTCCCTCCCTTCAACAGTGTTGTCACTGCCGGGTGATTTGCCCCCTCCCCCCGCCCACTGGAACGCCATTTACTAGCTCATGTCCAGCGGATATTGCTGATCTATAGACTCCCACTGTCCTGAAGACTCTTCCGGCTGAGGGAAGACTGGCTAAAAAGTTCACAACCTGCACTACAGGTGCAGAAATGGGAGAAATACTCCTCCCCCTGCACCATAATTCCCAGGCTTGCCACGCGGAATTTATAGCACCGGATCGTGGATGGGGCCCATGACCTATTGATAAATCCTGCAGCGTCCTCTGAAAGCCCTGGCAGGCGCCATCTATCCCTGAAATGTTGCTTGCCAACGTTAATGTTCGGTCCTGTATCAGCGGTTGTGGGGCTCCTGCTGGGTTGGATAGGAGATCTGGCCTGCACGCTATCTTCTGAAGAAAATCCGTAGAAAGTGCCATCAGAACTGGAAACCAAGCTTGCGATCTCCATTCTGGCGTCACTATCACTATCTCTGCTTTGTCTCTGCGGACCTTTTGCTAGCATCTCAAAGGGAGTAAAGGCATAATCCGTCTGATTCTCTCTCCCCCTCACCCTCATAGTGTAGGAATACATCCGTTCCCTGAGCTTCCGGGTCTAACCTCCAACTGTAGTACTTTGTCAGTTGGGTGTTCAATCGTGAGGCAAACAGGTCTATGGTTAGAGGGCCCCATCTTCGCTCTAGTTTCTCGAAGATTGCTTTGTGAAGCTTCCAGTCGCTGTAATCTAGTAGGTACCTGGAGTTCCAGTCTGCCACTGTATTCAGGGCTTCTGGGAGATACTCTGCTTTGACTGAAATGCCTTTCTCCAAGCAACTGTGCCAAACGTCCTTGGCTAGCTCTGCCAGCATTTTGGATTTGATGCCTCCTAGTTTGTTTATATATGTCACTGTTATATTGTCCATCCTCAAGAGGATGCAACAGTGTGCTTTGCCTTTGGTAAAGGCTTTCACTGTGAATGACCCTGCGAGGAGCTCTAAGCAGTTGATGTGCAAGTCTAGTTCTTCCTGAGACCACTTTCCCCCTGTCCATCTGGCCGTTTCGGGCTCCCCAGCCCGACCTGCTGGCGTCTGACTCGATAACAATCTATGCAACGTCTTTGAAGATGGCTCGGCTGTTCCACGCTTCCATGTTGCGGAGCCACCAGGTTAGTTTTGTCCTGCTTTCTTCGTCTAGCCTTTCCTTAAGCACCTGGTCTTCGGTCTCTGAAGAGCTCGATGTTGTAATGGCCCGGTAAAAATCATGTGAATGGACACTGCTAGGAGTCCCACTATCCTGGCTAGGTTCCGTAGAGAGATCAATGGTTTCATGAGCGCTGACCTCAGATCTTTCTTGATCGATCTTATCTTTGACGCTGGTAGTTCTAAGGTAGCTTTTCTCGTATCTATAGTAAGAACGCTAGTCACTTGATTGGTGTCAGTTCTGATTTGTCCCTGTTTACTAAGAAACCTAGACTGGCAATCGGATCTATTGCCCACTGGACTTGCCTTTGCAATCGACTTCTGTTGTCTGCCATGAAGAGAATATCGTCTAAGTAGACGATCATCCGGACACCCTGCTGTCGCAGCGCTGCTGCTACTGGTCTCATGAGCTTGGTGAACGCCCACGGTGCTGACGCTAACCCAAATGGTAGGCTTTTGAATTGCCATATTTCGTCCCTCCAAAGGAATCTTAGGAATGGACGGCAGTGAACTGCCATCAGTACTGTCAGGTACGCATCCTTCAAATCTAGGTGGGCCAGCCAATCTCCCTTTCTGAGCAGATCTCCTAGCAGATGGATTCCCTCCATCTTGAAATGCCTGTACACTAGCCAGCTGTTCATTTCTTTCAAGTTTATTACTGGACGAACCTTGTCCTTGCGATGGACAAGGAACATGTTGCTCAAAGGATGGTTCGCTCAACACTGCTCTCTGTATCGCGTTCTTCTGTGCTAGAGACTGAACCTCTGCGTCTAGTAATGCGTCCTCTGCCTGTGCCATCCGAATGCGCGGAGGACGCTCTTGCTTTGGAGGCTCTAGGAACTCCAATACAAAACCCTGCACTGTCTGCAGGACCCGTGCGTCGGAAGACAAACTGTGCCAGCTGCTCAAAGAATACATTGTCCTGCCTCCCACTGGAGGATAGCTCACCTGAATCATTGCCTTGGTGTCAGTAGTATACCCGGCCCCGCCTTCCTCGGGAGCCTCTTCCTCTGTTGGTGAAGAACGTGTCTTGTTGGCTAGATTCCCAATACTGGGCTCTGGGACCTTGCGGTTTTCTGCTGTTGAACCGGCCGGCCGATCGGCCCCTGTATCGACCGGCCCCGGGAAAACACTTTCCCGGTGGACGCCTGGGCTTTTTCCAAGGCAGTAAATGTCCCCACAAATGTATTCATCTCCTTAACAAATGCATCTCCGAAAAGGAGGCCTTGGGCGCCTTCATCCCCTTCATAAGATGCTAGGTCTCCTAGCTTGCTTTCAATTTTTAGGAGCATGGATTGGCGCTGTTCGGAGGATATCACACAGTTGGCGTTACCCAACATGCACACTGCTCTTTGGGAACATCCCGCTAGGATAACCAGGTCTACTGGCTCCCCGGTGTCCTTGGCTCTTTCCGCTAGATCCATCACTTTCGCTATGGGCCCCGTCCGGTCCAAGAGTTGGTTCTGGCATGTCTTCCATGCTCTGTCCATTCCTTTTCTGGCATCTTTCCCTACCTTCGTTACGAAAGTCAGTATCTTGGAGTCGAGTTCGGCTGTATCGACCACCTTCCCTGCCAACTCCGGTCTTGGACATTCTGCCTTGAGCCTGAACCTGGTATCTTTTTCCAGGGGTTTCCTCATCTTTTGAGCCATATACAAGGCCACTCTGGCAGAGGGGACCCAGTCAGTGGACCTTGGATGTCTAATGGTGTCCGGCTCAAACATGTCCAACATGTCTTCATCGTCTTTGGGGTTCTCCACACTGCTGGCTCTACTCACCTAGGTTTTTCCTCTGCAAGGCCGTGCTCACTTTATTTAAGCTTTGCGCATCATCCTCGTGTTCCTCTCCCTGATCTGACTGGTCAGAGGATGATGCAGCTTCTCCTGTATTTTTCGCCCCTGGGGCAGGGGGTACAAGGCTGGGCCTGGCTTTTTTTGTCAAAAAAGCACTCTTAAGCATGTTGAACGGGTCAGCCGCCTCCTGGGGCTTATTCATCTTCCCCATGTCTGCGCCCGGGGGAGTAGAAGAGTGTTTCCTCTTCCGGGCCACCTTTCTTCCCTCTTCATTATGCTTCAGAGGCTCGTGTGTGGAGGTCCCCTCTCCTGGGTCATCGAGCGCGCCAGCTTTATTGCCCAATAATTCTTCCAGGATTAATAACCTGTCTTGAAGAGGCTTGACTCCCTGCTCAACAGCTCGCACTAGAGTCTCCCAGAACCTTCTTGAAGCTATAGGAGAGGTCTATCGCTTCTCCTAAATACTCTTCCTCTGGGTCTTGCTCATTTTCACTCCAAGCCTCTTTAACCATGTTGTAGGACATAGTAATCTCTGCAGGTAACTGCCTCACTGAGGTTTAGACTCCTGCTTGAAGTGTTTCGATTAGAATTGACACTTCCTTGTCTTTTAAAAAAAAAAAAAATGTTTATATTGCTTTGACTCTGTTATCTTGAGCAAAATGCTAAGAAATTAGCGCTATATGTGCACTGTAGGGAGCGAGAGGCTCATTGCTGCTGCTTTGACCGTTAATCTGCGCGATAAATGTTAGCGCGTGGTCTCCTTGTATCTATGGAGAGTTGCACTTGTTTTTCCCCTCGCAGCAGGGAAATCCCTCTACGCGCTGAGGGAATTCTGCCTGAAATAGTGGTGGCTGACCGGCCGGACCCCCCCCTCGGCGAGTTTGATCACTCGCGGGCAGGCCTGTCAGCCGTTCTGACAACAATTGTGCACCGGGTACGCAGCGCTGCGAAACTGCGTGTTATGACACGCGTGTGCATTAAGAACATTCTACTCACTGAAGATACCGAACGCTGCGCTTAATAACAATTTCCTCGCAGAAATGTTGTACGTTGCACTTAATATCTACTGACAAATCATATCTACGTAACACATCACTGTCACCATAGAATATACAGTGTTGGATTAATAGGGTACTCATTGTGTGGATGCAGCAAAAAAGAAGAGGAATGGACCCTGTGTAGTGGAAGCTTATAGTGGATAGGGGATCCGGATTGGACAGTGAGATGGAGGCTAAGGGCTACCAAGCAGCAGAGCCTCAAGGGGGCTGCAGTACGCCCAGGCTTGGAGTATGTGATGTTTTTCTTTGTATTTTCACAAGTTTGAAAAAGAAAGAAAAGAAATATAAGATTTAAAAATCTGTGGTTAGCAGTATATAAAGAAGTTGAAGCATAATGTTCGCCTCTGGTCTTGTCATAGAATGCGTTCTTTCGAACAAATTGGTTGAGGCGAAAACCTGGGTAAACATCACACTTTGTTGCAAGGCAGCTGCTGCAAATATCTGGGGATGCATTCTATTTTATGGGTGAATTTGGCATATTCAGTATACATAGAGTAGAAGTTAATTGCATCCACAGTTTCCACCCAATCTAGCTTTATATAATTTAGCCTTTGCATAACCTGTTGGTTGAACTAATTCCTCTTCTGTGCCACCAATATGAATAAGGATGTCCTGCATTCTTTTAACTAACGAATTAACAGAAAAGACTAGATTCTTTAGTAATACAGAGTAAATCCGTGTAAAGGCTATTAGACGATGGGGGAGAATCTTAGAATAGGTAGCCAACATGCGCCAGGTATAGCAGGCCTTGTGCGAGATAATGCAGAATTTGTGCCTAATAATGCAATTTGGTATAGCAGTAGAAAGACCCAGCACCTGTTTCCACAGTTTACCTTGCACAACATTTATATAGTCACCCATGACCAGTAGGCAACAATAAAGTCCATACAAGAGAACAGGTTCTAACTTAGCCAAGTAAACAGAAAATGTGCACACCTTTGTTAGAGTCTCTCCCCAGCCAGACTCCAAGTAGGGTGTTGCACATTTTTCCGTCCCTAGGAAAAGATAACAATATTGGATTTACCCCCATAGGGGGATAGGTTATTGGAGATGCACTATTGGGCATGTATGTTGAGCTTAAGTTGGAGGCCTCTGGGTGTTCTGTCGAAGAGGATAAAATCTGTAAAGGCTAGGCAATCCAATCTGAGACTGCCTAGTCTTGCAGATGCCATGATCCTACCCTTCCACAAATCCTCCATCTCGTACATAAAGATTAAAGCGGACAGGGGCAACAGTACATCTCTGCTTCAAACCTACCCAAGTCGTAATACAAGAAGACAAAGATCACTAACACGTGAGACGTACCCTCAATGTGGTGTTGGTGTGAAGCAATGCCAGAAGCTGAACCAGCTTTTTAGGTACATTCCAAGTTTTTTTTCTACAATTGTGATCTCACCACACAATCATAGGCACTGGATTACTCGCCACACAATCATAGGCACTGGATTAATCCAAGGAGGCCATATAGTCCTCCCTCATATCCTCAGTGTGTACATTGGAAGGAGATGCGCAAGAATAGTGACATTTAATGGAGTGCCCATGTTTTTCATGAACCCAACCTGGAGTTTCGAGAACAGACTCCGTTGCCCAATGTGGTGATCGAGATACTTCAAGAGTAGAAGGTGACATAAATGAGGACAATCGGGCTATAACTGCCCAGGTCAGCAGGGTCAATCTTCCTGAAGATTGGTGTAATAATCGACTGAAGCCAGGAAGAAGGGATTGGATAGTACATAAATACTGCATCAAAGAGCGGCTTTAGAGTGGTTGCCCCCTTGGAAGGAGAGCTTCTGAGAACAAAAGGCGGGATGCCAGGTGCCCTCGATGGTTTGAGCCTTTCAATTGCCCAAAAAATGTCAGATATTTCCCATTGGCACTCCCCAGCACTATTGGTGCCAAATTATATTCAGTACAGGAAACCATATCCCCTGGAAGAGAGTATATAGCCTAATATAATGCAACTCAAAAACTAGCTTCCTTGCCCACTCACAAGCTATCCAACATGCACCGATTATCTCGTTCAGATGACTCGAAGGTCAGAGATTTGACCATATTTTTTTGACTCTGCACAACTTTCTTCCTTGCTATTTGGTGCTCCACAGCATTACGGTGGAGTCTGTTAGGTAGACTTTGTATGCAGTACCCATTGGGACCACTACACACAACTAAGACTACAGGTGTAAGCAAAACCAACCTTTGGTAGAAGTCTGTACTACACAGTTTTTGGTAGGTGAGCTGAGCAGCCAGGCTTATCTCAAGAGGGAATGTGAGCTGTAACAATGTTACACCGATGTCTACAATCATAAGTATTCAAATTTACTTGCGCTCAAGGTTTCTTGGTAAAACAATTAATTTATTTTACAGTCAGTTATAAAACATTCAATAGAAGAAAGCAATATATATCGCACACACATTTACTTCAGTACATTAAATTGTAGGATTCTGAGGCATTTAACTACTTTGAAGTAGGAGCAAAAAGGTATAGGTTAATAAAAAGAAGGTTACAAGTATTCTTAGACAGTGCACATGTTTTGAGTTCAACAGAGGAGTTGATTCAATGCAATAGGTTATGCCAAAGTCAATGGGCTAAAGTCTTGTATAGGATAAAGTGGTTCTGGTAGTTAAACGGAAAAGTCTTTGCCAAAGTTCTTGGAAGTAGTTTGTAAAAAGAATCATGTGTTGGGTCACAAGATGATTAAGCCTGCAAATTGGGAAAGTTTCAAGCACTTTAACCGCGAGAGGTAAGTACTCTGTCTCGTTTCACAGTACCTTAATAATTGAAGAAAAAGATGCAGCTGAAGAGTTCTGTTCCTGGCATTTCCTGCAGATCCTGCTGTTCCTGGGCCTCAGTCGTGGGGACAAGAGGAAGGACATTGGGGGACTCCTGCACTGCACGGGGACTGGTCAAAAAGCTGACAACTGGCAATTCTTTGATTCCGGTAGCTGTAGTCAAGCACGCAAACTGGTGTCCCTCTCCCTGGTTATTCGGTTTCCTGCAGCACTCTGAGGAAAATGCAACCAGCTCTGAGAATGGTATCCAGGTGGCTTAGTGTCGAGTTGATTGGTCCCACCAACTCAAGGGGAGAAGTTGTCCTTGTTGGGGCTTCTCTGTCGAGATTAACTTAGAGATTTGGACCTGCAGCACAGCTTCACCGGGCAAACCAATGGTCCAGGAGTTGCAGCAGCAGTCCTCTTCAAGCTCGTCTTCGGTTCTTTCGTTCCAGTGGTCGACTCTGCCTTCCAAGCCAAGAGACTTGCCTTTTAACCAGTTTCCTCCCATTAATTTCAGCCTAGCTGCCACTCACCCAGCAGGGTGGCTGTCCTTGCCGGACAGTCAATCAGCCAGCCAATCACGCCAGAGTGCATTTGGGTCTCCTATGAAACTAAGCACAGGGAGTTTCGGGCAGCTCCCTCAATACCTGCCCACCCCAGACATTCGGGCGCCAGAGGTGATCTTCAGTCCTGAAGCCCGCCAAAGGCGATGGAACAAAGGGACCAAACCTGGTTTGGCAGGCAGAGACTCTAGAAGGACCTTTCCAAAAAGAAATGGCAAAAAAAGACTGGGACCTGTTTAAACAAAGAGGGCTTAGAGGCCATCTTGAAAAACATGGCTCCCGCGATTTAACTCTACGTTGCCTGGAATAATCATTGTAATTTGTTGAAAAACCACTGCCACCAGTCATTTCGTGAGGAAAGGGTAACCTTTGACTGCTACATGCGTATCTAGACATAGGGGATACTAAGTAACCCCTCCAGCACTCTATTGTAAGAGGGTGTGCTGGGTCTAGGAATTTAAAAAGACTAGTAAAGTCAATTTCACTTTACTTTCTCTGGGAAACAGTAGTTTATCCCAGAGAAGGTTGTTAAACCTTGGGAAAGCCTGAAAGGCTTCCCTCTGCCACTGCACTGAGGGTGTTGTGTGACACAAATGAAAAGATGATGCATATGGAGTTGTCTAAAACTCCATAATCAAAGAACACAAGAATAAAACGCACATCAAAACATACATCAAAATACATGAGAGAGTGGGGAAAAAAGGTTCACACTCTCCAGGTAAAAAAATCAAGTCCTCAAAATCGAGCAACGTTGCCGGGGGTCTCTAAGGTGAAGGGAATTAGCCCATTTTTGAGAATTCTCCCGAACGGTCTCTTGATCCCACGGATGACTTGACTTTTGCTCCTCTTTGAAGCCATAATCATATGATCAAAGGTATGGTGCTTTCTTCCAACAGTGGAAATCCTCTGGGGAAGCCCCAAGTCTTTCAAGCCTTCATTAACAATACTGACTGTGGATGAAATAAACCCCTCGACAGGAGACCCACATAGGAAGGCCCCTTTGCTCATTTCAGCAAACCTCTTGGCAACGTTTTTGGTAAATTTGGAAACTGTCTTGTAATTCCATTTAACTGGTCATCTGCCAGTTGCAGGCACTAAAAGAGCCAGATCCATTCTAACATTGTTTAAGGAAAAAGGGGCGGCCAGCCAAAATGTCAACAACAAATGATCCCCCACCCCGGGATCTACACGGCCCAGGGAACTACATCTCACTCTGAGGTCGGTAGTAACGTAGACCTAGTCAATCCTTGATCTAGGATTTCCCTATGCCAGTTATAAGCCAAGTCCCAGTCGACAAATCCTTCAGTTGAAACCTACTCCATTCGGTCAAGAACAAATCCCATCCTACACCTCTCTTCACCTGCAGACGAGCACTGTACGTTGTTGAAGTAATTCGACAACGCACCCTCAGCACAATGGGATTTAAAGTCCCCAACTGTGATGATATAGGCCCCATTCCCCTTGGCATACCTGTCCTCGAGTAATAACCTCAAACGTGTCTTGGGAGGATATCTTAGCAGCAACGTGCTCGCCTTGGAAGCAATACAATACGATGCAACACAGATTCGATCCTCTGGTCTGCTCTTATCCTCTGGGTATTAAGTGGGGTATAAATAACCTATCATATCAAACTTAGAATGATGTCCTCATTCACCACACTGTATGCCCCCTGGTCTCCACTGCGCATAATCTTGACATCAAGCAGCCATTCCGATTCAAAGATAACCTCTGACAGTAGTGTTAAATTGAGGGCAACTTGCAACCCTCTCCTCTGACGTCCCAAACCAGGACAAACAGCAGGTCTAGTGATAACACTCTAAATCAAAATGTGCGGTGAACATAGTATTGTGCAGCAGTATAATTTTGGTCCCATCTAGAAGCCGAATTGTCGTCCCAAACATATGAAGTTTAATCGAACCACACATATTGCAAGATATCAAACGGACTCTGGTGTTGCTAGGAGTGCCCCAAACCTTGTTTAATTGGGGTCCGGACACACCCAAGACCAATAGTTGGCTGTCTGCAAGAATTTGGAGAGAAGAGCCTCCGGTTCCACACCCCTATTTGGCCCTGTTGAATCCCGGCCCCCCGGCAAGAGTCCTGCACCCATCCCTGATGGAATATACTCCTGAAAAGCATTGACCTCCTCACCTGCATTTAGTGGATGAATATCATAGCCAAGTGACAGTAAATTGGCCCTCTGCTCCCATGCCATGTCATATTAGACACAATGGGTGAATGAAAACAGTTACCCATACGTAAATTCTTAACCAAGGGCAAAATAATGCAATCAGTAGCTTTTGTGATGATAGATCTTAACTGGGGAATTTTTCTAAAAACAGCCAGGATACGCAATCTATTCAGGGACGTCAATCCATTCTATGTCTTCACCAGAGCCCATCCCACCAATGTACCACATATTTCTTCCTTCTTCTGGCAACCCTCTTCAGTCCCACCATTCCCCACTCCTGCCCAGACCACTCTAGTGGCAGAGTGATCGCCTACTAAGTCGCCTCCAGCAGTCTCACCTATGCCCCCACTAGGCGGCATTGGAGTAGCACCAACATGATTTCCCTTCCGGTTGGAGATGTTCCCGTAATCTGTGATTTTAGTTGTTTTGTTGCCAGTCGGTCTGGAACCCCAACAGCCAATCCCTTTGGAGACTCCAAATGGGCGGTCATAACAGTGAGCGCCCAGGGCTTTTGCCCCCAAATCACCACCCAGGGGATTAGGGTCCCTTCCTCCCATCATCTCAACATTGCTTAACACCTCTCCCAAGCCTTCCGTAATGGCTTTGACTGCTGAATTTGCCTTCACATAATAAATGGAAGCTACCTCAATGTCCATATTGTCAACACAAATACCCTTTTTCTTTGTTCAGATCGTTCTTCCGTTCGTAACAGACAAGCGCATGATACTCCTTAAATTGGTGTTATGCCCCTTTACCTTGATGTTGGGCTTATTCTTAGATGTTTTGGCCTACACCTTTCCTTTACCAATACTTTTAGTTCCTCCGGGAATTCCCTTTTTCTTCCCCCTTCCCCAAATCATCCGTGACCCCAGTAGACTCCTGAACCCTCCACAAACCCCTTGATGTTGGCCAGGCAACCCATTTGCTTTGAGACATGCCATGGCCTCAAGACATGCCATGGCCTCCACTAGACAGGAAGGGCTATCGGTGCATCAACCTGTTCGGGATGTACAACACCCACATGGCCATCTGCCATAACCATCAACTGAGCGTAGGGGGGTAGTTGGTATTTCCCTATCTGCCATAGTGACAATGGGTTTAGTCGTCAGTAGTTCAAAGAGAATGGAAATCATTTCATCCATCTTAGCCAATCTTTTTTCATTAGCACAATGTTTGTAATTCCACCCCACTACTCAAGCCTGGTTGATTACCCTCTCCCCTCTGCCCCCTCCCCCTCCCGCCCCCTCAAGTAAAAGCCCCCCAAATACACAAGCCAGGAGGTCAAATCATTAAAGGGCGATTGTTGGCCTATTAGCACCCCGCCAGTCAGATCTTGTTGTCAGCCAACAATTGTAGGGCCAGGTTTAAACTAATATGCAGATTAGATAGTAACACTAGTGAGTACTCATTGGGTGGCTGCTGACCAGAGACCACCTCAGCCGACGGCGTGGGTAGACTCGGTGGAAGTGGAACTTCTCCCGTGGGCCGCACACCCCTATTTTCCGAGGAAAGCCCATATTAGGGGACTCGGAAGTCAGGATGGTGATTAAACGCCACATGCCCCCCCCATCAGCGGGACAGTAACCCCATTTCCAGGATAGATGGTAAGGAGGCAGACTGTGGCTACAGCTGGCTTTACTATATTCTCAGGGTCAGCAAGGGACACTCCCTCCCTTGTGGGCATAGTAGTAATCTCTGTTCCCCTATCGGTCTCAGCGGCCATTACTGTAACACTGGGCCATAGACTGGTACGTTGGTGCCGTGGTCTCTGTGGGCAGTTCACCCGCCCTCCTTTTAGACTTGGAAAGATCTTTTAGATGTGCCAAGGTCTCATGCAGTGAGTCATCTCCTAGTCAGTAATCTCACCAAGTAAAGATGGAGCCATTCAAAAATCCCTTATTCGCACAGTCATTTGACACAGACCCCTGCTTAGAAACACACTGATCACTCCAGTTTCCCACCCCCTCTTGTTGCAAAAGCTAGTTGCAGGATACACCTTGTCATTGGCAACATCACCAGCTCCAAACACAAAGATCTCGGAGGAACGGGGTGATTCATGGAAAGAAAAGGCAACCTCTTTAGAATTGGTGGAACGCTTTTCATTAGTATTCCATAATCTTTGGGGGGTGGGATGAGGCATGAAACCGGACAATTTTTCCTGAGACTAGGACTGGTGGTGCCGAGCAGCATTTCATCATGTCATTAGCAGCCCTGGTGTCTCCTTTGCCAATTTCACCATTAGTAAATGGGAAGCCACTCACAGGGGCAGTGTAGGCATTGCTCTTAACAGTCTCATCCGCAGCAGCCTTCTGCATGGCGTCCATTTCAGTAGTTTCATTGGGTACAGCCAATTTGCCTAAGGTCCCACTCGAGCCTGCACCACTCCTTAGTGTCAGCAACGGACCAGATGCAGATGTAGAAACAGTCACACACAAGGAGCTCAAAGGCTAAAATAAGCCTGCAGTCACTCCCAGATGTAGTGGTGCAAATCCGTTGCACGTACTGTCCCACTCACGAGAGCTCCAAGGCCAAGCTAGGCCTGCAGTCACTTTCGGATGCTCTAAAGGCATTGAAGAGCTAGCCAATAGTTGCAGGTAGATGTATGTAGCGAGGCATGGTAGCGAGCTGGCTCGAGATGCTCGGTCACAAAATCCAACTAAATCCAGCTGGTGTATATCCAAATGCCAATAACATCAAGGGGGAGGGGAGTGTCAAACTTTGAGCAGCAATATTTTAGCAGGCAGGCAGATGGTTTTCGCAACTTAGAACCTACGTATTTGTGTTTTTTTTTTTTTTTTTTTTTGGGTGCATCGCTTCTGCCGGCAGGGTAGGGTAATCCCAGCAGCGCCTCACCGCTAAGAGCGGGTGGGGGGGCACAAGTTTTGTTTCCTTTCCGGTACAGAGATCCGAGCACTTTGCCTCATGGATTATTGGAGGAAAGGACCTCTTGCGCAGTACACAGCAACACGCAGCACGCCTCCTTCTCCAGATACTGCTCACTAATCTATGCAGAGCATGTGATCTAAGCAGATCCACAAGCCTCAGAAGGGATACATTACTCCCTGTAATTGTATTTCTGATGCTTGTATCTGCTCACATGCGCCCGCCCTTCCTTCCCTTCTGGAATCGAAGGCACATAGGTGTTCTGGTATATCACTGTTCCTGCTTTCACATCTGTATTCGTGCTACATTTCATGCAACCTCATGTCAGAAAAAATCTGAGGGACCTCCATGCGTGAAGGACCATGGGTACAGTACACGTCACACTAGGGATAGTATTACTAATGCCCTGTCGACGACCGTTTTTGAGTTTCGAAAAAAAATCTTGTAATACTCTACGACTACCACTAGAGTATGCAGAGCAAATGATTCTAAGCAGATACAAGCATCAGAAGTACGGTTACAGTGAGTAATGTATCACTCACACACACACTCTTATGGTGGGTTTAACCCCCCCCATATTCCTTTCACCCGACATGTGAAAATAGTGTGCGACTTTGCTCCAATAGATTTTCCTGCATAGAATAGATATTTTTTTCGAAAATCATTTTTTTTCTTCTCCTACTACAATTCCCACACCATTGCACCAATTTGGACCAAATATTGCATAGTTACCTGTGAGGACCCTGAGGACGTCACTGTCTACATTACATGTGGTCCCGTTCCCCAGATTTCAGCCCCTACGCACATGAGACGGATGCCTGCAAATTGCGAAACATCAAGGTGGGCTGCATTTTAAGCATCTATCCGAGGAACAAATCTTGAGGTCCCAATTGGACGTCGAAAACCACATATCAAGGCCCTAGGATGCAACATTCCTGAGATGCTTGCACCTCAATGCACGCAATCGGTGAAACATCAATGTGGTCGTAGAAACCGGTCACGAATGTAATTAATTTCTAGACCAAATTGTGCGATTCCTCATGTGGCTATAGGGAATCATGTATTTCTTTATCCTCTGTGACCCAGGACTGCAGTTGACACTTCAACAGGCATGCCATCATATAGAGTGGCCACCCTAAATGCGTGCGCCCCTATAGTAAAAATATTTTCCCACTCGAACTGTGGTGATATACTTTAGCCTAAATCTAAGATTATCAAGTGCTTTAACCTCTGTACTCAATTGTTTCCTCCTGACGCTAGATGCATAGTTTATGCACCCACACTCAAATATGGCCTGCAAGAATGCCTTAAAGGCATCCTAGCATCAATGTATATTGGTATCCTTGGTTAAATTTAGAACCCAGAACTCGTCCATCCTTTTGGCAATGCAATCGGCGATATCCGTATACTTAGAATTACGATATTGAGATGCAAATTTTCGGGCTGTGTAGTAATATTTGAGACAGTTTCATGCAGACATGATTTGCTATGCAAATTGGGAAAATTGAGCATTCAAGTGCAGCACATGGGCAGAGGGCTTAAACCACATATCTGAGCGCGCTTGGCTATGTTGTGGGTGGGAATAAAACGTAAAGCCTTTTATCTTTAGGATATATATATTTTTTTAACATTTTTTTATTAATCGATTTAACCAAACAATACAAACCAAACAGGCAGTGCATATATCAACTGTTTCATTATACTTTAGTCACTTCTAGCCACTGCTTCCATTATCCCACCCCCCCTTTACGAGCCTATTACTTTACACATTCTGTTTCTGCATCCAGTGATACGGCCTCTTCTTCTGTGGGTTCTGCCGGGTCTTGTATTGACCCAAACAGCTCGGCTATCAATAATTTCCAAGCCATCAGGGACTCAGTCTCCTCCCTCCCTCCCCCCCCGCATTACTCGTTTCTTGCCATACCATGGTTTCTGCCTCCGCTCATTTCTGCAGATCTCTCCACCACACTTCTACTCTTGGTTCGTGGCAGGTCTTCCACCCCATAGTGATTCTCATTTTTGCAAGCACATAAGCCAGGTCTTTCAGTTTACTCACATGCTTGAGCTTTTGTGATTTTGGGAAACTCCCCAACAGACAGGCCCACGCTGTGTCCACTACAATCTTGACCCCCCTTTCTTTCCAGTTTCCCTTTTACTTCACCCCAGAAGCGTTCAATGACCGGGCATGACCAGAACATGTGCACTATGCCCGCGTTTTCCTCATCACACTTGGGGCATGCCTGCCATCCTGCGTTCTCAAACCTCGATATCCTCTGGGGTGTCATATACGCCCTGTGCGTAATATACAGTTGTATCTGTTTCAATCTCGCATTTCTAGATACCTTCTTATGATACCCCTGCGCCCGTTTCCACATCCCGTCCTCCATCTGGGCCCCTACTTCGTTTCCCAATCTAGTCTCAACTGTCTTGACCTCCTTCCCCACCTTGAACATCACCATCTCATATAATCTGGATATCTCATGGCCCCCTTCCGCTATGTCGTATATCATATCTATGGTGGCATCTGGTTCTTCCTCCAGCACTGTTTCGGACCATATTCTCTTAATTCTCTGCACCATTTTGTGATATATAATATACTCGCCCGCATGCAACCCAGTCTCTTACCGCAGCCCCTCATAAGTAATGATAGAACCCTCCCTCCAAATATCACCCATTGTTGCCAACGCCACTGGTTCCCAGTGGCTTCTGATTATCTTTCTGAGCTGTACATCTGCCCCTGTTAATGCGACCAGTGGTATCTGCGGAGAGCACGGGGACTGGTTCTCCATCGTCTGGCATGCCCTGCGCCACATCGTCCACCCAAGCAGCAGCATTTTAGGGCACCCTATTATTTCCGCCTTGGGTACCCACATCATCTCTTTCAAATAGAATGGTGCACAATCGCGCCCAAACAGCCTGGATTCAGAGGTCTCTTCATCAGAGAGCCATTTGGCAACATATTGCAACTGGCGTGCCACATAATACACCTCATAATTGGGCAATTTTATCCCTCCTTTGTCATAAAAATGTTGTAGCTTCCATAACGCCACCCTATTCCGCGTGCCATGCCATAGGAAATCCCTGCACATGCTATTCAATTTAGAACTTCTTAGGTATCAGATATGGTATGTTCCCAAAGTAGTGTAAGAGCCTAGGCAGGACCACCATCTTGAGCATTGCTCCCCGCCCGATCATTGCAAAGGGCAGCTTTACCCAGAACTGCATGCATTTTTCAATGTTTTTTTTATAGCCACCTCTGTATTGCACCTATGCTCCTCTTCCACTGTGTGATATGTCTATCCCTAAATACCGAAATGTGCTGACCGCCCATGGTACCTGTAATACGGGCAACCGCTCCGCCGGAATCCCTTTTTTACCCCCCTAATGGGAACATGCTGGAACTCTGCATATCTCTCCATCACTTCTAGAATGTATTGGAGATTTTCTTCCGTGTGCCGCAAGTACAGCAGCATGTCATCTGCGTATAGGGAGATCAGATGTCGCTCCCCTTTCGCCTCAATGCCTATGGTATCATACTGTTGTCTCAGGTATATTGCTAGAGGTTCCAGGGCCAGTATGTAGAGCATTGGGGACCACAGACATCCCTGCCTGGTGCCCCTGCTAAGCTGCCACCTTCTCGATATCACTGGACCTGTCTTAACTCTAGCCAGTGGTTCGCTATACAGTATTTTTGGCCACCGTACGTATCCAGGCCCCAATCCATAGCAGTCCAGGGCCGCGAGCAGCCATGGCCATTTAACTGAATCAAAGGCCTTTATTGCGTCCAAGGACACAATTGCCATTTCCTCTTCCTCTTCGCTGCCTCTCTCAATAATTTGTTGCAGTCGTCTATGGTTGTTGGTGATGTTCCTGTTTGGGACATAACCCGTTTGATCAGGGTGTATTAGTCTACCAATAACCCTCTTCAGTCTATTTGCTAAAACAGCAGTCAATATCTTGCTGTCTTGATTCAGCATCGACAAGGGTCTATAGGAGCTACAGCTGTGCCCACGTTTGTTAGGTTTAGGGAGCGGTATTATTATTGCTTCTCTCAGCGACTCTGGTAAGCTTCCCGTCTCAAATGCTTCGTTTAACATCTCTAACAGTGGGGGAAGGACCTCTTCCATGTATGCTTTATAAAACTCACTTGGGAGTCCATCTGCCCCTGGGGTTTTGCCAGTAGGCAACTGCCTCACCACCTCCCCCAATTCTTCTAGGGTAATTGGTACATCTAGCTCCTCTTTCTCTTCCTCACTTATCTTTGGCAATCCTATGTCCTCCAGCGTTTCTCTTATCGTAGCACGACTACCCTTGCCATCGTCTCCATATAATGACTTATAATAGTCTGCAAATTCTTGATTAACTCCCTCTTGGGTGTCTGCTCCGCTACAGTCTTCCCTCACTATGGTCCTGATTGCGACTCTGGGGGTCTCGCTCTTATATAACCACGGCAAGAGTCTCCCAGGTTTGTCGCCTCCTGCATGCTCTCTCTCTACATATTTTTTTTTATAGTTGGGGTTACACAATCTATCCCAATATTTCGTGCATTTTTGCTGTAGCACGAGTATCAATTCTGACTTCTCAACTGTATCATCTTCGCCTCTTAAAGCCTCTTCCAATTTCTCCTCTGTCTCCTGTAGATCGGCTAGAACACCACCTTGTAGATCTTTAGATTTCGCTCTGGCTACTCCCCTCATCACAACTTTGAAGGCCTCCCACAGTGTTCCTGCCGAGTCCACACTACCAGTATTCGTCTCACAATAATTTACAATCTCCTCCCTCAAGTCCTCCCTAAAAAAAAAGGGATCTTTCAGTGCTTCCGCTCGTAGGCGCCATGTCGGAATCCTCGCTCTCGGGGAGGGGGGGGGGGCAGTATTACCATCCGAGAATCGGGGGCGAGTGGTCCGAAAGGACCCTAGCCTTGTATTCCATTTGTGTGATCTCCGCTATTACTTCAGGTGTAGTAAAGACATAGTCCAACCTCGTGAATAATTGCTGTGGGGCAGAATAATGTGAATATTGCCTCTCTTGGGGGTGTCTCGTTCTCCATGCATCCTCTAGCCCAAAGTCACACAGCAATGTCTGTAGCGCTTTGGCAGCAAGGGCAGGTTTATCCATCCTCCCATCCGACCTATCTACCCTTGGGTTCAGTACGCAGTTAAAGTCCCCTCCCCAGATCACTGCGCTCCCCACACACCTTCTCAGATTGATACACAACGTTCTGATGTACGCCGCTATGTTCTGGTTCGGGGCGTACGTATTTACTATGCTTATCTCCCTATTTTCCACCAGTCCCCTCAATATAACCATCCTCCCATCAGCCTCAGCTACAATTTGCAATCGCTGGAATGGGACATGTGGCGCCACCCAGATAAGCACACCCCTGGCATAAGCGAAGTATGATGAGCCCACAAGCACCCCCCCCCCTCCACTTCCCAGCAATCGTATCCATTCTCTCCCGCGTCAGGTGAGTTTCTTGTAGCAATGCAATATCTATTTTTTTGTCTTCTCGGGTACAATTTTTCAATTTATTTCTCTTTGAATAATTATTGAGCCCTCTTACGCTCCATGTAACTATTTTAAGGCCCCCCATGGCTTATTCGATTCCCATTCCTCCACCCACAGGTGCAGTCTAACTTTAAGTTCCATTCCCGTGTATATAGGGTTGTTCCCCTGTATGAACTCCCCTCAACCAAAAACGCCCCAAACACAGCATTCCCCCCTCCCACCTCCTGTCCCATTAACCCCCCCCCCTCCCTTTAACTGTTGCCCAGCTCCATCCCTGGATCTCGGGCACCCCCCGCATCTTGCTCTTTCCGGGTCTCGCCTGTACTCGAAGCTCCGCAGGGTGAGGCCGCCCTAGTGGCTAACCTACCGCAACTACAAATAATGTTCGGGGGGGTAGGGTGCTCTCGCCCTGCCGCTCCTGTTTCGCATCAGTTCAACCACACATTGCTGCACAATTTGCGTATGTATACGCGCTACTATATTTTAACTTTAGGATATAATCTTCTACAGTTGTCAAAAAAACGAGGTTCATTTAATAGTCCTAGTGTCTTATCCGCATTCAGTGACACAAAATGTCAATATCCTGCACAACGCATCTCCCATTTGGTTGACATAGCCAGGTTGAAATTTCCTACAGGTAGTGTCCATTTCGTACTAAAGTGTGCTCATTTCAAATGAATGAGAAAAATGCATGGTTTTCATCTGTCCATCCATATACACTGATTTAATGTAATGGGCACGGTCTGCATGTTTTTTAGTCAATGCAAAGTGCTGTCGTTTGGCAATAAGCATAGACACCCTTTTTACTAGGGAATGAGAATTGAAAATCGTGTCCCAGCCAGCTTCTGCGCAATTCGGCATGGTTATGTGGAATCAAGATGCCTCTCACTGGTATGCAATATCAATTTGCGCTCTCATAAATAATTGAATCGCCGTCTCTTAACATGATTTCACAGTCCCTGAATATTGAGGGTCATACACTTAATAACCTGCCCAGTAGCCATACGAAATTGAGCTAGACTTTTTTTTTCAAAGACCAATGGACCCATGAAGTGTGAAGTTATATTGCAAACAATAGAAGCCTGTTGCCATTTCCTTTTGGACATGTTATAGACCAACTGTAGTTGTATAACCATCTTATTTCTTATACAGTACAGTTTAACAAAAATGTTGCAAACAAATTAAACTTTGCAGCCTACTACATAAGGTACATTGAAAGCTAAACAAACGGACATAAAAGTTGAATTCACATATGCAGGCGTTGTGCGGTAGTATTCACTTGCACTGCTGTGTAGGTACTCAACTAAATGCAAGAGAAGTGAGGATTTCCTTGTGAAGCTCCCATGTATGGGGTATTTATTTTTAGCAGCACCAAGTTCAGTATAGTGGCCACAAGTCTGGGTCAAGATCCTTGCCCCTGCACCTCACAGCATGCAATACCTCCAGAAATGTGAGTGAGAGCCCATGATAATCTAGCAAGTGACTTGTGCTGTAGATGGAGGCGATTTGCTCTAGGTATTTCGAGGGATTCACCAGCTTTTTGGTTGATAGATCTATAGTTAGTGGAGCAATTCGGAGGGTGCCTTCCTCGATAAGGGTATTGTAGTTACCAGGAGTTTCGTCTATTTGTGAGCTCTCTGGGAATAGCTGGATTTTTATGAAGAAAAAAAGCATCTCATCAGGTGCTATCAAATTGTGGTTGCGTATAGCCATACCTCCTTGGTTTCACCAAAGGTTGCCACTTTTTTTGATGGTACATTCCCTGTGCTGTCTCGATACTTCTATGACTGAATTGTTAAAAATGCCTGTTGGTATATTATCCTTCTCTTTTTTTCCCCTTTCACAGATGATCCTCTATCATGATTGCTATTTTGTGCTGACAATTGAGGAACCTCGCCGTTATGATTCTAGGGCTCTCTCCTTTAGCCACTTAGGAATTGGAGTGCAGTCTGCCCATTCAATCATGTGCTCATCTACGTTTTGAATTTGCAACTCTTCATGGAACAGCGTGTATAGAAAACTGTCCAGACCTTGCCCCATCACATTCTCAGGAACTCCAATTACATGTACATTATTTATTTTGCACATTTTTCTTAAATTCAAGCTCTTTTTTTGAGGGCCTGGATTTGTTTTATAGCCACGTCCAATTTGTTAACCAATGTGCCATAATTATCTTCAACATCACTGAGTCTCTCATTGCCACTAATCTATTAATTCTGATTGACAGCCTCCAAGTCTTTCTTAATATCCTGTACCATCAAATTAGGTGTCTGCTTATTTTGGTTCATCACCTTCATTTCGGTCAGAGTCGCTCGTTGTGTCTGAAGGTTCGTGTAGCACTGCTCCTCGCTGACCTGTGTGGCATATGTCAATGTATGGCCACACTCTGGCTGGTTATGCTTCCTAAATCTGTGTCAGACTAATGGAATGGCATGTTTTCAGAGTAGAATCTGAATCGCCCATCTGCATCATGTTTAAAGTACTCAATAGGGCCTACATTGCAATATGACCACAGGGAAACCTGTGGGTAAGAGATTCTGTGGTTATGAGCAATGTACAAGAAGTGATGGCCACCCCCATCCCATATGATACAGAGCGTATCCTGAAAACTGTTCTAGTCGGTATTCAACAGCAGAGAGGCAAATGGAAGCCCCACACCCTTGGTCTCCTAATCTCAAACAATAGTCCTGATCAGAAACCATTCTTTAGGAGGCTGCAAAACCACCTTCCCTTCAAGTGTATGGAATGGCCTTTTATTGTAGCTCCTATATAATCCTCTTCCTCTTGAATTGCTTTTTATGAACATTATTCTCCACCCTGTGGAACTTTCTTTTAGTGTACGCTGAGCTAGAACAACGCTCCATCAAAGAGTCACTGCTGTCTCGCGGGGCGCACTGTCTGCGATCAGCTTTTCAGTTCAACCCGCAGCTCATAGCCCAATACCGATTTGATGCTAGCCCATGTCATCATGCACAATTTCATCACGGGCCACATCACTGTATGTTGTTGTTACTGCTGTCGACTAAATGCATTATGTGCTTATGGTGAAATGTATGTTCTTAGAACTGCCATCAGCAAAACACATTGCAATATATGCATTTTGGTACAAACTCTTCACATTAAAGCTGTTTTTTCAGTAATGGGAGCAAATGTTTTACAATAGCTTACTGTGTTTAGGAGTGTCAGAATGCACAAAGGTTACGGACAGGAAACCGCAACTTGCTAGCTAACATGAACAATGTATTGCTGCGGTCTCAGTTTGTGTGCTTGCATAGAAAATATAGGCAGAATAATAAAGGAAGGAATAATTAAGATGAGGCCTATCCTTCCCTATTGCTAGAGTGCCTGCATAAATAATTAGAGATGCTAGTCTGTCGTCACTTTCCAAAACCAATATGGTCACAGTCTAAAACTAGTTCTAGCTGACCCTACCACTACTTTAACTAACTTAAATTTACTAGGAGAATGTCTTACCTCTCCGGGTAGTCTCGAAGACAGAGGCCTTCGAGGGACATTGACTCAACATCATGGACTTAGAGTGCCCTCTGCCGAAAGTTTTCAGAAGCTGTACATTACATGTCAAAGATGAGGAATACGTTGCAGGAACATCCAGTCGAAAGAACGTTGCCAGTTTGTAAGTAACTTGTTCTTCTGCAGCAACACTACCGAAAATATGGACACAGTTCATTATTGTACCAGTTTTCAAAAATTGACAATGCTGGCTACCTTGTAACTATAGACTCATAGCATACTGGACATTCCAGCAAAAAATGTACACAAGTATAGTGCTGAGGGAATTCTGGGTGCAGGCAGATTGGACCTACTTCAAACAGGCTTTAGGAAAGGGACAGGCTCGAATGCGAACATGTTTATTCTGGGCATGCTAAAGAAAGAAGCAATGGTGAAGTCGACACCAGTCTACACGGCGGTCATCGACTTTGCCATGATATTCGACAGCATTGACCAAACTAGTCTATGGTCGAAACTCAGAAAATGGGGATTTTCCGTCCACTTATTAGAGATCTTGGTGGCCCTCCATAGAGTGCGCCTGAATGCACGGGGCAAGTTGTCATCACCAATTATTACTATGCGTGGCCTTAAGCAGGGTTGTGTGTTGGCCCCTCTACTCTTCAGTCTTTTTCTTTCAGACCTTGCTGACATTTTTAAAGGTATCTGCAGCTTTTTACCAAATTTAGCCCTCACTTTACTGGACTACTTACTCTATGCAGATGACCTTGTCCCTTTTCGATTACACGCCAATCGGTTTGCAGCATAAGCTTGATGCCCTGGCTGAATGTGCAGAATGAAATCACCCAAGCATCAACCTAACAAAATCGCAGATAATACATTTTAGACCAAGGATGAAACAAAAATACAAGAGCTGTCAATGGAACATCATTGGTATGCTCCTAGTAAAGGTACTGAATTTTTTACCTGGAATGCAGACTACTTGAACTCCCCAAGAAAATGGAGCTCTAAAACTACCAACGCTCCAAGATGCTAAAGCTTGCAACTCAAGCTTGTAAACCGGAAATGTGGCAATTTTTCTCTGAGCCATGTTCTAAAGTTTTATAAGACCAAGGTTTTAACATTGATAACCTGTGGGGAGGGGGGGACTGGGGCTTCCCTACTTTATTGGATTGTGATGCCTTGGCGGGCTTGTTGTGCAGAAAGGTCTTACACCTACCTACGGTGTTCTGGCGGCAGTCGTCCGCTGTGAGTTGGGACTGTCTTCCATACAATTTCACTTGTATTGGAAGAACATCTCACTGCTGAAAACCATTCTCTGTGCTAAGGAGGATTCAATGTGGTGGCTGCAAAACAATTGCTACATAAGAATTCTTAGGTCGCCTTAGGAATTGGGAAACCGTTATCAGATTTCCGAGAGGTATAACATTTCGAAAGATACAGTTTGGCATAATCCAACTCAAATGAAAAGGAGACTTAAAGAGTGGGACTGGATTGACACAATCGGCAAAGTCGGATCATGTCACCTGTACGTACGCTGACTTACTGATGTTAGGCCAGTTGGAACCTGCCCAGAATATTTGAACAGGTCGCCCAGTAGATCAAGGCGGTCAAGGGTGATGAGGCTAAGACTGAATTTGACAAAAACAAAACGATGTATCACTACAGAGTGGACCAGAATGCACTTCTAGGGGGACAGACGTTCCTGTGTCAGTTTACGCACTTACCTATGCAGTGCCCACACTGAGATTCGGGATAAATGTTCATTCAAAGTCTTACATGGTTTCAGTGTGTACAACGCATATTAGATTGAGCAAAGTCGCACAATTTTCAATTCGTGATTGCACAAAGAAGAATCGCATTACTTTTTACTTAGACAAAAGAAATCAATAAGCTTTCTGTCGGCACCCCGAAAGATCGGTGCCAAATTCAAATGGGTGGAATCAAACGTATAAATCAACAGATTTCTCAAAAATAAAAATAAGCGTTCATTTGAATTCCAGTGTTTACAACATTCACACTGGATTTTAGGTAAATTTCATACAATAATTACAACACCAAATAGCTCCTTTATTGATGATTCAATAACCAACGTGTTTCGGATTCAAAATCCATCTTCAGGGTATGAGCTATATATTCCTATCCGATACACTTCATGTGTTGAACACTGTTCCTAAATCTGGAACCAGAGACCAAGTAACCCAGTCTTGTGAAAGTGGTCAAGGGACTGTGGGCATAGGAAGTAAGCGGTCCACAGAGGAATCTCTCTGCGCTGGGAGTGCTGTACCAGGCCGACCGCTAGTACACAATGAAACTTTGGGTGCCTGGAATCAAATTCAGAGACTTGAGATTGTTGTTTCTGCTCTATGCCCGAAGAGGTGGAGACGTTATGCCATAAATTGCTACATTGCAGATTATTAGAGGTGAGGCTAATGTCATATTTTGGACAGCTCATTCATCCGTATGCCCAGGTTCACACTGGAAGAGTATGGCAGTTTATCACAAACTCTTGTGGTCATAACAAATGGATGGTTGCTGCGATTCATTTCCTAAAAGAAAATTTAGACTCAGGCTAAAGAGCGATATGATCAATGAGATACACATTTTTTTTTTTGTAATTATTTTTTTTATTTTAAACGTATTTTTATTATTTCAAATATAACACAAGAACATAACTTCTCCCAACTTCCCGTTCCTCCCCCCGTCCCCCCTCCCCCCCTCCGGAAGATTTCTTAATGTCTCCTTTGCACTTGCGACTATCTATGAAGAGAAAATGTCCGAGATTCTTATGTTGTGCGGGCACCACTGTTCCATATAATCTGATTGCAGGTAGTTCTGGATTCCTCCCCATTCTTTGGTGAATAAGTCTTTTGTCCCTTGTATTGTGTGTGTGAGCTTCTCCATAGTTAGTTGCGCCCAAACTTTCTGGAGCCAGGTATAGATCAGGGGTTCTTTTTTTTTCCAGTTTTGGGCTATGGTTGCCCACGCTGCAATGAGGAGTCCCATGAGACTTCTCCATTGTGTTTTCGTAAATTTCCTTGCAGCTCGGTCTTTAATGCCACATAGCCACGCTTTCTCATCTAGCTGATCGGCTTCTGGAAAGATCTTGGTTGTTTCCTTTATTATTTCCGACCAGAAAGGCTTTATCCCCTCGCAATCCCACCAGATGTGTCTCCACGTGCCCCCCTCTCTACCGCATCTCCAGCATGTATTCGATGATTGGGGGTACATTGCGTGTATCCTGTCCGGTGTTAGGTGCCATTGTGTCATTACTTTTAGCCACATTTCCCTCTTCTGAACCGATCTGGTCATTTTAGGTATGGTGTTCCATAGCTCTTCCCACTGTTTTTTTTGTATTTCCTGTCCCAGCGTCTTCGTCCACTTAACCATATATGCCCACTTGAGGTCTTCTTCTTGGGAGTTGATGTATGCGTAGAGTGATGAGACCAGCTTTCTAGATCCAGGGTTGGTTATTAGGAATTTCTCAAATGGTTTGAGATCTCTTGTGGCCGCTGTGTGGATTTGTGGGGTTGCCAACCAGTGCCTGAGTTGTTCGTATTTGTATCTGTCTGCGTTAGTTAGATTCAATGTTGTTTTGCATTCTTTGAACGGTCTTATTTCTTCCTCTTGAAACATTTCACCTATTTTTGTGCATCCTGCAGCCTCCCATTTCTCATAGGCTCCCTGTTCCATACCCGGTGGAAATTGTGGGTTCCGGCAGATGGGCGTGAACGGGCCCTCCACCGTGGTCATAATGCCTCGCCGTGTTTGCGCATCCCATGCCTCTAGGGTGGTTTTCATTACTTCACTTATTCTGAGGTTGGGGTGTCTGTGTCGTTTTTCTGTCCATAGGATGCCTTCTAGGGGGGATCTTGCTACCGCTCGGTCCTGAGCGATCCAAACAGTCTGTTGGTTGTCTCCCAGCCATTCTCTCAGGACCCAAAGTTGTGATGCCTGGTAGTATTTGCGGACATGTGGCAGGGACATTCCTCCTTTCTGTGTTGGGGCTGTTAGGGTCGCCCTTGCTATTCTAGGTTTCTTTTTATTCCATATGTAGGATGAGATTGCCTTGTGGAGTGTTTTAAAGAAGGAGTTAGGGACTGCGATAGGGAGAGCCTGGAAGTGGTATAACAATTTGGGGAGGATGTTCATTTTCACGGCTTGGATTCTACCCCACCAGGACACCATTAGGGGGTTCCACCGCTCCAGGTCCCGCTTGACCCGTTCTATTAGGGGGGGGGTAGTTCCCACTGTATAGTGCGTTTATCTTGGGGGTTAGGGTTATCCCCAGGTATTTGATTCCCTTTTCGGCTATAGACAATTCCTGTGACCCTGCGATTCTTTCCATTTCCGGTTTGTCCCCTGTTAGTGTGAGTAGTTCTGATTTCTTATTGTTTATTTTGAGACCCGATATTGCTCCAAAGATTTTTAGTTCTCTCATTGCATGGGGCAGGGACGTCCCTGGGTTTGTTAAGGCTAATAACATGTCGTCCGCGTATGCGATTACTTTATGGTGTATTCCACCCATTTCTATCCCCTTGATGTCGCCCGATTCCCTTATTCTAGTCAACAGGGGTTCCAAGAAGATGGCGTATAATAGGGGGGAGAGAGGGCATCCTTGTTTGGTACCCCTAGTGACTGCTATTTTGTCGGTGACCATCCCATTTATGGCTATCCTGATTGTGGGGGAGGTATAGTTTGCTTTCACCATTTTTATGAACTGGTCCCCAAATCCCATATATTTTAGTGTTCTAAATAGGATTGACCATTCCACTCTATCGAATGCCTTTTCGGCGTCTAGTGAAAGTAGTACTGCTGGTGTTTTTGTAATCTCGGATTTCTCCACTAGGTGAATAATTCTTCTCAGGTTATCATGTGTGGTTCTCCCTGGGATGAATCCTGACTGGTCCGGATTTATTAGGGACGGGAGGAGTGGGGATAGTCTGTTTGCCAGTATTTTAGTATAGATTTTGGCATCTAAATTTATTAGAGCGATTGGGCGGTATGAGGAGGGGAGGGAGGGGTCTTTCCCTGTTTTGTGGAATACCAGGACCTTTGCCTCGTTCATAGAGTTAGTCACGTTGCCTGTTTCTTTGAAGGAGTTTAGGAGTCTTGTCATGAATGGGATAAGTAAGTCTGCGTACTTTTTGTAGAAAGGTGCGGTAAAGCCGTCAGGGCCTGGTGCTTTATCGTTTGGGAGCGCGGCTATCGCCTTTTTTATTTCCTCCTCCGTTATCGGATTATCTAGTGCCTCTCTATCTGCCTCTGAGATTGTCGTCTTGGGGAGGGTTTTGAGATATATGTCTTGTTCTGTTTCATTAGGGTGCTCTGTGGTGTATAGGGTTCGATAGAATTCGCTGAAGATTGTGCCTATTTCCTGCGTTTTTGTCTGGAGTGTCCCCTGTGGGTCCCGTATGTTCGTTATATTCATATTCTTTTGTTTTTCGCGCAGTTGTCTAGCTAATAGTCTGTCTGCCTTATTGGCCTTTATGTATAGTCGTTGTTTTAGGTATTGAAGGGATCTCTCCGCCCCCTTCGTGCGGAGCATTTCTAGTTGACCTTGTGTATGTTTTAGGGCCTTCTTTAGGGATCTTGATGGATGGGATATCAGTTCTTTTTGTGTGTCCTCAATTTTTTTTTCTAGCTCTTTTTCCCAGCTATGTCTCTGTTTGTCCTTAGTGGATTTTAGTGCTATGAAGTGGCCTCGGGTTACTGCTTTAAATGCCTCCCAGACGGCACTTAGCGGGACCTCTCCTGTGTCATTATGTTGGAAGTATTCGGTTATCCTTTCCCCAATCGCGCCCCCCGTTACCGGGTCCAGGAGGATATCCTGGGGGAGTCGCCAGCGCCACAGTCCGCCCCCCTTCTCTGGAGTCCTTATATCTAGCCACAGCGGAGCGTGATCTGATAGAGATATCGACCCCTTTTCCACGTCTTGAATGTTCCCCAGGAGGCCCACTGACACCCAGAAGTAGTCAATCCTTGACATTGTGTTATATACGTGTGAAAAGTATGTGTAACCTATCTGTTGTTTCTTTATATGTCTCCAGGCGTCACAGAGAGCCATTTGCTCCATCTTCTGTTTGAGGGCTTTGGATGGGGCGCCTTGGGTTGTGTGTCTCCCCGAGCTTCTATCTGTTTGTGGATGCCACGCAATATTTAGGTCTCCCCCCATTATGACTTCCCCCTTCGCAAAACCCTCGAGCCTCTCTAGTGTGTCCCTGATGAAGCCATCCTGTCCCGTGTTGGGTGCGTAGACGGATGCCAGGGTCAAGCTATGTCCTTCTAGCTGGACGTTGATGAACGCGAATCTCCCTTCCTTGTCTGTGAGCCTGTCTGTGAGGGCTACTTTCGTCCCGTCTTTTATGGCGATCAGAACCCCTGCTTTTTTGTCATTGGCGTTGGATTGCGCCCATATTCGGAATCCCCTGAGACGAATTTTCTGTTTGTCCTGTGCTTTGATGTGTGTTTCTTGGAGCAGGAGAATGGACGCCTTTTCTCTGTTCAGAAGGGACTCCACTTTTTTCCTCTTTATCGGGGAGTTCAGGCCCCTTGTATTATACGTCAGGACCCTGATTCGTCCCATTGTGTGTTATGGTGTGAGTCCTTCCCTGTATTTCGTGCGTGATGTGCCTTAGTTCCTTCCGGATCGTAACTCCCCCCTCCCTCTTTCTCAACTTCCCCAACTGTCCCCTCCCCTAACATCTTTTTAACAATTAACTTCCCGAGGAGGGCCCGGGTACCTAGGGTAGTTTGGGCGCGGGGCCTATCACTCCCGGCCCTCATTGCACTCGGTATTAACTTTGCGGGGGATCCTATACCCCGCTATCCTCAGGTCTTCCTGAGGTTCTGTTCCGTGATTCCACGCTGGGCCGCCTGGCTGTGCTTCCCGTGGACATTCTGCGGTGTGTTCCCCGTTACCCGTTTAGCTTCTTCTTTTGCCGTATCTCTTCCCATCCCCTTGGTCTCTTATTTTTCCCGCTTCCTGATCTATTGGGCATCCCCGGCTGGTCTTCCGGTCTTATGTCCATCACCTGTAGGCCCTCTTCACATGTGGTTACTCTTCTTTGTTTGCCTTCCCAGGTGAACAAGAGACCGAAAGGGAAGGTCCATTTGTATCGGATGTTTTCGGACACTAGTTGCTTTATCAGAGGTGCCATATCTCTCCTCTTTTGTAGGGTGATCGCTGCCAAATCCTGGTACAGTTGGATGTCCGTTCCATTCATCCTGATGTGCTCCAATAGCCTAGCCCTTCTCAAGATGTTTTCCTTTTGTGGGTATGAGGAGAGGGCTGCTAGGACGTCTCTGGGTCTTTCTCCTGGGGCCCCTGTTCTTTTTGGGCCCACTCTATGCACCCTGTCGATCCCCACGTGGTCTGCTTCCTGTACTTCCAAGATGTCCCTGAACACTTCCTGGACCGCTTTTTTGAGGTCCTTATCTAGGATTGTCTCCGGAATATTCTTGATGCGGATGTTTGATCTTCTTGAGCGGTTCTCTAAGTCCTCACATTGAATCTCCAGATTGTGTGTGAGCCGGACCAGATGTTCCTGGGTTTCGCTGTATTGGGACGTTTCGTCTTCTAGGTTCTGGACTATTCGTTCCACTGTATCGGTCCTCTCTTCCAGTTTGGCAACATCCCTCTTGACTTCCTGCACCACTTGTTTGAGCTCATTTCTCAGGGATGTGAATTGGTCCTGGACTGCTGACATGAGTTTATCCTGTAGGGCCTCGAACCAAGACTGCATATCTTCCCGTGACGGGGGTATAGGGGTGTTGTCGGGTTGGGCGCGGCCCTCCGGGGAGTCATCTCGTGCCCTTCCTCTTGTTTGGACCTGTGGGTCCGCCGACCACATTTGTTTTAGATTGGCGTCTTGTTTGGATATGTGTGGGTTCTGGGTTACCGAATTCCCCTTCCCCTTCACTTTCGACATTTCTTCCCCGTTTCGTAGCGTTCTCTTGCGGTTCTCGTGTGATCCTGCGTTTGGGTCCGTGCCTGGGTGTCTCCGGCTGTTTTATTTTTATTTTTTATTTTGCTGGGGCCCGTGGATGGGGGGTGTTGGTATATCGGGTTCTGCTGGGGGCTGCCGCCCGCTGTGTAGTTCTTCCTTCCTCTCCCCCCTCGGGCCCAGTTTGTATTTTCTCGGTGTTCGGTGTGTGTCCACCTGTGGTTGTATTGTGGTGGGTGGGGGGGGGCGCTCACCTTATGCGCCTCCCGGCGACCGAAGACGCACGCGTTGCTGCTCTGGCTACTAGGCCTCTCCCCCTCCGATCGGGGCCCCGCGTCTCCTTGGTGCTTTCTCCCCTCCGTCTGATCTCGGTTGAAGGGGGTGCGGGATGTTCTCCTTTCCACCTTGTTAGAGGGGGGCTCCTCCGTCAGTGGGGGAGCCGCGGGGGATCCGCGCCTCCCGATGATCCTGCGCCTCCGCTATGAGTACGGGCGGTGGGGGGGGGGGGCTTGGTCGGTGCCTCCCCGGTCTCCCGTGCTCCGCCGTCGCCGTGGAGTGAGCCCCTCTCCTCGGTCGCTCCCTGCAGCCCGCTCAATGCCCACTAGGAGTAACCCAATACTCCCGCGTTCCGCGCCGGTCCTCCGCCTTGCTGCGTAGTATGGCCGCGGTCGGAGGGGGAGGGGCGGCCGCTTCCCTCCGGTGCTGTTGGACGGCGAGTCTCCGTCCTCTCGCTTGCGGAGTCGATCCCCGGGAGTCTGGCAGTTTCTTCGATGCTCCGGGTGGGGGAACGTGTGTCTTCAGTTGTATTTGTCCAGCTTTAATGTAGTTTTGTCGGCGGCCCGGGCGGGAAGAGGTCTATGTGCGACTCCCCGTCCCGGCGGCCATCTTGGCTCTCATGAGATACACATTTTAACTGTTTTTCCTTTTCATGGTTTGGTACTTTTTATATACCTTTTTCTCTTCTTTTATTTGTCTTTCTATTTCCTTTTTATCCACTTTTTTTTTCAAACTTCAATCATTACCTTGTAAACTTTGTATTTTAACTGAAATTTTTGTATGTTCTTTCTTATGTTTGTTAAAGGTTACTTGTTAACCAAATAACAATAATTAAAACATGTTTTTATAACACTGGTAACTCATGTGTGTTTCAATAATATCTTGTGAAAGAAAATGAAAAAAGAATTAAAATGTGTGCAGTGGTTTGAAGGTTATCCAATCAGAAAAGTAAATTCCTGAGGAACACAAAAACTGACTTGGTAATGACACCTGTATATATTTCTTTTTATTTCAACAGAACAAGTTGAAATCGTCACAGAAGGACAAAGTGCGTCAGTTTATGGTGTTCACACAATCCAATGAAAAGACTGCAGTATGTTGTTTATCTCAAAATGACTGGAAGTTAGATGTTGCTACGGACAATTTTTTCCAGAACCCTGAACTTTATGTACGAGACAGTCTAAAAGGAACATTGGACAGGAAAAGGTTAGAACAGCTATATCACAGATACAAAGGTGAGTGCAATGAAATTCAGTTTATTTTTCTAAACGTTTCTCTGGATTGTGGTAGGAATGAGGGCACATTCAAATGTTTGTATATATCCACATGTGGTGACTGTGCAAGCAAAGGAACGACTGCTAAAATCTGTCATGCCTAATAGGGAAAAAAAATGGAAATCCTAAACTATAATTCCAGAGTACATTGATTGGAGTAGAGTTCACAGAATTCTGAAGAAACTCGAGAACAGCAGGCCATTGTAACATCTGAAATGTGGAAATATAACCACATTTCATGCACTTAAGAAGTAAGAAGTAACACTGTTTCAAGTAACGTGCAGCATCGTGGCTCAACAAGGTAAGTGCTTGCCTCCGACATCTGTGGTCTGTCTGCAAGAACCTGGTTCCTTGCTTGGGGAAACTCATCGGAGCCATTCATTCTGCATGGTCTGTAATTGGAGAATCATTAAATTCCGTAAGAACACCTATTCTCTCATGAAATCATTTCTTGCAAACTTTTTATTTTTTAACAGTGAATTCTGCTTCATGTAAACGTATGAGCATTCTGTTTTCTAGAAGCTGTTAATTAATCTTTGAAAATCCTGTTTCATTGGATAATCCATACAGGAACAAATATTTTGTTCAGCTTTGAACACTTCATTTTCTCCTTGTTGTTAACTGACGATTTACAGGTTACTTCCTATAATTATATATGACCTCTGGGGGAGCCAAGGTAGTTTTTTTCAGTGTGTGGACCTCATTCAAGTGTTCCTTCCTATGCAAGCATACAGTAAATTGCTTTGTGTAGGACTAAATTTATTTTATTGAGGAATGTTGCTCCATAATCTCAGTATTGGTGGTTTTATAGTAATTTTTTTTAATTAACATTGGTATGCTTTTCTACTTGTTTTCATGTGAGAATTTTCATTAAACTGTAAATTGGTGTATCACCAATGTTTCGTTTGCTTTATTCAACATAAGTCTTAGAGCAAGTTACTACAAATTATATTACCATCCTGTGGTCCAAGGCAATTTTTCATATGTTCTGAGATGCTGGTGTGATTTAACCTACAGGCGGGGGTCATAATTTTGTTTTCTTTGTCCATTCTCTAATGATATAGATGCTTATTCTGACAGTAAAAGCATCTGAGTGGGTTGACTTGAACAGAGATATTCCATCTCTTATCTGTAAATTTCGGTCCCTTAGCATAGGTAAAAAATATCTTTTTACCTTTTTATAACTGGGGCAGATGAATAAGAAATGTGTTAATGTTTCTTTAACGAACTTGCATCACTGGCAGAGTTCGTCAGCACCATTGTACTATTCGGCAACTAGGGCTGCTAGAGGCAGTGTTCCAAAACGGAATTTAATACATACAGTTCTGGTAAACAGGTGGTTAATCAGGTCAATATTATGAAGGACCGGAGGGGGGTGTCTGTACTTCTTCTCTCTATTTGGTAGAGGAGAGGCACAGAGGACCCCTGCCAAGATTCTCAATATTGGTACGTGGTCGAGCAATCAAGGCCTAGCTTCTCAGGAGGTGATGCAGGCTGGTTCTTAAGTACAGTGTAGTCCCCAAGCACCCACAAAGGAATGTCTGCACACTATCGGTTAAAACACAGTCTTTATATAATTAATAGTCAAGGTTATATACAATATCATGATAACGCACTTTGTGCTCGGTTATCTATAATGGCAAATATACAGTTCTATGTGGTACCACAATTAATATTAGATATCTGTAAAGTGCATCAACTGTACAGTTAAATGGCACACAAATCAGTTCGTAAAGGAAACCAACAATGGAGGTAAGAGGAAAGCAGTTGATAAGACAAATTGGCAGAAATACTGGTCACTACTGTTAAACAGTTCTGTGTGGAGATCCCCCCAACCCCCCCAACCTGGGCAACCTGTAGAATAAAGATACAAGCCCAGTCCATATATTGTTCACAAGAGACTTCTCAATAGTTCTGCAACCCCAAAGTATCTGGCGTTGTAGCGTTCCTCGTCAAGGAATTGACGGCCCTTCTTGAGTGCCCTCCCTTTAAGGCAGGAGTCACGGGTCGTCAAACGTCCGACGGAGAACAGGGTGAGCTACAACGGTGAAGTGGCAGCTTCGTTCCTAGCGGTGTTCGTTGACGGGGAAGTGTCAACGTCCTGCAAGGAAGAGGCGTGCAGGGCACCTCGGTGTCGATAGTTCTGAACCGCAAAGAGTTTGAAGAACTGTGGCCCAGCAAGGGCGTCTAGTCGTCGGCGTCTCTGTGGTCTTTGGGTGGCGGGAAACCCACCGGCGGATGCTCCTCGGCGCATCGACTGTTGGCCTTCTCGAGCGGGATATGACGGCAACGATGCGGACGAGAGCGTCCTGGGATTCGAAATTTCTTAAGCAAACAGGAGCGCGACGGCGGTCGTCGACAGTGGCAGACAACCGTCCGGGCGCTTCTCCTTGGGATTCCGCAACAGTCCTCGTCTCGGGTCAGCAGCCTGTCGAAGGTCTGTCTACCAAGGAGCTTTGGCAAAGATCAGCTGGTGCACGATGGTCCCTCGTAGCTCGGGAAGAGGGCGCCTTAGCAGGTCCTCTCTGGGTCAGTCCTTGGAGACACAGCAGCTTTCAGATTGTGAAGGAGAGAAACAGCAATTCTTCTCGTCCAGCAGGGCTTCAAGGTTAAGCTTCAGATGTACTCCAGTTACTTGTCGTAGTGGACTTCAGCTTCTGAACACGATTCCTAGCAGTGAGAGGTCCCCAGATATACTGTTGATCTCCCATTCATTCCGCTGGGTCATACTCAAGCATCCATTCACGGCGAAAGGCATTCATGCAGGCAGGCAGCCAACCAATCAGGTGCACAGTGCATTCAGGCCATTCTCTTGTCCCAATGCACAACTTGTTGTGAGTGTCTGGAGAGAAGTACCTAGCCATTCAACACTCCACACTGCATTCATACCAGTTTCGGGCAGGGCTGTCTCAGTCATTGTGTCAAACACCAGATACTAGACACCCACAACACAGAATGCGTATTCGTCACACACTCCATTCACCCAGGTGCCACCCACAGGCGTACCCACAACATACAGTCGTTGGGAAGGTTCCAGCCAGTCTGGTCAGCACTTCCCCACACTACCATATATGGAACTTCCACCCAACAGCCAGTCAGGGGGAAGGGACAGTCAGGGCTTCCCAGGACTTCGGGAAGAATAAGGTAACAGGCGATGGAAGGAAAGAGGCCACGGGGGCCATCTTGTCTCCATCAGGAATCTACCGATTCCAATGACAGGGCCTGGGCATCCCAAAATGGAGGACGCTCAGGGCACCAGTCAATTCAGCACAGAGCTGCCACCAGCCCGTACCCTGCTCTGTGGGCCACACACAGGTGCCCAAAATCATACACTAGGGTCACAGGGTTGTATCCTGTGGGATGTATTAACCCACTTATGCCCTGCCCTGCGGCATTCCTGTGTCCTGGTGGTGCCAGAATCATCAAAATGGCCGCAAAACCCCTATGCGCGCCAAAAACTATGGAAATCGCACTCGACAAAGCAGACAAAGATGGCTGCTAAATCCATAATGCATGTTGTCAGTGGCGGAACGGAGACCTCACTCCTGAAACATGTCATTGGGCTGCCCAACCAGTAAAAATTGCACTGCATGAAAAGCAGTGCTTGCTGAAAGAAATCCGAAATCTTGCATTTTAAATCTTTTCCTGGTTGCTGAAAATACAGAATGCTGGTCCAAAACACCCACAAACATCCAATCTTCTTGCTGAGTCACATTTTACTGAATTCAAGAAATAATTGTGAAATTGCAATATCCTGGAAAGCTGAATTGGTCATCAAAACCCCCACAGCACAAGTTTGCCTGCCTGTGGGATCTGTCAAAATCTGGGCGCAGTACCAACGGCCGCCTGAATGACTGTTTCAAAAGCCTGCATTAAAACTGTAAACTTGTACCCTTAAGATCTAATGTCTGAAATCTAAGTGACCTGTTATCAAGAGTAACTTAGGTTGTAACTATTTAAACTTCATGGTTTAGAGTCTGGAATCAGTGTTCTAGCTGTTGGTTTTAAAATTACAAGTTTGTTTAAACAAAGAAAATTGCAACAAAATGACATTTAAATTTCAGCCTGACTCCAAGCCAAACCACAAACAACTTCCCCTGCAGGGGCCAGCCACCTCTCTTCTGCTCTCTAGACCAGGAACTCGCACCCTTGTGTTGATTAAGAGGGGAGGAGAACTTGGGATGCTGTAGAAATAGCACAATGGACTTCAGCCAAGGCAAGGAGATGCTAATCAGGAAGGATCGTAAATGGCCTCTTCCAGAAGGAAGGGGGGGCAGAGATTGCTTCTGAGCTGCAAGAAAGAGGAGGCGGGGACAGACAACTTTTGTTGATTCACAATGGACAAAAAGTATATTTCGAGGGGATTGGGTCCTCCGACGTATTCCATATCTATGACATGTAATCACCACAGCTGTGCTGCTTCGGAAACTTTTTTCGGCGTCCTGCGTCGATGACGTCGACGCGCCGTCGTCGAGGACCTCCTCCGACGTCATCCGATGTGATAAGTAGGATGCACGACGCCCGTAGCCTCAGTTCCGTTTTTTTCCGCGAACGTGTTGCTTCGTGATTCTCGGTTCACGCCTCGACTCTTTAGAGTTCTGTTCTTCTCGGTTCTTCGAACCTGTTCGTTTTGTGAATATCCTTCGTGTGAAGATGTCTTCTACTTCGTCTTCGACCACCCGTCCGGGTTTCAAGAAGTGCGGGGAGTGTGGGTCCAAGATGTCGGTGACGGACTCGCACGACGCCTGCCTCTGGTGCCTCGGGGAGGCCCACGACACGGATGACTGTATCGACTGCCAGTCGCTCACGTCCAAGGCCTTATGCGAACGTAAGAAGTTGTTGTCGGTAGGTTGGGTGTCCAAGCCCAGGAAGTCGAAGTCTGCGGGGCTTTCGACGAATGATTTGAGGGGTGACTCTCCGCGTCATCGTCGGAAGTCTCGTGGGTCTCCTTCTGGAGTCGGTCTCGCCACTCCTCAGCCTCTTCGAGGCATTCTCGGAAGCGCCGACACCGGTCGTCTTCCAGGTCCTCTTTGGAGGACTCTGCCCGGCACGTCGCTTACCCCACCAGCCGTGCGACGCCGGAGGAATGGGCTTCCTTCGGGAAGAAAATGCTGGCGATTCTTGAGTCGGAGGGTACTAAGCCGTCCGCGCCCCCGAGTGGGGTCGGCCGTGAGAGGTCGAGAGACATCGCTCGCAAGAGTGGTCGGCACGAGTCACGGGAGAGGTCCAGTTCGGACAAGGAGACTCGTTCTCGACATACCCATTCCAGGTCCCTGTCCTCGACGCGTTCGAGACCGTGTGCTCCTGTGAGGTCTTCGAGGAAGACATCGACGTCTGAGGCATCGAGGGCGTCAACTGGCTTTCTCGAGGCTCCGGCTCCGAGGAAGACGTCGAAGCTGTCGACGCTCAGGTCGTCGAGGGACACGCTCGGGGCACCGGCCTCGAGGGCTGTGTCGACGCCGCCGATGTTGGAGGCGCTGCATCTGACGCCGACGCCGATTTCCTCGATGCCGGTTCTCTCGGCGCCGATGCCGGTTCTCTTGATGCCGGCGCCGTTTCGCCCGACGCCATTAACGCCTTTCGTGTCGGAGGTACCCCGTGGCACGGGAGAACCCCCTAGGAAGGCTCTGGTTAAGAGCAAGCACTCTCGGGTGCCTTCTTTTCGCCACCTGGACTATATTTCAGAGGCGGATGAGGATTCTGATGGCCTGGTTCCTAGTCCGGTTCCAGATGAAATTGTCTCTGGCCATTGTCAGTTTGACGATTTGAGACAGTCACTGCATGATGCCAGTGGACTGGACACCTCTCCGGAGGTGGAGTTTTGTAGGCCTGAGCCTGGCTCTCATGCCGTTTCCTCGTACCGGCGCCTTATGGCTAGGGTTTCTGAGTACTTGGGATGGTCTGCTCCCCCAGGGGAGTTTGTGCAGGATGATCTGACGGACATCCTTGATGTTGGTCCCCCAACTGATCCGGTACTGCCGTTCCATATGGCTTTACAGAGAAGGGTGGCGGCGGCTTGGACTGCTCCGGAGAGTCTCCCGGCGGTGGGCAGATCCTTGTTGCGAAAATACCGTCCAGCCAGTAGCGACCCCTGCTACTTGATCAGGCACCCCACTCCGGAGAGTTTGGTGGTGCAGGCGGCCACGGCCCCGGCAAAGCAGGCGTCGTACCCTACCATCCCTCCTGATAGGGACGACAAACGTTTTGATGGCTGGGCGAAGAAAGTGTTTTCTTCTGGTGGTATGGCGCTTCAGGCGGCCAACTCCATTTGTGCCTTGTCTCGTTTCACACACACTCTGTGGAACTGTGTTGCGTTAGCGGCTGAACATATTCCCGAAGGGGACGAACGGGATGGTTTCCCTGCTATGGTCCAGGATGGTAAGGATGCCATGTGTGAGTCGTTCAGTCGGGTTTGGACTTAGCTGAATGCGTCAGTAGGTCCATGGCGGCGAGCACCGTGATACGCAGGTTTGTGTGGTTGCGGAAGTCGGGGTTTGCTCCTGATGTGCAGTCTCGGCTCCTCAACATGCCCTTTGACGGTGAACACCTTTTTGGCAGCAAGGCTGACGAGAGCCTTGAGAGGTTGCAGACCTCGAAAGCTGCAGCGAAGTCGTTGGGCGCTGCAGTTCGCCAACCTCCGCCTTTTCGTCCTAGGGGACAGCAGTGGAGGGGTGGTTCCTTTCACTATTACCCGTCCTTCAGTAAAGCGAGAGGAGCTGGCAGTCAAAGAGGCCAACGCAGGGGTACCAGAGGTGGACGACAGGGTACCCGTGGTGCCAAGGCCGCTCGGGCAGTTGCCTCTGCCCTCAGGTAACGCCGCGGCCGCTCCCACTCAGTCATGAGGCCATGTCCCATGGTTCGCCGGTTCCCACGGCTACTGTCTTCCCTTTTGGCACAGGCCTCACGACAATCCACCGGGGAACCTCTTTGCAGAGTCCGGATCCGCTCCTTGCGCAGGAAATTCAAGCCCTGCTGGAGAAAGGCGCCATAGAACTGGTGCCTGTAGCGGAGAGGTACAAGGGATGGTATTCCCCTTATTTTTTGATTTCGAAGAAAGACGGGGGATTGAGGCCCATCATGGACTTGCGCGGTTTGAACAAACTCCTCAGGAAGGACAAGTTCAAGATGGTTACTCTCTCTCAAGTCCTCCAGGCCCTTCAGCTTCAGGACTGGTTGGTGTCACTCGACCTCAAGGATGCTTACTTCCATGTGCCGATCCATCCCAAGCACAAGTAGTACCTGAGGTTCGCGGTTGGCGACTCGCACTTTCAGTTTCGGGTCCTGCCGTTCGGATTGACCTCCGCCCCGAGGGTTTTCACCAAGCTCATGGTGGTGGTGGCAGCGCATCTCAGGCAAGGGGGGATTCACGTCTACCCCTACCTGGACGATTGGTTGATCAGGGGGAGCTCTCCCGAGCAAGTCCTGGATCATCTGTCGGTCACCTGCCACTCCCTTCACAGGCTGGGCTTCTCCCTCAATTTAAAGAAGTCCCATTTGACGCCAACACAGCGGCTCCAGTACATCGGAGCAGTGCTCGACACTTCCCTGGGGCAGTGTTTTCCTCCCCAGGTGAGGGCTCTTCACATTCAGCAGATGCTGCACAAGTTTCAGCATGCTCAGACGCTCCCAGCGTTCGAGTTCTTGAGGTTGCTCGGCCTCATGGCATCCTGCATTCTTCTGGTGCCAGAGGCTCGCCTGCGGATGAGATCTTTGCAGTGGGCGCTCAAGACGCAATGGTCGCAGTCCTCCGGCAGGATGTCGGACCCGGTTCAGGTGCCGCCCTCGGTCGCCCGGGACTTTCTGCGGTGGGCCGTCAAAGGCAACTTGATGAAGGGGGCTCCATTTTGGCTTCCCTGGCCGGAGGTGACGATCGTGACGGATGCATCCGTCACGGGTTGGGGAGCTCATGCCAACGGGCTGACAGTCAGCGGTCGTTGGTCTCCGTCGGAGTCCAGACTCCATATCACTCTGTTGGAGCTGAGGGCCGTCAGGCTAGCCCTGAAGGCTTTTCTGCCGACTGTGCGAGGAAAGAGTGTCCTGATCCTGACGGACAACACAGTGGCCATGCACTACCTCAACAAAAAGCGGGGGGCAGGGTCACTTCCTCTGTGCAGGGAGGCGATGCAGCTCGAGTTCTGGGCCATCCAGCGGGAAGTTTCGATCTCGGCAGTTCATCTGGCCGGAGACGAAAACGTGACGGCGGACGCTCTGAGCAGGCAGAGCACGATCTCTCACGAGTGGGAGTTGGCTCCGGAGATTCTCCTGGAGATCTTCACCCTTTGGGGGACCCCTCAAGTGGATCTCTTCGCCTCCAGTGTCAACCTGAAGTGCGAAAGGTTTTGCTTGCGGGAATTTCCTCCAAACGGAGCCTTAGGAGGCGCGTTCGTGGTGGAGTGGTCGTTCCCGCTGCTGTACGCGTTTCCTCCTGTTCCCGTCATCCCGCAAGTGCTGCGGAGGTTACGGAAGTTCGGTTCCCGGATGATCCTCATTGCCCCGGCGTGGGCTCGGAGGACTTGGTACCCGGACCTTCTCGACTTGTCCATCTGCCCTCCACTTCGTCTTCCCTACCGAGACGATCTGCTCTCACGGGAGGGGGGTCAGGTTCTCCATCCAGAGGTCAGATCCCTCAACCTTCACGCTTGGCTTCTGAAAGGTTGAGGTATAAGGATTGGGGCCTCCCTGAGGACGTGATGGAGGTGTTGCTTTCGGCCCGAAGGCCAGCAACAAAGTCTCTGTACCGTTGCCGTTGGCGTAAGTTCTGCGATTGGTGCAGGGTTCAGAATGTGGATCCTTTTGCATGTGACATCCCCATGGGTCTGTCCTTTTTACTTTCTTTGGCCCACAGGGGCTTGCAAGTGGGTACCGTTAAAGGTTACCTGGCGGCGCTGTCCATCTTTAAGCGCTCGTCTGAAGAGTGTTCTTACTTTAAAATCCCTTTGATTTCACAGTTTCTGAAAGGGCTCACTAATGTGTTCCCTCCGTCACCTTTCCTGGTGCCCGGTTGGGATTTAAACCTTGTTCTTAAGTTTCTTATGGGTGCTCCGTTTGAGCCTTTACATTCTTGCCCTTTGAAGCTGTTAACTCTGAAAACTATGTTTTTAGTTGCGGTTACTTCCGCTCGCAGAGTGAGTGAGTTACAGACACTTTCAGTTAAGCCACCCTTCACTGTATTTCACAAGGACAGGGTTGTCCTTAGAGTTCGTCCTTCTTTTTTTCCGAAGGTAGTGACGGATTTTCATTTGGCCCTGAAGGTTGTTCTTCCGGCATTCTATCCTCCTCCGCATCCTGGTAAGGAAGAGGAGAGGCTCCATAGGCTTGATCCTAGGAGAGCTTTAAGCTTTTATGTTTCACGCATGTCCCGGGTCAGAGTGGACGATCAACTCTGTATTGGTTAAGCTGGAAAGCGTTTGGGACAAGCTGTGACGAAACAGACTGTCTCGCTGGATTATTTTGGCCATCTCGGAGTGTTACCGCTTGGCGGTAAGGACCCACCGGCTGGCTTGCGGGCCCATTCTACCAGGGGTATGGCTGCATCTACTGCCCTGCAGAGGGGTGTTCCTATTTGCAACATCTGTGATGCAGCCACCTGGGCTTCAGTACATACATTTGTACGCCACTATTCCCTCTATTCCATCCGAGGACAGGATCTGGCCTTTGGCAAGGCGGTCCTTTGCTCTGCTATTTGATTGGCTAATCTAAATTTTGATTCTAAATTCTTTCCCTCCTCCTTGCTCTGGTACTGCTTTGGGAGTCTGTCAGATATGGAATACGTCGGAGGACCCAATCCCCTCGAAGAACAAGTTACTTTCTTACCTGGTAACGTTCTTTCGATGGGATGGTCCGACGACATATTCCATATCGCTCCCGCCCTACCTTCCCCGCTGCAGAATTTCTTTTGCGATTGCAGCTTACGTTCCGCAAGGCTTGGTGTCTGACTGGCAGTTGACTAATGTCACACGTTCTGGGGGAAAAAAACTACAACTGAGGCTACGGGCGTCGTGCGTCCTACTTATCACATCGGATGACGTCGGAGGAGGTCCTCGACGACGGCGCGTCGACGTCATCGACGCAGGACGCAGACGCCGAAAAAAGTTTCCGAAGCAGAACAGCTGTGGTGATTACATGTCATAGATATGGAATACGTCGTCGGACCATCCCATCGAAACAACGTTACCAGGTAAGAAAGTAACTTGTTCTTCTAAACAGACTGATAATTTACTGTGTACAATTGCAAAAAATATGTAAACCCCGGACTTCTGAACCTAATTTTTGGCTGCACATTTTAAGAGGAGCCAGAACTCTGTGCTATGTTCTGGGAGGTAACTGTAGAAATGATGGTCTTACTCCAAATGTATTTATGTCAAAAGCATGAAACTTCACACGCTTCTGCAATGCGCACAGTTGTACACATTTTTGGATAAATTAGATTTTGTGTTCCGGCCCAAAAGGGCAAAATTCTATCAAAAGCAAGATCCTACAATGACGGGGCTTGGAAGAGCATTTGCTCCACAAAATGTGATCTAGATATGTTATTGTTATAAAGGTGGTAAAATTGTAAATATGTTTTGTAATAAAAGTATATTTCATGTTCAAAAAACAAGGGGGGGATTCTCTGACTCATAAAACCACATCATCATGGTGACACCCTGTTTTCTCCTCCGAACAAGGGAGAGGGGAGATTCTGACCTTTAGTCAGCCTAGGGGGCGCGCTTAGGAAAATCCAGCATACACACCCCTTTACCAAATGCATAAATAGAGAAAGCTAAGGACTTAGAAACATACACAGATTCACCCACTAGCCCGATCGTGGCGAAGCACCCTGACTCCAGAAACTTTGCAAACAGAAAGGCCCATTCCATTAGTTGAACCATTTTCAACTAGGCCTTGAATTTCCAGACCTATAATCCCACCACCAAAGGGGAACATCAAAGAAAACAGCCGGGCTGTGCTGTAACTGCTTGCCTGCCAAATAATTATCTGCAGAACCAGGGCAGATTAAACCCAATCCTGTGCCGTGCTGTGCCGATCCTGTCGTGCGGTGACCAGAGCGCCTTGCTGATTGGACAGGGTCTGCAATCAGGTGGGCCCAGCAGAATTCCTGTCTGGAAATCTTGACTGACCTGAATTCCTGACGGCTCTGTTCAAACATATATAGTGAGTATCCATAGTATAGGACTGTCACTAGCCTATGTACTGTCCGTAGTAATCCCTACCTCAAACCCATCCTCTCTTGTATTTAGAACCTGATATTTTTAGAAATATTTTTGATTTGCCTGAACTCTTTATCTTATCCCTACTACCTTCCTTCTGTAATAGTATTGTTAAACATATCTTTGCGCTGATATATTTCATCTGAAGAAGGCAAGCTCCTCAGCAGGCAAAAACTTGATCCAGAGGCGTCCTGGTCAAGTGGCTGTGCTCCCGTGTAGTATTTGCTTCTTCCTAGTCATTCCCTAGTGTAAAGAAATCCTGTTTGTCTTTTGAAAGCGCATCCCTGTTTTCTCATTTTGGTGCGTATTTAAAAAAAAAAAGTACCTCCACGAAAACGTCCATAACTTCTTCAAATTTTATGCTAGAAACAAAATTTAAATGTCTGCTTGTAGTTAATCCTCCATAGAACCAAATCCCTATAGTTTTCCTGCAATCGCGATTACCGCACACAGAAAAGTTGGCCGCAAATTTTCGTTTTGGCAAAATATTACACGTGTAAAATAGCTTTTCATTGCACCCGACCTCAAATTTCAGTCTGCACATTGCTTATTGGTGTCAAATCATTGCTAGTGCTTGTCTGCAACCATATAAAGTGGCTCCCATTAGAATTTAAACAATTTCAGTGATTTAAGCCATATTTAGGGTTTTACCCAATCCATTCTCAGACAACTTTAAAAACCAGTTTGACAGTTTGCCAATCGACTCTGTTTCTCTCTTGTTTGCTGGGGGGAAATTGGGATTGACCTTGTATTTGAATTCTGCATTCCTGAAACCTGTTCTCTCTCCTCCTATCTCTCTACATTGCATATTGGGGGGTTGAGGGGCGTGCAGGGGGAAAGAGTAACTACATTGCTATTTGATTTGAACACACACCCACAAAAGTATTATTGCTGTGCTGCATTGTTTTTTGCTCATTATTACTCCTGGTGATTAAAGAGATTGCTTAGTGTGACATTACCCCATTGGTGATTATTGTATCCCCGCTAAAAATAGTGTGATTATATTGTGAATATATAAATAAATATTTAAACTTTGCAAACCAGCCTGATTCCTGGTTCAGTGTGACCCTTCCAAGAGAGGGGCATGATTAGAAGTGGTACATCGTTCAGAATAAAATAACTTTTAGACACAAAATAAATGAGGATTTCAGTTGTGCATTACACGCTAGGCATTGACTTAGGTGACGTTCTGGATTGAAATCACTTACAACCCCAACCCATGGGTGCCATCCCATGGGTCTGTTCACCAAAACCAAAGGAGGAAGCTGCACCGCCAGGAGTCCCACATGAAATCCTGCGCGGAAAACATGACAGAACACACGATAAAAGGCAGTAAAGCACAAGGATACGGAGGCCCTGTCCCTCCGATGCATTTCCAGCATCACAAATATATCTCGCTCTGCCAAAATCATGTTTATATGCCCAATATTCTCTCGCCAATTCTGATCTTATACTCGGGCCAGCCTGCTGGTCTTTGTGGTTTCATCATAGGTTCCTTTAACCCTTTGCTTTTGTGTTGCAATCAATGAGTGCTGTTTTGGTGCACATATTGCTTAAATCTAGGGAGAGTAATATTGATTTTATATGGGTGCACCAAAGAATGGATGCCCACCTCTTGCTGTAAAAGGTCCTCTAAAGCTTACCTGTATTTTAATAAGTAAGGTGAGGTCCAAAGGTGGATCCAATACAGAACTGATTTAAGAGCTGTCTCGTTTGATATACTCCCCTGCCCTAAATTGGTTAATAGCATGTACTTCGGTGTTATTGGTTGGTAAGCACAGTCCTCTTGAGGAATTCCTTTTCATGATTGCCAGCTTTAGGTGTTGTTGATAACTCCATATCTCTGTACCATATATTGCTGCAGACTTGGTTTGCAGATTATAAGCATCCAATGCCGGGGGGAAAAAGCAACGCCCACCACCGCTTGCTTAGAAGTGTGTTGTTGCATTGCATCCCCCGTTAAGTCTTAAGCCAGCCTTCTCAAATGTCTAGATCATCTGCAAATATTTTGGATGACTATGTCATGATAACTAAAGGAATTCCCCTCGATATCCACATGCAATTTAGTGCCTCTTTTCCCGCGTGTGCAGGAAAATACAACACCTTTTGCCTTCTCAACATTGATTTCTAGGCCAAGTTCCTTGCAGCTTTCATATAAAGTGTTTAGTGGTTTCTTTACATCCATGGGTGCCAGTGATACAAGAACAGAATCGTCCAAGTAAAGCAGGATTGGTATTCACTTCTGTCCAAGAATAGGTACATCTGTAAGTATTGCACACAATAGTGACAATCTCATCCATTAAAATGCAGAAAAGGCCAGAACACACCCTTCTCTGACCGCTCCCCTCAGCCCTTCCAATACATGTATGCTTATTAGTTCTGTGGTGTGCCCCTCCAGGTTACATCTTACCACAGCCCTTTTTTCTTTGTGTAAGCAGAGAAGTACTTTTAAAAGTTCTGTTCGAATGTTTGCCTCTATCAGCACTTCCCGTAGTTTAATTCTGGAGACGCTTTCGAAAGCGACCTTTAGATCAATGAAGCTGGCATAAATATTCATACTCCAAACATATGTAACCCTTAGGAGTCTGATAAATAGGCTAAAACTTTGGTCCATGGTACTAATGTCTTTCTGGAACCCGACTTGATATTCTTTTACCACCCATATTAGTAACGAGTCTTGCATACATTTTCCCATCTGAATCTAGTGAGGAGATTGGCTGGCAGTTTGCAGGATTTTCTCTGCTACCCTTTTTATATATGGACTATTTCTGCTATAATCCAGGAGAAAGGAGTCTCAAACTGTGAGATAATGTCATCAAGTAGGTGGTGTAGTATGAGTGACCAAAAGTAAATTTCTGATCCTATTTGGACTAGGTACCTTACCACTGTTTTGTTTATTGCCTCGTTTATCTCCTTTAGGGTAAATATCAAAGTGATCTATCATTCTTGAGCCACGTGTAAATGTGTTCTTCTGGACAGGATGACACATCACAGTATAGAGTTTTAAATTGGCCTACCCATGTTTTTTTCAAGGATATTGCCATGTTTGGTGTTCCTATCCCTAGTTGTTCCTCTGTTTATCCTCCAATTGTTTGATGTCTTTATCAATGGCAGCTTGTAGTAATAGGTCCCAATTGTTCTTAGGGAATTCCCTTTTTGTTCTTAATTATTTGTAATTTGTAATCCATTCTTAAAGCACAGATTTCTCAGTGTCTTTTTGCCCCATAACCAGATCTCTTTTCCTGATACACTCAGTCATGCCACCCTGCTCTGCAAGTCGTTAGTTGGGCAACAGCCTTCTTGGGTTTTATGGTATCTCATGCATCTAACCATTTCTCAATAGGTAACGATGACTAGTTTATCCTTGTGTGATCTAAATTAGCAAAGCGTTCTAGGGGCCCAGATATCTCTGCGTATAGGGAGGTGCTCCCCTCCAGATCTGCCCATTTGGCGGCACAACGTGATTAGGGCATTACCGTGTGTGACAACCTGGGTGAGGCGGAAGCGGAGGAGGTAGAGGAGAGTCCGGAAGCCACTTGGTGGGGCAGGGACTCGCAGTACGGCAATGCAGTTGCCGACGAGAGTCGCAGACTGAACCACTGGGAGCGGTAACACTCGACCAGAAGGTAGCAAGACTCCGGAAATAAAAGGGCTACACTCTACATCCGTAACCAACATTACAGCTACAGGAGCGGAGAATGGATTTCACACCATGCTGCAACCAAGAAGAATTGCGGCGCTTAAACGGCCAGGATGCCGAAATGCTACCGGAACCCTAGGCAAGGAAAGATCTCATTACGAGCGACCTCTCGAACAACGGTCATTTAAACAGAATGAAACAAAAACACTCAATGGTAAAGGGTCCGGTAAAAGCTACCCTAACTTACCAATAACTCTGTGGCCTGAAGGCGAAAAAGGCAGCCTCCTTCCTGAGTCACCAGTGTGGGTTCCATTATGGCGGCTGGTATCCACAAACAAATGGGGCGGGGATTGGGGGGGCTTATCAAGCTTACGCTCGATAAAGGGCCCTGATTGGTCTAGGAGACCCCAGCCCCGACAAAGAGAAAGGACTGACAGCTACTCCTCCTTTATGTTGCAGAATCTAGTTGGAAGCCAAGAAGAAGCTGCTCCGTTCCGCTGGGCCTATGAGGACAAGACACAGATTCCTGCCATATTACTTGAAGAAGCCTGATTCCAAATTGCTTTTGAACTGAAAAGGAGACTTGATTCCAGTTTCTTTTTTTAATTCCTTTTTTTTTGTTAATAAAGACTATCCTTGGTTTATCAGAACACTGGGTCTGAGTGTTCCATCACACTTAGATTATTTGATCTACATGTTATAGCTTTTAGCCTGCCTTCCGGTTTTAAATGAATGGACATCGGACGATGGTCCCTGTAAAGGCGTTCAACTGTGGCGGATACTATGATGCCAGTCCATAATGGGTATTGGAATATATTCAATATGTGATGCTTTTCTTGCGGTCGCAAATGTTGGCTTGGCCGGTTGGTCATCTGGGCACCTGCCATTAAATGCTGTCAATCCTAGGGTAACAAATGTTTTTTCAGTTTCTATTGCTTTTTTGTGTTTTGGGGACTGGTGCTATCAGCTCATGGAATGCACAGGTCAGGTCGTCTTCCTCTGTGAGGGGTCAGAAATGTGAGGCAGACAACTTTGTAAAGCGTTTTCAACTTAAGCCATTTTATTAAATAAAAAGGTTGGATAAACGCCCCACTATCCCTACCCTGCGAGGATTTCTCTGCCTAAAATAAACTATAGGAAACACTCTAACAAAAGGATATCTGACCCTCACACTTGCACAATATCTGGCAATTCAATTAATCAACATTGTACCAAATATAATCTGCTTTACAATATAGTCCTCATAACCTGGGTGAATTTCCCTTCCCCAGACCTGAACAAGGGTTTTCTCCACAGGTCAGAGAAAACAAGGAGATCTGTTTTAACACAAAGTTCCGATACAGTTTCAAGGTTATATATAAAGTTCCAATGCTTCAATAAAGGGTCTCCATAAATCGTTAGTTCCCACTCCTCCTGGTGTAAGAACTGTCTCACATTGTTTTTGTTCTCGATAGGCACAACAAATATCTTGATCGGAATAATGTCACAACTTTTGGATTTAAAAAGAAATGCATTTTCTGATGCTTGTTAATCTGCTTAGAATCACACGCTGTGCATAAAGTCCAAAATCTGGTGATCATCTCAGAGTATTGCATCTTTCTTTCGAAGCTCTAAAGGGGATGTCGACATGGGCGTGACTGTAACACTATCCCTAACGTGACGTGTAGTGTACCCAAAATACCTCGCGCGTCAAGGTCCCTTCAATTGTGTTTTTTCTGCCGTGAGGTAGCCATATAGTCGGCGTGGGTAAAGAAGAAGAAAGGTGTAAGATGTCTATTTTCCTTCTCCATGAGGGGAGGAAGGGTGGGTACATGTGAAATCTAAGCAGATCCAATCATCAGAAATGCTATTACGGTGAGTAATGCATGTCTTCTGATGCTTGTTAATCTGCTTTGAATCACATGCTGTGCATAGACTAGCGAGCAGTGCCCAGCACCATCGACGTCCCCTTTTTGATCTTTGAAAAAAGATGCAATACACCGCGATTACCACTAGATGTCGGACTATATGCACCTTTTGTAATAACAAATGTCTTTGTCAGTATGGTTCACTTCAAACTTAACTTTAGGAAGAATTATAAAGTCTTCTTTAAATGGCACCAGTCAATAGGAGTTGTTTTATGTTAGAACCACAGTTCAGCACTTGCATCAATTACTACCTGGCATATGTCTCTGCCAGGCTCTTTTGGGGGCAATGCCTCTTGCCCTACAGGTTTACTCGCCTGCCGGTCTACTCCATCAACCACAGGAACAGAAAAGTGCTTCAGTTGTAACTTCCAACTTAATGTAACTACAACTTCATTAGACTTCTTCAGCATGAAACTTTACACATACTGCTAGGGGAACAAGTAACCACTTTAAGAACTCCTTGGCAGCTATGCTCCTCTCCCTCTGGATAATCTACTCCAGAAGGGCAGCCTGTTTGCCACCGTTCTGTCCCCTTTTCATGAACAACCAAAGAATGACCAAAAGATAGTTTCACTTTTCTTATGTCCTGGCTTTGGCAGTGTATGTTTATATCAACTACAGGTTTTGATCTGGCTCTGAGCAGTAGTATTTACAACCGTTGGGCTTCTCAAAATCCCCCTGTGACGGTGTTTGTAGTTATTTTGCTTGATTTGTAACCTCTCTTGGCTTTGGTTTTCATTGCACACCTGGGATTTCAATGAGGCTTCCCCACTGGGTTGTAGGAGTTTCTTGCATCTGGTATACTCTGTTCTTGAATCAATTTTTGGTTTCACTGAATACCACTTGTATTGGTTTCGGTATTCATAACCTTCATCTGCACGGTCCTTGCTCACGCGCAAGTGAAACTGTCTGAGCGACACACGCGACTAGCCTCGGAGCAATTCATGTGCTGCAGACTCACCGGGTAAATCACTCTCTTGTGTTCAGCCTGGTGCTCGCGGGACCGCTGTGCCTGTGGCTTCTCCTGGTCAGGCAAACTTTCTTCTTGATTGCCTTCACGTTTGCCACATTGAATTGGAGCCACCTTGGCTCCCAAGAGTCCTTGGCGCAGCCCTGCCTCCTGGAACCTCTTGGCTGCTTACACTTATTCTGCTTCCTGCTACGAAATCTTTGCACAGCGCGATTTTTGAATGGGTAAGCGTTTCCCTTCTGCACTGTTCCATGTGGTGATGTCCCTCCAAAAATGTCCGTGGTTTGCAGGGACATTATCACATTGACCATGTGGGGACAAGCCTGCAACCTTTATTTTTTATTTTATTTTTTTCTTCAATGGGTGCGGGGACACCCCCGCTCCCCTTGACCCCATATGGTCACCATATATAAAGTCGCCATGTTTTTTCCAGCGACTGTATGTATGGTGACCATATATATATGGGGATAATATTACCGAATATATTCTACACTTCCCGCTGCACGGCATATGCAGCTTGTCTTATTGAAGGCACATACCCTCTCAGGACCCGCACTGGTCTCGGCATCTTCTGACTCCTCTATTCTTGCTTCCCACAGCATTCACGGCCCGCACTGCAAACTCCAGTCCTGCTTCTTTCTCCTGCTCCTTCTCTTGACCTGCACCTGAGGGGGCTTTTTAAGCCGCTTTCTCCCTCAGGTGTGGGTCATTTTGTCTTATTGGATGACCACGCCTGCATCTTTGTTCATCTTATTTATTTTTACATTCTTTAAGTGTACAAAACCCTTGGGCATCAAGGCGCTGCTGCAACCAGTGACGCACACATTTATATTTCAGAGGCTTGTGGAATCTGCTGAGATCCCATGCTATGCATAGGCAGACATCTAATGGAAGCTGCAGAGTATTACAGTTGTTTTCGAAAGTCGAAAAGGGACGTCGACAAGGCGTGCTAGTAATACTATCCCTAGTGTGACGTCCACTGTACCCATGGTTCGTCACGCGTCGAGGTCCCTCAAATTGTTTTTTTTTCACCATTGTGAGCGGACGCTTATCGCTGAGTGCAATTTCGGCTTGCTCAGTTTGCTTATGACCAGTTAAAAATAGTTTACTCTTTCTGTCCTTTTCCTTCCGATATCTACCAATTCATCGACGCAGTTGAAAAGACTGCGCCGTCGGACGAATTCAAGATTCGACAGACCCTTTCGGCATTTGAAGGACCACCGGGCCTAGGCCCTTTTCAGTACGGAGAGTGGGGGGCGGTCATTGTACGATGCATTTTCCCACCCATTCACTTTCTCGCCCGGCTGCCTTTTCCAAATGTGGATAGAACACCATTTAATTTCTGCCCCACGTGTAATAAAAAATGTCTGTGGATCGACAAACACAGAGTGTGCAACTTGAGTCTGAACCGCGACCACAAAGCGGGGCATTGTCGAGCCTGCAAGCTCTTCAAACCCAAGACTCTTAAAGACCGTAGAACCAAGCGCTGGGCCCATCACGCAATGCAGGCAGAGGCCACCATTGACGTGGAGAGAGCTTCCAGTGATGGCAGCGTCGCTGTCTTTTCGGGCGACAGGGAATAGCCAAGATCCCAAGTGCAAGCCCCCGACCCAAAGAGACAGGCCGGCGGCTCTGTTACAGGTACGACACCCGGCAGCAAGAGCACTACCACCAAACGCACAACCCGGGGCGAGTCTGCGCTGTCGACCAAACACACAGATACGGCGTCAAGGGAGAGGTCCGCAGATTCCCTGTCCTCTGGGCACTCGAGGTCCCGATCGCCCCATGACAGGCCCTAGAAACCAAAGGACACCGCCCATAAAACGACATTGACCGAACGCTGATCGTCGCCAGACGAGGCAGAGGTCCATCCCACTACCGAGAGTCGACATCCAATCAGCGTAGGGGTAAAGAAACACTGGGTTGTCACACCCAGTTTAGAAACATGTCCCTGAGAGACTGCTAAAGGCTACTCATTCCAAGAAGCATAAAGAAAAGTCTAAAGACAAGTCTCATAAGAACAAGTCTACCCCTTCTAAGGGGACTACACCTGCCCCACTAAAAGAGGGTTATTTGGCTGAAACCTTACAGAATAAGGGCCTATCCACACCTTCACCCTTAGTACAAGTCCCTACCCCCAGTACCCTGGGGTCATCTTCAGTTCAGCCCTATGGACTGCGGAAGATGTAGATGGGGTAATGTCAAGAAAGACCTTTTTCGCCAATTATTTTGTAGGGTGGGACCCTCAGGCTTTTGAAAACTTTCAGTTTACACCTCCTACTACTCGGGCTTCCAGCTCACAGCCCCTGGCTTCAACCCAGCCCCCCAGCAAAAAGGTCTCATGCAGCAGCTGATCTTTGACGTTCATACAGACACTGAAGTGGATAATGAGGACTTCCACAATCTGACCATTACTATGATGATGATGGTGATGATGATGGTGATGATGATGATGATGATGATGATGAAAAGGCAGAGGTGTATACCCTGGCCTCACCAGTTCAACAATATTCCCCAGTGGATAATCGGCCCCTCCACAACAACATATTAATTAAAGCAGCTTTGGCAGCCAGACACAGGAGACTCAGCAAGACGAGGACTTTGTGGAGGATATTTTGGGAGACAAGGCTGCCACCCAATTCATCCCAATTTTAAAATCTGTCCAGAGAAGAATCTAACCTTCACTGCAGACCCCTAATCAAACACTGGCAGTAAATCCACGGGTAGAGCAACATTTTCGCCCATCACCGCCTGACTCTATATCAGGGGCCAACATAAGCTGGATTCTCTCGTGGTCACAGCTACTTGGAAAAGGGCAGGGACACCAGTAGCTTCTTCAGAGGCTACCCCAGACAAAGAGAGCAAGAAGCTCTATACCATGGAAAGGAAGGCAGCGACTTCGGCAGCGTTTCAAGCTAGAATTGCCAACAACTCTACACTGTTGGCAAGTTATGATTGCCATAAATGGGATGAAATAAATAGATTCTGCTCCCGCTCCTTTAAAGTCTCAACTTGCATTAGTAGCAGCTAAAGGCAAAGCTACTTCCAGCTGCATTCTCAAGAGTAACCTCGACGCTGCAGATAATGCAGGTCAAATAATCGCTGAAGGAACCATAATTGAGCGCCACGCTTGGCTTCGCCAGTCCGGCTTTAAGTTTGAGACCCAGGCAATGTTACTTTATGTGCCAGTGGAACCAACAGTCTTATTCAGCAAAGTGTTAGAAGACGCCCTTAAGTCCGCCAAGGAGGAATACAACACCCTGAAGTCACTCGGCCAACTAGCTAATTAACTACCTGGCCAAAGAGGCGGAAAACAATTGGCAAAATTCCAAGAGGCTCCGGTTACGGACTAGGTCAAAATTCTTCCTGGAATAACAACCAAGGTCAGGCGTCACAGGGTTACTAGAGGTCCGCGCAGATCCCGCGGCCGGGAAACGGTCCTCCACTTCTAGAGGTGGAGGAACACCTCCCAATCAATGACAGCCAGCTACAGGTCCCCTTCCATGCCTCCCTAGTAGGGGGACGGATTTCACACTTCACCCACGCATGGGAGGGAATAACCACGGACAAGTGGGTGCTATGAACAGTAGCAGGAGGTTGTGTGGAGTGCCTCCAAAAACCATTGAACGATCCCCTGCGCCTAAGGAAGAACAAGCAAGTCAATGCGTTGCTTCTCAAGGACGCCATAGAGATTGTGCCCTCAAAAGAGGTAAACGGGGATATTTATTCAACCTACTTCCTTGTGCCAAAAAATATCTAACTATGCGCCAAGTGTTAGATTTACACCCTGCAAAATAAGTCACAAAAATTTCACATAACGCTACAGGAGGTAACCCCTCTCCCCTTCTAAAACGGGGAGATTACATGGCAACACTGGATCTAAAAGATGCCTGTTTTCATATTTTAATGTTCCCAGCGCACAGAAAACTCTTGGGTTTCAAAATAGCAAACCAGCACTACCAATTCAAGGTGCTACCCCTCTGTATAGCTTTGGCTCCAAGGGTATTCATTAAGGTACTGGCAGTGGTGGCGGCTCACCTGTGCAGTGAGGAAATCCCAGTGTACCCCTACCTTGACGACTGGCTGATGACAGGGGGAATTACCCCATCTTTGCAAACAAAACTCGCAAAGAACCATAGACCTTCTCTTCCGATTGGGTTTCTCAATAAACGAGAAGAAGTCAAGTCTTGTACCAAATACCACAAAATGGTTCCTGGGAGCTGCCTTAGACACAAGAACAGGCTTGATCTTTCCGTCCATAAAGAGTGCAAAACATGCTTCGGCAAATACCCCAGCATCAAGCCGGTCTCCAGATAAGCGTACGCAAAGCAATGGGTTTACTGGGCATGATGCCATCATGCATATACCTGGTCCCACATGCACGTCTGCGCATGCGCCCAATGCAGGAGTGGTTGGCGAAACGGTGGTCTCAGGCAAGCGGTCAGTGGTCGTTTCGCCAACACTAGTTCAAAACCTACGCTGGTGGATAAAGGAAAATCTGTTAAAGGGGGAAATAAAACCATACCACGATCTGGAGGTGCAATCAATCGTTACAACCGACGCATCACTCTCCGGTTGTGGGGGTGGGGGGCTCCTTACCTTCACTACACAGCACATGGTCTGTGGACTCTCTTCACGGCACAGAACCACATCAACCTGTTGGAACTACTAGCAGTATTCAAAGCTCTTGAAGCATTCGAAGCGCAGCTGATGAAACATAAGGTTCAGATCTTGACAGCACCGCTGTAATGTTCTATATAAACAAGGAGACACACTCTCTCACTCTCTCACTCTCACTCTCACCCAGACCCAGGTGTAGTAGACTACATTTTCTCCCAGTGGGGTTACCCCACGCTAGACTTTCTCGCTACAGGAGAAAACAAGCAATGCCCAGACTTTGCGTCCAGGTTCCCCAACCAGGCTCCAAGGGGAAAGCCCTATGGATGAACTGGTCAGGGAAATTTGCTTATGCTTTTTCCCCTGACTCCCTTAATGAGCAAGGTAGTGAACAAGTATTTCACAAAAGGTAGCAGGCGCTCCTCTCCAACATGGCATGATGACCTGTTCTAAGATGAGAGATTGCAGCACACGCTTTTTGCTCACTACCTTTCACAGATGGGAAATATCCATTTGCATATCAGTCTTCGTCCCACCCACATGGGCAGTCCAGCACCGAAATGCTATGGCAATTCCTCTCCGAACAAGAGTACTGACAGCAACCCCATACACGTGTTTCAGCCTTGTTGGGCCTCATCAGTGAGGTGAAGCTCTGCTCTGGTGCTGGACTGCCCATGTGGGCTGACCAAAGACTGATATGCAAATGGATATTTCACATTTGTGAAAGGCACAGTGAGCAAAAAGCGTGTGCTGCAAACTCTCACCTCAGAACTGGTTATCATGCCATGTTCTTTCTGGAGAGGAGCGCCAGCTACCTTTTGTTGAAAAGGTAGTGAACAAGATTCATAGGGAACAAATTACGCTCATCCTCGTTGCTCCCATGTGGGAAAGACAGCCATGGTATCCACATCTTATAGCTAGTCTGATAGCACAGCGAGTAGAGCGCTCCAATTGACAACTGTGCAGAGCCTGCTGATGCAGGTTCGAATCCTGGCAGGGCCAAACTCAGCCTTTCATCCTTCCGAGATTGGTAAATGAGCACCACACACCGTGGGTAATAATAAGCAGCGCTCAGATACCCAAGGGTTCATAGCGCTATATAAATCCTAAATTATTATCTGCGCAAAGTGGCGATGTGCACATCTGTCAGGCAGACCTATTGACCCAACACGGGGAACAACGGTACACTTCAACCACACTCGATGAACCTGGCAGCTTGGCTCCTGAGGTTATAGAGTTCGAACACCTTAATCTGCCACAACGGTGTATGGATATCCTCAAGAAGGCTCGTAAACCAAACACTAGACACTGTTATTTGAACAAGTGTAGAAGATTTGTAATCTGGTGCCAGTCTAAACAAATAAAACCAGTAGAATTTACTCCATCCCACATCCTAAACTATATGCTCCACTTGTTAGACTCAGGGTTAGTATTCAACTCTCTCAAAGTCAGCCTGGCGGCTTCATCAGCGTACACCACCTCTCGGAGTAAGGTATCGTGGTGGAAATTCCAGTCATTAAGACTTTCATCGAAGGGGTAAAAAGACTCCACCCTCCAATTTCTAACCCACTGCCAGGCTAGTATCTCAATGTTGTACTCGCTAAAATCATGGGCCCCCCATTCGAGCCTATGCACAAGTCAAGTCTTAAACACCTGACTTACAAGACTGCCTTCATAGTGGCTATTAATTCCATAAGAAGAGTTTGTGAATTGCAAGCATTGTCAGTGCAGGATCCTTTCGATTGTATTGTGTCCTCCTACGTATTCCTCATCTTTGATATTCGTGTCATCCGCTTTGCTGCTTCGGAAAAAATAATTCCCCACCAGAGGGCGCTGTGCTCGATGTCATGGCATTTGTGTCCCTCGAGGGCTGCCGTAGAGCATCAATGTTTAACCAAAAATAAATAGCTTGAGCCGCGCCCGTTGGCTACAGTTCAGTTTTTCCAAAAACTTTTGCTTCGAGTGCGTGAAACGGTGCTTCAGTTTTCGTCAAGATGACTTCATCTTCTAATCCTTTGACCCCAAAAACTGGCTTTAAAAAATGTCAGGATTGCGGGAAGAAAATGTCCATCACTGATCCCCATCGATTTTGCCTGTGCTGCCTGGGTCCCGAACACCGGACTAAAACTGCGGGTCCTGTCAGGCCATGACAGGAAAAGCTCTCGAGGAACTCCAAGGTAAATTGGTGGTGGGGAGGGAAACTTCGAAGGCTTCTTCGAAGAGGAATAAAGACTGGGGAGTCTAGAGACTCGTCCTGGTGTAAGTCGAAGTCTCGATCGAGGAGTCTGTCAAGAAAATCTTTGTCGTCTTCATCGAAGAAGAGACGTTCACTATCTCCCTCTTCTTCGCCTTCTGACTCTACCAGGGTTATCACTTGTCCAACTAAACGTGATTCCTCAAGAAAACGGGAGGCTTTCAGAGCCTCAATGATGCAAATCTTCGAGAATGCGGCCAGAGCCCCTCGAAGTCACGCGAAGACCATGCCACAGCTCATTTTTCGGATGACCTAAATGCAGCGAGAAATCAAGGGTACCGTCTAGAGAACCTTCTCCGATAACTCAGAAAAAGAGCAAGTCGACAAGCCTATTGGTGCATGAATCGAAGGCAACGCCGGACAAAATGGTGTCGGGTTCCAAACCTTCGTTGTCACCAGTGTCTAAGATTTTGTTGACACCTTTTGTCTAAGGCACCTTCAACGACTTTATCAAAGCCAGCTTCGCCAACATCAACGCATCTGTCAAAGACGGCGTCGATTCCTGCAGCGCCATTGACTAAACCAATGCCGATGCCTTCATGGCCTCAACCCATGGGTAAGGTTTATACCCATTTGCCAAGGAAAGACTTTCAAGTCTATAACTTCTATTTATGAGGAGCAATCCTCTGTGGCGGATTCTTCCCTATTTGGGTTGAAATATGGAACAAAGAATGCTCCTGAGGAGCTGGTTGACCCAGAATGGAAGATGTCTGATCTTTATTACTGCCTCCAGTCAGCTAGTGGAATAGACATTTCGCCTGAACTGGAGTTTGACAAACCTGATCCAGCTGATCATGCTGATTCGGCTTACAGGAATATTATGAATAGGGTTGTGGAGTTCATGGGCTGGAGCAGGAATTCTCCTACCTACAAACAAGATGACATGTCAGATATTCTGAGCCAGGGTCCTCGGAAGGATCCAGTACTGCCTTTTCATGCAGTCCTTCAAAGGAAGGTCATGTCCAACCGTGAAGCTCCAGAATCTGGACCTGCAGTAAACCAATATTTTGCCAGAAAATATACACCTTCATCCTTTGATCCAGAGTATTTAACTAAGGACCCTACACCTGAAAGCTTATTGGTCCAAGCAGCTACATCCACCAGACCGTCTGCTTATCCCTCTATTCCCCCGTATGGGGATGATGAGAGGATTGGAGGATTGATGCCTGGGCTCGCAACATTTTGTCTTCGTGCAGTATGGCTTTAAAATCACCCAATGTTACTTGTACCCTTTCGAGGTTTACCTGTACCCTGTTGGACTGTGTTAGCATGGCGGCTTACCACATTCTGTAAAGCGAGGAACGAGACTGCTTCCTGGCTATTCTGAAGGATGGAAAGGAGGCAATGTGGGAATGTCTCCAGTCAGGACTGGAAACTGCTGACGGCATCAGCAGGTCCTTGGCTTCTAGCACCTTGCTACACAGGTTTGCGTGGCTGAGAAACTAGCGCTTTGCACCGGATGTCCAGGCCAGGCTACTCCATATGCCCTTTGACGGCTTGAGTTTGTTCGGCAGCAAGGCAGATGAGTCTAGAGAAGCTGCAGACCTCTAAGGCAGCGGCTAAGTCACTTAGCGGCTCCATACGTCAACCTCAGCAACTCCATACGTCAAGCTCAGCAACACTCCTACTCAGGCTCATCATCCTGGAGGGGTCCTCCTTTTCGTTTCTATTCCTCATTTAGAAGGGGAAGAGGACAGGCTAGTCAAAGAGGACAAAAAGGATTCACTCATGGTAGATGAGGAAAGGGTGCTAGATCAGCCCCAGCAGCGGCAACTGTCCCCTCAGCTGCTGCTGCAGCCGCTTCAAAACCACTCTGAGGTCTTGACCCACAAGACCCGGTGGGAGGCAGAATCTCTCTGCATCTGAACGAATGGCTGGGCATTAACTCAGGTGCTTGGGCACTGGAAACAGCCCAGGGTTACTGCCTTCTTTATCAGAAAAGGGCTCCGGATCATCCAATGGGATACAACGGTGTCAAAATTCCAGATCTGCTCCTTGTGCAGGACATTTTAACCCTGCTAGAGAAAGGTGCAACAGAAAATGTAACTGCAGCTGGGAGGAACAAGGGTGGCATTTCCCCCTACTTTCTCATTCCCAAGAAGGACAGAGGATTGAGACGCATCTTGGACTTAAATTTGAACAAATTCCTCAGGAAGGACAAGTTCAAGATGGTAACCCTTTCTCAGATTCTTCACGCTCTCCAACTCCAAGACTGGTTGATATCATTGGACCTTCAGGATGCTTACTTTCATGTGCCAATCCAGCTCAAGCACAGAAAGTACCTGAGGTTCGCGGTTGGCAGTTCTCATTTTTAATTTTGAGTTCTGCCATTCGGCTGATCTCCGCCTCAAGGGTTTTCACCAAACTGATGGCGGTAGTGGCAGCAAGTCTCAGGAGAGGGGGCATTCACATCTACACCTTCCTGGACAATTGGTTAATCAGGGCTCCTTCACCCGAACAGGCCCAGGAACATCTGAGGATTACCTGCCACTTGCTATACAGACTGGGCTTCTCCCTCAATTACTAGACGTCTCATATGATACCATTCCAAGGACTTCAATTCATCTGAGCAGTCATGGAGACTTGCTCCGGGTAAGCCTTGCCTCCCGAGGTGAGAGGTCCACACATTCTACAGATGGTGGTAAAGTTCCAGGATGCCCAGCATCTACTAGCCTTAGATTTTCTGAGGTTACTCGGCCTCATGGCATCCTGCATTTTTCTGGTGCCAGAGGGCAGATTGAGAATGAGATCCCTTCAATGGCCCCTCAGGACTCGCTGGTCCCAATTTTAGGGGACTATGTCAGATCTTCTGCAAGTTCTGAGCAGAGTGGCTCAAGGACAATTTTCTCAAGGGAGAATCTTTTTGGCAACTATGTCCGGAGATAACGGTAGTGACGCACGCCTCACTCACGGGTTGGGGAGCCCACGCCAGCGATCTGACAATCAGCGGTCGTTGTTCTCCATCGTAGTCCAATCTACACATCAACCTTTTGGAGCCGAGGGCAATCAGACTAGCGCTGAAGGCCTTTCTTCCTTCTATACGGGGAAAGAATGTTCTGATAATGACAGACAACACAGTGGCCATGTACTACCTCAACAAAAGAGGTGGTGTAGGGTCACTACCGCTGTGTCGAGAGGCAATGCGGCTCTGGTGCTGGGCAATACAAGAAGGAATCTATGGAGTTCACCTAGCCAGAGAGAAGAACACAGCGGAGGACGCTGTGAGAAGGCCGAGAACAGTCTCCCACGAGTGGGAAGTCCTTCAAGAGATCTTCACTCTCTGTGGAACCCCTCAAGTGGATCTGTTTGCGACCGAGGTTAATCAGAAGTGCGAATAGTATTGATGTAGGGAATTTCCTCTGAGAGGTGCTCTAGGGGACACGTTCATAATGGACTGGGAATTTCCGCTCGTGTACGAGTTTCCTCCAGTCCCCATCATTCCTCACGTGATGAGGAGGTTGAGAAAGTTTGAGAAATTCATGATCCTAATTGCTCCTGATTGGGCCAGGAGGATGTGGTACCTTGACCCTCTGGACATGTCCAACTGCCCTCCAATTCGTCTTCCACAAAGAGAGGATCTTCTCTTGCAAGAGGAAGGTCAGGTTCTCCATCCAAAGGTCAAGACACTCTGCCTTCACGCATGGTTTCTGAATGGCTGAGATATAAGGATTGGGACCTCCCAGACGATGTGATGGAGATTTTGCTTTCGGCCAGAAGGCCAGCAACAAAATCCTTGTACCAGTGTATTTGAAATAAGTTCAGTAACTGGTGCAAGGATAAGAATGTGGATCCATTCCTATGTGGCACACCTATGTTGCTTTCATTCCTATTAAATTTAGCCAATCTAGGACTTCAGATTGGTACAATAAAAGGATACCTCGTGGCGCTTTCCATCTTTAAGCGCTCATCTGAAGTATGTTATTTCAAGATACCATTGATTGTACAGTTTTTGAAGGGTCTCACTAACGTGTAACCCCCCCAGTCGTATTCCATGTCCCCGTTTGGGATCTAAATGTTGTATTAGAATTCCTTACATGCATTCCTTTCAAACCTTTGCATTCTTGTCCTCTAAGGCCTCTCATATTGAAAACAGTCCTACTAGTGGCTATTACATCAGCCCGCTGGGTCAGTGAGTTACAGGTTCTCCTTGTAAGCCTCCTCACACCATTTTCCATAAAGGTAAAGTAAGTCAAACCTTCATTCCTACCCAAGGTAGTCTCTGACTTTCATTTGTCTCAAAAAATCACATTGCCATCTTTCTACCCTCCCCCTCATGCAGATAAGAAGGAAGAAAGGCTTCACAGGCTGGACCCAAAAAGGGCTCTCAGCTTTTATATTTATAGACTTGCAAAGTTTCGACAAAGTGACCAACTTTTCTTAGGATATACCGGCCACAAATTGGGGCCTGGTAGTAACAAAACAGACTTTATTCAGATGGATAATTATGGCAATTGGAGAATGTAACAAACTGGCGGATAAAGAACCTCCAGATGGGCTAAGAGCTCACTCTACTAAGGGCATGGCAACTTCGACAGCTCTTCAAAGGGGAGTCCTGATGTAAGATATCTGTGCAGCGGCCACTTGGTGGTCTATGCATACATTTGTGAAACTTTGTTTAGATTCAGCCTCGTCCCAAGGAGGCCTTTTTGCTCAGGCCGTTCTTCCTTCGGTTCATGATTAGGGTTAATTGGTACTCCCTCCTCCAAATTCTCACTGTTTTCGGAGTCTATCAAAGATGAGCAATAAATGGGAGGACACAATCCATTTGAAGAACAAGTTACTTACCAACTGGTAACGTTCTTTCGGCTGGATGTTCCTCCCATGTATTCCACATTGACCTTCCCAGCCTACCCCGCTGTACAATTTACGTGAATTGCACTCTGTGTTGCTTGAGAGCTTGTGGTGTAAGGGGTATGCATGGTCGACTCCTCAGTTGAGGATATCAAAAAAACAGAACTGAAGCCAACCTGCGCTGCTGAAGCTATTTATTCTATGGATGACGTTGACGCTCTATGGCAGCCCTCCAGGGACATCGATGCCACGACATCAAGCACAGTGCCCTCTGGTGGGGTAATTTTCTTTCCGACGCAGCAAAGCTGATGATACGAATATCAAAGATGAGGAATACGTGGCAGGAACATCCAGTTGAAAGAACTTTACCAGTTGGTCTTTATCGTTCATAAGGACAAATTGGTTTTACGTACTCATCCGAGGTTCTCTCCTAAATTCATTTCCAAATTCCACGTAAACCAATCCATTGAGCTAACGTCCTTCTTCAGAATCCAACTAGCTCAGCTGAGGTAAAACTCCACACGTTAGATGTAAGGAGGGCGGTCCTTCACTACGGAAACAAGACCAGACCGCTAAGGAAAACAGAGCAGCTGTTTTCCTCCAGTAGCACCAGGCAAAGGAGATTGCATTTCCAAGAATGCGATCTCCAGATGGATAGTCGGATGCATACAACTGTGCTATTCATTATCAAACAGAACACTGCCTTTCACACCTAAGAGCTCACTCCACCAGAAGCACAGGAGCTACCTTGGCCTTCATCGCAAATGTCCCCTTAGACAGCATTTGCAAAGCAGCTACATGGAGGTCAGTACATACCTTCACTCAGCACTACTGCATTGACACCCGTTCCAAAGCAGATGCACAGGTGGAACAAGTGGTTCTAAAACATGTTTGCTGCTGCTCCTCCTCACAACCCACCACCTTCTCTTAACACTGCTCGCTAATCTATGCTTAGCATGTGATCAAAGCAGATTCCACAAGCCTCAGAAGGGATAAATTGTGTGTTCCAGTGTAAGACCCCCTGTAACTTGACTCTGCAATTGCATTTAGCCGCCGTCATGTAATTTATGGTTGGCACCGTGTAGCTGCCATTGTATTCTGGCTACCTGTAGCACTCTATGTAACCGTAATTAACGTACCACCCTGCAACATATGACTTTATGCATTGTATGTATTGCCGCCCTGCAAGATGGGGCTGCGCATCATGCTGTGCCACCCAACCTATTTTGACTCTATGCATTGTATGTGGTGCCGCCCTTCAAGATGGGGCTGTGCATCAAGATTTCTAAATCTACCTGCCTATGTTTTCCGCCCTCTGCAAATAATCCAGAACAGGACTGCGAAACATATCCAAGAGATCGGAAACAAATGCATGAACTGGGCAAGGTCCTCCCTCATCGCAAACGGCACTGAAACTCGTGTAACATGCTGTGCAATTTTCCTTGCACAATGAACAACAATTATGTCGGCATGATTGCGTCTCACCAAAGTGTCAGATAAAGAAACCAAAATCAGGCACTTATAGCTACTCCATAGCACTACACATGCACATGATAGATTGCAAAATGAGTAGCCAGTGCAGTGTTTTCCATTCACTTACAGTCAATGTATGTTGGAATACCCTAAAACCTGCACGCTGTGCCTCGTGAAACACATAGCCATAACCGCACCCTCTGCATTTCTTTGTGCATATGCTGTAATCCTACGGGATTTCGTGAAGTTTGTTAAACCCCGAACGTTCCATGTCATCATTTTAATAGCCGTGGTGACAATTTATGGAACATCCCAAGTAAAGGATCCATCTCTGTCTACAATCATACGTGTCGCGGTGGCGCACGCACGCTTCCCTTCAAAGCCAGTCATAACCTTCCTGCCGATTTTCATAAAACATTCCCCAACTTCACCACCCGCTACCCTCATTGCCCAGCCCAAACTAGCAGTGTGATAGTACCTACCCCCGGAGTGACCAACTGCGTGCCTTCCCCAACTTGGCAACGCTTGACCAGTAGCCCAACCGGGGCTCAAATATAAACACTCTGCCTTAAGAGGCATTGCAGCTGCAGTGGGGGCTGCCGCTGCCGTCTGACGCACAGTATTAATGCATAATGTGGTGATAAATCTTCCGAACGGCTTGATGGAACTTCGGTTACAATGAAGCAAACATATTATTAGGTAGCGAGATCAAAACAACTGGTGCCGTAGGCCGGCATCAAACAGTGAGGCTCGGTTTTCAAAGTTTAGGCCCAATTAATGTCGTTGTGAACAGGCCAACTGGGGATGTAGCCCTTCCACAGGCAGTGTTCCTGAAATGTTGATGCAGGGGCTGAATAAGGCCCAGAATAGAGCAGGGAAGGGGGAACAAGTTGGCCCACCGGAGGGCGGTTTGTAGATTGGCCACGGTTTGTAATGGCTACCGTTAAGGCTTGGGAGTCCAGCTCTTAGTCGTCATCCATAGGATCCACTAGGGAGGATTTGTGCCTCGGTGAAATTAACTGCCTCATCCGGGACAGTGAAAAAGTACAGTTTGTTTCGGTGAGTGAATTTGAGGCGGGCAGGGAAGAGCATCGCGTATTCAATTTTCCTGTCTCTTAGCATCCTTTTCACACCTCCAAATTGGCGTCGCTCCATTTGCACCCCTACTGAGAAGTCGAGGAAGATCCTAATGATTTGCGAGTCCAGTCTCGGTTCCCCTTTCTCTCTGGCCAGGCGAAGTATGAGGTCTCTGTCCTTGTAGCTTAGCAATTTTGCGATTATTGGCCTGGGGAAATCTCCGGGTTTAGGCCGGGGGTGCCTGTGAGCGATGTGCTCTTTCTACAGTGAAAAAAGGTGACAGCTCAGGATTGTCTTGGAGGTCTTTGAGTAGTTGTTCGACCGCGAGTTCCATCCGCCCCTTTAGCGCGGATTCAGGTATCCCCACAATGCGAATGTTATTTCTTCGTGACCTAGATTTGAGGTCATCGCACTTGGCTTTGACCTGCTTCATGTTGCGGACAAGCTCTGTGACTGTGTTTTGCAGGGTGTGGACATTGTCCTCATTAGTTCCTATTCTTTGCTCCGTCTCTGTGATTCTGCCCCCATGTTGGTTGAGTTTAGCTCTTAAGGAGGCAACGTTTGCATTAATCTCGTCCAATTTTTCATGGAAGGCTGCAAAGTTTTTGGCCATGGACTCCATCATTGCAGACAAGTCAGGCTGAGGGGGGTCCGGCAGGGTATCCCCATCATCCTGTAGCGTGGAGGATGACGCTTGGTCCGCCCTGGGCGTCGCTTTGGTAAACCTATCCATGGCACCAACCTTGCTGGTACCCCGCATTCTGTTGGGCATTATTGTGGTAAGGAGCAGCTCCCAATCTGTCAGGATTGGTAGGGGTCGTAGATTAGGAGGGCCGGGGTGGGGGCGGCAGTTGGCCCGTGGTTATGGCGTGCAGAAAAATTGAGCTCGGTAGGTGTTTGCCCCAACTGGTTGGGAGTGAGCAGCCCGTGGGCGGGCACTGGTATCGAGGGACCTGCGGACCGAGACTGGTCAGAGAGGTCATATCATGGTGGGTTGAGCAGGTCACTCACACTCGCCTCAGGTGCAGCAAGCGTTAATAGGGGAGCCAGGAGGACTCCTACATAGACAGTAATGCTTTACATATTGATTGGGCCCACAGGGCATCATGCAGTCGATGGGGTGGGCAGGGGGGGGCACAAAATGAAAAAATGATGCAGTTTGGTCTGCATGTGCTGATACAGCGATGTGAATGCTGCCTTTACGGCGCCCCACACCTTCGTAACTCCTTCAGAGCAGATTAGCAGCCCATGGATGCGTGGGCCCCCCTGATGCAGAGGCAGTCTAGTGAGGTGTTAATTTCACAATATGAAGGGCTGGCGCATAGTGGATTCTTCAGCTGCACCCACTTCATATGCGCCCATGCAGCGGAGCGTAGGAACAGGCAGTCCGTTTGTGGGGGGGAGACCCGGGAGGCCTATCTGTGCACACGCGGGCGGGGGGCCAGGCCGCGGCGAGCACTCATGCCACCCGGGTCTTCGGGCAATGCCGCGCTTGGACAGAGCGGAGAGCCACACCAGGGAGGAGGGGAAGCGCGCCACGGCCCAGCCGCCGATGTGCTGGGGACCACGGGGGTCCAGGCAAGGCTGCAATGTAGACGGCAGCACCGCAGCCCCCCCCGCACGCACCTACCGTCACCAGGAATCTCCGCGGCCGCAAGGCAGAAGGCACCCCAGGCGGAGGCACAGATCAGCGGCCCGTCCCTCCCTCCCGCGCAGCAACTCCGGGGCCAGCAGCAGGTCAGAGGGGGGGGGCTCCTCAGCGGGATGCTGCAACGCTTCGCTAGCGCGACCTCCAGCGCCGCCGAGACTTCACCGCTCTCCAGGTCTCGAGAAGGCGGGCCTTTATGGGCGGCAGACATTCTCGGCCGTACCTCGGGAAGCGTTGAGCTGCCGACAGCGGTTTTCTCCCAGTGTGTGCTCCGTGCACAGGGGGCACCCGGGCTTCGTTTATGGAGGCAAAGGTGAAGGGATTCCACCGTTGATCGCAGATTGTAGTCTGTGGCTCACGGAGCTTTAGAGCTTGGCGGCCATCTTGCTGGCTGCTCAACAGCACCCCCCCACCCTCTGCATTTCTGTCGACAAACAGTGTAGCACAGGCTGTCCGTACACATCACACCCACAAACTTTATTGCTCAATACCGTAGCCTATGCAGGCCCATTTCTATTGCCGTCATTCGCAAAAGGGGCATATGCAACAAGTGCCACCCTGCAACTATGGGGATATTTGTGTACTTTTCGTGCTGAGCGCCGGCAGGAGTGGGGGAATAATTTTCAACCAGTGGAGCGGACCTCGTTAGTTGTGGTGGCTCTTAAAAGAACCTTTGTGTGTGGTTGTTTTTTAAAAAAAAAAATCACATTTTTAAAAGGTGCTTCCCTAGAAGCACTTTTTTACGGTTTTCATATGTAAATGTGTGTTCAACGTCGGCTCGCATTCTTACAGTAGGTGTCAGGCTCAGGTTCAAACGCCCCCTTCTCCTCACCTGAGACTTCCGAAGAGCTCTCCTTAAGTGTAGCTTCCGACTTCTTTGGGTTCTTCTTCTTCTTGGGATTGTCTTCCTTAAGCTTCCCACCTCTTCTGTCGTGTAAGTAAGGTCTGGCCCCTCCAGAGGCCACCGTGACAGAGTTGAGAACCTGCCCACGGGGGCCCCCTCAGGGGGCCAGCCTCGCCCCAGGGAAAAAGCCTTAAGGCAGAAAAAACCCTGGATATGGTAATATTCGAATGGATGGATGGTAGTTCCAAAGACCAATAGCCCAGCGAGTGTAACAATCAAATTAGTGAGAAGGCTGATAATTTGCCATCCGGGAATGGCAGAAAGGATGGATAAACCTAAGAAACAAATACTTAAGTGGACAGAAAAATAAAGACTGCAGACTGCAGACTGGAGACGGCAAGCGCCGTGAAAGTATAGTGAAAAGAAAGGAAGCAAGAGCTGCAACGCAGAGGATGAAAGGAAGCCACAAAAGCGAATGAACGGCGAACGCCGTGAAAGAAAATACAAAAGTGAAGGCAAGAAAAACGGTAGTTAGGAAATACGGCAAAACGCCGTATGAAAGGGACGGTTAGCAACACAAGGATAACGTAGGACTGAAAATGCACAGGCACGGGGAAAAAGAAAAAGCGCAAGAAAGATTACTAGCAAAGTCACAAGAGTACGAGCGAAGTAACGGGAGGGAACACAGATACAACGCACTGGAGGAAGGGGCGGAGCCGGAAGTTATATGGCAAGCCGCCATGTTGGATGAGGACTAGAGCGTGACTCTGAGCAGGTTAATGCCTCCAGTAGCCCCAAAGCCTCCACCCGCCAATCCTGACAGTATACCCCCTTCTCCTTGGGGGTCCCCCAGGTTTACCCGGGTGAAAGTGGTGGAATCTTCTGATCAATCGGGGCGCATGAATGTGGCTCACGGATTCCCAGGATCTTTCCTCCAATGGGTATCCCTTCCAATGAACCAGGTATTGAAACCTACCCCTGCGGTACCGGGAGTCCACCAGGTAGGCCACCTCATATTCTTCTGGAGCCGGGGTTACCTGGGCATGTACTCTGTGGACAGGTCTTTGGAATGGGTCATCCTTGTGTTCCTTAAGCAAGGAGACATGAAAAACTGGATGCACTCTCTTGAGGTAGTCCGGGAGTTTAAGCTTGAAGGCCACTAGGTTTATTTGTTGCACAATGGGGAAAGGCCCAAGGAATCGTGAGGAGAACTTGCCAGCATGGACCCATCGGGGTAAGAATCGGGTGGACAACCAGACCAGTTGACCTATCTGCCACGTCGGGTTGGGGCTTCTGCCTTTGTCCGCCCACTTCTTTTGTGCTTGTTGACTGGCCTGATGTGCTTTCTGAGCTATTTCATGTACTTCATGCAAGTCCTTAAGCACACCATCTACAGCTGGAATCTTGGAGGATGGAGTACTAAGCCAGGGTAGATGTTGAGGATCATACCCATAAGTACAAAAAAAAGGACTCATCTGGATAGATGTATGGAATGCATTGTTGTAGGCAAACTCTGCCTGCGGAAGGAAACAATACCAGTTCCCTTGTTGTGGGCTACAAAAACACCTCAGATACTGTTCCAGACTGGCGTTCAACCTTTCGGTTTGTCCTTTGCTCTGAGGGTGATAACCCGAAGAGAGAGCCCTGTGAATCCCCAGAGTCAGGCAAAGAGAAGCCCAGAATCTCGAAGTGAATTGTGGTCCCCGATCGGAAACCACAGTCCGAGGCAAACCATGAAGTCTGACAGTATCTCGAAGAAATACTGTAGCTGTCTCTGAGGCTGAAGGGACTTGCTTAAAAGCGGAGAAGTGGGCTAACTTGCTGAAAGAATCTACCATCACCATGATCACTGTCATGCCATCAGATGGTGGGAGATCCACAATGAAATCAGTGGAAATATGTTCCCAGGGGCGTACGGGTAAGGATTGTTGCTGTAGTAGTCCTACCGGTCTTCCAGTTCGATGTTTGTTGGAGGCACAAACCGAACAGGTAGATACATACCGACCTACATCATTCCGAAGTGTAGGCCACCAGAATCCCCTACGTAGCAGGTTATAAGTCTTTCTAATTCCGGGATGTCCTGTTAAGGGGGTGTTGTGGCACCAGGATAAGACTAGAGTTTGAAGTTTCTTGGTGGGAATGAACAGTGCTTTTCCATGATAGTACAACCCATCTTCACCATGGATGATGGAGGAAAGAAGGTCTAATCCTGTTTGATACTGTGGTATCAAATTTTGAAGGAAAGAGAGAGTGGATGCTACAATCTTGAGACCTGGGAAAATCAGTTTGTGATCCTTGTAAATTCCAGAGCCTTCCCCTTGGCTTCGAGACAAGGCATCTGCCTTCATGTTTTCAGTACCTTTCTTGGGGATAAAGAACAGAGAAGCCCCACAGGAAGACTTAGATTCTCGAATAAGGCCATTCTGTAGATTAGCATCCAAATAGTTCCGAAGGGCATTCCGCTCTGGAAGAGAGGGAGGATACATGGGGCCAAAGGGAACCACCGCCTCAGGTATTAAGTCGATGCCGCAGTCCTCAACTCTATGCGGAGGCAGCATTCTGGGTAGGGTATCCATGAATACTTCAGCATAGGCCTGATACTGGAGAGGGATAGAAGATACAATCAAGGGATTGTGGACAGACCTTTCTTCTACTGATCTGACATTAGAAGGGGAGGCCGTTGACTGGTTCATGCAGTTGGTCTTACAGAATAGAGAATCAAAATTCACCTTATCTGTCCAGTTAATGTGCGGGTTATGTTTTCGTAACCACGGAATGGCTATAACCAAAGGAAAATGGGCTGCCCTGATCAGGTCAAACGCCAAAGTCTCTTCATGATGGCCCATCTTCAACTTGAGAGGGAATGTCTCTGTGGCGATTGGTCCAGAGGATAGGGGTCTACCATCTACCCCTTGTACTGGTATGGGAGCTGACTTGAGTCTGGTAGCCACCTGATGTTCAGTTGCCCATCTTAAATCCATGAAATTGCCTGCGGCTCCGCAGTCCAACATCGCCAGTACCTCGAAGGGAGCAGATTCTGACAACCAAAGTTCACTCTTAAACACCATCAGACTGTACTCTTCTGTACTTTCTAAGGTTCTTGAGCTGTTGCAAGGGTACTTGTCAAGTCCCCCGACACTTCCCTTGCAGCAGAGCGGGGGCTGAAGTTTTCCTTCTGTCGAGGTGGGACCTCCGGACAGTCTCTTAGTAGGTGGTTAGAAGAACCACAATACATACACAATCCGGTATCACATCTCTTTCGCTCTTCCGGAGTCAGGGGACCTCGAGTGGCTCCGCTTTGCATGGGTTCTTATGCCATGTTTGAGGCTCTTGATTGAGGTGAAGGAGGAGGAAGATTTAAAGCCTGAGAAGTTCCTCTGGGTCGTCGTCTTTCTTGTCCTCGTTCCTGTAGACGAAATTCAATCTGGAGTGACAAGGTAATCGGATCTCGGAAAGAAGCTGGTTTGGCAACTCTAGCTAGTTTGTCCTTAATATCATCGTGAAGGCCTCGTCTGAAAATGGTCGGTTGAGCCGAATCTGGCCAGTCAGCCTTGGCCGCAAGTCTCTGGAAGCGAGAGATGTAGGTTTGGAGATCAGTGCTTCCTTGACAAACATCTAGAATGGCCTCCAAAGAGGAGTACAGCACTTCGGGTCTATCATACCTTTCCTTAAACACTTCCAAAAAACGGTCATAATCGTTCAGAGACGGATCGTTGTTAGTTAGCAACGGAGTGACCCAAGATAAGGCGTTTCCTGAGAGGTTAGCGATGATGAAGCCAACACTTGATCTGGCTGAGTCATAAGCATGGGGTCTGAAGGCAAAGTACACCCTACACGCATCAATAAAGTCTTTTAAAGCCTCCGGGGTACCCATTATACTTCCCGAAGGAAAGTGGCATATTAGGCAAGTCGCCGTAGTCATCCCGGCGTAACACTACCTGTTGTCGGAGCGCTATTTTCTCAGTTCTCAAGGCTTGAACCTCGACGGTTAGATTCTGCATCGCGGCCACCAATTCTTGATATTGTTCCAAAGAAGCCATAGTGTGAGTCGGGCGTTGTATGCTGTCAGGCTCCGGTTCAAACTTCCCCCTTCTCCTCACCTGAGACTTCCGAAGAGCCCTCCTTAAGTGTAGCTTCCGACTTCTTTGGGTTCTTCTTCTTCTTCTTGGGATTGTCTTCCTTAAGCTTCCCACCTCTTCTGTCGTGTAAGTAAGGTCTGGCCCCTCCAGAGGCCACCGTGACAGAGTTGAGAACCTGCCCCTGGGGGCCCCTCAGGGGGCCAGCCTCGCCCCAGGGAAAAAGCCGGAAGGCAGAAAAAACCCTGGATATGGTAGTTCCAAAGACCAATAGTCCAGCGAGTGTAACAATCAAATTAGTGAGAAGGCTGATAATTTGCCATCCGGGAATGGCAGAAAGGATGGATAAACCTAAGAAACAAATACTTAAGTGGACAGAAAAATAAAGACTGGAGACTGGAGACGGCAACCGCCGTGAAAGTATAGTGAAAAGAAAGGAAGCAAGAGCTGCAACGCAGAGGATGAAAGGAAGCCACAAAAGGGAATGAACGGCGAACGCCGTGAAAGAAAATACAAAAGTGAAGGCAAGAAAAACGGTAGTTAGGAAATACGGCAAAACGCCGTATGAAAGGGACGGTTAGCAACACAAGGATAACGTAGGACTGAAAATGCACAGGCACGGGAAAAAGAAAAAGGAAAAAGCGCAAGTAAGATTACTAGCAAAGTCACAAGAGTACGAGCGAAGTAACGGGAGGGAACACAGATACAACGCACTGGAGGAAGGGGCGGAGCTGGAAGTTATAGGGCAAGCCGCCATGTTGGATGAGGACTAGAGCGTGACTCTAAACAGGTTAATGCCTCCAGTAGTCCCAAAGCCTCCACCCGCCGATCCTGACAATAGGGTCTTCAGTACAGTGTGTAGATTGTGAAACATTCCATTGCCACTGCTCGACAAAGACCTGCCATTTGCCTTAAAAAGGTGAATGTATCGCGAACCAATGTTCTCATTCTCACAGGAGAACATCCCAGCAGCACTCAGGAAGTCACACATACTTCTATTGATGAGGCCCCTTCCGACTTCTGGCTGGCGACGGGAATCGTTGGAATACTCGAAACTATTCTCTGGGTATACATGAGAAAAGCACCTTGGCAGTAGGAAAAATGCACTGCGCTGCTTTAATCATAATCTTCAGTTGACGGAACATGCGGGAACAAGGCATGTAACCCAAAAAGAAGGCTCCAAGGTTCACGATTACAGCATGTACAGTTGCCGAAGAGGCCACGCCTCCACGTTCTACATGCAGTCCACCGAAACAGCACGCTTCCACACTACACCACAAAGCGTCCACTCCCTCTAAACCGAAATTGCCAGTCAACTCTTCTTGCAGGGCATCCACGCACAGATCTTCCACAAAGCCATCACCCACGACGAAAACTGTGCATCTTGCCATGTTTGCCAACCAGAGTACAATGGAAAAAGTGAATGGCACCCTTTCCTGTGACGCACACCCAGCGCAAAATGTGTTGCGTGCCTTTCCCCAATGACTGCGAGGGCCGCACCCCGGTGAAACAGGACTCCTCCTTCTCCCTATTGGTGCTCTTTCCTGTGACGTACACCCTGAGCACCTGATTGGCCAAAGGCCATAGCCCCATGTCCATTGGCCAGCATGCTAAGAAGCGCAGAATGTGGCACGTGCCTTTCACCAAGTACCGCGAGGGCCGCTCCCCAGTAAAGCAGGAGTCGTCCTTCTTCCTATTGGCGCGCTTTCCTGTGACGCGCACCCTGAGCACCACCTGATAGGACAATGGCTACAGTCCCATTTCCATAGGCCAGCATGGGGAGAAGCGCTGAATGTGGCATGTGCAGGTCCGTAAGTATGTGGCGTGCCGGGCCCGAGTGAAGCAGGAGTCCCTAAGCATCTGATTGGAAAATCCCCACAGTTCCATTTCCGTGGCCGCCACCTGCAAAATCCCCAGATGTGGCTTTGTGCTGAGTTTGTGCGTGGGGGAATAACTTGCAACCAGGGTAGGGGGTGTTTATGGTAAGGGGCGGCTCTTTAAAGAGCCTGTTTTGTTTTCTTTTGTGTTTTTTTTTTAGATGCTTATACAGAAGCACATTGTTTCCGTTTTTGTTAGCTTTTGTGTTTTCTTGTGCTCGCATTAGTACATTAAACTCTTCACTGCATCCTGTAGACGAGCAAACAAAACTGCATTGCCAATGGGTGACAACAAAATGGCATTTTCTTGGGCGGGGCGTGGGGTGTAGGGGTAAACAGTAGCAACCTGGGTAGGGGATTCAGTGTTCCATCGTAGATGTATACTTTTTTTTTTTTTTTTGAAGTGCGAGCAACCTCCTTTTTGTATTTTCTCTTTACGTGCGTTTCTGTTTGCCTCTCCTCACATTTTTAGCACATTCTGGTCAATGCTTCTTGCACAGTGTAAAAGAAAACAGCATTGCCAATGGCGCTCAAATGCCATTTCTACGGAACCACTCCATATTTTGCGTCCTCATGATCTCATAGTGGGTGGTGAACATGCCAGCAGTCAGAATAAATTCACGCATAATTCTGTTTATAGCACACCTTTCCGACCTCTGGCTGGGGACAAATTACACCATCATGGACCCATACTCCTCTTGGTGTTATGCATGAGAAAACGACCTTGGCAGTAGGAAAAATATGCATCACTGCGGTCAGCAACCTCTTCAGGTGACGGATTAATCCTCCACACGACATGTAACCCAAATGTAGATTTCCATAGTGCACCACGACAAAGTCAACGTTTGTGACGGACGCCACATATCTGAAAAGGCGAACCATAACGCCGAAACTGCAGGCACCCTGACTGGCCAAGAAAGCGTCCACTCCTTCAAACCCGAAAATTGCCAGCAGCTCCTCTTTGCAGACAACACCTGTGCAGATGGCGCACAAAGGTGTCACCGACGATAAGCACTGTGCGTCTCTCCATCTCGACCACCCTCACGACACAGTATTGAGACAAAATGGTACTGCATCTTCCTGTGAAACGCACCCTAAACTCCTAATTGCCTATTTTCCCTCAGTTCAATTTCCCTTTCCACCCTGCTCATAATGGCAGGATGTGGCACTTGCGGTTTCCCATCTACAGTGAGAGCCACGGCCCAGTAAAGTGCACACAATACTTCTTCCCTTTGCACTGTCATTTTTGTAGCACTTCCCCCATTGGGTGCTGTCAAACTTTCAAACATGCATGCAGCAATCGCATACAAAACCTCTGAATTGTACACTATCATTTCTGTTCACCACTCCATATTTACTGTTAAACACTCTCAGTACACATTGCGTTTGATTGCAAAGCCCCTCCACCAGAAACTTCTGCTAAAGAATGCACGATTGCAGCATCCACAAAGATCCTATGACGCACCCAGCACACCTCGGGCCATGCACACAACAGTGCAGCCCTTTCCACACCCACCACAACACTATACATCCAAGCAAGCGACCATGTGGACATTAACATTATGCAGAAACGTAACATACGTAGCAGCACTTCTACTCAACTTCCTCACACCAAAAAACACCCATTCACGAAAATGTGTCACACTTAGCAGAATCCACAAACATACCACAGCCTGCACCACCCCTACGCACTGCCGTTCCCAATGTATTGTCACTGGCAACCTATGCACAACACCTTCATAACATTGGGCCTACTTCAATAAATCTGCACACAGAAGAGTAACCAACCACATACATGCTGCACTTCAACTGTACCCATTTCCATACTCGCATTACGTACACACTGCACCCTGTGGCCACACTACACAACTTCTCACTGCACCATCTCCTGCCGCACATCAAATAATGTAGCATGTTGCAACTATCACCACAACCACGGAACGCACAATACATGCTTTGCATCTCACTTGTGGTGCTGTAGCACGTCGTCAATGTGCTCCACACGCATTCTCCAAAGATAACCACCTGTGCCTCATGCACTGTCAAACCTGCATTGCTCCAGTGGCTGTGCTCCTTGCACACATTCCCCGCACCGTAATGAAACCATGCATGCCAGCATATCACCAACTACCACTATGCACATACGCACCACTGGCACCAGCACTTTTAACCAACCTCCATACTGCAATGGACATGCACAGCGTTACATGCAACAGTTACCATAATGTATAAACATTACACTGTCTCCGGCACCCCTACGCCCTTTCATTCACATACTATTGTCTTACCCACTTCCACTCAAAGTATTGTGCCACTGCCAACCTACCCACACTTTGTTTGCATCACTGGTCTATAATGGTTGAAATGTGCTCCATAACCATTCCTTACATGTCACCACCCTCTAATTGATGCACAGTCAAAAATGCATTACAGCCGTGGGTGTCCTCAAGGTCTAGGCTCTGAGTGCATGGCCTACGGCCTTCGGCCATAGTCTAGGCCTTGAACACACCCACAGCAACGTAATGCCACTATGCATGTCACCATGTCAGCAACTATGACAATCCACATACACACCACTGCCACCAGCACGCCTACCCAACCTGAGCACCGCCATGGAGCTATGCAGCAAAAAATTGCAACCGTTAACAGAACGCCCATGTGGGCAGGTAACATTATGCACAAACTTAACATACGTAGGTAGCGGTACTTCACCGCAACTCCCCTACACCATAAAACACCCATTCACGAAACCAGGTTGCATTTAACAGAATCCACAAACATACCACACTCTCCACTACCCCTACCCACAGCCATTCACAAAGTATGGTGTCACTAAACACATTTTCACAACATTAGGCCTACTACAACAAATCTGCACACAGCATAGGCCTTGAACACACCCACAATAACATATGCCACAATGCATGTCACCAACTACGACACTCCACATATACATCACTGCCACCAGCACTCCTACCCAACCTGCGCACCGCCATGGAGCAATGCAGCAACAAATTGCAACAGTTAACATAATGTACACACAAAATGCTCTCTCCTGCACCCCTGTGCACTTTCATTCACACTATGGGCGTACCCACTTCCATTCACGAAGCACTGCGTCACTGCCAACCTACCCACTTGCTGCTGTTCGCAACACTGGCCCTACTGCAACCAATCTGCACACACCACAATATGCAAGCACCACCCTCTACCGGATGCAGAGTCGAAAATGCGTTCCTGCGGTGGGTGTTGCAGCCCTATGCTCTTGAGTGCATGCCCTACAGCCTTCAGCCATCAACCCATTAGTCTAATCCTTCCACAGACCCACTGCACCTTCATTCACCCATGCATGCCACCATGTGCCCAACTACTGCATTCCATCCGCAACGCACAGACACCCGCGCTCCCACCCAACCTATGTCATGTGCAATTCACTCCCCTTCTGCAATTGACCTGCCGCCATTCGCCACGAAAAGAGGTCGCTGCAAACAGGTCGAGACAGAAGCTATGGGGCTGTTACGACAGCTGCCTCCAATCACCACAAAGTACACAAAGTACTCTCCTACAAATTTCACATAAACCACTTCTCACTCCCCCACCCGTTCCCTCCCTTATTGCGCCAACACATTGCGTACGGTACATTTTCCGCCGCGGCACGGTCCTCCTATACACCATGGCGGCTTACCCAAAAAATGTTGATGCACAGCACGCTTCCCTCCAGCCAACCACCTGCCACGTCCAAACTTCTCCGACAGCACGCCGTACCGCGAGCCAATGACACTTCTGTCCGCAGAGCGATCAGATATCACACATTTTTTGGGACGTGCATTTCAGTATTTGGCGAAAAAAATCCTGGTCAGGTTTCTACCAAACACACACACACGCATGCTTTCTGACCCAACCCGTTCGGCCTGTAGCCGTGCGCAAAGTTTTTTCCCCCATTCAGTCTAGACTGAATGGGGTAAAAAGAAAAATTGGGACCCCCCCTATAACTTCCCCCCTCCCCCCCCGGCACAAAAACTCACCCAACTTGCCGAAACAAATTCCGAGACGACCATAGACTTTTTTTCCAAAGTTTGTTGAGGATTCGTCTAGGGGGAGCAAAGTTATAAGCCCCCGAAAAAGTGCTCTTCCTATGGGTTTAGCAACTTAACCATAATAACACAGCCACTACTGTATAGGCCAATCTTACAGGTTTCACAGACTGAATTTTCTGGAATCTTTGGTACTGGTAGGAAGGCGCTAAATTGGACAGACATCTATGTGTGATTGATAAAGCTTTGAAGATGTTCCTTTCTTTGCCCGGCAGCCGGTGGACGGTTCATACCTTGAAGATCTGCTCTCTTTTGGGGATGTTGAGAGCAGCTTCGATGGCATTGCTCTGGATTACTTGGAGCTTGCGGATGTTGTGTGTGGATGTGCCAGCGAAAAGAGCATTCCAGTAGTCTAACTTGGCTCCAATGATTGCGCTGGCAATGCTCAGATAGCTTTCAGCAGATAGGAATGGTCTGGCAGCATTAATTAACTTAGTGTAGGCAGCTGAGGTTACAATAGCAATGACCTGGCGAGTCATGGTGAGGGTAGAATCGAGGTAAATGCCCAAGGTCTTCACTGAAGTCGAGAAGGGGATTAGGAGGGAAGTCGAGAAGGGGATTAGGAGGCTGTTGATGTTAAAATTGGCATACTGGGGAGTGAGATTCTTGATTATAGATGGTGACTCTACCTGCAGGATCTCACTCGTCATTGTTTAGATTGAGGCCATTTGATGCCTTCCATACGGATAGATACTGTGTACGGGCATGTGAGTCTTCGTTAGTTGCTGGATAGGGTAGATGAATTTGTGTATCATAGGCATAGTTTGTTTACGATATGCCGATGGAGTCAAGAATATCAAAGAGGTGTTTAGTAAATGTTGTAATTGGTAGGGTACATGCAGGAGCCTTGAGAAACTCCACAAGAGATGGGGAAGGGAGAGTCGCAGGCGGTTTCTGAGAATTCTCTAATTGATCTGCCATTAAGGAAGGATGCTACCCAAGACATGGATTCGGGAGAAAACTTGGCAACAAAGGTGAGCTGGTGGCATCGAATTTTGTTCCCTCTTCCTCACCCCAGTGCTGAGGGATTTATGGGACTAAGTCCCTGGCAACAAAGTTTGTTTTTCTCACATTTCTCACATTTTTTGTGCTTTGCCGATTGGATTTCGATTTTCTACGACATTCTTACCAGTTTGGTTTGAAAAGAGGAATAAGGTATTCTAAACTTTTGGAGATTATTTTTATTACAGAACTATTGTCCGTTACCACCTTTTGAGTTAGGGAAACGGTTGGCTCGATGGGTTTGAGATTGGGTTTGTTTTACATTTATACCACAGGAGCTTTGGCTGATTTTATCCACGTTTTAGATGTTCGACCAGCGAAATAGCAAGATTATTGTGGCAATAAGCAACTGGGTATTTTGTACTTGTAATACTACTTCCTTAGGGGGAAGATAAATACTGTCTCACCCCATTCCTCCCACCTCCCTGAGCCTTTTCTCCTCCCAGGTGATCCTGCCACAGTGCACCATCCCAAGGTTGGGTTAAGGAAGCGTCTGCCTTTCCCTGGTCACCTGGGAGGGGACTTTAGGCACGGTTTTGGTGAGGGATCATAAGGATTCATCACATCTGTCAATCCTTCCAAGAGATTTAAGGGCTAGAATTCATTGTTCAAGTCTCCCATTAAGAAGATACACATCTGTACCTTTTGTATTGCTTGCCCAATTCTATTCTGTTTTTAGTTATATTTACTATCTTCATGTTGTCTGAGGATAAGCAGTTGTATATGTTTAACATTTAAATTACTTCTGTGCTCTCTCTTATGTGTGACTCCTGTACATCCAAGATGCCTGTGTCTTGTGCTTTCAGAGTATACTTCAGAGTGGGATCGATCCAAATTAGCAGTCTGCCACTTGGCCTTCCCCTGGATCCTTTAGTAGCTGGGATATCGTACGTGGCAAAACCCTGCAAGTGGATGCGATTTTTCTGGCCAAGTGTCTTGTAGGCAGATAATATGGTACGCCCTCTTATAGTCATTCCAGTCCTTATCTGCACAGCTGCTCCCTTTATATTCCATGATAGGACCCTTAGAGATTCTGTAGCTGCTGTTTGTATTCAGGGTGTGTGCCTAGTTCTAAAGTTGGTGATAGTTGTATTTCCCGTACTCTCAGATACAGTAAGACTTGAGTTTGTCATGGAAGTCGATAGTCAATCAACCTCATCCAGTTCTGCCGATCAGTTTGCAGCTAATGGCGATACATTATTCTCACTTGCTGAAGGAGTCATCCTTTGGTTATGACTGGTTCTAATATTTGCTGGGCGGATAAAAGGTTTTATGAGTAATTAACATCTGTGGAGAGGGCAATGCCCATTGTCCAGGCCATAGGGAAGGAGGGTCGGGGGTGCGGGGGAGAGTGTTGCGGGAGTGTCTCAGATAGCTGTGATAGAGTTTGGGATAGGTCTATATTGAACCGAATACAAACCTTGTACACATTTATACAGTCCTCCTGCAGGTTCTTCAGGGAAGTAAATCGCTCAGTGTATGATATCTCGAATGATTGAGAGGCATCCTCTGGCACTCCGATGGATAGATGGATGAATTTATTTGTCAGTGATAAGTTACTTTCACAGGTGCCACAAGCATGTTTCCTGACTTTATGCATAAAGATTGAGTGGTGTCGAATATTTTGCAGGACATATCCATCCGGGGGCTGTTTTAGGGATTATTTGGGTAAAGGATGGGGCTTTCATATATTCTTGGCTACCTATGTAAGTCTCTGAAGTAACTAATAGTGTGCTCATTGCTTCTGGGCTGTGATTCCAGGACTTTGTTACTCATGCCTCTATTACCAGGGATTAAGGGGGTAATTCATAGAATTCAGCGCACAAGTGGTGCACGCGGCTGGCGCACAGTGAGCGCGTGCGACAGTCTGCGCCAACCACGTGCGCCAAAATCAATTTCTGCGCACAGCGTATTCATGGATTTTAACATCTATTACCAGCCGTGGCGCAGCGACCCTGCAACAGCGCCAGTTACGCCCCCAACCCCTCCCTGTGCTCCATGCACAGCGCACAAAGCCCGTCCATGGCGCACAGGCCAGTGGACCAGCATACAGGCCCCCAACCAAGAAAACGCCTGTAAAACTCCCCGCGCATCCCCCCGAATACACGTACACCCCTGCGCGTGGAGTTCCACACGCGATTGGCCCTGTTTGAGCGGGGTACGTGTATTACTGGGGTTCGCGTGGAGTTCCACAAGCGATTGGCCCTGTGTGAGCGGAGTACGTGTATTACTAGGGTTCACGGGGAGAATCACACACGATTGGCCTTGTGCGAGCAGGGTACGTGTTTTACAGGGGTTCGTGTGGAGTTCCACACGTGAATTGGCAGTGTGGGTCCTCCCAGGTGTGCCCTCTACCCCCTCCACGGCCCCTGCAGGCAGCCCACACCACAGGGGACTACCATGCACCCCTGGTCATGTCCCACAGGCAGTCCATCCACCATGGGCATGCCCCCCAGCCAGCCCACATGTCACCTTGCATTAGTGATCACCAACTCATGTCCCCCAGAACCCCCACCCTCCAGCATTGACGGGCACCTGCCAGCAGGTCCCGACTCATGTCCCCCAGCACCCCCACCCACCCAACAGTGAGGCTGAGGCCCCGACTCATGTCCCCCAGCATCCCCACCCACTCAGCAGTGAGGGGCACCTGCCAGCAGGCCCTGACTCATGTCCCTCAGCACCCCCACCCACCCAGCAGTGAGAGGCACCTGCCAGCAGGCCCCGACTCATGTCCCCCCCAACACGTCGTCATGATCCACAATCATGGGCCTCATGGCCTCCCAAATCCCACTGCACGCCACCCCTGTGCAAAGACCCAACCAAGTATCCCATCCACCCCACATTGAAATGCCCATTACATGATACAACCCAACTGGCAAGAATGTACATTAACACATATCTGTCACACACACACAATGGGTGCTGGTGATTGTGAAAACCTACACAGTGACATGCATGAAACCAATGAGAGAATACCACACATCAAAGTAATAAACCAAAATGTATTTAACACAAAAATAATGTAATCAAATGAAAACATAACAAAAAATGTTTTTAAAAAAGGTGAAATGCAGCATGTCCAAAACACAAAAAGAAAAACATGAAGTCTGAATCCAAATACATCGAAATCAAAATGTGTCCAAAGTCTCCGGCCACCAAAGCAAATCCAAAGGAAACGGAAACAGCAAAATCCATTGCTCCATGGTGAGAAAAATAAGAATAGATAAATCCACTGTTCAACTATGTACAAAGAAGTAATCCAGGGTCCATGTTCCCAACGAATGAAATGAAACCTAGCAAAAAAACGACCTAATAAAGAACTGTATACAAAAAGGTGGGGCATAGTCCAAACACCCCAAATGAATGAAAAAGATAAAGGAAACCTAAAACTACAAACTATATACAAAGGCGGCGGGCTAGTCCGACGGCTCACTTTCCGATTTCCCGGGCCTGGGCATCATCGAACTCCTGCTCGATGTCCTGGAAGTGGTCCTCTTCCATGGCCCTGAGGGTTCGCAGGGATGATGCCATGTTGGACTCCAACTCCCTGCGAATGACCCCGAGGCACTCGGCCCGCCCCAGTGCCCTCCGCATGGAGTTCTCTGCTCTGACCATTGTGAGCCGTGCCTCTTCTGCCCGCCGCCGCTCCGCATCTATACGCCGGCCCAACCACAGCCACACGGAAGACACACCCATTCCAGGGTCCTCCTGCCCTCTGGCCGATGCCTGCCCCTCTGATGTCGATGGCCCCGGGCCATCATTGCTCCCATCTAGAGCCTCCTGCTGCTGCTGCTGTCCCCTGTCCGATGATGCCTGCACATCCTCCAATGATGCCTGCACATCCTCCATCAGCTGGTCTCCAGTTGTTGTGGTGTCCACCCCTGCTGGACCGCTGACCCCCGACTGTGGCAGGGATGGGATCTCCACCAAGCTGGCTGTGTTGATCAGGCCAGGTCCACAGGGGGCCCTGGTGGAATCTGGGCCGGAAGACGGCAGGGAGAACGACTGGCGCATAGTCTCCACAGAGGAGGAGAGGTCCGCCAGAGTGCGCGACACATGTAGGAACCCACTGACCAAGGACCGTCGCAACAGTGGCACGTCACGACACTGCTGTTCGTGATAACGAATGTCACACGTGCGCAACGCGACACCGACAAGGACGGAGCCCATATGGTTGTGGGACCCCATCATCCGCAGGTAGTGGAGAGGCAGATGACGTGGCACTCCCCCCTGCCTGGGACGGGGCATCCCTGCTGGTGCATGGTGGTGCATTAACAGGGTCAAAGATGGCGACATGCACAGGCCCCTCCGCGGTGACCTGTGCTGCCTCCTGACCCTGGCCCTGGACTGCACCACTTGCACCAGTGATACTACCCCCCACCAAGCCCCATGTGCGGCTCAGTAGCGGGCTCCTCCTCCTCTGTGGAGACCACCAACCTGGATGTCTCCACACTGTCTTCCGCCATTGCAAGCCCCTGTGCGGGCCCTTCCGCTACAGCCGTAGTGGCAGACGCGGCACCAGTCCCCTCGCTCCCGGATGATGGCAATTCGTGGAAGGGTGGCTGGGCCTTGCTTTTCAGCCCGGTCGAGGCATCCCTGCCGCTTGGCTCCACAGCGCGGTCTCCGCCCTCTTCTTCACTTGACGCTGCGTAGAGGGAGACATAGAACACAAGCATCAGGGTAGGGTACAATATTCCTCTAGACAGGAAGCAATAACGCATGAGTGGCTCTGTCAAATGTCAATTCCATCCTATCCCTCCACAATACATGGGTGAATGCATGCAACACACATGCAGAAACAAGCACGGCTCCTGCAATCAACATCAGCAGCAAAGTACAAGGGCCTCTTTTAACCAAAATGTTGCCTTCAAACTCGCATGCATCCTGGCTCACACTGATCCCATGCACACACATCACCGGAGGGTCATGCATCATGGCTTGTACACCACAGACACAGTGGATAGACACAGTGGATACAACGGTGACCGCACTGCATGAGTGAATCTACACATCATCACGGACATGGGTCATGCATCCATGGTGTTTCAAAGTCACAGACACACTTCTCAGACACGCACACATGTGCACCATACATTTACATGAGAGCAGCACCCATCCCTCACCCCCTCCATGTCCAAGAACAGAGTCTGGCATGCATTCATGTGTGCATTCCGCTTACAGCTCCCCATGTTGCATTGGAACACATGCACCATCCATGTGGTTCACACATTACTGGTCTCACATGCATGACCATGATGTCCCTGTACACACACATCCATACATGGCCTATGTCACACATACAGGCAAGTATCAGACTACCAGCACACTGCAACATGCCCTGTCTCACACAGCAATGCTTGGCCACTTACCGCTCAACTCCAGACGGGTCTGCCTCCGAAGGATCTGGCCGTGGAGCGCTGGGCCTATGAATTCCAGGAACCTCATCTGGATGTTCCTCATGCTGACCCGGCACCCCTCTGCATCCTCTGCCTTCGCATGGCGCTGGGCCGTGTAGAGGGTCCTGGACCTGAAGTCCTCCCAGTGCTTCCGGACGTGCTTGATGTCGCGGGTTGCCACCCCCTCCGCATTGATAGCAACCACTGAGTCCTCCCAGATCCTCTCCCGTCCTTACTTGTTGGCGCGTGATGTTCCGAAGAGGGCATCATAATGCCCCAGGACATGCTCCACCAGGACACCAACTTCCTTTTCACTGAAGCTGGTGGCCCTCTGCCTCTCTGGCTGGGGGTCGCCAGTGGTCTCAGATGGTGTTTGCCCTGACATGGCGACCCCCGAGGCAGGCGTGGGTGGGCAACTGGGTCCTGGGGCTGGGCTGTGGAGCGATGGTATCCCAGTCGGGAGTCTTCTGTTCCAGCAGGGGTGGAAACGGCAACTGGACCCCTGCAGATGGCTGACGTGCAGGCACCAAATACCAGGGCACGTGGGCAGCAGGCAGGCATCAGCAGATGGCTGGTGGGAGCATGCTCGGGGCTCCTGGGGGCAGGAAAATGGCCTTTTGGGCAGGAGCGTGGTCTTCCGTGTGTTTTCGCGTGGCCAGCTTGATACGGAGTGATTTGGCACGTGAAAAAAGTGCACGTCAGCGTGAAATCCGAGGAAAGGCCCTTAGCGCGTAAGCGACGTTATGCGCGTGGGCGTTCCCCACAACACGGGTGCATTGTGATTCAGCACGTGAGAAAACTGCACGTCACCGTGCTATTGGAGGAAAGGGCCTTAGCGCGTAAGTGACGTTGCACATGTGGGCTGGCTTAAACGGTACGAGTATCACGCTATTTTCTTGTACATGCTTTTTGTGGAGACCAAGTGGGTGTTTCTTGTACTGCTTGTCGGTTCACACGCGATGACTTCTCAACGTTTCCAGTTCGTACTGTTTCCTCAGACTGCGCTCTTTTTGTCTTTTGGCGGGGGTGTTGCCAACGCGCACCTCTTTCACATTTTTTCAAGGCAGACGGTGAGTTGCACTTGTATTTTCCAACTGTGGTTGCCCCCGTGTGTTGCGTACCCCAGGCTGTGTGTAACACGCGTACGCTTATTTTTGTGTTTCTGGGTGCGACAGCGTAGTGCAGGTTCATTTTTCCACGCACGTGGTCTACCAGGGGTTGCGTGCACGTGTACTTTTGTTTTTGGGGTGCCTGTGCGTTGTGTGACCCATCATCTTTCCCCAGGGGTCACATACAGCCTTGCTAGGGTACAAATTCCATCTAGTACCCTACCCCTTTCACCCCAATTGCCCAGGACAATTGTTTACTGCAACTCCCATACGCACAACAACATCAGTGCCATGGTTTGGAGGCAACCAAGCAGTAAGGGAGGCAAAGGTGGCCGAGCTCCAAAAGATGGGCGAGGTAGGGGACGTGGCCAGGATTTGCAGGGTGCCCCGTGTGTGGAGGACCAATCGGGGACACCTATGCCCCCCCTCTCAATGGTTGTGGGAAACATAGCGGACACATCCCAGCTCAGCCCTTGTTGGACCGGCCCATTTTGTCACCTGAATCGGCACAGGATGACTCCCAGGCTGACTTCCAGGTCAGCAAGTCTAATCCAGGTGTGGCGGCGAAAGTTGCTGTCACCAGGCCACGTGGATCTGGGGCAGCAATGTCATCTGCTGCCCAAAGTAGCCAGGGTGGGGAGGCTGCAAGGGCAGCTGCACCTCAATCCACCCCAGCTCTGAGTCTCCCAGCCGGGACAGTGTCGGGCCAGGTCCATCACACCGACGCTGGCCCTGCCGACATCACCCTGCAGCTAATGCCTGCACCAAGACCTATGGTCATTGTGCCTTTACAGGCCTCTAGTACCCAGTCCACCTGCGCTTCTGCCCCTACTGACCAGAGCGGCGTAAGCTACTCAGGATCCGCACCACCTTACAAGAAGAAGGGTGCTCTTGCACTACAGGCTGAGACCCCAGACATGGCTACACACTCCGGCACGTCAGGGAAGCCTAGCTTCAATGACGCCGAACTTGATGCACTTGTGGCCTATGTGTCGGCACATGGCTGCAAAATGTTGGTGACTCCAGGCTGTAAGACTACGACTGCTCAACGTAGAGCCCACTGGCAGACCATCGGGGACCACATAGTGCCCTTGGGTAAGTGAGGCGCACAGCTGATGATTGCTACAAGCGGTGGAATGACCTGAAACGCAGAGCAAAGAACAAGCTGGCTTCCAATCATGCCTCTACTCTGATGAAGGGCGGTGGGTCTCCACCAGAGGATGACCAACTCACTGAACAGGAGTCTGTTGCTGGAACCTTCGTCACAGAGGAACAGATCCAAGGCATGGCAGACCTACCAGGTTATGAGGCATTGTCCGGTGAGTGCCCATGCACATGTGTGTAATCCATGTGTATGTTTCTTGGGTGATGTGTAATGATTGAGTGCCAGGTGAGGGTGTGTACTCATGAGTGGAATGGGTCACCCATGTGCTTCCTCCAAACCATTCACCGGCCTTAGGTTTGGGTACGACAGTATCCCTTCTGACCACAGTAGCCAATTAGCACCACATTACTGCAGTTGCCCTTGAACTGTCATCTTGCAACAACATTGTTCTGATTTTTCAGTGTTCATTCAGCCTGATAGTTTCAATCCTCCATTTTTGCAACACATTTTTCTGCCCTAATGCCACATATGTGACATGCTTCTGTCATAGATTATAACCCACATTGGCCCACATTTATTACCTTGTTATGGGAATGATTTGACCATTCAGGCTGATTGAGTAAGGGCCTGCTCACATTAATTTTTGGAGCCTGTTTGGATGTGGAACATTGTTTCCTGTCATGTCGAAGTGACATACCATTGATGTATCCATCTCCCTGCCAAAACTGTATTATTGCACACTGGATGTGTTGCAGTGTGTGGCACATGCATATTTTGTCACACTATTTTGCATTTTTCATCTCATCATGTCTATCTCACATGGATGGGTGACAGTACTCATTCACTGACATATGGCTGTACTTGTCAGATGTGCCATCTGTGTGCTGGCATGTGTCATGTATGTGTATTGCCCATGCCACTCACAGGCTAATGTGATGCCAGCGCTATCCAGCATGCAGCACATGTGTTGATTTTCCATCTTGGAGTCCTCAGTGTTTGCTTTTTGCATCCCCTTGCAAATCATTGACCGTGCATGCATGTCAGGGTTATGGTCGTGTGGGACATGTTGTTCATGTACTGGATCTCTGCCTTGTCAGGCTTATGTGTGTGCTATGGTGCTCATGCCTCTTTCCATTTGTTGTCTTTCATGTTTTTGCAGGTGATGACGCACTTGATGCTGTTGAGGTGGAGGAGATGGTGCAGACCCAGGAGGAATCTCAGCCACGACCGGGCACCAGTGGAGGATGTGGTGGTGTGGTGGTGGGTGAAAACCCTATCCTCCTGCAGACCATACTGTCCACGGGTGTCTCTGGGTGCACCTCCACAGACCTCTATGATACAGGTGCTGAATCGGACAGTGGGACTTATGTGCTGTCGCAGGTGAGTGTTTCTGGCAGGGATGCTGTTCTGTCCAACCCACCTGCACCGGGGGTAGGCCCCTCTATGGGGATGTCAGTGTTGGTAACTCCACCTTTGGCGGTTACGGATGCAGGGTCACACTGCACAACATCTGATCCTGTTCCCGGGCCAGCAGATGAGAGGGGGAATGCAGTCCTGCAGCCTCAGGCAGTGCCAGCACAGCAAGGTGCAGATCGCCTTGGCCCAAACCGGTGTGGTGCCCGCCGACGCGGTGGTCGTACGCCACCAGGCAATACTGTATGGGAAAACTCCATGTACAGTATAGCTGCACAACAGGGAGCATCGGTTGAAATGATGGCTCAGGCAATGGAGAGGGTGGCCACTTCCATTCTCCCCCCTGAAAGGCTGAAGGCGCAACAACAGCAGGCAACAGACTCCATTTGCCAATCACACAGGGAAGACATGTTGGTGTCCAACAGGGACCGACGGGCGGCATTGGAGACTGCGCAAAGCGATATCTGTAGACTCACAGGGCCACAGGGAAGCCCTGAGGTTAGAACCCCATTTCCTCAGCGAGACTCTGGGTGAACTTGAGGCTTCCCGAAATTTTAGGTCAGAACAGCAGCTGGAGCAGCTCACACGTTAGCTCTCAGCTGAGCTGCAGGCAACTCGTGAGGAGATCAGGCATCACGCGAGGCCATGCGTGCAGAAATGCAGGCAACCCGTGAGGTGCTGCATGGGGATCTCCGTACTATCATCCTCCAGAACGAGACCTTCCACACCCGCATGCTTGCTGCCATGGAGGACCATACCAGGGCGTTGCGTGGGCTGCCTCCCATAGCACCGCCACCTCCTGATGTAGCAGCAGAGGGTGAAGAGAGCGACAGCAGTTCTCCCACATTGGCATAGCCGTGCAGGCCATGAGCCCATGGAGGTTTTTTTTTTTGCAACATCCACACAGGTGGGTGTTGGTGTGCACCCTGTCCTCGAACCTCCAGGGTGGCATCCACCCCTCACCCCCCGGTCCACACATGGCCATTTTTGATTTCTTTGGGGTTTTTTTGTTTTACAGTGTGTTGCCTTGTGTGGCTCCCGTGGGCATCCGCTGTGTATTCCAGCTGGGCACATGCAGGCTTGTCCTGTCTTTGGGTTAGATGCTTGGGTTCATGATACACACACCCCTCCTGCTTCCCCTTTCCATGAGCTTGCAAAGGGTGTGACCAAGTGACCATGACATTGAGCTCCCATGAGCTGTGTGGGCAGTCTGTAGTCAAAACTGTGTGGATATCTCTAGTGAGGAATGTTGTTGTATGGAACACTGCATGGTGTATTGATACATATGTCATCATCGATTGTCATCAAGCTACAAAACCATTATATTAAAAAATGAGACACAATGTGGCTTGTGCATCCATGTCTTCCTCCTTATTCACAGGTATCTTCATGTCTTCACAAGGCCGTCTCCTTTGCAGATGCAGTTCATGTTGTATGCAGTACACTGACACATTTGCCTGACAGCAACACTCTGCAGTTGGAAGGGGTCGATGTGCTGGCTTATTCAGGTTGTAAGACTTGCACTACTTTGATTTTGTACTGTCATATTTTGCCACTGTTTCATCCTGTGTTGCTGTATTGTGTTGCTGGTAAGTATTTGTTCATGTGTGCTGTTTGTTATTGATTACTGGGAGCATATTGTCTGTGACCTGTTTCCATTTGGGACAGTGCACTTTGTGACACTTTTGTCATGTGTTGTGCATTCATTTGCTTTCACATTGCATGACATGCCATGGTGTGTTGGGTAGCTGAGATGGGGAGGGGTTTGGTGACATGGCACTATTTTCATGTTGTATTTTGCAAGGGGGTAGTCATTCATGCAGCATAAATGTGTCTTTTTGTGACACAGCATTGGTTGTCTTTTAGTAGGTAGGGATGGACACAACTTCCAGGTGACCAATCTCAGGCTGGTATGGTTGTGACAGTTGACTGTCCCTTATGTCATCATCGATTGTCAGCTGGTATGTGCTAGGGCTGTGTGCACTCCACAGTGGTGTGATTTTAGGTGAAGTAATTAGCCACCAGCTGCGTATGGGCTGCCTCACCACATGCCCTTTCCCCTCGGAAGCGCATCGGCCGTGCATGTGGTTGGGGATGTGGGGGCACCACCATATCCACCGGCAGGCCCGGGCGGGTTGCAACGTTGTGCAGGACACATGCTGCCACTATGATCCTGCACACTACTGTGTGTACGTATAGCAGCTGCCCACCAGAGCGGTCAAGGGAGCGAAAGCGTGACTTGAGCACTCCGAATGTGCGCTCCACTATGCCCTGGGTTGCAATATGGGCTGTGTTGTATCTTACCTCTGAAACCCACCACACCACCCGAATTGGCGTCATCGTGTGGGTGCTCAGTGGGTAGGCACTGTCCCCTGGGGAGGTGATGATGGGTATCATTAGTGAGGTTGTGACATTACTCAGTATCTGACATGCATGCATGTGCAGAGGCATTTATACTCACCAGCAGCCATGTATCGCCATGCCGCCCAGCTTCTAGGTCCCGGTTTAGGGGTGACATTCTGAAAATGAAACTGTCATGGGTGGACCCTGGATAGTTGGCATATACTGAGGTGATGATTCCCTTGGCATCACATACTACCTGCACGTTGATTGAATGCCAGTGCTTGCGGTTTCTATAGATGTGCTCAGTTGCCCTTGGAGGACGTAGAGCCACATGGGAGCAATCAATGGCACCTAGCACTTTTCGGAAGTGTGCCACCCCGTAAAAGTCCTGGACGGCAGCCTGCCTTTCTGCAGGTGTTCTGGGCATGTATATGTGCCTGCAGACTGAAGAGCGTGCAGTCATGGCTCAACACCCGGTATAGGCAGCGTGACTGCGTGGCCTATGACATCCCCCCCCCCCACTATGGCACTTGTCTGCTGAAATGAACTAGTGGCCAAGAAGTGAAGTACATTGAGCACCTTTTCCAAGGGGCTCAGTGCTTGGGAGCACAGGGTGGGTGATGTGAGGTCATCCACTCACTCACCAGGTCGAGTATTATGTGTGTATTATCTAGTATTCTGGGCCTGGACATCATCCTCCTCCTCTGGCGGTTTCCCACGACCTGCGAGGAATGATATATTCATCGTAGCGTCTGAGCTTGTTTGTTGTTTGCGCGCACTTCTATGCTGCGCAGGGCCGCGTACACCTGCTTCCTGCTGGTGTACGTGTTTCCGGATTAGCGTGTATTTTTTGGCGAACGTGTTTCCTCTGTTCAATTCCATGAATACGTGTTGTAAGCGCGTGTGTGGGCGTTCCGCGCATTTACCTCCTGTACGTCCCCTGTAACGCCCACATTTTCACGCGTTGCTCCCCATTCCGCGTGTTACGCCCCGTGCTCCGCCCACTATTGTTGTGTGCGCCGTGCTATGTGCGGTTTCGCTTTGCGCGTAGCGCACACCGATTGATGACATGTGCGCCCGCATGCACCACGCAGGATTTTAGCGCACATCCCAGGATTTACACGCGCACTGTCTTCCATGAATCGATGTGCGCGGCTTGCGCTGCGATTTGCACGCTTTCACTGCGATTTGCACGCTTGCACGCGCTTTTGCATGCTTTCGCACGCTTGCGCAGCGATTTACGGCGCACATTAATTCCATGAATCGGCCTGTAAATGTTCAGTGGCATTTGGTTTGTTATGAACGAACTAGTGGTTGTTTTGAGGATGCATGATACTTGAGTCCTCGTTCTCCAATGTGCTATGTACGTTACCTTTTGTGATCATTTATTGTACGCTAGCAATAGATTTTGGGTATGTGCTATATCTCGTGTAGATGTTTCTGATGCTTGTTAATCTGCTTCCCACGTGGTATCGGAACTAAGATTTCATCATGCATATTTTTCAAATCTCGACTTGATGTCATCATCCGATCGTTTAGTTCGCCCACTTCTCGTTCTTTTGGGGCTATCCTGTCACTGCTACTGCTTTTATTTATTTTTATTAGCTTCCCTGGGTGATGCCGTGGTTTTCACCATTCCCAGTGTATTAAACCTGTTTGAGCGGGAGTTTGGGGGGGGGGAGGGGTTCGCGTGGCCGGCAGGGGTCTGATGTGAAGCAAACTCTGTGAAGCTCCCTCTGCCGACTGACAGCCTATATAAATCCTGGTGACGCTGATCGGATCAAGACTGAAATCTGTGTGTGGGAAGGTGTGGGACTACCACTCTGGCCCCGAGAAAGAGGTGAAGGCTGAGCTCACCCAGACAAGGGTCTGGAGAAGAGCGGAAACAGAAGCTGATCGCGCTGCAAGATGGGCCGCCGTTATCTGATCGCCTGACAAGCCTGCAGCGGCTTGCAATGAGGAGACTAAGGCAGGGATGCGGTGAGGGAGGGAGGGCGGGCATGTGGCTGGCCCGCCATACCCAATCCAACAGTAGTGGGGTGGCAAGTAGCAGCAGCTGCTGCAAAAACAGGCAACAAGGAGCCCGTAGCTGTGGCTGCTCCAGGGGACGGGCCGTGGAAGACGAGATCGCTGCTGGCCCAGAGAAGGAGGGGCAGCAGTCAGTGGCTCCACGGCAGATTGCAGGGGTGAAGGAGCGGGGATGGATCTCGCTCCCCGTAGGTACCAGAGACCAACATTAGGACGCACCCACTACCGCCCCCCCACCCCGGACCTCTGCCGCGAGGAGAAGGGCACTGCAGACATGCGGTGAGCACGAAACGAGTGAGGGGGCAGCAGGAAAAGGTGAACTACGTTGACACAGTGAGAATCAGCAACGGTGGATCAGTAGGGTTGGACTTGGAGGCACTTCTAATAGTCTGGGGTGGGGGAGGGTTGGGGGAGAAGGCTCGCCAGAGTGACCCATGTGCTTTGATCTGGCAGAAGGAAGGCGGCGTTGAACAGTGGGCTGGGGGGGCAGTCTGGTCTGAAGACAACTGGGGGTTCTGGTGGTGCAGCATACTAGCGTGGAAGCCCATCAAGGGGCCCCCAAAGTGGTGGTGGGGTCCTCACAACAGCGATCACAGGAGAGAAGGCATTGGAGGCCCCCGCAAGTTGAAAGGACAGTTGCAAGTTGATGACTGCAAATATTTGCAGCAACCCCAGGAGGACCGTGAAAGTGGGAGGGTTTACTGCCATCCAGGGACTGTATGGGGACACTATTGAATTGCACCAGGTGGTCCAAAGAGATCGAGTGGCTGAGGGCCCTTGGGATGAGCACGAGGGATGCCTGGATAGTGGTGCAACATAGTTGGCCCCAGAGAGGGGGCTACCAGAACCACAAGAGCTGGTGTGGAAACTGAGAAGGGAGCAGGAAGTACAGGGCAGAGAACTCCCCCAGCGCGGGCTGCCAGTAGTATCTGCAGGACAGATCCCACTACCTTTGCACTATGCCAGGAGACGAAGCTAAAGAAACAAGCAACAGTCAGACCAGATGATGGGAGGCAAGGGCAGAGAGCACAAGATGGACAAGATGGCCAAGCATCAAGCCTGGAGAACAAAATGGAGATCTTGCAGGCGGTGCAGAGCTCCAGGATGGCGCTGGAGCTTCGAATTGGCACGTTAAGTGAATAATTTAATCTTATTAGGGCAGATATGCAAAAGTCAGCAGAGAGGCAGAAGAGGACGGGTCGTGGCGCTGGAGAGCCCATCCATAAGAAGCAGATGGCCATGCTTATGCAGACCATGAAAGTGCTGGAGGTCCATGGTAAGGATGCAGAGGGCTGCTCAAGAAGGCATAATGTCAGAATAGTGGGCCTGAAGGAGCATCTATCGAGTTGTTTTTTCCCAAACCCCCTGATGACCAGATTGGGTCGGACAAGGTTGTAGTGGCGGACGATGGAACCCTCCAGCTACACAAGAAAGAGGAACGGCCGGAGGAAACATCAGCAGAGCGTCCAAAGGGGGCGACCCACATGATCAAGAACCCACACTACCCAGTAATACATGGACGTCGCTGGACTACATCGGTGACAAGGCGTCACTGACACATGAACATGGGCGGGGGGGAGCGCCGGGGAGACTGATCCCTCACTCTTAAATTTACTTATCCCCTGAGGGCGCATGTTGGCCTTTGGGGGGGAAGGGGCTGTGGGGTGGTGCCTAAAGTGCACCACAAGCACAACCACAGTCGGGCACAGGGTGCAGGCGGTGGGGGGGGGGTTGTGGTCCAACAAATGTGGTTTGTGATGTTTCTTACCTGGAATGTGAGAGGGCTGGGGTGCCCGGCTAAACTCAAACATTAGGGTTTATGAAGAGGTGGGGGGTACAGATAGCCCTCCCCCAGGAAAGACAGAGCTGGAAAAAGTGAAGACCGATAGGGGGGGGGGGTTTCTGGAGTGGGGAAGCAGGTGGTGGAGCTGGGCTGGGGCTGGGGTATGGGAAGAAACTACCTCTCATATGCCAGGGGGGTTTTAACCTGGATAGCAAGCAAGGTTCCCTTCAAAGTTACCAAAGCAACACAGGATGAGGAGGAGAGGGCTCTCATTCTGCTTGGGGAGACAGTGAGGAGGGAGATATGTCTGGTAAATTCCTGTACTCCCATCATTGATAATGATGCACGTTTCCCTGGGGTGGTTGATATGATGGGAGGGTATGGCTATATAGGTCTGATTTTGGGAGAGCATTTTAACTGTGCGCCAAACCTCACCTAGATCAATTGGATCCGAATGAAGGTAATAAGCCATTGGCTTCGAAGTCTCTAGGTCGCGCACTTGCAGACTTGGATATTATAGGAAAGAGTAAGGGCGATGAGAGAGGCTACACCTACTCCCACCCACAGAGGACTTATTCCCAGATAGACCATCTGTTTGTGGGGAGGGAGCAATTCGGAACCCCCTCCGTCCCCCCGCATTTCCTGGTCATTAGCTCTATGGCTAGGACATTATCGGACCACACCCCCTTGAAAGCCACGATGTCCTGGGGTAGGAGGAGGAGTGCCATTCCCAGTTGGCGGCTACTGACTGAAGCCCTGACGGACGGGGCATGTATGGAGGAGCTCAGAAAGGCTATAGTGGAGTACTTTGAGTTCAATGAGGGATCACTGGGAGATTATGGTGTACTGTGGGAAGCATTCAAAGTAACAATTAGGGGCAAATGCGCGGCCAGCTCCATCGTTATGAACTACCTTGAAAACAGAGGAGGGAACAGATCAGGAAGTTGGAGGGGGAAATGGCAATAGGGTCGCCGTGGTGGGCAGAGCTCCCATGGGCAAGGGTAAACAAACAGGCTCTGGAACGACTGGGTATGCATGATTTTGTACATTATAAAGCTAGGATTCACAGGGAGGTCGATCGGGTAGGAGGACTCTTGGCGTGGCTCTTCAGAAGGCAACATCCGCAACACCCGATTACCCAAGGCGGGCTGGACTGTTCCTTTTGGGGCAGGACCAAGGCTGATTTGCATATGGTCTTTTCTCTTCTGTAATGGCTTGGCAGGCTAAGAAAGATGGTCTGGAGGGTTGCCCAGAGCAATGCCAGAGGTTAAGATTCATTCTAAACCTTCCAACCCATACCTTTTTGCTTTAACAAATTAAGGATGAGACAGGGAACCTGATTGTGACACGGGCGTTAATGTTGTCTTTCAGAAGTACTATGAGCAGTTGTACACAACTAAGGGACAGGTGGATGTTGAGAGAATGGGGATGTGTTAGGTCACGCCTGCCTACCACAGTTGGAGACAGAGCGTGTGACGAAATTAGAGGCATCCCTGTCGGAGGAGGAAATAAAGATGACCATGGAGGACCTGGGACCTGGGGACTGGGAAAATGCAAGGGGGAGGGATGGCCTCCAAGACACATTTTGTAAATATGCTAAAACATTAGCTCTCTGGCTCTGCCGGCTCTACTAGGAAGCCTTTCAGTGGGGGCTGGTACCTGCATCACTGAGGGAAGCAATTATTATTGTGGTGGTGTATCCCTGGATGTGGTCAAGGCCTTCGATTCGGTGCAGTGGGAGTGGCTCTTCCGGTACTTGAAGAGCTCTTCCGGTGCTTGAAGAGAAGGGCCTGGTCCGAAAATACTGCGATGGATTCGCTTACTGTGCCTGGAACTGCTGGTGAGGGTTAAGACAGGCGAGGTAGTGTCCTCTAGCTGGCAACTTGGCAGGGGCACCCGGCAGGGCTGTCCACTGTCCCCGATCCTTGTGGCATTGGCGCTGGAACCAGTGGCACGAATATTTAGATCCGAATTCCGAGGCGCAGACATCGAGGTGGGGTGCTGCACCATGCCATCTCTTTATACGCGAATGATGTTCTTTTGTACGTGCAAAATACCGGGGTACATGTCCAATATATGTTAGAAGTGTTGCGCCATTTGGGGACCCTCATGGGCTTGAAGGTGAACCAAGCTAAGTCGTTAGTATTCGCGCTGGGTTCGCAGAAGGTGAAAGCGGTGCGTGACCTCCCCAAGGTAGGATTACGTTGGGAGGTGGAATCATTCTGCTGTTTAAGTATTCAGATCGGATGTATGTGATTATTTCGAATACGAAAATCTTTGCATTCTAAATGTTCATAAAATAATCACCCCACTACTAAATGGCCTTTCTACACCCTGCTCCCCCCCCCGCCCTTACTTACCTTGTGGTGGCACACCTCACTGTGTGCCGCCGAGGCCCTGCAGTGCCAGTTCCCTTCACTTCTGTGGATGGGAACCAGTGCTGCAGGGTCCTTTTTTTTTTTTTTTCTTTTTTTCTTTTTTTCTTTTCTTTTTCAAAACATTTTTGTTCTGGATGCAGGGGGACACCCCCGCTTGCCTTGTTCGCTATAATGAAACTGAATGATTGAAATGTTTGTAATTTTCGGCTGTATGTAATTTTGGTACTGCCGAAATCAGAACATTTTAATCATTTGTTTTTTTTATTTACGGTATATTTGGTCATTACCTTCAGATCCACTACTTGGCGGCGGACACATTTTAGTATAATGAGGGGGCGATCACGGGAATAGATGATGGGCTAACATTCTGGAACTGGCTGCCTCTGTCCCTAATGGGCAAGATCGCCATCTGCAAGACGATAACCCCCCCCCCCCCCCCAGGTTTCTTTATTTCTTTGCAGATATCCCGTATCTGCCTACCACCCTTTTTTTTACATTTTTTTATTTTTTTACTATTGGACAGCAAAATACCAGACTTGTGGGGTGGGAAGAGGCACAGAGTGGTGCTGGCCACGCTGCGCTGTAGGCAACAGGTAAGGGGCAGGAGGGCTGACTCTCCCATGCTATGAACTGTATTTTCTGGCATCCCAGCTACATCATGCTACCAAAGGGAGCATAGACAGGCAATTAATGGGGGAACCAGGAGGCATCACACAGGTCTCGAGATGCTATGGAGAGCAATGGGAAAGGTGGAAGAATCATGCTGAAGTGCAGTGGTTAGGCAAGCCTGGAAGAGGACACAGGCCAAGCTACAGTTGGGGGTGGGAAACAGTTCTAACATGCCTTTGTGGGCTGATATGAAAGTGGCCAAAATCCTAAGGAATATAGGAGACGCCAAATGTGCTGAAGGTGGGTGCCGGAACTGGATACCTTTTTGAGGGGGGGGCCCTGCTGCCTTTCAACACTTGGAAGAGAGATGTCGGGTACCGGCGAGACAGTTCCTGAATTATGCCACACTGATTAGCACCCTGGTGACCAAGTGCGATGTGATACCAGAGGATCCCCCAACCACCTTGAACCGGACCAAGGGTAACGAGGGACATATCTAGACTATGTGCTGCACTGCAAGATAGTAGAAAGCTCCCACAACTTAAGGTGAAGAATAAGTGGGAGCGAGATATGGGAGTAACATTCAAGGAACTAGCTTGGCGTAAAATATGCAGGAACGTGGGTAAAAACCTCAAGGAATGCTAGGTTAAATTGATTCAATTCAATATTTCGCACTGGGTATATTTAACACCCCCCCCCCCTCCAAAAACTGCATATGATGCACCCAGACTTTTCGGCACCAGTGCCCGAGATGTCCTGATGGTCTTTGCAGGGTTTGGGAAGATATATATATATATATATATATATATATATATATATATATATATATATATATATATATATATATATATATATATATATATATATATATATATATATATTTTTGCGCATTCTTTACCATCTGATACTTTTAAGTTCACTGTGTATTAAGGCTTGCATGCCTTGGGTTGTTGGGTTATTAGATGTGCAGTTTTGGTTGCTACTTCTCTTGGGTTACTTTTATTCTTGGACAGATGGGGAGGGGTATGGGTGTTTCGGATGGGAACCGTTACGTCCTGATGTAATGTCCTTAGTTATTGAGCATGTAGTATTACCATGGTCTCTAGCTGAAGGAGTCTGAGGCCTCTGAGAACATTCCTCACTTGCTCTTTGGAATGTCCTCTGGATAGGGGATGAACATTCTCATTTTCCCATTTCTGAGGTTGTATCATTAAACAATAATGGCCGGAACAATCATACAAATGGAAAAAAGTGCCCGGCAAACATCTGTTTACAGGAAACAAACCTATTTTTTAGGAAAGATCAGTCCAGAATTTGGAATAGGTTATACCCACAAATATTCCATTCTTCCAATAGATACAAAAGAGCAGGTGCCCTGGTCGCTTTTCATGTTGACTACCCCTTTTCTGTAGTGAACTCCTCAGTTTGCGGAAAGGGATATGCTTCTCTTTGGTGATTTAAACTTTGTACGGGCCCCCCCTCTCCCCACTGCCCGTCCCTCCCCCCTCCCCTCCCCTCCCTCTTGATGGGTATTTCCATTATGATCCCTGATAGGCAAGCTTGTATGCAGTACCCTTTGGGTGCACTAAAACAACCCTAACCACCTGGCAATAGGAGCCCACCCTTTGGTATAAGTCTGTACTACACAGGTTGGTATTGTGTTGAGCAGCCAGGCTTATCTCAAGAGGGGTCAATGTGAGCTGTAGGGGAGTTACACAGAGATTCACAGTGACAAGTATTCAAATAAACTTACTCGCAAGGATTCTTGATTAAACCATTATTAATTTAACAGTCAGTTTGAGTACACGTTTCCATGGGGTGGTTTATATGATGGGAGGGTATGGCTATATAGATCCGATTTTGAGAGGGGATTTTAACTGTGTGCCAAACCTCACCTAGATCAATCAGGCAATATGATAGTAACACACACACATACACTCCAAACGGCACACTCCTAGTTCCTCTAGTTAAGCAAGTACCCATTTGGGATGGCACATGGACAATTCCGTAGAAAAAACACAGATGAGCAAGGTCATAATCGCAATGCTGACAAGAGAATCGCTAAAACCTGATCTAGTCTCCTCATTAGTTGTGGACACAGAATTTACAATGAAATCTATACACTGCAGTTAGGGTTTATTTCATATGCAGTAGGTGTATTGATATACATGACTTTGTAAGACATGGGATATTCACTGTTTAGACATACAAGGTATGGTACCTAAGGTTAGAGTAATCAAATGAAGAATATTTGACATGGTTACTTAGGCTTGTACATTCTCTCAGGATTCCTTGGGAAGGAAACTATAGAACTTAGTGAAGTACTTAGTCGAGTGATCAGCGCAATGGCGTGGGAACAATCTATAGTTGAAACAACATAAACAAACAAGTCAACACAACAGTGTTTTGGCCATACACCTACTGCATATGAAAGAAACCCTAACTGCAGTATACAGATTTAATTGTAAATTCTGTGTCCACCACTAATGAGGAGACTAGATCAGGTTTTAGTGATTAACCAGGCGCCCCGATAAATATTAGACATGGACACTTCCTACACCCTCAGATGATGTAAATAGCTAGGACACTGTGGACATTAATATATCACACTGGTATTTAGAGCAATACGTAGAAGTATGCCAAAGCAAAAGATTGTTAGAATAAAACAAGAGATCTCACAAATATTTTGAAGCAGGTAAGTTCTTTTGGTAACCCCCAACGCAAAGTAAGTTAACCCCTTCCTGGAAGGAAGACAAAACACAATGTCAGAGGGAAGAAGAGTTATTCAGGGAGCCAGGCCAGGCCAATTGGGCAAAAGTCTAGGTGAGCTGAAGCAATTCTTGCAGGTAGGTAAAAGTCTTGCACAATCTTTTAGAAGTCTTTGTAGAAAAGAAGAAATCAAAGGCCACAAACTCGTTAGGCTTGTGAGGTAAAGTAGCTGTTAGCAACTATAAAGAAGCAAAGACAAGTCTCCACTGAGAACAAGTGAGGTTACACAACAAGAGTTAAGTTCTCCTAGACTTTACAGTACCTTTGGTTAGAAAAAAAACTGTTCCAGCTGGCTTCTGTTCCTGTGCAGCTCTGCAGATCCTGTGTTCCTGGGCCACAGTTGTGGGGACAAGAGGAAGGACGTTTGGAGGACTCCTGCTCTTCAACAGGATGGTCGGCAACAGAAAAGGACCAGCTTCTATTCAGTGGCACTTCGCGGTTTCAGCTCCTTGCGTCTCAGCAAATAGCACCACTGCAGACTCTTGGCTGTTGAGATGGGCTTTCCTTGCATCTGGGGTCCAGCACTCTGTTGAGGTGGCTCAGGCTCAGTCAGTCCTGCTTCCTGGTCCGGAGGATCTTCCTGTAGCTCTTGGCCAACTTAAAAGTAACGCACACAATCTGGTGTTCCTCGCCCTGGCTGTTCAGTTTCCAGCAGCGACTGCAGTGGAAATACAACCTGCTTCAAGAGGATGTCCAGGTGGCTTCCTTTTGGAGTTAATTGGTCCCACCAACTCAAGGTGAGAAGTCGTCTTTGCTGGGCTTCTCTAGTCGAGACACATTTGGAGCTTCAGCACTGCAGCAGGGCTTCACCCAGGCAAACCAACGGTCCAGGAGTTGCAGCAGGCGTCTCTTCGGATTATTTCGTCGAGTGGTCAACTCTGCCTTCCAAGTCATAAAGCCTTGCCTTTTATGCAGGTTTCTCCCATTCATTGCAGCCTAGCTGTCAGTCACCAAGCAGGGTGGCTGTCCTTGCTGGACAGCCAGCCGGCCAATCAATTAAGAGTTTTGGGCACCTCCCTTGCTTCCTGCACCCGCCAGACACCCTGCAGCCAGAGGCAGGCTTCACTTGTGAATTCCGCCAAAGACAAAACGAGCAACTGGACCAAACCTGGTTTGTTGCGCAGAGTAAATCTCAAGAAGGACCTTTCCACAAAGAAATGGCGAAAAAAGAAGACCGGGGCCATTTTGGCAAAAATGGCACCCTTGGGTGCTTTACTGCCGAAGTGAACGCAGCCCATGGTAAAAGCACACCCCGGTTGTTTAAAAGTAAACCACTGCCACCAGCCATTCATCGAGGAAAGGCTAATATAAAATTGTTACATGAGAAGCTAGACAAAGGGGATACTAAGTAACCCCTCCAGCACCCTATTTTAGGATGGTGTGGGCTGGGTCTAGAAAGTTACAATATTAAGTAAAGTCAATTTCACTTCACTGCTCTTGGAAACGGTAGTTTCTGATGTTTGTGAAATCTGCTTAGATCACATGCTGTGCATAGGCCGACATCTAGTGGAAGCTGCAGAGTGAAACAGTTGTTGTTTTCGAAACTCGAAAAGGGACATCGAATAGGGCGTGCCAGTAATACTAACCCTTGTGTGACGTCCCCTGTACCCATGATGCCTCACGCGTGTAGGTCCCTCCAGATTGTTTTTTTTCTGCCATACTAGTCGGACGCATGTGTGCGGAGTTCCTTTCGGCGTAAAGCCTTGGTCTACTTTCAATTATGTTACATCTTTTCCTATCCTTTGTCCACCGAACGCCAAAGAACGACGCTGGTGAGGATCAGAGACTTCTGTCGGAGATTGCCGCGACAGACCTTTGGCCTTGGAAGGCCACGCCGGGTCTCGGCCCAGTCAGTAGGGAGAGTGGGGGTAGGTCATATAGATTATATTCCCCTTTTCCTACATATTATTTGCCCCGCTGCCATACTTTGCCCATATGGAGAGTACTCCATTTAAATTCTGCCCCAAATGTAACAAAGTTCCCTTGGGTAGATAAACATTTAACTTGTGTCCCTCGAGACCATATCGAGGCATCTAGTCGGGCCTTTAGGCCCTTCAAGCGTAATACCCTAAAGGACCGCTTCACAAAGCTCTGGGGCCACTACGCCAGGCAGCTTGAAGCCATGGATGTAGAGGGCACTTTTGCGATGACGGCAGCCCTGCTGATTCGGGCGACGGGGCAGCTTCGGCTACCCAGGTGCTGGCCCTGACCCCGTAGGACAGGCCGGCGGGCATGTTGTGGGGACCACACCCGGCAGCAAGAGCACAACACGTACACCCACCACCAAACACATTAGCCCCGGCCGGGACTCGACATGCGTGTCGAGTGATCGGCAACGGTTGACAACTATGGAGCGGTCCACCGAATCCCTGTCCCCTGGGCGTTCCTGCTCGCCTCACGACGGGGCCCAGCCGTCCTCGGATGGAAAAGGTGTCGCACATAAAACTACTGTTGAAACCCGGTCGTCTGACGTAGATACCGTGTCTCGACCCACTTCCGAGACTAGACGCTCTGCGTCTAATCCCACATCCGAAATTCAGCACTCTGCGTCGGATCCCACCTCCGAAAGTCGACGCGCTGCGTCAGACCAGGAGGAAGGCCCCAAAAAGTCTGGAAAGGCCACTTCTGGCCAAGCGGCAGGGGGTAAACACCATAAAAAGGTCCTCCTAAAGATCCCCACACTCTTAAGGAGAAGCATGGGGCTTACGAGGCTGCAAACAAATCTAAAGAACCTCTGCTTGCCCCCAAAACCAAGGTTACACCTCCCACAGATGTGGACATGAGCCTCACCCCTCAATCTGTTAATATACCAAGCTCCAAGGAATGGAGCTCTGCAGATATAGACAGAGTAAAGAAGAGGATGACCTTTATGACCAACTTTTATTGACAAGATCCTAATTATTTTCAAAGTTTTAGGAACACCTCTCCCACCTCAGCTCCATCTGGTTCCAAAGCCACACCTGTGTCTCCTCAAAAGAGGTCTCGTACTGAGACCCCCTTTCAGGGCTTGGTCATGGACCCCTTTGTTGTGGAGCCTTATGTCCCCGTTTCTTACCATGAACACCCTGACTCTCACATCGATGAGGACCAGGATGCAGACCCTTTTTACTGGGATTATGAGGAACGGGAGGCTGAAGATGAGGCTGATGTTTACACCTTAGACTCCCCAATTCCTAAAGACCCTCCTGTAAATGATTCTCCAGTCGATGACCAACCCCTCATTAACAAGGTGTTGGCCAAGGCTGCTGAAAACTTCCAAATTGATACTCTGGAAGTTCAAGAGGACAAGGACTTTGCAGAGCAAATCCTGGGGGATAAAAAGGCAATAACTCGGTCATCCCGCTACTAAAATCAGCTCAGCGCAGGATTCAGCCATCTCTGCAAACCCCTAACCTCACACCTGCAGTAAATCCGCGTGTCAAGGTTATTTTGTGCCGCTCCCTCTGACTCTTTATATATTAGGGGACAACTAAAACCAGATTGCCTAGTTGTTGCCACCACTAGGATGAGAGCAGGCACCCCACTTGCTTCCTCAGAGGCTCCCCCGGATAAAGAAAGCAAGAGGATTTATGGCTTGGGTAGGAAAGTTGCCTCCCCTGCCTCTTATCAAGCTAGGATAGCCAAAAGTGCCACCCTCTTGGCGAGTTATAATTGCCACAAGTGGGAGGAAGTTTCTGCTTTACTCTCCTCTGCACCCGAATCTTTGAAGACCCAGTTAGCACAATTGGCAGCCGAGGGGAGGGCAGTGTCTGGCTGCCTCCTTAAAACTAACTTCAACGCGGCTGATAACACTGGTGGAATAATCGCTGAGGGTACGATCATTAAAAGGCATGCATGGCTGAGATAATCGGGATTTAAGCCTGAAACACAGGCGACACTGATAGACGTGCCGGTCAAGCCGGACGTATAATTCGGCAAGGCTGTCGAAGATGCCCTCAAAACGGCGAAAGCGGAGTATGAAACTTTAAAATCCCTAGGTCAACTCACTAACAAACCCTCTGGACAAAGGAGAAACAGTAATTGTTTACGCTTTTGAGGCCAAAATTCCCAAAGAGGGTATAGCTATAGCCAGAATCGGAGCTCATCGTGGGGGAATAACCAATCAGTCTTCCCAGGGCTACCCAAGAGGACAGCGCAGGGGTCGTGGGCGGGTGGTATGCCACCTTCCAAACAGTGACGTTGCGCTTCCGGTCCCCTCCCATGTTTCCCCAGTTGTGGAGCGCATTACCAACTTCACCCACGCATGGGAGGGGGATCACCTCGGACCGGTGGGTGCTGTCCACAGTATCCAGCGGCTACTGAATTGAATTACTAAAGCGCCCCCACGACCACAAGTACACTCTCGGGAACACCAGCGGATCCTCCTTGAGGAGATTGCTACTCTGCTGTTAAAGGACGCCATATAGGTCGTCCCGGCCAACCAGGTAAATGGGTATTTATTCAACCTACTTCCTTGTGCCAAATAAAGATCTCACAATGCGCCCAGTATTAGACTAAAAATTCTGCATGACTACGCTACAAGAGGTAATCCCCTACTAAAATGTGGGGGAATTACATGGCAACACTGGATATGAAAGATGCCTATTTTTATATTTCAATGTTCCCAGCGCACATAAGATTCTTGCGTTTCAATATAGCGAACCAGCACTACCAATTCAAGGTGCTGCCCTTCGTGATCACCTCAGCTTCAAGGGTATTCACCAAGGTACTGGCGGTGGTGGCAGCGCACCTGCGCAGGGAGGCAATTCCAGTGTACCCTTACCTGGACGACTGGCTCATTACGGCAGAGTCCCCCCTAATTTGCAGACAAAACATCCAAAGAACCATCAGCCTCTTCTTACAATTTGGTTTCTCCATCAACGAGAAAAAAGTCTTATGCCAAGCACCTCGAAACAGTTAATACGAGCTGTCCTAAATATTCAAGAGTGGTTGGCTTTTCAGTCAGAGGAAAGAATTCGAAATTTGTTGCTGCAAATTCCTCAATATCAGGCTGGTCGCCAAATAAGGGTGCGCTAAGCAATGCGTTTGCCAGGCATGATGGCGTCTTTCATTTACCTGGTTCCCCACTCATGCGTGCGCATGCAGCAGTGGTTGGCGAAACAGTGATATCAGGTAAGTGGTCAGTGGGGCGATCTAGTGGTCTTTTCGCCAACACTAGTACGGAATCTTTGCTGGTGGACAAGGGAGAATCTAACGAAAGGGGAACTGTTCTACGACCCAGAGGTTCAAGCCGTCGTTGCAACAGACGCCTCCTTAGCAGGATGGGGAGCTTGCTACCTTCACCACACAGCTCAGGGTCTTGGGTCTCGCAGAACCACATCAATCTGCTGGAACTTCTAGCAGTATTCAGAGCGCTTTGGGCATTTGAACCCCTCTTATCGAACCAGTCAGTGCAGATCCTTACAGAAAGCACAACTGTGATGTTTTACAAAAGTAAAATCTGTCCAGGCTTACCCTACAAATTTGGAAATGGGCACTCAAACAGAAGATTTACTTGTAATCCTAACATGTTCCGGGGGAACTCAACTCGCTAGCAGACTCTCTGAGCAGAGATCCCCTTCCAGAGGAACACGAATGGCGACTACACAAAGGTCGTAGAACACCTTCTCTCAGTGGGGTTTCCCCACTATAGACCTATTTGCCACAAGTGAAAACAGTCAATGTTCACTTCACGTCCAGGTTCCCCCAGCCAGGCTCCAAGGGGAACGCCCTATGGATGAACTGGTCAGGGATATTTGCCTATGCTTTTTCACCAACTCCTCTCATGAGGAAGGTGGTGAACAAGATCCACAAGGAATCGATGACGCTCATCCTAGTTGCTCTTATGTGGGCGAGACAGCCATGGTATCCACACCTGCGCAAACTGGCGGTGTGTGACCCCATCAAACTCCTGTGCCGGTTCAACCTACTCTCCCAGCACGCGGGACTAACAGTGCACCGCAGCCTCACTCTATGAACTTGGGACCATAGCTCCTGAAGTCAAAGTTCAGCCACCTCAACCTTCCACAAAGATGCATGCATATCTTAAAAGAAGCTAGAAATCCCAACACTAGGCACTGTTACTTTCACAAATGAAAGCAATGTATCTGGTGCCAGTATAAATGTATTAATCCCTTAGAATGTACTCCATCTCACATTCTAACCTATATGCTCCATTTGTTAAACTCAGTTAGTATTTACCTCCCTAAATGTCCATCTGGCGGCTTTGTCCGCTTACACCACTTCACAGAGCAAACTCTTGTGGTGGAAAATACCTGTTATCGAGGCATTCATGGAAGGGGTAAAAAGGCTTCACCCCCCCCCCCAGTTTCTAACGTGCCGCCAGGTTGGGATCTCAATGTGGTGCTTGCTAAGCTCATGGGCCCCCCCCTTTGAGCCTATGCTCAAGTCTAGTCGTAAACACCTGACTTATAAAACTGCCTTCTTAGTGGCTGCTACTTCCATAAGAAGAGTGAGTGAAATTCAAGCTCTGCCAGTGCAGGATCCTTTCTTTATAGTACATAAGGATAAGCTGGTTTTACGTACTCCCCCCCCCCCCCCCACCACCACCCCACCCCCCAGGTTCTCACCTAGATTAATTTCCAAGTTTCATGTAAACCAGTCTATCGAGCTGCCGGTTTGCTTCCAAGAACCCAAGAACTCTGCTGAGATAAAACTCCACACACTAGATGTGAGGAGAGCGGTCTTCTACTACGTAGACAAGACCAGCCCGCTAAGGAAAACTGATCAATTGTTTGTCTCCATAGCGCCAGGCAGAGAGGGTGACCGCATTTCTAAAATTGCTGTCTCCAGGTGGATAGTCAGTTGTATCCAACTGTGCTATTCCCTGTCAGATAAAACTCTGCCTTTTACTCCCAGGGCTCTCTATAAGAGGCACACACGCCACTCTGGTGTTCCTAGCAAATGTCCCTGGACAGCATTTGCAAGGCAGCTACACGGATCTCTGTTTACACCTTCACTCACCACTACTGCATTGACACTCATTCCAAGACAGATACACAAGTGGGACAAGAGGTTCTAAGACATTTGTTCACTCATGACCCTTCTCACATCCCACCTCCTTCTAGCACTGCTCGCTAATCTATGCACAGCATATGATCTAAGCAGATTTCACAAACATCATAAGGTATACATTACTCACCGTAATCGTATTTCTGATGCTTGTATCTGCTTAGATTCACATGCGCCCGCCCTTTCTCCCCTCTGAGAGAAGGCACATGGATGCTTGTGAGCTTGTCTATCGTATCTGCTTGGATACCTCAATACTCCCGCTACTCCTCATGCTACCTCATGTCAGAAAAATCCAATCTGAGGAACCTACACGTGTAAGGGATCATGGGTACAGGGGACGTCACACTAGGGATAGTATTACTGGCACACCCTATTTGACGTCCCTTTTCGAGTTCCTAAAAACAACTGTAATACTCTGCAGCTTCCACTAGATGTCGGCCTATGCACAGCATGTAAATCTAAGCAGATACAAGCATCAGAAATATGATTACGGTGAGTAATGTAAAGAGAAGGTATTTAAACGTTTGGGAAATATGAAAGACCCCCCTGTGCCACTGCACTGAAGGTGCTGTGTGAAACAATGTAAAGATGTCTATGGAGTTTGTCAGACTCCATACTTAACAAAGAAACACATAGTTCAAATCACATTAAAAACACATGAGTGGAAAAAAGGGTCTCGCTCTCTGCACGTTAAAAATTAAAAGTCCTAAAATCCAGCAAAGTTGGTGGGGGTCCCTTAGGTAGAGAGGAATTGGCACATTTCGGAGAATTCTCCCTAACAGTCCCCACATAAATTAATCCCCAAAAGGTTGAAAAAATGTGCAGGAAAAAGTTTGTTCGATTTATGGAGAGAAATGTATCCACAATTGTCGACTACTCTTTCTCCAAATTCTACAGATTGTAGCTTTTCAAGCACTTCAAGTTTGAGCATGACAAATATCCCTTATTGGTCAATCTCTGATCATGCCCCTGCTGGAATAATGGTGGATTTCCTTGTTTTCTGTGGGAGGAGAGTGGGCTGTATGTTCCCAGACAAGTCGGCTCTTGAGGGACGAACTGAAAGACAAGACGACGGAATTCTACACATTGAATCCCTCCTCTGATGCAAACCAATCTATAACCTGGGATGCCTTTAAGAGACTTCTTGTGGGAGCTAATCGTCTTATTGGTGGAATGAAAGAGACCCTCTAGAGTAGACTCTAGTAAAGGAGTTAAATTAACTTTTAACATAGAGCCAAACCCTCCTGACAATCGTGCCATAAGCTAAGGACAACAAGGGGACCGCGGCTTACGTTGAGGTCCAAGAAACTAAAATTCTTTGTGGTGTACACAGCACAAGTACTACCTTAAATTCAACCAAGCTGAGAGACTAAAGAGCAGCCCAATATATATATGTATTTAGACATATAACCAATCTAGGAGACCAAAGAGCTGCCCAATATATTAAAGGCAATCTAACTGTGACAAAGTCGATCAGTAAAGTGCAAACAACCTCCAAGGTAGGCTGTGTCCACATTTCCAACTGAAGCCTTCGTCCAGGGGCACCTAGAGGAGGTGATCTTATCCCCCACAGTAAAAGGAGACCATTATTATTAAATGAGATTCAGACAGCTATTAATGCATTTAATCCTTAAGGCTCCAAGCACCTATGGGTATTCTGACAACTTTCTACAAATCCCATGATACCGCCTTAGCTCCCAAGCAACTTCGGACATGTATCTTTGAAACTTGCTGGAATTTAGGATCACTTTACTTCTCAAGCCAGAAAAGGATCCCTCTGCGTTTATTTCATACAGACCTATTGTCTCCCTTAATTATGATGTCCAATATATACCAAAATATTGTCCAACTGCCTGGAGGACTTAATGCCTCATTTAATACAAGCAGGCCAATCTGTTTCATTATGGGTAGATGGACATTCAACAACATTCCCCGGGTAGTCGGAGAAATGTCATCTTAAATGATGTCCTGCTTTCTTGATGTCCTTGTATGCAGAGAAAGCTTTTGATGAGGTGTTATGGAGATTTGGGTTTACAACAATGTGGTCTGTGTGTTTCGGGCAGGGTTTTCATGCAATGGTTGCCGCCTGTTATACCAGAACGATGGCTACGATGTTCACCTTAACCAGAGGCATTGTTGTCTTTTCACCCTTTTTATTAATGTAAGAATCAAACCTCTGGTCATTAGAATACGAATCATGGGGGAAATAGGATTTGGATGGATGGCCCACGAACTTAAATGTTTTTGTGTATGACTTTCTATTATTGCTTTCAGACATTGCCCTCCTCCCCGCCCCCCCCTTTCCAAATGTTCTTGGCAAACTGGAAATATTACAGGCACTTCTGGGTTCAAATTAGATTGCCAGAAATCCAAAATCATAGACGATTCCTCGGTTTCCACGGGCTAGCTTTTGAATCCCATTCTGCTGTGCCTAGAAAAGTATAAAATAACTGGGAATCTTATTCACCCCTCACCCCAGATCTCGCCTCCCTGTACCAGGATAACTACCCTCTATTATTGAAAGATTTTGAGGAAATTTGTTGAAGTGGGGCTCAATGGAGATATCCTAGATATCCTGCTACCGCTGACAAATGTGTCTCAACCGGAAGGTCTTGGCACTGTTCGTTAGTTCAGGTCTTGCCATCCTTTCTTCTTTTCTCTTAACCAAATCCATACACTTTTGTTTTCCTATTTATTGAATTAGCTGAAAATATTATAGTAAACTAGTAGTATCATTTGCTTTCAAAGTCCCAGAGACTTGTTCATCAGATGGCGGTCACATGAACAATGAGCAACAAAGAAAATCACACACAAAGCTGGACATTGCTTGCCGATCACAAGTCTTGCCAATAGGGACTGTTACTCTACATAAACAGCTGTGCGGTATGCAAAGAATTCAGTTCTGCTTAGTCTTAGATGCAATTTCGGCACAACTAGAACGACTTCTCAATGTTTGTGTCTGTATCCTTCTAGTTTTATGGCCATTTAGACAAACGGGCCATGCAGTACTGTATTCCTTGCATACTACTTCCTGCCGCCAACTGAGTTTAAGTGGCTGCAGGAGTCCCATATAATTGTTTTCCTTTTCTTTTCTATTATATAAAGCACATTCCAGCTCTTTGTGTGATTTTCTTTGTTGCTTGTGTATCATGTGGCCACCATCTGATGACGTCTCTGGGACTTTGAAAGCTAAGGAAACCACCATCTTAGCATAATAATTCCACTTAGCCAAATAAGATATCAAAACATTTTGTTTGATTTTAAAACTGGACTAAAGCAGCTCCAATCTTTCTCTGCAACAATTTCACATGAAGGCATAAAGAATCATAGGTGTTCTAATGAAATCCAGAAAGCCCTCACAGATGAGAATGGGTTGGCCCTTCTATATTTTAGCAGATATTTCAAAGTGACTCAACTGTGTATTATCTTCAAACAGACAAAGGCTCATTCGATTAGATAAGATCAGGCCTATATGGACCATCCAGTGGTTGACTTGTGTATGTCCGTCCCAATTTTTCTCTCGGCCCTTCAGTGAACAGTTCAGATTTTGGAGGGTGGATGCTCCAAGCTGTCTATTCTCAGGTCGGGTGAAGTCTGTTTTAAAATATTTAAATGCGTTTTCTATTAACTATTCGTCCCTTCAGTACTTTCAAATTGGGCATTGTGCCATACAACCACCCTTGATGGCACGTCCCATCTGGTCTCCGCTCCTTATGAACTGATGAAAAAACACAGCACAATCCCTTCAAGCTCTCATTTGTTCAAAATGACCTACACTTGCAACACACTATACCTAATAAGTGGTCACAGCTTTTGGAGGGCTTTGCCGCTCATATATAAAGCAACTTTGTTAAAAATTGTGCGCAGATGACATTTAACTCTAGGTGAACATGTTATGTTGCCGAATATTGTGGACCGGTGTTGTGGGGGAGATGTGGTCAGAGGGGCAGTCCCTTTCATATATGGTGGTCCTGCACTAAATTAGCTCAACATTGGAAGGAGGTTCTAGGCACTATTTGGAGGTCCTTTGGTGTACGTTTCCAAAGGAGCCGACCATCTTTAATGTAGGGTCTGAGAGACCGCCTTCTAGGGACTGAAAGATTGTGTCACATCTAACAGTCTTTACACGATGGACCATCTATGCTTGGTGGAAAAAAAAAAGGACCCCCCCCCCAACCTATTTTTACTTTGAATTGAAAATGTGCGCTTATGGAGGTGGAATCTAGTACCGTCATTTTTAAAACCAATCTCTTTTTTAACTTCAGATTACATTTTCTGTCAACTCGAGGCACAATTATTGGGTATTTCTCCTCTGACTGTTGGTCTTACTTGCTCGCAACACTTAAGACTGCTGGAACGGTTCTCTTGGAAAAGTAGCTCTACGGTTTCTTCTGGAGAAGCAGGGCTTTGTGTGATATATATGCTTTCTACATTTTAGTACGGGACACGATCTGTATAGTTGGAGGTAGGGGGCAGTATTTCTTGTGCAAATATTGATCCTGTGTTCCTTTTTTAAAAAAAAAAAATCGTGGTCTAATGCAACGGGAAGTCGATGTGTATTGAAATTGTTTTTCTTTTTTTAATATAGCAATAATAATTTTCAAAGAAATTGGCCAGTTTAGGTTGCAAGATTGTTTCTAATCGTTTTTTTTTACTTATTATTTTATTTTTTATTGTGCATTAATGGCGACATTACACAAAGTAGAAAAGGCAATAAAAAGAGAAAAAACATACAATACAGGAATGGACACGTGCTAAAGTAGTGTAACAAAATAATAGATATTTAACAAAGATGTATCAAGTAAAAATCAGAACAAAATCTAGAATATGTCCAATAAATCTTAGTGTCAGCATCATTAAAATTAATCACCAGAAATGCAGTATAACAATTCAATCAGAATCTAATCACTGAGAAAGAAGAACAAGGAAGGAGAAAAGGAAAATGTATTCAGTTGTAAAAGCTGAAATAATTTTCTATTCAAGAAAAATTAAGTTCCTTTAGTATTTTTATCACCTCAATCGTTAATACCCTTTCACGGACAGATATTAGACATTTCCAGAATGAGTCTGTATACAACCAATCCTTGCCATCTGCAAAGCCTCTTGGGCATGTTTTGCAAAGATCTCTTGGGCCTTTACATATCATTAGGATATGATATAGGGATTTCTTGATCACACCACTACATAGGTCACATTAATTTCGGCACCTGAGGATGCATGCATATAGATTCTGCCACTATTGCAAGGTTAAGTTACATTCTTAAAAGTTCATTCTTATTTTAGGCTCTGGTAAGCATGTTAGAAATTTAGGAAGAAAATGTTTTACTTCGTCAAATTTTTAAAGGGATTTCAACATTTTGTAATTTCTCATCTGGGCTATGGTTGTTATTCAATCTGTATGCGAGATTGTGTGATGATTGTTTGCCATGTGAAAGAAATTGCATTGTGGATTGCCTATTTAAGCTACCATTAAATGATGGTGGACCCGAGGAGTATTGTAGCAAGATTAATGCCTAAGCCGTAGTATGCTTTGTTTGAGGAAAGGTTTATAGATACTTCATGCATTGCTAGAATTTTAAGAAACGTGTTTAAGTAGTCCCAGGTTGGGCTTAATGTGGTTGTCTATAGTAAGCACTGATTTACCCTGTGAAGGAGGCTGGCTGTTAACAATTCAAAAGGTGCCAGATAGGTTTTGGATTCATATTTTAATTTCGTGAATCTCTTGGAAGTACTACCAAATTCCTGATGATAAATTTAATAGATTGTCACGAAAGGTCCTGAATTTGGGCATTGTTTCTTCCAAGTCGTTGATTTCATGTGGGTGTGTTATTGGTTTATTTTTAGAAGTGAAGTTTATCCTCTGACAGTGTTGCGTGGCAAGGCAATGGTCTCCAGAGTTTCACTGATGTTAAGGGATTATTACATTAGAATTATTGTTGTGGGAAATGCTTGGTGATCTCCTCTTAGCGATTATGGAATGAGATGTGTCTGCACTAAAAGACAGGCATTCATGCTAGAATCCTATTTAAATAAAATAATAAAAGCTATGCCCTGCATCATCTATATTCTAGCCTCTTAATGAGCAGACAGTACCGGCAGTCTTCCTGACATGTGGCATGTATAATTTGTAACCAGTTTCACGCTTCACCCTGGGTGCTGACATGAGGGTGGTCAAAGGGGCCACTCTGAGTGAGTGGATACTGGACCCAGCAGAGGTTAACTGGGGATCCCCAAAGACACCCTTTCTGATGGCCCAAAGTGAGCTAGGCAACAGTCACATAAAGACCTATTTTGATGTTTATGGGTAGAGGGGGCAGCATCTGGTCTTCAGGGAAATTGCATCTGCCCTTACCTAACCTCAGGGACGTGGCACATCCTTGATGACCAAAGCCTACAACCTGATACCCCAAAACATGCCTGTCCCTATAGAGGATACAAACTGCTGCAGCTCTCAGAAACAAACGGTCCCTGCTGGGATTCAGTGTTGTAACTGCTGTTGTGTAACACCATTGTGGAAGTTTTCCTCTTGCACTGTCACTGTAGAAAATTGAATGTCAAAGTGGTACTTTGATTTTTCTGGCATCCCAGCAAAGGTACTTGCACGAACAGTGTAAAGAGACCGGTGCAGTCCATAGCACTGACACAGATACTTTTTCTAACTGGACAATTCGGAAGAACATTCGAGAACTGCTTGATATTTTAGATCATCCCCATTGTTCCACGAGTCAAACTAGCGTTGCAGGGGATACACAGTGGCAGTTTTCCTGCAACAGAAGCTCTCTCCCAGGCTCATGGATCAATGCCAAAGTAGGGTAGCTTGAGGTGGAGGGTACGGGGACAGAGGGGGTTAGAATATAAAAGCAAGGCTAGCCAATCTCCAAGTGTGGAATGTTGGAGTGGGAGAAGAGTCTTTGGAGAACAGTGGTAGGCAAATGGCTTGGTAAGAAGGCGGAAGGCTGGATGTGATATTTGGAGGTTACTATGGAGGCGGAAGGTTACAATCAATGAAAGAGGGGGTTACCCCGGAGCGCAGCAGTTATTGGATTGGAAAGAGGTTGCCATCTAAGCTGAAGTTGGTGGGAGAAGTGTCCTTGGGAGGAGGGTTGACAGTTGGTATCACTCAACCACCAGGACATAGCTGTCAAAACGAGAAACTAGTTTGTGGTTGATTATCACACCAAATCTGATAAAGAGGGAGGAAAGCAGGAGAACCCAATTAACCTAGTGATTTTGGAGTTTCCAGCAGACAACCCTGGCCCATATATGGGCAAAATATGCCTCACCTGAGGAACCAAATTTTAGAATTTTCTTACTCTGGGAAGTAGTTCACAAATTGTGATCATTATTTTCTAATTGTCATTTATAATTAAGGCTCCTGGATTTATGGTATTTATTTTTTCATCTGTATATCTTTTTTTTTTTTTTTTTTTTTTTTATTTGTATTTAATCACTACGGATTTTTACAAAGAAGAAGGAACAAGTAGTTGGTATTGAAGGAAGTTTCAAGGACAATGTCTAATGTTCAAGAAAATAGATGTTACACCATGTCGATGAAAGATGGAGAAGGGTCGTCCGAGATGGTCCGATGGGAACGACGAAATCTCACCAAACGGCACCATAAAGGCGAGTTCTAAGGTTTTAGCGATTTCGCCAGTTTAGACCCGTGTGTAGGCAGTAGGTGGGCGGGGATTAAGGTTCGAAGCTTCTTAAGGAGGTGTCGAGTTGATGATGTGTTGCATGATGTTAACCGTAGCTAGAGCCCAACCAGGTTTGTCGCCTGCAATCAGCTTGTTCCAACAGTTTCCCTCGTCTAACGATACAAAGTCAGAGATGATGCTCTTCAAGTAAATGGCACGGATGTCACGTGTCTTTGAGCAGTTCAAGAGGAGGTGGCGAATTGTCTCTTTTTCTGAAGTCGATTTGCAATACCGGCAACGATTAGTTTCTGATAGCCCTCTGCTTACCAAGATTTCGTTTGTTGCCAGAAGATTCAAACGTATTTTCAAAAAGTATAGACGCGCTCGTCTGCTTGGAAAGAGTTTGAGATAAGTTTGCAGTGAGTCCAGCTTGTTGAAAAAAGGGGGAAGGTGGCTGGTGAGCTTATATTTGTTAGCGGTTTCTATAGTTTGTATCCAGTCCCACTCTTTTATTTTTTTCAAGGTTTTGGTAGGGTTGGTTATCAGTTCTTCTTTGCTACTTTCAGCCAGATATAGAAGATTGTGCATATTTGATTCCCATTTCTGGAGTGAGTTGCACGATTTCGATTCAAGTTCCTGGTTTATCAGTTGATAAGCGTGGGGCGACCCAGGCGTTATACATTTCCTGTATAGTTGGACTCTGTTCAGTGCGACGGAGGTTCCCAGAGATAGGAGGCCTAATTCTCTCCTAATCGAAGCTATTGGAGTTGATTTAGGGAGGCCAAGAATTTTCCTCCAGAACAGGGCTTCCAATTTTGGCCATAACTCTGTCGGAAGGTTAAGCCTGGCGTCAGTTCCATAAGTGACCGAGGGAATCACCTTCTTTTTGTAGAAGTCTCTTACGGGGATTAAGGAGTAGCGACCGAATTTGAGGTCGATTGCCTTTCCCTGTGTAGATAACTTCTTGACTTTGTCAATGAGGGATTCTTGCATTGCTTTGTCCTTTAAGGATGAATCAAACGTGGCTCCCAGATATTTAAAGCTAGAGACCATTTCGATTCGAGTAGAGCCAAGGTAGAGGTGGAGTTTTTCTGTTTTCTTAGATGTTTTTTGGAACTTCATTATTTTAGTTTTGGACTCATTGATTTATAAGTTGTTTTCCGTCATGTACCTTTGTAGATTGTTTAATTGCCGTTGGAGACCTATAGGGGTATGGTCTAATAGAATGAGGTCGTCGGCATACAGCAGGCGGCTAATCTGGGTACCTCCTAGCTTTGGAGGGAACGAACGGATTTGTTTCCCAAAGTCTTGAAAGTCGCCTAGATAAGTCCAGAATAATGCAGGAGCTAGCGGGCAACCTTGCTTAACGCCTCTAGCTGTTTTTATCTCTCCCGAAAGTGACCCTTGTTGGTTTAACCTCACCCTCATTGATGTACCAGAATGTAAAGCTTTGATTGGGTTCAGAATCTCGGGTGGGCATTTCCAGGTCGTTAATTTCTGCCATAGTCTAGCGCGGTCCACTTTGTCAAAGGCTTGGGTTAGGTCTACGAACGTGATGTAAAGTGCGGGTTTGCCTTCAAGAATCTTGTTTTTCAGCGTATTTAGTATCAAGATGTTGGCGTTCGTGCCCAGGTTCTTCTTAAAGCCTGTTTGGAGGTTATCGTGACAGGGGGCGTTGTTGGCCCACTTAGTGAAGTGCTGTAAGAGAAGGGATCCGAATAGTTTGCCTATTGAGTCCAGGAGGACTATAGGGCGGTAGTTGGCTGGGTCGGCCCTATTTCCTTTTTTGTAAATTGGAACTATGTTCGCTTTGGTCCATGATGGAGGTATGGATCTAGATGCTACACAACGGGCAAAGATGATGCTCAGAAGCTGGGACCACGCTTCAGGATGGGTTTTTAGATCTAGGTTTGTTATCCCGTCTGGGCCAGGAGCGCGGGAGGGTTTTAGCTTCTTTATTTGTATTTGGATTTCTTCCTGGTCAGTAATGTCTATCCATGGCGAGTTGGTTTCGATTGTTTTGCCCTGAACGGGATCTGTTTCTTTGAATAGAGCTTCAAAGTGGGTCTCCCAAACTGAGGCAGCAATCCCGTTTAATTGATCAGGGAGGGTGCCTGGGGACGCTGAATGAATGAGGGCCCAAAAGTCTCTCGCGTGATTGCCGTTTATTGCCGTGAGGATGTTTTCAGCGTCTTGTTGGTATAAGTTGTGTCGATGGCCTCTCAGCCAGTTTTTGTAGGCTTTAACAGCTATAGGGACGGCTGATTGCGTTGCGGGGTCTTTGCTTTTTAGAGCAAGTCTTTTGATTCTCCTTAACTCTTTCTTTTTTTCTTGTATTAGTTTGTCAAAGGTGTGAGACCGTTGAGGAGGGTTCTGACTGGTCTTTCCACGTGGAACTCTATATACTGTCAACAGCGGAGTATAGTCAGTCGTCGACTGCTGGTTTCGTGGAGTGAGGTCTTTATAGGCAGCAGTTGAGGTTATTGCTTTTTTTGGTCATTTTCAATCTTGTGCCTTGCGTTGTTAACTCGAGGCTGGTTAGCATCGAGATGTTGTTTGGAGCTATCGAGACCCAGGTGGTTTCTAGAAGGTTGTGGTCACTCTCCTCTGTTCTTTGGACGTTGAATGATGTTATTAAATTTAGCAGCGGCCGAGAGACGAAGATATAGTCAATTGTTGATTTTGAGTTGGCTCTCTCCCAAGATGGATATCTCTTTGGGTCGTGGAAGGTATGATCGAGGTTTGAGAAGGCTCTGGCTTCCATTAACTTCTGCCATTTGGACGCCCTTAGGTCGGTGGAAGGGCCTTTCGGGTTGCCCGCGGGGGGATTTTCCGGGTTGTGACACTTAATGTTGAGGTCACCACATATAAGTATGTGGTCCACTTGATGTTTTTGGAGAATCCAATCAATGTCTTGTTCCATTTCTTTGAAGAATTTAGAGGTGTTTGTCGTGGCCGGGTTCCAATATACTGTAATGATGATCATCGGCTTTGGTTTAGTTGGAAGGGTCTCTGCAGTCGGGGACCAGTTTAGCTTCATCATTAACGTATTGTCAGACTCTTTTAGTTTTTCTATGTTCGTTAGGCCTCGGCAAGATCGAATCGCTACAAGTAGGCCGGCGGTTGGTCTGCCTGTTGAACCTTTCTTGGCCGCGACTATGTTGGTCACATACCCGTCTATAGTCGGTGGTTGAAGGAGCCAAGTCTCTTGAAGGCAGATAATATCGTATTCGTGCCAGTTTACGGAGCTCTGGGAGAATAAATGGTGAGAACCTCTGGTGTTCCATGAGCACAACTTTATACCGTCGCTCGTCAAGCTGTGCGTGTCTTTGATGATGTCTCGGTAGGGCTTGGGTTTTGATGGCTATTTTATCCGCCGGGGCTTCAAGGCCTTAGGAAGCCATGACCATACTGTCTCGAGGGTGGAGGCTGGAGTGGGTTTGGCCACGTTAGAGTAGAGCTCATTTTGTACCGTCTTTTGGATTTTCATTGGATCGACCGTTTGTCGTTGTTTAGACTTGTCTCTTTGAGGAGCATGGGGGAGCTGCGTGTTTGAAAAATGGCCGCCTAACGTGGTCAAGTAGGCAATTTGTTTTATGGGTGGCGTCAAGTGCACTTTATGAGTGGTCAGGTTGGCAGGTTCTTCCCGTGGATGGTTCTCTCGGTCATTTTTTGTAAGACGATGTTGGTATTGACTAGGTTGCTTTGATTCGATTTCTCTCTTAGAGGAGTTTGCAATAAGCGTCGGCGCCTCATTTTTAAGTGTTTTTATTTTCCTTGTCGATTCTCTTAGGCAGTAGCCCAGTGTTAACAAGTCTTCAGCCGCTGATGTAAGTAATTTGTTCGTAGACGAACAGGAGATGTACAGGTGGGAAATCGCCTTGTGGTGAATGTGGCTTGGATCTACTATTCGAAAGTCCGCAGATTTGACTGCGCGTAGTTTTGGGATATGACTGAAGAGGTCGATGACTCCTTCTATTCAAGGTTACTCTGTCTCGGTTTTCTTGAATTTGCGCTAGCTTGAGGATCCATCTAATTTGAGGTCTTTTTTGTGAAGGATCTCTGTTCTGTTGTTTGTAGGAAATCTATTTATGGGTCTTTGCGGGTGGTTTGGTAATCGAACAGGATCCAGGGTAGAGCGTTTGGTGTCTTCGTGATGTCCTTTCGAGTTGCTCGGACGATTTCCACTTTTTCTAGCTTCTCTCTGTTGATGAGAGGATCTTTTATTAGAGTTGTAGTTAGGGTAAGGAGAAGAGTGCTTTTTCATGTCTTCCTGTCTCCTGATGGCTGACTTTCTACGGTTCGCCAGGGTGAGAAATGGCGAATCGGAATCAGAGTCTTCTGGATTAAGCCTCGTGTATTTGTAAGTAGGCGACGTAGCTGGGTCTGGTATGTAGGTTTCATTCATTGAGTTGAGTGTCGACCTCTCTGTTAAGTGCTGTGTTAAGTTCATCAGGTCTTCTTGGTCTAAAGATGCCTGGGCCCCTCTCGGCGAGGGGTTGGTAGGGTCGTTTTCTTCGCGTATCGGCCTTTGCTTTGCTTCAGGTTTGGATGTTGAGGGAGGTTGAGTCTTCGGGAGTTTTACTGATGGTGAGAGTTTCCCTCTGGTCGGGGCCTGAAATAGAAATACTGGTTTGAAGGTTGGAGCGGTCGTAGGTCGTGTAGTGCTCTTTGGGGGGTCTTTTGTAGGTTTTTCAGTCCTGATTAGTGAGTTGGACGTGATAGTTAGGTCGATTAATGCTGTTGTTTGAGTTGCTGTAGATTTTCGCAGGGTATGATTTGGCCGCGAGACCACTACAGTTGTGCTATCCTTTCCTGTGACTGTGGGTGATGTCGGTGGTTGAGATCTGGAGGTGTACTCCTGCTTTTGTTTCAGGTCTAGGGCCATTATGTACCCTTCAAGGAAAGTCAGTTTGGTTGACATTGCCGCCTGGATTGAGATTTGGTCATTCAGGGTGTCTCCAATTGTCTCGTAAAGTTTGGTAAAGGGGACGAGGGCGATTGTCAGGGCCGACATCAGGGTACACATGTCGAGTTTTTTAGGCGGGGGATCTTTTAAGGCTGTGGAACTTTGAGAAGAACGGTTTCGTGAAGGGGATAATAGGCAGGTGGGGGTGGAATCTGTATTTAGTGATCTGATTGGATGGTCAAGCGAGAGTCTTCTTTGAGTGTTGTAGTTGTTGAGGTTTGAGTAGAAAGAGTCTAAGGTTCTCTCAAGTGGGGGATTTGGTTTAAGCGGTTGAAAGGTCGTCTTGTTCCGTAGGCTGTCGATTGGAGGTTTGTTTGTTCTGTTGTGGGAGTCCCATGCCTCAGGAAGGGACGTTTTCGCTGGTTCGTTCTTGTTGGTTAACTCCACGACTGTAGGGATGTGGATTTCTTTAGAAATTAGATCCTGAGGTAGGGTTTGGGAAGTCAATGGACTTCCACCGGTGAGGGTTACGCTTTGACAAACCGTAGAGTAGTTTAAGGATGTCTCATGAGGCTCTCTTTCCGGTTCCCTCGAGGCTGGGGGGGCAGATTCACTCTCGTTGCTGGGCAGTATTTCACTATCTACCCGCTCTGAGACCAGGGCGTCCGTGGTAATGGCGGTGTTATTTGTGTGCCCAGGCGCTTTGTCAGGCATTATGTCAGGTGCGTTGATGGGAGCTAGGCCCGTGGACTGTGGAGCAGTTGTTAGTGCAACGGTTGCAGCTGAGAGTATGTCTGCGCATGGCCCCTTTTCCTTGGTTTGAGGTTGCGTGGGGCTGTCTGTTCCTTTAGGATTAGACAACAAAGAGGGTTGGTGTTGCCGGCTCAGTCTACGTTGTTTAGTAGGAGGGGAGCATTCGCTGGCCGCTTCTAGGATTTCCTCGTCGGTCAAATCTTGACGTATTCCTTGAAGGACCTTTGGGTGCTTGAGAAAAAAGTCTGTTAAAAGGTTTAATGGTTGTTGGTGTTTCTTTGTTGTCTTTATTGAGGTTTTTGTTAAAGCCAATCTGCTTTTCTTATTTGTTACACCACGGTTAGTATTGGTCGCTTGCTTCGTCGATGGGTTTGATGTTTTCTTTTTCTGTTTTTGAACTGTGTTTTTTTTGTAGTTGAGAAGGCACTAGCAAGTCGTGACCTTTTTTTCTGGTTTAGCACTGTACCTTTGCCGTCTGAGATGGTGAGTGATGGAGATTTCAATTCGGCAGCAAGTAGAGGCTGTGAGTTAGCCTCTTGTATTGAGGCTTGCATTGCACTTTTGTGAATCTGGGCTGTTACCGTTAGTACGGTGGGGGGCGGCGCTTGGAACTGTGCTCCCTCCTGGGAAGCCGTGTTGCGCGCTGCTTCGTATAGCTGTAGTTCTGGAGGCGCGGTTTGAAGGCCCCTAACCATTGAGTCCGTCGCAAACGAGGGCCCGCTCCCCTTCTGGGCGGAGGTGGCCGCTATGGACGTCTCGGCCACGGCATCCGTACCGACGCGAGCGCCCATCAGTTCGTCCTGAGGTCTCAACGCCATCTCCCCTCCGGGTGACGGCGGAGCTCCGGTCTCGACTGAAGGAGGCTGCGGGCGGGCAGGAGTCGCAGCAGGTTCCGGGCTTTGGCTTGAAGGTGGATGGACGTCGTCGAAGAGCGGAGCCTCAATCAACGCCTCAGAGGGCGGAGGTATGGCCTCGGGCGAGGGCAGGGGACGACTGGAAGGTCGAACTGGTGTTCTCTTTTCTCGAGAAAGTGGGGTTGGTGTTTTAGGTAGTGCAGAGGTTATGATCGTTGCACCTTTTAGGGAACATTGGTGCGTGTTCTTAGAGGTGGAATAAGTGCAGGGCTGGTTCTGGGCGACGAAGAAGTCTGTGAAAACTGGTGCTGTGCTTCTTGTGGTGGCCGTTGAGCTTCTCAAACAGCGGCCCAAGTCGACATCTTGATTGACTGGTGTGGTTGGTAGAGTGGTCGTCCTTGCAGGCTTAGCCGGCTTGCCTGGCATGACTGCAGGACTGCCACTCGCCGCCACTCCGCGGCCGCTCCGCGGAGACTATGAGTTTTTGTAGTAAGTGGCTGGAAACACGCCTCTCAGTAGAAGCTAGCACTGTAGAAAGACTGAAGTGATGATAGCAAGCTGCAGGACTGCCACTCGCCGCCACTCCGCGTCCGCTCCGCGGAGACTATGAGTTTTTGTAGTAAGTGGCTGGAAACACGCCTCTCAGTAGAAGCTAGCACTGTAGAAAGACTGAAGTGATGATAGCAAGCTGCAGGACTGCCACTCGCCGCCACTCCGCCATATCCATATTTATTGTTTTAGGCATTTTTTCTGTATTCATCCACATTTATAATTAGTCATATAAAAAGGTCTTTTGCAACCCGTATTTTTCAGAATTTATTCAAATGAAAATATATTTATTAAAACACTCATGCAGCCATACGGACACAAATGGAATTGGGTTATTCCACATGAATGTCACTTCAGTTTATACATAACAAATGGTTGTTCCTGTGATTACATTGCTGAAAACATCTTAGGTAAGCAGCAAAGAACTTTAATACTATTTTTCATACAACGTTTACACACTCTGTATTGTCAGTCTGCAATGCGATTGGCCTGCAATACATGATTGACGTTTTAGGAAACCAAGCAGAAGGATCATTTTGTCCGTTTTTTTTCTCCATTTTTACAAATACAGATTTCCTTCTGTATTTGTGTTCAAATCAGTAAAAATGGTAGCCTTACTTATAATGCAAGTTTCCTATCGGCACAGGTTTGGGATGGGGAAAGTTACTCTTCATAGGAGAGTAATCAAATAAACCAATATCCTTACCAAACACCAATTATAAGGACTTGCAATACTGTGAACGTGTCCACCCCTGCTCTTAAGCCATGACCAACCTGCCTTTCTCATCAGTCACTGTTTAACAAACAAACGTTTATAATTACAACTGACCTTAAATATGCATTATCAGCGTTTAATTTTAACATGGGCTAATCAAAGACGTTTTGTCAGAAAAGGGAACTGAAGCACTGAAATTCCATGATCTGCCCAAGATCAAACGAGCTCCAAAGTCGGCAACTTGACACTTCACTAAATATCCTATTCTACTTTTTGTGTAAAATGTGATGTAGTACTTCATACTGGTGTGTACGTTTTTCTGCTTCTCGTATTCTTCAGATGGGAATGTTAATGCTAAAGGTATTTGTATAGCGCACCGTCACCAATGGAGTTGGTCTCCAGGCGCTCAGGCGGATCTGTTAACAAAAAGGTGAGGGGTGGGTTAGTGGGTGAAGAGGATGTAGTAAAGTGAAAGGTGGCGTACTGTTGGCAGCTTCAGTTCAGTTTTCACCGTGCGCCGATTTTGAGTGTGCATGTAGGATCGAAGCGGGTCCTTGTGTGCTGTTGTTGAGATCTATGTGCTGATTGTTCGTTGGTGTGGTGAAGTCTGCGTGGTCTGCTGTGTTAGAGGTGGTTGTGTGGGTTTGTGTGAATTAAGTAAGCAGAAATTCGAGGTTTTAGTTAGTGGGTTGTATGTCTCATAATCCCTATAGTTTAGTTCAATGTTCAGGTTGTCATACTGGTTCGGTATATTGTTTATCTTGGTTTATTGATTGTCTAATTTCTGAGGTGAGACTGTGGCTGGTTTCAGCAGATTAAATTGGCTAAGTACCCCAGGTTCGGTGAGCATTGTCCCCTAGTTTGAATAGTGGGGTTATTATATCCTTAACCAGCTCCTTGCTATCTATTTATTGTCGGTGGTCCACTGGTGGTATAATCCACTCTTCCCTTTCCTGGCCGTCTAATTTCAGGCTCTGGGTTGTGGCTCGCCTCCATTTAAGTTTTGACCTTAGTACACGCAGGGGCGAGCATAATCCCTGCTTAGCAGGTAGAGTGCTAAAGTACATGAGGAATGTCATTTGCCCAAGAGTATACAGTTTTGAGAAAGTAGCAGTAACAGTTGAGGAACCTATTGGAACCTGTTGCATTTGTCACAGTAATCCTCATCGAAGTCACCAGAGAATCCTTTATCCCTCAATGACAAAAGAATGCAAATTAAATGATGTTCCACCCCAATGACTGTGTATACTTTGAGCAATTTTGATTTTATGTCTGACAACTGTTGAAACCATTGATAATGGGCACCCACACCCAGCTATCTATTAAAACTACCAAAGGTTTAAGGCAAAAGACTCCTAACAGATCAGTAATGAGATTGGGTAAATCGGAGAACAAAGGGTGCAAAACAGTAAAAAATGATTGCAAGCATAGTAAACCGAAAATATGTCCACAATTCGAATCCTGATATTTTCATTCTATAGTCTGATTAAGACAAAAGACCATGCCTTCCCTAAGCTAGTACTATTGTTCCGTTTACTGCTTTTCAGTGATTTGCTTATGGGCAACCCGTTTCGGTTAAATGGGGAAGCCTGGTTTTTTTAACTGGATCCTCTGGTTCTAAAGTAGCCATCTTTGCTGATGGGTTGAATCTGCCCCTTTACTCTCCAGTCTAATATTTGTGCGTTAATGTTACACATTACATTTGGGTGTAGTTTATTTCTTAGCAGCTACACACACTTTGCAGGTAAAGACAATGTTGTACAAGTACCCAAAGTAAAGTGCCCACAATTGTGTTCTAAGTGTGGGAGTTTGAGATCTTCTGGTACCATAGTCTGCAGTTCGGTTCCTAGACCACGTCAGTCTCGTTTAGACCGTTTTTTAAAAGTTAAATAAATCATGGTCATCTTATTTCTAAGCACTCCAACACTTGGAAATATGATATACCAGGCGATGGTGTTGATGTGCCCAAACTCTCACAAGTTTGCTCATCTGGCATTGGATTTCGGATCTTCTGGTTACAATGTTGGCAATTTAGCCACTAGATACCTTTTTTTTTATTTTCTTCTTTCTTCCCCCTTTTTCCTTCGATCCCCTCTTATTTTCTCTCCTTCATTCCAGTGGTTGCTGAAACAGTGAGGCAGGGAATTTGGATATGTGCCTTTGAAGTTATGAATGTAAAATGGTGCTTTGCTGTTGCAGATTGGGGCCTGGTTAAGGGTGTTTATTAGTGTAAAAGGGGATGCGTGTATTTGTGTGTTCAGGTCCCAATGCAGCCTCTGGGGTGTGGCTAGACCGTGGCACACAACTGATCGGTTGCATTTAGGGTAGAACTTGCCTGTGAGGGAGTGTGAAATTGTGTCAGTAGGAGCTGTTGGGTAGGTGGGAAGGGGGTATGCGTGTGGGACTGAAGGAGAGCATGTATGGGTCTGTGAGGGGATGAGGTGGATGGAGGATAAAGCTATATCTGTTGGCTTCTAAGTGGACAGAGGCTTTGAATGTGTCTGTGCGGGTGTTTGGATGGATGGAGTGTCGATATGCTAATGCTGTTCATTTATCCGGGAGCTAATGCCGTTCATTTATCCGGGATGGTGGCTATACGGTGAAGGGTGCAGCTGTATCTTTGGGGCCAGAAATGATAGGAATGGGTTGGATACTTCAGCAATAAAACATCTTAGCGGATTGTGTTTTTTGTTTGTTTTATTTTTTAATAATGATTGCTAATCCTGCATAAGATTGCCATATCTAATCGAGCCCAGTGGTCTTTATTTATAGTAGTACATAAGATTAATATTGCAAATCCCAGCCAGTTTATCATTATAACAAACTGCTGCCTGACCATTCATACTAATCCGGTCTTGCCTTGTCCTGTTCACGTACAAACCGTGATGTGGGTCATATTAACCAATGCACTTTAGACAAATATGCTTATAATTCCGAATGTGGGCATTCATTTAAAGGAATATTGGTGAAGAAACGCACTTTAGCCATCTTAAAAAAACTAGTCCAGTGATCAATGGTTTGTAGGACATTTTTTGTTTTGGAAGATTTTGCAGGGCTGCTTGTCCAGCGCAGACATCGGAGGCCGGCAAAGAAACTAGTTGGTGCAACATAGTGTCGGGGAGCCTATGACGCATCCTCCCAGTAGAGGGGCAACACTTGAGACCAACTGCCAGACCAGGAAGGACTCCATGGACTGAGCAAAGTTCCCACGCTGCCTCTTAAGCCTGAGTGCCATCATCGCTATTGGTGAGACTAGAGTACTGCCTGAACAGTCTAAAAGAAACAGACTGTGCCTTGTGATGAGCTGCCAACCCAAGGAGGAGTATTCCTGATCATCGATCTACCAAAGCTGTTCAGGGAACCCTGGAAACCTGTGACCCCAACACCAATGCTTATTCGTGAATATCGGAAGAAGGCTCGATGTGCCCCTACCCCAAAAACAATTTGTTTTGTATATATCTAAACTTTCTTGGAAATGACTGCCATATTAGAAGAAATAAACCATTGATGTGTTGTCCTTTTTTGTGCTGTGACAAATATCGGATACATCACCCGACCCACACCGGTGGTATGGTAGAGATGGAAACCAGACAGTGATGAGCAGGCTATGACTTGGAGTAAGGAAGGTTATGAAGAAGTAATTGGCCAACTACCATCTTAGACCATTCTCCCTCCAAAAGGAGTAATGATCACTAGTGGGTTTGAAGTATATACTTGTCCTTCTTTAATGCCATAAATTAGAATGCAATAGGAGTGTAACAAAAGCATAAAACGCATAGTTAATTTAGTAGAGTAGCTAAGTAATGCTGCACCATATAAATTGTCTGCTGTGTCTGGTATGTGCAGACAGTAATGATTAGAGTTGAGGGGGTTGGCAAATGTAGCTGCCTTACATTTGTCTGCAATGGCGTCTTTGGGTTATAGACATGCCTCTCGTGGGTCTTGCCTGGGGTGCTTCCAGACAAGTTTTCCTGAGCAAACTTGTAAACCTACCTGTTGGTGTTCATCAACCATTCTGACAACATTAAGTCTGCTGACTTTGTACCCTGTTGGCCTGGTCTGAAAGGGACAAAAAATCTGATTTCTGGAGTAGCAGGGACCTGCTGAGGTTAACACTTGAGCGCTCACACCACATCTAGTGTGTGCAGACTAGGTTCTGTATCATTGGCAGGTTCAGTGACTAAGTTTGGCAGAATACATTTTTGGAACCTGTGGAATGAGGGCACTTGAGCAAGAGAGCAGCATCAAGCCTAATCCTCACGCCCCCCACCCCACCCACATCAAGGAATTGTATGACTGGAGGGGAATGAGGAAGAACCCCAGTTTTCCCCCCAATGTGATAGCCGAAGTGATACCCACCAAGAAGTTGTCCCTAGCGGATAGGATTGTAAATGGCACATCTAAAGGGCGAGGGGGGGGAGTGAGTACCATGTAGTCCCTTCAATACTTAATGTAAATATAGACTCATTTAATCCCCCCCCCACAGTAGATGGGAGGGATCGGAGGGGGGGGAGAAACTGATTGATTGCTGTCATCTGTATCATGATTATTAAGTGGAAAGGGCCCTCAAATGCCCCCCTGCACCAGTTTTTTAAAACATGTTTTTATTTTGTTTTACACAGGAAGTCGTGGCTCCTTGTGGTGCCAGAGGGTCTTGCTCTTTTTGTGTGTACTTGTTAAGATGGATTGCCAAAGGCAACCCAGAGGTGTACCTTTGGAGGCCAACCTATTATGGTAAATAGGAAAGACACTAAAATCTAGCCAAACCCAATCATGATAGGTAGCAAGGCGGTAAGGCTTAAACTTGGGTGGTGTGAGAGTGGTCTAGGGTAAATTGAGTCTGCACAGAACAACATCAATAATTCCAGTTAGACAAGCAAATACAAATGTGTACAATGATTTATTAGGCCTTTAAACTGCACTTTAAACAATTAAACCTCTAAGCCAATATTGTCAAACACTTACAGTAAAACAAGATATATACCCCTTAGAAACAAAATAGAGCATTTGATTAATTAACCAGTGTAAAACCAGTAAGTACTCAGATGCATACAGTTCAGTAGAAGTGCTTTAGAGCAAACACAAAACAATTCCCTAGCACTTAGTAAGTCCAGCCCTAACATGGTTTGAGTCTGTGTGCCCCAAAGTGAAGTTATTCATTTCAGTGTGGTTTACTAGGTGATTGGAAGATGCCAGTTATACTGGCGCAAAGTTCAAAAAGGCGAGGAAAGTTCAGTTCAGTAACTCTCTCAATCCCACTACACTAGGATCGGCCTAGGAAGGAATCCTTGACCTGGTTACCACCAACTAGGAAAGTGAGTCACAGACCTTTACATAACCCTACGGAGGACAGGGAGGGAAAAAAGGGGTATGTTAGTTTACCCACCCTGAATCAGATTTCTCCAGAGACCATTGCTGAGGTTCCAGAATCTGTTGGGGGAGACAGTCTTTTGTGCTTGGTTCAATCGAGGAAGGCCCAGTGGGGTCACATGTGCAGAGGTCCCTTTCGGGCATGGGATTTGGTTTCGGTCCGTCGTCGTGCTTGAATATTGGTTCCAGGCATCTTCCAGCTGAGCACCCTTTTGAAGAAAAACTGAAGACTTCTGCGGAGCAGGCGACCTAGGACACCTATAGGACCCGAAGATGAGTTGCAATGGGAGTCACCATGATCTGGCGGTGACAGGTGATCTTTGGTGGACGACCAAAGAAGCAGGCCCTGCACGGCCTCAGTTGATGCTTGGAGACTAAAAATGCTGGAACAGGCATCTTGTAGTACGAAGTGAAGATGCTGGAGCAGGCATCTTGTAGTACAAAGTGAAGATCCTCCAAGTTCGAAGGATGTACTCGAAACGGCGACTGCTACAGTGAGGTAAAACAGGGCGGGGCTGGTCAGTCCACCTGTTGGTCCAGTGACCCTTGCGAAGGCTCAGAAGTCAGTGATCCTTGAGCAGGGTCGAGACTGGTTGTTCCAACTTGTCGAGGGGTTGAAGCACTCACTAGGGTTGTCTTGAAATCGGACATAACTTTACTGGGACTTCACTGGTTTGGTGCTGGTCAGCTGCAGAAGTTGTCCTTTGGTCGTCAGCAGGGCTGCTCTTCTTTGTTTGGGTCTTGGCTCGATCATTGATCTGTCGAAGGGCTGCAGGAGTCCTCCTTTTAACCAGGATTTGGGCTGCACTATTCAAACTTGCATAGGCTATCTACTCGTGGATAGCCACTGGTCACACGTTCTGCCCAGAAACAGACATTCAGGCATCAGGATGTGGACTGGGGCCAAACGGTCGCAAACCCACCTCGGGCCACACACACTACCCCTTAGCCAGGGCATTGCATATAAGGAAATGTCTGTCCTGAGAGGGCAGGAAGAAGCCCAGAGAACAGTATGGCTAAAGGACAGGCATAAATCTCATGGCACTGCCATCTCGTAGTGCTAGCCACTCATTGTACCCATTTGCAGTAGATGCAAAAGTGCACAAATAAAAGAATAAAACAAGTGGAAAAATATCCACTGCTACCAGCCCATCCTGGTTACTTTGTATCCTTCTCTTTTTGTTGTAACATTTGGGTTACAAATGCAAAATATCCTAACAGCACTTCCCTTGTGTGTGCACCCGGGCAAGTACCGACAAGTACCGCTTTGCTGCGAGTGACTTTGCCTTTGAAACACCCTGCTGGACCATTTACCTCGTGGACTTAATTTATTGCCAAGGGGATCACTGTGAATACTGCTAGGACTATTATACGAACGTTCGTAGTAAACTATACATTTTAGTATACTTATATATATTCTTTGCTTGTTTTTAGACTGCTAATTCAGTGTGGCCACGCCCCCTACTGGCCCTCCCTACATATTTGGAAGCCACATGCACCCGTCAAGTACAGCTTTGCCGCTTCAGTGTGTGGTGAGCCGTTTAAGCGGAACTTTGCCGGTAACTTGCTCGGTGAGAGAAAACAAAAGCAGATTATAGATACTTTAATGTTATTTGTCTGCTTAGAGAGGTGCATGCTGACACGATTTTATTCCTTGAAAACCAGCATGCTGGGCCATCTAGCTACCTCTGGCGTGATGGCAATTACCAATTCCAACAAACATAGGCAGACCTCTCAGAAGGTAATCACTTCGACTCCTGTTTCGCATATCACTCATAAATCTGTGAATTCGGAGCCTAGTGATGTTCATAACTTTTGCACACCACAATCTTTCACTAAAGAAGTATTTGATTCAAATAATTTAAACAATGCTAATATGAGCCTAATTAAAGACGGTGCGACTCATGTGGCAGAGATCAGAGTGTTCGTCGAATAACAACCACACTTTTTGAGGTCATTGGCATCGCTGAATGCGCCCTCCCAAGCTCTCTGGCCAAACCATACTGACAACTGGCTTATCGCCACCAATGTTATCAGCTGATAAACCCAATGTTCCTCCTGTGGTTGACTCAGCAGGCAGGAATAATCTGAATTCAGACATCTCTATCCATGCTAGTTTCCAAGAGTCGCCTCCTGTTATTAATCTGTCCCAAGTACAATTCAATCATAATCCTGGTTCGCTAGACTTATCTACAATTTGTCTTATGGTCAGCCAACGCTGCGTAGGCGAGCATTCTCAGACACACAAAAACAACTTTAAACAGAATGCTATGATAGAGATTACTCTGTCGGCGGTTAATATGGCCATAACTTGCTTATTTAAGCTTTTCGAGTCACTAGACACAAAAATAAAAAAACGGTCCGTACAAATTCAACAAATCTCAGACTGGCTCTCAAGAATTTCCCCTTGGAGCTCCTAATGCCACTCCTAATGCTATCCTGTAGATGGCTATACAACAGGCTCCTGTCGGATTACACTTGATCATCGATCAATACCCACTAACTGTGAGGCAGCACCTTCTGCTCTTCCTGTTCTTCCTGCATTTGACCAAGTGATACGACCAGCCGATATTCATTCGGCTGATTTCTTGTTCAAAGAAATTAATGATTCATGGATCATTGTAGAACAAGAAACTATCCCACAAGAAGCTATTGACTCCCCACATCTTTAATATCTTTACCAATCAGAAATCTCTAAATTATGCTAACACTGAGGATAGAGACAAATTACATCAGCCAGGTCAGCAAAATAAAAAAACAAGAAATATGAAAAATATACGACCTACCAGCGCAAAGATTTCTAAACAGTTAATTTGTGTTGTTGGTTCCTCTCGGAAAACAACAAATGTTACAACGAATGTTACAATGAATGTTGCGCCTCTAGCAGTTAAGAAACCTGACAGAATTTCCAAAGACCAAAATGTAGATACTCCCAGAATGGAGATCACCCATTGAAGCATGCTTCTCTGAATGACCTTACCGCAGTGATAGAGCAAGACGCTGAAATCGCTCTACCTGAATCTCTAGCGCTACAGCAACAATATACACGGGAGAAGAGCCATGAGAATGAAAATCCAACACTTGCAACTACTCTTAAGGATGATGAGAGGCGTTCTGAGATTAAGTTATCCCCATTTCACGAGTCAATTACAGACCTTTAAAAAAAAAAAAAGACGCCTACAACAGATTGATCCTACTCAAATGCATCAGTGCCAAGAGACAGTTGACCACACTAATTGAGATTACATTTCTACTTGTCTCCATTTGCACGCAGTATCCCGTCCAGCTTGGGTACTATTATGAGCTTCCGCATTATATACGTCGCAGCCAATCGGGACCCAAAGGTTCCAGGATCCCGATTGGGTGTCTGACGCACACCCTTCAATTTGCCTCAGGTGGTCTCGCAGCATTCGCAGCTTTCAGCACCGCTGACGCGCTCTACACGGCTCCCCAGCACCGGCCACTACCTCGGGTCATCACGGCACAGTGCTCTACAAGGAAGCCACAAGCACAGGCGTGCCCCACGGCACAGAGCCAGGCCCGCTACAGTGCAGAACAGAGGACCCCCCCCCGTTAACACCACAGATACACAAAGGTTCCTACACTGTCTTTTGCCGATTGAGTCTATCCTTCAGAGCTAGCACATCTAACAGCCTCCTTTTTGTCACTCTTACTCTCTCCCCAAGTCTCTTCCCTAAGATGCTGTGCCTCTTAGGGAAGAGGCTCTGCCCTCCGTTTCTGGCACTCAAACATGAGATGAGTCCCGCCCTGATTTTCAAGATTGGAGGAACACCTGGGATTCCAAAAGCGAACCCACCTATACCAGGTATCTCCTCCAGAGTTATTACTCATTTTATACCGCAAATATATTTTCCTAACCCCCTTTTTTCTACATCATATGGCTCCTATTTACTTGTGGAGTTTATATTTGCAGAAGCCATTAGGCCATGGTTTCTTTCATGCCTGCACCCCGCATGGAGGCTGTAGCACTTACTAATACAATGCCACTTCTCCGGATTCTTTACAGAGGCACACAACTCCGAATTTGACCATCACTCGTACATTTCCACTGAGGCAAGCGCGTTCGTCCCATCTTCAATCTGGTGAACAGCTCTGTCTACTGCATAGCTCCGACCGGGGAGGCTGCCCTACCAAAAGATTTTCCACAAGCTTTCTGTGGTGAGACAATTATTCAGTACGCCCACCATAGCACACCAGAGGTAGTAGTAATAACTTTTTACCCTGTCTCCACACAAGCCCAATTTCAAATGATTACTTGACTTCTAAAATAATTCCTTTAACTCGTAAAGATTTCTTCTTTATTAATTTGCCTAAAAATGTCCAGATAGGAAACGCAACCTTACCAAGAGGACACTACATTGATTATCTCCTTTCTCTTTCTTATCTTGGTTTTTCTGTTATAGGGGCTGCTTAGTCACCCTGAAGAAGGCAGCTAACACGCGCAAATACAAATATTTCTGACGCAGTTCCAAGATGGGTGTTATTGCTGCCGAAACGTCAATTTTACGCAAGAGGGACCAATGAACCTACTGTTTGGGGTTTCTTGATTGATATTCTTTGTGATTTAAACACATTTGGTGGTTAACCCACTACTCTACCCCCTGCTACATTGGCATATGGCCATCAGGATTATTTTCTTTTCCGGTAGAATCTATTAGAGTAGGCAAATCAATAACTGCTGGAATTAACTAGGCATCTGAAATAAAAGATGCAAGTTAGAAAAGCCATTGGACCAGACACTTTGAACCTGGGCATTTCTTTAAAATATAGGCTTTCATAGATTTTCATATGCGCTAATTCACATGTGCACTTGATTTATACGTGTTCTTTTCACGTTTTATGCTGTGATTTTGATTTTCTTTTAAACCACACTAATTCAAGGATCATAACACGTTTCATGTTGTTCTATTTGCGACACAAATATATCTTTTTGTCTGTAATTTTGAATTTTGTTATATATGCAAGTGTTCATAAGAGAACTTTGGTTTGTCTTAATACAATTAATTTATATTCACAGCCCCTGATGTGTGTTTTTTCTTCCTGGGCAATTTCATGGGCTACCAACTTTGGGATATATTCCATTAGTAAAACTGGTAAAGGTTCCCCGATATAACCTAAATGTTTTGCCTCATTCAATGACAAAATTGGGTTGAACCTTTCCTAGTA